>NC_133544.1:5000000-6250000 GCF_048773025.1 Camelus bactrianus
ATCAAGCGTTTTTTATGAGGAGATGTAAGCCCTGACCTGGAAATCTTTGCAAGCAGCAGCCTGTCATTGTGGAAAGAGTGTGAGCTCCGGACCCAAACAAATCTGGGTTTGAGCCCAGGCTCTCCACTTACTTGACCCGGCGCAAGCTACTTTAGCCCTCTGAGCCTCAGTTTTTCCAATGGGCAAAAACAGGGATAATAATATCTACCTTGGAAGGTTGTTTTGAGGATGAGTGATCATGGTATTAAAAATCTGGCATGTAGTAGGCTTTTATTATCATCAAACAAAGATTTCTACCACCATCACTGATTTAAAGAGGTGCTGAAGCACCACTGTGTCTCTTTGTCTGTTTCACACCCTGTGGGAAAGCATCAGCTGGACTCCCAGCACAGCCGCATCCCTGCAGTCGTCCTCATGAATCTCACCCCCAGCCTGATTCTACCCTGAATACATGTTCCCAATACTAGAACTCAAAACACAGTTTGCCAAGGATTCTAACAATTGTGTCAATTAATCCTGCAAGGTTGAAGAAAACCATAAACAGTCTATGAAGTGAAGGGCATTACTATACTACATCAAAGTTACTTTGGATCAAACACAGAGCCTTCTACAAAATCAAAGTGCTAGAATGCTTGACATAAGCTCTCATGAAATGAAATGAAAGTCAGAAATTGTATCTACCTTTCAAAATTTACTTTTGTTATTTATGCTCTGAAAAATTTTTTCTTTTACTTGAATTCCAAGTATATAAAGATATGAATTCTAAAATTCTATTTTTTTCAAGAATAAAGTAAAAGAAGCTCGTTTTTTCATTACCTATTTACTACTTTAAAAGTCAGCCTTGAAATTAACTCACTCTTAAACAGCAAATGAGCTAAAGAGGAAATCACAAGAGAATTTAGAAAATATCTGGAGGCAAGAGAAAACAAAAACAAAATGTGCTAAAACTTATGGGATGCAGAGAAAGCATTACTAAGAGAGAAGTTTATAGCTGTAAACACATTAAAAAAGAAGAAAGATCTCAGATCAACAACTTAACTTCATGCCTCAAGGAAGTAGAAAAACAAGAACAAATGAAGCCAAAAGTTAGTAGAAGGAAGGAAATAATAAAGATTATAGCAGAAATAAACAAAATAGAGAAAGAACAATAGAAAATAAAATCAATGAAACCAAGAGTTGATTTTTGAAAAGATCAACAAAATTGACAAATTCTCCACTAAACTAAGAGAAAGAGACAAGGCTCAAATAACTAAAATCAGAAACAAAAGAGGGTTTATTACAACTGATATCACAGAAATAAAAAGGATTATAAGACACTACTATGAAATTAAACAACAAATTGGATAACCTAGAAGAAATGTATAAATTTCTAGAAACATGCAACCTACCAAGTTTGAATTATGAAGTATCAAAAACTCCGAACAGACCTGTAACTAGTAAGGACATTGAAGCAGTAATCAACAATCTCCCAACAAAGAAAGGCCCAGGACCAGATGGCAGGACTCTAGAATGCTACTAAACATTTAAAGAACTAACAGCAACCCTCCTCAAACTCTTCTAAAGAAATAAAAGGAGGAGGCATCCAACTTCATTCTTTGAGACTTTGAGACCATTACTCTGATACCAAACATAGACAAAGATACAAGAAAAACTACAGGCCAATATCCCTGATAAATACTGATGTGAAAATTAACAAAATACTACCAGACTGAATTTAATAGCACATTAAAAGGATTATACACCATAACTAAATTGGATTTACACCTGGAACGCAAGGATGGTTCAACTTAGGAAAATCAATAAAATACACCTCATTAATAGAATGAAAGACAGAAACCACATGATGATCTTAATTGATGCAGAAAAAGCACTTGATAAAATTCAACACCCATCATGATGAAAACACTCTACAAACTAGGAATGGAAGAAAATTACCTCAACAGAGTAGAAACCATACAAGAAAAGCCCACAGTAAACATCAGACTCAATGGTGAAAGACTGAAAGCCTCTGCTCTCAGATCAGGTACAGGACAAGGAGACCTACTCTCACCACTGCTACTGAATGTAGTACTGCAAGTCCCAGCCAGAGCAATTAGACAAGAAAAAAATAAAAGGCACCCAAGCTGGAAAGGAGGAAGTAAAATCACCTCTGTTTGCAGATGACATAATCTCATATGTAGAAAACCCTACAGATTCCCTCCTAAAAACCGTCAGAACTAATACATGATTTCATCCAAGTTGCAGGATACAAAAACTAAAACACAAAAGTCAGTTGCATTTCTATCCACTAACAATGACCAATCTGAAAAGGAAATTTAAAAAAAATCCCATTTATAATAGCATCAAAAAGGACAAAATACTTAGGAATAAACTTAACCAAGGAGGTGAAGGACTTGTAGACAGAAAACCACAAAACACTGCTGAAAGGAATCAAAAAGACACAAAGAAGGGAAAGATACCCTATGTTTGTGAGATTGGGAGACTTAATATATTAAAATGTCCATGTTACCCAAAGTGATTCACAGATTCAACACAATCCCTATCAAAATACCAATGGCATTTTTTTTGTAAAGATAGAAAAAAATCCTAGGATTCATATGGAATCTCAAGGGACCCCAAATAGCCAGAACAGTCTTGAAAAAGAAGAACAAAGCTGGAGGAATCACACTTCCTGATTACAGAACATACTACAAAGCAAAGTCATCAAGAGTGTGTGGTACTAGAATAAAGACAGGTAACACAGACCAATGGAACGGAATAGAGAGCCCAGAAATAGTCCCTTGTCTATAGGGGCAAATGATTTTCAACAAGGGTGCCAATACTACACATGGGGGCAAGTCAGTTTCTTCAACAAATGGTGCAGGGAAAACTGGACATTCATGTGCAAAAGAATGAAATTGGACCCTTATGCTGTATGAAAAATTAACTCAAAATGGATTGAAGACCTAGAACTATGAATCTCCTAGAAGAAGACATAGGGGGAAAGCTTCAAGACATTGGATTTGGGAATGATTTCTTGGACATGACGCCAAAAGCAAAAATAGACAAATTGGACTACACCAAATTTAAAAAGCTTCTGTGCAAAGGAAACTATCAATGTGGCGAAAAAGCAACCTACAGAATTGGAGAAAATATTGTAAATCATGTATCTGGTAAGAGATTAATATTTAGGATGTATAAGGAACTACCACAATTCAACAACAAAAAGATGAATAACAACGAAAATGGGCAAAGGACTTGAATAGAAAATTTTCCAAAAAAACATATAGAAATGGCTTACAAGCATGTGAAAAGATGCTCACCACAATAGTAACAGAAACACAAATGAAAACACTAGAAATCGCATCATACGCATTAGAAGGGCCACCATCGAGAATAGAAAACAACAAATGTTGGCAAAGATGAGGAGAAACTGGAAACTTTGTGTACAGTTAGTGGGAACGTAAAATGGTGCAGCCATTATGGAAAACATTACGGCAGTTCCTCAAAAAATTACAAACAGAATTACCATATGACTCGGCAATCCCACTTCTGGGTAGATACCCCAAAGAATTCAAAGCAGGGACTCAAGGAGATATCCACACACCTATGTTCATGGTAGCACTATGCACAATAGCCAAGAGGCAGAAGCAACCCAAATGCCCACTGACAGGTGGATGGGTAAACACAATGTGGTACACATGTACAATGGAATGTGACACAGCCTTAAAACAGAAGGAAGTCCTGTCACATGCTACAGGATGAATGAACCTTGAGGAAATTTTGCTAAGTGAAATAAGTCCAAAAGGACAAACACGGTGCGATTCCACTCATAGGAAGTATCGATGTGGTCAGCTCACAGAAACAGAAGGGAACAGGCAGTCAGCAGGGCTCTGGGAGGAATTACTGTGTATTAATAGGTGCAGTTTCAGTTTTGCCAGATGAAACAGCTCTGGAGATCTGCTGTACAAAAACGAGAATATACTTAACATTACTGAACTGTACACTTAACATGGTGAAGATGGTAAATTTAATGTCATGTGTTTTCTGCCACAATTTTAAAAGACAAGGAAAGAAATGGTAACAGATGGCAACCTAAAACTTAAAAAAAATGTCAGTCTTGTCAATCTTACAACATTTAGATGAATAAAAGACAGCCCGTATCAACTGCTGCCAAGTAGATTCCAGGTCATTTTGTGTTGATCGTAAATAAATAACTCAAACATGTATTAAGTAGGTAAGAAATGAAGCTAAGAATCTCATTTTAGAGTTCTAAAAAGCCCTGCAAAACCAATTTTCTTAAAATTCACAAACAATAAGTACCTGAAACTCTATCTGATGAAACACAATGAAAATCTGCCTGGTGAAGGAATGGCCTTTACATACAAACACTATGTATTTCAAAGATAAGATGGTGGGGGAGGGTAGAGCTCAGTGGTAGAGCGCGTGCTTCATGTGCACAAGGTCCAATCCCCAGACCCTGCATTAAAAATAAAAATAAATAAATAAATAAATAAATAAATAAATAAATAAATAAATAAATAAATAAATCCAACTACCTCCCTCCCCCCAAAATAAAAAATAAAAATATAAGATGGGATTGCTACATTTTCACTCTGAGTCACAATGCGGCGTCCAGCCTACCCTCACCTGCCCGGTGGGCACCCCTGCGCGCTGCAGAGCACACCCACGCCCCGAGCCCCCAGCGCACATGAGGCTAGCTAGTACTGCAGTGAACTCTGCGAGCTCGTGCACCAAGTCCACGAGGGAGACTGCCCAAGAATTTACATTATATTATTTATATTATATTATTTATATATTACCATCAGATGTTTCATTTTTCAGAGCGTAAAAATTTAGAACGGTGACCTGGCATATAAAATATACAATTTTAACATGACAATTATGAAACTACAGGAAAGTTAAGAGCAACCTATGCTCTGCCTGACGGACAACAGCAACACCTGCATCTCCGCTGTTACGCGTCACTTTAAAGTATGAGTTTACCCAAATTTTACTGATAAAAATCTGCACTCGGTACGGCACCCTGAATTTTCCTAAATTCCAAGACTTGGAAGCAGCATATTCATTTTTTATATAGGTTATACTCCCATTAGTTTTTTCAAGAGAGAAGTTTTAAGTAACAATACAAAATGGCCCGCCATGGCTTTAGCAAATGAGATTTCAAAGACAAAATGATTAAATCTAAAAGAAGAAGAAATTGATATGGTTCTTGTTTTGGCGACATTAACAAGTATCACACTTTTGCAAGCTTTAACTCAAATGAGAAATTCTGAAGTGCCATATAAAAGAGCAATACTTATTTTAACATGGGAGCTGGACCTGTTCCCAGAGCTTACCACTTAAGGTGCTTCTCGCCTACCTTTTGTTTGCAGCAGGTACAGCGGCTTCTTTCCTGGCCCCCGAGGGGGACGGTAGGGAGCCACTGGGCTTCTTTGGTAACACAGTGCCGTTGTTGACAGTGGTTCTTAAAGGCAAGGTCTGCACCAGCGGTCTTGCTGTAAGACAAGCAGAAAAGGAAATCAGAACTTTCCCTTTTTCAAGAGAACTTTTTATAGGACTGAAGCTATGTAGAGCGGAAAGGGACATCCATTTCAAAATCTTCAGCAGAATCATCGAAAGTGCAAAGATAACTCAATGGAGACTTTCAACAATAGCTTGGAGCAATGAACTCAGGCACCATCCTCAGACCTTATACAAAAAATAACTCCGAAGGAACCACAGAATGAAGTGTGAAATGTAAAAGTATAAACCTTCCAGAGGAAAACACAGGAGAAAAATCTGTGTGACCTGGGGTTTGGTGATGAATTTTTAGGTACAACACCAAAAGCACACCCATGAAAGAAAAAATTGCTAGCTTGGACCTCATTACAATGAACAAAACAAAACAAAACACAACAAAAAAAACCTTTGCTTTGCTCTGTGAAAGACACTGTTAGGAGGATGAAAAGATAATTCGTATAACCAGGGAAAATGTTTGCAAGTCCCATATCTGATAAAGGACTTGTATACAGAACGTAAAAGGAACTCTTAAAATTCAACAGTAAGAAAACGAATAGCCCAATTAAAAAAACGGGCAAAAGATGTGGACAGATACCTCACCAAAGAGTATATACAGATGGCAACTGAGCACAGGAAAAGATGCTCAACATCTTCTATCATTAGGGAAATGCAACTTAAAAGAATAATGAGGTAACTCTGTACACCTATTGGGATGACTAAAAGCCAAGAAACAGACAGCACACCAATTGCTGGCCGGGACACTGAGCAACAGGGACCCTCTTCATTGCCGGTGGGAATGCAAAAATGCTACAGCCACTCTGGCAGTTTCCTACAAAGCTAAAGCTTCTAAGTTTTACATAGGAGGCAGTAATTGTGCTGCCACTAAGTATTTACCCAACTGATTTGAAAATTTATGTCTACACAAAACCTGAGTTTAATATTTACAGCAGCTTTATTTATAACTGTCAAAAAACTGGAAGCAACCAAGATGTCCTTCAGTTGGCGATGGATAAACAAACTGTGGTTCATCCATACACTGGAACAGGATTTAGTGGTAACAGGAATGGACTGATCCACGCAACCACAGGTGAGTCTTAAATCCACACTGCCAAGCGAAAGGAGCCAGTCGGAGAGGCTTCATTCTGTCTGAGTCCATTCAAAATGGCATTCTATAAAAGGTTAAACCACAGAGGCAGAAAGCAGATCAGTAGGTGCCAGAGGCTGGGGGCGGCGTGGCTAGGTGGAGCACGAGAGCTTTTTTAGGATGCTAACGTTATTGTGTGATACTGTAAGCGGTGGATGTGTGACTATGCATTTCTCAAAACCTACCGACCCTTACAGCACAAAAAGTGAATCTTAATACATGCAAATAAAAATCCATTAGGAGATGGGGGAACCCCACAATGGACTGCAGATTGTGACAAAAGAACGTAACTGTATTACAAATATATAACATAACATCAAGAAACAGGGTGGAGAGGAAAGGTACTGACTTGAAGGAATTTTGGAAATGAGTAGAGACTATCAGACTAGGAAAGGAATAGCATACAAGCTCTGTATTCTAGTTGGTAAAGTTGTTTCCCACGGGGCCGTGGGTGAACAATTCTGAAACCACCATGTGTGAACACTAGTGTTGAACAATTAGTAAATGTGTAGAGGCTGGTAGAAGCTGGGCTTCTGTTGGAGACGGAGGTTACAGACGAGCAGCGGGGGTTAGGGGGTTTGAGCTAACGAGGTGGTGATGGAGTAGAGGGGAGACACTGGCGTGAACTCACGTCTGGCTTAATAGAAACACAGATACGTGGACGTGCCGGTGAAGACCAGTATACATGGATTGTATAAATGCTTCTATTTCCTAGCTCTGTCTGCTGAGAGACCCGAAACCCATGACACCCAGGGCCCAAACTCTGGTTTCTAATGCCATTCTACAACAAAAGGGACCAGGACTCCCTGGGGAAATGCCTGAATCTAGGGCTGGGACAGGGAATAGACAAGGTGAGCCTGGAGTCTCTGATCATGCCAGAAAGTAAGGAAGTGCTCACAAAACCCACACTGACGGGGGCACAGCAAAGGGACGCCGGGGCCAGAGGAAAGAGCCAAAGCTGGAACAATCTAGGCAACAAAACAGTGTGACACTGGGTGTTAACCTAGAGCATAAAATAAACACCCACAGGTTCATACTGATATAAACACACGAGGGAAGCCGTCAGCGAGGAGGACGAGCCCCCAGGCAGAAGCACGCCAAGTAGTTCATGTAGGCATTCGGTCCCTGAGAGGCAGAGCACAGTTCTCCACTCCTCGCGTGGGCTGTGCAGAGCGACTTCCCCTAAACAGAGCAGTGCAGAGGGGAGGGAGAAGTAACCTGACCTACTGGACCTCAGCCAGGAGGTCAAGGTCAACATCCACAGTGGTAGGTCATGCTGACAGCGCACACCCTTGTAGCATGCGATGAGACTGGCACTTCAGCTCTTCAGTCTTTCTCCCTAAACCCAATCCAAGTCTAATCATGAGAAAAACATCAGACAAACCGAAGCTGAAGGACAGTCAATAAACTACCTAACCAGGACCCTTCAAAAGGGTCAAGGTTACCAAGAACAAGGAAAATTTGAGAAACTGTTAGTACTGGGGGGCCAAAGGAGACATGATGATGAAGTATAATCCTGGATGAGATCCTAGGACAGAAAAAGGACATAGGGAGAAACCAGGGACATCTGAATAAAGCATACCTTTAATAGATAATAGTGTATCAGTACTGTTCCACTGGCTGTGACAAACATGCCACATGAACATACAGTGTTAATAATCGGGCGTATGGGAACTGTCTGGACTCCCCTTGTAACTTTCCTGTAAATCTAAAACAACCCTAACATGAAAACTTTACTAACAAATGCTAGCAGAATTTTTTTTTCATTCCAGAATTAAATCTGCCTCAATGTAGGCTCTTAATAATATTATTGATGACAAAACTGCCTAGAATGCCAACGTTTTAATACACTGAACCTTTTCAGTCCCTAAAGCTGAGGACCAGGCTACCTTCTCTCTCTCTCTTTTTTATTGTGAAAGAAAGTTTAAAAAGCCACAGTCAGGACCCTCCAAATTCATGTCCACCCAGAACCTCAGAATGTGACCTTATTAGGAAATGGGGTCTTTGAAGATGTAATTGGTTGAGATGAGGTCATACTGGATTCGGGCGGCCCCTAAAGCCAATGGCTGGGGTCCGTATAAGAAGCCCACGTGAAGACGCACGGGAGGAGCTCGCCGGAGGCAGAGCCTACAGTGATGCGGCCTCTAGCCCAGGACGGCCAGCAGCCGTGGAGGCCGGGCGACATGCGACACGCATGGAACAGTTTCTCCCTCGGAGTCTCCAGGAGGAACCAGCCCTGTCAGCACCCTGATTTCAGCCCCGGGAGACTGATTCCAGACTTCCAGGTCTTCAGAAGTGCGAGGGATTCAGTTTCTGTGGTTTGTGCTAATCTGTCGAGGTGGCCCCAGGCAGCAGACACAGTGCACACATCAGCTTGCTGGGCGTCTGTCTTTCATTCCACTGTTACTCTTGTCAGCATCTCCAGCAGAAGGTTTTTGGTTCTATTCATTCATTCTCTGACCTGTTCATTAATGGAAACCTCTGGTCCTAATGTCCTTCAATGATGGTCTCCAATGGCCCCACCAAGTACAGGCCACCAGAACCAACTGGAGTGCCTGGCGGAGGGCAGAGTGCTAACGACGTGAAACGCACCATCTTGTCCAGTTGGGACAACACGTCTGGTCTGGTCCCACTTCACATTCAGCCTAGAGGCGCGGGGAGAGGACCACGTCCCGACTCCCAGGCCACCGCGCCTCCAGGCCACTCGCTGTCATCTTGCTCTTTTACAACCTCAGTGATGGGAGCTCATTCTCTCCCAGTTGTCTTTCTCCCGCCACCCACCCAGGCTCTTCAACATCCAGGCCCCCTACCCCCGACACAAACCACAAACAAGCAGATCCTGCCTCATTCCACCTCCTTGGCTTGTTTCCGTGCAGCAGAATCCCTGGAAGATGGGTTAAAATACAGATTGCTGGGCCTCACCCTGATTCAGGAGGTCTGGGGCGGAACCTGAGATGCTACCTTTGTAAGCAGTTCCCAGGTTGGAGCTGCTGCTGCTCCGGGGACCTTGAGAACCACTGGTCTGTGCCGTCCTCCGGCTTCGAAGGGCCTCACGCCATGAGTCCCGCCCCGCCGAGCTGGCGGTCTCTGAGCCTCCACCACGTGTCAGCCTGTGCCGCGCCATTTAGTGCCTGTTGTTTCAGGCGGGCCAGTCTTGCCTCCCCAGTCAGAGTCGCGGCAGACACTGTGCTGAGGGGGGCGTCACCACTGTCACTCTCACGGTGCCTGGAGTGGACTGGACTCCACATGTAGCCCCAGGCTTACAGCCCCATCTCTTGGGCTGATGGCAGCACGGCGTGGAAGGAGTCGGGCAGTGGGTACTCTGACCTCACTCTCGCCTCCTTCCAGACCTCGGCTGGGGCTCCCCCCATCACTGGAGCAGAGGGCGATGGGTGGTGGGTACCATCCATACAGGTCAGCCTCCGGGCCAGAGAGCTGGCTGGAGGAGGGTAAAGAATTACCTGGAGGGGCCAATGGAAGACACCTGGCCTCCACTCCTGTCCTGCTCCTGGGCCAGAACCTGCCTCCCCCCAAGCCCACACACATGTGCCCAACAAACCAGGCTGGGTGAGCCTCCTGTGCCCACACAGTCCTCAGTCTGCCGCTGTCACCACACTATCTATTCCCGTCCACTCCACTACCTGGAGGCCCCATGAAGGCAGCACCTGCTCCGATGCCGACACAGAAGGCATTCGACACGCATGTGGTGATCAGACAGCACTAAATTTTGAGAACAAAATCCCCGCTTCCAAAAAAGGCACTGTGTCGTCACTTCCGAGACACTGTTAAGTTTTTCATTTTTCCTTGGGTGATAATTTCAAAATTCTGTCTCATAATAATCTAGTATCATCCTTCTCCCTCAAAAGGAAACGGGATGTTTAGAGCCCATGAAAGGAACATCACTGTTTGCTGCATGGCTTCTCAGAGGGCCTCGTAAACCTTACACACTCAACTCTAATAGACTAGCAGCAAAAACCAATGGAATCATTAAAGTTGTGATGAGAAATCATGAAAAAAAAAAATAGAGAACATGGAGAGGAGGACGGGGAGGAGGCAAGGGGACATGGCAGCCACTCGGGTGACAAGGAAGTTGGAAAGCTTCCCTACCTGCAAGATCCAGTCCCTGCTACATCTCTGTTTTGGCAATAGCCTTGGCTTTTTGTCACCACTGGCTTCTTAAATTGCATCACAACCACGCCAATGTGCTTGCTAAATCCCTATTTTGACAGGACATCATATCAAGTTTCTTCCATGTTTCCATACCTAAACACAGTAAGCCATTCCAGGAAAAAATGCTGTCACCATGAAGAAAGGTTTTGCAAGAAAAAAAAAAATCTCCTAATGTCCAATCTCAACAGGTACCAGCCTGGGTCAGGAGGACAGCAGGACACAAGAGCAGCTCTGATGAGTCACTGCAGACAAGTGATCTTGAAAACTGCAGAGAAGAAATTGCACCAGAGAGGGTTCAGACACCATTTCCTGCTCATCGGTTGCTAAGATAAATGAATCCCTGGCTTCAAGATACGACACTGAGATATGAGACATTCTCTGGTTCACAAAAGCTTTTTTTTTTTTTTTTAAATAACATTTTAATTGTTCCTAGGGGCAACACACAGAGACACAGCACTAAAAGAATTTCTCAGCTAAAAGGAGAGTGAGTGATAGATGGTGTGTGTTTAGGACGCATTCATTGGAAGGGGTATCAGGATGGCTGGGACCCCAAATCTCAGGGGAGACCAAGAAGCACAGAGGGATAAAAGGGCAAAGAGTCTGCAGTCTGACAGGACTGGCTCCCTCCCAACTCGGCCTTCCTATGTAGCATCGGAGAAGTCACCTTTCTAAGCCACGGCTTCTTCGTAAAACAGGAGAACGGTGCCCACCTTGCAGGGCTGCTGTGAGGGTCAGGAAGGAGGAGCGGCACGTTGCTGGCACATGCCTGCACGCAGCAGCCCAGCGGAGGTGGCAGCTGTTAGCCCACGGCTACAGCCGGATGATGAAATGTCTTGTTTTGGATACCCGGGTGCACTCCAGTATCCTAACTGCAACGTGAGAAGAATTCAGTGCAGGATTTCAGTTACAGTCAAAGGTGCCTGCGGCAGACTCGGCTCTCGTGAGCGCCCACGCTGCATCCTGCATGACAGGGAGGGGTGGAGGGAGGCCCCAGACAGTTCTCACCCGAAACACAGTGGCTTTGGTACTAGTGCCCAGGCGCAGTGAGGGGGCAGGAGAGTGTGGAAGGGGCTCAGGTCCGGGAGTGGGGACCAGGCACTAGGGCCAGGGCAGCTCCAACAGTCAGTGTGACCGCAGGCAAGACCCTCTGGGCCGCACTTTCCTAACCTGTAAGGTAAAGACTGGTCCACAAACGCCCTAAGGATGGCTCTTCCTGCTCTGAAATCAGGATCCCGATTCATGGGGCAGAGTGGTGGGAAAAGCACCATACAAGTTTCTCTGTGCCTTTTCCACTTTCCTCTGAAAGTCTCTAACAAAGCTATTCAGAATCTCAGGTCTAAAACATTTGTAACTACGCCTGAAATGAAAACGTTTTCATCTTTCTAAACAGGAGAAATGGAACTCCCAGGTTTCCATGAAGTACTATCCATGATAATATATTTTCAGAACTGTAGTTGACGTAAATATTGACATTTAACTGCAGGTAGTCACATCTACCAACGCTTATTATTATGATAGTTACAATCTAAAGACCAAGATACCCTTTCAACCTACACCACATTCATAACTCAATGTACAATATCTGATAAGCAAAACGTTCCATTAGGTTTCAAAATAAATTTAACTATGCAAAGCATGACTAAATATGTGATTGTGTGTAGAAATCCCAAGTTTAATTTTAGCATATCTGACCATTACAAACTTAAAATTCCTAGTAACCTACTTCAGAATTTAAAAGATGCCCATATTTGGAATTGGAGAAGGCAACCTGCTTTTGCTAAATTGTAAGACAAAGTAGATAACTACCTAAGTGCTGGGAAAGACTCCTGCCACTAACAGCCAGCAACATTCCAGATGCATTTATCCTTTGATCCAGCAATCCCACTTCCAAGAATCTATCCTAAAAATATATGGGCAAAAATTAAAAATGCCATATGCACAGGGCCAATTCTTTGTAAAAGAAAAGGCCACCAGCAGGGCGTGGCATATGCCCACACCGGGCGCTGTGCCGCTGTGGAAGGAACCAGAAAGATCTCTGGACGCTGCAGTGAGAAGAGCAAAGTGCGAACAGCGTGTAGACAGGCTTGTATCTCCTGGGCCGGAAATCTGAAGACCCACGGCAGATTTAAAATCCTAACTCTTTATACAATTTTTAAAAGATTTTGAAATTATCTGAATACACAGGAATCAAGTTTTAATATACTGTTTGACAGGTAGATAAGGCTGTCCATGGTACCATGTTTGTTTTTTTAAATTCTCAGCCTTGGGTGTAGTGGTGCAAGAATCCTGTAACACTTAAAATTCAATGTATTGCAAATACATACGAGCAGAAAAGATATTAATGAACTGATTGCAAAAAGTCATTTATTAACAACCCAAATGTCTTTAACTGATGAACAGATAAACAAGATGCTGCATTTCCATACAACAGAATATTATTCAGCCACAAAAAGGAATGAAGTACTGATACCTGCTACGATCTGGATGAACCCTGAAGACGTTATGCTGAGTGGGAGAAGACAGTGGCAAAAGGCCACAGACGGCATGGTTCTGTGTACGAAATGTGCACACCAGTCAAACCCACAGACACATGTAGACAGACGGTCACCAGAGTGGGGGAGGGGCAAGGCAGAACCAAGGCTAATGGGAACACAGTATCTTCCTGGGTAGTAAAAATGTTCTAAAATTAGATTGTGGGACTGGCTGTACCACTTTGTGAACATGCTAAAAACCAATGAATTTTATGTTATGTGAATTATATTTCAACAAGGCTGCTGTAAAAAAAGGCATTTATGAGCCAACTGGGAAAATCTGAATGCTGACTTGATATTACTGTACTGTTCATTTTTAAGCATAATGGTATTTATCAGGATTTTAAAAAGAGAATCATTGTATCTCAAAAAGACATACTGACATAGTTATAGATAAAATGATATGATGTCTTAGATTAGCTTAAAAATAATCCTAATGGGGTGAGGAGAAGTCTCAGGGCAGGCAAGTGGAATAAATAAAACAAAAATGACCACATGTTGATAAATAGTAAAGCTATTAAAAAGGAGGTATTTTTCTTTCTACTTTCATATACATTTACACTTTCATACTATGAAGTTTAAAAACAATCTTTCCTAGCCTCTGAAAAACTGAACGTATCTACTAAACCTTTTCTACAAATCACTAACAAATATCTATCTAAACTGGGGAAGGCAATTAAAAAGGAAAATGGAAAAACTGTAGCACCATTCTGTCTAAAAGCACAAGTTACTTTCTGAAATTAACCAACCTGTAAGTAGAAAGATAAGGAGAAAGCATAGTAGATGAGACAAAGAGGAAAATTGCTAATTTTGGCTAACCAGGATAAAGAACCAAGTTAAATATCCATGCATTTCACTCACTGCAAAGAGCTTAAAAAATTTTAATTTGTTAGTTGCACCTATCTAATAAAATTTGTGAAGGGCTGTGTAACACAATCTTTCACACAATTAGATGCTGAATATGACTTATTGTATTTGGGACATTTTGAAAATCAAATTGAACCTTGAAAAAAGAATTCTCATTTCAAGTCATACAGTTATTCATTTCTTAAATAATTTGAATAATGCTAATTTAAATAATACTGCCAAGAGGCATGCCCAGCAAAGCAATACAGAACAGCAGAAAGGACATGCTCAGCCAGGACTTGGGGTCCAGTCCCAGATTTTCTCTAACTAGCTGTGTAAGCTGGGACAAATTATTCAATCTCCCAGAGGCAACCTTCTTATCTGTAAAATGGGCAAAATAATACCTACCTCAGAGGAAGATGGAGAGGTGAAATGAACTAATAAAGCCAAAATATCTATTGCAAAAGCCAGCACCTACCCAATAAATCAATGGTGGCTACAAGTATTATTTTGACCATCAGGGGTAAGTGTTGATGCAGCAGAGCCTACGAAAGACCATCTGCAGTCTGCTTTTTTTTTTTTAATTGAAGTACTGTTAGTTACAATGTATCAATTTCTGGTGTACAGCACAGTGTGCCAGTCAAGCATATACATACATATATTTATTTTCATATTTTTTCCATTAAAGGTTATTACAAGATACTGAACATAGTTCCCTGTGCTATACAAAAGACGCTTTTGAAAAATCCATTTTTATATACAGAGGCTAAATTTGCAAATTTCAAATTCTCAAATTTAGCCCTTCCCACCCTCTTTCCCTGGTAACCATAAGATTGTTTACTAAGTCTGTGAGTCTGTTTCTGCTTTGCAGATGAGTTCATAGTGTCCCTTTTTGGTTTTTTAGATTCCACATGTAAGTGATATCATATGGTATTTTTCCTTCTCTTTCTGACTTACTTCCCTTAGAACGACAATCTCCAGGTCCATCCATGTTGCTGCAAATGGCATTATTTTATTCTTTTTTATGGCCGAGTAGTATTCCATTGTATAAATATACCATAACTATGCACCCCAACGTTCATAGCAGCACTATATACAATAGCCAAAACATGGAAGCAACCTAAATGCCTATCAACAGATGACTGGATAAAGAATTTGTGGTGTATTTACACAATGGAATACTACTCTGCAGTCTGCTTTCAACAGCACATGTCGAGACTAGATTCAGAGACCAGGTTTTGATGTTCTGGAACAAAAGGACTGTCTCGCTTGTCAGAATCTCCAGCAGAAGGTTTTGGTTCTATTTATTCGCTCTTTGATCTGTTCATTAATGAGGCTATTAATACAAACACTAGAAAAGTCTGCAAAAGGTGTATTAAAGTTTTTAAAAACACAAACTGCCACGTTACCATCTGAACTCCCAAGTCAAATTTAAAACGAGAAGTAGGAACTGCTGCTGGTTAATGTATAACAAAGCAGATAATCCCCACATACTTGGGAGGATGACTATATTTTTACCTACATTTACATTAAAATCCCATAACAGGCCCCTAGCACTGAAATGGAAATCAGCAGTGCACGTGTACAATGGCTCTACTGTGACTTCAACTCCAAACCGTAATTCCTTGTCTCGTTGAGAACACACGTGAGGCAGCTCCAGACTCTGGACGTTCGCTCTGAGCCCTGCTGGTGACCTCAGTGCAGCAAAGATCAGCTTCGGTGGTTAAAAAAAAAAAAGTCATCTTTAAAACATAAATTCCTTCTGCTTATTAAGGAGTACATACCAAAGAACATTTAGAAACCAAGTAAAAGTATAAAAAAGAAAAAAAATCATCATCCTACCACTCAGAAAAAAACCAAACTTTGGTGTCCTTTCCATTCCTCTTTGCATAGGTTTTTGTCTATTTAGTTGAAACTAGACAACATATCCAGTTTTATATCCACTTCTGCCTTTTAACGTCATACATCAGCATTCTCCCCATTGTTACCAATAACAAACATTTAAAAAGATGACCTGGCATTCAGTGATACAAAGTGCCACTGTTTCTGGCCATGTCCCTATTGCCTGCTCTTCCTCTACTGTTTCCTACACAATTTGTCTCCAATGTGCATAATTCTGCAATGAACTCCTTTATCTATCAAGCATTTTTCTGTATTTACACTCACAACAGCAACATACAAGGGGGTCTGTTCACTGCATTCTGTGCCCCCACTCTAACCACGACACTGAAAAAACTTTAACATTAGCAAGAAATTTAAGAATGTATGCCTCCATAAACTATTTTAAACTCTTCTCTGCTATATGGTAGCCCAAGCCGAGCATAATTAAAACATTCTAAATCTTCCTATTTGAAAGTGAACCCCACATGAAAAAAGCAAACTCTGCAGGCTGAAGTTCTCTGGGTAAGATGCCTGACCCAGTGACCAGCTTTTACTTTTTTTAAGAAACGACAGGAGCAAAAGGAAAAGAGGACAGCAAAGTTTGGGGAGCTTGGGTGGAGAATGAGTGAATCCTAAGACCCAGGGCTGTGCCACTGGGTTAACAAGAGTTGGATAATTAGTACAAAAGGCCAGCCCTGGGGACAGGAGAATGTTGCCAAGAAAAACTGGAACCTGAGATGTCACTCCCTCTATATAAACCGTTATGTTCACAGGCCCAGCATTTTCTGGGGTTGGCCACAATCTTTCCTCTGTCTTGGGAAGCCTTGAACTTGGTCTCTTAGTGAATTTTCACAAGACTGCAGTTCTCATTGGTGTCACATGAAGAATGAGAAAGTCAAAGCTTACAGGTAACGATACCTCTCTTCAAATAAGTGAAGTACCGTCATGGAAAGGAATGAGAATTATTATCCACGGTCTCACAGGCAATACTGAGGCTAATGAGCGGAAGCTGAGCTCTAACAGGTCAGGATAGCTACGGCGCAGGTGTGCCACGCACCACATACTTCCTTCGAGCTGCACACCAAACACTCACTCCTTCCAAGTCGGCCTGTTTCTTTGTAGCACAGCCATGCCTTTCACTGGGCAAACAGCACAAAGATGTGCGCTGGAATCTCAAAACACTGAGCCCTAGGCTTCTGACATTTGGGGAAAAAAATCACTTAAAATATTTAAAAACTAGAATGCCATGTGTCCAGGCTACTTCTAGTCTGTATTAGGATAGCAAGCAGAAAGAATGTAAAATGACCATAATAATGTGGCCTTCAAAAACCAAAATAAAGAAGATGTGGTGTGTATATACATATACAATGGAATACTACTCAGCCATAAAAAAGAATGAAATACTTCCATTTGCAGCAACACGGATGGACCTAGAGATTATCATACTGTGTGAAGTCAGTCAGACAGAGGAAGTCAAATATTGTATGATATCACTTATATGTGGAATCTAAAGAATAAAATGACACAAATGAGCTTATTTACAAAACAGAAAGAGACTCACTGACATAGAACACAAACTTATGGTGACCAAAAGGGAAAGGGGGTGGGAGGGATAAATTCAAACTTCTATATACAGAATGGATAAACAACAAGGTCCTACAGTCTAGCACAGAGAACTACATTCAACAGCTTGTAATGGCCTACAATGACAAAGAGTAAGAAAAAGAATATATATATATGTACAATTGAATCACGATGCTGTACACCAGAAATCAATACAACATGTAAACCAACTAGACTTCAATTTAAAATAAAACAAAGGAGGTTTGTTTAAAATCCGCTTTGTCTAAATATCCCCCAACTGAACTCCGGCTGCGGAGTGCCGGCTGTCCAGGTAGAGGTGTGAACACCGGTGCCAACACAGCTCCGTCTGAAAGGGAAGCAGCCCCTCCAGAGCTGCTGATGGCACTGCCCCCCGCTGCCCCCTCATCCTCTAAGGCACTGCACACGGAATGGGGAAAACCGGAGCCCCCCCCCCAGGGCCGGCCACTCACCAGCCTTCTCATGAGCTCTTTCTACTTCTTGGTGTGACTTTGGCTGTCACGCTGTGGTTTGTTTTCACTTTGGAAAAGAACGTTACAAAGAAACATCAGACTTACCTATGAAAGACATCAGAAGAAGTTCTGAAAAAGCAAACTTCACTCTTCATCAAGAAAATAAAACTCCCGGGCAGGCTCCTTGTATTACTTTTTGCCCTAATTTTCTAAAAATAGAAGTTTTCAAAGTCTGAAGTTTCACATAAAGCAACGACTTCAAACGTACCCTTCAGGATACAGCAGTCATCGGGTTTATTTTTGGAAAGCTGAGTAGCTCAAGAATACCTAGAATAACCTGGTTTCTATTTAAACTATCCTCATCGCTTTGTAACTTAGGAGAAAAAAGATTATTTAAAAGGATTATTCCAAATGCAGACATGACCCAGCATGTACGTCTCGCAGGAGCTGGTGGTAATTACCCTGAAGGACAAAGAAACAGATTTCTTTCCAAAGACATGTGAAAATGGGTCCAAGTATTGGACAAAAAACTGACACATGCAACATCGTTCAGGACCTTCTCCTGACTCCAAGGGAACTACAATAACTGTGAAATAATTTGTTAAATCCAAACAAAACAAGAAAGTTAACTTTAAAGGGACATTTGCATGCTGCAGACTCAAAATGTTTTAACCAAAGGGACATTACAGCCAAGAGGAACTGTGTTTTCTAGAGTGAGCCAGGAGGAGAAGTGATTCTGGCAAAAGCTGAGCAATGCATGTCGGTGGAGAGTAGATGGCGGGGTTCTAACCAGCAGGACAGAAGCTTTTACGAGGTGTTTTATTTCCAAAATTGTAAGAAGACGGTCACTACTAAGTTACTTAAAACACAAATACTGCTTTTTGTTTTGTTCCCAGGCACCACTGGGAAATGAAATGGTGACTTAAATTTGCTAGAAATCCACTATTTACAGGTATAGAATTCTGTCACAGGCTATGTGCTCCTGTTCAGAAGAGAAAGGATTTTGTTTTTAAAGAGGAGGCTTTGCCCTGGAGGAGCTTACTAACTAGAAGCCGGGAGGGGAGGGGAAATAGGAATAAGCTTCAGGGTCCTGAGCAAATCAGGGAAGGGCTTGTCCCCTCAGTGCCCCAGTCCTTGGCTCAGAGCTTCATTCGTGGCACGTGATCAAGTATGTGTCTGCTGTGCGGAAATGGATGACAGTGTAAACTGAGGACAGAGAGAGAGATGAGCTGTCAAAGTTTCAAGGCAGAACAGCCTCCAAAGGGGCCCAAAGAATTGTGTTTATTTTTGGAGTTTCGTTTTGCAAGCTCTCTCTATCCCAGAGAGTCTGGATAGACAAGTGTCCTCGGTCCATTGTGGACGTTCCTTCCTTGACTCACCTACCGCTGAGCAACCCCTGGGCCACACAATTCACCGGCGTCCCGCAGAAAAACACTGTCTCACTGTGTGCGATGATTTTGACACTCCTAAGACCGCTTCCCTGTTTTTCTAAACTTGAGTTCTCCACAAATATTAAGTGTGCAACGTGTCTGCTGGAGCAAGAATCCACAACAAGCCCCGCTCCACTGCTGCTCCTGCCCCTCTCGAGCGCTCACCTTTGGTAGGTCCTTTCCTGTTGAGCACGGCCTGCTGCTCCTCGGTGATGTTCAGCCGCCGGACCACGTCGGCCAGGGCCGACTTGAGCAGCTGGATGTCGTCTTCCTGCATCTGGACTCGCTGCTCCAGGGAGGCAATGCGGTCTGTGACCTCCATGCTACTGGCAGCAGAAGCGCTGTCATCTAGACCGGGGGAAAGGAACAGGTGAGTCTCAAACGCTCCCCAGAGAAATCAGACCACGAAACATAGGGCACTGCTATAACATGATAACAACGCTCGTAGGCAGAAATCACATGCGATCTTTTATTAGGCACAACTGCAGTGCTTCATTCTGCTATAGTCTTTTCATTCTCTATGTTTGTGCTTTTTGTTTTTAAACTGTGGTTTTAATTGCCATATTTTGCTAGATGCAGGCCAACTCCTTTTCTATGACACCAGAGAACCTCAGAAGTAGAGAGGATATTAGCATACATCTATTCAACTTCTCACATGTTGCAGAAATCCACTGCATGGTCTTCTAACGTTTGTTTCAACAAAGCTAACTGGCAGGTCGGTCAGATAATTGTAAGGCCAAACTACTCACCAGTCAGGACTTTTAAGGATTGGCTACTAGGCAATAGTAGTGGTCAAACCTGTTTGGCAAGCACACCCTTAGAGCTAGAATCATCCTAGGTCCTTGCACAGAATCACTAACTCCAGGTCTGTATCAAGGTCCACCGGGGCCCTCCATGAGGTTCCTGGCTTCTCCAACCTCATTCTACCTCCTTCTTCCCTTCCCTTCCCTTCCTTTCCCGTGCCCCAGCCACACTGTCCTTTCTCTCCTACCTTAGGGATTTGCCATCTGCTGTTGCCTTTGCTTGAAGAATTTCTCAACCAACTTTTTGCATAACCAAGTCCTTCTTTTGGTCTCAACTCAAACAGAAGATTTTTTTCAGAGAACCTTGCTATAACCTTCCCTGAAGTTGTTCCTTTCAATCATATCCACCTTATTTCTTTCTTTCATAGCTTTACCCTGAACTGTAACCATCTTGCTTGTTTGCTTTTGTCTGTGTCTCCCAACTAAAATGTAAGCATCATGCACATGCAGCCCAGTGTTCACAGCAGGGCTATTTACAACAGCCAACGTGGACGTAGCCTATGTGTCCACTGACAGATGATTGCACAGGGAAGTTGTGTTTTTCATACACACATACACACATACACATATACACCATGGAACACCACTCAGCCATAAAAAAAGAATAAAATAATGCCATTTACAGCAATACGGATGGACCTGGAGATTGTCATGCTAAGTGACATAAGTCAGACAGAGAAAGAAAAATACCATATGATATCACTTATATGTGAAATCTAAAAAAATGAGACAAATGAACTTATTTACAAAATAGAAACTGACTCACAGACATAGAAAATAAACTTATGGTTACTGGGGGGAAAGAAAGGGTGGAGGGATAAATTGGGGTTTGGGATTTGCAGATACTATATATAAAACAGATAAACAACAAGGTCCTACTGTAGAGCACAGAGAAGTACATTCAATAACTTGTAATAGCCTATAATGAAAAAGAATATGAAAAGGAATATATATGTCTATGTATAATTGAACCACTGTGCTGTACACTAGAAATTAACACAACATTATAAACCCACCATACTTCAATTAAGAAAAAATGCAAGCATCGTGGAATCACTTCTGCTTCCGGGTATGATGGACCCCTACTGGACAACACCCCTCTGTAGAAAGTAACTGTTAGGCCTGGAAATTACACAGACAACAGCAGAAGGTACCAGAGAGTGGACACAGGCATATACACCCTGGCGGGAGCTTACACCCCCTTGGGGGAGCACAGATGGGGAACTGTACAAGGAAACTCCCCTTTTCATGGCTTTCAGCCTAGGGTTAAGTGGTGCACATGATGGGGGCAAGGACATGTGGAAACCTTGCAGTCTTCTTATCCTTGAAAAAACACAAAGTGAAGTCTGAAAACTGTGAACACTGAAGAGAGTGGGGAAATCACAGAAGGAGAAAAGCTAGAGAGGGGGTCCCCTAACTCTGTCTCTTTATATCTCTGGCTGATCAGTAAATCACACATACACAGAACAGGCTCAGAACAGAGTTTACAGTTCAAGCTTAACCCAGAAAAGTACCCACTGAGACAAAGAAACAAGATTCATCAGAGAAAAATAACAGACTACAAAATCTCCACAACTTAACATTCATAATGTCCAGGATACAATTCAAAATTACTAACATACTAAGGATCAAGAAATGGAAGACAGTCCCAAGAGAAAAGACAGTTAGTCTGTCCAACTCCAAAATGAACGAAGCGCTGGAACCAATGGAGAAGGAATTTAAAATGGATATCATGACTATCTTTTATATGTAAAAGGGTTTTTTTTTTCAGTGAATGAAAATTCCAGAGAGGAATGGGAAGTACTGGCAAAAAAATAGAAATAAAAAATGAACTGAATGGAAATTGTACAACTGAAAATTCTGACATTAAAAAAATTCACTAAATGGAATTAACAGATATGACGAAGGGAAAACTAAGTAAATCTGAAGACAGATCAACAGGAACACAGAGATAAAAATGAACAGAGTCTTGGGGACTTGTTAAGACAGTCTTAAACAGTCGAACATACATTTAATTAGAATATAAAAAGAGAGAGAGAATAGGACAGAAGAGATATCTGAAAAATAATGGCCTTAAATATCACAAATTCAGTAAAGGACAGAAATGTAAAAATGCTAAACAAAAACCAATCAAAATAAACACAAAGAAGACCACTCCAAGTATATCATAATCAAACTGTTAAAAACCAAAGATAAAGTACACATATTGAAAACAGCAAGAGAAAAATGACATATTATATACAAGGAACAATAATCTGATTAACAGCTGGTCATCATAAACCATGGAGACCACAAGAAAATGAAGTGACATATTTAAAGTACTGAATGAAAAAAAAAAATCAATCCAGAATTCTATATCCTGCAAAAGTATCCTCCAAGAATGAAGGCAACATAAAGCATTTTTCAGATAAATAAAAACTGACTTTATCACCAGCAGATCTGCATTACAAGAACCTAAAAGAAGTTCTTCAGAGTAAAGGGAAATTACATAAGATGAAAATTCAGACCCTCAGAAAAGAATGAAGACCACTGGAATTGATTAATATCTGAATGAGCAAGACTTTCTTCTTTTTGCATTTTTCTTTTAGTGTTCTTTTAAACCTATAAACTTTTAAGACAAAAATTATAACACTGTCTTATACTACTTTTAAGGTACATGTTTTGAATACATATAACAACCATAACATGGAGGATGGGGAGGATATGGATCTATAAGGTTGTAAGACTTTAATATTGTACATGAAGGATACACTGTTAACTGGAAGTGCTCTATGAAAAGGTAAAGACGTACACTGTAACCCTTCGGGAACTACTAGGGAATAATGCAGAGAAGTAGAGCCAAAACAACCAAGAGAAAAATTAAACCGAAATTCTGTATTCAAATAATCCAAAAGAGGAAAGGAAAAGATGAACAGAAGAACAACAACAAAAAAGAGAAAAGTAGAAAACAAAAATAAAATAGTAAATCCAAACCTAACATAGCCATAATTATATTAAATGTTACATTAAAGCAATAATTGCATTAGCCACATCAATTAAAAGGCAGAAAAATGTCAGGAAAAAAAGTAAGACTCAACTATATACTGACTGTAGGACACACACTTTAAATACAAAGACACAGTCTGAGAGTAAATGAATGGAAAAAAAGATACAGCATGCAAACAGTAAGCATAAGGAGGCTGCAGTGGCAATATTAATATCAGATAAAATAGATGTCAAGTAAAATGTATTACCAGCTATAAAGAAGGACATTTCATAATGAAAAATGTGTTAACTTATCAGAAAGACAATCATAAATAGAGCTTTAAAATGTATGAAACAAAAATTGATAGAATTAAAGTGAGAAATAGACAATTCTATAATTATTCTTGAATATTTTAACACCCCTCTCTCAGCAACTGATGGGACAATTAATAAAAAGAAATCTGTAAAGATGGAAGATCTGAACAACATTATAAACCACTTTGACTTAATTGGTACATATAGGAAACTACAGCTAACAATAGCAGTGTACATGGAATATTTACCAAGACATATATTCTGGGCCATAAAAAAGACCTGAATAAACCTAAAGATTGAAAGAATATGTTCTCTGACCAGAGTAGTAATAAATTAGAAGTCAAAAACAATAAGAGAATAAGAAAACCCCCCAAATATTTAGAAATTAGGCAACATACTTCTAAATAATTATGAGATCAAAGAAGACATCACAGGAGACACTAGAAGACATTTTTACTTGAATGACAATGAAAATGTAAATATCAAAATGTATGGGCTGCAGATAATGCAGGTCTTTGAGGAAAATTAATAGCTTCTAAATCTCTTTATTAGAGAGAGGATTCTCAAATCAATGATTCTCAACTGTCATACTAAGTAACTAGAAAAAGAGTATATTAAACCCAAATTAACCAAAGGAAGAGAAAGAACACAGAGAAGAAAGCAATGGAATAAAACATGAACAAACAATGAAGAACATCAATGAAATCAGAAGTTACTCCTTTAAACCATCAATGAAGTGTATGCTCCATGAAAGCCAGGATTTTTTTCTGCTGGTTCACTTGTCTGTTTCCAATATGTAATACACAGTAAGAACTCCATAAATATTTGGTAAGTGAATGAATAAATCAGTAAATGGGAGCATCATCAAATTAGTTGCTGGGAATATAAAAATGCTTGATTCACACAGTTATCCTTAAGAACGTCTCTTTGTAGTGGAAAAGACACATGTCCACAAATTTCTAAAACAATTTGATAAGTTATACATTTGAGAAATAAAGTGGTAAATGAACATAGAGAGAAATATTAACTGTATTTGGAAAAACAGAAGAAAGTAGGGGTTGACCTTGAAGGTTAAAAAATTTACAAGGGGAAAAAGCAAGAAGAATGGTATTCCAGGAAAAGGAAACAATCTAAACAAAACATGAGAACATGAAAGCATAAGGAATATGCAGGTAACTGTGGTCTTTGAAACTAAAATCTATCATCTTGTAACTTCTACTTACTGGATGGAATTCTGTCTTTCCCTTAAATTCAAACTCCGCCAACTTTCTATGTAACATAATTGTATCATACATAAACATGTTTCTCAAATGTGTCAATGGAACTTCTGAGGAAGAGTAACAGGTATTAAATATCTGATAACCCAGAGAGCTTATGAAGTACTCACATACATTTAAAATTGTTAAGCTCTTATGAAGGTATTATATGTATGTGTGTGTACACACACACACACACACACACACACACACACACACATAGAGAGAGAGAGACAGAGACAGACAGACAGATTAAGCCTTTAAAAAATATATCATAGACATATCTCCTTAAAAAAATCTGTGAGGCAAGAACTTGCCAATACCCTTGTCTCACACTCCTCCCCTTCCTAGAACAGGACACTCTACTGTTTACACTACTAACATAGGATTTTCACCATTTCAGCCAGGAATACTGGTGGGTATGTGGGTGTGTCCTTTTTCTCTGTCTCTCCCTTATGTGACTGAGACATAAAAAGAACTTAACAAACCCAGCAAAGAGAAAACAAATAACCTGATTAAAAAGTAGGGAAACGTGGCGGGGAGCGTATAGCTCAGCAGTAGAGTGCATGCTTAGCAGGCACAAGGTCCTGAGGTCAATCCCCAGTGCCTTCATTAGATAAATAAATAAACTGAATTACTGCCCCCCCCCCCTTTGGTGGGTGGGGAGGCAAAAGACTCAAATAGACACTTCACTAAAGAGGATATACAGATGACAAACAGGCATATTCTCGAAAAGATGTCAACATCATTAGCCATGAGGGAAATGCAAACTAAACTCACAATGACATACTGCTAGACACCGATGAGAGTGGTTTAAATACAACATATTGACAAAACTCTCCTGCACTGCTGATGGGCACGGAAAACGGTACAGTCACTCTGGAAAACAAATGCAGTTACCAAGTGCTCTAGCAATCCCTAGGCACGTACTCTGGAGAGATGCACTCACATTCGTACAAAGCCTGTACGCCAGCGTTTATAGTGGTTCAACTCACACTTGGTGAAAACTGGAAACAGCTCAAATGTGCTTCAATGGTGAGTAGACGAGCTGGTCCACCCAGAGAGTGGAATCCTTCTCAGTAATAAAAGGGAACAAACTATTGAGACACGCAATGGTTTGACGGATCTCAAGGGCATTACGCTGAGTGAGGAAAGCTAGTCTCAGAAGGTTACACACTGCGCAATCCCATTTACATGATATTCTCTAAAGACAAAACCAGAGTAAAGGAGAACAGACAGGTGGTCGGCAAGGGCTGGGGAAGGGGCCCAGCACAGGGGAGTTCGGGGGGGTGACGGAAATGTCCTGTCCTGATGGTGGTGGTAGTTACGTGAATCTATCTGTGTTAAAATACATAGAATTGTCTCCAAAAAAGCAGTTTTGCTGAACGTTAACAAATAAAATGACTTTCAGAGAGTTCAAGTGAGATACAGTCTTCCCACTGGCTTTGTCAGTTAGAGGTTATTATTTTTGCCTGTTGAAGTTGGTTGCTTTTATACCATAAGATCTCAGCAAAGAAATATTTCAGTGCAAACTTCATACTTGCTGCTCATTGGAAAGAGACCATCCTTAAGTTCTATGTAAATTCTTGTGGATTCTGTGGGGTTTCTCCATTTGTCATTTGATCTGGAAGGGAAAGCGTGAAGGTCCCAGTTCACGATGTCAAGCCAATTGGAAGGGAGAAGTGGGGAGGATAAAAAGGCATTTTATATCTGTCTTCCCTCCGAGGAGCAATTAAAGAGCTGACTAGAGTCTTCAGTCTGTGTAACAACGGTTGGGGGGAGCCTGGGTCACTGCAGACCTACCCAGGCAGAGGCAAGAGGTTGGGAGGGGTTCACCTGAGCTGGGAGAAGGAACAGCAGAGCTCAGTCAGCGTGGCAGGGAGCTCACAGAACCAGAATATACTCCAGTCATTAAAAGCATGAACTGTGAAGTCAAGCTTCCCAGGTTCAAACTGCAGCCCTACTGCTTGCTACCCGTGTGACGCAGGACACTATTTAATCGCTTCATGTCTGTCTCCCCATTTGTAAAATACGGACAACAGCAGTTACGGACCTCGTAGGGCTGCTGTCATATTGGAGTTATCCTAGACAGCACTTGGGATATATTTTTGCATATGTGTAAATGTTCTATAAATGTAGCTATAAGTAAACTATTGTCATTATTATTATTACTGATAAAAATTACCAAAGTAAGTTCAACTTCAATATTTCCCTCAAAATTCCTATGTTGTTCAAACACTGTTACACAAAATGGCACTGAAAAGGTAATTAGAAATTAGTGCTTTATTAATAATATGTTTTCTAAGTCATAAAATAATCTGGCATAG
This sequence comes from Camelus bactrianus, assembly GCF_048773025.1. Taxonomy (NCBI): domain Eukaryota; kingdom Metazoa; phylum Chordata; class Mammalia; order Artiodactyla; family Camelidae; genus Camelus; species Camelus bactrianus. Next base: position 5,027,224 of record NC_133544.1, read on the forward strand.
AGAATCTTGCATTCCTCTGTACCTCAGACAGCAGCTTTGAGAGCGGGCGCACGCGCTCGTCGTGAGGACCGGAGCGCACTGACCGTGGCGGCCGGAGCAGCACTGGAACGGAGGAGGTGGGCCCCTATCGTCCAGCCTTGCACTTTCAGATCAAGATTATCTAACCTACCAAGTAAGACAAGGCAGGCCTGCTCTACGTTATAAAAACTTATGATGCAAAACAGCATCCCTGTGGCCTCGGTTTGCTCTACAGATAGCTTTAATAAAACTGCATAAATCAGATTCTGTTTTAATTCCATTGCCAAGTTTGTATAGGAAAAAGTCTGATTTTAATATTTTACCAAAAAGGCCCTTTCAAAATCCAAAAAACAAAACTTCAACCACCTCAATTTTCTGCCTTCAAATACAAGTGATTAAAAACTGGACTGTCTGAATAATGCCATTTGCAGCAACATGGATGGACCCGGAGATCCTCATACTCAGTGAAGCCAGAAAGAGAAGGAAAAATGCCATATGATATCACTTATATATGGAATCTTAAAAAAAAAAAAAAAAGACACAAATGAACATATTTACAAAACAGAAACAGACTCACAGACACAGAAAACAAACTTATGGTTACCGGGGGGAAAGCGAGGGGAGGGATACGTTGAGAGTTTGGGATTTGCAGATACTAACTAATATATACAAAACAGATAAACAACAAGGTCCTGTTGTACAGCACAGGGAACTATATTCAATATTTTGTAATAACCTATAACGAAAAAGAATATGAAAAGGAATATGTGTATGTATAACTGAAACACCATGCTGTACACCAGAAATTAACACATTGTAATACTATAATGTGTAATTGCTCTACTTCAATTAAAAAATTTTTTTTAAACCCTGAAATGTCTGACCTGCTTAGGAGAACCTCCATTTTGAGATTAGCTGAAGTTCTCCCTGTGACATAATCCTAGTGCTTATCAAATCCTGCCAGAACCACTCATTTAACCTGTAACGGGCTGTCTTACTTCTGCTTCTGCAGGTAACTACTCCCGAGCATAGACCGGAGGCTTCTTGGCAGCAGTGTGAGCTGTCCGACATTCTTTACCTTCTTATGCACAGAAAAGGCCAGGGTTGTTCAAATGACTTTACATTCCAATTCAGCTGGGAAAGAAACCTGATTAGCATAATGAAAAACAAAACCCAAAGCGTGGTTTAACCGACACAAACCATTTCCAGCCTCCAAGCGCTGCACGGGATTCCATGGCCCAGGATGGGAGAGTTTATCCGAATTCTACCAGAAGAAACCTCATTAGCCCGGGAACCCAGCCCAAGTAGAACCTTCACAAGTTATTTATTCTAAAGTAGTTTTCATTCCAGCACCTCTAAAACTGATCTGTGGAGGTCATTTAACACAGCGTTAACAAGAGAGCTGCTTGATCTTTTTTTCAAAGTTTTCACAGTCTTTGAAGCATCACTGCACTTTGTAGTGTTATGAGAGGTTTGAACAAGATATTCTCTATATTTTTACCTCTTGAGTTTTTTAAACTCCTGTAAGAGCTAGAACTCCTGGCCAGGGCTGCGGCACCTGCTCATTTCCTCGGGAAGACGTGGGGCTCTGTTGACACACGGCAGGTTGGGTGTCTCTTTATCTCAGTGTCAGGTAACTATCTCTCAGATGAGATCGCAGTATGGGCAGGGGGGCAGACAAGATTTAAACTGAGGCAGAACCAGACCTGCAGTGCACAGGTGCGAGGTCTCAGCTGGCCACCTGCTCTAGAAGACAGTCTGCACCCTCTGCCAGCAGCAGACCTCCCTGGGGCTACAATTTCTAGCCTCATGGCATTTTGTCAAGATCCAAACAGGGCTGAGAAAACCAGTTTTCGGAAAGGCTAATCATTCACGTTACCTGCACTGGACCGTCTGGGTCCTGGGGCTTTACAGAGAACAACGTCCTGGGATTTAAATCGGTCTGACCCTTACGAGCTGTGTGACCTTGGCAAACGACTTGACCACTCCAGGGATAGTGCCATAGCCTGTCTCCGAAGGATAAATGTTGATGTATATGAATACCCAATATGATGTTAGCAAACAGGTGCTCAACACAAAAGGTAGTTTAGTATGTCTGTAGTTCATTGCTGTTATATCGTGTATAATAGCAAAGAGCAAACACAGACGTCAGTGAAATCAACGTTAACATTGAGTTACAGGACAAATTCTGCAAGGACTGTGCACTGCTTGCCCCATGAGAGAGGCCCAGACTGGAGTAAAAGGTACCATTTCTGTCTCTGGAGCACCTCTGGTCAAGCTGAAGATATGTGACATTAAACTTAAGATGAAGAACAGTTCCCCAAAAGCCCTCTCACGTGACAGCACGTGATCAGTGGCCAAAGGGTGGACCGCGAGTCACCTCCAAGGCTCCATCCTGACTTGACTCTCATGAGGACCTGGCCAAATGCAGGTTTCTTTCTGAGCAATGACATGGGTCCAGGTAGGTACTACATTACCTCTGGTCCCACAAGTAAAAAGATGACCTTGTAGCTCTGCCTCTTCCCTAGATCTTTCTGTAGTTCTTTGTGGCTACGACTTTTAAGTTGAAGTACTGCTTTACAGTAAAAAGTGGCACAAAAAGATCTTCAGGTAACTTGTCTGTTTTAGCCTATTTAGAAAGGCAAGGAAGGTATGCTTTTTCTTCCATTCATATGATTATCTCATTATCTAGAGATAAAAACAGGGTTTTTTTTGGGAGGGGGTGGTAATTAGGTTTGTTTATTTATTTATTTTTAGAGGAGGTGCTGGGACCCAGGACCTCGTGCATGCTAACCATGCACTCTACCACTGAGCTGTACCCTCCCCCAAAACACAGGCTTTAAAAATTTTTTTCTTTCTTTTTTGAATTGAGGTATAGTCAGTTTACAATGTTGTGTCAATTTCTGGTGTACAGCACAATGTTTCAGTCATACATGTACACACACATATTCCTTTTCATATTCTTTTTCATTACAGATTACTACAAGATACTGAATATAGGTCCCTGTGCTCTACAGTAGAGCCTTGTTTATCTATTTTATATATAGTAGTTAGTATCTGCGAATCTCCCAATTTATCCCTTCCCACCCCTTTCCCCTCTGGTAGCCATCAGTTTGAAAAACAGGCTCTGGACTCTAAATCTTCTGGTGATATACAGATAACTGCTATTATCTGAGTAATGTTCCTGGAGATCAAAGGGGTCTGTTCATTTTAAAAGATTAACTTAGAATCTGTCCCCTTTATCTTGAGGTGTTCTCACTTCTTAACTTAATGATATAAACAATCAGGATAGCACCAAAACAGTAACAGCCACCCTTAATTCCCACCCACCGTGCATCAGGCCCCGTGTCTTGCAGTGCGTTATCTCCAAGCCACACGACAGCCTCTATTTAGATGTCGTCCCCATTTCTGTGACGAGGTTGAAGAAGTTGGGTTTCTCATCCAACTCATCTAAAGTTGTGCTGTAGAAATTGGCAAGCCAAGGGCCAGCCTCCCCCCGTATCCTGTGGTCCATCAAAAAAACAAGTATTAATTCCACTGGGACTTGTGTGGTACTAAGTAAAATATACATAGAATTTTTGTGTCATTTTACTGTTTCCAAAATATTAGACAACTGCTATATTTTTAAAAATCCTATGATAAGGTTCTAGTATTTTAGGAACCAATCACGTAAGCAATGAGCACCGACAACCTTTCACTCAATCATTTGTAGACAGACACCCCATGGACAAGCCGGCTTTCTGTATTATGCATTGTTTGCAGAAGTGTTACATCACGTTGTCATGGTCTGAGCCACTGCATCCACTAACAAAAGACACATGGAAACAGGTAGTATGGGGAAGCAACTGCTCCCCTGCCCCTTTCGGTCTGGAGCCCTGCCCTCCTGTCATTCTGCAGACCTGAACACCACTCCTAGCTGAAGGGCTCCAGCTTTATTTTGCTTCTAAGACTCCTGCTTCTCCTTGGATCATCTGGGTCAAGCAGGAACTTCACGTCTTGCTTACCCAGGCTGGACCTGCCACTTGAGCTCTGGCTCTGAAATTCTTGACTTCACAGAAAATTACAAGAACCGATCCTCTCCATCAGTAAACCTGTCTCAACTGACCCTCATGAGCTAACGTTCGCATACTTGACTGTGAAAGACAACAGCCCTTCACTGACACAGAAATGCCACCACTGTCTCCTGAGTAAAGGAGCTTCAGCAGAGCCTCCTGAATCTGGAAGGAAATGGTATCAAGATCCTTTATGAGTCTTGGGCTGTGAACCAGTGGTGCTGGAGACCAGGGAAAACACGTAAGATCACCCAAGAGGTGACACATGACTCGGTTGAACTTAGATGACACAGAGTTTAAGCTAACAAACTTTCCTTTCAATTCAGTGACACGTTACTAAGCATCCTTCTGGGCCAGACCTGCAGCTAACACAGCAACCTTCCTAATCACAGGGCGCTCCGTCTAGCAGAGGAGAGACCAACAAACAACCATCCCAGAAATGCAGGGACACAGATGTGGGAGCAATCAGCTCGCACTGCCTCCACCCCGCCCCGTTACATGCTGGGAAACAAGCCGCAGGAGATGTGTTATGAGGACCAGACAAACCTAGAACAAAACACAGTGAAGGAGGGAGACCAGGATTTGGGGTGAGCTACTGGGTTTCAATTAGCGCAGAAGAGGAAGAATAAAAACAATCACTTACAGAAAGAACAGCCTTGAAATCCTCTAGCTGCATATTAGGAAATGTGTTGATTACTTTACTTTGAAATATGTTCTAATTTCATTTTGCCTAACCGTGGTTACCAAGCCGACAAAGACTTCCCATGGAGCCTTGAGATTTCTTGAGATCCTCAGAATGTTTACTTAATACTTTAATTATTTTTAATATTATACATGCTTACTCCCACACATACACACAAAGCCACGTGTGATGCACACACACACACACACACACACGTGCAAGCACACACCCTCCTACTTTTGCCGAAGTAATTGTTTCTTGTTTCTGTCAGAAACTAAAAGACCTAGGTACTGTAACGTTGTTCATATCTTCTCCCCCCACTTCAGTAACTCAAACAAGAGATGCTACAGCTGAGCAGAGGAGAAACTCCCCAAACTGTGTCAAGTGATCTGCTCTAAGACTTGACCTTTGCTCTGAAGTTCAGAAGCACCAGTGGCCCTGAGGCAGGAAAGGCACATCCAGTCTCTGGGATAGCTGGGATGAGGGAGAGGGGAGGGGAGGAGGAGGGAAAGAGGACAGGGGAGGGAGAGGGAAGAGGGAGAGGAGAGGAGGGGAGAAGAAAAAAGACTAAAGCTTTGTAATAACACTCCCAGCCAGTCATGCAGGATCACCAAATCCTCACCATAAAAGGAGAGATTAAAATTATGGAGGTGGGGAAGGGGAGAGCACACAGAATAATGAGCATAAGGGTGCAACTTGATAAAGATCTAAAACTGTAGTCTAAATTTCTATTCCACATGGAGAGGACTGCAACAGACACACGTCACACTGCCTGCACACTTCTCGACAAGACGTCCTCAGTCCATAAGCAACTTAACCAAAAGTATCTACAAAGGTAGCTTTAATACATTTTAATTTGCTACAATGGTTTTAAACCCTTTCAGCAAAAAGAATAAAGTATAAGCTATCCTTATCTTATTTTTTCTATTAATTTCCATTAATGTAAAAATACTTCTGTTTAAAGCACTGTACGGTGGTGACATTACCCATAACACCGATTGTCTTCTAGAGTGAATACCTTTGGTTAGTTTTAGACAATATTCGCTTGCATGAGAGCCTGTGCTTTAATAGTTGAGATTAAAATCAGAAAAACACAGTTTAAATGGTTTGAAATCCACCACTGAGGCTAAAGCTAGGCCACTGGTTCTCCAAGATAAAACTTTCTAAAGCATACGGAAACTAGTGGTCCGTCTTCAGGGTAGTACGGCAGATATGACTGGTTCATGGAAGACATTAAAACTGAAAATACCTAGGTTCTCACTGGAGAACTTACCTTTTAGGTTTCTACCCAAAAAGTGGAGCTACGACATTCTAAGGTAAGAATCTAAAGGGAGGTCTGAATCCTGACCTCCCCCCACCCACACTTCTTCTTTGTGACTAACTGCTGTTACTGTAAAACTTTTTCTTTGCTCTTTCTTATTGACATTGTGTAGCTACTTTTTTTCAAGTGCCATCAACTTCTGCTTCCAGCCAAGATGGAGTAACAGCGACTGGATTTGCCACCCTACCTAAAACAGCTGGGAAGAACAGACAAAATATACGACACCATGGTTTTCAAGACATTGGGCACTGGACAAGGAGGGACAGTGGCTGCTCAGAGATGACAGCCTGAAGAGCTTCCAGGAAGTGATGCCAGGAGGGGAACCAGGTGGAGCCCAAGGTCTCCCCAGGTTGAGGGGACAGAGCTGCAAGTCCAGAAAAGCCATGATGACTAGAGTTCAGAGGGTAGAGAACTGAAAAGGAGAGAGCGGCCAAGAGAGGAAGCTTCAGAAATCTGTGGAGAAGACCGCCTAGGTCTTCAGCTGAGTACTGATCAGCATTTACGTGTGAGGAAATCACCCGGGTCTGGGGACGGAACCATCCCACAAGAATACAGAGAGCAGCCACCGGAGCTCACACAGGGCTGGGAGTAGCTCCTGTCACCCTTAGCTCGAGTGGCGAGCCACATGATCCACAAGGCACTGGGTAGAGAACTCAAGAGGATTTTACCCTAGACTAAATGCTACTCTGGTTCCCCTAACAAAGCTGAACAGCAGGACTTGAAAGGACCAAACTATTTCCAAGTAATTTAACCACACCCCAGAACAAAGCTCAAAAATTTTTATGGGAATCTAAAAATATCCATCTCCCAACACCATAATGTCTGATGTCCAATAAGAAGCCACCAGGCACTCAAAGCAGCAGAAACAAACAAAAAATATGAGCCATGATGAGGAAAAGAATCCGCTGAGTAAAGTGAACACAGAAATGATAGAATTAGTAGACAAGGAAAATTAACGTTGTTATAACTATATTGCCTACGTTCAAGAAGCCAGAAGAAAGACGGAATATGTCAGTAGGGGCATGGAAGTTACATAGCTTAAAAATAAGACAAATTTCTAGAGATGAAAATGATAATACGCTGGGCGAGAATAACTGAAAAGATTGGTGAACATGAGGAAATTGTAACAGAAACTACCCCAAATGAAATTCAGAGAAAAAAAGACTCAAGGGAGGGGAGGAGGGAGGCAGGAGGAGGGAGCGGAAGGCAAGGGGCGAGGGGAAGAGATTGGAGGGGGTGGGGGAGGGGGGAGAGAGAATGAGAATGAAGCAGCAGGGAGTCTGTAAGACAAAAGACCTCAGTGTCCTAATATTCATTAGCTCAAGGCCCTAATGGAGAGGAGAGAGGGGGGAACAAAAAACAATCCGAGAAGTGGCTGAAGTTTTTCCATTTGACGAAAATTATAAATCCACAAATCAAGCAGCTCAATGAATCCCAAGCACAAGAAACCTGAAGAGAAGTTCACCAAGGCAGGTCAGAATCACACTGCTTGAGACCAGAGATAAAAGAGAAGATCTGGCAAACTGGGAATCCAGGTGAACTTCCTCAACCTGATGAAGAACAGCTACAAAAAGCCTGCAGCCAACACCAAACTTCACAGTGAAAAACGGCAAGCTTCCCTCTAAGACTGGGAACAAAGCCAGGATATCCCTTACCCCTCCTGCCAGCGTCACACCGGCAGTCCTAGCTAGTGCAAGGGGACAAGAAGAGGAAGCAAACGGTATGCAAACTGGGAAGGAAGAAATAAAACTGTCTGTCTGCAGATGACATGACTGTTTATGTAGAAGACTCCAAAGAACTGACCAAAAAAAAAAAAAAAAACCCTCCCAGAATTAATAAGTGATTGTAACATGGTTGCACGATACAAGATTAATATACAAAAGTCAACAACTTTCCTACTGCCAGCAATGAACAGTTGGCACTTGAAATTAAAAACATACTACTACTTACAATGGCACCCAAAAAAAAGAAAGAAATACTTAGGTATAAATCTAACAAAATATGTACAGGATCTATATGCAGAAAATGATAAAATTATGATGAAAGAAATAATACAAGAACTAAAGAAATGGAGAGATGTTCTGTGTTCATGTATTCGAAATCCTGATATTGTTATAATGTTAGTTCTTCCCAACTTGATTGACAGGTTCCACATAATTCCAGTCATGATCCCAGCAATTATTTTGTGAAAACGGACAAAAACTGATTTACATGCAAGGCAAGAGACACAGAATAGCCAACAAAATACTGAAGAAGGGCAACAAAGTTGGGGAACTGATACTACCTGACTTTGAGACTTACTGTAAAGCTGCAATAGTCAAGACATCATGCTATTGGTCAAACAATGGATGGACACAAAGATCAACAGAACAGAACAGAGAGTCCAGAAACAGACCTATTTAGATACAGTCAACACATCTTTGACAGAGAAGCAAAGGCAATTCAATGGAGAGAGGACAGTATTTTCACCAAAGGATGCTGCAACAATTGGGTGTTCGTATTGCGGGATAAAGAAAGAATCTAGACACAGACCTTACAACTTTCAGAAAAATTAACTCAAGTTGGACAGAAAGGAAAATCAGAAAATATTTTGAACTGAATGAACATGAAAACACAGCATATAAAAATTTGTGCGATGCTGCTAAAATAGTTCTTAAAGAGAATTTTATAGCTCGAAACACCTACGTTAGGAAAAAAAAGAAGGAAGAGGAGGAGCTGAAGGAAAATGACTTCAGCTTCTCCCTTAAGAAGCCCAAAGTTGGCAGAAGAAAGTAAGTAATACACAGCAGAGCAAAAATCAGCGAAATAGGGGACATCCATGAAACCAAAAGCTAGTTCTTTGAGAAATTAAAATTGACAAACTTGTAGCCAAATTTATCAGAAAAAAGAGAAAGGACACAAAATATCAACATAAGGAACAAGAAATGACATCACTGCAGATCCACAGAAGGATAACAGGAAATATTAAGGGCAACTTTATACCAATAAAGTCAATAGCTTAGATGAAATCCACAAATTTTTTGAGAGACAAAACTACCAAAGCTCATGTAAGAATACACGGGTAATCTAAAGAGTACTATTAAAGGAACTGAATTTTTGGTTGAAAATCTTTCAAAAAAACAAAACAAAACAAAACAGACTTAAATAACTTCACTGTTGTTGGATTCTACCAAACATTTCAGGAAGAAATAACACCAGTTCTACACAAACTCTCCCAAATTATTGAAAAGGAGGGAATATTTCTCAACTCATCTATTAGGCCAGCATTAGTTAATGTCAAAATCAAAAAAAAGTGTCTGTTAGCATGTGGAGCAACTGCATCTGACAGGCTGCTGGGGGAGTGGGAAATGGTGCCACCACTTTGGGAAACAGTTAAACCTACGTCCACCGTCTGATTCAATCATTCCACTGCTCAGTGCTCACCCAAGAGAAACGAAAGCATATGTGCCTATAAAGACCAGAAGGGGCCCACATGTCCATCAACACGCGATGCGTAAACACACTGCGGTATGTCCACAACGGATATACTACTCAGTAATAAAAATATACTAACACTAAGCAAGCAACAACATGGAAGAACCTCAAAATAATTATGCTTAGTGAAAGAAGCCAGACATAGAGTACATGCTGTATGATTCCATTTATATAAAATTACACAAGATGCAAAGTAATCTCTAGTGACAGAAGATCAGTGGTTGGGGGGGGGAGGCAGAGGGTGGTAAAGGGTCACAAAGACACTTCAAGGGATGATGAGCATCTTCATTACCTTGATTGTGGGCATGGTTTCATGGACACATGCATATGTCAAAACTTATCAAATTGTTCATTTAAGTATGTTCAGATTATTGTGTGCCAATGATACTTCCAGAAAGCTTTTTCTAAGGAGAGGAAAGAAGCAGCAAAAAAGAAAAAAAAAAAAAGGAAAAAAATATATTTTACTGATTTCAGAAAAACATACTGAAGTGTACAAGATATCAAAAATCCTTTGTGAAATGAGGCAATATATAAAAAATAAGAAAATATTTGGTTTGGATAAAGAAAGGAAAAAGATAACTTATTTGTTTCTGGACATAAAGGTTATAGCAGATTTTTGATCAAGGTCAGTGCTATATATCCCAGTGGTCATAGCAAAACTATATTTCCCCCATCCCCCATCCCCCAATTTTACTCTCTTGGAACAGCTTTTAAATCCCACTAGACATTCCTCATTCTAAATTCCATAAAAGATACAAACTCCCTGGCTCACAGCTGCTGATGGTCCAGCAGGAGCAGTGCCAAGAAGCCAAGGGCTCAGGTCCAAGAGCCTACGAGATGCACGTCCACAGTACCTGTCCCTGAGGGCTGCTGCCCTCCCCACCTGGCTCCCTTTCCACTTAAGAGTTCAGAGAGTGAGACTGAGATTAAACCACCAACAGAACCATTCAGCAGAACTTTCAGATCTACCCACAAAGACTTCTGCCTCTCCATATCCAAAACTCTGCTTCCAACTCCTGGACCAAAACACATTGGAAAACATTGCTCAGAGTATGTTTCTACAACATCACTTTTAAGAGCATTCAAATAATACAAATTGACTGCCTAGTTCTCTAATTTCTTGAATGCACTTGAAAAGGATATTTGTACACTTGAGTTGCAGCATTTTCCAAAGTGAAATTCTGCAGTTTGAATCCTCATTCGAGTACCATTTGAAGTTTAATCTGAAAGATCAAGGCTAGAAAAAAAAAAAAAATGGGAGGAGAAAGCCAAGAAAGTGGGAGTGGGGAGAAACAGGAGACGATTCAAATAACCTTGTCAGTCTAGGACGCTCAGGGCCCTCAGAGAATAAGTTTCCTGGAAAGTCAAGTAGTGGGAGGGGTTATCCTTGCAAGGAGAACATTTTAAGTTTTAAACATTTTGTTCAATAACAGAATGATAAACCAATCAATGAAACAATGGTCAAAGGACGTGGATAGACATTTCTCCAAAGAAAATATATAAGTGGGCACTAAGTGCATTAAAAAATGGTCAACATCATTAGCCACTAGGGAATTGTATATCAAAACCACAATGGGACACCCTCTCACATATACTAGGATGGGTCTAATCAACGGAACTGAAAATGACAAGTGTTGGTGAGGACGTGGAGAAACTGAACCTTGTGCACTGCTGGTAGGAATGGAAAACGGTGCAGCCACTGTGGAAAACAGTATGGTGGTTCCTCAAAGAGTTAAAGAGAATTATGACAGAATTACCATTCCACTCTTAGGGTAAACACCCAAAAGATGTGAAAACCGGGACTAGGAAGGGTATCTGTACATTCGTGTTGATGGGAGCGTTAGTCACGACAGTAAAAGTTAGAAACAACCCGGGTGTTCATTAGCTGATGAATGACTCAACAAAACGTGGTCTTTCCACAAAATGGACTATTACTTGGGCATAAAAAGAAGTGAAGTTCTGATACACATTACAACACGGATGGAACTTGAAAACATATGCCAAGTGAAAAAAGGCCAGTTATAAAAAGACAAATACTGTATGAGTCCACTTACATGAAATATCTAGAATAGGCCAATTCACAGAGGCAGAAAGTAGATTACAGGTGATTAAGGGCTGAGGGGTTTGGGGAAGGAAGAATGGCAGTTATTGTCTAATGGATACAGTTTCTGTTTGGAGTGATGAAAAATCTTGGAAATAGACGGTGGTGATGGTTGCATAACACTTTGGATGGAATTAATGTCACTGAATTTGTGCACTTAAAAATGGTGAAAATCTCAACTTTCATTATATGCATTTTACCACAGTAAAAAAAAAAGTATCCTAAAAAACCTCAACCACTTTGAATGACTGGCTCTCGAGGGAGTGACATGTCCATCCTTTGCTCGTCTGCTCACCTGCGGAGGCTGTGCTGGGAGAGGGAGGCGTGGAGGCTGTAGGCGCAGCACTAATGACAGTGCAGTGGCAGAGAAACAGACCCGGACAGGGGACCTCAGACAGACTGGAGGGTCTGGGAGGCTTCTGGGTACCGGTGACAGAGATGGCTGAGTTTTAAAGGACTGATGGAGCAAATGGAGCAGGCCAAACTGAAAAAAAGGGCGTCCCAAGAAGGGCCGGTCTGTGTAAGAACAGCTAACAGGGTGTGCCAAACAAGAGCTAACAGATATGCACCTGTTTTTTGAAAGTCAAGAAAATGAAGGATGTGGAGAAAAGGGAACCCTCAGACAGTGCTGGGAGGAACGTAAATTGGTGCAGGCACTGTGCAAAACAGCACAGAGGTTTCTCAAAACACCAGAGTTACCATGTGGCCCAGCAATCCCACTCCTGGCTATATACCTGAAAAAACACACAAACACTAATTTGAAAAGACACATGCACCCTGATGTTCACAGCAGCATTATTTACAATTACCAAGAAACAGAAGTAACCCAAGTGTCCATCAACAGTGAATGGATGAAGATGTGATGTGCATATACAATGGAATACTACTCAGCCATAAAAACGAATGCAGTTTAGCCATTTGCAGCAACACGGATGGACCTGGAGGGCATTAGTCTAAGTGAAATAAGCCAGACAGAGTAAGACAAATACTGCATGATATCACGTATACGTGGAATCTAAAAAATACAACAAACTAGTGAACATAATAAAAAAGATGCAGACTCACAAAGGACAGACCAGTGGTGACCAGCAGAGAGAGGGAAGAGGGAGGGGACACAAACTATTAAGTACAAGCTACAGAGCCGTATTGTGCCACACGGGGAATGCGGCCAACATTCCTTAACAACTATACATGGAGTATAACCTTTAAAAAGTGTGAACGACTATATGTTCCCCCATAGCATATAATACTGTACATCAATTATACTTGAATTAAAACATTTTAATTAAAAAAAAAGAAAATGAAATACTGGTGGACAATGAACATCAGTGATTTGGAGCCATAAAGGAAAAGAATCCTAACTACCAGACATCTACGAAATGAACCTAGAGACAGACGCCCAGGTGGCAAGAGCACCAACAACTTTGATTCCTTCCTTTTTCTTCATAGGTGAAGACTCTGCAGAGGGCGGGAGGCTGTCGTTTGTGTTCCTCCCTGGCACACGCGCTGTGGGCCTACTGGGTGCAGATGCTCTGCCGGGCGTCCGGAAACTACGGGGGTGGACGTGTGCGCTGGGGCTGCCATAACCCAGCACCGCAGCCCGGGGGCTTAGACAGCAAAACGCATTTCCCCACAGGCCTGGAGGCTGGAAGTCCAAGGTCAAGGTGCGAGCAGGGCTGGGGTCTCCTGAGGCCTCTCTCTAGCTTGGAGACGGCCGTCTTCTCCACGTGTCCTCACGTGGTCCTCCCTCCGGACATGTCGGTGTCCTCATCTCCTCTTCTTACAAGGTCACCGGGTAGACTGGATTAGGGCCCACCCTAATGACTTCATTTTAACCTAATTACCTCTTCCAGGACCCTATCTCTAAATAAGGTCACCTTTTGAGGTTCTGAAAGTTAGGAGGTCACCGTATGAATCTGGGAGAGGACACCAAAACAGACGGTGTTTACGACGCCCACGCCCCCCAGGTCCGCACGCTCTGCGGGGACATTCACACAGGGCTAGTACCTGCTCGGTCCAGCTGCTCTGCCAGGGTGTTCACTGGCTGCTAAACGGCTCTCTGGGAGCAGGACTGTGGCCGCCTTCATCACTGTGGTATTTATTTTGCGCCTAGTGTGTGTACAATGCCTGGCTTTGAATGAATAACAAAAATAAATGGATGAATTTCTGGCCACTCTAACTCGTTGAAATCGGTATCTGGAGCTCCCTAGAAGAGCCTTCTCCAGTGCCCTGAGCCACAGTCGTGTTCTGTCCCCAGTCAGTACAAAAGGCTTTGTTTTGTAGAGCATTCCTGGTCACAAGAAAGTTCTAAACGCATTCTGTTCCGGGAGCATTTCCTCCCTTTGGCATCCATGTGGCCTTCAGCTTTCTTCCCTCTAAAACGGAACCACATTCATAACACTACTCTTGGATAGTCCTGAATGGTCATGTTTTGCCCTAAGATGTTTTTCAAGAAGCAGGCGATGCTAAACTCGGACACTGCCACTGTCTGACCTGGTGGCTCACTCAGTGAACAAAGCAGATCGTCCATTAGTGATGGGATCCAAGGGATGGCTCCTTTTCACAAGCCTGATGGGAGCTGCGGGGGCTGAGGCATGTTGCTTAAAGTCACGGTGCTCTGAGGAGGGAGGGTATAGCTCAGTGGTAAAGTGCGTGATCAGCATGCACAAGGTCCTGGGTTCAACCCCCAGTACCTCCAATAAAATAAATAAACAAACAATTACCCCCCCCAACCAACAAAAGAAAAGAAAGAAAGAAAGAACACTATGATACAAAAAAAAAAAAAGTCACTTTGCTCTGAGCGGTTGGACTGCAGTCCTGTGGTGGAGGGAGTGGTCAAGACTGGAATTCTGGCCCTCCTTGACAGTTGCCCAGGGCATCCACATAACCTAGCTGTATCCCTTTCCTGCTCAAAATCATTGCATGGAAGCATACTTTAAACACTACAGACTGTCCAGATGTCACATGTCACCCCTCACAAGAGCGAACACTCACAGTAAGCCAACACATCGCCCATTATGTCCAACTGTGTGCCAGGGTCAGTGCTGTGGGTACAGGTCTCTGATTGCTCACGGTAAAGTGGAGAGGCAAGACTTCCAAAAAAGTCACCGTTCCTGTGAACAGAGATGCCTAATGTCTAAAGCAATTTTTTTTTAACATGAAAGAAACTTCATGTTCCCTTATTTTCTCTCCAAACACATCCAACTTGACCTTTCACTGTAGTCTGGAGAGCAGAATCCGGGGAACCTGTTCGTGGAAATCCATGCTACCTGTACCCACGGCAGGGGCTGTTGTGACTGGACCTAGTTATGGAGTCAGTGAACTTGGGAGAAGCTCCCAGGAAGCGCCAGAAACTGCTCCAGGTGCCAAGAACAACAGTTTCCATCTCAGAGGCTAACAGGGAAAAACACAGGAAAACATAAATGTCCACTGGCCACAGTGAGTGCAGGAACAGAGGTGAACACACGGTCCTGAGGGAACAGAGGGGATGGGAGACGTGGCAGGTCAGGTAGAGATGACGGTCAGGACACTCAGTTCGGCCACTTTCCAGCTCTGAGATAACAGGCACCTGCCCGATCTCTCTGAGCCTGGGTCTCCTTATTACAAAGTGTTCTACACACTGCAAGTATTACAGAGGACAGTGAAGATTAGAAATCATGCATAGTAAAGTCTTTGGCTCCTAACGGTTGCTCAAAAAAAAAAAAAAAAAAACAACCCATAGCAATTCTTGTTTTAATGGGGCAATCAGGGAAAGCTTCCTGTAGGAAATGGTATTGAACCCCGAATGACACTAAGCAGTACCTGGACAACTCAATCCATGTCATTTCAGTCACGAGTTCATCTTCTTCAAAGTACTTAACACACTAGGAAATCACCGTGTTCACTTATCTGCTTACTTGTTCACTGTCCTCTCCCACTCGGATACAAGGACACTTTCTGGTTTGTTGTCTTCACTGCTCTTTCCCCAGAGCCTTTTAGAAGTGGGCTTGGCATGCTGGAGAACTCAATAAACACGCTTTGGAAGGTTAAGCAAACTAACACTCCTCCCGTGCTTGTGGGGTCCACAGGCTTTCCACACATGCTGCTTTGTTTATCTCTGCAAGGAACGAGGCATTGGAATAGATACTGTTCGGTCACTTAATCCAATTTTATAGATGACAGAAATTCAGCCTCAGAGAGGAGGCATCACGTGTGGTCCCAGGGTCTCCTGTGATGCCAGGCCCCGAGACCCTCTGCCCCACCCCCCACCAGGAAGGGTCCCAGCTCTGACGCCTACTCAGGGACACGGCTCTGCGAGGCCAGGGCAAGATCATCACTCACTGCAGCCTACGAGGCCCGCATATGGGGAAGACGCTCTGGAAGCTCTTCTGCTGGCAGCGGGGTCTCCTAAAGGGCAATTTTATAAAAAGAAATGGAGAAAGGAAGGAAGGAAGGACGGAAGGAAGGACGGAAGGAAGGAAGGAAGGAAGGGAGGGAGGAAGGAAGGAAGGAAGGAAGGAAGGAAGGAAGGAAGGAAGGAAGGAAGGAAGGAAAAGAAAAGGAGCTGGTTACACATCCTAAGCCAGCCTCCCCACCACCCCCTGGAACTGATGGGCCTGGCAGGATCGGGGGTCTCAGAGATGGGGGGATGTGTGTAGGGGGTGTTGGTCCTCTTCCTGGAGGAGGTGGCTTTTGGAAGGCCTGGGCCTTCGGCGTGCGGGGACCCAGCTTGTCAGGGCTTCGGCACTTGTGTGAATCCAGAAATCACAGATGGATTGGACGGGTGACAACCAGCATGTCTGGTGGGGCAAAGCAGGCCAAAAAGAGACTGCTAAAATATGAAAAGGCTCGAGAGAGGTTCCAGCAGCCTGGAATGGGGACCAAAGGAATGGAAATAAACAATTGGAGAAAAGAAGAGAGTGAGGTGCTGGCCAGCGG
The DNA here is from genome assembly GCF_048773025.1 of Camelus bactrianus. Classification (NCBI taxonomy): domain Eukaryota; kingdom Metazoa; phylum Chordata; class Mammalia; order Artiodactyla; family Camelidae; genus Camelus; species Camelus bactrianus. Next base: position 5,043,789 of record NC_133544.1, read on the forward strand.
ATCCACTCCAAGGGGCGTCCCTGACCGCTCACCTGTGCGAGCAAATCCAAGTCCAGCGGCCTCTCACATGGGACTCATGATCACAGAAGGAAAATTCAGGGCATTTTAAAACAAAGCGAACAAAGGTGCTCGCCACAATCACTGGTTCTGGGAGACCCAGGGCAAGAGGCGTTCCTAGAGGACAGGCTGAGAAAGGAACCGGGGCAGCAGGGGTGGGGGGTTGTGGAGAAATGACATGAATGTGAATAAAAGAAATCAAAGCAAGAAAGGGAAGGGGTTGGGGGGGGACAGAGCTCTGGAAATGGGGCTCCACTTCCTCAGGGCACTGGTGGGAACAGAAATGATCTATAACCCTAACAGAATGATCGAATTACCATTCAAACGATATGCACACTTTGGAGATGTTAATGTAAATAAATAAAAATACAAGGGATTTACTAGTGTTATTCAAACAACTGAATGTTGTGAAATCAGGGTCCCCGACACACACACTCTCCTATTTAGTTCCTGCACCTGATATTCAAACACCATTCAGGACAGTGCTATGGTCTATAAAGGTAGAATTTTTTTTTTTTTTTAAGAACCTGAGTTCTTTTAGACAAGTAGTCCTAACTGTGCTGAAAATACACGTAGTCTGCTCTCCAGCTAGATGCCAGAGCTTCTATTTGCAATCATTTGTAACCACCTCACAGGCTGCAAAATGCCTTTGTTCAAAAAAAGAGCAACCCAGCCTTTCATTTCTGCACACCAGGCTGTCTGTCTGCTCCTGGTACTCAGTGTTCCACAGCGACGTGCATGGTTGAAGCTGTCCTCCAACCTGCCTTCCTGATTTACTGCCCCTGACCGGGAGCAAATATCCAACCACAGACCCACCGACTGGGAACAGTCTGTGGTTAGCCACAGAAGTACATTACAGAATCGACACGTGAGCAAAGAGAAACGCAATTGTAGATCCTAATCTACACGCTTTTTAAGATCTGCTCCTGTTTCATTTCATCATTGGCTGCCACGTGGTACAGAACCTCTCAAATGAGAAGAGATGAGGGTCCCCTTCCTCCTGGTGCAATAAATAAAGCCCTTAAAAGACCCAGGTGAGGGGTATGTTACCACAGGCAAGTCCTTTAATCCTAGATTCAATGTCCTCATCCGTAAAATGAGGATAATGACCCCGATTTCCCAAGGTCACATTGCTGAGTCTCAAATTTAAAGAGCTTTATACAAAAGCAGGACAAATTTTGAAGTTAGTGCAAGCATCCCTTCTGCAGTCATCGTGTCAGTTATCAGCCTCTGCTTCCATCTGCACATAACGTCAGAGGAGGGTACTTTCTAAGGCAGTGACTCCACGGTTAGGAAGTGTGTACGCTTTCTAAAAATCTCAGCCTAAATCTGCTCCTGGGCCTCTGTGAACCTCCCCTCACCCCCAGCGGCTGCCTCCTCTCATGCTTTTCTCCATCTCCTTGCAATCAATGCACTTCAGCTCACTTTACAGCAACTGCTGAGATTTTACACTTTAACACAATTGTTAATGGGGTTGAACTAAAGCAAACACAGCTTCAGTTCTGAACCTACTCCTGGATCCTTATCTGACGCCAGGACACAGTTGGAATGAGTTTGCTCACAGACAGTGGGATAGGTTAAAGGAAAACAATGGCTCTGTATCTTGGTCTGATAAGTGTTGCCTATTAAACTTTGAATTATACATAGGACTTTTCTCTGTACAGAATTTGCTTCAAAACAAACAGTAAAACACTGACGTAGAAACCAGACTGGGAAGGTGCTGGCATGCCAAAGTTCTCCCTCTTCATACTCGATAACCCTCTCCCTGCAAGCTGCTGTGTGCTGAGCCCCCAGAGCTGATAGCAAGGACCGAGGTGGGAAGCTCCCCCCCGCAGGTCTGCTTCATGCCAGGCAACGTGGTTGAGCCTGGATTTCTTAGCACACATCGACACTGACTATGAGCAAGAGCAAGACACCACAGGGCTCTTTTTCAGTAACACAAAACTAAGAATATATTGAAAAAAATACGCTCCCTCCACAAAAGACAGTCTATTAAGTGGGGCTAAAAAGATTTAAATACACATATTTAAAGATAGATCAACTTTCACTGCCACCTAGCAGGCTGATAAAACTTCTAAAACCCCTGCTGTCAAGCTGCCTGATGATCAGATGGGAACAGCCTCACACGTAAGCCCAGCCCTCTCGACACAGCCACCCGCCCAGGACCCTGAGTTATGGGGGAGTCCCCTTAGTAGGCAGTCTGGGTTATAAGCAAATTGTCTGTGTGTTCCAAGTTTAAAATTAAGAGACATTTTTAACTGGCTACTCTTTTATTTAAACCTTGATTTTTAAAGTCCAGAAACATATTAGAAAAGATTTGAAAATATAAAGAGAAATAGAAAATAACAGCACCCTAGCATTCACAGCAGCACCGTTTACAGCAGCCATGGAAGCAACCCAGGTGTCCACCCACAGGCGACTGGATAAAGAAGATGTGGTGTATTTATACAATGGAATACTACTCAGCCATAAAAAAGAATGAAATAGTGCCATTTGCAGCAACACGGAAGGTCCTGGAGACGGTCAAACTAAGTGAGGTAAGCCAGAAAGAGAAAGAAAAATGCCATATGATATCACTCATGTGTGGAATCTAAAAAAATGACACAAATGAACTTATTTACAAAACAGAAAGAGACCCACAAACATAGAAAACAAACTTGTGGTTACTAGGAGTGAAAGGGGAGCATGGAAGGATAAATTGGGAATTTAGGACTTGCAGATACACACTACTATATATAAAATAGATAAATAACAATGTCCTACTGTACAGCACAGGGAACTATATTCAGTATTGTGTAATAGCCTATAATGAAAAAGAATATGAAAAGGAATACATGTATGTGTGTAACTAAATCACTATGCTGTGCACCAGAAATTAACACAACATTGTAGACCAACTATACTTCAATTTAAAAGAAGTAAAAATAAAATGAAACAAAATAAAATAGAACAAGCCCTCAAGAACACGCTTCTTCCCTCTGTATGAGGAGCAGAAAGCACTCTTGGCTGCCTGAGGCTCACTGACCCACTCGGGACTAAGTACCATGCAGCTGCCTTGAGCGCTGATTCAGGGAGCATCATTTTCATCTGAAAGAATGACTGAGCGACAAACTGTGGTTATTCAGACAGGAGTGTCTATAATCATTTTCTCAAAAATGAATGTAAGTGAGCCTGTGCATCAAGAAAAGCAATTGACAATGTTTGCTGCCAATGATACAATTTGAGCTTTCAAGGAAAAAGAGAAAACCCAATGGAAAACTTGTATCAGCCTCCATGGCTTGACAGCTTCCCACACTTAAAGGCTTTTCCGATGACACTGGTGGTAATAGCACTGTATCTGTATTGTATAATGAACTGTGTCAACATTTGGAAGATCTGCATAATCAGCAAATCAATACTTTTCAAGTAACTGAAGCGGGATGTCAGAAAATCAAACACGGTTTGAAGAGCTGTTCAAATGCAGGACGGACCAAAAGGTTTGAGACCCTCCGACTACCAGGGTCAAACCGAAGGACTCAGAGGAGAAAGACACGCATGCAAATCTCCATCAAAACGGACCCCGTCCTCCTCTCAGGAACCAGCTGTGCGCCCTAGCGGTTACATCCGTCCTGCACTTGCACCTGACCGTTGCACACTTCAACTTGGGCTTTCTTCATTTCAAAGGAAACACTCCTTTCAAAGCTGGGGCAAACTGAGAGGTGATGTGGATCAGGAGGAAGCCTCTGGACCAGGAATCACAGGAACTGCACTCCAGTTGTCACCAGGGGAAGCAGGTGCCGCTGAGCGAGCTGAGCAGAGTGTCCAGCCTCCGGGACAGTGGTGCTTTCTCTGCAGCAGGGGGAGCCCTGTGTGCTTACAGGCAGAGGGTGGAGGGGAAGCCCCTGCACCAAGCTCCTTGACCACAGGTGTCCCCAGCCCACACGACAGGTTTCACCCCACAGCACTGGGTATCAGTACCAATCCTCAAAAGGAAGGGGTATCGAGGTATCAAAAGTCAATGGGATGAACATGCTATTGAGAAATAAAGCGGAAAAGGCTAGAACGAGGGAAAAGTAAAACAGTGTTTAAACAGCTGCACTCTGAAGGACCAGCAGGCATCACTGGAAGTTCTTGCTTTGCAGGAACCCCCACATTCTTAATCCTACCAGATTCTTATCTTGTGGGAGCCTCTACAACAGAAGCAATGCCAGTGTCACCAACGTGGTTCACCCTTTAAATCACAAAGGTAAAGAAGAGACATCGCAAACACCCTGAAGGTCCTCCCAGGTTACGAAAACCCAGCCAGAGCAACTCGGAAATGCTCCTCCACTGACCACCTCCGAGCTGCTCCACCAGCTCCAGCTCTGCTACCCAAAGCCGCTCTTCTCAAGTACAGGAAGTATTACAAAGGGCTGCTGCAGTTTGGCTGAGATAAATACCCATTCAGCCTCATCGTCAACACAGACAAACAAAAAGAAACCACTGTCGGGGGTAAAAACAGATCATGTTAGATTTTGCATAAATAAATCAATGTTCATTGGGGCACAATAAGGGGGCGTTTCATTACCTTAGTAGAAGGTGTACAGTTTGTTTTTAAAACAAAGCTTCACAGATCTCCATTTAAGCACCAGAGAAAATGCACGCCCACCAATACCAACACGACAGACAACGCCCAAACCATGAAACGTGGGGCATTCAGGAATCAAACGAACCAGAGGCTGAATACAGGCTCTGCTCCTCCCTAGCTGTGTGACTCTGCCTCTCTGAGGCTCAGCAATGCGGTCTTAAACTGGGGGTAACCCAACCTGCCCCCACAGGATGGCAGTGAAGAGCAAAGAGCACGGAGACCTAGCGTGGCGTATGGCACGAAGTCACTCACACGGAGGCTGACTTTGCTAGAACGACGACCACCGACACACACCTGCAAGACAGCTGCCCTCACTAGAGGTGCAGTCCTGACCTGGGGGAGCAGGAAAGGGCAGGTGTCTACTTGGCTCTGAGCTAATCATCCACTGGGGTGGGATTCACCACGGGGGGAGGGGACGGGAAGCCTCTGCATTCTGTGAAACAGCTTTAACTCTGTTAACACAATCCTTTATATAACCCATTCTTTCTTTCATAGTTTAATGACCAACTAATTTTTTTAAATGCTTTATAATAAAATTGCCTCATCTGACCTTCTTTTGGGATTCTTTTTTAAAAAGATGAACTTCCACCCTGAATCCCTCTTAAGTCCTTCCCATCTCCAGGTCTTCATGAAAACAACAGCTCTGCATCATCAGTGTCAACTCCTAAGGGTGACAGTAACACAAAACACAGCTGAAGGCTACGAGTGTGTCAAGCACAGGGACCTTCCCCATCCGGCGTAGACCCTGGGCTCACAGCTTGCAGGCCCTTGAAGCCCTGGGCTCCTGAGAAGGGTCTCGGCAGCAGCTTCAGTGTCGGGGCAGCCGATCGGGCATCAGCAACCTCCCAGGAGGTTAGAAAGGGATTCTGGGTCGCATCTTCCAGCGCCTGAACAGAACTATTCAATTTGCCTAGATTTTCACTAATTTTAGTTGGTGATTAGTTTTTACTTTGGGTTGTATATGCGTAATTTACTGTGTTCTTACATCTCTGTATTTTGTAACAGATAAAGGTAGTTATTTTTGTTGGCCCTGATAATCTACCAGGTTATCTTTTCTATAACCAACCAACCAACAAACCCATATAAATGTGTAAGCTAGGGCATTTGAATTTTTGCCTTGAAGATTGGAAAAAAAACAGGAAATCGCCTGTTTTATTTGTTTCCCCTCAAATCGGAAGCCAGTATTTCTCTTGTAAGAGACTGACATTTGTTGTCACCCATGGAGAAACATGACATTGACAGGGTTGGTATTTCAAAGCACACAGAACTGGTTCAGCCACACCCACAATTGGTTTGTTCAGCATAACCAGGTTAATCATCTTCCCCCAGAAAGGTAACAAATGAAGATTCCTGGGCCAAATGGGGCCCTTCTTTTCCAACAGTGGCAACTAATTCATTCAGCCTTCAGGGGTAAGATGTGGAGCTGCCAGGGTGTGGAACCGACATTTTGGCGGAGTAAATTAGAGCTCCTCTGGCTCATGGCCCTTCTGCCCACTCCCCGCTCCTGGGAGCAGGAGAGAGAACTATTACACTTAGAAACACTACATCCTTCATCCCTTCACTTGCTTTAAAAAAAACCATGTAAGAATGTTTCACCCAAGAAAAGCAAATTGTAACAAAGCAGTTGGTAACTGAGACGCCAGTCACTGGGAACTCCACACAAACTATTTAGGAGAAAGGTTTTTATTTCCATGACCCTTGAAACAGCAACCCTGCAGGGATGTCTGTCTCCCCTTCCCACCTCCTCCCACTTCAAACCGGCCCTAAATCTTGACACTTAGAGTCTCTTCCATATGGAGGAAACCCCTGAACCAGACAAATGGCAGCGCCCATTGTACAGGGAGGGAAGAGCACGCAGACCCTGGAAGCACAGAATGCAAGCAGAAAGGGTCCCTGAGAAGGTCCCTGCAGGAAAGACAGCCCCACAGCCACCTGCATGCCGTGTGGTCCCTCCAAAGGGCCGCATGGTTTGTAGACCAGCCCAGCTTCACAGTTCCTGTTTCTAGTTACTCTGTGTCAAAGGAGAACCTACAGCTGGATGGTGCCTGAAATCTACACTGTTAGATTTCGGTTAGAAGGGACTCAGTGACTGACTGCTTTCTCAGCCTCTACGCAGCTGTTTTGGTGTCATGAGGACAGAGCTCTGTCCATGCCCCCAGGCACAGGTGACCGAGGGGCCGGGCTGCCACACCTGCCAAGGAGCACTGACAATGCCAGTCAGCCCAAACTGCCCCCATGACCAACCATACGGCCCTCTGTTGTACTAACTCCAACAGCCATTTACTGTCCACTGAGTGAGCGGGGCAACACTCGTTCTCAAAGACAACAGAGGCTGTGGTCTTGAGGATGTCAGGAAGGAGCATGTGGAAAGAAGGTTAGGAGGTGATCCCCAAGACATGGGAAGAAGCTCTGTGGGGGGACCCCTGACAGGCGTCTGGAGGTGGGAACGGAGAAGCATGAGGAATACTTCGCCTTGTGGTCAGGAGTCCTGCTGTGCACAAGGCACAGACACATGGATCGTGTTTTTAATATACATGCAATGTATAGCTTTATCTTCGCAAAATCTGAGTATATGTGAGAAACCACCATTGGCATAATTTATCCTCAGCTGGCATTCAAGGCTTTAGAAGTCATTATTTCTGGGTTTAGTAAATGAATTCATGAGCCCCCTGCTCTAGAGCACAAGTGGCCGAAGGGCCGTTTAGCCTCGTCTCCTGGCTCCTAGCCTAGTGCTGCTGTGCGTGCTAACAGACTCCATTCTTTTCGTTACAAACTGTTTTAACGGTAGATCAAGTAATTTTAAAAAGATGAAATAATTTTTAAAAATTAGTTTACTAGTTTTTTAACCATAAGTTTGCTTTCTCTATGAGTCTGTTTCTGTTTTGTAAACAAGTTCATTTGTGTAATTTTTTTAGATTCCACAAATAAGTGATATTATATGATACATATCAATTTTGCTTGCAAGGATCAGGAGGCCCAATCAGGGCATAGAAACCAGAGGTGCGTGAAGACTGAATGATTCATCCCAGGAACGTGGAAAAGAGCCACCACGTCACTTGACTGGGTTTTGGAGAGGTGAGACCTAGAAGGTAGAAACTGGGTTTGAGCCAACACATAACATTGAGGCCACTGAAGGTGGCAGAGAAGGAAAAGCACGAGGCCGGGCTCTGCCAGTTGACAGCTGTGCGACCCCAGGAAGCTGCTACGGTCCCAGTCGCCTGGCTGTGACAGAGGCCAGTCCTCCTGGTGCCAGAGCTGCTGGGGGCGCGGGATGAGAAACCACAGCAAACGAGCCTGTAGATACTACGCAGATGTGAGGTATCACCGTTCCTCTTCACAAGCCAAGAGCCAGGCCTGTTAACAGTCGACACAGATTCCTGTGGAAGGAAGTGGGGGAGGGACGGAGGGGTGATGAATTTGGTCAAGTCAATGGACTGTCCCTGAACTTTGCTTTCCCAGGACAAACCTCGGCACATCTGGCCACCTGGCTCTGCAGGCAGCTGGCTGGCCCGAGGGGCGCTGTGACACATGACTGCCATACAAGGGCCATATGGCTCCCCCAGGGGCACCATCCACTACAAGCCAGGCTTTCCACTGAAAAAGTCAGTCAAGCATCGGACCAGTGTGCACGGACACAGTCCCAACAGGAACCGCCCTGGGCAAGGGCCACCTTGGCCATCAAGTCCCACTGGCCCACAAACCATTCCCCCAAACCCCTGGGGCCTGGCAGGCTTCTGAATTCGGGTTCTGATCTTAGAACCAAAGCAGGGGGCATGTGCCATATATTACCCAACATCCCCAGAAGGGGCTGGGGCAGGGCCCTAATCACACTCAAAAATAGCCCTATCGAAAAGTGAAAGAACTTTCATCTGAAAATACATATAAACCATTAAAAGCCACATGCTTCAATTTAGGGGAGGTTTTTTCCCTCCCCTTCAAACGATGTCAGATCAGGCCAAGCCTAAGAATGGAGTTACCAAAAAACATTTGGTTTGCAGAGACTTCTGGATTTTAAAATCACAGATAAGGGATTAGGGGCTGAGCTGGAAGCTAGCTCTCCCTCAGGCCATGGGATCCGAAGGCATCTGAGACAAACACAATGCTTGAGACAAACAGGCAGAGCCCAGCCTAGGGCTGGCCAGGGCACCTGTCAGACCACTGGACACAACTTCTTGGCACGTTTCAGCCCACCCTTCAGCCGGAATGGAAAGCCACACAAGCAAGAGGTTCTGCTGCAAAGTCAGCAGCTTCCCCACCTCTTTAAGATAACTTGAGGGAGAAAAGGAATTTAAAAAAGAAAAAGAAAAAAAGCAAGGCACTTTAGCCAGGGTATGACCCTGGAGAACAAGGACAACATTTGGTAAATAGGATATTTAAGTTGATAAGGAAGTTTACAGCTTTAAGAAAACGCCACAGAATCCTGTAAACAATTTGCAGTGGCTTTTTTTTTTTTTTGGTAGTGGCTTACTTTTTAACCACCTAGATTTTTGAATGCTCTAAAAGCAAGGCATATGTATAAAGAATTTTTTCAAGGGCCAGGAAAACAACAGCAATGACTGCAAAATTTGCAGAATAAAAGATGCAATTATCTATATCGCATTTTCTTGTTAAAGAGAGTTAAGTGCTCTTATGAAAGTAAATTACCAGGTCAATGCAGATACTACATACAGAAGGTGACGTGGGACCACTCAAAGGAACATGAAAGTAAGTATATGTATGTGTGTGCATGGCTGGGACACTGTGCTGTGCACCAGAAACTGACACACTGTAACTGACTGTACTGCAATTTAAAAAAAATTTTTTTTTAAGTTAAAAAAAGATAAGAAAAACAGAGAACCCTGGGTTTTGTCAGGAGACCCGGGTTTGGGATCTGTCACTCCCTGAACCGTGCGGCCCTGGTGAAGGAACTTAGCACCCGTCAGGCATCTAATGGCTCTCACCCCTCTAGCATGAACGTGATAAACAGTATTTAGCCAACCTACGTTAGAGTTTGGGTGTAAGAATTAAGTGAGAAACAGATCTGAAGGCGCTTTTAAAACTATGAAAAAAAACTAGAGCGGAGATCGTTTTACATTGGGTTATGTTTTAAGGTCAGTAAATGAGATGAAAACAGTGTGTAAAAGCCACTCCTGAAGAACCCCTTAGCCTACAGTGTCCCGCACACGTGGTTTTGTGTAAACTGTAGTGTCTCTCAGTAAATCCCTCCAATGTGAGAACAAACTACAGTGCTTGGCCTGTGCTGAGAGGCCATTTCAAACAAACAAAAAGAAGAGGTACATAAACAAGACAAAATGTGTGTGTGTGTGTGTGTGTGTGTGTGTGTGTGTGTGTGTGTGTGTGTATACATTGTTTTTCGCCAAGTATGGACACAAAGATGCATAATCCATGAATGCTGTAAGCTCCTACACTGATTCCACTCTACAGTAACTCAGGGGCTTTGCTACATGTGACTCTGAGTTATTTCACTGCTGTCAACAATGAAGAAGTGTTTCTGGTAATACTGAAACGCTTTTCAGAATCAGGAAGTCCTCCCTTTGACTTTCATGATACTTTAAAGATAGCACGGCCCTCTGTCTAATTTTAGTATTTGATTTTTCATTCGACAAGCATCTATTAGACACATGCTATAACGGAGGCGCTGTGCAGAGCAACGGAAGGAAGCAAAACAAAAACACAATACGGGGTCCCCACCCTCAAGAAGTGTGCTAGCTGGGGGTGGAAACAAAGGCTTCAACAGATAACCATAACGCAAGATGGAATGGCCAAGCACCAGCTAGCAGTGGAAGTATCAACATTTGGAAATGGAAAAAAAAGAAAGAAAGAAAAAGAAAAAAAAATTGGAAATGAAGAGGAAAGACCAAGGACCCTGGATAGACCAGGGAACATCTCACCCAGGAGACAGGCCCCCAGGATGAACTGTACTTCAGTGTGGAAACAGGAGGCAATAAGGATTGATAAGGGCTGACCACAGAGCCGCAGGGATTCCTGGCATACTGGAAAAGAGACGCACCCAGCAGACAGAGGGGTGTGGTGAGACCCCAAATCCAGCACGTACTGGATGCCTATGTGGCATCAGGACCTAGGAGACACCTTAATAAATACTGACATCTTGAGTCTAGACAACACCACTGGACCTCTCGTGCTTGTCTTCCAGACCCTACTCTGTCCTCCCCGGGAGGGGTGAGGGGTGTAACGTGGTCCCCTGCTCCCTGGCTCCTTTGGGTTTGCCCAGTGGGACACAGGGCAGCAGGTGGCAGGGAGGCAGGGAGGAGAGTGGGGTCAGGGTGTTTATTCTTCATAACTGGCAGACTCAAGATTCGAACCCAGATACCAACAACTATATATAAAACAGATAAACAACAAGGTCCTGCTGTAGAGCACAGGGAACTATGCTGAATACCTTGTAATAGCTCATAATGAAGAAGAATATGAAAAGGAATATATGTACGTACAACTGAGTCACCATGTTCTAACCAGAAACTAACACAACATTGTAAATCGACTACACTGCAATAAAAAATTTTAAAAAATCCAAACCCAGAGCTATCTGTCTCAAAAGCCATGCTTTGAACCTGGGGGGTGTAATCTGGTGATAGACTACAGAGGATCTTGAGAGAAATGCACGTAATCTCTCGTGCTAATTCCCAGGAGTTAGTGATTCATTGTGGACATGTGTAGCCTACGCCAGCTCATCTTTTTAAACAGTTCTGCAAACGCGATGCTCCAATCAGACGTTCATGTCAGCAGATTGTGCCAAATGCGCAACAGCTTATCTTTAAAAAAAAAAAAAAAAACCAACAAAAACTCAGAGATATTCCAAGACTCCAGCCCAGATCCTTCCTAGATCGTGGGTATCACATCTGCTGTTTCCTTTCTTGGATTCTTAGCTAGCTGAGAGAGAATGCACGCTATTGGTGATCAGAAGGCACATGTCATGGAATTTCGTGAGCAAACATATGCCCCTCATCATCTTTCTAAACTGCTCTAAAATTTTTTCCACCCCAACTCCACCCCCCCATTCCTAAGAGAGCTTAGACACTTGTCACCATTCTCTTGTTTGTCAGAGTGACCTTTGTTGCTGGTTGATGGTGTATGAGGCAGTTTGGCGTCTGAGCCGTTTCCAGGATTCTGCACCACCCTTCTTGAGCCTGGACTTGGACTGATGCTAACTTGGGGAAAAGAACACATTTCTTATTACAGGGATTCCAGAGATAAAGTGCTTAGACTTTACACAGGCTGAGCGGAGCTGCTGGTACCACAAGTGGGTGTGACCCGGTGACGCCCCAGCAGGGACTCTGACAGCCTTGAACTTCGAGGTAATGACCGCCCTCTTCTTGCACCTGGCTTTGAACCCTTAGTCAGACACTGTTTGGTCTGGGATTCTGTGACTCATAAAACTATAGTTTTAAAAAAGGTTCTGTGCAGTGGGGGGTATAGCTCAGTGGTAGAGTGAATGTTTAGCATGCACGAGGTCCTGGGTTCAGTCCCCAGTACCTCCATTAAATAAATAAATACATAAGTAAACCTAATTTCTCCCCCCCCCCAAAAAATAAATAAAAAATAAAAAAGGTTCTGCAAGGGAAAAAAGCCAGTTACAAAAGGACAAATACTGTGTGATTCCACTCATACGAGGTTCCTAGAGGAGTCAAATTCATAGAGACAGAAACTGGATGGAGGGGGCCAGCGGCCGGGGGAGGGAAGAAAGGGATTTACTGTTTAGTGGGAACAGAGTTGCATTTTTGCAAGATGAAAAGAGTTCTGTGGACGGATGGTGGTGATGGTTGCACAACCATGTGAATGTGCTTAATGCCACGGAACTGAACACTGGAAAACGGTTAAGGTGGTAAATTACATGCTATGTGTATCTTCCCACAATTAAAAACTAAAAACGGGTTCTGGAAAAGCAGGAGAATAATGAATGGAGCGAGGCTGCTGGAGAAACACGGAAAGCACTGGACCTGTTGACGGAAAGAGCGGACTGCTTCATCACTAGCCGGTTACCGCAGTGCAGCGGGCTGCTCACAGAGCACGGTGAACTTCCTAAGTGGGCAGTTACCAGACCCAAATGACCGCTTAACATTTCCACTCTGAAATGACTCACTATTTCATTCAGTACACAGGTGCTGAGGGCCCACGGTGCTTTCCAGGGGTGGGGTGGGGAATCGAGGTTTGCGGTGCGCTGAGACTCGGGGCACCCGCGTGGGGCCCCCAGTGAACTGCACCTAAATTAAAGCCAAGCCCAGGAGGGCCCCAGGCACGGAGCTGGGCTGTAAAGGTGGGGTCTGGGGAAGGGTCACTGCAGGGAGGCAGGGGCACAGCATGTGGGAACACACGTAAGCCGACCCGGCAAGTTCAGATGTCACCTGAAGTCCAGATGACAGCATCAAAGGGCACCTAGGAGGAGGGGCCGCCCGGGTCAGGAAGTGGGCGGGGGGCCGTTCACAGACTCGGCCCTGCATCTTCAGAGCAGTGGGAACTTCCTCAGGACTTTGGGCAACTCAGAGATAAATGAGATTCCTGCTATAGAAAGTGCAGAAGTGCTGTGATTTGAAGGGAAACATGGGTGAAGACAGGGAAAGTCATTCCGAGACACCCACAGCAATCCAGTGGAGGGAACACAGATCTGAGCTAGTAACTAGGGTGTGGCCTCGCCCAGAAGCAAGGGGCCGACTAAAACCACCTCCCATACCCCTTCAAGTCTGTGATCTGTCCCATTTTTTGATCCATCAGTCATTCATCAAACACAAATCAGTTGGGGAGGGTATAGCTCAGTGGCAGAATGCATGCACAAGGTTCTGGGTTCAATCCTCAGTACCTGCACTAAAGATAAATAAATAAACCTAATTACCCTCCCAAAACAAACAAACAAAAACAAAAGCAAAAAAGAAAAAAAACCACCATCAAACACACACATACAAAAAACCACACAAATGAGCACCTAGTAGGCTGTGGACCATGGAGGCAGACTCCGGGGTTCAAACTCCAGTTCTTGAAAAGGACTAGCCAGGGGACCTTGGCAAGTTATGTAAATGCTGGGGGCTCACAGGTCACAATGCTGATGACCATAACAGCCACCTCAGAGGGGTGTAGTGAGGATTAAACAGGGGAAACCTGTCAGTGCCTGGACCACTGACACTGGAGGTTGCCTGGTGAGCCCTCCAGCACTGGCTACATCTCCCTCTCCTCCCCTGCTGCTACACACACACACACACACACACACACACACTAGCTGCCCCACACTGGGGAGAGAAAGACGAATGGAATGCAGCCCCTACCTTGGAGAAGCACAAGCTCTTGTTGGGAAATAACAACTGTGTGGTGTTAGAGCTGTAATTAAGTACAAGATGCAGTCTGAACACATATTTTGATATAATTAAATTATATCAACTCAATACAAGGCCATTTTCAAGGAAGGCAAAGAGATGACACATGGAGCCAGATTTCAGTCTTTGAGAGCAGTGGAGTGTGGGCAATCCTGCTTCATTATTCTCTAAAGGACTAATTCGGCGGAGCCAGGCTAACAGCTCGGTATCTTTATTACAGCTCCGTACGGTCCCCGGGGAGTGGTCACCACGTTTTACACATGGGATGGTTAAGCACTGCAAGTAACTTGATGTTACACAAAGTATCATCTAAGGATTTTCAACTGTTTAAGACGATAATTGGGGCTAAAATGTGTAGCAATGCTACAGCATAGGACAGTCCCAACTCTGCCCAACTGCTTCTCCACTGGAGCATATTTTTCTAAGAATGGCAAAATTCTTGTTACACCAAATAACTGTCGGGGGCTGATTTAACAGTCAGATCTTTTTTTGCTGCTAAGAATGCTAGTTTTGCCAAGAACTACTTCACTGTGTCAATTACTTTGGCTGAAAATAATTTGCTTTAAGCCCGTTAAACCACCAAATGCTTTTTGCAAATGTTTCTACTTTTTGATTCAAGTGGACCAGTGTCCAGCTCGAGACTTCCTTATTTGTGCAGATGAGTTTGGGTCCCCTCAGCCAGTCTCCTCACTGTCCCACGTTCAATTGTTCCTGGGTTCTCCCTGTAACGTTTCCTCACCTGCAAAGCCTTCTCTTCCAATGTCCAAGTCTACTGGTTCTTTGATGAGGGAGAGAGTTAAATGTCACGTGTATGTGCATGTGTATACACATACCTGTGACAGGTGTCCAAATACGTATGCGTGTGTAGATTTGTATGTGAGATGTAATACAATATATATACACACACACACACATTATTTCAAGCAGACAGAAAAGTGGTAGGAGTGCCTTCCCTGTTTAACCCAACTTAGCACACACCTGCGACAGGTGGGGCACTCTGGTGTAAGACACAGCAGATGGGCTCTGATTTCACTCAAACGATATTCACCAGGGACCCACCAGGGGCAGGCTCCGCCCGGAAAGTGATGATGGCCTAACAGGGGCTCTGAAAATAAACCACCACGCCAGGCCTCTGGGGTAATGTGATGACAGAGGTTTGGGGGCCACCAAGGACACCTCACCACACTCAGGAGCCAGGGGTGGCGGCAGGTGAAGGAGCTGGGGGTTGGCTGAGACAGGCAGCCTGAGGGCCTTGGGTGCCAAAGGGGAGGGAGGGGCCCTGAAGACTTTCAAACAGGAGGCTGCTTCCCAGATCAGGTCTATCTTCCCAGAGGAGCATTCCAAGCATCTAATTTCACCTTAGGTGAGCTCACTTGCGCCGTGGGATTCCGTTACCATCTACACATTGAGGGCTCTCAAACTTTTTATCTCTAGTCCAGACGTCTCCCGACTCCAGTCCCTGCAGCCTGCAGCCTGCAGCCTACTCAGCCCCTTGGCTTCTATGTCCCATCCGTCCCTCATGCCCCACAAGCCGCAACTGAACCACTGTCCGCCTCCCCAACCTTCTAGCTCCTTCTGTCTCGGCCCATGCTGCTCACTTGGATGGATGAGTCAGGAGCCTGGGTAGCATCCTGGATTCCCCCTCCTCTCCACGCCTAATGACTTAAGTCCAGGTGAGGTTAGCCCCTAATCAGCACCACCTCTCCCTGGATTCACACGCCAGCCTCCCTGGCCCCACTCCACATTGCAGGGAGAGCCATCCTTCAAAATCCCTGCAAATCTGACCACGGCACTCTCTTGCCTCAAAATCCTCCACCACATTCTCTCTGCTCATTAGAAATGAGACCAAACTCCTCAATGTGGCCAAAAGGCCCCACAGGATGCCCCCCTCCCAGCCTCATTTCAAGCTTTGCTCCTTTTTCTTTCTTTTTTTGCTTTGCTCCTTTTTCCTGCACCACATGAGGCTTTATTTCAATTTCCAAAAGGTCCTTCGCCCCCTCAGAGCTTCCTACTCTGAATGGAATGTTCTTCTGCCCACCCTCTCCCCACCCCCTTTCAGTGAGTGACTTCCACACATCCAGGAAAGAGCTCAAGCGGGCCTTCCTTAGTCTGATGCCCAGTAACACTCCTTACCCTTTTTCTTGGTACCATCTATTCCTGGGGTCATTAAACAACTAACTGTGGATGTGATGCTGAGTGCCCAGTTCCCAAAGAGCAATGCAGTCTGCTGAATGCAAGGACATGTGGCGCCGGGGTGTTGCTGGGACCCTCAGATCAGTGCAATAACCAGTGCGGTGGGTACTCAACTCAATAAAAAGGGAACTGAGCCTGGAGGCAGAAAGGCTAGTTGGGGCTGCTGGTTTTACAACCACCCCAGATGAGAACTGACGAGGGTCTGAGCTAAGGCAGAGGAAGGAATTATTAGATACTTGGGGAGCAGAACCTATAGGCCATGGAGATGGGAGGGCAGGGGAGAGAGGGCTGGTGGATGATGACCAGGGAAATCTAATGTTTCTGGGGAAGACCATGTTTTAAACATGCTTCACTGTCCCGTGTGCAATGTATTCACCTTAAATCGACTCCATCGGCCAAGTGAACTTCAAGTCCCCACTCCCCGCGAATACTCGCCTCACCATCTCTATCCTCATTATCTTTAACTGTGAGCTGCTCGTTGTCCTTGAAAGGTTATTGGTGGGAATAATGGCCCCATCAGGACAATGATGCCTTCCCCTCCAGAGGGCACAGAACCAAGGACACGGCCGCTCCCGGACCACACCGCACGGCGATCTGGCCGCCACCCCAGGAGGGCTGGCACCTCTGGTCCTCTCTCCCTCTATAAAGAGCCAAGGTCTCCTACGGAACTCCCCACCTTGGCAGGCTCTGGGCTTGGCGTTTTTGCCCTCTTGCATCATCTAAGCCTAAAGGTCAATCTGCCCCTTCACAGTGGGGGTAGTTTATTCAAGACAGAGTGTTTAAATCTTTCCCAGCAATCTGGCAGAATAAATACGCTATTGCCTTTTAAGACACAACTAAATACTCTATAAAAATGTGGTTTTCCACACATAGTTTTTTCCAGTAAAGATACAGTGTTAGAGGAAACAAAATTGGAAGTATGTCTACCTAACTCTTGACTGAAAAATAAATACTTTTAAGAGAGATAAACTTCTAAAGGGCTCTTTCTTTAAAGTAAACCAAAAGGATGTGTACTTTCTCCTGCTGGCACATAAGGACACCCTCCCCCCCGTCCCACATGACATTAAAACAAATGTGCTGCTTTCAGCAGAATATTAAATTTATGTGTCAAATATCCAGTGAGACGAACATGGAGCATTGAGGGGG
The DNA here is from genome assembly GCF_048773025.1 of Camelus bactrianus. Taxonomy (NCBI): domain Eukaryota; kingdom Metazoa; phylum Chordata; class Mammalia; order Artiodactyla; family Camelidae; genus Camelus; species Camelus bactrianus. Next base: position 5,061,114 of record NC_133544.1, read on the forward strand.
GAGGTGTACTGATAATTGTACAGTATTTAGAGTTTACAGCAAACTTTTTATTTTCACTGTTTCTGGTGGCATTTAAAATATTTTGCTAATCCTAGAAATCCTCTATTAATAAGCTAGGATTTTAAAGGTGAATACTCGTATTTTTCCTGAGAGAGATTTTCCTAAGTAGTCCAAAATACCATTGATTTTTAAGCCCTTGGAGAAACCGCTTCACTAATAAAAAGCAGTGCTTTTATGTACAATTTTCAGTGCTGTCCGTGATTCAGGTTTTCACGCTTCCAGTTTTACAGCTTGACCAGACTAACAGTAGAAAGAAAGCTGTTATTTCTTTATCCACCCTCCACTCAACTGAAATGTTTATTTTTCAAGAGACTCTCTGGCTTACTCTACCTCAGAAATTAACAATAACCAACCGAAGGTTACTTTTGAAACACGGTTTGTGAATTTCCCACCAAAATGCTTGGGTTTGTTTATCATGTCATAAATGCTTGTGGTTCTGTGCCGGGTGGAGCACCAAGTGTACCAATTAGAAATTCTCGCTCGGCACGGGTGCTTGCCCTGCAGTTTTCCGTAAAAGCATTTTCTTTTGATTTTGCTATCAGAGAAAGCTTAAATCAGTCGTCTGCCACCACATAAGAATACATAATAGGTTTGAAAAGACTTCATGTTGTTGAGTTCAAATGATTTCCTCACATGCGTTCCTTGATCCTGTTTCAAACCCAGCTATTTGCCAACCTGAAAATCCTATGATAACCAGAGTTGAGAAAGTGATCAGAATTACAGATGCCAAAATATTGCTAAGATTTTAAATAAAGTATTATCAATTCCCCAAATATAAATGCTTAGGAATTAAAACAAGTTTTCACTTCAAAACTAGAAAAAAAAATGGAAGTAGCTTCAAAAGATTATTATCGTGACTTCAAAATGTCACTGGGAGCTGCAGGTAGTGGGGACTTGACCTGCCACGGTTATTAAGAAGTAGCACCTGCAGGTGAAGAAGCCCAGCTACACTGGGGAGCTGCAGACACACCATGCATAGGCTTTACAAGGTATCCGATAAGGTCTCTCACGACGCCTTTCCAGGCAGGATGGAAAAAGGACGTTAGTCAGCATCATAACCTTTAAGGCAGTGACCAACTTCCATGTTATTATAACGCTGAAATATTCTATAGCATTGGGGTTATTTGCAGGATGGTAATACATATTATAATTGTGTTGTAATCTGATAGGGCTCTGCCTACTGGAAGAAAGCCCCTTCAAAAAGAAAAGAAAAAGTAAGAAAAAAAGTTGGGGGGTGCTTAGCCACAGTACATGTAAAACAGACAAAATTTTAGGTGAAGACTAACAGCAGAGGTAACGTGAAGTGACAAGCAAAAGGCTAATATGATCTTGGGCTGCATTAGTAGAAGTATAGACTTTAGAATAAGGGAGGTGAAGAATCCTGCTCTACTCTGCTCTGTTTAAAAATCGTACTTGGAATACCGCATTCAGTTCTGTCAAATTGTAAAAGGCATTTAGACAAAAGAAAACAAGTGATCAGGCAAGCCAGGATGAGTGAGGGTCTAAAATTGTGTTTTTTGAGGATTTTTTTTTTACTGGTAACGTTTAGCTGAAAGAAGACGGGAAAAAGAGCTATCACAATTGTCTTCAAACATGACCTAGTGCATAGAAAAGAGATAAAACCTATTCTCTATGGGCCCAAGGGGCAGAACTTGGGCTACATGTTGACCGCATTTAGGAAATGACTGTCTGAACTGTACAAAGAAGGAATGGGTTGCATGAAGAGATAGTGAGTTTCCAGTCCCTTGGAAGTCCTCAAACATGAGGTGAATAACCTTTGGAGCATCCCTCTCCTCTCTAGCTGTGGAACAGAGATTTCGAGCCAGGGAGGGATGGGTGGACTGAACCAGTGGAGGACGGCGCGGGCGAGGAGGACCACTTCAGCTAGAGCCGCTCCACGCTTATCTGCTTTACATTTGGGTTCCTGGGTGAGCTGTAGTTTGAAGAAACATTCAGAGGCTTAAGAAAGTAAACCATGAGATGAGATCACCACTTTGGTCCCCTCAAATGCTGAAATTCTATCAACTATGGTAACTAAGCAAGAATGTGGGTTAACTTGTTTTTTGTTTTTGTTTTTTGTTTTTGCATTGACTTGGTCTGATGAGCTGTGATTGATGAAAGTATCAGAAGTGACTCACAGAAATGAAACAGCAATAATATTAGGTTCCTCCCACCCACTTCCTTCCCTCTTTCATCCAGTTCCTTGATTCCCCAGTCTTGTATCTGGAAGGTGTAAGAAGAAGAACTTGCTATCTAGATTTCAAAACATTCAGACTGGTTCCTCAAAAATGGTAAACCCAGAGTTACCACACGCCCCAGCAATGCCACACCTGGGTATCTACCAAAGAGAAATGAAAACATACATTCACACAAAAACTTGGACATGAATGTTCACAGTAGTATTACTCATGATAATCAAAAGGCAGAACCATCCCACATGCCTAGCAACTGGTGGATGGATAAAATGTGGTCTATCCCTACAACAGAATAGTATTTGGTCATAAAAAGGAATGAAATACAGACCCGTGCTACAATGTGGATGAACCTTAAAACATGGTGCTAAGCGAAAGAAGCCAGACACGGAAGGCCAAATACTGTAAGATTCCATTTACATTAAACATGCAGAGTCCATGGTGACGGGAAGCAGATTAGTGGCTGCCAGGGGCCAGGGCGGTGGGGAATGGGGAACAGGACCTAGTAGGTTCTGGGATTTCATCTGGGAGGTGATGAAGATGTTCTAAAATTAGATAATGTTGATGCTTGCACAATAATGTGAATATACTAAAAGCCACTTAAATGTACACTTTAAAAGGGTGTATATTTTTAGAATGTAAATTGTATCTCTATACTGCTATTATTAAAACAAAACAAAAAAATTCACATTGGTATCCAAGCTTTACTGGTTGTATGACCTTCTAAAGTCAGTAAGTCTCTTTGAGCCTCAGTCTCCTACAAAAAGGAGGACGGTGATGCTTCCTTCGACCAAGGAAACCTCTGGAAGAAATATGGAGTAAAGGATGGCACTTCCCAAATGAGAAGCTGGCTTGGAAACAATAGCTTTCATCCACTTTCCAACTATTGTAGTTTTACTTAGGGCAATAAACGAAGCTTGTGATTTCTAGCTCACTTTACAGAGTTCTAAATAGTTTGAAGAAGAAACATGGCACACACTTTCTACACACACATCTTTTAGATCCTGAGAGGGCCAGGATCTAAAAGATGAGAAGGCATAGTCTCTCTTCAGGAGGCTAATACTGCCTGTGTTGACATTTAATATCCGTTACAAATTAATTAGGAGCGATAGTGAGGAAAAAAACCATAATGGAAGATGGAGGTTTCATTCATTAGAACAACATCCTCTCTCGCTCCAGTCTCATTCATATCACTAACGGCTGTCTGTATCTCACCGAGAGGACGTTGCCTGTGACAGGCATCCACGTAGGAAGTATGGGTAGTATTTTCTGAAGCTAATACATAACTCTGCCTTTTTAGTTCCTGTCACCATCAAAAGCACGAAGTGCTGCTCTACATCTAAAACTCTGAGTTCACAGATTATACTGTTGTAGTCTTGTCATTGTGATGTAAATCTCTAATTTAAAAAGAAAAAGCTTTTTTTTCCAATGTAGCTAATAAAATATCCAAATGTTTAGTGCTGGGTGAAAGGGTGTCTCTGTGATTTGCTGCTTTAATTGAATCATCATAGTAATTAAACTGAATTGCATTCATTTGTATTGAAGCCTCTTGAAAATAATTTTACATCAAAATTTTACAGCCAAAGACATCATCAGTTAACATGCCTTTCTGCCTCATAGGCTACTCTTCCTTTAAACTTTAACAATAAAACAACCAAAAAATAAATACAGAGCTATAAGCATTTTAGGAAAAGCCATTCAACAGTTATGACTCAATTGTACTTTGAAGTGATCTTATTGCTTGATTCTAGTTATTTTAAAGTCATTTTTCTTTAAACTGTTAGCCATATGACATAAGAGTTGGTTTTCACTTTCTTCTAGACACCATTACCAGTAAAATTCCTTACCAATATCTCTAAACTAGCAATTAACAAGAAAAGGCAGAAAACCAAAACATACACGAATAGATGTGCAGGTCAACTTCATGACTGAACTGCTATTTAGACAAAATGACTGGCCCCAAACAACTGCTCAAATACCTCCTTAGTGTTTTGGAGTGCAAGACTGTTCCCATGGCTCTAAACTATATATAAGAGATTCCAGGGGCCAGCAGACACATTCTATCTGCCTTCAACTCCGAAACTGCTGTCAAATTTGGAGAGAGCAAAAACTTTCTTTCATTCCACTGAAGAGGGCATTATCAAGTTAATGAAGGCTCATACGTGATTAATATGAAAATTGTAAGTTACCAAAACTATCAGAATGTATACTCTCCCTAGAAAAAGATGATAAGCTTTGCAGAAATTAACATCATCACAGAGGGTGACTCAACACAGTAATCTTATTGCTACAGAGAATAGCTCCTATTTGCAGACAGGTGTTGTATAACTAGAAAGTTCCCCTAAAGCTCAATTACAATTACAAAATAAATTGCTCGAGTTGTCAAAGCATCTAGAGTTCCAAATTATTCCGACTGCATCGGGGCAAATTCTATCAAATACACATTAAAAAAAAAAAACAAAACTTCCAGGATCCTCTAATAAAGCAATAAATCCAACATATAAAACAGTGTATGGTGAACTTTTGTGCATAAATTGTCACACATCATGGTCTACCAAAATATTCAGTCTGCTGTGAACATCTTTTTCAACCCTGTTAGTTGAGACTAAAATCTTTCAAGCACGTAGGATTTTATATATATTTTTTAAGATGCCGTATTAATGTTTCCTTCCAGTAAAAAAAAAAAAAAAAATCCATCACCCTGTAAACAAAATAGCCGAAAGACTTTCAAGCCAGGTTCCCTTTGCCTGTTCGTTAAAAAAGCTCTAGATTGCATGAAACTGGGATGATTCCATCAAAGTAGAACTGAATGGATCCCGGGGGTCTATCCGCAACAAACACTGCGCACATCCTCGAAGGAGTGTTTTGTTATTAAGTGATTTGTTTTCCGAGTTCCTCATCCAGACATCTCCAAACAGATGTGAGTTTGGAGGCAGAAAGCAACACGTCCCCGGAGCCCCGGGGCGGCCGGGCCACCCCACGCGCTGCCCGGCCGGTGCGCTCGCTCGGGTCTCCCCGGGACCCGCCGCCCCGCGCGCACTGGCCGGCGCGGGAGCCGGGCGGGGCGGGGGCGCAGCGAGGCGCAGCCCGGGGCCCGCGCGGCCCAGCACAATGCGCCCGCGGCGGCGGGAACCGCGCGCCCCTCCGCCGCAACTTTGCGCGGCCTCCCCGGCCGCCCGGCCTCGCCCCTCGGCCCGCTCCCCGCCGCGGCCCCCGCCCGGCCGGCCGCCGCCCCTCACCGTTGCAGAACTGGAGCAGCGAGGACGTGTCGTACAGGCTGCTGTAGCTCGAGAAGCCGTCCTCCATGCTGAGGCCGCCGGGCAGCGCTCGCTTCCCCGGCCGGGCCGCGCCGCCGCCGCTCACCCCCACACTGAGCCGCGCCGAGCCGCGGCCGGCGCTGGCGCTGGGGCCGGCCCTGCTGTGGCGGCGGCCGCTGCCGGTTACCATGGCAACCCCGGGCCCGCCGCCGCCGCCGCGAGAGCCCGGCGCCCGCTCTGCCCGCCAGGGGGCGGCCTCGGCGGGGGACGTGGCCGGGCGGGGACGGGGCGGGGCCGCGGGCGGGCCGGCCGGGTCCCGGGAGCAGAGGGCGGGCCTGGGGCCGGGATGCCCCAGTGGCGCCGCGGCCAGGGCCCGCCTCCCCGCGCGGCCGCCGGCGCCCCCCAGGAGGGCGGGACGCGGGGTGGGGGTGGGGGCGCGGGGACAAAGGAGAGGCGGCTACGCGGGAGGGGAAGCGCGGCGAGCGGGGGCGCCGGCCGGGCCCGGGCAACTCCTCCTGCGGACGCCGGAGCCCGCGCTCTTCGGGGGCGCTGTCCCCGCGCCCGCGCCCGCGGGCGGCTCCAGGACCAAACATGGACAACTTGTGAGCCCATTTCGGCCGCGTTTCCACCTCGGAGCAACTCCACTTTTGGCCACGTCCTGCCAGGCGCGCCCCTCTCTGCGCACGTTCTTCCGCCGCAGCCAGGCCCTGGCTCGAGTGAGAATTAGCGCAGGGTTTGTAACTCCGCTTGAACCTTTGCTCGCGGGCGGAAAAAGATGCGGCTTCCCACTTTAAAAAGAGGCCCTCGTAATGTCAGGCTGGAAAGGCTGCTGCGCTTAAAGGAGCTAAAACATCTGCTCTCTTCCCTCCCACTCTGATCAGCCCCTGGGGTGCAGACTTGTCACATTACACACTTGTTAACTTGTTACGGGACCCAAGGAACTCTGTCTTTACTCTCTCAGAAAAACGACGAGTTGGGGCAAAATTCGATAATAACACACGAATTAATAATAATGGTTAATGATTTGTGTTTCACTGCCCACGGCCTACAATAAAGATGCCGACAAATAACAAGTGAGGACGCAAGAGAGAGGAATCTGTGAGTCTGATGATCCTCTGGGTTGGTCCAGAACAGACTGCATAACATTTATGCTCCTGGTCACACAATAGTTACAATTCACTCACATGTAAAATTTTGAATGTTTTCAAGTTATAGCTATTAACTCCTGTAGGTTGGACATAAGTAGGTGAGATGAGAACTAAGTAAAAAATCAGCATTAGGAAAAACTGGAGGCCTCCCTGGGGTTCAGAGGCAAACAGAGGCCTGTCTTTGCAAAAGCAGAACGCTGGGTCAGGGATGGGGCTCTGTTGCCGCCTCTGGGGTATGTTTGGCATAGGGGTCAGCAGGACTAGCATTAGATGCTGTGGCAGAAGGGAGAGGTTGAAGCCCTCATCCAGGTCCTGGTCCAGGAGACCAAGTGCCGAAGACAAGAGACTGTCAAAAGGAAAAGTACACGGGGGAAGGGGGTAGTCCTTCAAGGGCTACAAGTGCCATGGGTTTGATGGTGACCTGGTGTTTGAAGGACAGTGTTACTGATTGCAGAGGAAAGAAGGAACAGGGCCTGCTGACAGGCCGAAGGGCTGGCCTGACTTGAATGGACAGCCTGTACTGCAGACAGTGAAAAATAAGAGTGGACTGAGAGAAGGGGGCCAGGTAAGAGAGGTCCTGAGACCTGGCAGAGGAGCCTGAGCCAGACCTGCCAGGAGATGGAGGCAGGAGATTGGTACCCAGGTGGACGGTTGACAGGAGCGGAATTAGAGATGAGTCTGAGTGTGAGGTGGCCTGCAGGAGTCCAGGGTGTCTGCAGTGCTCCAAAAATGAGGCACTCAGGTCCCCCAATGGTCAGAGGGAAGAGAGAGGCTGAGGGACAGGCCAGAGGGTAACTGCTACAGGACGATGCAGCTGGAGAGATGGAGAGGCCAAGCAAGAGAAGACAGCAAGCCTCCCGTTAGAAATGTCCCATAGCAACTGCAGATGCAGGCCAGCTAGCCAGGGAAAGAACGGGGAATTGGTGATTGTCAGCAAAGAGGCTGTAAATGAGCTCTCTAAAGGAGAGAATGGAAGTTCAGAAGGGAGCTGGGCAGAGCCTTGGAAAGGGAAGAGAGGAGGAAATTGTGCAGGAGCTGTCAGAGAGGCAGGACCATCAGCCTATCCTGTCCTTTCATTAAGCTAAGAGCACAGAAAGTCGCAAAGAAGTGGGCCTTTTCACAGGGTTCTCTGCAGGACGGGTCAAGGAGGATGAATTAGGGGAAAGGGCTTCGGTCTGGTAACAGAGGGCTCCCAGGTGACTTGGAGCATCTTGAGGAGACAGTGGGGATGACAGCCAGGCTGCTAGATGTCAAAAGGAGAGCACATGTAGATGGTCATTTCAGGACTTTGGCAGGAAAAGGAAATGGAGGCCGAATATGAGGGTCACATGAAGCCCCTACCGCTGCGCAGGACAGGTGGGCCCTCTGCATCCCAAAGGCCAGAGGCAGGTGCTAGGAGGGGGTGCTTTTGAAGGACAAGACTTAACAAAGTTGTGCATTTGGATTTAGCCCCTCTCTGTTTTCTCATTTCCTGTCTTTCTCCCCTTCTAGGTCAGTCTTTATACGATCTCTTCTCCTTTTGGCGGTTTTACACTTTAGGATGCTTTGGATAATTGGTCTGAAGAGCTGATGTGTGGCTTCCTCAGACTTGGAAAGGAAGTGACAATCGTGAATAAATGACTGAAAGATTCTTCGCTTCAGGAATGTTTGTATTCCTGATTTATAATGTTATGTTAAAGGTGTGATCGTTGGTGGCCCCAACGAAGAAAGGTTAGGGAATTCGGATGTGGGACAGGAGAAAAATGGAGCTGGAGATTTTCTTAGAAGATTTTACTTCCACTAGAGCAAAATTACAAATAACAATTAACGCAGTCCAAAAAAAAAAAAAAAAAAAAAAGCTCGGTCCACTGCTTTTGAGATGATAAAGATCGTTATTACGCTCTTAACCTAGAGTATTAAACAGCTATGTTTTTCCCACAATGGTACTCTAAAAAAAGCAAAATTTAGCATAATTACAAGGATACACATGTTAAGTCAATTAGGTATAATCTACACAGCTTCTTAAAAAGATCTATGGAGAAAGTTCAGGAAAAATCTCTGAAAACTTTAATAATGTGAGATTTTGCGCCCAAACATTTTAACAGACTATCATTCTGCGTCATTTTGAGATAATTTATGGCCTGAGTCCAAAACATGTTGTCGTTGTAATAAATGATGTACGCTGTCTAGGACAATATAACCGTAGCGTTCAGTGGCATTAATAGCAGCGTTTACACAACATGTGCAAAAGAGAAAGGAAAATGGGAGCTCTGTAGCCTTTATTCATAGAGAAGTAATAAAAAAAACTTACCCAGAAATGTAAAGCCTTGCGCATCTATTGTTTAATTCAACGTTCTTCCAAAACACAGCTCTGCAACACCAGGCACCGTGCTTGGAGCTGGGGACACAGCACACAAAGCACAGTGCTGTCCCAACGGCAGGTGTCTTGAAGTCAATTTAAAGAGTCACATCAGTACTTCAAAAAATGAAACAGAATCAACTGTACTTTAATTTTAAAAAAGAAAAGAAAAAAGAAACAGAAAATTCCACTCTGGATATGTACCCAAAGAAATCGAAAGCAGGGTCTTGAAGAGACATCTGTGCACCTGTGTTTATAGAAGCATTAGTCACAATAGCCAAAATGTGGAAACAACCCACTGTCCACTGACGGATGAACGGATGCACAAAATGTGGTCTATCCAGACAATGGAATACTACTCAGCCTTCAAAGAAAGGAAATTCTGACATGTGCTATCACGTGGGTGAACCTTGGGGACGTTCTGCCACATGAAATAGGCCAGTCGCGAAAAGACAACGCTACGTGATTCCGATTGTATGAGGCGCCTAGAGGAGTCAGAGTCGCCTAGGCAGAGAGTGGGGTGGTGGCTGCTGAGGGGAGCGGGCGCTAGTATTTAACCAGGACAGAGTTTCCTTTGAGGGTGATGAACAAGTTCAGGAGACAGATGGGGGTGATGGTCATGCAACATCGTGAATGTCCTTAGTGCCACTGAACTCCACACTTAAAAACAGTTAAAATGGTGAATTCTCTGTTGTGTATATTTTACCACAAGAAAAAAGTAATAAAATAGGACATATCAGGGAGCATTGAACATAGCCAGAACCTGCGTCTTACCTTGAAGCATCAGTCGTTACTTGAAAGGTCTGTACGTGCGAGTGAGCTGTGGGTGATGTAAGATGTATTTCTCCCTGTAGGCTACACAGAATAATCATACAAGTAAAAGTGTGACTACAAACTGTGATAAGTGCTATGAAACAAAACCAGAAGGGAGGGTTTCAGATTGTTCTGGAAGGTCTGAACTGGACTGAGGAGTAAAAGGAGGGACCAGAGCGGCTTTAGGCAGAGAGCCAGTAGAAGCTGCTTCAGGCGAATGAGGCTCTTTTGAGGAACTGAGGAGATTACCAAGGAGCCGCCTGTTCACGTGGAGGTTTCTGATTTTATTCCAAGAGCAAAGAGAGGGTGCCCTTCAGTTAATGTTTTGGGTTAACTCGTGCCCCTCCCCAATGCTTATGCTGAAGCACTAACACCTGGTACTTCAGAACGTGCCCTTATTTGGAGACGGGGCCTTTGCAGAGGTAATCAAGCTAAATGAGGTCATTAGAGTGGGCCCTAATCCAATATGCCTGTTGTCCTTATAAGAAGAGGAAATTAGGACACAGACACACACAAAGGGAAGACCATGTGAAGAAACAGAGAGAAGACAGCTGTCTGCAAGCTGAGAAGAGAGGCCTGGCACAGATCCTTCCTTCCCAGTCCGGCCGACACCTTGATTTTGGACCTCTGGCCTCCAGAAACAATACATTTCTGTTGTTTAAGCCACCTGGTGTGTGGTGCTTTGTTGCAGCAGTGCTGGCGAACTGATACAGTTAGTATAATATCTCAAAGCCAAGAACTGGGTATGTCAGAGGTTCAGGACACCAGGCATCACTGATACTAAGTTATGAAATTTAAAATACATTTTCTCATAATAAGACTGTTATGCCATAAAATGAGAGATAATCACAGGTTCTTAACATCAGTAGAGTTTTAAACCCTGTGGCCTCCAACCTGCCTGCTGTCACAGCAGTACTTTCTACGACATCCCTGACACCTGGTCACCCAGCCTATTTCAAAGTTGAAGAGCTTGAAATATTGTTGGTTATTTTTATCCCAGACCACCCCTCCCAAAGCATCCTTCATTGATCCTCCTTTTGTCTGGTCGATCTAATCTCCCTCTGTCTGGACGCAGGCTTCCGCCTGTCCTGAAATAGTGCACTAACAGCTTGGGTCCCAGTTTCCCTACCCCTACCTTGTTTTTGCAGGGTTAACTTGCTCCAAGAGGTCATTCATTCTCTGATGCCCACCACGTTAAGGGCACACATCTTGGCATGGGCTTCCGACCTGTCTGTGTTCCTGACACAAATGCACTCTTTGGCACCTGACACGCTCCTGCCACACCACGCTATCCACAACTTCTACCCACGATGCTCACACATGCCATGCACTTGAGCGCTCTGGGCCTCTGCCTATGCCATTCCCTGTCCGGAGCACCCACCTTCCCTGCCGGCCAGCCCTGTCTGTGAGGTCTTGGTGGGCCTGCTACACCCCACCACATCTACCGGTATTTGACTGTGTCCCTTACGTCAATCTGCCTTGCCTCGCAGGGACTTGCATGCGTGTGTGCGTGTGTGTGTGTGTGGTGTGTGTCCATCTCTCCCAGGAGATTAGATGCCTCTAATTCCCATCATGCTTGACACAACACTGAACATAGTTGGCAGTGAGTAATGCTGAGTGAATGAATGGATGCATCAATGAACCTGCTAGACAAAATCAGTAGCCCGTTACACACAATAGGCTCGAATGCTTTGAAGGGAGCTGTCATCTTCTCCAGGATAAAGTTCTCCATTTCTTCCCTGTCCATCATGAGACAAGGATCCCTCATTTGCGTAGATATCCACCCCACCCAGCTGGTCTCTCTTCTCCTGAATCTCGGTACCCAGAACTGGATACAGTAACCTCGGAGGACTAACCCGAGTGGCATTTCCCTTACATAGCTTGGATGTCATGATTTTATTAATGCAACTGAAGTTTGTACTGTTTTTCTGTTTTGGAGTTTTTGGTTTTTGGTTTTAGGTTTTGAGCAGCCAGGATAGCCACTGGTGGTTCACACTGGACTTGCGGTGTGAACCTATCAGTCTTTTTCAAATAAACTGCTATTGGGTCTTTGCCCTCCTGTCCTGAGCTAATTGATTTTTTTTCATCTAGTGACAGGATTTACCTTTACCCCTGATAAATGTCATTTTATTTGTTTTAATCCATCCTTTTAACCAACCAAAATCTTTTAAACTCTTAAATCTGACATCTAACACATCAGCATGGTGACAGCAGCAAATGTACCACAATAAACCCAGGAATGTCTTCTCCATCCCTATCACTGATAAACACATAACAGCGCCGGAGGGGGTGGAGCTCCGCATGCAGCAACGGCCACACCTCACCAGCTGCGTCTCCACTGTATCTATAAATACTCTGGATATGTTTGTCCAGCTAAATATCAAATCACCCTGGTTGTTCATTCACCAGCCTGTTTTACTCCGTACGGTCCATGGGGTTTTGTGAAGGATACTAACCAATGATTTGTGAATACTGTCTGGTAACACCACAAAAAGAGAGGATGGATTCGGTTTGCCTCTTCGTAACAACACTTCCTTCCAAGTGAGTTCACACCAGTGCTTCAAAAATCTGTTAAAATTTTTGCTCAGAACCAATATTAATATCGAACTTATCAGCTATATTTTCCAAAACCCAACTTATTCTGCTTTTTGGAAAGTTATGACAGTTTCCCCTTCCCAGCTTTCTGCGACTCCCATCTGGCCAAATCCGAGACCACTGTGGATGCCCAGAGAACATATTCGTAGTAACTAAGCGGTCCCCCACCATCTCTCACCTACCTTGGGCTCTTGACAACTTCTCCTAAGGGATGTTTGTTCAACTCTTTCCAGTTTTAAGATTATTCTCCTTATTGGAGAAAAAGAAACCTGCAAAGCCCTCAATATACCGACTGGCTTTCAGAGTCCCTCAGAGCCCCCATTCCTCCAACTCACGCATCCTCTGCCTCCATCCACTCATTCTGCTTTTCATTCCCCAAACACCCCGCAATCATCTGCCCCTGGGCTTCGCTAGTGTGATTCCTGTTGTTGGAAATGTCCTTCCACTCAATCTGTGAGCTCAGCTCACACGCCACCTCCTGTGTGTCCAGCCAGAGTCCCTGCCTCCTCCATTGCTGTCGGTACCTTTCATCTGGGCGAAACCGACCTGCTTTCGGAAGCTCTGCAGTACCTGGGCTGTCCCCCTTCCCTGGGGGTAGGGCTGCCGCTCTTCACAGTGTTTATTCATCCTCCCCCAGCAGCCAACACGGGGTCCCCACAGTGCTCTCCCTGGCCTCGTCCAGGGCTGGGAGCCTCACCCTCACATGTGGAGGCAGATCTTACAGCTCATCTCACAGAAGCAAGTTATCTGCAGCCTGGCAATCCCAGGGACAACCCAGTTCCCTGGCTGCCTGAGCACTGCCTGTCCCGGATGGGCTGGGGTGGGCGAGAGACCAGCAGACAGGAAACAGCGCTGTGTAATAGACACAGCCTGATCAGGTTCGTCATCCTATCATGAAATGCCACTGCAGAGTCAGGGACTTCCGAGCCTTCCACAGGCAATTTGCTGATAGTCCAGATGGATATGAAAGCTCCTTGTTACTTAAGAAATCCATGGGATTTTTTTCCCCTCAGGATTAGGTTATTCACTCAAAAGTGATGCTTTACCTCTATCAAAAGACTACATATTTTGAAGTGTCTGAAGTGAAATGGACAATTAAAAGTAATATTGTTTGCTTTTCTCTTTTTAAAATAGCGTTCCACTTAGGAATGTTATATTTATGTGTCTCGATGTTATAATTGCCTCTTATCCATACAGTAATACAGGTATGGCACTGAATGGCAAATGAAATTTCTGTCCCCACATCGCCACCGAACAATGTTATTTTCAGGAATTTTTGTTCATTTGCTCCATCGTGTTGCCTGTGAGGTTTTATAGCAGTTTTTGTTGTACCACCGACTAACGACAGAGTAAATATTCTAATATCAACCACTCATCCCTGTGTACTGGGGCAGCCAGGTTTGTGCCTGTGTCCTGGGTAATTATTAGCAGCTGCCTTGGAAGTATTCTGGTTTGGATGACAAATTATAAGGTCATCCTAGCTGATATAGAAAGATGTAAACTCTATGTATATCATGCATTGAAAAAAAATGCTGAGGTTCCTACAGTTATATTTACAAGGCCACCCTGAGCTGCCTCACAGTATCAAAATTGTAAGAAGTGAAGAGAAGTTGGTGGAAATCTGAATATTGATACAGAAAGCCAAGTAAAAAGCCTGCTTCTAAGGTTTGCCTGGTCCCATCCCACCACCCCATCATAGCCTTTTTCATCCCCAGTGGCCTAGATACATAATGCTCGCTTGTAATTAACAAAGGGTCCTGGAGCCCTTGCTAAAATATTTCTTTGGTCAGCAGACTCTACTTATCCCACAGATTAAGGCAAATGTTTAAAGGGTCTTCTGGTGAGATGTCACTGGGGAGATGCTGCTCCACCTCCCCCAGTCGTGGGCTTGTTCACTGTGTTCATCACAGACAGGTGCTGGGTGCTAACCACTGGTTCACTTGCTTGCACACATGGAGTGCACACTCTGCGTCGGGAACCAGGGGCACAAAGGGAAAAAGAGAAACGCCTGTCCCCTTCGGGTCTCATGGTCCAGGAAGGAGCAAAAAAGACACAGGAAAACGCTGAACACATAGGAGGGGACCAAGGTACACAGGCGCTCATTGGGGGAGAGTGCCGGTCACCGTCTGTGCATCAGCCACGGTCCACGCCACCAGCCTGGAGGGTAGGTGGTACTGCCTCAACTGTGTGTGTAGAGAGACTCCCTCATGAGACAGACGGGCAGGTCCCTGGCTGAAGCTCACGCTGCTGGTGAGCAGAAGAGCCAGGATCTTAATCTGAACCTGTCAGGCCCCAAACCTTGCTTTTCCACTCTGAACCACCACCTCTGCCGCTGAGGATGGGATAAGAGACCTGGGGGAAGGAGGGAAGACTTCATCCAAGAATAAAACTGATTGCCTGGCTGGGGAGGGAAGGAAGAACACCTCCAGAAAAGGTGGAGCCGTGGACCCCATCCTGCTGGATGTAGACCCCAGGTCCAACTATGTCGTACCAATAGTACGAGTTCAGAAATTATTTGCTGCCTGGGCTTGGGACAAGGGAAGCCCTGAGGATCACTGAACCCCCAGCGGCTACAGCAGGCGAGGAAGGACTCCAGGGCTGGGGGCGGTGGACAAGACCAGAGATCTGCTTTTGATGGGGCTGGGAGATGAAATAAGGGGAGAGGAAGAGGGAAAGTCATCCAGGTAAGAGGCTCGAGGCGCAGGCGCAGGCGCAGGCGCAGGCGCAGGCAGTGTGTCTGGGAAAGAATGAGCCACCCAGCTGGGTTCAGGGGGAGGATGGGACACGGAGGCCATCAGAGCGGGCCTGGGACCTCACCCTGAGGGGCTGCGCTTGGCCCCTGGGCAATGCGGAGTCCCTTGGAAGCCCCCAATCAGGCTTTGCCTCAGGAAGGTTGATGGGGAAGGGTGTGTAAATGGGACCAGGAGATGCTGGGGTCACCAGGACAAACTGGTGGGCCTCAGGCACTGTTCCAGGTGAGGCAGTGATAGCCTGGGTGCAGCCAGCAGCTGTCCTCCCAGGTAGGTGGGGAACTGGCAGTTCAGACCAGGTTATTGATACAGAAGACACCAAGGAGGATCTCATTCTGAGAGGGAAGGAGTGGTGGGCAGGGTGGGATGGCAGGAAGGGAGGTGAGTGCAGGAAGAAGGCCGTGGCCTTGGCAATGAGGATGCATCTGGGGACACAAGGCTGGACAGATGAGCAGTGGCAAGTCCCGAGGGCCAGCAGTGTCCGGGAAACAGGCAGCCAAGCTGGGAAAGGAGAAAAGAACTGAACCCACCCGGCAGGGCAGCGTGGTCAGGGTGGGAAGGGCAAGCACGGCTGACGGGGGAAAGGGTCAGAGGAAGGGGAGCTGGTGACAGTTCAAGGAGAAAGGAGTTGGCTGCTGGAACAGCCATCCAGAGGACACTGCGGGGGAGGGGGAGAGTCACCTGGGAAAGAAGGAAGGATGCCAGTCCTCTGGGAAGAGGGCTAGAAGGATGAGCTGGGTGAGACGCCATGGAAAATGTGAGGTTTTGTTCATTTGTTCAGCACGTCTTTGTTGGCGACATCATCATCCTCACGAGGAAGTTCTAACAGTGGCTTTCCGGGGAGAGACAGCAGACAGAGTGGGTGTGTTGATCTCCACCTTCTGCAGACACTCCTCATTCCCACAGGACAAGGAGGATGGAAGCGGGGCAACCTCAGGACAGCCTTGCAGGCTGGTAAACAGGTGAAGGAGAGGGATGATCTCATCTGCCCCAAATAAGCTGAAACTGAAGCCAGCAAAGTGGGGGCAACCAAGGAGCACCCCGCTTCCCAACACAGAACCCCCAAAGGTTCAGGAACTGACAGCACCACTAGGGAAGTGGGGGCACAGGAAAGTCTGAAAATAGGAGGGTGGCCACAAGTCTGCGGAAGAAGCTGCCACGGACTGAATTGTGTACCCCATGCCCCCCAAATTCTTATGTTAAAGCCCTAACCGGCAATGCAACTGCATCTGCAGTCAAGGCTTTTAGGAGGTAATTAAGATTAAATAAGGTCATAGGGATGGGCCCTCGTCTGCTAGGATTGGTGGCTTTATAAGAAGAGGAAGAGATCCTTCTTTCTCCCTCACCCTGATCTCAGACTGCCAGCCTCCAGAACCACCAGAAATAAGTTTTTAATGTTTAAGCCCCCAGTTTGTGAGATTTCGTTATGGTGGCCCTAGGTGACTAGTACAGAGGCAGTTAGACCCCTTCCCAATCTCCTTCCTCTCCCTGCAGAAGATTGGAGCTTTCAGCTCTGAAACAAGTGAACGAAGGGGCTCTCTGCACAAATGGATACCAGAGGGGAACATTCTGAAGATGAGAAAGAAGTGATGGCCTAATGCTGAGCGGTGAGACCTCGGCTCCCGGGTCCTGGCAGCCCAGGGTCTGCTCTCCAGGATCGAGTGCGGAAGAGCCTTCTTCAGGGAGTCTGATGAACTCTTGAGGGAGGACCTGGAGGAAGGGAAAGGTCAGGAATCACAGCTGCGGACGAGTCCTCCTGTTGACAGATCTTGTCCGTGGACGTGGAGCTTCACGCAGCTTTTGAATGCTCCTTTCGAGAATCTGAATGGAGAGCCAAAATCTCTAAATAGCTGAGAAAATACTAAAGGAAAAAAATGGCAGGAGGATATGAGGAAACAGACAACACAGAGAACAGAAGGAAATAAAACTGTCATCCACATCCTCGAAGGCTGAAGTTACTGCAGCCACAGAACAAGGACAAGATGCTGAAGTCACATGATAGAGATGAGCTTTTGGAAATATGACAGGAGAAGTAAAAATCTCCACAGAAGAGTCTAAAACAGAGTTAAGGAAATCTCCCTGGAAAAGAGAACAGAAAGACAAAGCAACATAAGATACAGGAGAAAAAGTTCAGTAGTCATATTGGGAAGTTCAACGTCTGAATAATAGGAGTTTCAGAAAGTGAAAATGAAGAAAATGGAGGGAAATCAGCAAATAAACAACAATTCAAGAAAAATTTGCAGAACAAAGAAACCTGAATTTCTAGGTTGAAACAGCCTGCTAAGTGCTCAGCACAATGGAGATGGAGCCAAACACAAAAATTTGTAGAACACTGGAGATAAGGGAAATGTTCAAAGAGATTCCAGAGGGAAACAACAGGTCTCATACAAAGGATTAAGAATAAGAATAGCACTGGATTTCCCAACAATGATGGGAGGAGTCAGAAAACAACAAGAAAATGCAAAAAGTAAATGTTGGGGGGGGGGACTTAATTTCAGCCTATAATTACAGGCCCAGACAAACCATCCAATCAAGTGTGTGAGTAGAATAAAGATATTTTTGGTCATTTAAGTTCTCAAAAGCTTAGCTTCCATGTGCCTCCTTTCTCAGGAAGCTATTGCAGGGTGTGCTCCAACAGAAAGAGGGTGTTGCCAAGAAAGAAGACGACGTGAGATCCAGAAACGGAACCCAAGAGAGAGGTGAAATGAATGCCCATGAAAATGGGCTGAGGGACCCCAAGACATCAACTGTGCAATGGACAGTAATAATTGTGCTAGTGGGTAGCCGGTCAGACTGCAGCCCGAGGACAGAGGCTCTGGAGGAATGCCGCCAAGAAGATGAAATTGAAAGCTACTGAAAGCAGATTTACACACAAGCCAGAGTATTTGAGGATGAGTTAGTCATAGGTATCTGGAAAACAAAAGACAGTTACTTACTCCAGGAAAACAAAACACTGTACAAGAAAGGAAATTCAATCATATACTACATGGCTTAACCATCAATAATGTTCCATGGTCACAACAATATAAACACAGAATGATCAAAGAAAAAATGGTGACATAACTGCACTGGAAAGATGAGGAGAAGTGTGTGCGCATGTGTGGGTGCAGAGTGGGTGACAGGAGAGAGAAATGAGTCTTCATCTTCCATGGCGGGACATGAACAGAACCTGGAAAAATCAGGAAGCATCAGTACCTCCATGTTATTTCAAGAAAGATACATGCACGCCAAAATGAATGGATAAATTATTTGGAAGTGATGATTGCTTCTGGGAAGTGGGAATGTGGGGAAGGTGCAGGGAATGAGGGACGCTAACAGATGTTTTTTTTAATTAGGCCTTGTAGAACTACTTGATTTTTTAAAATATGGGCAGTATGACTTCAATAAATTTATGTTTAAAATCATGTGTACCTTTTAATCTCACTTCTTGAGCTTCAATTTGTTTATTTGCTCTTTAGTTCTTTCATTCATTCATTTATCCTACAGACATTTGCCATGAGCCTTCTTCTGAAGGTCAGGTAAGGTGCCAGGTAAAGATAAAGTCCCAGTTCCTACCCCAAAAGGGCCTTCCTTTTTTATAAGAAAAACCTCAAGGAGGTTAAAGATTTATGTGCCTTTTCATTTTGTTTTGCACAGATGATGGGTGTCTGAAGAACTCTGAATCCTACATTTGTAAATCAGCTCAAGTCTTGGGAGGATGTATGCTGGAGCTTGCTATTGAAAGAGGTCTCATGATAAATCTTTCAGGAAAAAAATTCCTGCATAATATATATATAGACTCATATTTTCATACACTGGCCACCCTGGTGGGAAATAGATGTGGCAGGAGGAAAGGTAATTTGAGAACAAATTTACGGGCAACGTTATTGCCGTTTGGGAAGAGGGGGATTCATTTATGACCACTATTACTAATGACAACAAATGAGGCTTCATCTCTGTACCATGTCCTGAGCTGTGGTCCTTAACTGCATTATTATGTGCATTCTTAATGATGTCCCTTAGTGATTAAAAACTAACCATATCCAATAAATGAAGTAGTAATGTGTTCAGCTCTGCATCACCGGGACGCTGCATGAATTCATCTCACAGGGTTTTCCATTCCCTCCTTTAGAACAGATACACTGGCTTCCTTGCAGCTTCACTGATAGGGGCATGGAAGAGAACCTCTTCTGTGTATTTAATATACAAAAGGCTGTGTTACCTGCTAAGATTTTAGTTTTGCTCGTAGGACATAGTATTACACCAGATTAGAGGAGCAGGGAAATATTCCTAAGAGATAGCCATCGTTTGGAAAAACCATCTGTTTCAGTTGGAAGAGGATACACATACAGCGAACCATGAAAATCTGCTGTGAAAATGCTCTTTCTCCCAAATGTGACTTTTGTGCTACAACTATTTATAATGTCCTGGATGAATCTATAAAATGTTTTATTCAAAATCCTTGTTGCTATCCCAAGACTGCCATTATGTGGGAAACAGAAGAGGCTAATGAGTTATACTTGTGTATTAGGCATGACTTTCAAATTGGTACAAAAATCGTATTAAGCAAAATACATCCCATGGTAATGAAAAAGTATCTTCCACCGGGTGGCCAGATCGGTCTGCTGAAGTGCAGCTCTAACCTAATCACCGCCCAGCTTGGGAGTCCCCCGTGGCTCCCCACTGCCTGCTTAATGAAGAGCCAGGGGCCAGGCCAACCTTCCCAGTGTGGGATCTCCCACATCTGTCCAGGCCTCAGCTTACTAGCCTGTGAAATGGACCATTTTCCATTCTCTGGAAACACCCCTACTCTGTCCCATCTCAGACTTTGTGTGGCCCCTTCCCAGTGCTCCCCACATGGACTGAATGGTGTGCCCCCCACCATTTCTATCTTGAATCCCTAATCCCCAACATGACTGTATTTGGAGACAGGCCCTGTGTCTTATTTAACCTAATTAAGGTTAAACGAGGTCATAAGGCCTTACTCTGATAGCATTGGCGTCCTTTTAGGAAAAAGAGTCATCCTCTCTTCCACGTGAGGACGCAGCAAGAGGGCAGCCGTCTGCAAGCTGGGAGAGAGGCTTCCCCAGAAACCTGGCTCACCAGCACCCTGATCTTGGACTTCTAGCCCCTGGAACGGTGAGAAAGTTAATGTCTGATTTTTAAACCACCTAGTCTTGGTTATCTTGTTAGCAGCCTGAGCTAGTTAATATACTCCCTCGTTGTCCGTCACCATCCCTCCAAGTTCATCAGATGCCATGTACCCCAGTGGCACCTGCTCTCCTCTGATCCTCCCGGCACCTTGTCCCATCCAGGGGAACTCCGGCCCCTGAGACCTTGCCTAGTCCACCCAGGGGGCTGTGCCCTCCCTGAGAACAGATTCAACCCCTCCTGATGCTCTGTATTTAGAAAATAGATTTGACATGGAAACACAGGTTCCTGCAACTTTTCAAGAAGGCTGGGGCGCTCTGTGTCTTGGGCAGCGAGCCAGCGGGCTGCATTCCTAATTACATAACAGTGTTAAATGTAAAGTGTGTGTCAGGATGAAAGGAGGAACAACTTTTTCTTTCTCTTTTTTGGTATTTTGTAACCAGAAGAATTCTTTATGATCATTGGACTACCTTCCATTTTAAGCTAATTAGTAAATTGCATTTTTGGCTCTTTAACTGGCTAGGTTAAATTTAGCTCATCTTTTCCCTTAAAGTCAAGCTGTCAGTGGGATCTGCAATTAAAATGTTCACTCTCAACTTTCTTTCCCATTCGGGGGGTGGAGGCAGGTTGGCAATGAACCCCCTCTTCCCGTCCTTCCTCTGGCAGCTTCTCCCCAACCCAGGGCTTCCCACGGACGCAGCAAGGTGGCTACTTGCCCCTTAGTTTGCTGGTCACCTGTGAGCATGGCTGATATCCCTGGATCACCCCAACAAGCAGGCAGGGCATAAGCCCAGAGCTGCAAATCAGCCTCAGTCATGCAGCTGAGCACCATCATACACCAGGTCCCAAAGGAATTATTAAAACTACACAACAACCTATGTGGCCAGAGCTGGGGCAGGAGCCTGAAGGCCCCCTGATGTGCAAGCCAGAGGCCCTTTTGTTGCTGGGCATGGGAGGTCTGAGAGGCCCTGGAAGAGGAGGCTGGGGGGCAGGAGGAAAGGGCACCCTCGGTGGAGGCTGGGAGGTGGGGCAACGTTACAGAAATACTGAGAGCTGCAGGAATATCTGACTCCTTCAGCAATTGCCACGGCCAACCCAGGGTGTGCCTGCTGACTCTGGGCCCTGCCTGGCCCCACAGATGCCCAAGAAGGTCCTAGTGAGGAGCATGGACGTGTGAACGCAGAGGATATGAGACCACCCCCACACAGCTGTCTCTCAGAGCCAGGGAGAGCCCCCAACCCCAGAATCCCACCCGCTCACCTCCAAGCCCTCTGCCCTTTGCCTGGAACGCTGCTTCCCTCCCTCCCACCCTGTCTCCCCTGGATCCCTGCAAAGGGCTTTTTCAGAACCCACCTCCCAGTGTGGTTCGGAGGCCCCAGTACCCCAGCCCCTCATTAGGATGGACTGAATGGGGAGGTAGGGGAGAGGTGCTCACCCAGCCTCCTCTGGCAGAAGAAAGACACCGGGCCAGCTCCTCCCTGTGTGAGCAGCTGGCTGCCCCACCTCCGGGGGAGACAGGGAGTCACAGACCTGCCTTATGAGCAGGAGGCCAGCATCTGACTTCTCTCGTGGTCATTAAGCAAGATGGGCTGGTGATTTCCAAGAAGAGAGAAGGGGTTCTCCATCCTACAGGCACTAATGCATCTCGAGGTCTCCCGTGCTGCTCCGGGGAGCAGGGCAGGGTGTGTGATGGGGGAGCGGCGCCCACCTCGGCTCGGCTGGTTCCTCTTCCCATCCACACTCTGTTCTCTGCGTATCTGGGTGATGGCAAGTAGGGCGGAGGAGGCCACCCCAGGGGAACGGCTGCAGTTAGTGAAATGAGCTCTGAGGCCTGGGGAGTCTGCGGAGCAGAGAGGCAATCTGAGAACAGCGGCCCACGTCTTTGCAGTCAGAGCGACTTGGAATTTTGGGGGAGAATGACCTGTGGAAAACACTGTTCTCTCCCAGATGTGGGACCCTGGGAGGATGCCCACCTGTCTCCGGCTGACATAGGAGGGAAGTGGGTTCCAGGACCCCCCAGGGGCCTCCTGTGGCCCTGGCTGGATCAAACGCATGGAATGGTGAGGAAAATGCAAAGTGAGTTTTCCACGGCATGAAGTGAATTTAATTTCAGGACTTTGCCTTATTCTGAGATTGTCCATCTCATATTTTTGTAACTTTTACTTTATGAAATGGCGGCCAGAGTAGATGGTCATTGTTTTTAAATGTTCTTATACAGCAAAATAAAACCTTGGCAGCCTTATGTGTCTGCTCTGGAGGGTAAAGACCTATGAAGTCTGTGAATTACATTCAGCAGGGAGTCCCGGGCCCTGAAGGACTCTCACTGTGGCCTTTGGTCGTATAGCCCCGGAAGGTGGGGAGGTGGAGGGGACACAGATGTGCACCCCGTCTGTGGGGATAGCCTGTGACGACCACGCTCCCAGCATGTTCAGGAGGCAAAACCTTTAAACCTTGGGCAGGGGATTCATTCAATGAGCTCTTCCAGTAAGAGCACCTGCTCCTTGTCTGCCAGGCACTCAGAGCAGTGGGTCCACCTGTGGGTCACGAAATCAATTTAGCAGAGGACTGACACCAGCCTTTTTAAATAAAAAACTCCACAGGCTAGAACAGAAATTATCAGAGTACAACATATGTAGACATGTAGTAGGTATTGATTCATGAACCTTCTATTTCAAATATATATATTTGAGTATTAAAATATTAAAAAATATATATTCTGCTTCTGTAGGGAGGAGTGAATTGTTCACAAACCAATCCTCCTGCAGAGAGGTGATGTATACAAATTTACACACTATGGACAACGTAACAAAAATGACATTCTGAGACCCCTAGGGAGTAACCGTAAGCAGACACGTTTGGGAGCAGTGTCAAAACCTAGAAGAATCAACCCGCAAGGGACAGGTTTCCCATGTTTGTGGCTTTGCCCTGAGGGCAGCCACCCACATTCATGGTGGTGACACAAGGTGGCTAAATTCTATTAGAAGGCCTGTTGTCCCTGTGGACAGAGGAACCAAGAGATGGTGCCCTGGACAACCAGTGTCACGGGAGAGTGAGAAGCAGCCTCATGAGGGGGAGAACCAGAGCAGAGTCCCCAATGCTGTGCGCGAGCTCAGCCCAAGTCTCTGGTTGACCCCAAAACCACACACGCGCATGGCGGATCAAAAGCAGCCTGAACTGAGACCTGAGCTCCCATCCACCACAAGCGTCACCAAGCGTAAAGTTTGAGTCTAGCCAAGTTAATTGTCCACTGAAACAGAAACATCAACTTTCTTCAAAACAATATCACAGAATCCAGTTTCCACAACAGAACATTCACAATGTCTAGGATACAATCCAAAGTTACTCTACATGTGAAGAGCCATTTTCAAGAACAGAGTCAATCAATTGATACCAACTGTAGGACAACCCAGATATTGGAATTATTAGGCAAGAGCTTTAAGCTGCTATTATAATAATACTCAGTGAGACAGAGGAAAATATGTCCTAATAAAAAAAATGACATCCCAGTCAAGAAATATAATATATAAAAATGAACCAATTGACAACAATATTCATAATAGCCAAGAAGTAGAAAATATTCAAATGGCCATCAACTGATGAATGAGTAAACAAAATGTGGTATGTTCATAGAATGGACTAGTATTCAGCCATAAAAAAGGAATGAGGTACTGATACATGCTGCCACATAGATGTACCATGAAAACATTATGTTAAGTGAAAGAAGCCAGTTATAAAGACCACATATTGTATGTTTCTATTAACAGGAAATTTCCAGAACAGGAAAATCTATAGACAGAAAGGATTAGAAATTGCCAGGAGCTGGGAAGAATGAAATGGTTTAGAATTATGCAGTGGTAATGATTGCACAACTTTGTGAATGTACAAAAAAACCCACTGAATTATATACTTGAAAGTGAATCAAATGAAATTTCAGAACTGAAAACTACAGTATCTGAACTGAAAAAAATTGCTGGGTGGACTCAGAATGAAAATGGAATGACAGAGTGGAAAAAGTCAGTAAACTTGAAGAGAGGTGAATAAAAACTTTCCAATCTGAAAGAGAAAGAGAGAAACAGAGCCTCAAGGACATGACCAGAGGACAGGAAAGAATGAATGGAGCATGAAAATTATTTGAAGAATAATTCTGAGATTTAGGAATCTCAGCAAGATCTGAAGAGAGCAAATGAAGAAAACTATGCGTTGGCATATCATAAACTGCTGAAAACCAAAGATAAAGTCAGTACTTTGAAATCAGAGAGAGAAAAATCATGCATTTTATACAGGGGATATATAATCCTGAATGACTGTGGACATCTCATCAGAAACCATCCAGGCCAGAATATAGTGGAACAACATCATTAAAGTGCTGAAAGAAAAAAATATTGTCAACCCAGAATTCTATATCCAGTAACAAATATCTTTCAAGAATGAAGATGAAATAAAGACATTTTAAAATAAAGGAAGCGTTGGTAATTCATCACCACCAGACCTGCATTATAAGAAAGGCTAAAGGAAGTTCTTCAGTCGAAGAGAAATGATGCAGGAAGGAAACTGAGATCTTCAAGAATTAATGAATGGCATCAGAAATGGTAAATATTTGGGTAAATGTTAAAAAAAAAAAACACTTTTCCTCTTAATTGAAAAAATCACCTGTAACATTTTGAAGCAAAAATTATAACAGTGTCTTGTGGGATTTATGATGGATATAGAGATAACACACATTGCAACTGCAGTGTAAGGGGTGGTGGGAATGAGACTAAATGGACTTCTTCGGTTGCAGACTTCCTACATTTTATGCGAAGTAGTAAAATTTAAGACGTATGTTATAATCCCTAGAGCAACCACTGAAAAGGCAGGACAAAGAGGTATAGCTGAAAAGTCAGTGGGTGAATTTATATAAAATAAATATGTTTATACTGTACAGCACAGGGAAATACATTACATATCTTACAGTAGTTCATGGTTTAAAAAAAGAATATGAAAGTGAATATACGTATATTCAGGTGTGAGTGAAGAGTTGTGCTGTACACCAGAAACTGACACAACGTTGTAAACTGGCTATACCTCAATAACTTTTTTTTTTAAAAAACTAGGTAAATTTAAATGGGATTCTTAACAATTTTCAAATGATTCCACCACATAAGATGGGAAGGTAAATAGAGAAATTAAAAACAGAGGTGTCAAGGAGAAAATAAACAACAAAATGGCAGACCCGTATCCAATTAGCCAATAATTACACTAAATCTTAAGGGCTAAACATTCTAATTAGAAGGCAGAGATTACTAGAGTGGAAAACCAAGTAAGACAGAACTGTATGCTGCCTACAGGAGACCCACTTTAAATACAAAGACACAGGTAGAAAAGGATGTGACATGGAAGCAGTGAGTATGAAAAGCTGGGGTGGTGCTATTAACATCATGTAAAATCGACTTCAGGACAAAGAATATTGCTGAAGCCAAAGCTAACCACTTCGTAATGATTAAAAGATCAGTGTGTCTTCATCAGGAAGACATGACAATAATAAGTGTGTACATGCCAAATAAAAGAGCCTCAAAACACATGAAGCAAAAACTGACAGCTTTAAAGGAGAGAAATACACAATTCCTCATTTATACTGGGAGATAAAACACCCTTCTCTCAGCAATGCAGCTGTCAGAACAGTTAGACAAAAAAAACAAAAAAATCAGTGATGACAGAGAGGACCCCAACACATCGGACCTAAGTGATATTTACATACACAGGTTATGATACAAAATATACTTCTTATTTTGAGTCATTTCTTTAAAAAAGTCCA
This sequence comes from Camelus bactrianus, assembly GCF_048773025.1. NCBI lineage: Eukaryota > Metazoa > Chordata > Mammalia > Artiodactyla > Camelidae > Camelus > Camelus bactrianus. Next base: position 5,087,191 of record NC_133544.1, read on the forward strand.
GGGCAAACACAGGAAGGACTGAATCATAGAGCCTTATAAAATTCAACATCTCTCGGGCGAGGCAGACACAGACCATTATAATGCAGCGGAGATTGCTGTAAGACAGACTAGGATGGGGAAGGAGTTTACTGAGTTGGCCCTGTGCCCAACACGTTAGTATGACTCATGTTCCTTGGCTGGGTGTTTCATCATCCCCATTTTACAGGTGGGGAAACTGAGGCCCAGGGAGGTAAAAGGACTGGGCTAGCATCAGAACTGAGCTTTGAGCCAGCTCTGACACTTACAATATGACCATAGGAAGACAGAGAGGGTAATTCCTTGACTTTTGAGGAAAATGGGGGGAGGGGGAGAAACAGGGTGGACAAGACAGAAGTGGAAGAGTGTGAGCAAAAAGTGAGGAGGGTAGGTCTGTGTGTGGCATTTACGGAGATCAGGTGGCCGGAACGTGGAGGAGACAGGAGGACCTGGTGGGAAGTGTGGCTGCAGGGGCTCACAGAGGCTGGATCGGCTGAGCCTCCATTGGCATTCCCAGGCAAAATGAGAAAGGGAGGCAGTAACAGAGTCCAGAGGACTTGCGGGTCTTACACCTCTCCCGCTCCTTGGCTGGCCGTGTGGGAGATGCAGCCTTGGCAGGCTTTTCCCTACACTTAGAGCGTCCCCAGTTAACATCCTAAGAAAACCTGAGCGTTAATGGCAGGGACATCTAGAGGACATCATGACACTTGTTCAAATGCTGCCTCACGTATTCCCTGTCCTTGGTCCAGACTGATGTGTTAAAGGGTGGGGGCGGGTAATGCAGAGACACATAGACAAATAGCACCCCCTTCACTCTCTGTGAGGCCCCAAAAGGAGTGATATCAGATGGACCCCATGAACTTAGGAAGCCCAGACTGACTGCGTTAAAGGCATGGCTGGAGGAGAACAGGACCCCCACAAACGAGAAGGCACTTGTCTCCCTGCCCACTGCCAGGGAGGCCACGGGTACTGAGGCTCAGGGCCGGCGCTGCCTGCTGAGGGCGAGCTCCATGGGACCGTGAGCTCTGGCTCCCGCAGGCGCTGCCTGCTGCACGTGCTCCCAGAGCCTTCTTCTGCTGGCACACACCGCAGGGGCCCTGGGGCCAGGGCCACACCCTTTGGGACAGTGCTTTTCTTGGTGTTTCAGGCACGAGTTCTTCCCACAGGAAGACATCAGCCTGGATCAAGAGTCCCCACAGGAGACCAGGAAGCTACCTGCAGAGTAGCCCTTGCTGTCCCTTGTTGCAAAATCCCTGCCGGGCACACCGGCCAGAAGAGATGCTTTCTGCTTCTTGGGCAAATAGCTGGCGAGTGGAGGCTCCGGAGGCTGGCTCAGAAAGGAAGATTGGAAAGCGATCTTCCGGTGGCTTCCCCTCCTTGCTGGAGGGACCTGCAGTTCTTGGCAACCTTGAGTAGCCAAACCACCAATCAAGGCCAGTTTGGGCCACCCAGGAGCCCTAAACTGCGACAGAACACTAGCACTGGGGATCCTGGCACGTGCGTTTCTAAGCCTTCTCCACTTTGACCAGCTGTTCTGGTGCCTCTGACACAGTGGTCTGAGCTAGGACTTTGTGCGGGTCGGTCGAGCGCTACGGTGCATGTGGTCATGCCTGGCCTGGGGCCCGTCTGCCTGCTCTCCACCTCCTCCCTCGGCTGCGCTCCTGCCACGTGGAATCACTGATAGTTCCTTGAGCCGCATCAGTTGTCCTGGGCCTCTGTGACTTTACCCACGCTCTTCCTGGCCCCTTCTGGAATCTCTTCCTCTGTGACAGCTCAGCTCCACAGCCCTTCCCCCTCCCAGCTCGGACTGAACCCTCTGGCTCACACGGCTGCTCTGTGAAACTCTCTGAGACCTCACCTCGCCACGCAGAACAAATCCTTCCCTCCCCTGAGTCACCTCTGCCAACCGCACATCCTTCTGAGAAGACCGCTAACAAGTGGCATTGTAATCACCATGTTTTCTCAACTCTAAGACATGCCTTTCTGCTTTTGAAGGTTTTGGAAGTAAGACTGAATCGTACATTCAATGTGCTCTTCCACTGTAGGCATGTTTCTCCGTCTTCCCCACCCCCAGGAGAAGCTGCTATGAAATCAAAGGCAGGTCTTAGAATCAGGGTGACCCACCCCCCTCCCCCGAATTATCTCTGTGCCCCCACAGCCTGGTGCAGACTCCAGTAAGCAAGCATTTACTGGATCCAAATCTGAATTCAATTCAAGCATTTCTTGAGGCCTGCACTAAGTCAAGTCATGTGCTCTGCGAAGCGGAGGGTTCAGGATAAAGACAAACTAAAGCTCTCCGTGTAGGCGGTCACAGACGGGGGGCTGTGGATGAGGGAGCGGGGAGGCCGTGAGGAATGCCACTGATGGCAATGCAAGATGAGAGCCTCTGCAACGGCACCTTGGCCTGGACTGAGGGGTTTTGTATTTGTTTTCTGTTTGTGAGTTTTTTGGGGGAATGTTTTACAATTTGTAAATGTCTTGCATTTTTTTCAATCCATTCTACAGAAAGTCCTAATTCCCATTCTGCATTTCATTTTGTAGAGAGAGGAACCAAGGCTCAGAGAAGTAAAGGGTACTGCCCAAGGTCAACAGCTAGGAAGTGATGGAACTGACTAGAAAGTGCCAGAACCAGGACCAGTGCCCGCTGCTTTCATTCCCTGACCCCCGTGCTCTCTCTTGGCAAGAGTTAACTCTGCTTCGTGGAGCCTAACGCTTTTCTTTAAAATATAAACATGTAGCCCACTCTTCAGCAGAAGTCTAATCTCAGTTCTGTGAAATAAGAAGTAAACCCTGAAGTTTCTCTCTATGCCTTCTTCTCACACAGTCACCATGGTGATGGGAAAATATTATGCGGTGAAGGAATTATGGGAATATGAATCAGCAGAACCGGCAAAAGGACCTTCGGAAAACCGTGACTCCCAGGGGACATGCCGTGTTTTCAAAGTAAACACTCCGGAATGATGGATTGCACTTTGCTTCCTATAGAAACTCAAAGGCCAGCCTCACTCCATTAGCCCCAGCCCCGCTGTCTCCGTGCGAACACCAGTCTCTCCTCCTTTTTATAAGAAAAGCACTGGCCCATTTATTAGCAAGATTGCTGCTTGGCAACATGGGGTTGTGGATATCTGCTGGCTTCATTAAATTTTAAACATTCTTCCTTGCCAAGTGGAACAAATTATTGATGTTGATTTTGGTGAGTATTTAACATAGTCCAGTAGAATTTCAACTCCAGTAGAAGAGTTCAAACCTGGTTTTTAAGTCGAGAATGATGGATCTATTCATCAAACAGTAAATTTTGTTTGGATGTAAAGCCTGGCTTATCCTGTTCTTGGTAAGCTCCCCTAAAATGTACAGTAAATCTATGTGATAAAAAATACGGATTGAGTTCCTCAAAAAAATAAACATAGAACTCCCATGTGATCCAGCGATTCCACTTCCAGCTCTATACTCAAAACAGTTGAAAGGAGGGGCTCCAACAAATAAGTGTCTATATACCCTTGTACAGACAAATGTCGGTACACGCAGATGTGCACCAATGCTCATAGCAGCATTATTCACAATAGCCAAGAGGTGGAAACAACCCAAGCTTCCATTGACAGATGACTGGATAAACAAGATGTGGTACATCCATGAAGTGGAATATTATTCAGCCTTAAAAAGGAAGGAAATTCCGACACGTGCTACCACACAGATGAAGCTTGAGGACATTATGCTAAGTGACACTCACAAAAACACAACCACTGTATGATTCTACCTATATGAGGTTCCTAGAAGAAGCCAGTGCACAGAGAGAGAAAGCAGAATGGTGGTTACCAAGGGCTAAGGAGGGGTGTGGAATTCAGAGTTAACGTTTCAAGGGTTTAGAGTTTCTGTTTTGCAAAATGAAGAGTCCTGGGCATGGATGGTGGTGATAGTTGTATCTGACAATGTGAATGCACTTAATGCCACTGAAATGTACACTTAAAAATGGTTATGATGGCAAATTTTCTGTTATACCTATTTTTATCACAATAAAAAAATACCAGTTGAGGAACGGGCAAGGCGACATTGGGTGTCCCTGAGTACTGAGTTGGCCCTTCTGCTGGCCAAGCCCAGAATCTCTCAGGAAACTTCAGTCCATGTTTTGCCAAGCGTGGGTGGTGCCGTGGCTGTGTGTACTCCACCTGCTTTTTCTGTTCTATTCCTGAACTGGGAGGCAAGTGGCCGCCTCCCTCCCTCCTGACATGGTTGGCCACCTCCTTCTTTCCTTCCCACAGCACCTCAGATGTCCCCTCTGGAAAGCCTGCCCTGACCCTCCATGGCCCTCCTTAGCCTCCATCTGTTTACAAGTCTCTGTGCTCCACTGGGCTGTAGCCCTTGAAAATGTGATGCAGTTAGTCAGTGCCTTGGGGCTCAAAGCCTGAACCTCAGACCAGTGGCACCAGCAACACCTGGGAGCTGGTTAGACATGCAAAGCATCCTCCGGCGAATCAGAATCTCTGGGAGTGGCCTCAGGAATCTGGGGTCTAACAAGTCCTCCAGGTGAAGGGGGTTTGTCCCCCGTTCCCCTCCATGACCCTCCCCCATGGCCCTTAACCAACCACTGCAGGTGGGCCAGCAGCAAAGGCCGGCCCCCTCGCCTCACGTAGGACAGACTCTGAGGTGCCCCGTACACGGCAGTGCCCTGTAAGATGCCATCCCACCTCGTTTGGCCTTGTTTCTCCATTTCCTGTACTGGTTTGTGCTGGGAGCACGGCTTTGGGGAGCCCACCCTACACACACAGCAATGGCTCACTGATTTTTGCACCGCGGGGCTGGACGCACAGTCAGTGTTCGCCATCATTTGTGTTAAACTCTGCTAACATCTGTCAGTGCGTTTTTATGAGAGTTTTTTTATTTTTCCCAAAGATGTGAGTTCTTTCAACCAAGGGGGTGACACATGAAAGGGACCATTTATAGTGTCACTCTTCTCCTTCATCCCTCCACACCTTAGTGGGTGTGATGGTTCAATTTATGTGTCAACTTCCCTGGGCTAAGGATGCCAAGTCGCCAGTAAAATGTTATTTCTGGGTGTGTCTGTGAGGGTGTCTCTGGAAGAATATTCAATTCAGTGGATTGAGTTAAGAACTTGGCCCAGGGAGGGATAAATTAGGAATTTAGGATTAACAGAAATACATTACGATATATCAAACAGATAAACCACAAGGACCTACTGTAGAGCACGGGAACTATGTTCACTATTTTGTAACAGCCTATAATGGAAAAGTCTGAAAAAGAATACATATATGTATGACTGAATCACCTGTACACCTGAAACTAGCACAAATTGTAAATCAACTAGACTTCAGTAAAAAAATCAAAAAAAAAAAAAAAAAAAAAAGAAGTTGGCCTTCCCCAGTGCAGGTGGGCACCATCCAAGCCACTGAGGGCCTGAACAGAACAGAAAGTGGAGGTAGGGCCAGTTCATTCTCTTCTCTTAAGCTGGCCATCCATCTCCTCTACCCGGGGACCTCGGAGCTCCTGACTTGTACTGCGACTTACACCTCCTGAAACTTGTTGGCCCCCTTTCTCAGGCCTTCGGGTTGGTTCTGAGGTTTGTAGACGGCAGATCATGGGACTTCTATGCCTCCAGAACCGTCTGAGCCAATTCCTGTAATAAATCTCCTCTTATTTCTCTCTCCGTACCTCCCATTGGTTCTGTTTCTCGGGAGAATCCTGGCTAACGCCCCAGGCTCTCCTTGCCCTGCTGCAGGCTGTCTCCTCCCGGAGGAAGCGTTTGAGGCCCTCAGCTGACCTGTAGTGTTATTAGCACCTCCGTCGCCTGGCAGATTTGTGTGGAGGGCAAGCAGAGCCGCCTGGGGTCCTTGGGTGTTCCCCACTGCCCTGAGCACGCCCCACATCACTATCCATGCTCATTTCTATTGTGCAGCTGTGCCAAGGCTCAGAGAGGCCGAGGGATCTGAGCGGCGAATGCTAAAATCAATCAGAACATCTGAACAGCTTAGTGGGGAATCTAGAGACAAGTCCCACGCACGGGAGTCATGGTAAGACACCAGCCACACTCCCTGGGCACACGGTGCCCGCCGGGCGCCGCTCCAAGCCCTTCCCACGGCCAACCCAGGGAACCTCGCTGTGGGGGTCCTGTGGTTCTGCCTCCTTTTGCTTCTGAGACCCATCCTGGTGTCCACCCTTCTTCCCATATTATTGCTGAAGAGCATTCTGCTGCACAAATATACTGATTGTTTATCAATTTTATTGTGGATGGACATCTGGGCAGTTTCTAGTTTGAAGCTGTTGTGACAGTGCTGCTGTGAACCTTCTTGTCTTGTAGTGAGTAAGTGTGTTTATGTCTGTCTTCACACACACACACACACACCCTTCCACACTTGTACAACCATCATGCATACATACCCAGGAGTGTGATTCCGCTTTGACAGACACTCCAAAAATGCTTCTAACCATTTCCAGTCTACCAGCACCACGTGTGAGTTCCAGATTGTTACGAGCATCTGTATGTCCACTTACACTAGGTCTAAAACAAGCAAAGCTCATCTGTAGCGAGAAGTCTGAAGTGCCTGGAGGGGGCTCGGGGGATATTCATGTGCTGTCATACTCTGTCTCTCACTTGGGGTACTGATTACATGGGTGTGTGTTCCTCTTCTGAAAACTCAAGATTGTGTTCTCACCATCTGTGCCCTTTTCTGTAGGCAATGGTGAACGTCCATTTAAAGAGCTTATGGGAAAAAGTAAGCTTAAAAACGATGCAAGGCACAGGTGCCATTAACAGAGGAAGATGCTGAAGGTCAAGGTCACGTCCTGATGCTGGGTTCACCAGCAAAGCCGATCGACGTGAAGTCCCTTTCCTGCCCCGTCGCCACGTCTTCTCAGTCACTGAGTCGGTTCTGGCTCTACAGTGTCCCTCTAATTGGTCACCAGTTTTGTTCCTGTTACCCCTCAGGCCAGATTTTGTCACCCTCCAACTTCATGTCAACTTTGCCCTCAATTTTAGCCCATGTAGAATACTCGTTCTGTGATATCCCAGACCACCTCCTGGCCCCAGGCTCGGGAGAGTCCATTTGATAAATGTGCCTTCCATGTGTCCATCCGACCCTCACACAAACGCTGGGCAATGTCACTCCATCTGGGAAGGGTCAGCCAGGCCACACGCCACCCAGTGAGAGCCCTCACTGGATTGCCGTGGGCTCAGCCCCCTAGGCTGGTCTGCATTCAAAACTCACCATATGGGTCTGGCAGCCTGCCTCCTCCCAAATTAGCCGCAAGCATGCTATCTGGCAAACAGTCCTCCACTGGACAAACACTGATTCAGCACCTCCTCTGGGAAGGCCCAGTGCAGCTGATGGTAGGGGTGCAGAGCTGGATGGAGCTGACGCAAGCAAGGAGGTTTTGGGGATGGACTCTGGAGCCAGACAAGCTGAGTCCAAATCCTGACTCTGCCACTCAAAAGCTGTGTAACTCTGCCCAAGTTACTCAGCCTCTCTGAGCCTCAGTTTCCTCATCTGTTAATAATAGCACCGCCTAGGGGTATGCTGAGGATTAAGTGAGTTAAAGATCGTAAAGCTCTTCAAACAGAGAAAGCACTTTACAAGCTTTGGCAGGCATTACTTCTGGAACCATCTTTGATTCCTCATTTTTCTTTTTCCCTGCTTGCCTGTGGTCCCCAGGGGTCAAGCCTTGGTCATTTCTGTGGCCCTCAGGCAGCAGAGAGGGAAATGTGCACAGGAGGCACTTGGGGGAGATGGACCTGTGTTTGAATCCCAGCTCTGCATCTCCTGGCTGAGCAGACACTGTCTGCACAACCTCAGATGAAAGTTCTGCCACACATGGGGCCTGTCTAGCCCAGGGTGGGTGCTTACTGGACGGGACCGAGATTCATATTGGCGGCTGTCAACGTGTGTTTGAGAGCTGTGCGGGCTCTGATGCCGTCTTCAAGGCCCTTACAAGTGAGGTTGGGGAGAGAAGCACGATTCGCGCTGCAGGAGGCTAGCAGCAGGCAGGAGGGATGAGTCGATAGCTGTCCTCCATAACAACGCGACGTAAGAATTAAATTAATGGCAGGCTGAAAGTCATCTCCTCTGAACAGTGACTTCAAAAATCCTGCAGAGTAATGCCCAACGTAACAGACTGATTCCGCGCATAACGTTCTGCAGTCGTTAAAAGCGGTAATTGCGGGCATAATGCAGCGGTGTGGGAAACCCTTGTGGCAACGGCGATGGGGAGGAACAGGAGGTGCCGTCCAGTGGGCGGCTGGTGCAGCAGCTCAGCCCAGACACAGGCGGGGAGAGAAAGGAGGCCCACGTGGCCGGTGGCGCTGGGTTTCCAAGTGGAGGAGCTACAGCAGATTTCGTTTTCTTTTTCTCCATTTGATGAATTTTCTGTGGAGGTTTTGTTTCTTATACACATTTGGAAGTTGACTTTTTTTTTTTTTTAAATGGAATGGTTTAAGCCTAGCCCCTTAGCTCCTGATCCATGAAGGTTCATAGCGTTTTGGGGTGGATGGCCCTGGCCCTGCTGCTGGTGAAGACGGTTAAGGCTCAGGGACTGAGTTCAGGCGGGCAGGCTCCAAACCCGCAGGGCCACCTCCCAGCTGCTGACTAGACAGGCCCTCCCCTCTCTGGCCGAGGCCTTGACCGTGAGATGTGCACCGGATTCCTGCCCAGGCTGCTGGGAGGATGAGATAAGGGGAGGGGTGAGGGGGCCACACGTGGTGCCTGTCAATGCAGGGAAGGCACTGGCGGTCACAGGCCACATGCTAAGAGAGAAACTTCCCGGCCCAGGAGCGCACACAGGCTGGCGGAGGCAGGGCCAGCAAGGAGCGGCTGAACTGTCAGAGAACCTTGGGGTCAACGAGATCAGGAAGGTGGGCATGGGTGGCAGCAGCTGGGCAGGAGGAGGGGGGGGCCCCAGGGAGAAGCATCCTCCAGCCACGCAAGCCATGTGGGGTTCACCCTGAATCCCAACCCTGACCACCGGTGGGCCCACTGTGTGCCCTGCAGCGCCCATGGGAGCCCAAGACTGACTCCGGGGAGGGCAGGGGGCCCTGTGCTCACCCCGGACACCTGTGCTGCGGGAAGCAGAGCCCCTTCCTTCCCCTCCTGCTGGAACCTGGGCCCCACCCGGAGTCCCGGCCCCGTGCCTACTGTGTGATGCTTGGGCCACCTGTACCTGAGCGCACTTGGACCTGGAGGCATGTCAGCTCTTCAGATGACATGTTAATCACACATCTGGGCATCAGCTTCTCAGCTGCTGGGGCCTCTGTAAAGTCAAGCTTCTTTCAAGATGTGTAGGCCCCACAGCAACTCTCCCAGGCGAGCGCAGGCCTGCTCTGACCCTGATGGCCCCTGCAGACCCACCAGCATTGCCGTTAGAGAAGCCACAGCCGAGTAAACTGCAGATGCTGTGAAAACCAGGGTCCTGTGTTTTAACAGAGCTAGAGTGGTGCCCTGCAAGTTCATTGTGATGGGGAGGGAGGGAGGCAGGAATACGTGCTTTACGAGAAGTCCTTGTGAGCAAGCCTTCTGCGGCAGAACTGAGCCATTCCCAGCCCTCCTTCGCCTCCCCGGTATCAAATGCATAATTTATGAGGATGAGCCTATGCATATTCATGAGCTCATTGCCTTCCAAGGCCAGTTGCCATCTGTGAAAAATCCTCCCATAATGAATTATTGCATGGAAGTGCTATGGAATTTGAGGGCAGGCCTCCAGTCCTCAAACCTACTACAAACTCTAAAGCTGGCTTTGAAGAAAATGCTCCCAACTGCTCCTGCCTTCGGTCAAACGTCGGGTGAGGGGGTAGGAGGCAGAGAATGAAGCCTCCATGGAGGGGACCCCCTCCCCTGAGCTCCCAGGCTGCATGGGTCAGGGCGCACCAGCAGTGTTTCAGGGAAGCTGAGGCAGGTCTCCGTCCCCAGAGCAACCTGCATACGCAGCAGGTGGGGCTCAGGACTAAGCTCTCCCAAGCTTCTGATCACACTAGCAAGAATCTGAAAGTTTCTCCGGTCCGTGATCGTCCTCTCTGGGCCTCAGTCTCTCTCATTTGTGGACTGGGGAGGCTGGTCTCTTCCTCCACTGACTCTGAAACATGCTTTTCACATTTAAGCTTCGAGATGGGCGTGTGCCCTCCCCTCGACGTCTGGGCTGGGGTCAGGTTTTCAGTGGCAGTGTTTCTCTTTCTTTGTGGTCCAGAAGATGAAGTGCGTGTTACAGCCAGTGCCTCCTAAGCTCTGATGAAACACGGCAGTGAGCTACCATTTCCTAAGCACCTACTGTATGCCAGGGACCATGCACATCACTGAGTGCAGGGGCTGGTGCACAGTAGGTGCTCAGTAAATGTGAGTTCCCTCCCCTTCTCATTCCATCGTAATTTGTCTGGTTAAAGAAGTCTGTACACAAAACTCCCAGGCCTACATCTTATTTAGCGAGTTTCATGGCATTTGAAGCATTAATTGAGTTTAATTTGGATTTGGATTGGGGAGTAACGGAGCTTAAAAGTTTTCCCAAACTAGTCACAACCCAATTAAAATGTTACTCATGAACTCCAAGACAGTGATTCATTTAATATTCCATCTGGAATTTGTCGCTTACAAGCAACTTACATGTGACTCAACTTTGATTTTGCGTATAAAACATTAACCAGCACACTTCCTCATCCCAATAAAAGTCATTTTGGAAACCTTGCTGCACCTGAGCATGTGTGTCCACGAGTGTGTATTTGTGTGTGTGTGCGCGCGCACGTGCCCTGGGGTGAGTTCATCCATAAGGGCCCTGGGATGTGTGACAGGAGGGTCTGCAGGGCTGGCTCTGTTGACATGTGATCCGTACTGTCACATGGGGCCCTGGGCTCAGTTTAACGTTCTGCTTGAAATTCTTAATAATTCTTGAACAGGGGCCTGTGTGTTCATTTTGCACCAGGCCCTGCAAATTATGGAGACAATCTAGGCATATGTGTGCGTGTCTGCATGTCTGTGGAGACACCAGAGCCCCAACGTCCTGTGAGTGTGGACGTGAGTCTATACAGATGGGGTGCAGGCGTGCATGAGGACACGTGTGGGTAGGGACTGGAGAACGTGACGGGAGAGAAGCAGTGAGTGCCAGAGGGTGCCTGAGACTGGGGCCCTAGGACCACACGGGAAACCCCAAGATGCAGATTCCAGGGACCTGAGTGGGGCTCAGTAATGCATCATTTTAGCAAGCCGCTCCCTCAAGGTGACTCTAAGTCATTTGAAAACATTGGCCATAAGTTTTAGGCACTGAAAATCAAGGCTATGACACCAGCGGCGTTCTTTAAAGGTGCGTTTAGAACGTCAAGCAGCTCAAAACCATCTCAATGCCCACTCTGTGACCCGAGTCGAGGTTCTCAAAGGACCAGCAGCTCACCAGGACCGCCAAGGAACCACGGGGAACCCCGAGCAGAGGCTCCCTCAGCTTCCTGGGCCCCGAGCCAGGCAGTGACTCATGGCAGAGCAGGACAGAGTGGCCTGGACGGCCAGCCCTCCCCGCCCACCTTCCTGCAGCAGCAGGGCCGGGCCCTGGCTGCCACCGCTGTGACTTCCCAGATGTGTCGTTGTGGGCCATGCAGTGGGCCTGCTCTCGGGGCCCGCCCCTGCCGGTGCTCCTGGCTTGACCCTCCCACCCTCAGTCAGAAGTGGCTGGCACTGGTCACCCCGCCCCGACCCCCGATGCCATCAGGGGATGACACCTGCAGAAGCAAAGAGGAAGGTCCTCATTTTCCCTCCTGGGCAGGCACTGACCCTCGGATTGCTGGCCCCTGGTGACCTTGCCCAGAACACCTCCGTTTCCAGGGTCAGGATGCTGTCCCCTCACTGAGAACACCAGGGCTGGGCGGGGAGCTGCAGGGCCGCAGGCTGCTGGGCAGTGACTTGAGCCGTCTGAGCCTTAGTTTCCTTATCTGTGGAAGAGCCCTTCTCTGTGCCGGGCCTTAGCCTGGGGCCTGGCTCCTGCCGCCCTCAGGCCACACCTCCTGCCAGTGGCCCCTGCTTGGGCACCAGAAGCGCCCCTCAGTTTCCCCATCCTGGCCCCATGAGGGTTCAGGGAAGGAGCCTCTCATCATCAAATTAGACTTGGGCTTCTGCAAGCTTGGGGGCACCAGACGGGGCCCCCAGTTTCCCAGGAGGGAAGTGGCCCCAGGACGGGGAAGAGGCAGGCCCAGCTCCACCCTGCCCGTCTGGTCTGAAGTTGTAACGGAACAGACTTTTTCGGCTGCCCCACCCAGAGCATGCTTTCTCCCACAGCAGCCGTTGCCCAGCACCCACTGTGCACCAGGCACTCTGCAGACTCTCTTCTGGAACCCCTGAAGCGTTCATAAGAGGTAGGCAAGAATGTCATAGCTATGAGGGCTCAGAGAGTTTAGGTGTCTTGCCAAAGGACACACAGCTTGTGAGACCTGAGATTTAAGCCCAGGGCCTTCACAGTGACGCCCTGCCTCTCCCAGCAGCAGCCTGGCCCCGAGCTTCTCTGGGCCCCCAGCATCCTTAGGCCACCTGAGGCTGTGTAGCCCCTGTGGGTCCTCCCTTGGCCCCCTGACGCAGCCCAGATGGCTGGGAGCCCAGTGCCAGCTCTTCTATTATTCACATCTCTCCTCGTTTGCCAGCAGACACCTGGCCCAGAGACCCCAGCTTTGCCAGGGAAGATAAGGCACCAACACCTGGCTCGTCCTCTGCTTTCCGTCTCAATTTCCCGGGAGAACACGAAGGCCTGTTGTTCCCAGGCTGGTGTGGGAGGCTGGGCCCCTCTCTTGTGAAAGGAGGACAAGCCATCAGCGGGATCACAGGGTTAGAGTTACAGCTCTCCCTCATGGCCACCTGTTCCCTCCTGTGACGCTGCATGGGGGCAGGTGCCTGCCTACCACGGGGGCTCGGGCAGGCTCGGGACCCCACGTGCCTGACTTCACGTGCATCGTGGAGTCCATGCAACACTGTTCAGGGTCAGTTCTACTAGTCCCATGTTAGAGGGGAGGAAACTGAGGCTGGCCTGGACCACACAGCTGCTGGATGGCTTTGCCAGGGCTCCCAGCCCCACACCAGGTGCCAAGCTGACTCATTTGTCCTCAAAACAAGTCACAGAAGAAGTGAATTTGTGTATGGGCGAAACCTGCCCACCCACACCTCTACCTTAAGCTTGATTGTCGGGTCAAGCAGAAACCGAGAGGAGAGAATGAAAGTGCAAGGTCATCAAAGGGAGCCCCAGAGGTGAGCCTACAGCCCCCCTCGCCCATTCCTCCTCCTCCATCAGGACAGGGAGCTGGGCAGCCAGTCTGGGAGCAAGTCACGGCCCCAGCCAGAGGTCTGATGGAGCCCATGGCTCCCAAGGATGCCTGTGGTCTCCCAGTGTCGTGGATGCTGCCCTGGGTGTATCAGAGCCATGGAGGCGGCCTTCCAGGCTGGAAGATGGGCCCCTCCCTGCCCTGGCAGACCCTGCCAAGCTGAGGGCGCCACTGCCCACAAAGGATTAAGGTGACATCTCCAGAAGCAGGTTAGTGCTGGGACAGATTAACATCTTCCAAAGGTTGGAAGGCACTCCAGGGACATCTGGACAAGAACAAAATGTCTTGTGTCCCTCTACCCCCAGTGGTGAGATGCTTTAGAGCTCACCACCTGCAGCTCCACTCCGTTTTACACATCAGGAAACTGAGGACTACAGACGGGAAGGGACTCATCCATGAGCCCCCAGTGCCAAGGAGGATTTCAAACGGGCTGGGGGGCCACTTGTTGGAAAGCTCTCTGGCTTTGTGTCCCAGCAGCCCTACAGTGGAACCCTGACGCCTCCATGGATTAGCCATGTGATGATCCACACCCTCTGAGTTTCAGTTTCTTGTCCGTAAAATGGGAGTGGTAGTATCACCTAGCTAACAGGGTTGCAGGGAAAAGGTAACAGGCAGTGCAAGTTAAAGGCCTTGCAGACGGCCGTCAACCCAAAGTGCTCTGGAAGGGCTGTCGGAAGAACAATGACTAGCAGTGTCAGAGAAATAACAAGACAGTTTATTGAGCACCTACTATGTGCCAGGTGCTGGGCATAAAGATGACTCAGTCATGACCTCTGCCCTCAAGACAATCAGCATCTAATGAGGAGACACAGGGAGTGATGGAGGTCCACAGAGGGAAGGAGAGGATGGGGGAAGGAGGGCACCCCTGGGGATGACAAGGCATTCCAGGAAGAGGGACCAGCACTGATGAGGACCAGAAGGTGAGAAATGGCGTGGAATATGTGGAGAGTTCCATCCGCTTGGCTACACTTGGGAGGTGAGGGGGTGGGTGCTGGCCGTGCTGGGCAGGGAGCCCAGGGGGCCGGCTGTGTCAGACCACCCAGGGAGGGCCACTGCGTTCAAGGGGCCCAGACTGAACTCCAACAGGGGTTCTCCTTGAAGTGTCAGACTAGCTGAAGTGTCAGGGACCTCGGGCCACTGGGCTGAGACAAGAGGTGGCCCCTCAGAAAGGGCAGGTGAGGGGCCCAAGCACTTCCCTGGGGGACGAGGCATCAACAGGCAGGACCCCAACAGGCAGGACGAGGCATCGCAGCCCATTGTGCCTCCTCACGGCCATTCGGGGGTATCGAGTTACAGACGGGGAAACCAAGGCTCCGCCAGGGCGGGCACTCAGCAGGGAGTCGAGGCAGGGCCACCTCCCACCAAGGGCCTCGCTCCTTCCATCACCGGTGCTGCCTTTCAGCTTCCTGGAGTATTTCCTCCTTTATCCAAACACTTTTAGGTTTATTTCCTTATTCAGGCTTCACTATTAAAAAAAAAAAAAACTGCTGTTTCAATATGTGCATTTTAAAAAATGCGTATTTTAAAAAGGTAGCAGCTGATTCTTCCTGGAGTCAGCCCTCCGCGCATCCCCTCCCACCAGCCCCGTTTTCTCAGGACCATAAATCACTTTCTTAAAGGGAGCTGGGAGACCAAGGGGAGATAATTGCCCTCGACAAGCTGTGGTTCACCAGCCAAAGAGGTGTGGGCTCTGGAGGCCAAAGGGGCAGCCAGGAGTCACCGATTCCCTGGGAAACACCCCCACCTCTCAGCCTGTGCGTCTGCACCAGCGGGAGCAGATGCCTTCTGCTGCTGCAGGCCTGACCTCTGGGACACTGACCCTCATCCCCTCTGGCTGCAACCACAGGGCTCAGGGATGTGCCAGGGTGAAGGTCCAGGCCAGCTCAGTCCTCAGCTCTGTGAGCCCGGAGGATGCAGACCCGTCATCATGGGAGGTGTTCCTGGGAGGATGCTTTAGTTGCCAAAAAGGAGCAATATCGTGGGGGAAGGTGTACCTCAGCGGTAGAGCGCGTGCTCAGCATGCATGAGGTCCTGGGTTCAGTCCCCAGTGCCTCCATTAACATAAATAAACCTAATTACCCCCCTTAAAAGGAGCAATATGGGGGTTGTACGTGCACTAAAAAATGATTTCTTGTTGATCTGAAATTCAAGTTGAATTGGACACCTGCTTGCTTTCCGGCAGCCCCAGTGCTGATCCCAGGAGTTAGCAGTGAGTGCCTGTGCACGTGTGGACTCTGTGTGTGTGTCGTGGCGGAGTCCCAGGACAAGGACTTGGAACTTGGAGTGTCTTTCTGGACACATAAAATGCCTCCCCCGGGGGCTGCGCTGCCTGCGCTGTCTCCAGGCGGAGGACTCCAAGCTCCCAGCGCGCTGGGACTGAAACCAGCTGATGGCATTTTAAACATTAGCCACTTGCTGAGTCCTTCGGGAACGCCCCTGGAGCCTATCCATCTGGGACGCTGTGATTGACGACTCCAGCAGGGGCTGGCAGAAGGCCTTGGGTTTGACACCCCTTGTCTTCCGATGCTCAGAATCACTGGAAATTAGCGTCCCCACTTGCTTGTAAAACCCAAGTGAGGTCTCACCCCTCCTCTGCTCTAAACCCCTGCGTGGCGCCCGTCTCACTGAGGGTCAAAGCCGAGGGCCTCCCTAGGGCTGCAAAAGGGCCCTTCGTGACCTTCCTGCCCCCTCTTCTCTGGGCTCACCTCCCTCCACTCCCCTGTTCCCTCTGCCCAAACTGACCTCACTGGTGTTCTTTGGAAAGACCAGGCACCCCCACCTCAGGGCCTTTGCCCCTGCTGCTTCTTCTGCCAGGAACTCCCTTCCCTCAGATATTCCCAGGGCTCACCCTCCAACAGGTCCTCAGGTTCTCCTCAACTGTCACCTTCTTAGAAGGACCTTTCCCAGCCTCTCTCCAAAGCGCTGCTCTCTCTCTTCCCTGATTCACTACCCTCCACCCTTATCCCCCTCATCACCAGTGTACATCCTTGGATTATTTACTTTGCTCATTGTCTGAACACTCCAGTGTCAGTGTCCAGCATTCTTTGCAGCTAATCAGTAAATGTTTGTTGAATGACTGACCCACCAAATGCTGCGGCTGCTGCTGCCTCTGCCTCTGTGCTGGGTCACCCAGGACCTTCCATGCAGCGGGTTTGAGGACTCGCTTTACAATAGGAGGACCCATGTGCCAGGCTGTCTCCAGCACCCTGGAGGCTCAGCTGCTTCCGGGCGCAGGACGGCCATGCTCTCTCACACCTCTGAGCCATTCCTGCTGCTCTCAGACCTGGAGGACCTTCCCTTGCCACCTCCCACCTCCCACTTGTCCCTCAAGACCTGGCTCAGGGTCACCTCCTCCACGAAGCCTTCCCTGCCTCATAACTCTTGAGTCACAGCACATGTCTCCCTGTCTAGCTATGACAGATCAGCCCCTGTGCCCCCAGGACCCAACAGTGGCTTGAACAACAGCAGGTGCTTAGGACATAATTGGCGACTAAGTGAACAATGGCTTGCATAGTTTCTTTTTTTTCCCCCTTATCAGAGGCACTGGAGGTGAACCCAGGACCTCCTTCATGCCAAGCACACGCTCTACCACTGAGCTGTACCTCCCACCTCACCTTTTTATTTTATTTTTTTTAAATTCTCCTTCATAGATCTTGGTGCTTCAGAAGGTCTTTAGAGATACTGGCTCCAGACTGGTTCGTTTCACAGACTAGGGAAACTGAGGCCCAGAAGATGGAAAGCAGGGGTGCCGGAAAGCAGGTGTCCGGCATCTTCTCTGAGCCAAGTACCAGCGTCCAAGCAGGCTGACTCCTCGCCTGGTCACCCCAAGCTGCTGTGGGACCCTTGGTGGCCATTCCCTGGCAGGGAGGGCAGAGGTCACAGCCTACACAGAGGCCATGGCTTACTGGAATACTCGGCCCAGACTGAGTCCTTCTAGAGAGAACAGACTTGGATCCATTTTTCACAGAAAGATTAAAAGGATTTCTAAGTCCAAAAACTATCGAGAGAAAGCCTGGAGGGCACAGAGAGGAGAGGGTGAGGGCAGGGGGAGCCCAGGAAGGAGAGAGAAGGGCAGGGGACACGGGCAAGGAGGTTGCTGGCTCTCCTTCGGGGCAAAGCCACTGGGGACATCCGAGACCCTCGGGCCATTTCCCTGGATTCCCCACCGGAGCCCTGGGAGGCTGCAAGCTTCTCTGAGGAATCCTGTGCTGGTGCCTAGAGTGGACTGAAGGGTGGTCCCCAAAGGTATTAGGCCCGAATGCCTGGACCCTTTGCATGTCACCGTATTTGGAAAAAGGGTCTTTGCAGGTGTGGTGAAATTAAGGATCTCAGGATGGGGAGATTATCCTGGGTTATCCATGTGGGCCCTAAATGCCATCCCGAGAGTACTTACAAGAGGGAAGCAGACAGAAATCTGATGCACAGAGGAGGGGGCAATTTGGCCATGGAAGGAGAGGTGAGAGTGATGCGGCCACAAGTCAGGGGCGCCTGGAACCACCAGAAATGGGGAGAGGCCAGGGATAGATTCTTCTCCAGTGGAATCAGGGCCCTTCTGACCCCACAGGAAATGCACAGGAGCAGGAGGAGTGGGAGACGAGGTAAGAAGCTAGCTGGGTCCTTGGGGGTTGAAGCTGCCCTGACTCCCTGGGGCTGGCATACAAAAACTGGGCCTCTTGTCTCAGACTCTGTGGTGCAGTCTGTCCTCTGGAGCTCCCACAGGATCTGGCTATGGGGAAGGTCCTGGGTGACCAGGCACAGAAGTGGAGGCGACAGCAGAATGTAATCAATCAGTCACTCAACAAACGTTTACTGATCGGCTGCAGACAAAGAAAGCATGGTCCCTGCCTGCACTGGAGTGCATGGACAGTGAACAGAAGAAAGCCTGACTTCACTGAAACCCTATCCTGCTTCCCTCCCTCCTCCACTGCTTCCTCCTGAGAGCCTTTCCTGGTAAGCCACATGCATAGACCAACAGTTCTGCTTCTGTCTGATAGAGCCTCCCAGCTCTGCATGGTCAATCTCATTCCTGCTAAGCAGCCATCCTATAAGGTATCATCAGCCTTGTTTCGCACACAAGGAAACAAAGACCTAGAGATGATATGACTTGCAAAGACCATGCAGCACCAGGTGGCAGGGCTCTCGTGCCAGTCTCAGCCTGCCTGATTCCCAGCCACGCCCCATCCCTGCTTCCCACCTGCTACACCACCCCAGCCTGTGGACCCAGTGACAGGATGAGAGAAGAACCTGGGACACCTTCCCGCTGCAGCCCCGGGCCTGGAGTCCCTCTCTGATATGACCCACCTTTCCCAGTTTAGAGACTCAGCTGAAGATCCAGGGTCATCAGGGTGGGCTCCGGGTAGAACATGATTGTTCCCTCTGGGGCCTAAGGAGCTGCGGTCCGGAAGCGGATTTGTTTTCCACCCATGATGAGCCGACTGTGTTCCCTCACCTCCCGCCCATCTCCTGGCTCAGATTACGGCGACACAATCGGCCTGACCATCAGCACCTCTGCCAGGCCCCAGGCTCTCGCCCAACCTCATGGGAGGATGCTCTTGGCTTATTTCCAGAGCTCTCTATCAACAGACGCAAACTTGCAAGTCCAGGAAAGGCAACATCACCCACCTCGGGAGCAGCCAAGGGGAGGAGGCCAAATAACTCACAGCAAGAAAGCCCACAGGTGCCCCTCCCCAGAGACCCAGTTGACGGGCCGGACTTGTCTTCACTGTGCATGTGGTCTGGACACCCGCCTCGTCTGCATTTCACCGGGCTGTGTAGACACAGCCAGGTCACTTGGCCTGCCCAGCTCAGCAGAGCTTCAAAGCTGGGGAAGAAGTCACCCAGGGCTGGGCCAGGGTCTGTCAGCACCTTCTCTGATGATCTTTGTCCCTCTCTTTGGAACTTGCAGAAGCCTCTAGATTTCCAGCTTTCTCCGGGTCCCTCCTTCACACCAGCCCTCAGAGGAGGGGCTCTGAGCCCCGCCTGCAGCTTCAAGCAGTAAACGTTTGCTGGCAGCCACTCTGCACCGGGACCCTAGAGTTATCTCACTGAATCCTCACCACAGCCTGTGAGGAAGGTGCTGCCATTAGCCCCATTTTATAGACGAGGAAACTGAGGTGTGAGGTCTCAGAGCCGAGCGGTAATGGCCAACAAGCATGTGAAAAGATGCTTAACACCATTAGGGGAAAGCAAATCAAAACCACAGTGAGACCCCACGTCACACCCACTAGGATGGCTGGAATAAAACGATCACAACGAGCATGGGTGAGGATGTGGGGAAATGGGAGCCCTCATACACTGCTGGTGGGAGTATAAAATGATGCAGCCTCTTTGGAAAACAGTCTGGCCGTTTTTCAAAAAGTTAGACATGGAGTTACCGTATGATCCAGCTCGTCCACTCCAGGGGGTGTAACAATCCAAGAGAGATGAAAACCTATGTTCACAGAGAAACATGTGCCCTAGCATTTATGGCAACATATTCACAATAGCCACGAAGTAGAAACTAGCTAAATATTCATCAACCGATAAATGGATAAATAAAATGTGATCTATATCCACACAATGGAAGACTCTTTGGCCACAAAAAAGAATGAAGTACTGATACATACCGCAACGGGAACGAACCTAAAAATGTTACAACGAGTGACAGCGCCAGCCACAAAAGGCCACGCATTACAGGATTTCATTCACATGAAATGTCCAGAAGAGACAAATCTACAGAACCAGAAAGTAGTGTAGCGGCTGCCAGGGGCTGGGGGTTGACTGCCAACGGGTTGGGGGTTTCTTTGGACAGGGTGATGAAAAGGTTCTACAATTGATTGTGGTGGTGGTTGCATAACTCACTTTAAATGTGTGAGTTGTGTGGTATGTGAATTACATCTCAATGAGGCTGTTACAAAAAAAAAGTGTCAGTCAAGACTGGAACCCAGGACTCTCCACAGAGCCTGCAGCCTTGACCGTGACTAGCTATTCCCTCTTGCCTCCCTGTGGGTCTCAGAGGAGCTCAAGATCCACTCCCCCGGGTGGCTGACCCCCCAGCTGACCCCCCAGCTTCAGGACAGACTCGGGAGCCCGGGAACCACGCACGATCTGAGCAACATGCTCTTCTGCTGCTGTGGGTTAAGGCCTCCGCCAGACTCCCAGGGCCAGGGGAACCCTGGCTTCAGACCCTCCTCCTGCCAGGTGCATCCGTGAGCATGCTGATCGGAGGACTTGCACCGTCTCATGATGGCCAGTCCTGGTGGCATCTCTTTATAGACCTCCCCTCCTGGACTGGGGCCATTGATTGAAACTCAACAAGTTTCAAGATGGAAAGAAAAGGGAAGAAGGTCCATGGGGCTGAGGGATGGGGCTTTTTTGCAAGGCCCTCCCATGCCTGCCTCCCCCAGCACTGAGTGCTAGATTTCCTCCTGGTCACAGTACAGAGCCCCCTGAAGTCAGGAAGGAGCACCGGCTGGGGTGGGATCCCAGGTTCCACTCAGTGATCGTTCATCACCCACTGGTGTCCAGCCTGTGAGATGGGGACATGTCCCTCACAGAGCTGTGACAAGCATGTGGTAGCAATCGCAGCTGGGAGGGAGCCAACCAGAGCAGGCACCCAGCTCAATAAACTGGAGCACGAGGCCACTGGTGCCTCTCCCTCCGGGAGGAGCTGGGGAGGCCTGGGGCACGGGCTGCCCAAGGGGTGGGGCTGCAGGCTCTGTTCCAGCCTCAGCCACACTTCCTCGGCATGAAGGTGCCAGGCCACCTGCCAGTAGCAGTTCGGGGATGAAGTGTAGCCCTGGGCTGTGCGGAGGGCCCCCCTGCCACCGGTGCGGCTGAGCCCACTCCAGGCCTGGGGCAGAGCCAGGGGCCCACGCTTGGCTGACAGTCACCGAACAGACAGAGACCTGCTCCAGAGGAGGCTCCCCCAGCATCCTAAGATTCTGCTACAGCAAAAAGAACTGATTGTCTGATGTAACATTCCTGGGCCCAGGTTCTGATGGGAACCTCTCCAGAAAGGGCGAAGGACTTGCTGGAGGTCACTGAGTGCTTTAGTGTTGGGACCCAGCTCAGGGCCAAGCATCCAGGCTCTAACCCCAGTGCCCTCACTGGCATACCCCTGCCTTCCAAGGAAATTCAGAGCGAATCGCATCTACTGTCTTGGCTCCTAGTCAAAGCCCTTCTCCCAAGCCAGCTCCCTGATCCACGGCCCTTCTTTGGGAAGGACTGAAGCTCTCTGGCCCTTTTCAGGCTGCGAGGCTGCTCAGTGTGAAAGAGAAGACCCAGGTTGGGGCCAGCACACCTGCATCCCCGTGCCATCTCTCCCAGTGACTCACTATGTGCTGTGGGACAAGTCACTCAATTCTCTCCCAACCTCAGTTTGCTTATCGGTGAAATGGAACAACAGTGTTCACCACCTAAGGTTATAAGGAGAGTCATGAGGAATTAGGTGTGTGAAAGGACCTAGGAGAAGGGGAGTTGGCATTTATTGAATGCCTGCTGTATACATTCTCATTTCCTGCTCTAGTAACTTGAGTCTGTTAACCCTACGGACAAGAAAACTGAAGCGGGTAGATGAAGGCAAGTCCGGCGAGAGGAGACCCAGCTCTCCCCTCACATCGCAGGGCCCGGCAGGGCACGTGCACAGAGGACGTGCTTGACAGCACTGGCTGAATCAGAGTGCCCACCCAGACCGCAAGCTCGCCCCTTCCGCAAGACGCAGCAGGCAGGGTGTTTTCTGAACTGCACCAGGGCTTTGACGTGTTTTTCCACCCGAAATAAATGAGGCGGGATTCCTAGAAATGTGTTTAAACTCGGTAGAGAGTTCTCTAAACAGTTTGGCTTCGAAGTTGAAAATATGGGGCCCAGAACTGCAGGACTGTCTGAGTCTCAGTGCGGAACCCAACAACCCCAAACTCCAGTTTTATGCCCAGCAATTTGGTCAGTATCACCAACTCTTAGGGCAGGGCTCAGAGACCACCTCCAGTGTTTGCAAACATTATAATTTTCTGCATAGGTTTTTTTAAAATGAAGTATAACTGATTTACAATGTTGTGAGATGATCATACTCAGTGAACTGAGCCAGAAAGAGAAAGACAAATACCATATAACATCACTTACATGTAGAATCTAAAAAAAATGACACAAATGAACTTATTTTCAAAACAGAAAGACTCACAGGCAAACATTTTTTAAACCAGGTCTGATCTCTCTGTACAAAACCACATGTGCTGTTCATTGCCACAACCCTCTGCTAGGCTGCACATTTTTATTTAAATTCACTTCGCTACACACTATTGAAAGTCAGATGGGAAAGCCTGTTACTAAACTGATGTCACTTTTATCTAGTGGCGTCATAAAAAGAAGGGAACAGTGTCTCTATGAGAGGGATGGGGAACGTTAAGGACTCTCAGTGTTTACTTCCCCGTATGTGTCCACATCCATTTCCTTCTAAACTCATGTCTCATTTTTTTCTCTCCAGATCTCGATGATTAAACAGGCTGATGAACTAGCCTTCCCAACTCCCTCTTTTGTGCCTTAGTAAATAATAAATCAAAAGAGCCTTTTGGCAAGAAGCAGCTAATGTTTCTCGTGTTATAACTTTCTTGCTGGTGTTGTGACCACACCTTTCAGAAATTGATTTTTGGACTTTTAAATGCAAGTTCAAGTCTGTGGAAGAGAACACATTTTGAAAAATCTTGCCTCTGGCTTTGCGATTTGCATTTTGGAAGGACTCAGGATCTGCATTTCAGATGCTTGCTGACCACAGCACACACAATATGCTCTGAACATTTCATAATTAAAATGGACTACTTAAAAAAAAAAAAGTCAACAGGGAAAAAAGTTAATGGGGGGCAGATATTACAAATTTGGGTACTAACCTGACCTGCCCTCCTGCCATTAGGTGTGGCTATGTGACTTGCCTCAGCCAATGAAGTGCTGGCAGCCGCACAATTGGTCACTTCCAGGTGGGAGCATTTCACTGCCAGGGTGATGTCTCCACCTCTCCTTCACCTGCCTCACGGCGCGGGAAGCACGGGTCCCTAAGGAAGCATCCCACCCACTGAGCCCCCATGTAGGCCACCTGCCCTGGAGAGGTACCCAGACTCGCAACGGACTTTGCATGAGTGAGCAACGCACCTAGTCGCTTTAAGCCACTGAGATTTCTTTTTATCACAGCATACCAAGCCCGTCCTGAGGGTTACAGTCAGTACAAACCCAAAGGGGCTGTTTCAATCAATGCAAAAATTTGAAATCAATAGTTATGGATGATTACGGATATTTTTGGCCCATCTCAGCCACCAGTTTCTGTATTTTTTAATAAAACTTAAAAAAATTTATTTATGTATTCATTTTACAGTGTCATGTTTTTTAAACTGAAGCATAGTTGATGTACAACACCATATGCTACAGGTATGCAGCACAGTAATTCACAGCCTTCAAAGGTTACACCCTGTTCATAGTTGTTATAAAACATTGGCTACGCTCCGCGTGCTGCACAGCACATCCCTGCAGCTCATTCTACACCTGATAGTCTGTACGTCTCAATCCTCCACCTCCATCCGCCCCTGGCCACTGGCAACCACCAGCTCCTTCTCTACATCCGTGAGTCTGTTCCCCCTCCACCAGTTTCTGTATTTTATTTTGACTGCATAGTTTCAAGAAAAAAAAAAAACAGATAAATGGTTGCAAACACCAACAGCTTTGTGTCATTTAAAAAATATAATTAAAAATATTTTAAATGTATCTTGCTGTCTCAAGAACGCGGGTTAGAATGGACCCAATACTCGAACAGAAGTGGCTAACTTTCATTTCCAGGTTGAATTCCCAACAGCTTCTAAGCTGTATTTCTCGTCATAAGTGTAAAAGCCCCCAAGGGTACGTGAGGCGCTGGAGTGAGGACTCGAGCCGTGTGGATTTATTGATTTGCTGCTCAGAAATTCCCAGGCAGATGGGACCAGGGCTGGCCCAGAGCTGGGTCGCTGAGCCCTGCCTGATGTCAGAACTCAGGGCACATGTGCAGAGCTGTGTGATCACCTGTAGGATTCTACAAGGGTGGATGCAAACAGAAAAAAAACCTCCCTGACACCAGAAAGGGAAGGAGCCTTGTCCCGGCCCACACAGCAGCGAGCTCCCAACGCCTCTCCCGACACCCAGCAACCTGTGAATGGGACGGGGTGTCTAGGCTGGCACCAGACAAGCTGTTTCTGAACAAGAGGAGCAGACCGGGGAGGGCGCTCCAAGGGTGCAGGGTTGCCGGGGCTGCAGATTCTGGGAAGGGTCCCTGGAGGAGGCAGCGCCCAACAAGCCTGGACGATGGGCCGGCTTTGAGCAGGAGAGAGGAGGGGAAGCCTGGGCACCGGTGTTGAGTTCCGGCTCATCCCTCCCTCTGGTGATGCCGAGCTCGCCTCACCCTCTCCTGGGCCTCTGGTCCCCCCCCCCCGTCCGTAACATGGGGGCCCATGGTGGGGATTGTGGATGAGGAACGTGGCCTGAACCGTCATGCACGGGAACTGTCCCATGTGCGCCCCCGAGCCCCGCCTCCTGCGCTGCTCCTCAGGTCAAGCCCTTCCTGCAGTCACTAGCACAGGGACCTGGACACCTGCGGCCACGGTTTAAAGGTTCATTCCTGAGGACCAGCGGCTGCCGCCCACGCCTCCCCGCCCACCGTTCACAGCAGTTTGAAGGCATCTCACCGAATCCCCACAGCACCGCCCCACCGGGTGGTGGTGTCACCTCCACTCACAGAAGAGCCAAGGAGGGTCAGAGGGGAAGGATCTGCCTGACTCTGGAATCATTCTCCATCTGCTCCAACGTGGTGCACAGACCGACGCCTGGGGCTTTGCCAGGTCACCCACCCCGCTCCAGTCCCTTGGAGATGAGCTCTGTCCTCTGAACCTTCCCAACAGGGGAGGCAGCATCAGGCCTCAGCCTCCCCACTCTCAACAGTCTCCAATCCCCCCCACCCCTGAGTGGGCCTCACCCTCTCTCCTTAGGACCATCTCACCAGTCTCCCCCCCAGGGCCTCTTGGCCTCCAGAGTCTCTCTTCTGTCCCTCCACCCCCTGCCTGAGCAATCCAGGCATCTCCTTGGCTCGAGGCTTCGCTGGCTTCCTCTTGTCCAAGAAAACGGAAGCCAGTCACCTATCTGGGGGGAAGGGGGACAGCCTCACTGAGAGGAGGGGAGCCATGCAGAGAGACGCTGAGGTTGAGGGGCCAAGCCCACCTCTCCTGGGAGGAGATACTTCTTCTCCAAGAACAGCACCTAAATAATTAAACTTTTTGCTTCTATCTCCTCACAGAGATGCTCGCCACAGACCCAGGCCCTGAGGTTGGCTGACAACCATAAAGGAGAGCAAAGCCCAGGCCAGGACACGGAGGGAGGTGGAGACCACTCCACACCCTGGCAGGGGGCCGCCATGGGCTTGGGAGGCGGGCAGCTGGGGCTCTCTCTGGGCTCTGATGCCAGGAGGAGCTGAGTGAGAAGGGGGTGGCCCACCCCAGTGTCAGTCACCACTCCACCGCTCTCCCCCCGGAAAAACTACTTCCCACTGTACAGTGTGACTGCAGTCCCTGGGGGCAGCAGGCTTGGTGGGAGGGTTTACAGGAGGAGAAAGGAGGTCCCTCTGCTGGCTGAGCACTTACTCAGGTTAGGGGTGTCCACCCTCACCACACCCTCCAGGGCAAGGCACATGTCTACCTGTCACCGAGGCTCAGAGAGGTTAAGTGACTTGCCCAAGACCACAGAGCCAGGGAGTGGCAGAGCCAGGGATTCGAACCCTGCGCTCAGATGGACCTGCCTTCGATGCTCTGCTGAGAATACAACAGCCTATTCTTTGGTGCTTGGAATTGTAAAACTGCTTTGCTGGAAACTTTCCCAAACATGGAGCGGGCGGAGAACTGACAGCACAGAGGAGGGATTCTCATCCTGTGGAGTTCTGCCAAGAGGCAAACGGCACCACAAGGTCAAAGGCAGGAAAAGATAGTCAAGAGACCCAGGATATAAGGAGCCCCTCCTTCCCGGCGTGTGCCAGCACTTACAGACACTGTCCCCAGGCCCAGCGAGGAGCGTGGCGAGGCCACATTTCACAGACGAGGACGCCGAGCCTCAGTGAAGAAGTCACCGGCCAACCCTCCGCCGCTCCCAGGGGCAGAGCCAGGTCTGGAATCCAGGCGGCTGTAAGGGAAGCACCTCCGCTGGATGTGGTGCGCAGGCTGGCAGTTCTTGGTGCGGGCGAGTTCCTGCTATAAATACGATGCTGACTCCTGGTAACCCTGGCCTGCAGGCTCCCCAGCCCTGGCACAGGGCCACAGATCCTGGAGCCGACCACCTGCCACTGCGCTCCTGCGCTGTGGAACTTCCCTGACACCCTAACAAGGTACCACATTTTTTTAGAGCCTCCAGATTATTGGAGGCCATGTCGAGTGAACTGTTTCCAAAATGAGAAGGATCACTGCTCAGAGGAGACCCAAAGAGACCTACAAGATGGCCAGTCTCCCCACCCCAGGGGTGAGAAGGGTGGAACTTCCTGGAAGGGGCACCTGATCTGGGTTCTGTATAAACAGGGTCCCGGAAGCTGGGCTCAAATCCCAGCTCTGACATTTACCAGCTGGGTGACCTTGGACAAGTCTGTTTGCCTCTTTGAGCTTCAGTTTCTGTTATTCAGTGGAGTTCATGCTACCTGCCTCCAGGCATTAAACAGACAGTGTGTCCACAGTGGCCAGGACACAAGACACAGCAAACAGTTTGACCCCTCATTTTCCTTTCTGAGTCACAGCTCATTTATGGGTTGAATAATAAAAGCAACAGCTACAGCTGCTAACAGTGAGTGCAGCATTACTTTCAGTCTGTTACATGCTTCAGTTACTAATCCTCACTGGGACTTGAAGAGCTAATGTCCTATTATTGTCCCCATTTAACAGATGAGGAAACTGAGGCACAGTGCCCTCCACCCGAGGTCACCCTGGTCATGGGTGGGCTGCTGAGAACCTTCCCACTGTCAACACGAGCCCAGAGATGGGTGACCGAAAACAGGTAGAAATATGTCACAGCAGTCTCCTGGGCCCAGTCACTGCCGCACCATAGGAATCCCAGAAAGACTTCAATTTCAGACAACATGCTCTAGGAGGACCCCCTCCCTGCGCCAATGAACAGACATACACCTGTGCATCCAGGCCCTGTCTTCGCTCCTGCTGACCAGGTATGATCGCAAGCCCTGCACATCAGGGACCAAAGACCATCAGATGATATTCTGTAGGCGGGAAGCCAAGCTTGCCCAGAGAAGCCCGCCCAGCCAGGGTGGGCAGAGCCAGGATGGTGCCTCTAACCCAGCTGACCTTCTAAACCTGAAAGTGAAGGCTATGTCTCCTCCCAGCCTCCAGGCCACACAAACATACGCGCGCGCGCACACACACACACACTCGAAGCCCATTCCATTGCCCCAACGGGCTAAATATTGTCCTGGCCTTCCTGAAATACCCATCCCCACACGGGTGGTTTTACAAGCTGCTAAAAGCAGGGCCATGTCCCTGGTGAAGGGAGAGAGCTATTCCGGGTTCGTGTCAGGTGTGGGCAGAGCCAGCCAGAAAGGGCCTGTCTGCCCCTCCCCACCCCCCCATGCTGGCTCCTTCACAGCCACGGCAGACAATTCCTGGCAGCCAGCACCGCTGGCGCCCAGCAGAAGAGGATGAGGTCAAGCCAGTTTTGTTGGTACCCCCCTCTCCAACACACACACACAGACACAGACACACACACACACACACGCTGTTCCAAATCTGACTCGGCCAGGCCCAGGCACTGGAGCTGTCCATCAGACACCATGCAGGGTGGGGCCACACTGTTGTTGCCCACAACCCACCCCGAGGCCCTCCAGGGAAGCGTCACATGCCCGAGATTCTCCACGGCGGTGTTTGATGGGTAAGGAATCCGAGGGCCACAGGCATGCAGTGGCTCAGGTGAGGAGGCCCGGCCAGAGGGGGCCAGGCAGGGACGTACCGGCCCATAGGCCTCTGCACTCCTGCCCAGGACCCCGGCGTGCTGTTTCTGCAAAGACACCACTGAGGACTCACAACACATCAGGCACCTGCAGACACTGTCACGCGTCATCGCATTCAATCCTCACAACCACCTGCGGGTTAGGTACAATTACCACTGTATCCTTTCTCACCTGGACACGCTTAAGACACTTGCCCAAGGTCACACAACTTGTAAGTGAAGGAATTGTGATTTGAAACTGGGCAGCCTGAAGTACCCCCGGATTAAACTGTCTCCAGCCCCCGTCTCACCCAAGGCAGGTTTGGGGAGACGTCCACATCAGAACTTGTCTTCAACTGGATGGAGCCAGGGGCCACCAGCCAGGGACACTGGCACCGGTTCCCCCATAACCCTTCCATAGACCCAGTATCTGACTGCCCGTCCGCCTGCCTACATCCCTGGCCATCTCCAACCTAGAGGATTTGGGGGCCCCTGAGGGGCCTGCCTCATGCTGGCTGACCAGAAGCTCAGAACTCCCTAGAGGTCTCAGACCTTGGGAGAGTCTGATGGGAGCCGTGGGTTCCCCCAGCCCCCCGCTGCCAGGTAAATGTTCGCACACACTCGTTTGCATGCGGTTCCAGAGGCTGGCACCCTGAGCCCGCCCAGGGGTCCAGCCGCGGCCCTGGCCCCTGCTGTGGGTCAGCTCCAGACGCCCCGCTGACAGCCGGGAGGGGTTCGCAGCAGCCACAGCTTCCTGCTCAGGCCCTGTGGGGAAGCCGGAGTGCGGCCCATGTTAGCTGAAAGACACGCTCTCCCCTCCAGGAGCACAGTCCCCCCCAGGCATCAGGCTAGGAAGAAGGGGGTCCAGCCCCACAGCTGCCTGCAGCCTGTGGGGGGCCAGTGCCCTCGGTGACCAGCGGACTTGGCTCTGCACCGGAGCTGCGACGGGTAAATATAGCGCTGCCACTCACCGGCCGAGGGGCCCTCGCCGTCCGACATGCTGCAGGAGATGGGTGGGCAGCCGGCCACAGCCCGCAGGGAGGCTCGGAGCCCTCGGAGGCTGTCACCCACCTGGTGGGGCTTGCGGCTGCCGGCCCTGCTCCGCGTCCAGTCCCCAGACAGCGTCCCGCCCCGGCAGGCCCAGCCACCCCCCCATGCTGGGCCGGGCAGATAAGAATGGGCTGCAGGCCCAGGAGCCGGCGGGATTGGTGGATAAATCTGGGCATTGCCCTCCCCTGCCCGGGCCTCTCCCGGCATCCTCAGAGTGTTGCCTGAGAAACCGTTGCACCTCTGGGGACTTGGTCAGTCTTCGAGACCCTGGCCCCAGCCTGGGACCCCAGAATGCCTGCATATTCTCTCCCTGGGAATGGCCCCACCCACCCCAGTGAGGGGCCCATATGGCCGTCAGAAGCATGTACTGGGTGCCAGGGGCCATGCCGGGAGCTGCCACACTTGTCCTTGCTCTCAGCTCCCCCAGGCAGCCACCCCTATCGTCTCCATGACATAGAGGGGATTAAGTGACCCACCCAAGGCCACCCGGCCAGTTAGGGGTGTGACCGGAGCTGGGCTCTGGAGCCAGGCTGTCTATCTCCAAGGCTGCTGGGAGGTGTGCCTTGCCTTTGACTGTTCAGCTGGTGAGAGCAGTCAACGCTTAGGGGCACCTCCTGGGTTCTAACTGCTCCACATGTGATGGGGGTGCTGGAGGGGATGGAGATGGACCCCTGAGAGCAGCCATGTAACTCTGTTTGGCACAGAAGGGGTGCTTGGGAAATATTGGTTGAGACAACACAACTCAGCAAGCACGTAGCATGTGTTTGCTGTGTACCTGCCTAAGAGCAAACCCAGTCCTGCTCCTGGGTCCTCACCAGGACCCGGGCCAGAGACTAAGGCAATGAAGCAAGTGGAGGGCTCAGGGCGGAGTTCTCAGGGCTGGGCTCCGGTGAATCCCTCTCCCCACCCCACCCCCGGCTTGAGGTCTACCTGGTTCTGCATGAAGAGCACAGAGGGAGTAAAGGGACTTAAAGAGAAAGCTGGTATCAACCCCAGTCAGAGAGATACTGGAGGGCTTCCTGGAAGAGCTGGCATTTGAAATACATTTTTGAGGAACAAGAAAGTTTTTTCAGGAGGAGAGAGGACATTCTAGGAAGAGAGACCAGTAAATGCAAAGGTAAGAGGTAAGAGCTTGATGGAGAGTGACGGGGCCCCTGGCAGGGGCTGGAAGTGGTAGTGATCCCAAGGAGAGAGGAAGGTTGATGCTTTTGGAAAGGGAGGCATCCAGGGCTAGGGAAGCCAGAGGAGGCTTCCTGGAGGAGGGGGCAGATGTTAGTGTTAAAGGGTCCATGAGGCTCAGAAAAAATGAAGTGTGGGGAGAATGGCATTCTAACGCATCCATCAGTTCTTCCATCAGCATTGAGGCCTTTCCTAGCTCAGAGACCCCGGGACTGAAGGCAGGAGGGGCCCCCTCCCAGAGAGCAAGTGGGAGAAGGGCTGTGGAGTCACACCAGCTGTCAGGGAGAACAACAAAGGAATTCAATCCCTGTGAGGTGGTTCTAGGCCTCTTTGCCTTTGCCTATGCTGTTCCCTTGGTAAGGAATTCCCTGTCCTCCTCACCAATCTCCTCCTATGGGAAGTCTTATCTGACTGCCCCCGATGGCAGGCCAGGGGCCCCTGCACTCTGCTCCACAAACTCTGACCTCACTGCTGTCAGTGCCTGGTCCTGGCTGTGTCTGCCTTTTGGTGGCTCTTGCTGTTCTGAATGGTAATGAGCTCACTGTCACTGGAGGTGTGTAAGCAGGGCTAGACAGCCACTGAGTGAGGACACAGTGGAGAGTTCAGGCATCAGGCGGGATTATGGTAAATGGCTTTGGGGCCCCTCTAGAGTGCCTTTCCTGGTTTCCCTGGGCATTCCCCTCTTTTAGCCCTGAAAGTCCTTATGCATCCTGGGAACCCTCAGTCCCATGCAAACCAGGACAGTTGGTCATCCTGGGTCCCTCCTACCTGAGACTTTTATATTAAGCAAGGAAAAAAAGACAAAGCAAGACTAGAACTGTCCCTGGAGCCCTCCACCTCCTAGCCCCTTCACCCCCAGAAGTCCCCCTTCTCCCTCTTTACCACACTGACGTGATTCCAGGATCCCCAAACTGTGGGAGTGACCAGAAACCCAGCTGCCCTGTGCCTTGGGAGGGTGTGCAGGGAAAAAGGATGCAGGTCCGCAAGGAAAGAAGGTCCCCGAAGCCTCCCCACCTGCAGAGAGGGGAGGAGTCTCACCTGTGGGGTTTGGAGGACTAATGGAGATAATGCCGTAGCATCCCCAGAGAGGGGGTGGCCAGGAGGGGGCGGCAGGGAGCCCACACGCCCAGGCCTCCACTTAGCACTCTGCCCTCCCCCGGAGCTGCAGCGGAAGGGCACGGGTGGGTCCGACCTGCCTCACTGTGTGGCCTTGGGCGGGTCGTGGCCCTTCAAAGTGCCTCCATCTCTACACGGATAGAGCATTTACGAACATCTCCTGGGCACCCAAGCCTGGGCCGGGCTTGAAGGCAGGCAGAACGCTACAGAGTCCCTGCCATCAGGCACGCACGGCCCCTGGGGGCCTTGCAGGCAGGGCTGATGGCCCCATCCCAAGTGTTGCCTTCTGCAGTGTGTGCTCAGGGCTCCCCAGGCTGGGCTGGATCCGCAGAGGAGCACGTTGTGGAGCTCACCTCAGGGCGGCCCCTGAGACTGCCTGAGTCCAGTCCAAGTGCCACAGGTGTTCTCAGAGCTGGACAAACAGTGGAGCTGTAGAAAGACCTCCCCAGGGCACCTTGTGTTCTGGTCAGAGGGCCTCGCTTTGGCCACTGCCGGGTGGAGCTGCAGAAGCTGGGACAGAGGGAGAGTGACATCAGGTGGGCCTGGGTCCGATGCCAGCTCCACGGGCCCTTCTTGGTGACCGGGAGGAGCCAAGCCCCGTCTCTGTTTCTTGCCTGGAAATGAGAGGGGTGATGCCTGTGGGGGCTTCAGTGGGGATTAGCCACAGGGGGCACTCCTCCTCCCCACCCTGCAGCCACTTGTCTGTCTGCCTCTGAGTCCCACCCAAACCTGCCGTCTGGTGTCCACCCAGCTGGAGCCAGCGCGCTGTGTGCAGGCCACTTCCACTTCCTGCCCCAGCTCCAAGTCCCTTCCTGTTTTCTTTACTACGGGAACATGTGTTGGGGGAAAAAACAACTCGATTCCTCTGCTCCTGAGGTCACTGCAGTAGCCATGGGTCCACTGTGTGTGTGCCCGCGATCATGAGTGTGATAGTGTGTGGGTGAGCACCTAGGTGCATGGGAGCACGTGCTTAGAGGTGTGTGTGTGCACTTTCCAGTGAGCGCCTGACATGCTTGTGCAGGGGGTAGATACGTGAGCGCGCGCACACGCGCGCGCGCGCGCGTGTGTGTGGTGTGTACACATGCACCTGTGCCCTCTGACTTCCCAGAGCTCATCCTGTAGCTCTGACCTTCCGGCCAGACATTTGTGTCCCTGTCATAGGCACCGAGGCCTGGCAGGGTCCTGGGTCATGAGTCTGATACCATTTCACCAGCCCGGCGGGCACCCATGATGGACAGAGGCCTGAGCAGGACATGGGCTCAGCCTCGCCGAGCTCACAGGCTTGCGAAGGGCGGTTGAGGAAGGGCAGGGCCAAGTGTAGGGAGAGGGGTGTGGTCAGGGAGGAGCAGGCAGAGACCCAGAGGGAGAGCCAGACATCCCGGCAGGAACCGGTCAGGTTCTGTTGGAGGAGAAGCTGCAGCAGAGCGCTCAGGTTGTCCGGGAATGGACAGCAGTGGGAGACATGGTGAGAGGGGCGGGCGGGCTGCTCGGGCGGCCTCCACAGTCAGCAGGGGTTGGGGTGCTTGATGGGGAACAGGGTGTGGAGGTGCACATTTGTGGGATGTCAGTGGGTCAGCTGGGGTCCTCCCTGAGCCCTCCCTCCCTGTGCAGTCTCAGGGGACGCCACTGTCCCACTTCACAGGGGAGGATGACCACGGGCCTCGCAGTGAGCACTCGCCTGGTACCGAGTGCCCAGCACCACTTCCTCCACCCACCTCCTGCTCCCCCACCTGCCCCAAGAAAGTCTGGCCCCAGAGTTCCCACAGCTCAGCCAGCCAGTGCTGATGCTGGGAGGAAAGTGTCCCAGGAGGTAGGGAGGGTCAGGGCTGGCCTGATCAATGGCAGGAGGGGCATCCAAGCATGGAGGGGTCAAGGTCAAGGTCAAGGTCAACAAGACCCTGCTTCCTGCTGGCACCTGCTCTCCCCATATTCTCACGGAGCCCAGCTGGGTCTCAGGGGTCCCAGCAGTGACTCCCTGCTGGAGACCCCATCTTCCTGGGCCTTGGTTTCCCCCCTCCCCTGTAAATAGAGGCAGGAATGTTTCAAACAAGGAGCCTCACCTGGGGCCTTGGTGCCCATGACTTGAAGAAGGACAGTGGATGTCCCCACGGATGGACCCTCGCCTCCTGGGTGTGGGCCTGAGCAGGCCACCTCACCTGTTGGGTCAGGAGGGGGTGTGCGATGCACAGTAGGGGTCTAACACTTGTAGTAGTTCCTGCCCACTGCCTTAGGTCAAAAGGACACCTCCTTACAGCTCACGTGAGACAGGCACACACCCGGATACACATGGACACACATGCTGAGACCCATACACGCAGCCTCCCACGTGAGACAGAAACACAGAGACAGAGAGACATGAGTGGACACACCCATGCAGGGCGCGCGCGCGCACACACACACACACACACACACACACACACACACACACACTCCAGGGCAGCTCTGGGAGCCCCAGGGGCCCCCAGCTGGCCCAGGCACCCTGAACGGATGGCTGCCTGGGCGGTCTTGGGCAAGCCTCTGGCCTCCAGGCTCCCAGCCAGGCTAGGACCCCCAGAGGCCCAGCCAGCTGCACTGGGTGTCCCTGGGATGTAAAGCGTGGGCAGCTCCTGGGTTCCTTGGGGCACTCCCTCACCTCTGGGTGGGGGCCAAGGAGCCATGTCATTTGGTGTTGTGGGGGACGGGGAGCAGCCAGCCTCCTGTCCCAGTGCCCAGAACACAGGAAGAACACCTCCCACCTGACCACGCTGGGCCAAGCTTCTCACCCCCATGCCAGCAGACAAGGCTCCTCAGGCCAACCCCCAGCCTGGCTCTGGCCAGAAGACATCCCAAGGTATCTCCCGTTATCCCCCAGCCTCCAGGCCCCTGGGGCGGTGGCCGTGGGAGACGACTTAAACTCAGCATGAGTGCATTGGAGGTGTCCGAGCAGCACGGCCCTGCCCTGAGGAACCAGGGAGGGGCTTGGGTGAGTGCAGGCTGGAAGTTTCCTGCCACGGTGAGAGGTAGCCCCAAAGCCCTGTGCCATCCCGCCTCACCTTGTCCAGGTTTACAGCTGAGGGGGTGAGTTGGAAAGGGGCATAACTGCCCAAGGTCACACGGGAGGGAAGGAGGGACAGGGCAGGAGGGGACCCCGAGCCACCTAACGAGGCAGCAGGAAACAGCCTGACCCCGGACTCATCTCTATGCATTTCTCCCCCACCAAAGCTGCCCCTTCCAGGTGAGCCCAGGCCGCCCGGCTCCTCCCACCACGGGCCTATTAGCATCCCACCGCCAGATCCACGATCCGGAGAGGAGGAACCACCGAGTGATCTCCACACCCTCACCTGCGTGGAGGACCTCCTGCCGCCCCCACCAACTGCCTGACCCTGGCCCGCCTCGGTAGCCCCATCTGTGAAACAGGAACCGTGTTGCCCGCCTCCCCACCCCCATCCCAGTGATCAGTGGATGCCCCAGACCACCCGCGCAGGGGGCCCGGGTCCGAACCTTCTCGCCCTGACCCCTCCTCCAGGAGGCTGGGTTTACGTCGCCTCGGGTCCCTCCCCCTCGGGACCTCTGGACCCTCCGCGGGGTGGGGAGGCACCGCCCATCTTGCCCGCGTGGACAGGAGAGCTGCTCCGGGGCGTCACCGTGTGGCCCTTCTGGGTACTGCAAGACTCGGCCTCCCAGGAAAGCCCTCCCTTTCCTGGAGGTAACAGAGATAAAGATGCCACCAGTGACCGAGCCAGTGGGTCCGCAGCACTGACGCTGATAGGCTCTGTGCTAAGCACCATCCATTGTCCACGTAGAATGCTCATAATTCTCCCACAAACCTTAGACCTGGGTCCTGTTATTTGTCCTTCCTTACAGATGGGGAAACTAGGGGCCAAGCCTGGTAACCAGTGACAGGTAGGGTAGGATTTGACCCCAGGAGATCTGGCTGCAGGGCCTTGGTCTTAGTCCCATCAATCTTGCCTGGGTCCCAGGGGTTGGTACCAACCCTGTGCACACCCGAGTCTCCTAGGGGGTTTATAAAGTAAAGTTCCCAGGCCCCACCCCATAGACTGATCCCACCGGCCCAGGTGACTTGTCTACAGAGCCAGGCCTGAGAACCACTTGCCTGCTCACAAAAAGCCTGTTTTATAGAGAAGGAAGTGGTCTGGGAGGGTCAGGACCACAGCAGAGATGCGGTGGAGGGATCAGGTCTGACTTCCCATGTGCCTCAGCCCTCCAGCCCTGGGTTTCCAGTGCCCAGAGGCAGGCCCAGGCCTGCAGTGACAGGGCTTGTTGCGCCCCCGGCAGGCCACCAGGTGCAAAGGGCCACAGGTGTGAGTCATGACTCCACCATGGCCTGACTGTGTGCTGTGGCTTTGACCTTCTCATCTGTGAAATGGGCCCTGGAAGAAATAATGAGGACTGGAAGAAATAATGATGTGAAGGTTTAGGCTCAGCAGTGGGCAGATATCTGCTAAGTCAGGGGATGGTGAGGACAACTCGAAGTTTCCAGAGGGAGCTGAGCTCTCCAGACTCTCTGGGCCATGGCACGTTGTGCATCTGGAACTCTGAGCCTTGGTGGCCTATGGACCTTTTGAATGGACAGTGAGGATGTACTGTCCTGTGGGAGCCATGCCCAGCCATGGCAGGAGGGTGGAGGGCAGGACGTGGAGGGCGGGGGCGGGGGCTGGTGAACCTCAGAGGGAGGCCACAAGGAGGGTCGCAGCAGGACAGGACAGGTCCCGGAAGCAGTGCTGGGCTGAGGGCCCAGGAACAAGAGGAGAGGAGACTGTGGCATTTGAGTGGCCGTGGGAAGGACATGCTTCTGGGCCGCAGAGCATGGAGTGGGTTTGGCCGTGTGGCTGGAGGCAGAGCTCAGGCGCACCATCCTCAGAGTCACAGGAGGCTCTGGGGCTCCCCAGGCAGGGAGATGGAAACAGAGAGGGTGGGGTGTAGCTTGATAAGGGCCCCGCCAAGTGCTCAGGTTGGGCAGGGGTCAAGGGGAGCATGAGGGCCCTCACTGGGCAAGGAATCTGCAGCTACAGAGGCACCCCGAGGCAACGAGCTCGGGGGAAACCACTCCCTGGGGCCCCCATGCACAGCCTGGGCCGGGGCCCTGGCTCCACCGCGGTGCTGTTCACCCACCTGTTATGAGCATGTCACTTCCTCCCTGAGCCGCAGGTTCCTCATCTGCTAAGCGGGAAGATCCCTTGGAGATGCCATTCAAGACTGCGGCGAGGACTGAGGAGCCCACGCACAGCGGGGGCCAGCCCAGATCCGTGCCCTCCCGGGTTGGGGGGGGGGGACTTTTCAGGGCACACACCCCAGGCAGTGGACCAGGGCAGTTTGTTCTTCCCATACGAGGACAAACTCCCATGTGCTGAAGGAGAACCTGGGGCAGGCCCTCTCCCTCGGACAGGCCCAGAGGACATGGCTGGTCCAGTATTTCCCTCCTTTTGGCCACTGCTTGGCCCCACCCCCTGCCATGAGGACTGGGCCCCTCGGCCCCCTCTGCCCAGGTCAGCAGGGGCAGCACTGGGCCAGCAGGTGCAGAGGCTACAGTGGGCGTGAGGTCAACTCAGCCTCACCAAGCTGCCCGAGAGAGCTTCTGAGGGCTCCAGTGCCCTTGCTGGGAATAGACCAGACCCCACAGGCCTCTGGGCCCCTGACCCTCTCAAATCAAAGTCTCAAAACTGCCTGGAGTCCCAACTTCACACCATACCGAGGAGCACGGCCTCACATATAACAAGGGAGCAGCCTTCTACTAACACGGGGCCCTCCTGGGAACCTGGGTGGTCTTCTCCGCACGTGGCATTGTCTGGGCATCTCCGGGGGTGGCTTCTAGAGCTGCATCAGCCCTTAGAGAGACTGGCCTCCACATTGCCCCCATTTTACAGATAAGCAAACTGAGGCCGGAGGACCATGACTTGGTCTGGCCGTTGATTCATGCAGTCAACATGTATTTATTTATTGAGCATCGACTCTGTGCCAGGCCCTGGGTGGGCACAGGGGGCTCAGAGATGAATCACACACAGACTCCACCCTTGAGGCACTCATAGCCTGGCAGGGCAGTTGGTCACGTCAAAGGACACTCACGATACAGTGTGGTCAGTGTGGTGTTAGAGGTAGCACAGGTGACCAAGGGAGCACAGAGGAAGGGCCCCTGGCCCGGCCGGGGGTGGGGGTTGTCAGGGAGGGCTTCCTGGAGGAGGTGACATCTGAAGAGGGTTTTAGGGGATGAGCAAGAGTTAGGGTGTCTGGCGGGGGAGTGGCCTGTGCAAAGAGGTGAGGGGAGATGATAGTACATCTGGGTGGCAGCTAGGAGTTAGGCAGGGGCTGGTCCAGGAAGGGCAGTGGAGTTAGCAGGGGACGGGGAGCTCTGAGGGGTGTGTAGCAGGCAGTGGTTGGCAGAGGGCCCACTGGGAGCCAGCATGGAGGATGCTCCCGAGGAAGAGGGCCAAGGATCAGGGTGGGTGGCTGCGGGGTTGCAGAGGAGGGTGGGCATGGCCCTCACCGAAGAGTCCAGTGGGGCCCCAGGCCCCTCAGCAGGGTGGGGGTGGGGGCGCGGGCTGCCAGCCCCGGGGCTGCAAGGTGCACAGCACGGGGTCCAGTGGCTTGAGCGTGGCCTGCTCCTGCAGCCCAAAGCGCTGCCCTGGCACCAGCCGGAACTCCAGCCTCTGCAGCAACTTGGCCATGACCACCTTCACCTCCATCTGTGAGTGCAGGGGGTGGGGGATAGCGGGGAGTCTGTGGCAGGAATGAAAAGCAAACGCCTCGGCCACCTGGGTCCCTGCCCCCAGCCCCCAGGCCAGGGGCCCGCTGGAGCAGGGCCTGAATGATTCCTGGACAAGACGCCACCCCGCAGATACTTCTGGGCAGGAAACCCTCCTACCTGAGCAAACTGCTGCCCAATGCAGGAGCGGGGTCCCAAGGAGAAGGGGAAGTAGGTGAACTTCGGCCTGTGGGTGGGGAGAGAGGTGTCAGGAGGCCGCGGCCGGGCAGCCCTGTGACTGTCGGGACAAAGCCATCCCTTGTGATGACCGGCTTTGGGCTAGGGTCGGTCTCCGAACACACTAAAGACATCAACAGCTGACACAGCTAAGTTCTGGGTCAGACTTTCCTCTTCGCATCCTCCTTTGAGCCTTCTGGAAGGAGCTGTTATTGTTCCCATTTCCGAGATGGAGGAACTGAGGCTCAGAGAGGTAAAGCGACTCACCCAGGTACTATGTCACTTACTTGTTCAGCAGGTCCCATGTCTAGGCTGGGTCTGGGGTCAGGCGTCTGTCCCCAGAGCCCAGCTCCCCTCCCTACCACTGCTCTGGTACTTGAAAGCTTTCACTCCCACTGCCATCTCTGGAGGAAGCCATTGGTATTCCCATCTCTCAGACAGGACCCTCAAGGCCAGGGGAGGTGGAGTCACTTGCCCAAGCCACAGGGCTTCCCAGTATAAGGGATTGGTTATGAGCACAAGCTTTAAAACTAGTCTGAGCTGGGCTCAAACCCCAGTTCTGCCACTTACTGGCTGTGTGTCTTTGGGCAAGTTACCTAACCTCTCTGAGCTGTGGCTTCCTCCCTGTAAATGAGGGCAGAGTGGGGATCACGGCTCCTTCACAGTGATGTGGAAGGCTGTGTGGGCACAGGCCGCTGGGACTGCCCCTCTCCCACCAGGCCTCCACTGGTGGATAGCTTGAAGAGGGACTTACTTGGGTGCTTTGGGGCCGAAGCGATCCGGGTTGAAAGTCAGCGGGTCCTCAAAGTATGTGTCCATCCGCCCCATGACGTAGGTGCTGAACTGCCGGGCAGAGGATCCGCTGGTCTCTGGTTCCAAGGATTGGTTCCCTCGCACCTTCCCCACCTGCTGCAGCCACCCGGTGGGGAGACTGGGAGCAGAGTAACCCCGCACCCGACCCCTGCTCTATTCCACCTGCCCACCTCCCCACCCACCCGTCTGGTCCAGTGTGGGATTCCACTGGCCCCTGGAAAGTTTCTAGGAGGAAGAAAGGAGACAGCCCAGTGGGTGGCCACCCACCATCTAGGTGGGCTGCATCACCCCATGCTTGGCCTCACCCTGGGGGGGGAGCTACAATTATCCCTCTTTTACAGATGAGGAGACTGAGGCTCAGAGGTTCCTGACTTGCCTGAGGTCACCTGGCAAGGAAGTAGCCAAAATGAGGTGCAAACTCAGGTCTGCTGCAAGGCCATCTCTGTAGATTCCTGAGAGCTGTCATTATTCAAAGTTTCTCTTCAACACAAGGTTTGTTCCAGCTGGGGGTGGGGCAGGGGGGAGCCACAGACCCTCTCTAGCCTTTCACCTACCCCTCTATGCCCTAGAACCTTCTAATTAGGGTTGATGCCCTGTGCATAGCCTCCCAGGGGCCAAACATGTCCTGTAACTTGGGCCCTGGGGCTGGCTGCTGCACAAAGGGTCTCCCCAAGCCTGTACTGCCCCTGGTTCTCTGGATAAGAATCCAGGTAGCCAGGGCTGGAAGGAGGGCCTGGAGCTGAGTGGGAGCATAAGAAGGGGTCTGAGGTCAGCAAAGGGGACCTACTACGTGCCAGGGTTTTTTTTGCCAGACTTGTGATGTACATTATCCTGTTGACACTTCTCAATAGACTGTGATTCAGGTACCATCATCTCTATCTTACAAGGATGGTCCTGAGGCCCAGAGGTTCAAGGTCTTGCCTGAGATGACCCAGCCAGCAGGGAGCAGGGCTGGGATTGGAGCCTGGGTGTGCCCACTCAAGGTCCACGGGGCTGCACACATGGGTTGAAATTCAGCCCCAGGGCCTTGCCCTGCGGATGTAAGAGATGGTCATTAAGGCAGGTGGTGTCGCTGCAGAGTGTTAACAACAACAAAAAAGCAGATACACAGAATAAAGAGCCATGCACGGATGAAGCTTTGATACGCGCTGGAGAACATGTGACAGAGCCCCGGGAAAGGGGGTGCAGTTCAACTGATGGGATTGGAATATGGTGTTCTCCTTTGTAAACATAAAAATAGGTTCTGTTTTGGGCTGGTTGTGTCCCCCCAAAATTTATATATTCCAGCCCTAACTTCAGAATGTGACTGTATTTAGAGACAAGATCTTTAAAGAGGTAATTAAGATAAAATGAGGTCATTAGGGACCCCTAGTCCAAGATGACTGGTGTTCTTATAAGAAGAGGAGATCAGGACTCAGACACACACAGAGAAGAGGCATGTGACCACTCATCTGTCCTACGACCCAGCCCTCCCACTCCTGCACACACACCCAAGAAACACGTTTGCACATTGCACCAGGACTCGAGGATGGGACCGCTGACAGCAGCAGGTGTGCTCAGGACAGCAACAAACCAGGACCCTCTCAGATGCCCACGGACCCCGGGATGGATATGCATTGGTGCATCACACACGGCAGAATATTACACAGCAGCGAAAATGGACGGCCTGCAGCCACACGTGGAAACCTACACAATCTTAGTAGACATTGTACTGAGTCACAAGGCAAGTCTTAGGACAAATTATCGTGTGGGCATGTGCGCGCACACACACACAACGCACACACACACCCACACAAGAAATGGCAAGCACAAAATTCAGGAGAGTGACGGCTTCTGGAAAGACTCAGAAGGGGTGGTTATATTCTAGTTTTGGGGGTGGGTGGTGGGTTTAGGGGGGGTCACTGTGCCTGAATGGACCCTGAATAAATGAATGAATGAATGAATGAGTGAGTAAACAGCCAGAGAAACAAAATGCGAAGGCGAACGGGAGGAGAGAGTCAACCTCAGAGGGAGGAGGTGCTGTAGAGGGAGAAGGAGCTGGCACCAACTTGGGCCAGCTCTGAAACTGGGCACATCCCGTGTCTCCCTCCTGGCAGCCGTGCGACCTCAGGAGAGTGCCCTGACCTCTTTGAGCCTCAGCGTCCTCAGCTGTAAACGAGGCACCTCCCTTTTAGAATCATCACTGTAATCTTATACTGGACCATGTTGGGGGGAGAGAAAGGGCATTACGGGTTCACGGCAAGGCTCAAACGAGGATGCACGGGGCGGCCAGCGGTGATAACAGGGCCACGGGCCTCAGAGGAGCCCCTGACCAGAGGACAGCCCCAAACTGGCCACCTGGGGAGCAGGCAGGCAGGGCCCCTACACACCAGGAGCGGGGTGTTGCCGGGGACTCTGACCCCGTCAATCAAGGTCTCCTCCTCCAGCAGGCGGAAGGTGCCCCACGCTGGCGGGTACAGCCTCAGCGACTCTTTGAGGACCTGCATTCACCACACGGGGAGATAACGAGAGAAGTCAGGACACCCCACGGAACATGCCAGGAGCGTGCCCCGGACCCGTCTCTGCTCCCACTCATGGTGTTGAGTGTGCATCTGCGGCCACAGGGGCGTTGTGCAA
Organism: Camelus bactrianus; assembly: GCF_048773025.1. Taxonomy (NCBI): domain Eukaryota; kingdom Metazoa; phylum Chordata; class Mammalia; order Artiodactyla; family Camelidae; genus Camelus; species Camelus bactrianus. The sequence continues at coordinate 5,129,127 of NC_133544.1, forward strand.
AGCCACCAGGAGCCAGGCCTCCCTCTAAATCAGGGCTCCCACCAACCCTGAGGACCCTGGGCAGCTCAAGGAAGGCCTCCTTCTGTGCTGTGTTGAGGCCGGGGGTCAGCCAGGCCTAGGCCCCCGGATGCGAAGCCTAAGGCTTGTGGACCCCAGGCCCAGCCGGGAAGTCCAAATACAGCACCTCTGCTGATGGGCTGGCTTCCGACCCGGCTGCATATTGGAAGCACCTGGGAAGCCTGAACAACGCTGCGGCCCAGATCCCACCCCCAGCGACTCGAAGTCATCGGTCTGGGGCCGCTGGGACATGGGCATCTTTTTCATCTCCCCGGAGGTTCTCACGTGCAGCAGAGCTTGAGAACCCCTGTACTGGAAAGTTCCAGGAGGCAGCAGGCCTGGCCCACCTCTGCCCAGAAGCTCCCCGCCCCCACCCCCACACCTGGGACAGGTACTGCAGTCTCCCCAGGTCCTCGCAGTCAAGGTGCCTCTTGGAACCGATGACCTCGTCCACCTCGGCCTGCAGCCTGTCGGTCAGACAAAGACAAGTTCATCTCCAAGGAGAGACAGTCCCCATGTTAGTTTTAAGGAGGGGGGATGGAAGGAAGCCTGTAGAGGGCGGCCTGGGCCCCTCCCCCGCTGCACACACTGCCCTCCCTTTGTTAAAGGAACCACCACACCCAAACCCAGATGGATGGATAAACAAGACGTGATTTATCCGTGCAATGGAATGTCACTCAGGCTTAAAAGGGAAGGGCACCCTGCCGCATGGATGAACCTTGAGGATATTATGCAGAGGGCAACAAGGCAAACAAAAAGAAGGAATACAAAGGATTCGGCTTATTTGAGGCACCTAGAGGAGTCAGATTCACAGAGATAGGATGGAGGTTTCCAGGGGCTGGAGGGAGGGAGGCAGGGAGTTGAGAGGGAGGGTTTAATGGGGACAGTTTCATCTGGGGATGATGAAATGTCCTGGAGATGGATGGCGGCGGCTGCACAACAGTGTGAATGTACTTAATGCCACTGCCATGTGTGCATAAAATTTTATTATATATGATATATATATAATATATTTTATATATATCATATATTTTATATATATATATGGCCACAATATTTTTTAATAAACAGTGGATGTGGGAAGAGGTTGCAGTAATGTGGGGTAACACTGTAATAATATACAGGGTGAAACTCAGGAATTATTCATGAACAACCTCTGGGTGGATGGGGGCACCATCGGTGGACTTATTATTGTAATTATAATAATTATTATTATTTTAACTCCTCTGCTTTTTTCCCAAAGTTTTTTCTTTTTGGAGGGTAGGTAATTAGATTTACTTATTTACTTAGTGGGGGTACTAGGGATCTAGCCCAGGACGTCAGCCAGGCTGAGCGCGCACTCTGCCACTGAGGTATACCTTCCCCCCAAATTTTAATAAATGCTATTACATATCTTAAAAAACCAAGAAACTACAGTTGACCCTTGAACAACACAGGAGTCAGGGGCCTCGACCCTCCACACTGGCAAAAATCCTAGAACAACTTTGCAGTTGGCCCCTGCCCCTGTGGTTCCACAGCCAGGGACTCAACCAGCTGCGGGCTGTGGTCTGCTGTGGTCGGTATTTAGTGAAAAAAGTCCCCGTGTAAGTGGACCCACATAGTTCAAACCTCTGTTGTTCAAGGGCGAACTGTATTTTATCTTCTCAAGCAATTGTGCAAAAAATTCGCCCTTTCATGCTGGCGACGGTAAGCATTGCACTCGCAGGCCCTTCCCCGCGTCCCCAGGGCTCCGCCCCCAAGCCTGCACTCACAGCCAGCTCAGCCAGCCTGTGCAGCAGTCCTTGAGGGACCCTGTTTGTATTTAAGGAAACCCATGGCCCCGCTCAAATGCCATCTCCCCAGGGATGCCCTCCTTTGTTTTGTCAGCTCAAGACAAGTGCTCCCTCAGCACTTTGGTTGGAACTCTGTTCAGTCCTGAGTGCCAGCCCCTGGCCCGGCACTAAGCACATCTTGGGAGGGAAAGAGCCGTCCCTGCCCTCCCGGAGCTTCCGGTTTCATGACTGAAATAGACTTAAAGCAAAATAGTACCAGGAGAAAACGCTTTGGTGAGCTGGGAGGAGGCTAGGAGGGGAAACACAGAGTGGCTGCTTCAGGGGTCTGAGATGGCTTCTGAGGGGAGGGGGAGGGGAAGTAGTGAAGAAGAGGGGGAAGGAGGTGGAGGAGGGGGGAGAGTGAGGATGGGGGAGGGAGGGGAAGGGGGAGGAGGAGAGGAAAGGAAAGGAGGAGGGAGAGAAGGGGGAGGAGGGGGAGGAGTGGGAGGAGGAAAATTCTCCAAGAGAGAAGCAGGGGGAGGAGCTTCTAGAAGTGGGAACAGCATGTGCAAAGAGCCTGGGGTGAAGGAAACAGGACACATCGGAGGGGACTCAGCCATGGGAGGTGGGAGCAGGTGGCCCTCTAGCAACCAGGTATCCAATAAACCCCTTCACCAACTTCAAGGGAAGCCCCCCATCTCCCGGCTCCATACCTCGCCAAGATCTCGGGCTGACGAGACAGCTCCATCACGGTGAACGCCAGGTGATTGGCAGAGGTCTCGTGACCTGCGGGAAAGGAGGAGAGTGGCAGCTCCACGGGGCCTGCGGGGCTGCAGCTGGTCCAGCCTGGCCAGCCTCTGAGCCCCTAACCCCCTGATGGCAGTTCAGACCCTCACTTCTGCCCCTGCAGCTGAGCCAGATGTACAGATGTGAAGGAGACACCTTCCGCCTCCACATCCCCTGTGCCACTGAGTGCAGGCCAATAAATGGACTTTGTTCTCATGCATCTATCTGGGTTTCACACCCTAGATGCCCCTTCCTCCAGCCACCCTGTGCCTTGCCTGGCCTGGAGGGATGTTTATTCCCATTTTGCAGAAGAGCAAGCTGAGGCTGAGAGGAGTGTGTCTCTCATGGGTCACACAACAGGAGGAACAGAGCTGGGATTCAAGTCAAGTAAGACTTTCGAGCCCACGGCCCGAGTTCTCCCCAGGCTATGGGCACCGGCCCCCTCCAGCCACACGGACTGACTTGCCCCAGAGATTCTGGGCTCTGGCAGGATCTGGTCAAGCTGACAGCGTCAAACCCCCGGCTGGCGTGTGAGGGAATCAAGTTGGAGGAATTTCCTATAAAGGGATAGGGGGCTTACAACCACTGCCAGCCAGGGGGCCCAGGGGCTGCTCCCAGGACCGGAAGGTGTGAGGGTGGGTCACAGCCAGAGGACTCTACTAGGGAGGGGCTGGGAGGGAGAGCAGAAGTGGGCAGAAGTCCCAGCTGGCCCTGACTCTGCGTTACCAGCTGTGACTCAGTTTCCTCACAGGACAATAGGAGGAGAGAAACAGCTGTCCTCTCCGCTGGCCGCCTGCAGTGTCCCAGGGCACAGGGGTGGGCTCTGAGGACAAGAGGGGAATCACTAAACCCCCTTTGGGAGGCAGGATGGATGCTTAGAGAGCACCTTCAGGCCCCCACTTTACAGATGAGGAAACTGAGGCCCAGACTGCAGAGCTGGTCTGCGTGGGAGCGACATCCAGGCCCCGGGCTCCTGGCTCACAGTATGAAGACCACCGTCCTTCCTTCAGCAAGCACTTTGCCAGGTGCGGGGCACAGTGCCCTGAGGTCCTGCCCCAACCCGACTTCTACAGGTCCCCTGGGCTACCTGTGAATGCATCTCCCCACCAGGAGGGCCCTCCTGTACCCCATCCACGTGGTGGACCCCTTCTTCCTTCATGACCCTCTGCAGGGGAGGGAGGCCTCCTCCTCTGAAAATCCACTGCCCAGCAAGGTTCCCAAGCAATTCTGCCTGTCTCTCCACCTCCACCCTCAGACGACAAAGTGTCCCTCATCTGGTTCTTCCCTGTGCCTGGTCTTCATTCATTTCATTGTTCTCTCTGGGAACCTGCTGCCCTGGGCCCTGGGAACACACAGGTGAACAAAACAACGTAACTCCTCACTCATTGGGCACACAGCCTGCTGGAGAAGACAGACCTCACCGAATTACACAAATAAACATATGGTCTAACACTGAGAGATGTGTGGGCAGAGATGAGCTTGTCTCCACAGAGAGCTTCTAACTGGGGCCTGATGAGTCTGGGCAATCCCTGAGGGCTTCCCTGAGGAAGAGACAACTGAGGGATCGCTGAAGGGTGAAGAGGATTTTCCAGGTGAAGGACAACGCTCAAGAAATATTTGACGATCGAATGAATGGAGTTGCTTAGCTTGCCTTTTGTTGCTAGTCTAACAGAGTCCTCCCCACAAATCCCAAGGGAGGCAGAGCCTTGAAATCACGTGGCTGAGTTCTCCTGAGCCCAGAGAGGCAGCCTCACAAGTGCCCACAATTGCCAGCTCCATTACTAAGTTGGAGGCCACCAAGAGAGCCCCTGGACCTCCCCCCATCCCAGCTCCGCAATGGCACAGCAAAACTCCGCTCAGACGGCCCCCACAAAATCTCAGAGTCAGGGTTTAAGTGATCCATGGTCCCCAACATTTCTGCAAAGCTCTGAACCCTGGGTGGCCGCTGAAGTTACACACCAGCAATGAAGAAGGTGACGAAGTTGTCCAGCAGAATCTCATCATCCTGGGCCCCCTCCTCAGCTGAAAGACAAGGAGCATCTCAGAGTCCCAGCAGCAGATGTCCGCGACCCTCACAATCCTTGTCCCTTTCCCCGCAGAGCACCCCCAGCAGACGGAGGCAGCTGGGGTCAGCTGTGATGGGTCACCCTGACGGGGGCACCCCTGGCTGCCCAGCCCTCCAGGAAGCCCCCGCACCTTTGAGAATCTGTGTGAGGATGTCGGCGGGGACGTCCTCCCCCCTCTGCAGGGCCTCCCGGCGGCGCTGGACCCAGTCCTTGCCCACCTGGCGCAGGAAGCGGACGCTCTCCCGGATCTCGCGAAGTTGCTTCCACCTCCCTGGCATGAACTGAACGAGCGTTCCAGCTCAGGGTGGTGCACTGAGCACACGCTTTCCCTCCCCACTCTCCCCCAGCTCTGACATGACTTCAGAAATCCACAGTGGCTCCAGCAAGCTGGGAGGTCTGAAGAATGTGAGAACATTCTAGAAAGCATAAAGTGGCCAGGAGACTGTATCATGGTGGCAGGCTAAGCCCAAGCACCGGCTTCTTCTTCCTGCACCAAATCCCTAGAAATGAAGGGAAAGATGACTTAAAACGTCCACGGAGCACTGGAAAATCAGACGGAATCCCTGAAGGATGGGGCAGTTAGGACGGCATCGAAGGAGGGCACCACAACCAGAAGGAGGCGGGGTGGAGTCAGCTGCTGGAAAGATTGGGTGGCATCAGGGGACTCTAAACTCAGAGTCTGAAGTCCCAGGGAACAGGAGGAGGCCCCTGGGCATCTGTCCAGGAATCAACCCAAGTACCACCTTTCCCCCTTCTTCCTCCTTTCTGCCTGGAACACGAGGTGATAGCTGGCCCCGGCAGCTATCTTACAGCAATGAGAAGATGTGCTGGCAACAGTGAACCAGAAATCCATGGAGTCATCATAGCCATCCTGGATTGCCTGCTTCAGGATCATTTCACATGAAAGAAAGATTAAGAGCAAATCTACTTAAACCATTTGGATTTTCAGCCTCTCCTTTAGGTGATGGAATGCAAATCTTAACAGATTCAGAAGTCAGTTCAGACACACCAGAACTCAAAACCCATTCTGAAACAAATCACTGGAGGAGGTGCTCCTGCAAGTGCAGGCACCACCAGAGGAGGTGGCTGGTCCCCGGAGAGGGTGCTGAGACAATACCTTGGCCAGGGTGTTGCGAGATGCGCTGATACCCTCCAGGATCAGTTTCACTTTCCTGGACAAAGGCTTCTGGGCACCCAGCAGCATGCTGGTCTCCATCCCAAACGCTGCCTGGGGGAGAGAGAAGGGCCAGGTCGTACGTGGGGGATGCGAGGCTTGAAGACCCAGGGCGGAGACTGGCACTACTCAGTGGAGACGAGGTTCTGGCCTAAGGGTTTATGTGCATTGTGTCATTGACACCTTACAACGACCCATGATAATCCCAGCCCCCTGGGACGTGGTAGGATGGAGTGGCACATAGTAGCCACTCAGCCAACCTTGGCTTCTTTCCTTGACAAGATGCGTTACCCCTGAAATACAGCCTTCCTTGGGTGCCTGTTGTACACCCAGCTTCCTAGTAGTTGTTGAATGACACTGACTCTTCACTCACTGTGTCTACTCCACCCTTCACTGGGGTGTGCGATTATCTGTGCCACCGCTGAGAGGGCCAGGGTGGACGCCAAGCCGTGGTGGGTGCCGAGGGGGAGGTAGGCTTGGGCTGGGAGTCAGGCAGACCTGAGATCCAGTCCTGGTCCTGCCACTGACCAGCTGCAGGCCAGTCCCTGCAGCTCTTGGTGTCTACTTCTAGAGAATGAGTTAGTAGCTCCAATCTCATAGCAAGGTTGTTTTCAATGTTCAAGGAGATAAAACATGTGACCCTCCCAGCCCAGAGAAGGGGCGGCTGATACGTGGAGGAGCAGAGGGGAGGGGAGGGAAGCAAGAAAGGGAAGAGGGAGGGAAGAAGAGCCCTCTGCCGTGTGGCCTGTCCCACGCCCCACCCCGCCATCCTCCCCTCCATCACCTTGGCCAGGATGTCCATGGTGGTGCAGGTCAGCATATCCTGCATGGACACTGGGGTCTGCCCATCCGCCTTGGCTTCCAGAATCTCCACCAGCTGCTCCGCTTTCTCATTGAATGTTTCCATCAAGCTAACCAAGGAGCTGGGGAAGCAGCACAGGCGTGAGTGGCCACTGGGACCAGCCCAGACCCGCAGACATCCTGCACTCCCATCTCTGGAGGGAGGCCAGTGTGGAGTCGAGAACTTTCTAGCCTCCCCTCGAGACCCAGGTGTTGCAGTTATCAAACTAAGCCTTGGGTCTTCACCATCCCCCTCTGCTCAGGATGGCTGCTGTCCCTTTACCCTTGTTTTAAAGGTTCCACAGCTCCTCTGTCTGCCCCTGGGTCCTTCAACTCTGACCTCAAGGAGATGTGGCAATGTAGAAACTCCAGAGAACGGTGGGAAAGAAGAGATGAAAAGTCTCTGGGACCTCCTGGAGGGCATGACATCTCCCCTCTGACCTCCCTGCTCACGCTGCCCACCCTCCTTACCTGCCCTGCCCGGGGCCACCATCCACAGCCTTCGTCATCCCATTTCACTCCCTGTCCTTGAACAGTCACAGTGCCCCACACTACATGGAAATGAGTCCTCCACCCAGAGCTCTCAACCCACAGCTCCCCTGCCCCAGGACAGCTACCCAGCTTGTCTGCCTGGCTACAGCTCAGAAAGAGGTATGGAAGGATATGCTCCAAACTCACAAAAACAGCATCCATGAGGGAGTGGAAAGCGGGGAGACTGCCCCTGTGTACATCACACATTTCTGAATTTTTACTAAGAGAAAGTGCTGCTTTTAAAATTGTAAGTAATTTTTAATGTTAGCAATTTGGGAAAAGGGTATATGAGTGTTTTTTCTATTCTTAATCTTGAAACTCACCTAGAAATTTGAAATTATTTCCAAATAAGAGGTTTTAAACAACAATAAAAACAGAAAATGGTGGAAGAGAAAAAATAAGAGTAACTTTTTTAATTAGGAAAGAATACCAGCTCCGTGTTGCCCGTCAGCCAGCCTTGCTCTGCTTCCCAGCTGTAGTGCAGGCCCCAGCATCCTCGTGGTCCCTGCTGCCCTCACCCCATGCCAGCTGCATATCTTATCCTCTGTGGCCCAGGCCTCTACTCAAAGCACCACTCTGATCTGGTCCCTTGCCCACCTGAAATGCTTTGCAGCACCCTGTCGCTCTCAGGAGGGAAGGGACAGTCCTCACCTGGCCCAGGAGGCTGTCTGCCCTTGTTCACTCCCACCTAAAGTGTTGCCTTCCCAATACAATGGTCTTTTAGCTCCTCCAAAGCACAATGTTTCTTCTCATCTCAGGGTCTTTGCACATGCTGCCCCCTCTGCCTGAACTCTCTTCCCTCCCACCCTCCATCCCTATGCCCCAATAGCACCTTAACATCTGCCCGCTCTCCAGATGGACACCCAAGTACCAGCTCCTTGGGAAATGTCTCTTAAGACCCAAGTAGGCCCAATGGTACCCTTGATTTTTTTTTCATAAAACTTACAGAGTTTGCAAGTGCATATTTATTTGCAAGATTCTTTGTAGTTGTCTTTTTAAAAAAAAATCACATTCGAGTTGTCTGTTTGGATCCCATGTGGCTGCTTACCACACCAGCACTGACTCTCTTAACAGCTACTGCAGGTAGAGGGTGTTGGGCTGGACAGCAAAATCCCAACCCCTTGTCTTTAATGGAGTGATTGGGACCAAGGTATTTCAGTAAAATTAATATCCACAAAATATATACTTTTTAATAAAAGTATATAATGATATTCTATGTGGATCGTGGCTGGAGATAAAATTCACTGGTGGTTTCTATTTCTTTTCCTCATTAGTGAATTAGGACTCGCTGGTGGTCACTGACACTTCCATAAACACAGAAATCTCCCAAAGCTTCTTTCATACAACTCTGTGAATTTTGCATTTCCAATAAAATAGCCATCTCTTAGCTGACTACCTTACTGTGAAAATAAAAAATAAGAATACGTGGCGATGGTTGCACCACAACGTGAGTGGACTTACCACTGAACAGAACACCTAGAAATGGACAAGATGGTAAATTTTCTGTTATGTGTATCTTATCATAGTTAAAATTTTTCAGAATAAAATGTCTGTGAAAGCACTTAATAAAATGTAAAGTGCCATTGAGATGTGAGGTCTAGTGTACTGTAGCGGGTTTACTGAGACAACACGGCTGGTATTTATGTCATGAGCACTGCGGGTGGTCGCCTGGCTAGAATCTATATCCTCCAATAACCTCAAAGCTTCCTGAGGGCAGGACCACGTCCCCTTGGCTGGCCTTCATAACCCTGGCTCCCGGCACAAGTATTTATTAAATAAATGCCTCTGTCTAGTCTGTTCCTTTTATCCCTCCTGGAGACTTTCCAGTAAGATCAAGACTACTCCATGCATTAATTCACTCTGTGGACAATTCTGAAGGGCTTGCAAGTGCTTGATATCATGCTAGATGCAGGAGTCCAGGGACAGAGTGTGTCTTCTGCCTTCAGGAACCCAAGGTCTAGTGAGGGAGGCGGACTGAATGAGAAATCATTGCAGCGGATGTGACAGGAACCATGATGAAGGCATGAACTCGGGCTTGGAAGGTCAGGAAACACTTCCCCCAAGCAGTGACATCTTAGCTGGGTTATCAAAGGAGGCACGGAGTTGGGGAGGATATAGCTCAGTGGTAGAGTGCATGCCTAGCATGCAAGAGGTCCTGGGTTCAAGCCCTAGTGCCTCCATTAAATAAGCAAACAAACAAACAAAGTTACTTCCCCCATCCCCCCCCCAAAAAGGATCAAAAGGAGGCATGGGAATTCCCTGGGGTACCACATAAGGCAGAGGAAATGACAGGAATACAGGCAGAGATGCCAGAAAGAGCCCAGTGGGTCCAGAATCGTGGAGGAGAGAGGGTACAAAGGCTGGAGGGGCCTAGGTGGCAGATTGAGGGTGGGTGAGGTCTCACCTTCACCTTTCAGATGATAGGGAGCCATTGAAGGCTGCAGGACAGGGGAGAGATGTGGTCAGATCTGAGTTTAAGCGAGACCTCTCCAGGGCAGTGAGGTGGATGCGTTGGAGGAGGGAGACAGGAGGCAAGGAGGTCTGGGAGGAGGCTGTGATGAAAGTCTAAGTGAAAATGTTTATACAGTCATCCACAAGTTACATAAGAAATAGTAACTTGCCAGTGGAGAGGCCTGGAGGACACCGCCTGCACCAAGCGAGCAAAGTCCGTGTCTCCAGTAACGAGACAGATAAACAGCGTGCACCTCCTGATGTGGTGCCCTGAGGAGGACACGACATCCCTCCTGTGCCATTCCCGCCAAAAAGGCAAAGCTTGCATGTAAATGTGCAGAACTAGCAGACAGACTCAGCTGAAGGATGTTCTACACATCTGGCCTGTAATCTTAAGACCAAGAAATTCAAGACAAGACTAAGAGGTGTTCTAGAACAAAGGAAGTTAAAGAGAAACGGTAACTAAATGTAGCACATGAACCCGCATTGGATCCTAGACAAGGGAAAAAATAGCCATAATTGCACAAATGGCAAAATTTGAATATGGATTGTGGATTAGATAAGAGTATTGGAGTAACATTAAATTTTCTCATTTTCATAACCAAACTAGAGTCATATAAGAGAATGTCCATGTTCTTAAGAAATACACACAGAAACATTGAGGGACAAGGTCACATCTCCAACTTACTCTCAAATGGTTTAAAAAATATACACCATATAAAAAAAGCATATATACATACATATATATATATATATATATATATACACACACACACACACACATACACATAGACAATGATAAATGCAATTATATATACACATAGAGAAGAAACGATAAAACAAATGGCAATTTAAACAGTAAACAACACGTGAGTCTGGGTAAAAGAGATACAGAAGTCCTTCAGACTATTTTGACAGTTTTTCTGTAAATTTGAAATTATATCGAAATAAAAGATTATCTTCGTCAAATGTTAAACATAAAATTACCATAGGACCCAGCAATCCCATTCTTAGGTTACACCCAAGAGAAATGAAAATGCACATCCACACAAAAACTTGGTCGTATGCATCATGCCTGCATCACTCACAAGAGCCAAACAGTGGAAACAACTCAAACGTCTGTGAAGTGATGAGTGGATACGCAAAATGGAATACAATGGAAATAAATGACAAATAAAAATGAATGAAATTCTAAGACAAGCTGTAACAGGGATGAACCTTGAAAACACGATGGGAAGTGAAAGAAGCCAGGCCCAAAGGAAATGTCATACGATTGCATTTAAAAGAAATGTCTCAAATGTGAGCATCCACAGAGGGCGAGTGGTTGTTAGGAGCTGGGGGTGCTGAGCAGAAACAGGGAGTGACCGATTTGGGGGTGATAAAAATGTTCTAAAATCAACTGCAGTGACGGTTGTACAAGTTTGTGAATACACTAACAGCCACTGAATTGTACCTGTAAGTGGGTGAATTCCATGGCATTTGAATGATATCTCAAAACATTGATTTAAAAAATAAAGTGTTCCCCCAAATGAAACCTACAATAAATAAAAAACCCAGATGACGAGTGATGAGATCTGAGCCAGGGAAGTTCTTGGGGGACGAGGGCCCAACACCTCCAGGCATCATTGTGGCTCAGCCGCTGACATTCACAGACCACGGGGGGGCCTCTCTGAGACTCATGCCGCTGCGCTGGCCTGGCTGTCTTGCCCTCTCTTTGACTAGTAACGCCCTGTCTTTCCTGTCTCCCTTCAGCCTGGGTGAGACTCCTTCCGATGAAGCCTCACCCTTTCCAAGCCCGCCCTCGCTGGCAGCCCAGCATCACCTCCTACCAGCCAGCCAAGACCCCGGGGGCCGCCTGCGGCTGCACTCACCTCCGGCTGAAGGCCAGGTCCATGACCCTGCGCTGCTTGTGCCAGCGCTCGTAGTCACATTCAGACACCAAGCCTTGGCCAAACAGCCTGCGGGAGACAAATGCTTGATGGGAGAAACGGGGCGATGGAAGGAGGACTGCCTGCCTGGTGGGGATGGGTCACCTTATGGGGTGACGAAAATGGTCACACCACACGGCAAATGTACCAAATACCTCTGCGTTGTAACTCCAACATGGTTAAAACGGTGAATTCTATGTTATGTGAATTTTACCATGATAATAAATAAGAAAGAAAGAAGGAAAGAAAGGAAGAAGGAAGGGAAAAAAGAAAGAGAAAGAAAGAAATGAAAGAAAGAAAGAAACGAAAGAAAGAAAGGAAAGAAAGAAAGAAAGAAAGAAAGAAAGAAAGAAAGAAAGAAAGAAAGAGAGAGAGAGAGAGAAAAGAAGGAAGGAAGAAAGAAAGAAATGGGGTGATTGGGTGCCCCAATCACAGTGGCCTCTGCACGCCCACCTGCCATGTGGAGGGAAACAAGAAGGCAACGGTTGATGACCAGAGCAGTGGCCACCATGGGTGGCCCCTGTTGTGTGTCTGGCAGCCAGGGCCTCAGGTCTTAATGCGACACCCAACACTCTGGACCCTCTCAGCCAAAGGCTTTCCTGCCTCCCCTCAGGCCCCTCCTCACACCTTACCTCTCGCCAAACACAGTCTGGATGGCGTGGTACATCTTGGAGTCCTTGTTGTACTTGGTTGACATCAGGAACTTCTAAACAGCCCCAGAAAAGACAACGTGAGCCTGTGCACCCGTGAGCAGCAGCAAGGACTCAGCGGTTTTCTTGAATCTTGGGAAACACGTCCCCCATATAATCGCCCCGAACTGAGCGCTGGGTATGGTGTGAACACCTGACAGATGTGATCTCACCCAATTCCTCTGGACGTTCTGTCTTTCAGGGATGAGGAAAGCAGGGCACAGAGGGGTGAGGTGATTTTCCTGAGGTCACACAGCTGGAGGGAGGTGCAGGGGGCTTCCTCACTACAGCGCCCACACTCAGGACCCCACACGGCACCACCTTCCAAAGTGGCGAGAACAAGGAAATGCCTGGGCTGCTCTGAAACCAGAGTGGGGACAGGGAGAAACCTGGAAGGAGGGCATCTAGGACACAGGAGAGACACTCAGTACAGATCCAGTGTCGTTAGTGCCAACCCAGCCATGGAAGTCAAGGAAGGCTTCCTGGAAGAAGGGAAGCCTCACCAAGAGCTGGATGGTAGCAGCAGTAACATTAACTAACAGCTTTTGAGGCAGCACAGCCCAGAGGTTGACAGCTCCAGCTATGGAGTCCACTGGCTTAAACAGGAATCTGGGCTCAAGCATCCTCGCTCCGCCACTGGCTAAGTCTATGATCTGGGCGAGTTACTTACCTCCTCTGCCCTGTTTCCTTATCTTACAAGAGGGGAGTAAGAAGAGTGCATGCCTGGTGGGGTTGCTGTGCAGAGTGAATTAGGCCTACATGAAAAGTGCTGGGGATGGCGCCTGGCACTCGGGAGGTGCCCATCAATGCCAGGTGCACAGCAGCATCCCGTAGCTCACCAAATGCCCAATCAACCCTAACATGGCAGGAAAAGCCTGGGTCACGTGGCACATGCAGGCAGAGGAGTGGAGGCCTGTAGGGGGAGGGGCAGCAGCAATGGGGCTGGAGAGGCTGCGGGGCCAGATCTCAGACGCCTGCCCTGTGGGGCACTCGGCTTTATCCTGTGGGCGCTGGAAAGCAGCAGGGTGACATCTCTGCTACCTATAAACCCAGGGCTGCTGGTGTCTATGAGCTTAGCACCTGAGGGTTTAATACCAATTTTTCAGCTGAAAGGAAACTCTAGAAATGGTTGGCTTTGGGTCATGAGCCACATCCTGGGGACCCCACCACCACCCAGACACTGTCATCTGCAAACCCAGTTCTATCACTGCCACACTCGCGCTGGTTTCCACTCCTACAGAAGGACCTTAGCAGTGAGGCCCACATTCCAGGCCCCACTCAAACACCCTGAGTCAGCCAAGGTCTGTGCCAGCCATTCCCAGCCTAAACCGAGGGCCCCCCCGATGGAGAGAGAATAGCCTCAACACAGGCTCTGGCCAGGGCCCCCACAGCCTGCTGTGCCTGGAGCTAGGGATCCTCTGATGCACAGGGAACACAGGGCTTCACAGGGAACCCCCAGCACCTGCTGCCTCCTCCTGATGCCCACCCTGACAGCACACTTCTGCTCATGGAGGAGTAACCAGTAGGGACTTGCCCTCCTGCCATAAACAGCCAGAAAAATAGGCAAAATGTATGGAATGTCTGCTTTCAGACAGTGGACGGTGGGCAGTGAAGGATTGTGAACCTGACTGAAGGAGAAGAAAAAAAAAGACATGAGCCCTGCAACCTAGGATTACTCTACCTTTCTGCCAGAGGACAAAGGCATTTACAAAATAAACTCAAATATAGCCCAGCAGGCTTTCCAAATTGGTTACACAGAAGTCAGAAGCCAGGCAGGCCAGAAAAGACTAGAACTTGTAGGGCATAGGACCCAAGAGGAGGGATCTATGCACAGAAAGAGGTCTCTGTGCAGAAATTTGAACAGGGATCCCTGCATCTTTGTATGAATAGCAACCTGTGCACTTGTAGAGTGAAAATCCACAAGACCAGGTGAAAAACTTCTGGGAAAAAGAGAATTGTGGCAACTATACACTAAGCAATTCTCAGAGCTCAAACAAATCAATGATTGTTCAAGCTCTCACCAGCCAGAGTTAAACCTCAGACACAAAGTCTTTAGTAGAGTCCCTAGAAGGGGTGCTCTACCTCTACAGTAAAAGCCTACCCGAGATCAACCCTACAAAAGCCTAAAAGCAACCTACAGAGGATCAAACTGATCTGCAAGTAACTTTACAAACTGCCAGAATGAAGTCCGGCACTCTTTAAAGGAATAAAACAAAATCAAGTACTCAGTAATGGACAATTCACAACATCCAGTGTGTAACATAAAATCACGAGATATGCCCAAGAGCAGGAAAATCTGATCTATAACCAAGCCTAGAAATACAGAGATGATGGAATTCACAGAAAATTAACTTTAACACATTTATTACAATTTTACAAACATGCTCAAGGAACCCACTAATCCAAGAAGTTCAAAGAATCCTACATAGAATTAGCATAAAGAAAAGTACACCAAAGTTGGATCATAATCAAATTTTTGAAACCAATGAGAAAACATGAGAGATAACTTTAAAAGAGCTGAAGTGGTATAATATTATTTGAAGATAGATTGATATAATAAAGATTATACTATAAATCCTAGGACAACCATAGAGAGAGAGAGAAAGACAATAAGACAATAGTGGAGATAAAATGGAACACTAAAACATACTCAATCCAAAAGAAGGCAGGAAAGAGGGAAAAGGGAACAAACAACAAATGGGTCAAATAGAAAAAAAATAACAGCATGGCAGATTTTAAACCTAACCATACCAATAATTACATTAAATGTAAATGACCTAACCACTTTGATTAAAAGGCAGAGATTGTCAGATTGACTAAAATAGCAAGACTCAACTGTATGCTATCTTTAAGAAACCCACCTTAAATATAAAACTCCAAATAGATTAAAAGTAAAAGGATAGAAAAATATATGCCATGAAACAGTAAACATCAGACAGCTGGAGTGGCTAGATTAATACCAAGCAAAATATACTTCAGGAAATGGACTATTCCCAAGGATTAAGGGGATATTTCTAAAAAGAAAGGGATTGATTCATCACAAAAATATAACATTGCTAAATGTGTACATACCTAGTAACAGAGCTTTGAAATACATGATCAAAATCGATAGAACTGAAAGTAGAAATACACAAAGCCATGATGTGATTAGAGAGTTTAACACTCCTCTTTCAATAATTGTTAGAACATGTAGAAAAAAATTAGTAAGGATTTAGAAGATTCAAATAGCACTGTCAACCAACTTGACTTAATGATGTTTCTGAAACACTCCATTCAACAATTACAGAACATACATTCTTTTTTAAGTGCTCATGAACATTCACAAAGATAGACCATATGCTAGGTCATACAACAAACTTCAATTAAACTACCATCCTAAAAACTTAGAATAAGAACAAATTAAACTCAAAATCAGTAGAAGAAGGAAATAACAAAGAGCAGAAATCAATAAAATAGAAAACAAACAGTAGAGAAAACCAATAAAACCAAATTCCAGTTCTTTGAAAAGATATAGTTGATAAACCTCTTGCTAGCCTGTTCAAGAAGAAAAGAGAAAGCCCAAATTACTATTCTAGGGAATGAAAGAAGAAACAACACCACAGATCCAGTAGGCATTATAAAGATGATAAATAAATATTGTGGACAACTTTATAACAATAATTTCAATAATTTCAATGAAACTGACAAATTCCTCAAAAGACACCAAACTCAAGAAAAATAGAAAATCTGAGTGGCCATATGTCAATTTTAAAAATTGAATGTGTAATTAAAATACAACAACAACAACAAAAAAGAAACACCAGGCCCAGATGGGCTTCTATTGAATGCTACTGAACATTAAAGGAAGAAATAACACCACTCAAATACAAAATCTTTCAGAAAAAAGAGGAGAGAGAACATTTCCCAACTCATTTTATGAGACTTATTAACCTGACACCAAAGCCAGACAAAGGCATTACAAGAAAAGAATAAATACAGAAACAAAATTTCTTAATAAAAGATGAGCAAATTGTATCCATGTATCTAGGAACAAATTGTATCACAACCAGGAATGCAAGGTTGGTTTAACACTTGAATATTAATCAATGTAATTCATCATATTAATGTATAGCTTTCAATTTATTTTCTCACTGAGCACCATGAAGGTCTTTGTGTATGGTTTTTGGTAGCATGCTTTAAAAAGTCTTAAACTGTATCTGTATTTGAAATTCAACTTTTTGTAAATAAAATAACTTTTAACATCCCATTAGAGACACCATAGTTGTTCGATTTGTCTCCTGATCTGGACCCTAAGTTGTATTTTATCCCTCTTAGTGTCACCACAGTCACCCTCCAAGCAGAGCATCACCCCTGCTTATCAGCTGAGCACCCACTGTGAGAGAAACAGCACCATCACTTATTAAGCACTTGCTGTGTGCCAGGCATGGGCAAGATGACACATCTACATTATTTCAGTTCCATTTTTATAACTACCTGTAAGAGAGTCATCGTGCCTATTTTATAGATGAGGAAACTATGGCCCAGAGTGATAAAGTAACTTGTCCAAGGTCCCACAGCCCAGATTTGACCCCAGCTCTGCCAAGTCCAAAGTAGACAATCTGATGGCCATACTTAGTACATGCATGGCAAACACCATCCTGCACATATTACAGACCAACTAATACCGCCTGTCTCTGTTTCCTCACCTGTAAAATAGAAAAATAGGGACTAATAAAAGTTCTTATCCCTGTGAGGATTAAGTGGGTTAATAATTGTGAAGGGCATAGACAAGTGCATGTTGAAGCATCTTTTGACCCTTTATTTGTTAAATAAATTGATCAATATTTAGTTTTCATCATAGCCTTAAAAGAGAGGGGTTACAATCCCACCTTGCAGATGAAGGAACAGAGGCTAAGAGAGGTGAACTAACTAGATGTGTCTGTACCATTTGGGCAAAACTCCCAACCCAAAAGGGTCTGACAGTAACTCACAGCCCACATCAAACAGCCCTGCTTATAGGAGCCCCCACAAAAGGTGGGTGGTTGGAGAGAAATATGCTGTTCCTTTTTGGATCCTTGGGAAACCAACCCAAATGCATGTGACTCTGGAACGTTCCTCCCACAGTCCCTGGGGCAGAGTTTCATGCATCCAACCCAGGGAAGGAGAGGGCTCTCCCCATGGAAACAGTCTGCTTCCTACCTTGACCGACTCCGGGCTCGTGACAATGACCGAGGTTTTGTGGAAGACGTTGACCCGCACGACGGGTCCGTACTTCTTAGCCCTGGAAACCAAAGTGATGCAAAGGAGGCTGTCAATTACCAGAGATGTGACTATCATCTGATCAGCCCAGGCCCAGTGGCAGAAACTTGGTGTTGCATCCCAGGGTGGTAGTGGGGAAGGGGGGATTTCAACATGAGCCTGGGGCTAAGGCTCTGCCCTGATGGTGACTCACTGCTGAGTCATGTCCCCCACCAGCCTCAGTTTCCACATCCATCAAATAGGGTTGCTATTCTCCTCCTTTACCCCAAAAGGTTGTGCTGGGAATCAAGCGATATTACATCTCTGAAAAGTGTAAAGCACCACCCCGAACAATAACTCTTACCTAGGCACACCCCTACCCAATTTACAGATGAAAAAACTGAGGCTCAGAGAGCTTCTGATGGCTGCTCTAAGTCCTTATCGTTGGCAAGAGGCAGAGCTTGCCTTCTGAACCAGCCTCATGTACCTCTCCACTCAGGGGAGGAACTGTTGGGGGTGGGAGTGACTTGGGCTGAGGAGGGGAGGTGCTGGACTGGAGGGTGAGGGAGCTGACCCATGAGGGGCAGGGACTGGAGTAGGATCAACAAGTGACAAATTGGGACCCACCAATCCAAAAACACATCTTGGAGCACGCGGCCACAAACCTCATCCTTTTTCCAGAAGTAGGGGAGGTGTCCTAGAAGGAAACTAGAAGAAATGGGAAACATTAAGAGCACCAGAAGTCACCATCAAAGAGTGCTCCCTTCCCCACAGGACCTTGTGAAATCAGTGTTATCAGGCCCACTTCACAGATGGGAGGACTGAGGCACAGGGAGGTAGAGCACTGGCTCAGGGTCACCAGGCAGGATGCACATCTGGGTCTGACTGGCTCCAGGAGTTTCCTTGGGGAGATAGAGAGGAATAAAACCATATCCCTGGTGCAGAGGTTAGGGGCTGGCACATGGAAGGGACTCAATAATATTGTATGGAGTAACCTGCGATATTCCTTGAACACTGACTAAATGGAGGGCACCACACTGAGCCTCAGCCCATCGGAACTTCCCACACCACCTGGAGGTACGTCTATTATTAACCTAGATAATAGGCAGGGCAATTGAGGCTTGAAAGATGAAGTCACCTGGCCCCAGTTGCGCGGCTGGTACCTACAGTCCTTCTCAGCAGGGCATGGTTTGGTCACGCTACATCAGTAGTGTGATCACCAGATTATAAACAAGCCTGTTTAGTGTCACTCTACGCACATTCCAAGGTACTCGAGACTTCCTGTCTCTTGTTTGACTTTATGCCAGTCAAGCTCACTCAAGACAGCGTCTAGAATGGGTGACAACAAAACTGCAGTTGGGGTTTTCTGGGTCATGGAACTCACATTCTCCTGGGGAGACACAGAGTGAATAAACAAATAAGTAAATAAATATGAAGTCAGAGAGTAATGGGAGAAAAATCAGAGTGGTAATCAGAGCTGGGGATGGGTGTCGGAGGGTCATTTTAAATAGGCAGGCCAGGGAACATCCCTTTAAAGATAAGGTGAACATGTGAGCTGCAAGAAGTGAGGAAACTGACCATGCAGGTATCAGGGGGAAGAGCATTCCAGGCAAAGGGAATAGCAGGTGCAAAGGTCCTGAGGTAGGGTCTTGGTAAGTTCAAGGAATAGCAAGGAGGCAGTGTGGCTGGAGTAGAGTGCTTGAGGGCAACATGATACAGGATGAGGTCACCAAGGTGGGGGGCAGATCACGTATGGCCTTGGGGGCTGTCATCCAAACTTCTGCTTTGACCTCAGTGAAGTAGGGGTCACTGGAGTGTTTTGAGCAGAACAGAGCTGCGATCTGACTTGGGTTTTAAACGAATCATCCTTGATGCTGCACAGCTGAAAGTAAACTGGGGCAGGGGTGGAAGCAGGGGCACCAGGCGGGGGGCTGTGAGAGGTGATGAGGACTTGGTCCAGTGGAGGTGAGAAATCAGACTCTGAATGTACTTGAAGGTGGGTGGAGCAAATGTGACTTGCTGATGGATTGGATGTGAGGCTTGAGAGAGGGGTCAGGGATGATCCTGGGGCTTTTGGCCAGACTGCTGGGAGGATGGATGGAGCTGCCACTCACTAAAGTGAGGAGGACTGAGAGGGGTCTTGGTGGGGGCAGCAGACACCATTGTACCCACCCCCTGCCCTTGTCCATGCAGGTGGACAGGCTTCCAAAGGCCAGCACCCGCGACTGCCCTGGGCTCTCTTGGCTCTGCCTGTGGGAGGGGGCAAGCTGGAAATTCCAGCTCCACACTGCCAACCCCCCCAGAACAGCCCTCCGTCCATGACAGGGCAGGGTAGGGGCAGTGTGTGTTCCACACAGGTCCCAGAGTTCCCCAGGGGGGTTGCGTCTCAGTTGCCCCCAGAAGCAACTTGCTTCTTGGGCTTTCTGACCTTTTCTTTCTATGCAACTCCCAACCTCCAACCCCCTCCAGGACCACCCCCCCATAAACTACTTCCACTTAGATTCTTGTCTTAGGATTGGGTTCTGGGAACCCACCTAGGATAAGTGGATGAGGTCAAGAGCTGGCCTTTGCATCTTTTAGGGGTGCGTTGCCCACCTAACATGGAAGGAAAGGCGCATGGGTCCCCGCAGCTGCAGTTCTGGGAAGAGCTTCCGGCTAGAGGTGTAAGTGTGAGAGTCCTCAGCAGAGCGACGCTGTTTACAGACTGGGTCAGACCACACGGGGCTGAGCGCAGGCAGAGAAGAGGCTCCGAGGTGAGCCGCCGTGGCGGGGACAGGCAGTAAAGGGACAGCCAGCCAGGAAGACTGAGCAGGAGATGCCGGGGAGATGTGAGGAAGGCCAAGGAGAGAGGGAAACCTGCAAAGAACAGCTTCAAGGAGGGAGGGATCAGCCCTGCCCCCGGCTGCTGAGAGACCAGGCGAGATGGGACCAAGCACTGACCGTGCATCTAGCTCCACGGAGGTCACTGGGGCTTTGACCTTGACCTGTGGCAGGTTGGGTGGAGAGAGAGGGGGTCAGAGCCCGATGGGTGGTGGATATGAGAGAAGGGGAGAGAGGAACAGGGGCCAAAGACAGGCAGGCTTCAGAAGGCGGTGTTGCCGTGGGGGTGCAGAGCCAGGGTTGGGGGGGCGGCAGTTAGAAGGAATAAGAAAGAAGAGGTTTGTTTTACAGCACATTATATAAAAATAGGAATGATGCAGAAGAGAAAGAAAAGTGATGATAGAGGAGAGGGGGCATTACTGGGGTCACTGAGTGGGGGGAGCACTGCCCTTGGTTAGGAGCACTGACTTCCCAGTGGGGAGGGCGTGTGGGCCTGGTGCAGGGAAGGGGGCAGCTGTGGAAGCAGCCCTGGAAGGAAGTTCTCTCAGGCCGTTCCACTTGCTCAGGGAAGTAGGAGGCAAGAATAAAGGCTGAGTGTGCAATGGAGGAGGGAGGTGAGGGCCAGAAGAGAAGGAATTTGCACTGCGAGGCGGGGAGGGTGGTGCGTGAGGAAGGAGGCCTGGTGGGGTGCCGGGCAGTGAGGCCCACTCGAAATGAGTGGCTTTGAACTTACACCACTCCACCTGCAAAAAGATGCACCGTGGACATCACACATGACTGGCTGTATTTCTAGAATAATCCAGTATCCATGGTCACTCCCCAAAGCTGCACATTTAGGGAGAATATTCTCAGTTTTGAGTCACCTGAGTGAGAACAGAGTCTGGACCCTCTTCACCTTCCCAGGCTTGTCTGAGAGTCTCCATTCTAAGCACTGGGGTCCAGTGCCACCTGGGGAGGAAGGTGAGTGATACCTCAGGAAAGTCAAGGACATGGAGTGGCATGGGGTCCCCATTGTCAGGCAAGAAGCAAGCCTAAAACCCATTCCTTCCAGTTCCTGCAGGGGGCACCTGGGGAGGCGAAGGCCGAACATGAAGACCAGGTGACAGAAGTGACGGGTAAGGGACGGTAGAATGAGGAGATGGCAGACTCCTGGGTTGGGTAGGGCAGACAGAAGCCCTCCTGGGATGTCTCTGGTGGTAGACCTGATATGGTAGAGAAGCCCAGGGAGAGAGGGGAGGGCAAAAATCCCCGCCCCCCGCCGGGTCCCCGGCACACACAGCTTCCTACAACCCTTTGGCTGGCACAGTGGGAATCCAAGTTTTCCTGTGCGCAGAGAAAGTTTTGGACAGTAACTGGAGCAGAAGTCATCTGGAGAGCCCACTGTGAGGCCACCCAGAGGGATGAAGGAAGTCCATGAAATGGCTGAGTGGTGGGCCACTCATTAGAAGTGAGGGTGAGGGGCCAGGAATGTGCCTTGTGCCAGAGGGATGGGGTGATGAGTGCTCAGCTGGGCACCCCAAGTCCGCCGGATGCACCACCCAACAGAGCCAGCCAGGGGTCTCCACCATTGCCAGGAACTGACAGCAACTGTTGAACAGCCCCCAGCCCTGGCAAGTAGGAGAGCGCAAAGAGAACCAGTACTGCCCAGGAGTTCTGAAGAACTTACTACAAAATAAATAAAAACCGAGAGAGACTTTTCATTGTCAAGATTACATTCATCCTACACTGCCAGGTGAGCAGGGGGTGATGAGGACATTCAGAGCAGTGACAGAGAAATACAGAAGCGACTAGTGTTTGTGTGGGATCTGAATGTAGGGTCTGAGTTTTCAGCAGGCACATGGATTGTTGCAGTAGGATGTTGTTTGTCATAAGCACACAGAAGTGGGGCAGTCAGGGAGGGCATCTCGGAGGAGAGGGCATCTTGGTGACTCCTGCAGAATAAAGAGGATGAAGAGTAGGGAGAGGGGAGCACAGCAGTTGCCTCTCACAGGGCAGAGTGTTCTTTGCCTGCAAGCTGGCAAAGCCCTAAAGCACCAGCAGGCAAGTGCCACTCCTGGAGACTCAATACATAGATTTCTTGTCAACTCTGGTGTTGCCAGTCATGGATTGGGGATCCAGGCTTTAAATGCCAAAGCATCTGATTTGTGCTAAAAGTGGTTCCAGAACTTTGACTTAGTGTGGTTCTGTATTTGAACATCAGGCAATTTTTAATCCAAAATCCTTTTGCATATGCACTGTTCAGTTGACCTCCTTAGAATAAAGAGCCCAACCAAAATTATATTCAGCCTCCTCCCACCCTTCCACCCACCCACACACACCCCTGTAGGTCACATGTAGATTTTCAGCTGTAAGATCTGGGGGAGAATTCAGGCATAAAAAGGAAAGAAATATGACACATGCTACTACATGGATGACCCTTGAAAACATTCTGCTAAGTGAAAGAAGCCAGACACAGGAGGTCACATATTGTATGAGTCCATTTATACGAAATGTCCTGAAAGGGCAAATCTATAGAGTCAGAAGGCAGATAAGTGGTTGTCAGGGGCTGGAGTCTGGGGGGAACAAGAACTGGCAGCTAATGGGTATGGGGTTTCTTTTTGAGGTGATGAAAACGTTCTAACAGTGATGGTCACACAATTCTGTCACTATACAAAAAAGCACTGAATTGCACACTTTAAAGGGATACATTTTATGGCAACATAATTTTAAAAGTACAATTTTTAAAAAGCAATGTGGGGAGAGGAGCAGAGAGGGGCTTGATTTAAGTTCTGTCCTCTCAAGACACAGAGACTGGCTCAGGTCTGCAGTGCTTGAAGCACTTGGGTTTACCAGAAGGCCAAGACATGATGCAGCTTCTCAGAATAAGCACAAAATCCATTCAATTCCAAGCTGTTGGTGGTTGATTTGAAAACCTGAAAGGGTGACAGTGTACCTAACAGAGTTTGCAGGAGGCTCCCACCATCCACCGTGAAGCAGTGTTTATCCAGGATCTACCATGCATGGACCAGGTGTTGCTGTGCTAGGTGTTGGGGACACAGCAGTGGACAAGACAGACACAGGCCTATGGGAAAGACAGACACTTAACAAGAGGTTTCACAAATAATTACCTGATTACCATTCCAGTGACTTAGACTTTATAAAATGAACATAATAGATTTGGGTATGGGAGCACGTAGGACCTCCCTGAGGAGTTGGCATTTAAGCCAAGCCTAGATGGCTGGGAGAAGACCCATCTAGGTAGAGTGGAAGACACAGCTGCTAAGGAAGGAAAAAGGGATTGGGAAGACCCCAGGGTGGGAGAGGGCACCTGGGAGGACAGAGAGCCAAGAGGAAGAATAGTTGCCACCCTCTGTCACCAGCCATAGAGCTCTTTCCCAAAACCACCAAACAGAGATTCAGGCTTCTAATGCCAGGGCATCTGGCTGGTACTGAAGGTGGGTGCCTTCTGGAATGTTGGTGTCTTGAGGTTTTAAAAAGTGTGTCTTATACCATTGTTTATTCATTCATTCAACAAATATTTATTGAGCATCTGCAATGTGCCAGGCACTGGGGATACACAAGTGAACAACAGTATCCCTGCCCTCCGGGGGCTCACATTCTAAAGGGGGAGACAGACAGTCAACAGGTGAACAGACAGCCAACAAGAGAAAAGAAGGTAACTTCAATGGTGATGGCCCCATAAAGAGTTTGGGACTAGGAGGGCTTTACACAGGGTGGATGGGGCACAGCAAGACTCTAGAGAAGGGACTGAGCTGGGGTGTGTGGGTGCAGAAAGGCTGGGGGCAGCAGTGAGCAAGCAAAGGGTTAGAACCGTACAGAGCAGGTTCTGAGAGCTCAGCAGGGGCCTTGCTGGCCATAGAGTGGACTTAATTTAGAATTATTTAGTTCTAGAGTGATGGGAAGCCTTTGGAGCAGAGAAATGGCACATCTGATTTAAAGCTTCAGAAACATAAGCTTCTTTGGAGGGCGAGGTAAGGTGAGTGGGGGTGAGGGTCAAGGATGGAATGGAAGTACTAAGGAGAAGACACAAAGGTGATACCAGGACAGAAACAGAAGCAAAGGGGGATGTGACCAAAGTAGTGTATTCCAACCCAGGTTGAGTGACCCCGTCCAAGTCCCAAAGTTAAGAGCTTCCCTCTAGAGCCAGGCTGACCTGGGTTTAAATCTAGGCTTACCAACTGTGTGACCTTGGGCAGGTGACTTTGCCTCTGCGCGCCTCAGTCTCCTCGTCTGAACGATGGGGCAACAACAGCGCCTACCTAACAGGGTTGTCGCTGCCATCACGTTTTCGGGGCCCAGCAGAGCGCGGTGGGTGCCGAGCAGCTGCTGCGGCTGTGAGTAATTTGTTACTAAGAATAGTTAGCGCCCCTCTCCCGGCCGCCGTCTCCAAGCGGCCGCGCGCAATGGCAGGGCTGGACCCCCAGCCCCGATGCTGGCTTGGACGCGGCCCCCCGGCCCACCATTCAAGCGCCCCAACCAGGCCCCCGCCCCCACCCCCCGCTCACCTGGGCCGCGGCGGCCCGGGGATGTGCTCGTAGCGGCTGCGAGCGCGGTGCACGAAGGTGCAGCAGAGGCCAAAGACGACCAGGACGGCGCTGCCGAGCAGCATCAGCAGCCCGGGGCTCATGGCTCCGGGGCCGGCCAGGCCGGGGTCGGGGCCGGGCACGGAGGGGGCGGGAGGCCGCGAGCCGACTCAGCTGTCAGCGCCGCGCGCCGCCTCGGCCCCAGGCCCGGCGCGACCCAGCACCGCCCCCGCCCGCTCGGCTCCGCCCCCGCTGGCTCCGACCCCTCCCAGTGCTCTCAGTCCCCGCCAACCACGTCTCCGCCTCCAGCTCCAGCTCCCGGGGCCCGCCCCCGGTTTGCCCCGCCCACCATGTAGCTCCGCCCGCCCGGGGTTCAGGCCCCGCCCAGAACATGTAGTCTCCACCAATCACAACTCTGGTTCTGGCTCAGACCCCTTCCAGCTCCGCCCTCTCCCCTGCCACCTGCCAAGGCTCCGCCCACAACCTTCAAGCTCCACCCCAACAGCAGCTCCGCCCAGAACGCGTTGTCCCTGGCAACCCTAATTCCTCCGCGCTTGCTGCCCTGGCGGCGGCGCTAAATCCTGCTGGTTGGTCCGCCCCCTTTGGCGCCTTCATATAACGGCGTTGCTCCGCGCGCGGTCCTAGGCCCCTTCCTTTCTCCCTAAACCTTTCTGGAAACTCCAGTCCAGCCTCCAAATTTCCGTATTACGCCGACTGTTCCCAAGCCTCTACCTGGAAGCTGCAACCTCAAAGCTGGTTTCCCTTGCCCAGTCTGTCTACAGGGGCAGGTGAAGAGGACGCTGGGGACACGGGGGGCCTATGTCTGCGAATGAAGAGTACACAGCTGGACCTGAGGCTGCCACCCAGACCAAGGGGAAGCCCCATTAGGGAACTGTGGGCGCAACATCGGAGGCATTGACGCAAGTCCAAAGGAGCTAGAGTTGGAGTGGGTGAAAATCTGGATATGGAAAGTAGCCCTCAAGCGGGAAAGTGAGAGATGTGCCCGGGGTGGCCAAATGGTATCTTTAAACTTATAACCAAGACTTACCTCCCTTTTATAACCTGCTTCTTATTACCAGTTCGGGTATGACAGAAGGGGCCAACTCTGGGCTTTTTAGTTTCCAATTCTTACACTCAGGAGCGACCCAGAATGAAAGCAGTGGATGGAAAGGGCTAGTTGTGCCCCCTCCCAGTCCAGATAAAGATCCTTGCAGCAGCAGAGGGGGCACCCAAAGAGTTTAGATGCTGCTGGGTTTCTAAGAAAAGGGCATGCCCCGGCCCGACTCGTGGTCAGGAGTCCCGGAATCCGGAGAGGTTTGGGACTGAAAAACAGAAGTCCCCTGTACCCTCTTCCCAGGGACAGCCAGGGACAGTCCCTACCAGGGGCATGAATGTTCAGGGTGTGTGGGCTGCAGGGTGACAGAGCCAAGCTCTAAGAGCTGGGCCCAGCACAGAGGAGATAGGATTTCTGCCCCTGGCCACTGCAGCCTGGCTGTCCATCAAGGCTCAGTGACAACACTGGCCTCCCCTTAGGGCTGGGAGAAGGTGGCTTGCCACTGTGCCCCCAAGTGGTGGTGAGAAACAGCCACAGGTGCCTGCAAGGGACCTCTGGCTGGCCCTGCAGGGTGAGGGAGAAGGAAGCGGGGAAGTCAAGATAGCCTCTCCTAGACTGTGAAACCTCCAGGGGTTCGGGGCAATTTGAAGGGAGGATGCCAAACAATTATACCTTGAAGGGAGGGCCAGATCTTAAACTTCTCTGGCCACAGTCTGGGACAGGAATAGAACTGTCAGGGTATATTAGTCAGCGTTAGCCTGTCCAGCCAAGCTAGGGAGAGAAGTGGGTGTTAATATTCTCTGGTTCATTGGTTAACAGCAGTGACCTCTGCCTCTGTCCCATCACCACCTCATCTGATCTTTCCAACTCTCCTGTGAGCAGTAGGGAATGAAAAGCTCCCCATCAGAGCCTTTTGCCTGGACAGGCAGCACTGTTAGCCCCCAGCAGAGGGCGCTGCCTAGAAGCACGTGGCCAAGCACCTGGCCCTTCACCAGGAAGGTCTGGACAAACTCTGTCCACTACAGTATTCGCTGGCCACGTGGCTGTCAGCACTCAAAATGTGACCAGTCCACACTGAGAACACTGGTGGAGGAGACGCCATACAGAAAGATTTCCCAGCAGGAATCACTGAAGCAGAAGAGGTGGCCCCAAAGTGGCTGCCATCACTTGAGTAACCTGGCAGAACACAGGTACAGTGGCTCAGGGAAAAAGAAAGACCATGCTCCTTGGTTTAAAGCTAACTCCCCTGGAGGGAGGGGTAAATTAGGAGTTTGGGATTAACAGATACATACTACTGTATATAAAACAGATAAACCACAAGGACCTATTGTACAGCATAGGGAACTATATTCAATATCTTATAATAACCTATAATGGAAAAGAACCTGGAAAAGAATATCTATGTATATGACTGAATCACTTTGCTGTACACCTGAAACATTGTGAATTAACTATATTTAAAAATAAAAAAGAAAGAAAAAGAAAGCTAAGTCCCCCTCTGAATGGAGGACCCAAGACCAGTTACATAGCCACCTTGGAGAGCCTCCCCTCTCATCTGGAAAAGAGTTGTCAGCTGAAGAAAAACACACATCCTGGAAGTTGGGAGTTTTGTTTTATTCGAGGACCATACTGAAGACTATAGCCTGGGAGACAGCCTCTCAGATAGCTCCGAGGAACTGTTCCAAAGAGGTAAAGGAGGAGCCAGGAAATATAGGAGTTTTTGCTGAAAATAAAAAACATGTAGTCGAAGGTCAAAAGATTACTGCTAATTACAAAACCAGACATCTCAGGTTAATGATGTTAGTGCTTTTCTGTGTATAGGAAGATGCAAGAGTCCGGGCTCATTGCAATTACTCCTTAGATATGCATCTTAACTATTTAGGTCCAGCATCCTGTTCTTCTCTCCATCCTGAATTCCCTTCAGAGCGCACCGTGGCAGGGCTACGATGGCTGATGGCTTGATGGCGGGCATTCGTTGTTGACTGGAATGACAGGCAACTTTTTTTTTTGTCTCCAGTGTCGGGGGTGCCTTATGAGATAATTGTGAAGATTAAATAATCCTGCACACCAGAGGCATCTGGCATATAGTAAGTCATCAATAAATGCTAGTTCTTAGCAGGGAGGGGTGAGAGGACAAGAAGATGTGCGTTCTACACGTTAGCTGAAAGGGCTCATCTTCCTCCCATTTTGAAGATTTGTCACTAGGTCATTCTCTTGCT
The DNA here is from genome assembly GCF_048773025.1 of Camelus bactrianus. Lineage (NCBI taxonomy): Eukaryota > Metazoa > Chordata > Mammalia > Artiodactyla > Camelidae > Camelus > Camelus bactrianus. The sequence continues at coordinate 5,157,233 of NC_133544.1, forward strand.
GGTCCCTCCACACGGCATACCTCTCCCCACTCTGTCTCGTGTAGCTGGCAGCTGCCGGTGTGGACACCACCAGCCTGCCACTGAGCTTTCTGTCCAAGAAGAAATGTGGAACAGCCTGGGCACGTTTGTCAATGTTACCTCATTTTTCTTCCAATAATCCTGCTGATTATTTCTGTTTTCCAGTGGGGCTCAGAGAGGTTAAATGACCTTCCCAAGGTCACACAGCCAAAGCTGGAACCCCAATTTCTAGCATTCCAGGCATCATCTCCTAGCCAAGCATTTGCAAGGTGTAAACTCAGGAATGCCTTGGGGAGCTGGAGGTTGCCCCCTAGATTGCTTGCCTTCAGCCACTGACTGTAGCTGTCAGGACTGCCAGGGACAGTGGGCCTTTCCTGTCATCAGAGGAGAAATGCGGCCACCCAGGGCCCAGCCCAGTTAGGGCTTGCCAGAGGCATGCAGGTGAACAAGGAACAGATGAGGCCCGGCCAGGGACCTGGAATGCTGTACCTGAAGCTGACACCAGGGATGCAGTCCTGGGCGCTGGGCCACATGTGGGACATCCCTGCAGCATTGGCTCCGAGGGCTCCAGAACTAAGCTGTGTGACTCTGGCCAGAAGCAACCCCTCTCTGGGTCAGGTTCAGAGAGAGATCACACCAGGTGCTGACTGGAGGCCAGGTTAGACAGGTGAGGGCAGAGGCCTGTGGAGAGCAGACCAGCCTCCATCTGCAGAGACTTGGGAGGACTCTGAGGCAGGGTCAGAGTCCCTGGGGACAGTCACTTGTGAATGCTCCCTCCGCTTACAGGCAGATGGTGGCATGCACAGACTGGACAGGAGTCTGCACTTAATCCTGCCCCTTTCTGGGCTTGTGTCCCCACGTGCACGATGAAGAGGCCCAGTGAGGGGGATACTGAATTCCGTTTTCCTGAGGCAGCACAGTGTGGCAGCCCCCAGCTGGGGCTCTGGAGCCAGACTGCCTGGTTTCACATACTGGCTATGTGACATTTGGCAAGTAACTAAGCCCTCCTGGGCCTCGGCTTCCACATCTGTAAACCGTGTGTGGGAGGGGGTGCCATAGCACCTGCCTCGTAGAGTTCACATGAGGATAAATGAATGAATAATATGTAAAACCTTTAGAACGGTGCCTAGCATAGTAGGTGCCCAGCCAGGGTCTGCTACCTGCCCTTGCTATTACTATTGAAAGAGCAGGGAGTCAGCGTGAGCCTCCTTCTCAGGATTCAGGCCGCAGCCTCAGCCTCAGCCTCATTTGGAGTTGAGTGGTGCTAGGTCTGTGGGTTAGGGTGGAGGAGCATCCTGCCTGGAGAATGGGTGGGCCCTGCCCAGAGGAGTCAGATGGGGCCTGGAACCTCCCCAGTTGCTCCAACAGACAACAGTGATGCTCAGGGACCAGCTGAGGGCTGGACCACTCCACCCCACCACTTGGGGAAGATGCCAGGGGCCTCAGATGGTGGCCCCCCACTGTGGGTGCTGAGGGGCAGTGGGAGGTACCCTCGTTACTTCCACCGCACCCCCTGGGCCTCACCTTGTGGCATCATGTCCTCCAGGCCTTGGAGCTCCTCAGTGTGGGGAGGGGCAGGGAAGAGGGCATAGGAGCCCTGGGAAGAGGAGCCAGAGGCTACTGCAACCCATCCCCTGGCTCCAAGCCAGAGGGACCAATAGCTCTGGTCCTCCTGCTGGGCAGGGCCATGGCGCGACCCTGCTCTGAGGGCCCTGAGGGCCACCCCACCTTCCCTGGGCTCTAGTCTTAGCTCGGCCCTGTCTTACAAAGGCCAGGGACACTAGCCTCCTAGGTTCATTTCCCCATCTGCACAGTGAGGAGTTTGGCCTGGACAAAAAAGCCCTCCCACCTCCTAACTCTTCAGGATTTCCCTGCATCCAGGGGACATGCTCAGTCCACTACCCACTGGGCAGTGGGAGGCTGCACAGCCACCTGCTTGGCAGAAGCGGCCCACAGGGGTCTCCATCAGCTCTTTCCAGCAAGACTGGCAGCCAACAGTGGGTGGGGACCCTGGGCCAAGTGGAGACTTTCTGCGGGTATAGCCAGGGAGTTCGGTGGTTAGGGTGCTGGCAGGGGCTAGGGCTAGGCAGCTTGTGTTCAAATCTGGCTTCTCCCTCCCTGGCTGGGAGATCTCAACTAAGATACTTAGGCTCTGTGCACCTCTGTTTCCCCATCTGTAAAAGGGGAAGAAGAGGGTTGTTTTGAGGATTGAATGAGTTCAGGCATGCTGCATGGTTCTTACAACAATGCCAGCACACAGGCCACACTCAGTGCAGGGTTAATGGTGGTTTCCATGCGGGGCTCAACAGGGTTAGACACGCCACAAAAGTTTGGGGCCTGTGCTAGCCCCACTCAGAGCAGAGGTAGGAGGAGTTCGAGAGGGTGATCCCATACTCCACACTCAGCTGGGAGACCCCACCAGACTTCTGCCTGCACCATTTCCTCTGCCAGGCACACCACCCCTAGCGCCAGCTCATCTCCCAGGACAACAGCCAGGTTGGGTTGGAATGCCCCACCCAGAGCCCTCTCAGTGCCCCTACATGGGCAATATCCTGTTCTCACTGCATAGAGACCAGCTATCTGCTTACCCTCCCGGCCCCCTATCCGAGGCTGAGCCCAGCCATACTCAACGCCCCTTGACAGGCCTGGCATGAGTTAAGGTAGAGGCCCTTAGTGGGCAAAACAACTTCCACCTGTGAGCAGGAGGGAGGCTGCAGGCCCAGCCTCCTTCTCCCACCCCCATCCCAGCTTCCAGGCAGGTGTGAGTCAGACAGAAAAGGCAGGAAGGGATTTGTAAACAGTCACGTTTTTGGCGCAGCCCTGGGTGACAGAACATCAGTAGTCTCAGTGGATCCACAGCTTGCTCGACCCCCAGGGTCGGGCTGAAGGAATCAGAGATTTCACTGAGCAGGGGTGGGGATGGAGATGGCAGAGGTGGCCCTGGCACAGTCTTGAAAATGGAGAAACTTGAAGCCTCACCAAGGACCATGTGGCTTGGTGTAACTGCATGGAAGCCCTACCCAGCCAGCATGGTGGTTTCCATACCTGGGAGCAGGGGAGGGTCAGGCCTCAGGGCTGGGGGAGACCACCCAGCACAGTCCCCAGAGCACCCACATGAGCCCAGCATGATAAGGAGGTCCAAGATGACCAGGAGGTGTCTCCTTGAAGTCATCCAGTCTTCCCTGCCAGCCCTCCCCAGGCACTCGCTTCCTCCCAGGCAGCCTGACCCTGGCCGATACAGTCGCAGTGCACAGGTCACCCTGGACCCATCAGTCTGTTGGCTTCCCTCGGCCCCACTAGATGCCTTCATGTTTTCTTCAGCAACTTTTCCAGGCTACGGGTCCACACTCTAGGGCCTTCCACTCCCCTCTGGGCAGGGCAGGCCTTATCCACTCCCTCCACACACCAGCTATGCCTCTGTTAATGCAGCCAGGGGGCATATCTGTGCTTGAAGGGTGGCTGCCCTCAGAGCTCAGAGTTCTGTCAAACTGTGTTCCTGCTGCTGCTTGAGATGCTTGGAGGTAAGAAAAGAACATCTGGAACCCACGATCACACACCCACAGGGACCTCAGGGATCCCAACACACACTGCCAGTTCCAAGTTGTAGAAGACACGTGGCCAGGAACACAGAATAGGCGTGCACCATCTCACATGCATCCACAGGACAGCATTACAGATGAAACACCCCTATGCCACCACCCGCCGCCCCCTATACCCTCGGATTCGTGTGCGCGCACCAGGCGCGTCCCAGGCTCCGGACGCGAGAAGGAAGGCCAGGCCGGACAGACGATGCTCGCCTACAGATCTGGGTCCTCGCGGCTGCACACGACACCGGCGTCCTCCTGGTGGTCGCAGTTGTGCGAGCCCAGGCCTGCGTGCGCGCACTGCAGCAGGTTGCGCTCGCCTCCCGCGCAGCGCACGTCGTCCAGCAGGATGGGCAGCGTGCGGCCCTCGCCGAACTCGGCGCGCTTGGCCGCCCGCACCGCATAAGCAAAGCCCAGCTGGCGGCACACAACGGCGGCGGCCTTGATGTCCCACGCGTCGTCGCACACGGTGCCCCAGCGTCCGCCCGCGAACACCTCCACGCGCCCGCGGCCCGGACTCAGGCCCGCCGGCCGCACCAGGCGCACGGCGCCGTCGGAGGGCTCGGGGTCATCTGTGCCCGGCCGTCCCCGCCGCCTGCCGCCCCGCCGGCGCCCGGGACGCCGGGTGGCCCGCGGGGTGGGCGCGGGCCGAGCGGCCGTGGGGTGGCTGCGGCGGGGAGCCTTGGTGGGCGTACGCGCTGTCGGCCTCCGGTTGCTCTCAGTCGTCCGGATGAACTCTGCACAGAGGAAGAGCCTGCGGTCAGAGGGACCCCAGCCACCCCGGCCCACCCCAGCTCTCCACCTCGAAATGCACACCCCAGGAAAAGATGTCCTCCTCTGCCTTCCACTCAGATCCTGAGGATGAGGTGCCTCTTGGGCACCAGTGGTGCTTCCTGGGTCATCCCCACAGGATGTCATCCTGGAGCTGGGTGCCAGATGCTTCAGTCCTGCAAACCTCGCCGGCAGCTGCTTTGTGCCTCTGCTGCTGCGTCTCTTCCCCCACCCCCAGCGATCCTCCCCTCCCAGGAGTCCCCAGTCTGGCAGAGGGGAAGGACCCTTACACTGGAAATTTATGAGGGCAGTGGCAAGGAAGGGAAGTCTATGGGCTTCTCAGAGCAAGTGATCTTTCTGGTTCCAATCTTTGGTTTAAGGGTGAGAAAAGTGAGGCTGGCTGATGGGGGGAGGGCGAACTGCTGGGGGCAGAGGGCAGAACCGCAGGATGGGAATCAGCCTGCCCAAGACCCTTGGTCAAGTGAGGCCTTCCCCTCCAGGCTCCCAAGGCTGCTGTCCCCCCTGCCTATCACAGGGGGCTGGATGGAAATTTTCTAGATGTAGGGCTGTGGAACCACACTGACCATCCCCCTACTATCTACCTCACCACAGGACCTGCACACATTAGGTTTTGGGGAGCTGAGGTGGGTGATTCCCTTTGTCCCTGAAGAACATGGCCCTCACACTTGGCCCAAGTAAGCCACAGGGATAAACCTCACTCTCCATCAGACAGTCTGCTTGACCCTGCCTCCCTTAGGGGAGATGGAACCCCCAGACTGCTCAGTTACTATGGGAAGGGCTCAGAGGGCCACCTGCCCCTTAATCCTTCAAACTCAGCCAGTTTCACTTTGCAAAACACTGAGATGGGTGCTGAGAAAGGCCCTGGATAGAAGGCCAAGTGCAGGCTGGGGCTGGAACACGGGCCAGACACTCCCTCAGCCTGCACCCTGGCCCCCACCCTGTTAGGGAAGGACTTCCATTTTCCCAAGGACTTCCTTGCTCATCCTGCTGCCTTCACTGCCTATGCTGCCCTTCCCCCACCTCTGCAATGCACCTTCCTTTTGGTCCAGGCTCCACTCAGCCTCCAGGACCTTCCTGCCACGCCCCCTCCATCCTGGGTTCTGCACTGCTCTGGGTCCCCATGGCACCCAGCACAACTTCGGTCACGGGGCCTGGGACACTAAATGCCTTCTCTGTCTGCCCCAGCTGGGACAGGGCCTGGTCTGACTTCTCCAATGGCCCCAGAATCCAGCACAGAACGAGTAATTAACAAAGTGCAGAAACTGCTGAATGAGTGAATGGAAAACTCTGCCAGGGCCTAAAACCAACTGCGGTGAGAATTAACCTCCCCTAAGCCCGAGCTCATCCCTTCCCTCGGTCTTCCTCACCCCTCCCTCAGGACTGGGCACCCCCACTGGCCCAGGTGCCCAGCCTCTCCCTTTTCCTGCCCCCCACCCCAGTCTGCCAACTGGAGACCTGCTGGCCTGATGAAGTGTTTCCTTTGGCCTGAAGGGCAGTTTTTAAAATTGTGAACTAGTTGCCAATATTTTCCAGGAGATTGTACGTAACAACCCAAGAAGGCAGGGACCAGACCCACTTGCTCACCATGATAGCCCCAGCATGGAGCACATATAGGTTGTGGATGGATGGATGGATGGATGGATGGATATCCTGCTTGTCTTAAGAATTAGAAGATCTGACAACACGGGGTCTCTCTCCCTTCCCACCTAGCTTGGGCCCAGTGGAACAGGCCTCACCTTGGGGCATACCCATTTCAAATGGCACCAGATTCCACGGGCAGTCATTAAGGCCTGGCCTGGCCCTTGGGTCATAAGGATTTGTATCTGCTCCCTCCCCACCAAGCTTATCAAAACAGAATCATCTTATAGCAGACCCAGCCCAAATGTCCCCTCTCCCAGGGGCCCTTAAGCCTAAAATAACTCTTTCCAGTCTTGCTCACATATAGATATATCCTCTTTCTCGGTCCCTCCCAAGAACTCTGAGTGAACTGTGCCTGGGACCAGCTGTTTTCCCCTTGACCATGCTCGTTGTGAGGCCTGCAGCCCCTTGGGGCCACTCACCCTTGGCCGAGGACTGGCACACGCCACTTGAGTGAAAGGGGGCTTATGGAGTTCCAACCACTTTAACTGAGTGTCTAATGAGCACCAGGCGCCATGCGAGGCATCGGGGCCCAGCCAGGAGCATCCACATCTGGTGGAGGGGAGCAGGGTGTGGCTGTGGGAGCTCCCACTGTGTCCCCTGTTGGCAGCGGCACTTACTTTCTTTGGGCACGAAGTGGATGAGGCGGCTCCTGACCTTCACCTGGGCGGGCTGGATCTGGCACTTGCCGGGTGGTGCCCGTCTGCCGACACACAGGAGGTGGTGAGTCCCACCCTGGGAGCCCAGCCTGAGCATGTCCCTCTGACATGGCCCTCCCCCTGCAGCTAGGCCCGAAGGGGAAGGGCTGGGTGGGTGTGGACAGAAGCAACGGTGCCTTATGGAGCAGCTACTGTGTGGCCCGCAGCATTCCTGCCGCTTCATGCCTCCCAGACTCCGAGAGCCCAACTGCAAGAAAGGAGTCCTCTATAATGGCCCATCAAGTCACACTCAGCCTCTGCCTGGAGAGCACGTGGGAGGGCCAGTGGCTCACCCCTTCCTGGATCACTTCTAATTCGGAGCATGAAGTGTCCTTGGGATGTGATCAAATGTCACAGTCCTCTCCAGCCTGCCTGTCTGATTCCTGTAACTTAACTACAGACCAATTCCTGCCCCAACCCTGGTCCCCAACTCCCACAGCCTTTGAGGAGGGTCTGTCCCTCTGGTTCTGGGACTTCTGGTGACACAGAATCAGGGAAAGGTTAAGTTGATTGAAAGAATAAAGCGGGGAGAGAGAGAAAGCCTCGAGGCAGGCAGCGGAACAAAGGGACCTGGGGGCCTTGGAGTGTGAGGCTGGAAAGAGCTGGGAGAGAAAAGACCCTGAGTAGAGCTGCCAAGGTTCTGAATTGGGTCTCCTTGGATGTCTTTGAGGGCACAAGTAAGGAATGGAATCCCATTTTAATGAGCTCTTGGCCGTAGATCTATGAGTCTTTGAATGAGACCGACCCTATTCTGTGACCAGCCCACATGGGTCCAAGACTTCAATGGGTTCCAGCAGCACAAGGGGAAAGCCTACGGGCTGAGGGAACCACGTGACTTGGGGTGGCTTCCAGACAGGTTTGGCAAAAGAGGAACATGGAGTAGAGGTGTGGGCCTTTCCCCCAGAGGCTGTAACACAACCAGGCACACCCACTCGTCCAAACTGCAGGAAGGGTGCACTGAACTCCAGTTAATACCCACATGTTTCACACTGACCCAGCAGAGTTTTGGTCCTTAAGGAAATTACATAGAAATGTCTGTTTTGCAAAAGGGTAATAGATATACCCAAAAAGGCCACAGTGGTTATGTTTGGGCGGCAGTGGGTGATCCCACCCCAGCCCTTCCACTTCCCATTCTCTCATTTTCCAAATGTTCTGGGACGGGGCTCCTATGCAATATGTTATGATGCAAAAAATTACATGGACTCCAAAGGAGAAAAAATGAAAGAGATGAGAAGGGTCAGGGAGGGAGCAGGGAAGGGGAGTCTGGCCCATTTGTGGCTCCTCTGACCCACACGACCTTGAGCAGAGCGCCCTGAGTCTCAGGTTCCCTCTGCTGCATGGAGGTAATGAGCCAACAAAATACTGCACGTCTCAAGGGGATGGTGGGTCTGAGGCAGCATCTGGTATGAATTAGGTGATAGTTCCTTCGAGAAGCACTCTTTTTTCTAAAAATTGGAAATAACCTACATGTCCAAGGAATGGATAAGGCAATTATGACCCAGTGACTCAACAGAAAATTATGCAGCCGTCAAAACCGAGCCTTTTTGAGGGTGATGTTGCAACATGGAAATGTTTATGCATAATAAGGGTAGACCAACGAAGAAAAATGCCAAGTCTGTCTGTGCTTCTCCGCAGTGACATAAATCCAAAGAGGAATGAGACCTCAGGGAAATGAAAGGAGGAAGCACTTATGTTCTTCTGGATAACTAGTTGTGTCAATAATGAATAAATTTGTACTTTCAACAAAAACGTGTGGTAAACAAGGAATGTCTGAGAAGCCGTCACAGACCAGAGGAAGCTAAGGAGACATGATGAGTAAATGTAATGTGGAAACTAGGTGGGATCCTGGAGCCAGAAGAGGACACTAGGCAAAACTAGAGAAATCCTTGTTTTATAAAGTGTGGAGTTGCCCTAACTTAAAAAAAAAAGTGGGGAGGGGGAGGTATAGCCCAGTGGTAGAGCACATGCTTAGCATGCATGAGGTCCTGGATTCAATCACCAGTACCTCCATTAAAAACTTAAAAAATTAGGAGGGTGTCACTCAGTGGTAGAGTGAACAGGGTCCTGGTTCAATTCCCAGTACCTCTGTTTAAAAAAAAACAAATAAATAAACCTAAAATTATCTCCCCATCAAAAAAAACACACAAAAAAAAGTTTTTTTAATTTTAAAAATTAAAAAAGTTTTAAATAAAAAATTAAAATAAAATCTTAAAAATTAAAAATATGCAGCATTTAATTAATAGTCATGTATCAATTTGGTTCATTAATTGTGAAAAATGTATCATGATTATGTAAGACGTTAACAGTAGAAGACACTGGGTGAGGGATATATGGGAAACTCTGTACTACCTTTGCAACTTGTCTGTAAATCTAAAACTATTCTAAAAGTTTTAAAAGAATTTTTAAAAAATGTAACGGTGGGGCCTGCCCTTACCCAACCCCACTGGTATCTCTGGTTTCCTCTGATCATGAGTAGAGCTGGTCTTTGAGGCTCACAGGTTGGTTTTGAATCCTAGATCTGCCCCTTGCCAGCAGTATGAGCTTAGCTAGTTGCTTCCCCTCTCTGTGCCTCAGTTTTCTTATCTGAAAAATGGGGAGATTAATAACACCCACCTTAGGGAGTGGGAGAGGAGGAAAATGAGGTAATGGGGATGAAAACTCTTGGCAGACAGAAGGAGCTAAGGCGATGCCATAGGAGGGGGACTCACCTGGAGGGGTCGATCATTTTGTAGACCACCCCGTGTGCCGCTGTGGCACTCGGCATGCCTGTTGACATGAAGTACAGCTCCCCTTGGACAAGAAACAAGGCAAAGAGTGAGAACGCTGCCTGAACACTGTGCCCGGCAGCCCCATGCCCCCACCATGGCTCTGAGCCGGACCCCAACCTCAGCAAGCCACAAGGGAGACGCTCCAGGTCGGTGTAGCTCTCCAGTCCCTGGAACTGGAAACTGAGGCTGAGAAAGGCGTCCAGACGTGCCCAAGGGCCTCTGCCACCCAGCCTCCTGTTCTGCCAGCTGCTCTGACTGGACCCACACAGGCTCTTGCCTCCTTCCTGGTGACCCGGCTCCACCCCTGGTCCCTTCCTGGGGTTCATGCCTAGCACCACACACCTCTGAGCACAAATGAAGGCCCACTGCCTGCCTCCTGGGTGACTGCGGGCACATGTGGCTCCCTGAGCCTCAGCTTTCCCACCCCCAAAGTGGGTGTGCCCCATAGGGTCGTTGTGAGGATGGAGAGACCAGACAGCCATGGCTCCATCGATATGGAGTAGAATTGCTGTTGTTATTGTCATTGTCACCCAGGGGCCGGGGCCTGCCAAGTCCTTGGGGGCAGAGCCTCTCTCCACTCACCAGCAGGCCCCTCTGAAGCAAGAAGCAGGGGCAGAAAAGTACATGCTGGGGGAGTCCCTAGTGTGAGTCCCAGCCCCTGCACGTGGCCCCACGTGAGCTCCAGCAGCTCTAGGACAGCCCCACTTCAAGCCTCAGTCTCTGCCACCTCTCCTGGCGGTGTTAAAAATGCAGCAAGTTAAGTTATGAGCACCTGGCGCCATGGATGCTCTCAGGGAATGTTCTCTGTTCTCTCCTCACCCCCATCCCGGCCGCTGGCCCTTGCTGCCACTGGTACCTATGCCCAGGGAATAGGCTTCATTATTCCTAATTTACAGACTAGAAAACAGAGGCTCAGAGAGGTTAAGTGACTTGTCCAAAGTCACACAGCTGGTGAGTGGTGAAGCAGGCCAGGAAATCAGGAACAGCGCCGCCCCCAAGCCCACACTGATATATGATACATGGTAGCTGGGAGGCCCAGACACAGGCCGCATGTGACTTAGTGGGATGGTTCAGCCATGGTAATATCTTCTGTCCTTATAAGAGGACAGCGGAGAGCTCTCCCAAGGTGGGGGGCGGGGGTGGTTTCCCCAAGGAGAGGCTGAGACAGACAGGGAGAAGGGAGCTGGGAAGAAGGCATGTCCCTGGCGACTGGTGCAGTCACTGAGGGCTTCATATGGTGGGGTCTGAGAGTCAGAGCCCAGGAAACCTGGGGGATTCCTTGATGGGGAAGGCTCTTGAGAGGTGACCCCCTGGGAACTGGGGTACATCCAGCTGTGGCAGGGAGCTGGGGGCTGGGAAGGTCAGGATGTTGAGTGGTCATTAGCCCTGGCCCTTCTAGGAGCACCAGCCCTGCCTTGGTGGTGGGGGGCAATAAGCCCACAAGGTGATAATGCAGCTTGTGGGAGGGAGAGGGGTACCCTGGCAAGCAGGCCCCTACCCAAGAGTCCATAGGCACAGCCACAAATTTGTGTGTAGCTTTGAGCCATCACTTCCTTCTCTGGGCTTCCTTCGGGAGAGAGGCCCTTGGGAGCAGCCACTGTCTTCTCCCTGGCTGTGCAGCTCTCCTCCAACCTACACTCCAGCCCCTGGAGCACCTCAGGGCACTCTGCACATGCTGTTCCCTTAGCCTAATGCCCTTCCTTTGTCTGACCTAGTTCAGGCTTGAGGCCCTGCTCCGGGAGACCTCTAAGGGCCAGGCTGGGTCCAGTGCCCCCCATCCTATGACTAGGCAAGAGAAGTCAGCCTCAGTTTCTCTGCCTGTAAAGTGACAGGATTGGATCAGGTGCACTCCAAGGCCCCATCCAGCCTAAATCTGCAGGGACCAATGGCCCCCAACCCACTGCACAAGCAGGGAGCCCCCACCAGCACTGCTAAGCCCTGCCCAGGACCATGCTGCCCTCCTGGTCTCTGTGGTGTGGACTATTCCTAGAGGACACCGGGCCAGCAGAGGTCCTCATTTTGCAATTTGCAACTATCAGAAGATGGAGCAGAGACGCTGAGGCTGGAGGGAGCTGGGACAGGTTTGTTGGCATCAGCCCACAGGTCTCTGTGCCTTCCGGGGCCACCTGCCCAAGCTCGCCACATGCTGTCCCTGGGCGGTCTGTCTTTGAGGGGCCTCCTCCTGGCTGACCATCCCTCCATGTCACTCAGAGGGCTGAGGAAGGGCCCCTGGGGAACTGCCCCTTCCAGGCCCTGCCCCTGGGCCTGGCTCTGGAGGGGGAGGAAAGTGGAGAAAAGGCACCCCTCCTTTCAAAACACGTTAACCCCCTACTGCCTGAAAGAAAGGGCTTCCCAGGGCCCAGTGGGCTTGGAGAGGTGGTGGGGGCTGGGGCTGTCCTTTTGAAAATTTAGATTCTGACGGGTGTCGTTTCAACAAAGGTTTCCCAGACTCAGGCCTGGGGGCTCTGGGCACTGGGCCCTGCAGGGGACACCTCTCGAAAGGCCCTGGGGTGGGCGTTGCCTAGTAACCTGGCCAAGCATCCACCGGCGCCCATTGGGAGCCCCTCAGCCTTTGTCCAGAGACAATCCTAGGGCCAAGGACAAAGGCGGGATCCAGCCCCATGGCCCTTCCTCCTCTCCCCTCCCCCTCTGTTCTTTGCATTGAAAACACAAGTGGCTGAATAGGGGACCCAGTAATCAGCAAGAAAGCGGTGCTCACCGCTGTCTAGAGACAATGTGGTTTCATTTATAGGCCCCAATACTTTTGCCATCAGGAACCCAGGGTGCTGGAAGTCCCTGGGGAGTCGCTCTCCCCACACCTGCCTGCATTTCCACCATCACAGATCCTTTCCTGGTCCCATAACTGCCCTGGATTCTTACCTGTGGTGTCACACTACCCCTGCCCAGAGGGGAGTGGGAGAAAGGGGAGACGGGAGACCACCACTCTCATCTTCCAGATGAGGAAATGGAAGCCCAAGTGAGAACTGAGACCCAAGCAAGATTCGAGCCCTCTGAACAGGTCACTCTCCAGCCTGAAGGTGATTTCAGGCCTGAGACACCATCCCAGGCCAGAGGGACCCACAGGGTGGCGGGTAGTCCCAGGCATGGGCAGCCTGGGTGGAGAGGCCTCAGGAGCCCTCACCGGCCTCGTCCTCTGCGAAGGAGATGATGTGCGGGTAGTAGTTGTTGATGAGGCCTGGGAACTGGCAGGTCTGGCCACGGCCCATGCAGATCTCGCTGTACCGCCACTGGCTTGTCCCCAGGTTCTCTCGGAGGGACATCAGACGCCTGCGAAGGAGGAGGGGCTGTGGGATCATGCCTGGTGTGGTGCTCAGAGGAGCCCCGCCCACCAATCCTTCCATCCACTCACCTGTTACCCATACAACCAGGACCATGCATTATTTGCAAGGTCCAGTGCAAAATGAGCAGGCAGGTCCCTTGCTTAAAAGTACTAAGAATTTCAAGACAGTGATCGCAGAGCAGTAAACCAGTGTGGGTTCTTCTGAGCATGGGCCCCGTGCAACTGCACAGGTTGCATGTCCATGAAGCCACCCTGCGTGCAATCTTTACTGAGCACCTGCTTTATACCCAGGGAAGTACAGGGCTGAATGAGACCAGAGTGGTTCCTGCACCCTTGGCTCAGCCTCACCCACTGACCAGCAAGAGGCAGACAGGAGCTGGCTTCTGTTTCAGAACCCTCCAAGGCTGGCCCAAGAGTCTGCCCATGCTTTGGAGCTGTCTCCACTTCAGAGCATGAAATGGAGAATCAGGCGTCTTCAGAATATGCTGATCTTGTCCCTCTCTCCCTTCTACACCTGCCTACTGATGCTTTCAGGTCCTTCTCAGACGTCCCCTCCTCTGGGAAGCCCTCCTGACTGCCCCTGTGCTGGGCTTCCTCAGCACTGCATGGGCTCTCTGAGGCTGGACTTGGGTGGACCAAGTGTCAATCTGTCTCCCTGGCTTGGGTACAAGGTACTCTTCAACTCTGTTACTGTGGCCCTGGCACAAAGCCTGACCCAGCAGAGGGGTTTGGAAAATGTTGGCAGAATATGTTGAATTTCTGTGGTCAGGTGACTTGGGCACTCCTGGGGGATGGGAGGAGGAGGGTGGCAGAAGGTGAAAAGGAGAATCAGGGTAAATACAGAGGCTTTATCTAGACCCATTTTCCAGAAGGGATAACTGAGTCCCAGAGGCAGCCCCCAAGCTGGGAGAAGGATCCAGCAACCAGAGGCTGAGGTCAGGGTTCTCTTTGACTCCCACCGCAGGTGCAATGGCCGTGCCCACCCAGGCCAGCAGCCTGCAAGAGGTGAGTGCTCTGCCAGCCTCGGGCTTCCTTGTTTCCTCTCCTGAGGAACCCTGTTCTGCTCTCACATGGAGATGGGAGTAATTGAGAGCCACCAGATACTGAGCACGTTCTAAATCCTAAGTGCTGTGTATGTACTAACCACCCTCAAACAACCCTAGGAAACAGGTATTATTATCATTTTGCAGATGAGGAGACTGAAGCACAGAGAGGTAACGTAACTGGCTCAAGGTCACATGGCTGATAAGTGCACCACGCTTGGGACACAGACCATCTCAGCTGTACTTTTCTTTTTTTTTCCTGGTTTTTTTTTTTTTTTTTTTTAGTTGAAGTATAGTGGTTTACAATGTTGTGTGAATTTTTGGTGTACAGTATAGTGATTCATTTACACACACACACACACGCGCACACATATTGTTATTCTCAGCTGTACTTTTAAACGCCATGTCAGGTGTGTATCTTCCCTGGGTCTCTCTGGTCCTCAGTTTCCCCCTCTGTACAGTGGGAGACGGAGGTGGTCATCAGGCTCCATAAGCTTCCCTGGGGAAAGAGTCTGACCCACAGCAGGCTTGGGAAGTATGTTCCTCCCAAGGGGAGGTGATCATCCCAACACCACCACCACCCCCCACCACAACACACATACACCCTCTAAGGGCTCAGTGGGTGGAGGCAGGGCTGCCACAGAGCATGGGAATCAGGCAGTAAGGCTCCGTGGGGCCCCACAGTCAGACCCCCGCGGGAGCGCCGGGCTCCCCTTTCTCGGGCAGGGTGACCTCTCTGGCCACTTGGTGCAATGACAGGTCCTGGTTTCCCCAAGACCGAGATGGCCCAGAGCCTGCGGAGGGTGTTGTTCTTTCTCCCACCTTCCACCTCTGCCGTCCCTGCCCCCTTGCAGCCGCTGTCAGGCCACTTACCCGCTCATGAAATCTCCGAAAATGTAGAGTCCGTTCAGGTTGGGGTACTCGCAGCCCCGGTACACATAGCCCCCGGTGACCGACTTGCCCAGTTTGTGCGGGTAGGCGAATATCGGCAGCACATCATCTGCAGAGCGGGGAGAAGCCGGGTGAGCAAAGCTCGGCGGGTGGTCCTGAGTCTCGCGCGGGGAGCGGGAGAGAGGTCCCCAGGAGGGCCCCAGATAGTCAGCCAGAAGGGCTGGTGGGCAGGCGTCGGTGCACGGCCGAGCGGGAGGCAGATCCGGGGAGACGGGTCCCGGCGGCGCGGAGGCAGGGGCAGGGGGAGCGGCGAGGGGACGGGGGTGGCGGTCACCGAGGGAGGCGTTGGCGCACAGCTTGCGGTCGTAGCACTCGAAGCCCTCGCGGGCGCGCCAGCCGTAGTTGCGGCCGCGCTCCACCAGGTCCACCTCCTCGAACTTGTTCTGGCCCACGTCGCCGCAGAAGAGGCGTCCACGGCCCGCATCCGTCGCCGGGTCGCCGCGGTCGAAGGAGCAGCGCCACATGTTGCGCACCCCCAGCGCGTAGACCTCGGGCCGCGCGGCGGGGTCGCCCACGAACGGGTTGTCGGGAGGGATGCGGTAGAGAGGGCCGCGCTCGTTGCGGTTCACGTCGATGCGCAGCACTTTGCCCAGCAGCGCCGACCTGCGGGCGGGGTGGGAGAAGGCGCCGGCTCGGGGTCGCCCTGCGCCTGGGTCAGACACCGCGGGGAAGTGCAGGGGCCAGGGACTCACGGCCAACACAGATGCCAGGCGAGCCCCGGCTGAGGGGCCTGGTTCAAGTCCTCCTCAGCCTCTTACTAGGTGGGTAACCTCATTCATCCATTCGACATTTTTTTTTTTTAAATGAAGATACTGGGGATTGAACCCAGGACCTCGTGCATGCTGAGCATGAGCTCTACCACTGAGCTATTTCCCTCCCCACGCATCCACTCAACATTTATCAGGCACCTTCCTATAGCCAAGCCCTGTCCTAAGCCTCCACATAGCTACTGGGGTGAGCCGACTTTGGTCTCATCCATTGCACGACAAAAATGATGCTTCATGGGGGACTCTGGCAGCTATTGCTTTGTTTCATCCTCACAACAGATCTTTTCAATAGGGAGGTACTGTTATGATTCCCCATTTTACACATGGGGTCGCGGAGCTCAGAAAGGTCATAGGGCGTGGTTGCCACTCGCCTAGTAAATGGTAGGGCTGGGCTCCAGCCTAGGCAGCCGGGCTGCAGAAACTTAAGCTCTTTACCACACTCTCTAACCTCCCTGGGCCTTGGTGCCCTCCACTGCAATGTTAGGGTGGGCCCTCTCTTTCCTGCCTACTTACAAGGTTGTGCCACAGGGTGAAAATGACACAAGAAAGATCACTCCTATTGACAGTTTTCCTCCAGTGCCCCGCACGGTGACTGGCAGGTAGTAGGTGCTCATGAAGTGTTTGCTGAGTGAATGAATGACTGCAATCAAAGTCAAGTGTACCCTACAAGGGTACAGGCCAGGGCAGCGAGAGGGGAGAGAAAGAGCACCGCAGGGCCGTCACAGCATGTCGGAGAGCTGAAAAGGCCTCAGTGGCGGTCTAGCTCACCCCACACTCCACACACACCACCCTGACCTCAAAGATGAGGCGACCCAGGTTATGAGTGAGGGACAACTTGCCAGATGCCCCAGGCAGCTCTGGACTGGAAGTGCAGTCACTTCAGTGCACCATGCAACACCAGCTTCTGGGGCCCTTGGAGTGAGGAGGCCTCAGGATGTGCCCTCCAGAGCCGGGTAGAACAGGGTGCAGTGCCAATCTCCATGCAGCTACTGGGGGTGAGCAGCTTTTGGGTGTCATTCACTGCATGATAAAAGTGACACATGATGGGGAAATCTGCATCGTGCTTAAAGATGTACTGGGGCGGGAGAGAAATAGCACAGTGGTAGAGCATATGCCTAGCATGCATGAGGTCCTGGGTTCAACCCTAGTACCTCCATTAAAAAATAAAAAGATGTACAGAGGGGAACACACCCTTTTCATCTGTGATTTTTGATGCACCTACTTATGTATGTTTTTTTCCCTAGCTGTTAGCATTTTGGTGCACTCCCTCCAGGCTGCTTTAAGGCAGTCTGCCCACTGGATGCAACTGTGCTCCCGGTCATTCTCACAGCATCAGCACCCAAGCGTTCCCTCATCATTAGAGAGATTGCACATGCTCCTCTTTCATGGTGATAAAATGCTCCCTCCAACCCAGTAGATGCCTCACAGTTAATCCCCTATTGTGGACTTCTAGGTTTTGCCCCAGTGAGTTGCTCTCTGCTCCAGCCTGCTCAGCCCCCAGCTCAGCCCCCACTACTCCCCGGAGCCCACACACCGTGCATCTGGCTTTGACACATAAGTGGGCATAACTCATAGCAGCAAAATAATGTTTTAAGTTCTGTCCAATTATCCACAGATCCTTAATTTCTATTTTCTCAACTTCATCTCTAAATACATCCCAACATGAGAAAGCTGCAATGATTCTTACACTATCACATATGAAAGCACAAGTCACAAATGGTGCACACTTTAATTACTGTAATCAACATCATACTCGCTATTTTTACTTTCTGGGCCGAGGGAGGTTTTGTCATTTTGGCTAAGAGAATGGAGGATGCAGCCCTGGAAGTCCTGGATATCCTTGTCTATACTCACAAGACTCTCCGAGTGTGTGTGTGTGTGTGTATTTGCACACGTGCACGCGCGTGTGTGTATAAGCAGGGGAATGGTGGCAAGCCATCTGCTCAAGCCAAGAAGTGAGAAACTGAGAGCAAGACTATGCTTCAACTTCTGGGCCATCATAGGGGACCCACACTCTCCATTTGGTCCAGGAAGCATCCCTTTCCTTCCTCTGGCTCCAGCAATCTCATCTGCCCAGAAGCTCTGTGATGTCACTTCTCAGGTACCCATGACAACATGATCACCTTTATTCCTCATGCCGAGCCTCCCCTTGGAGATTACCGTTATCCCTCTCTAACTGATGAGAGGAAGTGACTGGGCTCCCCAGCTGGCTAGCTGCAGGCTGAGCTGCAGCCCAAAGCTCTTTCTTTTACCCTACACTATATGGCTGAGGAAGTAACTCCCCCTTCAGAAGAGTATATGAACCAGGAGTAGGTAAACCAACCCGCCAGCCAACCCAATCAAAACATACTTGTTTTGGGCATTTCCAAACTTTCCAAACGGGTCTCCAGCCATCCCACCATCTCCAGTAAAGATGTAGAGGTATCCATCATCTCCAAAGAGCAGCTGGCCCCCGTTATGGTTTGAGGCTGGTTCTTCAATCTCCAGGATTATCCTAAAAGAAGATTAAAAAACAAACAAAACAAAGCAAAAAAACCCCAACTCAGCCAAAAACACAAAACAAGATCACAGCATAAAACCTCCTCTCTCTGGGTTGCCTTTTCATAGTTGGAAAGACTTCCTGTACTTTATAGCAGGTGATTTTTACAAGGATCTGGTAAGGTGGACAGGGATAATTCATGCCATTGTGCCAATGAGACCCAAGAGGCTCAGAGAGGTGGAGCAACCTGCCCAAGGTCACACAGCCCATAGATAGCACAGCTGGGACTAGAACTCAGCTCTTCTAGTCTGGTCTAGTGCTTTTTCCACTGCTCCCCACTGCTAGAACCTGCCCTGTTACCATCAAGCAGAACTATTGACCCAGTCACTGCACAACCGGTTTCCTCAGCATTATAGCTATCCATACGCTAGCCACTCAGGCTGAGCACTTCTGACATCCTTCCTCATTTGTTCTGTGCTTAACTTTTAAGGTGGGCTGGATAGTGTGGGTTGTACTTGTCTCCACACTTACTCCTCAGTGACCTCCCTTACTGCCATGGTGGGCCCTTCCACCATACTGCCGGCCAGCTGACTTCCAGTTAGGCTGGAAGTCAAGCGGAAGAGAGAAGCCACATTTCCCTGGCTTCCGGTGCTGCCTCCAGAAGCAGTGGTTGCAGGGAGGGCAACAACTGGAGAATGTGGGCTCCTGGGTTTCTGCCCGGACATCTGGGTACCAGCAGGGGCCAACTCAGCAGCATAAAGAACTTTTGCCTTTTGCTTGTCTAACTTACTGCAGGAACTAATCTTTAGTTCATGTGGCCTTCCCCTTTTCCCTCTCCACTCCCTGTGTTAAATTCCCTCTAACCGAAATGCCTAGGCCAGTCTAGATTTTACAGGGTTGGTTGCTGACTTGCCAATCCCTTACTAGTACAAATGAGAAAAATGGAGATACAGAAAGGTTAGTAACTTGACCCCAGGACTTTGGACCTTCAGAGCCAAGATCAGAAGCCTTTCTATTGTGAGGCCAACACACACGACTTGGTGAGCCATACACAACCCCCAACTCGCTCCTCCATGGAGAGGACAGTGTGAGCTGTTATTCATCTCCCATTGGGATCCCAGCCCTGAGAACGGACACTGATTCACGCAAGCCTGACCACTCACTCCTGGCCCTGCCCTGAGCCAGGAATACCTACTTCTCCTGTAGTCAAGTTCTAGGCTAATACTTGTGAAATCCCCACAGGACCCTTGCTGACCCTAACTCAGAAATATGTTCATCCATATACTTTGTGTTCCACCTTCAGTCTTCATCAGAAATCAATTTTTAAAAGTCACTGTTGAAGATACATCCATTCTGTCCCTCTGTCTCCCCTCTGTGAGAACCATGTGGTAAACTTGGCCTCTCTTGGAGAATTGGTTATGCAGCCTCATGTAAGATAATGAGAATTATGCTTTCTCCTTTTGCCCTGGCTGCCAGGAAGCTCACTGACAAAATTTATGCTAGATGACTAAATCTACATTAGACCTCACATTAGCCAGCATTTGTGATTCCTTCTTCTTTTTATATGCTCAATGTCAAGATTTTACAATTTTATCAAATTTATGATATGCCTATTTGCCCTCAAATCCAGTCCTGACCCCTGATCTCCCCCACCACCCTACCTTACCTGCTCTCTACTTCAGGGATCAGCTCCTACAAACTACATTCCCCATGCTCCTTGCCTAGCTGGCCTCCAGCTAGGTTCAGCCAGTGGGAGGCATTGGCAGGAGATTGGAGGGCAGGAGGAAGGAAAACACTGGGGAATTTCTCCCTCTTTCCCCCTGTGCCTTAGGTAGTGTCTTAGCAGTAGCTGCACGCTCAGCCTGGCTCAGGCCCACCATGGTTCCAGCTTCCACGAAGTGGCCCCAGCTCAGGGCCTCCCAGAACCCACTTTGTCCTCCCAGCCCACTAGGTGGACACAGCTCCCTTCAGTTGTTAAACTCTGAGTTGTCTCCCTTCCTTCCCAGGTTGCTCTTTCGTCAATTCTAACACCCGAGTAACTAATTCCCAGTATCAAATTCTGCCTATTTGAATTACCTGGTACAGGATTTGTTTTCCTATTGGACCCAGACTTACATGCATGGTCTTAATAATAGGCCAGGTCAAGCCTATTTTGAATACAGTTGGGGCAAAACGGGTACACAGAGAGCAGGCTGAGTGTTGTTGTTGTTGTTTTTATTGGGGAGGGGGAACTAGGTTTGTTTATTTACTATTATTATTTTTCTAATGGAGGTACTGGGGATGGAAGCCAGGACCTCATGCATGCTAAGCGTGCGCTCTGCCACTGAGCTATACCCTCCCCACCAAGGCTGAGTGTTGAGGAGCAGAGGTCTGGAGGCGAGGAATGGATAAACCTGTTGGGGGTGGG
This sequence comes from Camelus bactrianus, assembly GCF_048773025.1. Taxonomy (NCBI): domain Eukaryota; kingdom Metazoa; phylum Chordata; class Mammalia; order Artiodactyla; family Camelidae; genus Camelus; species Camelus bactrianus. The sequence goes on from NC_133544.1 coordinate 5,177,679, forward strand.
GAGGAGAGCAATGCCTGGGGGCAGAGGGTCCAGGTGAGAAGCAGGAGGTGGGGTCAGGTGTGCCCTGGGGCCAGAGCTAGGCTGGTGGGATCAGTGGGTTGGGCCTGGGAGGGTGACAGACCAGAGCTCCAGCTCTGACACTTCCTAGCTGTGAAACTTGGCAGTCACGTCGCTGGAGTCTCCACTTCCTCATCTGTAAAATGGGGCTGCATGAGGGGAGAGGGTATAGCTCAGTGGTAGAGCACATGCTTAGCATGGATGAGGTCCTGGGTTCAATCCCCAGTACCCACCTTGACCAAAAAAAAAAAAAAAAAAAAAAAAAAAAAAAATATATATATATATATATATATATATATATATATATATATAATATAGTTACATGGTATTGATTTTCTTTAAAAAATAAATGCATAAATAAACCTAATTACCTCCTCCCCCCTAAACACCCCCAAATTTTAAGACAAATAAATAAAAGGGGGCTGTATGAGAACCAAATGAACTGAACTAAAGTATCTGATCCAAACCTATAAAGGAAAAGAATCTGAAAAATATATATATTCTTTGCTGTATACCTGAAACGCTGTAAATCAACTACATTTCAATTTTTTTTTTAGTATTTTCTTTTCTTTTTTAAAATATATTTTTGTTTTTATTTATTTGTTTTTGCTTTGGGGGGAGGTAGTTAGGATTATTTATTTTTGATGGAGGTACTGGGGATTGAACCCAGGACCTTGTACATGCTAAGCACCCGCTCTATCACTGAGCTATACCCTCCCCCCAACTATACTTCAATTTTAAAAAATAATAATAAAACAAAAAACAAAGTACCTGATCCAGGAGTTGGACACGACCCTGTGATGCCTGTTCGACAACGGCTTCTACCCTGACCCCAGAACATCGGGTTCAGCCCCCTCATCCGGCTGATACTCAAATGTTTCACAGCCTGTGCGGCACACAAGTCGGACGGGCCACACGTGGTCACACGGGTGCCCACCCCAGCACACGGCCGGATTTCAGCCCTGCCCCACCCGGCCTGGTTCCCCCGGCAACCACCTCTCCGAGCCGTGGTCCACGGTGTTGACGTCATCCTCCGAGACCCGGAACTCGCTGATGCGGATCCACTCTCGGAAGTCGTCGTCGCCCACGGAGTAGTAGACGTAGAGCTTGCCGTTGTGCCGGAAGCCGGGGTGGAAGGCGAGGCCCAGGAAGCCCCGCTCGTCGCCCTCCCAGGGCGAGGTGAGCACCGCGCGGCTGATGTTCAGGAAGGGCTTCTCCAGCCGCGAGCGGTCGGGCAAGTAGGCCCACACCAGCCCCACCTGCTCGGCCACAAAGAAGCGGTGGGTGCCGTCCCGGGCGTGGACCATGGCCACGGGGTTGCGCAGCCCATTGGCCACCTCCTCCAGGCACAGCTGCAGGCAGCCCTTGGCGTCGGCCACCACCCGGCCCAGGTTGGAGTTGAGGTTCTCGTTGACCAGCAGGCGCGGAAAGCAGTAGTCCTCGTCGTCCAGGGACAGGTAGCGGCAGAACTTGGCGCGGTTGCCTTCCAGCGCCCAGAGCTCGCGATCCGGCGAGAGGTGGCGGAAGAGACCCCGGCATGTCTGCCACATGTCCAGGCAGTAGTCCTCGCAGAGCCCTGGCACCGTCCGCAGGGGCGTGGACGGGTCCTCTGCGTCGTAGAGGTGGGCTGCGTACGGCGAGCATTCCTGCAGAGACAGGGACCGCTCAGGGATGCTTTGTGGTGGCGCTTATGAGCTGTGGGATCTCGGGCAGGTCACCCTCATTCCCAGACCCTCAGGCTGCTGATCCGTAAAATGGGAATGAAGCCATCTGTCCCTTGCCACCAACTGTCTCAACTAGGGCAGCAGCTACACCCGGCCTGTAGCTCCTCGCCTTCATTCTCTCTCTCACATCCTTTCTGTTAGAACAAATAACCACACGATTACTACTACTATTCCTAAAGGCATCAGCAGCTACTTTTGAGCACCTGCTGTGTGCCAGAAAGGTTATGAGGCACTGTACTTCCTCCTCCCTCTCCCTGCATGATTCTCTCCTTCCCTTTTGTCAGATCCCTACCCAAAGGGCTCCTCTGGGGAGGTCTTCCCTGACCCCCCCATCCATCATCCTGTTTTCTCCTGGCCTCTGACTTGGCTTAAAAAAAAAAAAAAGGCCCAAATCTTAACATTCCCTGTTAGTATAATGAAAATCCACGTGTTTCCATGTTTATTGTCCATCTTCCTGGAAACATAAATCCCACGAGGGCAGGAGTTTTGCCTGTCTCGGTCCCTGCCGCATTCCACAATGTCTCGCCTGTAGGAGGACCACAGTGGATACCTAGGGACCGTGCTGAACACTGACTCCCCCTGGCCAGCCCTTACCTGGGAATAAGTGCTCCTCTTATTCCTTCACAAGGGAGAGAGTGCTACAGATGGGGAGACTGAGGTGTGGGCACCCCAGGGTCATTCAGGGCCATTCAGTCAGCGTGCGAGACTCTGTGTTTGATCTGGGGCTGACCCCGTTGTCCTAGCACCCGGGAGCATGTGCACATGCGTGAAGGCGTAGATTTTGCTCATGCCCACGTGTCCCCCTGAGCACCAGGACCCCTTCCTCCATCCCTTAGTCACTCTGGGCTCAGCCCCTCCCAGGGAGGGCCCTGGGGTGGTCCTCTACTGCCAGAGCTGCTTTTCTGTGACATAAGTGAATCAGATCCCCTTGGACACCTCTTCAGACCCTCTTGACCTCACTGGTCCCTTTTCCAGCTCTGCTGGGCTCTAACTTCACAGGGCAAAACCCACCAGCCATAGCTCACCCCTCACCTCCTACCACAGCTTCCCCAATGAGGAGGCTCTTGGGACTCCACTGGGTATGGAATGTGAGTTAATGTCTGATGTGGCAAACCTCTGACCCCAGGAGAAGGCAGCTGATGGATAAATTGCTCTGCCTTCCTCCCTGCCCAGGACAGCCCTGATTCGCGGTGTGTGTGATTTCTTGGAACCGTGGTCTCGTCGGGTCAAGCATCAGTCACATTTGGCAGCAGCCAACTTGAAACTGCATCCTTGACTGGGCTCTCCCTCTGGCCCTGTCACTCCTGCTTACAGCATCCATTCATCCTAATAAGGAAAAAAGCCGCGAGCCTTGTCCCAGGTTCTGCTTTCTGGGAACCCAGGCAGAGGCAACAAATGGGACCAGGCCTCTCCCAGCTTCAAGCCCCAGTACCCACCACATGAGAGCTGAGAGTCCCACCCCCACCCAGAGCTGAGGACTCCGCACCCCAGTCTCCCTAAGGACCTCCCTCGGCTAGAGCCTCTGAGCTGAGCATACATAGTTATTTATGTGAGTCTGACACACACCCCCTCCATCAGGAGTTCACCAAGCCAAGGCCTGGTCTGATTCAGCCCTGGGTCCCTGGACGCCTTGGGGGATGCTCTTCCCACAGTAGGGGGAGTGCAGACAGGCACATGCTCCCCTCTTATAGGAGAGGCCAGGCCGGGTTCCAATAGGAGGCCCCCAGGGGCAGCGGGTAGCAGGCTGCCCTCCTGGCTGTGTTCTCAGGCTACTGGCCAGGGGCCATTCCCGCCTCCCATTACACAATTGAGGCTTTTGGTCATACCATGGCCTGTGTTCCTGGCTCCTCTCTTGCTACTGTGGGGCTGAGAGCCACCTGGTGACTTGCTTGAGGGTCTGGTCAGTACTGTCCCAGGCCCAGACAAGGATACCGTGTTTCACATGCCCCTCTTGGCCGGCCAGTGGGCCAGACGGCCAGGCCCAGGCCTCTGTGCAGTGCCACCTGTCCCACAGTTCCCCTGGAGCCTCCTGTGAGTCCAGCTAGCAGCTGAGGGTGGACCAGGGAGGGTTTGTGTGCACCCGCCTCATTTAATCTCTGTAAGGTAGGGTCACTGTGATTCTTACTGTATAGATGAGAAACTGAGGCTTAAAGGAGGCCACGTGCCAAGAAGTGGCCAAGCCAGGGCTCAGACCCAGGCCTCATGATGCCCAGACCCAAGCTCTTTTCAGATTAGTCAGCAAAGTTTCATTCAGCAAGTGTTTACCGGGGACCAACTGTGTGCCAGGCACTGTCCTCAGCTCCAGAGATGCCATGGGAAGAAAAACAGACTTCTGGGAGCCAATCTGAGTGCCCCTCACTCATCAAAACCCAACCCAGAACTAGAGAGGGGGCAACGAGGGCCTCCAGGGTGCCAGGTTGGAATTGCAGCACTCATGCATCAAACCACTGGGTCCAGCCAGCCCTTGCTCATGACCTAGGTACTCTTGCCTACACATGGTACAAACCTGGTGCACAGACCAGAGTAGCCCAGAAGCAGGCAATGATAAGGGGATGCCATGATTGCTGCTGGCAAGGAGGACGATCAGAAACTAGCCTCATGGTGGTCAGTGGAAGGGGGACGGGGTGGCAGAAGACCCTCGGAAAACCAAACCAGTGTCACACTGCTCGCTGTCTGGGCCATTCAGCACAGAGGCAAACAGTCTGCCCACGTTACTGCTCTGAGGTTGCCGCTGTGCAGTCACTGACACTCATGACCCATGATGCTGGGTCCCAAAGGCTTCTTACGTCCACCATCTATTCCTTAGGAAGTCTTTGGACACAATATTCTCTCACAGGACGTTCCTTCCTCGCCCACTTCCGCGTCTGGCAAACTCCTATTCATGACTCAAAGCCTAACTCAAAAGTCTTCCCTTATCCTTCTATTCTCTCAGGCTCTGACTCCCCCAGCCGTCGTGAATGCTCTCACAGCTCCCTGTCCCGATGTCGGACACATTCCCCAAACTGTAACCCTGCAGCCTGCAAGGTGAGCTCTCCGCTTCTGTCACCCCCGAAGTGCAAGGCGAGCTCTCCGCTTCTGTCGCCCCCCCCAGTGCAAGGCGAGCTCTCCGCTTCTGTCGCCCCCCCAGTGCAAGGCGAGCTCTCCGCTTCTGTCGCCTCCCCAGTGCAAGGCGAGCTCTCCGCTTCTGTCGCCCCCCCAGTGCAAGGCGAGCTCTCCACTTCTGTCGCCTCCCCAGTGCAAGGTGAGCTCTCCGCTTCTGTCACCCCCCCAGTGCAAGAGATGGCTCGGCTGGGGCTTAGTTTCTCTCTGTGTGTCTGTCCACCCTATAGACTGTGGGGCCCTCCAGGGCAGGGGCCCCAGGGCCCAGCACATGGTGGGTCTTCAAGACAGCAGGCGATTTGGCAAAGTGATGCAAAAAAAAAGGGCTTTGCTGTCAGAGCATGTTGGAGACTGAGTCTACCATTCCCTGAGTGATCGGGGCAAGTTCCTTAACCTCTCTGTGCCTATGTTTTCATCTATAAACGGGAAAAGCCCATACAGTTATTGAGTGGAATAAACTGAAACGATGCATGTGTTTGTTGAGCAAATGCTCAAACAATACGGGCCATTAAGAGGCAACTCAGGGGCTCACAGTCTTTAAGGCATTAGCCTGCTGTGACTCCCTTTGCCTGGCAAAGCAATAAAACTGTTTTTTTCTGTCCTCCCTGCTCCCCACACACACAAAAAAAGGCAACTCAATATTCCCTCCTCCAGGAAGCCTCCCCGGACTTTTCCAGGGAAAGTGGGCCTTTCTCACTCTGCCCTCCTAATCATCCTCAGGAAGCCTTTTGCCCATTCTGATAAATGCCTGTGTCTGTCTCTTGAACTGAACAAGGGAACTTTTGAGGCTGGGCTTGTAACTGGCCAACTGCCTTGGGGCCCAGCACCCAGCACCCAGCACCCAGCACCCAGCACAGGGCCAACATCTAACGGGCTCCAGGGAAATGTCTGCCCAGCACATGAGCCTGCAGAGCATGTTTTGCACAGACTTCTATCAGAAACCAGGCTTTGGGGACTTCAGGCACTTAGAGAGGCCATCTCAGTTACACAGGAAGTTCATTATGTGGAATGGCTCACGTCAACCTACGACCTAAGCTGCCATGTGTCACGAGCTGTCTTCGCTCCTCCTGATAACACAGGCATTAGATGAATGAGGGCAAAACCCCAGGAAAGGTCTGAAGGGGCCAGGAGGGACTACTGCCTTCCTGCTGAAGAGCATTCTGGGCATCTGGAGGAGCTGTGGGTGCCAGATGGGGGCAAGTTCTGGGAGGACTGTGGGCACACGCATGGTTTCATGGTCTCTCTCCCCTGTCTGGAGTCCAGGCAGTTGTGAATGCCTGAATGCCCTCATTGAATAAAACTTGTAAATAAGGCCCCCCGGCCACCTCCCCTGGTAGAAATCAGGAGGTCCTGGATCCAGATGCAGCCTTGGCTCCCAGAGAATACTGTCCTCCGTCCAGTGCTCTCCCGCCCTCCCACAAGGCCCCGCCAGGGAAACCGTAACCTGGCCTTGGCTACACTCACCAAGCTCTCTCCAGACATGAGGTCACTCCCAGAGACGCTTGGGGGAGAGGAGCTAGCGGCCATCCCACCACTGATTGCTCAAGGTCAGGTCATGCTGGGAAGGTTCCCAAGGAGAGAGGGGAGCCTTCTGCCTGGGGAAGGGTAGCAGGACTGACTCTTCCCTTCCTCCTCCTCAGACCTGCCCACCTTATGAGCCCTGCTGAGCCTGGCACATAGTAAATGCTCAGTAAAACATGTGGAGTAGATGCATGAACTCTGCTGTATGACTGGAGTGGGACGACCACAGGACCTGGTCCCCAGTGAGGGTGGTGGCCTCTTGACCAGACCCTTCTGGCTCCCCTGAGATGCACAGTTCAGAGGCTCAGCAGAGTCCACCAAAGGCGAGCCCTTTGCATTCTGGAGCTCCCCAGTGTCCCTCTCCTCGTCTGCTCCCAGCCCCTCTTATTTCCTGCCTTGACAGCCCACTCACATTGTCAGTGAATGCGGGCCATGGCCACCGCTGGGCTGTGTGACCACCAGGTAAGTCCCTGCCTCTCTGGGCCTTCTCTGAATCGGCCTCTCGGCCCCATTCAGTCCCCTGCCCAGGCTAGGGAGGCACTGGAGAAATCCAGTGGGAATCGTCAACAGAGCCCTGAGTATGTGTCATTCAGTCTGCATGGCAACGCTGGGGGAAGCTAAGATGGCCCCCATTTTAAAGATGATGCAACTGAGGTCAGTGATGACCTACCCAGGGCTGCAAAGCCAGGAAGTGGCAGAGCCAGGATCGAATTCTAGTAGGTCCAACTCCAGGCCAGCCTTCCTCGCCCGTTCCCACCAGTGCCAGCCCCTGCTGGGTGAGGCTAGGACTTGGCCAGACGGCTCCACCCAACGGTCTTCTCGCTGCCCAGGTGCTGGGCCAGGGCCAGCCTTAGGGCTTCCCAGCCTTGACCCATTACCCACCTGGGGTTCCAGTCAGTCACTCTGGAATCAGGAAAATGAACAGCTGAGGCACAGTTGATGTGGGCAGAAGCTGAGGCTCAGAGGGTCACGGGGCTGCTAGGTTTCCCCAAAAGGATGTCACTCAGACGGTCTTGAAGGATGAGAGTGCCTCCACTGGGTGTAGGCGCCATCCCAGGGAGAGGGCACAGCACGAACTGAGGTGGGGTCCCGAAGTGCCTGGGGCATCGCAGGACTAGCTCACCCAGGGTTAAAGCTCGGCGCACATCAGGGTCCCAGAGGAAGGAGGGGCTCTCAGACTCCTCCTTCAGGGCGGGAGAGGGGAGCTCACTGGGAGCTGAGCATGCCCTCTGCCGGGCTCTACGGCTCCCACCTCCCTGGGGGCAGCTCCGGGGAGCCCTGAGGAGGACAAAGACTTTCCACCCCGGTCCTCCGACAGGGCGGGGCTCTCCAGGGGCCAGAGCACGGGGGGTGGGGGCTGTCTTTCGGCGGTCCGGGGGCAGAGGAGCTCCCTCCCCAGAGGGAGTAATGACATCATCAGGAGGGGAAACTGAGGCCCAGAGAAGGCCCAAGTCACAAAGCTAATGACGGCAAAGCCCTGAGCCGTCCCAGGATGCCCATCTCCCCTGCCCCGTGCCAAGTTACTCCGGCTGGGGGGTCTCGGGTTCCAAAGCCCGCTGCCCACTCTTGACCGTCGCCCAGTGGGGTTGCCACCGCCACCTCTCTCACCCGCGACCGAGGCCCGCGGCGCGCGCGCCCTCCCGCCGCGAGCCCCGCACAGCCGCCCGCGCGCCCGCTCACCTGGCACAGCAGGTCCAGCGCGTAGCCGGCGCACTCGGCCCACACGGCGGCGTCCACGCGCGCCGCCAGGGCCGCGAAGCGGCGGGCCAGCGCCGAGTCGTGCTCGGGGGCGCAGCAGCCGAAGGCCGAGTACTGCGCGCAGAAGCGCAGCGGCTGCGGCGGCCGGAAGGGCGGCCTGAAATCCAGGCATTGCGGGTGCGCCGCGGCCCCGAGCGCCCGCAGCGCCAGCAGCGCCAGCAGCGCCCGAGCCCCGGCCCCGGCCCCGGCCCGCCGGCCCGCCATGCCGCCGGCCCGCTCCGCCCCGCTCCGCCCCGGCCCGGCCCGGCCGGCGGAGGAAGAGGCGGAGGGAGGGCACCCCCGGCCGGCGCGGCCCCCGAGGAGCCGCCGACCGCGCACTGAGCGCCCGCCTCCCGCCCCGCCGGCACCCTCCCCGGTTGCCCGCCCCGCGGGGCCTCTAGTTTGGGGACCTCCCCGGCCAGGGGGGTCACCTCTGGTCGGGGACGCCCCAATGGGACTGAAGGAAGAGAGCGAGGTGCGGAACTCGGAACACGCACGACCTCTGTTCCCGCTGTTCGGGCAGCCTCTTCCTCCTGGACTGGGAGTCTTTCTAAATACAGTGGCAGTGACCTGGCCTCTTGGGACCCGGGTGAGGACTGTTTCCCTCTTCTCTGGGATATGGCTGCCTCCCCGCCGCGCTATTTAGCCCGGGAGGTAGATGACCCCCCTCCCCCGCCGGAGGCCTGGACCCCTAGATTCCAGTCCTACCTCTGACTGGGTCAGGGCAGGGCCACGATGGAGCACGTGGTGGGGAGTTCTCACAGAATCACTTAAAAAATGGGAGTGCAGCAGTGTGAAGGGCTGGTGGTGTTGCCCTGGGATTCACAAGGAAAAGTGAAACCTAGGCCCAAAGTGGGGAGGGAGGATGGGATAGCCTCCAGAGTCCACCCCTGGCCCCCACGCCAGGCTTCGTCCCTTTCTCCCCTCCTGTGCTGGCAGATTCCCTACCACCTGGGACTGCTGGGTCTCCTCCCTCCCACTCCTGCATACCCCCTGGGTGGGCATCCGGCTCTCCATCCTGCAGCTTCTGCCTCTGCTTCTGCCCTGTATCACCTACCTGGGTTATGGGACCAGCTCCCCCAGCAGCCCCATGCCTCCCCTACCTCCCCATCACCACCACTCCACAGAGCCAGAGAGGATTTTCTGAAAGGCAAATACCGTGGGGCCTCTCAGAGCCCAGGGCAGTGGTTTGCAAACTCTCTTGAGCAAGCCAGCTCCTAAAATGGAGCTTCTGAGGCCCAGAGATTCTGATGAGCCCCCCTACAAAATTCCAATGCAAGAAATTCTGAGATTACTCTTCGAGCAACCCAAGTATACAACACAGAGAGCAGGCTGGGGTGCAGCCTCAGCTCCCATGGCCTAGACATGACTCCCTACACACACATACACACACACACACACAGCCTCACCCACCCCAGAATCTCATACCACCAAACTGCTCCCCCCAAGGCACTCACTTCTCCCATGGAGAATGCCTTTCTCCATTTTCTCTGTCTGGTAAACTCCTATTTGGCCTTCATGGCCCCAAATCACACACCCATGCTGGGCAGGTCTCTTTGAGCTGCCCTGGGGAACTGGATCTGTGTCTCTGTGCCAGCCCTTATGGCAGGACTAGGGGTAGATTCATTTCTGCTCTCCAGGGTCTGTGACTTGGGCCTGAGCAGGTGATGCATAGAGTCAGGTTGTCCACAGAAGATCAAACATCTCTAAGTATTTAAGGAGGGGGAATTTAATGCAGAGACTTGATGACCAAGAAGCCATACAAGGGACAATGAGGCAACCTTGAGACTAGCAACAGCAGGAAGATTCTGCAAGTCCTTGACACAGGAACAGCAGGCAGTGTTACTGAAGGCAAGGAGCTAAGCTCACCCCAGTGGGCTGGAGCTGGAGACAGCCCCTGTCAGAGAGTCTGCCTGAGACAGAGGGAGAGAAATACTCCAACTTCTCCCTTCCTCCTGCCCTCCAGCTCCCACCAGTGCCTTCCACTGGCCGACTCCTGCACAGTCTGGGGAGGGGCACCTGTGATGGCCCCTTCCTCCCAGCCTGGAGTCAGACAGGGTGATGACACCTGTCTCAGTCTGTTTGGGCTGCTATAACAAAATACCACAGACTGAGTGGCTTATAATCAAGAGAAATGTATTTCTCACAGTTCTAGAGGCTGGAAGTCCAAGATCAGGGTTGGGTTCTGGTGACGGTTCTCTTCCTCATTGTTGTGTTCTCATATGGCAGAAAGAGAGGGAGAGAGAGCAAACTGGTGTCTTTTTACAAGGGTGCTAATCCCACTCGTGGGGGCTCCACCCTCATGACCTAATCACCTCCCAAAGGCCCCCACCTCCTAATACCATTGTCTTGGGGGTTAGAATTTCAACCTATGAATTTCGTAGGGACACAACCATTCAGACCATAATAATAACACATCAACACAGGGCCCTGGAAGAGGTGTACAGGGATGGGAGGGCAGGAGGGACACAGAGCCTGGGCCGTAGCCGTGAGCTTTGAGGACAACCTCATCAGTGCCCAGTGTCATGCCCGCAGGAGTCTCTGGAGCTGGCCAGACACCTGGGCATAGTCTGAGGCCAGCTCTTTGGTGTCCTGCTGAGCCCCAGCCTCACCTGGGTGGAAAACCTTCTAGAGGTTTGTTCATTAGTTCATTCAACAAACGTGTATTAAGCAGCTTTGAGACTCTAGGCCTGAGGGCCCTCTCTGCACTTGGCTGTTTTCCGGCGTGCAGGGCTGTCTGACCTCAGAGAAGGCCTGATGCCTGAGGTCATGGGCAGAGAGGCTTGGGGACCCAGAATCATCTGACTGGTCCTCATATTTGCCAGGGTCCCCAACGCTCTCATCTTTACAGATCTCGGCAGCACGGACACGGAGCCTTCATCCTGAGGCCCACTGTACAGAAGAGGGGACCCAGGCTGCGTCACGCAGTGGGCTGCTGCTTGACAGCCCGGGTCTCTGGTTCCTCCCAGACACGTAGGAAACTTGGAAGTTGTCAGTCTTGTCTTGCCAATAAGAGAAAGCCTGACAAGGGGGAGGGTATAGCTCAAGTGGTAGAGCACATGCTTAGCATGCATGAGGTCTTGGGTTCAATCCCCAGTACCTCTGTTTAAGAAAAGAAAAAGGCTGAACAAACTGCCAATCAGTGACTTTTCCTGGACCTTGAGAAACTAAATTCTGCGCATCCACCACTACCCCACAATCTGGAGAGGCCAGCGAATCCGGAGTTCCAGCCGTGATCTGCTCACCTGCAGCCAAATTTGCAGAAGTCGCAATAGCATGAGGCTGAGGAACCCCTGGGGGTGGGGGTGGGGGTCTCAGTCTGAAGGGGGAGGGCGTAGTTTTGTGATTTTACCTCTAGGAATTTCCTCAACCCCCCTCAGAGCTCTTGCAGGAGGAGGGGAAAGTTGCCACTGTGAAATAGTCCCCCGGCAGGCTGGTAAGGCTCACTGGGGCCTCACCCACCCCCGGAGAAGGCGTTTCCCCAGCTCCAGCCCCCTCTAGCCTGCCTGTCTTACCTATGAGGGGTAAAAGCTAAGAAACACTAGTGAATGCCACAGCCCGTGAGGCCTGTGCTCCTGCCAGAGCCGGCAGCCACGGGCTAGATGGACCTGGACCATTTCACCAAATACCATCTGGAGCCAGGGACATTGGGGAAGGGAGGGGACACTGCCTGGACAGCAGGAACAAAGCTGGTCCTCTGAGTTGATGTGCCCTCGAGCCCTGTCTGATGGAAACAGAGGAGGAAACCAGCCCTGTGGCTAAGGAAACCTCCAGATTTTCTTCCCCGAACATTGGCTTTGTGCTGTCAACAGCCTATTCAGGACCCAAAGTCTGCCTTCTTGTCCATCCAGGCCCTGCCTGGGACAAGGTGGACACCCGATCCTACTGTAGACACCCCTGGTCACCCCACGCAGGACCCTCAGCCCAAATTTCCCTACCTCTAGAGTGAGGGTAGGGAGGTGAGGCCAGGCCACGACTGACCACTCTGGGCCCCAGCCCACTGGTCCTGAGGATTGCCTGAGGGTCCAAGAGTGTGGCCCACATTTCCAGGAGCCTCTTGGGCACTGTCAGCTGCCAGAACCGGGACACACAGGCCAGACTGGGTCAGTGTGGGCAGCCAGTCATGCATCAGCTCCTGCCGACCAGACGCCTGCTAATTACACAGTCATTAGTTCCTTCTCCAGAGTGATGGGAAAGGCGACGGGCCAGCCTGCCTGCCCAGTGGGTCTCTTGCCCTCCCTGTCTTGAGGGGGCAGCCCAGGTGTTGGCTAATCCTTTCTCCCCAGGGTGCAGGCCTCCTCTGGCCACTCAGACGCAGCAGGAGAATGTGCTAGGCATTATCTTGCGAGCCCTGGGGAGTGAGATGGTCACTGCTTAGCCACCCTGGCAGCCAGATGTCCTGCATGGTGTGGATCACGGCCAGGCAAAGGGCCTGGGGCCAGCAGAGGCTTTTGTGAACATTTCACACCTATGGGAAATTATACAGCACAGAAGAAAGAACACCCAAGGACACACCACCAGACTTTACCCATGTTAATATTTGACCACAGTTGCTTCAGATGTCTTAAGTCTTTTTTCAAAACATGAGGAACTATGAGCCACAGTGTGAGAGGCGATGTGGGTTAGTAGTCAAGAGCATGGGTTTGAGTCCTGGGTCTGCAACTTTCTAACAGGGAGACCTTGGACAGGCCACTTAATCTCTCTGTGCCTCAGTCTACTCGTCTGTTAAATGGGGCAGGTGAGAAGAGAGCCCGGCACACAGGATGTGCTTGATGCAGACCTGGTTGGCTCCCGCCCCCTGCACCTCACTTCAGCGTCCTGGCCTTTTGCTTCTCTCCTGCGGGAAGGTTCGCTTGAAGGTGAGTGCATGCAGGCACCACAGAGAACACAGAACATCATCCAGCAGGTTCTTAAACAGTACGGCTGATCTCGGCTGTCTACTTCTCCTCCTGTGACTCACTTCCTTCCCCTCAGTCCCGGGCTGGAGACTCGTCGGTGTGGACCTGGGTGCTCACTCATGTAACCGCGGTCTAGGACTCAGTGTAGACCAGTGCTGCCTTCTGCAGGCCTCTCTTATCGCCTGCAGGTGGCTAAGACCGTCCCCCGATGACCTGCTTGCTTGCCAGTCTGCTGGTCTCTTTTCAAAACATCTATTTGACTTTTAAACTTGGAAAAAGAAAACAACAACAACAAAAACCCCAAAAACAGAAGACGGAAATAGAGTTTATTGAAGACCCGCGGGGGTGACAGTGGCTTCGTCTATGTCACCTCACGTGGGCTTCACACCAGCACGCTTGCACGTGTGAGCTGTCTGCCGCCGGGTCTCAGCCCTCAGGTCCCAGGGTCCGCTTGGACCGGGATGTTGCCCCCCCCCCCGTGCCTGTAGGACCCCTGGGTCTCCCCAGTTATTCTGAGTCTCCAGGGATCTGGCATGAACTCAGGGGCCAGCTTGCTGGTGTCTTGCAGCCCCCAGGACCTCCCTCCCCTCTCTTCCTACCATATGCAGATGGAGAAACTGAGGGTGCTGATAACGAGGAATCCCAATGGAGTCAGAAAGTGGAGGGGTCAGGATTTGAATCCAGGGCCTGCAGAGAGGCCGGAGGCCATGGCAGAATGTTAATGCTGGGCTGAGCTCGGAGTCCAATGCAGCGGTGGCCTGGGAGCCGTTGTCAAGGGGGATGTGGAGCTGGTGGTCATGCAGACAGGTTCGGGCTCAGCCCCTGGAGAGTGGACTCCTGGCTCAAGGAATAAATAGCCCTTTCTTTACTCTGAAGGGCCCAGGGACTGACCTGAAGGCCAAGTTATGTGATGCTGAGAGGAAAGTAGCCTGAATGCCATACAGTCCTGGAGTCCTCTGCCCCAAACCTGGGTGGCACCCCCAGTACAATTTGCCCCAGATCCTGGCCTCAGGGAACACCTGGTGAGATCCAGACCTGGCTCATCCTTCCCAAACCTGCAGGTCTCAAGCCACAGGGGCCCACATTCTACTGGTTGTGACATGGCTCTGGGGTCCTCCAGGGTGGGATGTCTTACAAACGGTTCTGCTCTGTTACTTTGGGGGGGTTCTGCCAGACACCGTAGACTCTCCCTTGGGTGTCCCCACAGTGCCTGGCAGCTAAGGGTCCCCCGAGGCTGCAGCAGGAAGGTGAAGGTGTGTGGGGCCTGGGGTATCCACCCCCCACCGCTGGGGTCGCCGGCTGCAGCATCTTGAGAGCTTCCCTGGAGCAGCTCTGTCAGTAGCTGTCGTGTCTAGACTCAGCCTGGGCTTGGAAGCTCCCTTCCCTAGTGTTCTCCTAGCCCCTGTGTGTGTCCCTTTTCTCATCCCTCCTGCAAATCCACCCGTCAGGCCCACTCACCACTGGCTGGACACAGCCAGGCATGCCCAGATGGGTCCAAGCCCCAGCCATGGATATAGCTGAGGCCCCAGATGGAAACCTCTCTCCCCCCAACCTCATCAGTAAGTACATGCAAATAAGCACACGTATATATGCATATGAGTGTGTATGTGTGTGTGTATATATTCATAACGTGGATTTGGAATGATGTAAGGCAGGCAAGAGCCCCCCAGCTCCTCTCACCCCACAGTGTGCACCACCATCACCTCACCTGATGCTCACAGCCACCTTCTATGGTGAGTATTATTATTAACCCCATTTTACAGATCAGGAAACTGAGGTTTGGGGATGTTGCTACTATAAGACTGTCAGATGCACTCCATCAGAACATCACTATGCAAGGACATTTCTGTACACACTGGACAAGAGGAAGTGGGGCAAGGGGATGTAATGTGAGGAATTTGTGGGTGCAGTAAGTGGACAGGAGCTCTGGGGAAAAGGGCTTCCTCCACGTTGTTACAAATAGCTATCTACCCTGAGTGTGGCAGACAAGTCCTGCTTCGGCTGGAGGTCTCAGAACCCTACCCACTGCTGGGATTCCAAAAACTGGACTCCAATCTCACTGGGGACTGAAACCAGAGCCCACAGCCCCAGGAGGTGCTCAGCCAATTCCAGACATCCTATTGATACCCAAAAGATTGTCCCAGGAGAGGGACTTTAAACCAGTGAGATATGCTTCAGCCCATAGCAAGAGTCGTGACAGATTGGGAGTTGACCTGTTAAGGGGTAAGTTCCCCATCACTGGAGGCATACAAGTGCTGCCATAACTGGGGGAAAGTTCAATCACTTCCACATCCCTTTCTGTCACTGAGTCTGTGAGTCTATGTTTAAATCTTTCATGCATTTTTAAATGTCAGCAATATTTCTGCAGTGTTCAGAAACCTAAAGGCACAAAACTAAACCCAGTGTAGAGGGCTCCTTCCCCCCTACACCCCCACCCTCAGCTCCCCTTCTGGAAGCCCCAGGTGATGCCAGGTTCTGTGCCCTCTTCCAGAGTCTGTGTGTGCACCAGCATGCTGGCTCTTAATTTTTCAAATAAACGCACATTCATGTTATTTTTACTTATGTTCTGCCTCTTGCTTGTTTCTCTGACAATGGATTTTCGGCAGCAGCGTGATGAACTGGGACAGTCCCCTCTAGGTGTCCACCTGTATAAAATGGGAGTAATGCCCACCTCACGGGGCTATTGGGGGATGACCGTTCCGTGGTGACACCCAGCAAAGTGCCTGGCACGTGGTTTGTTCCCCTATGAAGTTCCTGTGTCAGGGGTGTCTGGGAGTGAGCTCACCCTGGCTGGTGTGGCTGCAGCAACTCCTCAGGCCACCAGGGGGCAACATAGAGCTGCCCAGTCCTGTCACACCGCATCCCGAGGTCTCCAGGACAAGGGAGGTTCCTTGGAGAGGGGGAGGCACATGGGCTGCACTGTCTCTTCCTCCATCCTGCCGCTATGTTGCTTGTTCAGGAATGTGAGGCAAGAAGCGGAGGTCTCCTATGACCACACTTACCTCTCCTGGAAAGGAAAGAACGACCGTTTTTAAGCGATCTTCTTGGTTGTTTTCATTCAGAGACGACAGAGAGGAAGAGGTTGTTCTACGCACACAGCCACAGCCCACTTGTCCTGCCCCTCCTATCCCCTCGGCTCCGGGGTCCTCTGCTGCTCCTGGACCCCGGGACCCAGCCTGTCTTAGCAGCACTGCCTGGGGAAACTTAGTCCCCGGGGGACCTCATCGCCTTCGTGCTGTTTGCCAAAGGCACCTGCCAAGTCCACCCTCTCCTCTTTGGCTTTTGCTGGTGCTGCCGTCTGGGTGCCCCGGCCTTTTTCAATCCTGTGTCTACAGAACTATCTCAGGCAGCCTGCAGGCCAGACACCATCCTGCTGGGAGCCCACGGGGCCAGCTCTGGGCTGACACGGGCACTGGGTTCCCCATCCTGAGTCTGCAGACTTGGTCCAGAGCTGGGGAAGCTGGATGGGCTGTGACGTGGGGCTGGAAATGAGTCTAAAGCAGTTTCTACCTCTTTCCCTTGGACCCTGCTGCGGGACAGAGCAGAACAAGATTGAGCTGGAATCCTGGCTGGAGCAAGGAAGCAGGGAATCTGTTGGGCTGGCTCCACCTTGGCCTCTCAGCTCCGTGGGAACCAGGAGACCCGAGGGTTTCAAACACACAGGCCTGGACCCCCACGGGCTGCAAGCCCTCCGGCTTCCCCAGCCCAGAGCTGATGCCCACTGGGCCCACAGGGCTGTCCCAGCCTCATTAGCCACACGTTTAACACCTGGAGGCTGCCCTGCCACGGGGTCTAATCGCCATCCAGTCGGTCTAAGTCCCGTCTCAGTGAGCTTACCTCTCCCTCCAGCATCAGGGCAGACAGCCACTTCCTGGAGGGCTGATGGTGCAGACATCGACCTGGCACCAGCACAGGCCGGGCACCGCTCTAGCTCCAAGTCCTCACAACGACCTTGAGCTTTGCACTGTTGTGTAGATGAGGAGACAGAGCCGCAGGTGAAGCCACTTGTCCAGGTCACACAGGGAGTGAGCAGAAGCTCCAGGATTTGAGCCCATGGTCCATGCTCTGTTTTGTTTTCGTTTTGAGAAGAGAAAGGTTTATTGCAGGGCCAAGCAAGGAAAACGGGTGCTCCAAAACCCCAAACTCTCTTTTGGCTTTCAGGAAGAAGTTTTTAAAGGCAAAATTGGGGTGAAGGCTGCAGGATGTGCAGCTTTCTTCTGATTGGCTGGTGGTGAGGTAACAGGGCACCAGGGTCCATGCTCTTAACGAGTAGGATGCACCGTTGCTTGGAGTGGGGGTGCTTAGCTCACCTGGTGTGGGGGTGGGGTGTGAAGAGGGGGTGCTGTGCTTTATAAAGACAGTAAGTGCCTCTGGTTGGATTTTCAGCGTTCCCATCCCTGGATCTCTGTTGTATCCATCACCAAATGCTTCCAGGAGCAGATGGGTGTTGAGTGGCTGCCTGAGTCCAGGATCTGATGGAGGGTGGGGGAGGCCCCGTGCTGCCGACACAGGCCGGCAGACCCAGGCACACGATGGGGCCTCACATCTTCAGCACAGCCCTGGGTCCAGCTGGGACAGGACCCTGCCGATTCTGGACACCAACCAGACACCTGGCCCCAATGACACAGCCACCCAGACCTGCCTACCGGCTGGGTGGCACCTCAGTAATAATAATTACCACCATTATTAGTCCTCTGTCATGATGATAGTAATAACCTTGGAAGCAGTTTTGGCGTCATGATCAAGAGACCACACTCTGTCAGACAGACTCAGCACAACTTGGCTGCAAGAACTTCAGCCAGAGACTTGACCTTCCTGACCTTAGTTTCCTCCTCTGCAAAGTGGGATGAGGCTGCTGAGAGGTGTCAGTTCCTGGGGGCTGCCTGGGTGTGGGGCTGCACAGGGCAGAGTCCTGGCCAGCTGGGTGGGGACCAAACTGCAGCCACAGGAATGGCGGCCCCGGGATGCTGCCACGAGCCTGTAGCGGGAACCCACCAGCAGCCCAGGGAACCTACAATTCAAAGTTCTCACAGCTGTACCACCTGCCTGTCATCAGCAGTCACCCTCGGCTGGTGGCTTTGTACTTCATCCTCAAGCCTCAAGTTTTCACTAGATCAGGGACTAATTATCTCTTCAGACTCCTCTCTGTTAAGGACATGTGAATTGGATGGGCTGCCCATTTTAGAGATAGGGTGACTGAGGCATCTGAGAGGCCAGGGGCTGGCTTCAGGCCTTAGAGAGGGGCCAAAGGCCAGGGGTTCAAGCCGGGATTCTGAATTTGGCCTCCTCTGTGAAGTGACCTAGGCTTCTTAGGAAAAGGGAAGGGGACAAGGATCTTGGTTACATGAACATGGGGGGAGCAAGACAGTCAGGGGGCTTACAGAGGCCACCAGTCCCATGGACGAACTCACACTTACAGGCCAGCTGCTCCAGGATGGGGACACAGGGGAGGAGCTGCCGGTTCCCACCCCTGCTGCCACCAGAGTCAGAGAAGAGGCAGGGCACCCCTGGGCCGGGGGCTGGAGCTGTAAAGGCTTCACCCCTGTAAGTTGATAAGAAGATCAGATGTGTCCTTTATGGAGCCCTCGCCCAGACACTGTGTCACCACCTTTGCATCTCCTTCTGCCATCACAGCAGCCCTGCGGGGTTTTGCTACCCCATCCACAGATAAGGTGAAATCCAAGAGGTGAGGCGATTGTTCAGGCCGCACAGCTGGTGGGAGGCAGGGCTGCATTGGAACCCAGATTAGGTGGCCCCAGGACCCTTGCATAATCTCATCTCATGCTCCAGAGAGCCTACTGCCAAAAAGGAGGAGGAGCAGCTGAGTGTTGTGAGCAGAGTGAAGTGGAGAGTCAGTGCTGGGCTTGAATTCTGGCTCTGCTGAGCACTTGGCAGACCCCTGGCCCTTCTGAGTTTCCATCAGGCATGGGTAACTCTCTGCCTTGCCAGGCTGCCCTGTGGGTTTGATAATAGTGCAAACAGTACCCCTTATGCAGTAGGTGCTTGGTGACAGTAAGTTTCCATCTACCTTTCCTTTGATAATAAAGCCCATAGTAGGCGCTCAAGAAAAGTAAATTTCTCACTTCCTTTCCTTCAGTAATAAAGCAAATTGTTCCTTCTCCCAGACAAACTATTTACATTTTAATAGAAGCCCTTGTCTTAAGAAGGAAGGTAAGTGATGGAATTCGAGGCAGTGTTTTGTGTCAGGCCAGGAGGCAGCTGGGAAAGTCTCCTCACCTTCCTCCAATCATGTGAGCAGCAGCCCCAGGGAGGCTGGCATGTCAGGATTCCGCCCTCCTCCCCTGCCAAGCGTGGCTATCATAATCTCAAATGCACCACTTCCCAAAATCACCCGAATTCTCCTGGGCTGAGCTCATTTCACAATCTTGAGCTAACAGAGAACGATCTCCCTGGACTCTACATACCTTCAGGAAGCATGGTTCACAGAGCCCGCCTTAAAGGGGAACAGGCAAAGAAATGGAGAATATGGCAGCTTCAACACCAGTCACACACACACCCACACACACACACATACACACACCCTACACACACATCACTGAAATGGTAAAAGCCAGTGCTGACAGGTCTGTAGGAAACAGCACACTCTGAAGGCGAGAAAGTTCTTCCCCAACTCTGCTGCCTACAGCAATGGGGAGCCCCTTCCAGGCTCAGCGCACACATCTCCTCTACCATGAAGCCTTCCTGGCTCCCTGTTGGAGTCACGGCTCCCTGCTGACAGTTCCTGTAGCGTATTGGTCTCATTGAGGGCAAGGCTCTCTGGCCCCTTCTCCACTCCCAGCCAGACTGAGAACCTGAGGACGGGGACCATGGCTCCTGGCTCCCTCATGCGGCCGATGAACACAGAGAGCCGCCCTACGCTGAGCACTTTGTGCATATGGTCTGTGAGCTTCACCACAGCCCTTACGTGTGGGGATCCTCATTGGACAAGGGAGGAAACTGAGGGTCAGAGAGGTTTGACCATTTGCCTAAGCCTGCTGGCCCCCAAGCCTGCACAGGGGCCTGGTCCTGCCTGGGCTCTGGGAACCCCGGGATCCCAGGGTGTAAGAGGGGGCTGGGCAGACAGGGCCAGCACAGTGCATGGCGGGTGGGGAATCACGAAGGGGGAAGCCAGGGGCCTGATGGGTTGGGAGGGGGCTGTGGAGGACTTTATAAACCTGTGTCCCAGTGTGGGAGTCAGCCAGGTGAGGAGGAGGGAACAGGGCATCTGAGCCAAAGGAACACCGTGGCCCAAGGCACGGAGGTGTGACAGGTGATAGTTGGTCTAAGGGACAAGCTCTTTATGCTGTCCTTCTGACAGAATGGGAAACGTGCGCTAGAGAGCGGGGCGGTTAGGAGGGAAGTCACACCTCCCTGGACAGAGTGACCCGGAGATGATACTTTGCAAATCAATGCAACCTGGAGAAAGAGGGCCTCTAAGGATGGGTCCTAGGTTTCTGCCTTCTGCTCTCCTGGTTTCAAGCATCCACTCGGAGCCACAGGAGGCATGCTGACCAGATGTGTCAGTGACAACGCCCCGTGAGAACACAGCACTTCCGGAAACCTCAGCAGGTGAAACAAGGGACTGAAACCAACAGAATGGACTTGAACAAGGAGAGACAGAGTAACCTGCCTGCAAGAGCAAAAGGCTGAATGCACAGACTGGCAAGGTATTGGTGAGGCTTTTTTTTCTCTCTTCATTTTTAAAAATTAAATCTCATTTTTATTTATATATATTTAGTGAAGGGACTGGGGATTGAACCCAGGACCTTGCACTTGCCAAGCCTGCGCTCTACCACGGAGCTATACGCTCCCAGATTGTCTTTAAAATGAGCATCTCCTGAGGCTGAGATGCGGGGGTTCTCTATAAACTTTCTGTGGTCAGCAGGCCCTGGACGGATGCCCTGTACCATCAGGTAACCTGGCCAGGAGAGTCCTCCAGAGGAGGCAGCCAGTGCCCAGGCTCCAAGATGGGCGGCTCCAGGACGGGCAACTCCAGCAGTGCCTGTAAGACTCCCCAGCCCCTCACAACGGCTGGAGATGGGCCTCGCCCACTTAAGTCCCAAGTCCTACCCAGGAACAGTCGTTCCAGCTGCCCTGAGACCAAAGAGGGCCATGGCTGGGTGGACAGCAGCTTTGGGGCAGGACAGTGGGGGTAACTCTCTTCCTGTGGGAGTGGATGGAGGGCAGCTACCTGTGCGGTGATGAACTGTGGACAATGGCTGGGAAGACTGGTCGAGGGGAGACTCAGGAAGTGAGGCGCCCTGGTGCACAGGTGCTCAATAAATGGTGATGAATCATGAATGAGTCAGCCATCTTCAGGTCGCCAGGCAAGCCGTTTTAGCCCCTGTGCCTCAGTTTCCGCAGCTGTGAAGTGGGTGTAACATCCAGAGCAGGGTAAGTGTTGGTCGAATAGGGGCATGGGGTGGGCACTCAGCCCAGGAATACCCCCTCTATACAGCATGTACAGTGCTAGGCCTCTAGGAGCTGGTCATGCTGCCTTAGCTCGTCCACCTCCGGGGACAGAGAGCTTACTTCCTGGAGTCCGAAACTGAGCAGACACTGGCCTGCCTTCAGAGAATTCAGTCTCGCAGGGGAAGGACACTGGTCTCACAGGGCCAACTCCCCCAGCTCCTATTAGAAGTGTTGCCAGTGGGAGATGGGCCAGAGTGTCCCACAGATGGACACTGGAGGGGTGACTGCCACCTCAGGCCCTGCCCAGAGGCCTGGCCCACCTACCTCCTGCAGTGTGGAGGAGGAGCTGCCCAGAGCCTGCAAATGCTGAGACCCCAGCCTTCCCATGGGAAGCCAGACCAGTGCCCCCCAGGGCAACTGCTCCTCAGCTCCCCTCCCCTACCAGCCCTTGAAGCTCCCTCAGGGGAGAGGGGTCTCTGGGGAACCCCCTCCTCCCACCCCCCCACAATGGTGACCACCTAAGGGTTTGTTTCAGGGACAGCTGTGATGGGCTGACCCCTGCCCTCAGCCCACTTGGGTGAGGTGGGGGAAGGGTCTGCCTTGGAGAAGAGCCCCCATAATTGACTGTCGGGGTGAAGAGAGGCTGTGTATCCTGGGGCAGGGAGGTGGGAGAGGGGCCCTGTGCCTGAGGCCCAGGTCAGTGTAGGGGGCCTCCTTGACCCTCAGCCTCTTCCTCTGGGAACAGCCAGCCATTCCTGTCTGGCAGGTCAGAGAGGCCAGGGGCCAGAAGCCCTTTGTTGTCTGAAAAGACAAAGTATTATCAGCCTGCTGGGTTTCCAGGCCTTCTTTCTGGCCTTTCCTAAAGCTGCTGACAGATCTGCCTCCCCAGGGAGGTGCGGGATGGTTTTCTGGCTTCCTGTGACCTCCACAGAGAAAATCCATCACCTGCTGGCGGAGCAGTCCGGGCGGGCCCCAGAAAGACGGCATTGAGTCACCTGGGCCCTCATTGCTCTGACAGCCATGAACGCGTCAAGCCAGCAATTAACTCTTACAGGAAAGGGCCAGATCTGTCATTTTCCTCCGGAAGTGCAGGGGGACTTGCCGGCTGCCCCTCCTTGAAGCCAGAGAAAGGCCGGATCTTCATCCCAGGGCTGGACCCAGTTAGGGATGGGGTTTGGGAGTGGGAAGACATCCATCCTTCCGCTCAAGAATCCCACTTCTGGGAACTTGTCCCAGGGAAACAATCCAACAGGAAAACCAAGCTGTGCACAAACAGGTCCCTACGGGAGTTATTTACAATAGCTCAGCCCCGGAAACAACCCTTCTGTCCAGCAGTGGGGGAGCGTCCCAGCACCTCGGTTGCTTAAACACCATACGGTTGTGAAATAGGGTGAACTGGCAGGGTGGTGCTCAGAGGTACCGGCTCAGTCACCCTATGATTCTTGATGCTCCCACCCCAATGCCGGCACTGGGCAAACAAACCAGTCCCAGGATTTCCCAGAAGTGGTGGATCAGAATCTCCAGAGAAGGGATCTGGCTGACAAGAGTCCCATGTGATTCATATCACCAGGCTGGTAGGAGAAACCCTGCTCATGGCTAGAAACTGCAACTTCAGCATTGCATTTAGTTAAACCCTGTTAAGTCTTAGTTTTTGCATCTGTGAAACGGGCCTAGCATCGGGGTCTGCCCCTGGGGTGCTGGGAGGGTTTGTGAGATTTTGACGCGATGGCGCTGTGGGATACAGGACTTTGTGAGATGCTGTCACCACTTATACAGCCGGTGTCTCCCTCTCCCCTGACCCTGTCCTATAACCACAAGGGGGATTCACATCTGTGCATCACACCCAGGCCACAGACTGGTTTGAGGACATTCAACGCTGAGAGTGGTGGGAAGGCTGGTGTGAGGTTTCTGCAGGGGTCATCCCCGTGTTCCCCCTGCCCGGTCTGTGGAGGGGAGGAGGGAGGCTCTCAGGAGAGCACGGCCGGCCCTACGCACCAGGGTGGATCAGGCTGCAGGAGGGGGAATCCCTCCACCCTTCCCAGTCCTTTCCTACCTGGGTCCTTGGGGAGTGCTCTTGGCTCGGTCCCCACGCTGGTCCACACACTGGGAGGGGCCCTGTGGACAGGAGGCTCCTGGTGGAAGCAGCTGGGGTGAGTTCCCGAGAATCTTCCAGAGAGAAGGAAAGGACAGGCAAATGCCTGGAGCTGTTAGCTTTTCAGCAGAGAGGACGAGGCTAAGGGGACGTCGGGCAGGTGGGTGTACACGCAGGCCTGGAGCTTCGGAGTCTGTGTGGCCTTAAGAGGCACGAGGCTCTGGAAGGGATCACAAAGCCACGTTGGGTGTGCCTCTCCTGGCAGCCAGGAAGAAGACCTAGATGCAGAGTCCAGCGAGGATGAGGGCGTCCTGCTCCCTGGAAGGGTGCACGCCTCCTCCCCAACAGTTCTCAGTATCTCCGTGTGTTCAGTGGAGGGACTGGGCCAGGTCTGTGGTCCTAGGCCATTCTGTGTCCAAGGTGCACTTTGGAATCTTAGAGTTCGGGGGCTGCAAACCTAAACAGATTCAAACAGGGACAACAGCAAACTCGTCAGCACTAAGCAGGACTGAGAGCCTGCCTCCGGTGCACGGTGACTCCTGGAGCCACCCATGCCCCCCACCCCCCACTGGAGGTGCCTGGCCACCCAGCTCTTCCATGGACCCCAGGATGCCACATCGAAGTGCAGCCCCAACTGGTGCCAGCCTTTCCTCGGCCACCTGCTGGGGGAAATGCTCCTTCCAACAGACCTGGGGTGGGAGACGGGGGTGTGACTAAACATTAGGAAAAATAAATTGCATAGTCAAGTGAAGGGTTTGCAGCCTCCCTGCTGAGAGCCTCCAGACCAAGAGGGGTGACTCCAGCTCTGAAATTCCAGTGTGGCTGCCTTGCCCTGGCTCTTGAATGGGTCATCTACCTGCCTTGGGTGCACCTGTCATGGCGGGGACACACACATCTGAACCTCAGCTTCTGTTGGTCAAATGGGCATAATAATTCCTGCTCACCTTGCACTGTTACACATCCCAGGCCCGGGGGTTGGTTTCATTATCATTTAGATTAACTCTATTTATATTGTAAACAAAATAATGCATGTGCTTAGTCAAAAAAAAAAAAATAACACTAAAATGTTCAGAAGGAAATGAAAAATTTCCCTGGCCCGTCCTCACCTTACCCACTCCCGAGAACACCCTTTTTCCACACTTAGTTGTCTCTTCTGGTTTTGGCCTCCACATTTCTCAGTAAGATGTTTCTGTTTCTATTTCTTGATTTTTCAATTCTAGACTTTTCCAGAATTCCTCCCAGTAGTGACAGATGAGGCTTCAGCTCTCTTAAACCCCCCCAGTCCCACCTCCCTGCCCCTCCTGCTCCCGCTGCTCCGGCCTCCCTAGAGGGCTCTACCCAATTCTCATCTGACCAGCGTTTATCATGATTACGTAAACGTTATTCAAAGAAAGTCACCTAGTGGTCCGTGGTGTTTCTTTTTTTGGTGCAGTTTTGTTGTTGTTGTTTATTTATGCCCTGGAGTTAATACATTGGGAAAACAACCTTACAAGGTGTTTGTGTGTCTCTTCTTAATTTTTCCATCTGCTCCACTCTAACCTGCTGACAGTAGGGTCAAAAGCTCAGGCATTTGGGTATTTTATCTAGCCCCTCCGGCCCTGGGATGTGGGCCTGCCCCTTCCCCCAACCCCCCCCCTCCCCGCTCCCCCAGGAAGGACCCTCCCTTCCCGGGAAGCCGTCCTGTTCCCCTGTCTGCTTTCAGCTCCTCGGGGACTGTGTGCTTCAAAAGCTTCCTGAGAGGTGCACCACAGTTACTTTTTTTTCTTTCTTTGGCGACCTTGCATTTCTGAAAATGTTTATATTCCAGTCTCATACTTGGCAGATTCTCTCTGTGGGCATAGAATCCAGGCAGGAAATCCTTTTCCCTCAGACTTTAAAGGCAACTGATTGCTCTGTGATCTTTTAGCTTGCAGGGTTTCTAATGAGAAGTCCAATGCCAAGTTTTAAAAATTTTATTAATTTAAAAACACATGCGCAGAGTTTCAAAAGTCAGCTCAAATGTTAAGGCTTAAAACAAACAAACAAACAAACAAACAAACAAAATCCCCTGCCTCGAGTTTCCACCCCTGATTCCTACTTCTCTGAGGCAACTACTTTCTGCTATGGCTTATCTCCACATTTGAAAACAACACATTTAAACACTGCTCTTAATTGACTCTCCAGTTTAGGCATTATCACTGCCTTTCTCTTAGGGACCAGGAGGGTGTAGTCACTTATGTCCCCTACCCCCACCCCCCACACAAGCCATCCCTCCCCCATCCTCTCAGGATGACAATATCACGATTTTTGGTTAAATCAACATTGTTTACGTATTATACTATTTAAACACTATGGCCAACAGAGCCACGATACATGTCCTATAACTGTATTTCCCTTCCTTGTAGGACCTCTGGGTTTTCCTGGAGATTATTAGTTGCCTGCTTAGTTTGACTTGCTCGAGTTTTCTTTGTGCTTGTCGCTAATTCACCCCCAAACTCTCTGAGTGAGCTCTAATATTCCTCTCAAGACAGCAAGCCCACAGAGAATCCATGAGTTGTGCCCTCTTTCTGGCCAGCTCCTCCCAGCGCCCTCCCTGCCTGTCCCAGTCTGCACCGACTGCTTCTGGCTCTGAACCCCTGCCCCCTCCGACTTCCCTTATACCACCATTTTGGGATTCCCTGTTTTCTGAATTTTGGGTCTTCTTTGTTTAATTCCTAATCTTAGAGAAAGAATGTCTGGGAGATCTTTTTTTTTTTTTAATGTGAACATGTCTTACTCTACTCTCACACTTAATTGACCGAGTAGTGAAATAATGTTCTTTCAGAATGTTGAAGGCGCTGCTCCATGTCTGGCTTCTGGAGATGCTGTTAAGAATATCAGTGTTATTCTGATTCCTGATCCTTTGTGTGTGATCTCTCTCTCTGAATGCTTTTAGGATCTTTTCAGTAGCAGTGGTCTCAGATTTTGCAATGATGTGCTCAGTATGTTCATTTTTCCATTTCTATGCTGACCCTTGGCGCCCATCAGTCCCAGATAATTTGTTGGTATTATGTCTCTAATACACTCCTCCACTTTGACTCAGTAGACATGGGGCAAAAACATAAGGGCATTAAGTGAACACTACGGTGAACTCCAGAATCCCCCTTCCCTGACCTACACAGCACAGCTAAGGATTATTTGCGGAACTTGGAGAAACTAGAGATCTCTAAATCCAGACACTTGGGGAGAGGCGTGACCGCCAGAAATGGGAGTATCTGGTGTCAATGAACAGGAACCTTGTCTAACCCAGGGCTCCTTAGCCCGGCCTGCTGGACTTGCCTCCTCCAGATACTCAGATTGACTGGGTCTGAGGTGGGGCCCGAGCATCTGCATTTTACCAGCTTTTAGGTGACTTTAACCGGTGCCCAGGACTGAGAACCACTGGGCTGACCCCACTGGCCTTGTTTGGAGTTAGTTAGCCAGACTAGCTGCCTCCTTAGGACCCTGACTTGTTTGCAGGGACTGTGACCACTGTGGATGCTAACATGTGACTCTTGGTCTTGGCCAGGCTGAGCCTGTTCTGGACAGAAGGCTCAGCTCTTCTCTTAGGTTCTCAGAACCTCAAGAGACTCGCCCAGGCTGGGCTCTGGGGTACCCATAGACTCTCAGCCCTTCCCCTGGCACAACAACCCAGCACCCCACCTGCCTCACTCTGTGGCTCAGGGTTTGAACCTACCTTTTCTTACGCATTTGAGCATCTCTCCACCCCATGAAGAGGATGAAGTGATTCAATTGCTGGGAAAGGTCCAGAGGCTTGGAGAGGGGCAGGACTCCCCAGGGCCACCCTGCTGGTAAATATCAGGTAAGAGACACAGATACTAAATCTGGGGGTTTTCTGCTTAGCTCAGCTTCCTCCTGGATCATTCATTTATTCAACAAACACTCATTGAGTTGCCAGGCTCTCTGCCAAGAGGGCACTGGGGGGCAGCGGTGAACACAACAGTAGGCTTGAAGGTCCAGTTGTTAAATCACTCACATCACAGCTTCGCTGTCCAGCTGTGGGCTCCTCTGGGGGCGAGGAGGGAGCTTCACTTCAGCCCAGCCTCACCCAAAGCAGCTTACAGGAGGCATTACTATTATTGCTGCTTTTGCTTCAGATAGGAGCGGGCAAAGTGGAGAGGGCTGGGAAGGCTGGGCCTGCAGCGGCAGAAGCCACATTAACAATTAAGGTCTTCACCGACTTTCCTTCCACCGCCAGAGCATGAAATATTCAGGCACCAGAGGAGGCTGTTCTCTGATCTCTACAGAGGGCAGGGCCAGAAGGGGCAGCGTTGCTGGCTGTAGACACGGAGCAGGAGGGCAGCAGCCAAGGCCTGGTGTGTGGGTCGTCTGGAGGCTGCGAGGGGTGGGGGGTGTGGCCCAGAGGCGTCTGATGCAGACGGTGTAGCTGCAGACACCCATGAATGCCCAGGCCCTGAGTGTCCCAGAGAAGAGCAGGGCTTTGTCCTCAAGGAGTGCACAGCTCTGGGGAGGCACACAAAAACCTCCCATCACAAGTGGGGCTGCCCACCTGGGCTTCACCTTTCCCAGCACAGTGATGCCGACAGTCACCGAGAGGCACAGCTGGCCTCAAAGACCATGTGTCTGGGGCCTGCAACTTGTCACCTGGAGTAAACCCTGTAATTATCCGACAAGTAGCACAAGCCATGTCGCATTGTATTTGTGCACGTGCGAAAGCATCAATTTGGCAAAATAAACGTCTCAAATAAGTCGTAGTGGGCAAACCTGCTATACAGTTTCTACCTTCCCCCTCCCTAGTGTACTGGGCACCTGGAGAATAAAATGTAGCCTGGCTTTCTCCTGCTCTGAGAGCCAGGAGGGTATAGACTCAAGAGAAGTCTGTACTCATGTGCATCAGGACACCTGTGCAGGAATGCCCACGGCAGCACTGCTGGTTACAGGAAAAAGCTAGAAACAAATGTCTTCCACAGGAGGAGAGAGAAGTCAAGGTGATGTTTTCACACAATGGAAATGAGACAGCAGAGTCCTCAGCTGGGGCGATTTTGGCCCCAGGGGCCATTTGGCAAGGTCGGGAGATGGTTTTTTGGTTTTCACAACAACAGGGGCAGGGGCGTACTTTCATCTAATGGGTGGAGGCCAGAGATGCTGGAAAGCATCCCACAGTGCAGAGGACAGCCTCCCTCCGCCCCCACAACAAAGACTTCTCCAGTCCAAAACGTCAGTGTGCTGAGGTTGAGAAACCTCTCTGTACAGCCTTGCAAATGAATGAGCCACAGCTACCCTCATCAACACAATAATGAACAACTCAAAAGCTTGTTGCCAAAGAACACATGAAGTATAATGCCTTTTAAACAAAGTTCAAAAGCATGCAAAATTAAGCAGTGTATTACAAGGGGGGAAATATGGCGCAGTGAAGGCACAGGAGTAAACAACACAAGATTCAGAATCGGGCTTACCCTGGGGTCGGGTGAGCTGGCCACGTGACCGGGAGGGGCTCCAGGGGCCGGGGAAAGTGGTGATTCCCTAAGCTGGGCAGTGGGGTTCCAAGCACCTGCTGCATTGGTTTGTTGTGACAGGAAATCGTTCATAAGAAGAATAAGGTTTTTAAGTGCACTGAGGAGAGAGCTGGTCCTGCAAAGAGCTCCCCTGACTCAGTTTCCCTGTGATTGAGCATCCTTCGCTGCCTGGCTCTGCGGGGCAATGGTCAGAGGGGATGCCAGCAGCTTGAGGGGAAGGAAGGTGTTTCAGTAGCTCCAGGTGGGAAGGGAGAGACAGGGAGAGGTGCAGAGGCTGATCCCCTCCCCTCTCCCCTTCTTGGTCCCTGAAGGGACCTTTCTCCTACCTCTTATACTGGTGGCCCCAGCTTCAGTGCAGTTTCCCCACCTAAAAGTATGAGGGTTGAGACACTTTATCTCTGAACTCCACGTTCCTGATGCTGCGCTGTCCCGAAAGGAAGCTGGTGGCAGCCCAGGGCCCTATCTGGCATCCTTTGCAGCTGATGTGACAGGGGCAAGCGTAAGCTTTCTGGACAGCCCTTGATCCAATGTACCTCAGGGTTTGCCTCTGGAAAATGGGTGCAAATGTCTTTATGATCCAGAAGATGGAGGGAACTTGCAGGGAAGGGAGTGACAGTGCATCTCTCCAATTCTCCAGAGTTGGGTAAAAGCCCGGCTAGGTGATCCCGTGGGATGAGAAAACTGTGGCTCAGAGAGGGTAAGGGACTGGTCTAAGGCCACCCAGCAAGTCAGCGGCAGCAAAGCCATGAAACTGAGCTAACAACATGCAGTGATGTGTCAGCAGGAAGAGCTGGGAGGCTCCGATCCCGGTGGTGCATCCAGAGGCCTGGGGTGTCCCTCTGGCTTGTGGAAGGCTGGCAGCAGGAGGATGCTGGGTGGTGGGCATGGTCCTGGTGCAGCACAGGCCCCCACACTACAGAACCAGAGCCACAGTGAAAGGGACATCACAGAGCAGTTGGGGTGCAGGAGGCAGCAGTCTATGGGGTAAGGTGCACTCTTGGGCTCAGATGGTCCTGAGTTTGAATCTCAGCTCATTTGCTTGCTAGCTTGTGACCTTGGACAAGTGACTTAACCTGCGAGCCTCAGTTTCCCCCTTTGTAAAATGGGGATGGAGGCTCCTAACTCAGGGGACGGCAGCAAGGACTCGATGAGACAATCCCTGAAAAGCCCTAGCACGTGCTGGGTAGACAGGTAGAGAATGCTTGACCACCACCACCCTTTGTTAACACTGATCACAGCTGCTTTTCCATGGGCCCTGATTTCTCGATGCATCACAGCCTTTCAACTGTGCATGGTGACTTCCTTTGTTCAGCTCCCCACCATCAGAGGTGGGGTGCAGGGAATAAATCTCAGAGCCTAGCCCCAGGCCTGGTCAAGCTGCCACCATCTTGCTGACCTGCAGAAATACTCAGCCACCACAGAGACCTCCACTGGCCACACCAGAGTCCTTGAGCATCCGTCAGCCTCTGAACACTGGCCGTGAGTTCGCACTCAGTGATCTGAGCTTCATGGAGACAAACAAGCAAGCCAACAGGAATCCATGTTAAACCCTAGAAGGGCTGATGACACCGTCGTTATGATCATCACATTAGGGCTGGTTTAGGATCCCTAGAGCACACTGGGTACCGGGTAAGTTGTCGGAGGTGGTGGTTATTATTACTGTTGTTGTTGCTGCTGTTAACTGTCAGAGCCCCGGGGAAGGGGCCACACTTCCCATGTGGCTTCTCCCCACTGCTCTCTGACTCTCCCGTAGGTTCCAGCAATAAGGCTTGGCACTGTCTACACACACCCCCTCACCCTTGCTTACCTCTGAGCCTTGGCTTTGCTGTTTCCTCCATCTGGGTTATCCCAACCATCTCCTTTCCCATCTACAATCTGATAAATTACTACTCATTCTTCCAGATGCACTCAGAGGTCACCTCCTCTGGGAAGCTGCTCCCAGTGCACCAGGATGCTCCCAGGACAATGCATTCTGTTCCTACTTTCTGTGGTACTTACCACAGTGCATTCGCAATGCCTATGTGATTGCACATATACATGCATTTATGCATACTTATCTACTTATGTTTGTTTGTTCAGGAAATCAATGAATGAAAGTGACCTTGGGCAAGTCACTTTCCTTCCCAGGGCTCAGTTTTCTCATCTTCAAAATGAGGGGCTCAGACCCAATTGGTCAAGTGCTGAAGGATCACTCATTCATTCAGTAAAAAGCAAATGGTGCCTGCTCTGGGGTCTGTGCTTAGGGCCCCAGCCAAAGAGGAGATAAGGAAGCCCCTTCCCCTCCCAGTGGGGAGACAGTCTGCTTAGCTCCAGTGTGCTCGTCCCATTCCTCAGGTTCACAGATCCTGCGGTCTGGAATTATTTTGTCTACTATGTATTAGTGTCCTGGCTCTCACCCTATTTGGCTCTCAAAAACATTTGTGTAGTTTTAAAGGGACACACACAGCCCTGGAGATTCTGAAAGGAAAAAATGGGGGTGTGGTAGTGCATCTTTATTTTCTAAAAGCTCAGCAACTACTTTTACTGGGCAACTGGGAATCTGGAGATCTACGATTTGGTTTTGCTTATTTCAAAACAAAGCAGAGTTTGTTATGATCATGAGCTAAGAAAGCAAAGACACTTGAATTTCGGGGGTCGTGGCTCAGGGTACAGGGTCTGATGGACCGTGAGTGTTCTAGAGGGCTTGGCACTTCTTGCTGGGCCCTGGCTTGGATGGTCCCTCTTGCCTCAGGACCCTGTTCCAGCTTGGCCTCTCTCAACCTCCTGACATCTGTCCTGTTCTGTCCCAGTCTTTCCAGCCATGGTGCGGAGAGCCAAGACTCTCCCTTGGACCACCCACCCAGTAGACTCATCTCTAGTATTTTGTCTTTGCTGCACCAGGGGGATGTTAGGGATGCTCTCATGAGTCTTGGCGAGGGGCACTCTTGGTCCCACAGTCTGTAGATGATGCAAGCAAACTCCATCTAGGTGGAGGCTTTGTTTTTCTCTTGGAAAGTTCAGCTGAAGCTGCCAGTCCTGGAGGATCAGGGGACTGAGTGAGATGCAGGCCACGGGAACCACCTGGGGCCATGCATGAATTGGAGGGGGGTTCCCACAAGCAGTTTTAACCATCTCAGTGACTTTCCTAGTGAGTCCATGTACCCTATGCTCACCCCTCACTCTCCCAGGAGCAGCTCCCTGCACAGGCTTTGTTCTGGGGAGAGCCTCCAGGGAGCAATTTAATCTGGTTGGCATTTTGGGGTAAGAAGGACCTGTAGCCTTCCCAAGTGGGAACTGGAACACTTTTCTTTCTCAAACCCAAACTTGGATGCACTGGGCTGGGCCCTCAAAGCACAGAGCCCCAGTGGGCAGGATGACACTCTCCACCCAGGATCCAGAAGCTGACCCTCAGCTACCCTGGGGCTTGACTTTCAAAGCTATGCCCCTCCGGGTCATCCTCTCCCCACCACCCTTCTCTGAACATCTATATGGAGAGACGGGCGGGGGTGGGGTGGAGAATGAGGTACTGAATCTGAAACTCTGTGTCCCCCCTACCCTACCCTTTCTCCACATATGGGCCAGAGTGTGCCTCTTAAAAGGCAAATCAGGTCACATTGTGTTCTACTAACCCCCCACTGCTTTCCCAGCTGCCTTAGAATCATGGATGATCTGGCCCCTCTGACTTCATCTCTGACTCCTCTTCCCAGGCCCTCTCCCAGCCCCACTGGCCCTCCTTGAATAGACCACTAATAGGCCAACCCTAGAGCCACTGCACTAGCTGCTCCCTTCACCTGGGGTGCCCTTCCCTCTTATCTTTGTCCTTCTTGTCACTCAGATATCAGCTTAGACACACCTCCTCAGAGGTCCTCCCTGACCACGGGATCTAAAGTAACTGATAATCACTTTCTGTGACAGCAGCTTGTCTTAATCCCCTGCACAGCACTTACTAGTCTCACGGTTATCTAGTTTGTTTATTATCTTCTCTCCCTCTTCCCAACAGAGTGCATTCTTCCCAGAGGGCCGTGGTCTCTGCTGTTGTC
Source organism: Camelus bactrianus (assembly GCF_048773025.1). NCBI lineage: Eukaryota > Metazoa > Chordata > Mammalia > Artiodactyla > Camelidae > Camelus > Camelus bactrianus. The sequence goes on from NC_133544.1 coordinate 5,210,733, forward strand.
CCCCTACAGAATCCCCCAGTGGGCTAGAACAGGCCTTGCTTAGAGTAGGTGCTGTACACAGTTGTCGAATGAATGGTTGAGCAACTGTAAATGGGGACATCAGCTGCTGCGCGGGCGCGCGCTCAAGGCCGTGGCGCTCATGGTCGAGTGCGCGGGTTTTATCTCGCTGCGGGTCTCAGGGGAGGGACGCCCCCCTCCGCCTGGCTGACAGCAGACGCGCCGTAAATGCGCTTCAGGGACGCTAGGATAACGAGATGGACTCACAGGCTGTGGGAAGACTTGGGTGCCGGGCGAAGGCCAGGCTGCGGGTGGAGGGCTTTTTGCTGCCAACTCGGCGCTCCCCCCCGAGTTAAGACCTCGGCGTTAAGACCCCAGTAAGACCTTCTTCCACCCTCCCACTAGTCTCCACATTGCGAATCACAGATTCTCCCCGGAATTCCGGGACGAGAGGTCGGGTTGACTGGGGAAACGGTGTGTGTTCCCAGCTTCTTCGCCCCCTCAGGGCAGGGAAGAGGGTACGGACCGCGCTCTGGGACGGTTGGCGAGGCCCTGTACCGCCCCGGTGCGCAGACGCGGGAGCCACAGCCCTGGGCTGGAGTGGAAACGCAGCAACCTCTGCGCGCTCCGGCAAGGGACGGGGGTGGAGATGCGGGCGGAGGAGCCGAGGGCAGGGAAGGGGACAAAGAGCTGCTCCGCCGCCGGGGAGAGCGACCCCCCCGTCAGAGTCCTATTGTCCGTCGTATCTCAGACTAAGCTGGACTCTGGTGCCCCCGGGAGGGAGAAGGGGAGCTGTCCTCCTAATCGTGGGTATTTGTTTATTTGGGGAGGGGGGAGGCGGGTGGGGGCACGCGGGCCCGGGAAGGGGCTGGACGCCCGTTTCCGTGCGTCTCCTTTAAGGGAAGCCCTGCCCTACCTTTCGCACCGTCGCCCTCCTCGCAGCCGTACCTGCATTTTAAAAGCACCCTATAGCCCTGGGATTGGCCGAGGCCGCGTCCTCCGGGCGCAGAAACTTGAACTGCCGGGAGGGGGGTTTGGCAGCCCGGCGGTGGACTGTACCATCTCCGCGGCGTCCCCCGCATGCGCCCCACCCCTCCCACACACCCCCAGAGAGACCCAATCGGACGGGCGATGGGGCGGGACCTCGGCTTGAGCTCGTCTCTGGCAGGGCGCCGGGCGGGCGGGCGCAAGGCACGGGGGGAGGTGGACGCGCCTCCGCCCACCGCTCGCTCCCTCCGGAGGCGGGGCCGGGCCGCGGCGCCCCGCCCCTCTCCTCCCGGAGTGGGCGGGGCGGCTAGGGCTCCAGAGCTGGGCCGGGGGCGGGCCTCCGCCTGCTTCGCTTGTGCCCGGAGAGCTCCCGGCACGGCGGCCGCCGACGCAGCAGCGGTCCCAGTTTGCCGAGCCTCGAGACGCGCGTGTTCCCGGGCGGACCGGGCGGGCGCTGCGTGAGGGCGCGCGAGGCGGCGCGGGGCGGGCCGCAGACGCCCCCAGCCGCCCCCCGCCCGCTCGCGGACCGGCCCAGCGCAGCCCCGGCACGGGGAGCGCCGGCCGGGCGAGGGCGCGGGCGATGCCGCGGTGACGGCCCCGCCATGGCTAAGCCCCCGGCGGCGGCGGCGGCGGCGGCGGCGGCGTCGGAGGAGCTGAGCCAGGTGCCGGACGAGGAGCTGCTGCGCTGGAGTAAGGAGGAGCTGGCGCGGCGGCTGCGGCGTGCGGAGGGCGAGAAGGTGGGCCTCATGCTGGAGCACGGCGGCCTGATGCGCGACGTGAACCGGCGGCTGCAGCAGCACCTGCTGGAGATCCGCGGCCTCAAGGACGTGAACCAGCGGCTGCAGGACGACAACCAGGAGCTGCGCGAGCTCTGCTGCTTCCTCGACGACGACCGGCAGAAGGGGCGCAAGCTGGCGCGCGAGTGGCAGCGCTTCGGACGCCACGCGGCCGGCGCCGTGTGGCACGAGGTGGCCCGCTCGCAGCAGAAGCTGCGCGAGCTCGAGGCGCGCCAGGAGGCCCTGCTGCGCGAGAACCTGGAGCTCAAGGAGCTGGTGTTGCTGCTGGACGAGGAGCGCGCGGCGCTGGCGGGGGGCGCGGGCGGCGCCGGCGGCGCAGGCGGCGGCGCCGGCTCCCGCAGTTCTATCGACAGCCAGGCCAGCCTGAGCGGGCCACTGGCCGGCGGCACGGCAGGCGCGGGGACCCGCGACGTGGGCGACGGCAGCAGCACGTCGAGCGCCGGCAGTGGCGGCAGCCCGGACCACCACCACCACGTCCCGCCCCCGCTGCTGCCCCCGGGCCCGCACAAGGCCCCCGACGGCAAGGCCGTCGCCACGCGCAGGTCCCTGGACGACCTGTCGGCGCCACCGCACCACCGAAGCATCCCCAACGGCCTGCACGGTAAGGACGCCACCCTCCGGGCAGCGCGGCACCGGCCGGGCAGCACGGGTCCTCAGCCCACAGCTCCTTCCCCCGTCGGCGGTCGCCACTCCATACCTCTCCTCCAGCTGGCATCCGGATTATGGGTTGGGAGATTCCAAGCCCACCCGCAGTGGGGTTTTGGGTTGTGATTCTCGGGGAGCTGGAGGCGTGTTCCTGTCCTGCTCCGAATCGGCAGCGGCCCGAGACCTGCCAGACCCCAGAAAAGTTTCTCTCCTGCAGAGTCACCAGTATTAGAGTCTAGCACTGTAGGGGTGGCTGGAGGCACCACACCCCTGCCTGGAAATCCTTGTCGGGGAACGGGAAGTTTTTAATGGGAAGAAAATGAAAGGCCCTTTGAACGAAAGTGAAATTTGCCCTCTTATTTGGAGCAACAGGCAGCCCCAGCCTGAGCAGTGTTCACCTGTGTGCCGGGGCTGCAGTTCCACCTGGGCTTCTCCGTGCTGCCTGAAGGCTGGGAAGGAACACAGGCAGCCCGGCCAGAGGACCAGGGGGTCAGCACCTTCCTGGTTTGCTACTAGTCCTGCACTTGACTCAGGCTCCAGGGACCTTTCTAAACTGAGGCTCTAAGACTTTCCAGAGGACTCTGCTTGCAGCGGGTCCTGGCTTTTTGTCTCTGTGTGCCTCAGTTTCCTTATCTGTAGAATGGAAACGATGATCCCTACCTCCCGGATATGAGGTGGCGATAAATCCTCTGAAGGGATTTGTAAGTTACCTTACAGGAAGTGCCACAGTCGTGGAGAGCCAGGGTGTGGGTGGGAGGACCTTTGGCCTCAGGAAAGCTCAGCTACTGCCTTGCACACCCGTGTGAAGGTGGGGCCCAGGGCCCCAGGGCCCCATCCCCAGCCCTCTGGTCAGTGGCTCTCCTTGCTCCTGCTTCTCTCCTGCTTCCCTGTCCTTCCACATTTTTGGCAGCTTGGCTCCTACTTTGGGTGGCAATTGCTGCTGCCTGAACTATTTGCCTGAAGGTGGAGATTAAACAGCCCTTTCTGGTTCTCTTTAAAGGCCTTTCTAGTTCATAGAAAATGAGTCTAGGCCTTAAATGACTGTTTTCCCCCAGAGTGACACAGCCTGGGGGTGGTGGGGATGGGACGCTCTCTCTTTGGTTTGATGGCCAAGTGGCCTCTGCAGGTGCCTTGTGTTGGGGGCTGGGGTGGGAACTGGACCCGGGGTGGTGGGATGCCAGCCTAGCACAGTTTTTCCTTTATTTACCTTCCCAGCCTACAAGTTCAGGACAGGCCTGGGTGTAGGGGGATATTTTGTTACTGATTAGCAATCTAAGGCTACAACTTGGGTTTCTCTTTGTAACTCTGTATCCGTGCCACCTCCCACCCCTGGCTCCTTAAGGCCAGTGGGAGTGGTTCAAAGTTAGATGGTTTAATTGGTTAAGGTTGCCCGTCTGGGGCATGAGGGATCCCAGTCCCAGCCTTTCTGTCCTCACCTTCTAGGGGACCTTAGGAGGGTCAGATTTCTGGGCCTCAGTTTCCTTAGGTGCAGGACGAAACGGGGGATTGCTGCAGTCCTGTCTGTGGCTAGGAAATGAAATGTTTTCAGCTGCGTCATCAATGACACTTGGCGAGTGTGGTTCTCTGCAGGGCACTGAAGTGCTGGAGTGTCAGAGCACACCTGCAGAGAAGTTCTGTCATGTTTTGGACAAGGAGACGAGGCCCCGGCCTGGCTCAGGTTTTCGCTACCGCAGTGAACAATGCAGGAGTGGAGGATGGGGCTTCACCTGAGTTGTCCACCCCACCAAGGGGTGGGTGAGGTGGAGCTGTAGGATTCCCTGCAGAATCCATGCTCCCCCAAGTCCCATGCACACTTGAAATGGGACTGCTGCAGATTTTGTGGTGGCAAAGCTTTGTTTTGGGGTGAAATAAAAATTCAGCATTGTTATCACAAATTTCAGTTATCAGTGGGATTGCTTGTCATTTAGTTTTGTCTCTTAAAGTCATATGTGGCCTTGAGGTATTCCCAACAATATGAGTAGAATGCCTGGAATCAAGGAAAGGCCCTTCTCTTAGAAACCACTTTTCTGTACTTGCACCTATAGTTTTTTTTTCTTTTTAATTGAAATATAATCAGTTACAGTGTGTCAATTTCTGGTGTACAGCATAATGTCCCAGTCTGTGTGTGTGTGTGTGTGTGTGTGTGTGTATTCGTTTTCATATTCGTTTGCACCTGTAGTTTTCAGCTGAGTGGAGAGTGAACTGGAGATGAGAAAGATAACAAGCCTCACCCTGCGTGGTGGCAGATGTGGAGTCCGATACCAGGCTTGTGCCTTCGGTCCTTGCTCTTAGCTCATCCTCACTGGGACCCTGGGAGGCAGTGTTAGCCCTAGTTTACAGCCAAGCAAGTGGAGGCTCAGAGAGGTTCTGAGCATTTCCTGGGAAAGCAACGCTGGTGGGAACATCGCCTGGGTGGGGCTCCCAGGGGTCCTCTACCACTCAGGCTGTGGGCTGGCTTGCATCTCTGGCCTGTTGTCATTTTGGCCGATAATATTAATCAGCAGACACCAGTGACTCCCTATTCTTGATTCCTGACCCAGGTTTGCCCTCCTTCTGGCATCCTGTGAAGTGTCACTTCCTTATCAGTGGCCACTGAGCAGATGGTTGATAACCCCATTACCCAAAGGGCTCAGGCTGTCTCGTGTTTGAATCTCCACTCTTCCTCTTCTCTTGGGCAAATTACTTCACTTCCTCGAGCCTCTCTCTGCTCTTCTGTAAAGTGGCCCCCTTATCCATGCGAGGTCGAGGGAGGCCAGCATCTGCACACAGTCAGCCTCTCCTGTGGTCATTCATATTTTTTCCAGGGCTCCTCATGAGAAAAGAGAGAGACCCATTTAGGGGTTTGCCAAACAGACATCGGTGTTCTCTTTGAAACTGTTTGCTGTTTAGACAGCTTGCTTGAATGTTTGCCACTGAGCTGGTGCCTGCACCTGCTGATGGGCCGGGGAACAGTGGTCCTGGAGCCTGCTCTTGGAAGCTGCAGGGTGCCCACAGCCCTGCTGGGTGCCCTAACGGGCCTAAGTGGCTGTGGTGGGAGGTGGCCCATCTGTATTCAAGGCCATCCCTGGCTGGGGCGGGCCTGTGCCTGGCGGGCTTGTGAATGCACATGCAAGCAGGCCTTTCTCCAGGCTCTGCTGTGAGGGCTGGGCTGGACTGACTAAAATCTGGACTAGAATGCTCTTTGCTCTAATCCAGTGGGGCAAACTAAGGCAGGCAAACCTCAAACACCAGAAAGTCAGGTTTGACACTTTAAACTGATGCGATTTTCAAACAGTATAGTATTTTCAACAATTTCTCCCACCCCTCCCCCATCCTGTGCACCCCACCTTTATTCTCCCTACCCCGTGTTCACATCCGTCCCAGTCCCCCCATCACACCATGTGGCCCACCAACCTTTAGCTAGCCTAAGAAACCAGGGCCTCCAGCAGCCTTTGTATGGGCCCCGTTTGGTTTTAAAAGTTTGGATTAAAAACTTGAGCCTCTCAAAATAAGATGGGTTTGTTCTCTTGCTTGTGTTTTTGTTGGTTTAAGGAAGAAGGGAGCAAGGGTGGTCTGGGCCTTTAAGAAAAGTCAGAGCCTCTGGCCCTGAATAGGTCCTTTATGAGGGCCCCAACTCTGTAGCTCCAGGGCAGGACGCTAATAAGGCGGCTTTTCCTAAACCCAGCCAGGCCTGGGGACAAAGGTCAGTAAAGACAATGGGTTGGGTTGGGTAAGACTTTCCCCCTCCCTCCCCAACCTGACTCTGACCATCCATCACCCTCCTTGGGGTGCCGAGCCCCCAGGGTCACACACCAAAGGGAGCTGCCTGGTCCCCCAAGGAGCTCACACGGGAGGGCCACAGTGTGCCCCACACTCCACCTGTTACTGCCGAGCCTCCCAGTCCCCACTCCATTCTGTTCAGGGCTCCCAAATGGTCTTGCATCCTAGATGGGGAAACAGAGGTGTGGAGAGGTGTGGTGACTTGCTCCCAGTCCTCAGGCCTGGTTGGGGGCCCTGGGATCAGTCTCCATCTCCTGTGTGAGAGTCTGGGCCTCCTGTCCCTCTGGGCTGGGACAGTCAGGCTCTGTCGGGCTGGGAGAGACTCCCACCGGAGGCCCCATCGGCAGTGGAAGGCTGCGTGGAGCTTGGTCCCTGTGATCAGTAGATGGACCCAGGCAGAGTGGGAGGCAGCTCAGGGGGCAGCATCTGTGTAGCAAAGGTGTGACACCTTTTCTGTTACTCAGGAAGCCTGACCCTGAGCCTCCATCATGCTGTCCTGTTTCCCTGCATGAAGCCCACGGCTCCTGGAGATCCGTGGACGGGGAAAGCGCAGGCCTCCTTGCGCACAGAATCCCCCTCACTTCTTGTTTCTTCATTCATTTGCTTCCCTGCTGGGCTGGCTTTTTTCTGCTATCTTGGCCCAGATCCCTCACCTGTGGCCTGGCCTCTGAGTTCTTAGGATGCAAACTTAGTTCCATATCGTTCCCAGAGCAGCGCGATTAGCAAGGAAATTCTTTTTTGCTCATAATCTGTGTTTTGCATCGTGGTAATTTTCTGTGTCGTGTTTGTCAGTGTCATCAGCACAAGGAACTGGAAGCCTGGGACCCGGCTGAGTTCCAGAACCTCTGTGGGCCTCAGTTTTATCATCTGCCAAGTGGGAAGCCATTGCCCACCTTTGGGTTGAGGGAGGAGGGAGCATAGCTTTCACCTGACACACTGACACCTCTGCCCAGCTAGAGCATCAGTGCTGGTGTGCCAGCTAGGGCTCCGGCTCCAGGTCAGAGAGACCTGGGAGAACCCTGGCCTTGCCACCTTCTGTGTGGGGTGACAGCTTACTGAGCCTCTAAGCCTCAGTTGCCTCACCTGTGTCCTGAGCATCCTACTACTCTGGTCCTGGAGCTAGGCCTTAAAGGGTCGGTTCAGTGACCTTCCACTGTCAGCTGGACCCCTGCCGACTTGCCTCCTAGGGGTGGGGAAGGGGGACCCCCTGACTCATGCTCGTGAGGGGACCCTCATGCCTGCCCCATGTCAGAGTCAGATAAGTCCTTGTCTAGTTGAATGGAAGGGGCCGGTGTCCTGGCAGAAGCCATAGAAGGTCTGCAGGTGGGTCTGGACTGTGGGGGCCGAGAGCCCAGGGCCTGCGAGGTGTCCTCATGGGACACGAGGCTTAGAAGCCTCCTCCTGTGAACAGAAAGATCCAGGATATTGAGGCAGAAGAAAAGCTTTGGGGCTGGGGAGCTGCTGCTAGGTGGGGAGCTGCTGCTAGATGTCAGCTCAGGAGGTTCAGTGCTGTGTACAGCCCCCCAGGGCAGAGCCCCAAAGTCCCAGTAATTCGGACTTCAGCCCCCACAGACAAGAATGGTCCATGCCTTTAGAGGTGGGGAGCTCCCCGTTAGGGGAGGTGTGCAAGCACAGGGCATTCCTGAATCCACTGCAAGGGGACACCCAGGCAGCTTGGGAATCTGGTTGTGTGAGCAGAGAGCATCGAGTAGAGGCCAGCGGGTGGGGCTGGGTTGTTGAGAGAATTCGCCCTTCAAGCAGGAAGGAAAACAATGGCAGATGTTTATTGAGTGGTTACTCAGTCCGTGTGCTGAGAGTGTCGCACGGTGATTCATGTAGCCTGGCTTGGGGAGGGGCGGTTCTGGGGTCTGCCATGATATGGGCTGGGCTGGGGGCAGCAGGGAAGGAGGTTTGGGGCCCCTGGGGTGGCAGCAGCAGTGACAGTAGTCACAGGAGAGAACCTTTTCTGCAGGTTCTCAGACCAGGTGGGTCTGCCCCAGGGATCAGGCAGTCAGTCCTACGCTACTGGGAGGCTCAGATAGGGCAGCACCTGCGGGCAACACGCTCTCTCTGTAGCCTCACTCTGTACCTGCCCACAAGAGTTACCCCCGTGGTTGCTCTGCCCTGGGTATCCTGGGTGCCCAGGATCTGTGCAGGGAGTGCTCTGAGATGGCAGAGCTGGGCAGCAGGCAGTTCCCATCTCCCTGGAGTGAGAGGACAAGGGGACCCCAGTGGCTTCCCCAAAGCCTTAACAACAGAGAAACAAACTTGTCTGCTAAAGGAATGTGATGCTCCTTTGATCACGATAAGGCAGGAATGGTCCCCCTCTTCCCAGGCACCCAGAGCCGCTAACTGTCACACAGTCCCTTCTTGCTGTCCTCTGTTGCCACAGGCTGGCGGGGGCAGGTGGGTGGATGGTTAGAGGGCAGGGCTGGTAATGGGTCCCCTGGTGATGGATGCCTGCTCTTGAACAAGTCACTGTCAGTCTCCAGCTCTCTAGGGAGCAGGGCAGAAAGATTAGGAGTTTTATTGATCCATCTGTAAATGCTCTTGGGATCACCCTGTATATGATTAAACAGAGGTGTGGAGCATCATTTAACTAAAGCAGAGGCTGAGGGCCCTAGAGAGTAGCTGAGAGTCTGTTTCCTTTTCCTCCTTCCTGCTCCACCATTGGCCAGGGGCCTTCGTCATTTGTTATTTCCTGAATTCAAAGATGGGCTTTCCCCTCTTCTGTTGCAATGTGGGACGCATCTTGGAATCAGCCTGTGCGTTTACTGCAGGGTCTTCCCCTCCCTCACTCTGGAAAAGCAGTTAAGTACATGGGGCATCTGTGACTGATGGGATCTTAGAGAGGAGGAAATGCCATGCCTGGGAAAGCCGGAAACCCCGGAACAAACTGCACGGAGCCCGAGAGGCACTCGGAGGAGACTTGGAAGGGAAGGGGACCCGCCCCAGGCTTGGCCACACCGGTGCTGATACCCACTGGGATCCCTGTTTCTGCTGAGAAAAAGGCTCAGGGCCGCGAGGCAAGTCACATCAGGTCACGTGGGGGTGGGGCGGGGCCGTCCACGTGATGCTGGAGCCTCAGCCTGCCTGCGCCCCCTTCTCCCCGTGTGTCTATTCATCATGCCCCTTTCACTCTCAGGGGCACCCTGGTTTGGCTCCCAATCTCTTCAGGTGTGCTGGGAGCTCAGCGGAGGGGGTGGCTGAAGTTGGGAACTGAGGTGGGCCTGGGAGGCGGAGCAGGTTAGCACAAGCCGGAGAGAGCAGGGACGATGCCAGGCGTGGCAGAAGGAAGAGCTGGAGGCAGGCACGTCTGGTTCAGCGGGGTGACGGGGGGGACGCCGGGGCAGGAGGGATCTGCGGTGCTCTTCCCGCTGCGCCTGCGCCCCCTGCGCCCGCGCCCCCTGCGCCCCCGAAGCCCTTGGTCTGGGCTTTTCTAGCGGTGGGTAGTTCCAGCCGTGACCTTCTCTGAGGGCTTTCCACAGCTGTCTGTGGGGTGCACTCAGAAACTGGTACTTTCACGTAGCCCGTCCCCTCCCCTTCCCTGGCTACCCACGTGGTACGCGGGGGCTCATCTGCTGGGCTGGAGAGTGGGCCCGTCAGCTGGTATGTTCCCACATCTGGTGCTTTGGGGGCATAGCTGTGTCCCCTAGGACTGTTCTGTGATTTGGACAACACAGACAGAACTGGCAGCTTTAGCCCAATCGTAATCTGACCTTACCGCCTCTCCAGGCCCATGTGCAAAATAGGAGGCTTGGGTGGGCCATGCCGAGGGTGCCAGAGACCCTCTCATCCTCTGGCCCCTTGACTCAGAGTTCCTGCAGTTGGCAGAGGCACAAGGACAGGGCCACCTGCCCTGTGCACCCCACCTCTGGTCATCCCATTGAGGCTAGGTCTCTCGCCCTGTGGTTGGTCCTCAGCTGAGGCAGGTCTGGGAACTGAGCATCTGGTGGCGGAGGTGCTGTGGCTGTTGTGACACATAGGCACTGCTCTGTCCAGCACTGATGGAGGCCGAGTCCTCAGCCTCACCGGCCTGTCCTTGTGCAGGGCTGCAGCGAGGGCCCTGGCGGAATTACCTGCCTCTGCCATCTGATCGCCTCCTGCAGGACCGGGGAGCGGGCTGGGTAGTAGAGGAGAGTGCTGGGCTCTGCTCCCCTGCTGTGGGGTTTGTCTGGGAGGCCACCTGATCTAGATTTTTGCCATTTGCCATCCTGTCTCTCCCCACATGCACAAGCTTCCTCGGGGCAGGGTTCAGTGAGGAATGGGCAGCCTAGAGGCGCAGGACGGGGTCTCCCTCTTGTTTGAAACCCAGCAGTGGTCAGGCCGCTTTGGCCACCTGCCTTTCTGTTTTCCTTTGTCCCATTTGGCACCAAATGGCCTTTCGCTACTTAAAAAAAAAAAAAAATCAAACCTCCCCCCATCCCCTGGGGTGGTGACAAACACATCCCGCTGCCCCTCCCCCAACTTCCCTGTTTCCTTTGAACAATTATTAAAACCTACACGGGTGCTTTTATCAGATATCCCAGCTAGATATCACCAGATAAAAATGCCAGTGCCTGGACGGGCCCCAGAGAGGGTCCTGGAGGCTCCAGCAGTTGTGGAAGTTGCCCAGGGGTTTTGAGCAGCCGGAGCCACTGTGGGAAGCTCGGGGAGGGAAACTTCTGGGCCTGCGGGGCCGCCGCCTGAGCTGGAGATGGCCCATCAGCAGGTCAGCTGGAGGCGAGGACGCCGCCCTGCACTGGGGCAGCGCAGAGCCTGGCCGGCCAGGGCGAGGAGGCTGGTGTCAGTTCTCGTTAGCCACGAGGGAGAAACATGCCCATTAGTATTGTCCTCCCCCCAACCTTTGCCGCATGGATGCCCAGGGAGCTGGCTTTGGTTTGCCTGGTGGGGCTGCCAGACAGCAGTGGAAAGCTGGGCTTGAACCCAGCCTTGCACCCCCTGAGCACCCACCCCAGCTCTGGACACACCCGGCTCGCTCCCCCAGCTCCCCGCCCCCAGGGAGCTGGAACAGACTGCCAGGCATTGGCCTGGAGACACCGCCTTTGCCACCCCCCTTGTGGGGGCACTGGGCTGCCCCCGACGGGGGAGGGGGTGCTTTTTAGGCTGCAGTCAAGGGGACAGATGCAGGCAGGGCCAGTGGCACCTAGAGGGCAGCTAGGGAGAAGAGTCGACCCATTTCCAAAAATAGCCCATCCACTGTCAGGGGAAGCATCTCTTTGTCTTCCCAAATCTGTCTTTTCCGTTGGCTCCTGGGTTGTAAGGCAAGAAGGAGGCATGCTCTTGTCTTGGAATCAGAGGCTCCGGGAGCTGTCCCCCAAGCCACCCCCCACAAGGGCCCGATTGTGTGCTGGCCCTGAATGCGCCCGCCTGTCACAGAGTGCACAGCACCGGCTCCTGTCCCTAATGAGCCCGCTCTGGGAGTGGCCCTTTGCGGCGGCTTCCGGCCACGCTGCCTGTGCCAGGGCTCTCAGAAGTCTCGATTTCCCGGCTGCTTCACATCTCTCGGAGCTGATGGGACAATGGGAGGCTCCCGCCCTGCCCTTTCTCCTTTTTTTCTGTGTTTTCTGTATTTTCTGGAATGCACACATCACTTTTATACGGGACAGAAAATTAAACACCGAGTTTCTCCCTCTTTCAGAGACTTCTGTCCTGGCTGGGAGGGCTCCCTGCTCCCCTTTCCTCTTCCCACCCCTCCTGTGGGACCTCCCTCCACCATTGTCCCTCTCCTCTTGTTCCTTTCGGGTCTTTCCTGGCTCCTTCCCCTGCAAACAGGCTCATGTTTCCTAGTCCAGAGCAGTAAACAAAATCTTCACCCTTCTGTCTTCCTGCTCCCTCCCTTCACCCCTGAATTCTCCAAGGAGCACCAGGGGCCCAGCCCACCCATTACTTCTTGGTCCCTGGCAGTCCCAGACCCTGGGAAAGGCAGCCCCGGCTTGGTCCAGTGGCCTCTTCTCGTCCTGACCTCTTGCTGGTGTTTGATGCCCATTCTGGGCTTGCCTTCTAGAACAGGGCCGTGTGCTGGTCACCTCTGACCTCCCGAAGGGCAGCTCCTGGCTCCCTCTCTGGCCGCCTCCTGGTTGTGGTGCGAAGCTTCTCTCCTGCGCTAAGCCCCTAGTCTTTCTCTACCTCTTGCTTCTGGCCTTGAAGCCCAGATGTCCAGCGTCCTACTGTGCCTCTGAGTTTGGGCCCCTTTGTTTCACCTACACTCCTGTGCCCACTGCCTGATGGGTGGTGACCCCGCTTCAGGCGGCTGTTTAAATTCTACTTAATTAGGATTAAGTAATATGGACGTGAGCGTTTCATTTTCTGCACTGCACTTAGCCCCTCCTCCTTGCAGGTGCTTCGCACCTTGTTGACAGTGCATCTCCGCATCTGTGCCATTCCAGGGACTATTCTAGGGACTTCCGTGGCAGTGCTGATCTAGACAACTCCTTGCTGGGCTGTGTACTTGCACTTGTGCACTGGAGGAAGCTCTCTGTCTGAGCAGTGTCAGGAACTCTGCCCCTCCCTGCTAGCCTCTGACCCCGTGTTCTGCTTGCTGCAGCAGCACACAGCAGGCCCTTAGGGCTTCTGCTTGCAGGAGTTGCCCTTCCCTGCCTCCCGCACCCACTGAAATCCCACCCTTCCTTTGAAGCTGAGGTCTGCCCTTGGGGATGGACAGCTACAGGATGTGTGACCAGCAGCCCTCATCCACGTCCATTTGATGTCCGCAGCAGTCTCCATCCAGACCCTTGCCCTGCAGCCAAGGATGCCACTTCCACTGGTAGCCATGGTGGATTCACATGTATGTGTAGGAGACCCAAGCCCGAGAGGCCACAGGGCTCTGGGTGGCTCCAGAGGTCTCCCCCGTAGAGTCCAGCCCCCTGCTCCCAGCCACCAGCTCCTTATCCTCAAAATGAGGCCAAGAGGCTGGCAGGATCGGAAAACAAAGGAAATGGCTGTTAAAACGATGGGGGTGAGGTAGGGTAGGGTTGCAGGGGAAGGGACACAGGCCTTCCCCTCCCTCTCTTCCCTCCCCTCCCGATGGGAGCATCCTGGAGAGGCTGCAGACCTGCCCTGGCTGGTTACCAGCTCTGTGCATGGGCCCCTCCTACCCTCCAGGCCATTGGTTCTCCACGGCAGTAGCTGTGATGGGCAGCGGGCAGTCTCGCGTCTCGGGGTGAAATGAGCTGCTTGGGTCCAGCTGCGGGCCATTGCTCCAGCCAGTCCCTGGTGGATGAGACCATTACGCACCACACCTGGGGCTCCGGCCCTGGGCTCAGCCCCGCTGCTCACTGCCCACCATGTGCCCTTGCTGTTGAGCCCACTTCTGGGGGTGTGTGTGTTGTGGGTGGGTGGGTGCAGCCAGGGCAACCCGTGAGATCCCAGAAAGATGGCTCCCCCAGGCCTTTCCCCTCCCCTCTGGTGAGGACCTGGGGGAGGCGCTGGCTTGGCCTGGGATGAGGTGCTGATGTTCGGACTTCCCTGGGGGCCAGGCAGGTCCCAGGAGAGGCCCCTTCTGAGTCATCTTACACTGGAAATGCAGTGACAGTGTTGATGGTGGTGGGAGCCGCGGTGGGTGGGGGGTGGGATCCTTGATGTCAGCTCCCTGGCGGTCTCCCAAACCCCTGCTATCTTCTACCACCCCCCCATCTCCTGAGGACATTTCTTGGCCTGTGGCCAAGGGTTTCCTTCGAGCCTTCTTTCACCCCCACCTGCAGCTCTCTGCAGCCCTAACCTGTGGGAATTCCTCTCCCAAGTGTGGCAGGAGGCCCTGGGGTTGCTCCCTGCCCTCCCTCCAAGGTCCCTGACCTGGAGGGTGGTCCCCAGCCCAGGGCTGTTTTCATCTTACCTCTGCCCCTGCAGAGTCCTTAATCCCTTTCCACCAGTTAAGACCTTGTTCCTGTGAGTGCCGGCCTGATTATGGGCAACGTAACCCCCTCCCGAATATGTGGGGCCGAAACCTTGTGGGAAATTCTGGATGAAAAGACCCCTTGTTTTTGGTGAAACCTGAACTGTTGAGCAGGAAAGTGGTAGGGCTGGAGGCGGGGGTGCGACCTTCCAAGCCAGCCCTTCTGCCCTCTGAAAATGCCGCACAGGCAGGCTCACCGCGGCACCTCCTGGCCTGGGCCTTCGCTTTGGGGCTTGTGACAGGAGGGAGACCCCTGGGCCAGCTCAGCCCCCTTTGGCCCCTCGGCAGTCCCTGCTGCCTTCAAGGTCAGCTGTGCCCTGCTCTGTGCTGACCGTCAGTGACACACACTCAGCAGGCCCCTAGATGCGGGCAGGACAGGCTCCGGGGAGCCCTGGACCCCCAGCATGACTGTGCACTGGTGCAGTTTCTCAGAGGTGGAGGGTGGTCTGTGGTCCAGGAAAGACCGAGAACCACAGTGGGAGGGGCAGTGAAGTCCCTCCCGGACGTCTTTAAAAAATAGAAATAAATGAGCTTAATGTGTGCTCCTGGCCAGGAGGCCCCACGCAGGACACAGGGTGGAAGCTAAAGGCCTCCTCCTCGCCGACCCGGAGCCTGGACACGGACAGTCCTGTGTGAGCCTGTGGTCCGGCAGGTCTGCGTCGAGCCTGGCCTCCCGCCCGCCCTGCGCTCCCCCCTCAGAACTCACACCTCTAGCTCCTCTTCCCGGAGACTGTGCTCACGGGACAGTTTTAGGGTTGGCCAGGTGTTTCCGTGCACATCTTTGCTTCCTGGAGTCTTCTCGGCATGTCATTTCCTTTCTGCCTTGTCTTTCCGGGACCTCACTGACCCGGCTGTGAGCTGAGGCTGTTGGACCAGGTCTGTGGGGCTCAGAGACCCTGGAGGGACTCGGAAACGTTCCGGATGCTGGGTTGTCCCCCGGCATCAGCCTTGCCCTGGTGGCCATTCCTGGCCTGGCCGCCTCTCCCCTCATGGCCGAACCAGTGCCCTTGGGGCTTTTATTCTGTGTGATGTTCTCCCTCGCTGGGACTTTCAGAATCCTTGATGGTGTGGCCCAGTTTCCAACCTCAGGCCCTCACCTTCCAAGTGCTTGCCCAGGTGGGGAAGGATCTGACCTGGAATCAGAAAATGGTGGCCAGGAGGGATTGCTTGCTGCCCTCCCCCCACCCCACCTACCTACCAAGACTTGGCTTTCCAAGCACCCCCCTCAACCCCCGGCTCACGTGCCAGCTCCCCATGACTGTGGGCACAGCAGCCTTTCCAGCAGGAGCAGAATGAAAATGGGAAAATCTTGCAATTTTCTTCTTTTGAGTTACAACCTTGGTCCTCCCTGCTTCTATGCACCCGACCTCCAGTGACTTTTGAATAGCTCTCTGGGCTCCCTTTTCTCTGGCTGAACATGTATGCATTGGTGCCTCATTTGCCTTAATGAAAATGGCAGGTTTAGGGCACTGGGGGAGGCCTGGGGGAGAGGGGAAGGCGGTTTGCGCATTGGACTGATGGGCCCGCGCCCGGCCGATGACTTTGACACTGAGAAGTGTTGATTGACTCACACATTGCTGGAGTTCTCAGCCTCCTGGATGCCAGTGGGGCTGGGTAACTTTCCAGGGAAAGGGGAGTCCTGTATCCAGCTGAGAGGGCCTGTCTCCCCAGTGTCATCCCCACTGGCCCCTCCGTGGTTTGCTGATTGGCGCCTTGAAGATGCAGGAAGGATGGTCCCAAGGGAGAATTTGGTCTAGGAGGCCTCAGGGGGTGTTCAGAAGGGGGCTTTGGGTAAGGGGTGGACAGGGCAGCTGGGGGGATGGAAGATACCCTGGACTGGGTTTGTCACATCCCCCATGAGGACAGGGAGGGCGATGTGGCTTTGTTCACTTGAGTGGCAGGCGTTTCTGAGACTGCCTATGGTGTGGGTGCGAGTGGGCTGGAGTGACCGATCGACGCCGTGTCCTATTTCTACACCTGGGAATGAGCCTGAGGGGAGGTGGGGATGGGCAGGGGGACCCTCAGGTGCACCTGCTGTGCTGTGACCACCTGCCACACAGTGCTGTGCACTTCATGTGCCCAGCCCTTGGCCCTGTGTCCGTCCACTCAGGATCTTCTGCTGGTCCAGCTTGGCAGGGGAGCCCCTTAGGCAGGGGAGCGGTGAGTGACAGTCTGATCTTGTTGAGACCCCTCCCCCTCCTCCTCATCTCCCATCCCCCAGCTCTGATTTGTCACTGGGGAAGTGGACCCTTAGATTAAGGATCTCGAAAGGCCATTTCATAGGAGGCTGCAATAAAGCCACATATGCCATTCTCGATTTATTTTTTCTCTCTAATAAATAAGGAAACCAACATCCCTCAGAGGCCTTGAATGAGACTTAGTTCTGATTGTTAGCGCCAGGCACCGATGCTGTTTCCGATCATGATTCATAGAGGATGAGGGGAGAGAAGGTCCTGGAAGGGAGAGGGACCGATGGCAGTGGGGTTGTCGGGGCCGAGGGAGTCCTGCTCTGAGCCACTGGACCACCCCTGAAGCAGGTGGCTGCGTTGGATAACGTGCCCTCCTGTCCTTACTGCTGCCCTTAGAGTTTGGCCCTTTAATACCCCGGGTGGCGTGAGGTGTCCAGCAGACCAGGAGGGGAATTTGTGGGGAAGGGGAAGGTCCCAGTGGGAGGTGTCCAGACTTTAAGGCCCAGAGATGGGCAGGGCTAGGGGCCCTCAGGGGACCCTCACAAATGAGGCCTGAGGAGGGGGTCCAGGATCCAGGACAGGGTGGGGCTGGAACCAGGCCCTTGACCCTCCTCCAGGGCTCTACAGGAAACTCACCCACCCACCCACCCACATGTACAAACACACAAACAGAAGCCAATTCAGAGAGACACCAAACCCCATCTGTCTCCTGAGCAGGGCAGGCAGGGTTTAGCCTGTGGGGAGGGACACAGTGGTCAGTAGGCCCCAGGGGCCCGGGTCCCATCTGCCACTGCCACCCCTTACAGCTGGTGACACTCCACTAGAGACAGCACAGCATGAAGTAGAGAAGACCACCAAAACCCCCACTCTGCCCCCAGTATACAGGCAGGAAACTGGGGCACAGGAGTGGGGGGAGGGGATCTGTGAAATCCCACGGGCTTGGGAACCACATTTCCTCATCTGTTCCACGGGACCCAACTAACACCCCTCCCCACATCCCGGCCCCAGCAGCCCCGAGGACTCCGTCTCCTGAAGGCCCTTAATGATAAATGCACACATTTTTGAAAGCAAGCTCTTTAATGAGGCATCATTTCCAGATGCCAACTCATCACTCGCTTGCTCACAAGCATCTCTTGTTTGAGCTACTCGGAATGTGGAGAGAAATGGTGATGGGCCGGCAAGGCACCCCCAGTCCTGGTCCCCCAGCCCTGGGCCCCTCCTGGCTGCTGCCCCCTCCCCACTGCTGCCAGTCCAGGTCCCCAAATGATGCCAGGCAGCCTCAGGGCTGGTGCACCACAGCTAAGCCCTGCAGCCACAGGCAAACCTCCAGAGCTCAAGGGGGTCCCTGCCTTTCTGACCCAGGGAGCTGCTTGCTCCTGTGCCTTGGAGTCACATTGCGTCATCATTTCCATGAGGTCTGGGCACCACCCAAGGCAGATGGGGTGACCTGGAAAGTCCTGCCTAGGGTGGGATGCTGAGTGGCTCTGTAAGGGGGAGAAAGGAGGCCCCTGGGTGGCAGGCCCCTGTCCCTGTGCCCTGAGCATGGCCACCTCCCAGCCTCCAGCCCAGAAAGGCTAAGCACCCCAAGGTCCACTGGAGAAAGGGGCAGAGCTGGCACTGGCTCTGGGGCCCGCATCCCGAGCCACGACCCTGCACTGCCTCTCTGTGCACAAGCTGTATCTTTCCCGCCAGTACAGTTTCTTCTAAAACAGCTACCTGTTTATTGTGGAAAATTTAGAAAAATAATCGCTTGGGACCCAGCACCCTGACGGCCTTTGTGTAGCAGCGGTGATGGTCTGTCATCGGTGCGTTTTCTCACTTCCCTGCGGGAGGACTGGCTTTTGGGATGGGTGAGTTAAGGGGACTGTCAGGGACGCTCTAGTTCTGAGTGAGGTTTTTCTCCTCTCTGTGGGCAGTGGGGCAGTTGGTGGACTTGAACGTTGTGCATCAGTAGGCACTTGTTCTGGAATTTCTTGGCTCCAAACCCCGCAGGATTTACTTTTATGCATCATGCCCCATGTTACAGATTTCTCCCTAGGTGTTGCCTCTGCCTTTGGGTTAATCTGGAGACGCTCAGCTCCCCCTTGCCAGCCTGAGCTCAGCCTTCCTGATTTATCCTGGGATCCCCTGACATGAGTTCCGGGGGTAGGGGGCTAGGACATCTGCTGATGTGTGAACCCCACTGGGGGTGGGGAGCCAGGCGGCCCCTTCTTTGTCTGCGCTCCGTAGGAGGGAGTGTGTGCTGGGGAGTAGGGGCCAGGAGCTCCAGATGTTCCTGACATACATCGTGCCCCGCAGGGGATGGGGGACGCCCCTCCAGCTGCCACTTCACTTGATCCTGTCTCACCTGGTCCTTTGAGGCCACAGACTCCAACCCTCCGTGGTTTATCCTAGTGGAGACACAGAGTATTGCCCGCCCCTAAATAATCCACTGCTCATTGTGTGCTCATTGTGGAATGCTTGGAAGATACTGGGAGGTTCAAAATTGAAATCTGAAAAGCACCTATAATCTTACCCTCTGGAGAGAACAGATATTAACATTTTGTTCCATTCCTGGAGGAGGAAATGCTGGGTCGAGAGGGAGGTCTGTACACACCCTCTGTTAACTTTTCATTTTGAAATAATTATGGAGCTGCGAGAAGTTGTTACACTAGTACGGGGGGCTCCCGGCACCCTTTCCCCATCTAATCCCGGTGGCAACATCCAACATGGGGCAGGGCATTGCTGAAACTGGGACAGTGACCTCACAGTGACCAGACCTCAGACCCTAACTCAGGGGGTACCTGTCTTTCCATGCTCCCGTTCCTGTGTGTGTGGAGAGTTTCATGAGATCTAGCCACATGTACAGAGTTGTTATACACATTTTTAAAATAAATTTCACTGTTTAGAATTGTTTTTAGATTTAGAAAATCATTGAGAAGACAGCAGAGAGTTCCCATAAACCCCGCGCTCAGTTCCCTTGTTGCTAACTTCCTACACTGGTGTTTGTGTTAATGAGCCAATATTGGTACATGTGTGTTAACTAGAGTCCACAATTCCAGGTTGCCTTAGCCGTTACCTAATGTCTTCCTTCTGTTCGGGATCCTGTCTAAGACACTTTTTTTTTTTTTTTTTAATGGAGGTGCTGGGGATTGAACCCAGGGACCTTGTGCATGCTAAGCACGCACTCCACCACTGAGCTACACCCTCCCCCACTAAGACGTGCATTTTGAAAGGGACTTTGCCACAATGTATTCCTCCAGTTTGTAATCCTGCCTCTTCTCCCATGTTAAGAATATCTTATCAAAGCATCACTGACTGGTTTTTTTGGGGGGTGTGGGGGTGGTAATTAGGTTTATTTCTTTATTTGTTAAATGGAGGCACTGGGAACTGAACCCAGGACCCCATGCACGATAAGCGGGTACTGTACCACTGAGCTGCACCCTCGCCCCATCCCTGACTGTTCTTACACGTCACTTTGAATGGCCCTCTGCTCGCCCCATTGTGTGGGCGTCCCCACGAGGACCTTCAGAAGGAGCGCTTCGCTCCCTCTTGGCTTCTTTGGTCATGTCAGTGCCCCCCTCGCAGGGTGGTCCAAGGGGCGGGCCTGGCATCCCTTTCTTGTGATGCGGGGCAGATCTGGAGCCACATAGGCATCTCCAGGCCCCCGGGTCTCCAGACTGAACGTGGTCACACAGGAAGGCAGCGAGTGGCAATGGGATGGTGCCGAGTGGAGGAAGAGCTGGGGCCGGCTCTGTCCGCCGCAGCCCTGTGATCCTGGATGAGTCCCGCCACCTGCGTATGACCACACAGCCCAACGATTGCCTGGGTTAGAGTAGCTACTTGCATCCGGGGCCGTTTCTGCAGGGTCGTTGGCTCCCACCCGCTCTACGGCCTTTCCAGGCAAGGCTGTGAGCAGCAGTCTGGCCGACAGGATGTTTCTCCACAAGCCCATTGAGAAATCCCTCTGAAAATCCTCCTTTGGCCCTGGGTGCAGGCAGGCGAGAGAATTGAGGACAATGGGGACCATGAAACAAAAGACAATTGTTGCGCTGTCCCGGCAGGGTCAGTGGATGCCCTGGGCCAGGGCAGGCTGACCATCAGGCAGGTCCCTGGATTTCTGCCCACCACAGGGGTGGCCACGGGGGTGGGGAGTCAGGCCAAGCCCCAGGCCTGGGGCACCACACTGCATCCTGCAGAGCTCGGAGTTTAACTTCAGGGGTGCGTGCTTTGCAGGAGGTCCAGACACCCAGTGGGTCTGCATGGCTTGGTGTGGTGTCCTCTGTGTCCTGTTTTCAGGGATCTGTCCCTCGACCTTGCCCAGGTCTTCGCTCTGTTGAGCACAAGATTTATGAAGAAATGGTGCCACTGTGAGTGTGGGTCTCTGATCTCCAGGCATGGGGTGCTCCTGCCCGGCTCCGTCCAGTCCTGGTGCTGGGATTTCCACCCCCCGCCCCCAGCACCCAGCTCTGCTCCAGTGTTCCTGGAGCCAGCCTCCCGGGTGGCCTCCTTGCTTCCAGGGTCTCCACCTCTAGCCCTCACTCTGCCCTTCCAGAATGTTCTTCCTGAAACACAGTCCCCACCTTGTGCCCAGCCTGCAGGGACCGTAAGCCTTAACATCAAGTTCAGTCTCCTGGGACCGGATGGAGGTACCTTGTGAACTGCCCCTGACTCCTTTTCCATGCCCCTCTCCCATCTCTTCCAGAAGCTTCTGTGTCCCCAGGCCAGTAGCAGTTCCTGAAAGCCATCCAGGCATTTCCATACCCCCTGCCTTTGCCCTTTTCCACCTCCAATCCCCTTCCCCTCTTTCCATCGCCTCCTCTCCATTCATTTGGAAAATCCTGTTTGTTTCCAAGCTGTGGTTGAAATGCCGCCCCCTCTTTTCAGGTTTCTAGCCCACCCCTCCTCCCATGCCCAGAATATCCTTCTCCCCTTCCCCCCATTGCTTAGCGTGCTTCATTCTGTCTGGGCTGTGGCTGTTTCCACATCGGGCTCTGCTGTGAATTCCCCGGACGGCCCCGTATCTTAACCATTGTTGGTGTGGGGAGCGCCCTGGTAGTGACTGGTGCCCCTCCTGCTCAGTGCTGCCGAGGGCCGCACCTAGCTGCCCGGCCCCTCCTTCCCCCAGTGGCCAGTCCCCCTTGCTTCCTGTCCCAGTGGCTCTGCCCATCCCGGTGACCGAGTTCCTGGAAGGTGTCTGCTCTCCAGCCGTGGCCCCAGTGGCCCCAGGAATTCGAGGCTTGGATGAAAGGGTCCGCCCTGCCCCAGTGACTCATTCCAGGGTGTATGTGGTTTGCCGCAGTGTCTATGCTGGGTGACTCCGTGCCCCAGCCCCAGGCTGACACCCAGAGCTGTGGGACTGAGCCCGATGTGGGTGGGCAGGGGTGTCGGCCTCAGGCCACCTCTGGGCAGACAGCCTGACAACCCTCTGTGATCCTCATGAGTAAGAAGGGGATGACGAGGGTCAGGGGACGTGACCACAGGCAGGAGTTGGTGTGCGGCCCCTCCCCCCGCCGCCCTGCACTTTCAGCCTCTTAGGGGCAGGGGAGTGGGCGGGGCTCTGAGAGTCACCGGACAGCTGGCCGCTGTCCCACGCCCTCCTGGGCCTCAGGGGCACCCCACCTGCCCTCAGCAATCCAGAACCTGCTCCTTGCCTTTGGGGCTCTGCCCCATCCTTCTGTTTCTTGTCTGTGCTGTTGGGGGCTGGGTTTGGGAAGGCTAAGAGAAGATTGGGGTGACTTAGTCAGTGGCCCCCTGGCTGCCAGGGGCATCTGGAGCACCCAGGGCCCTGGGGTGCCCTGTGGGTCGTGCGGGGCAAGCTGGCGGGAGGCTGGGGCTGAGGGCTCCCCCTGCCTGTCCCTGAGCCCTGATTCTCCTGGCTGTGGAGTCAGCTACCAGCTTCTCGGATTAACCCAACTGTAGCCGATGACGCAGGAGGCTGAGGAAGTGTGGCCTCTCTCTGTGTCCCCTAGAACAGGGCCCGGGTTCTCTCTGAGCTGCCCTGGGCCCAGGGCCTGGCATTGGGCAGGAGTGGGGAGCAGGGCCCTTGGTTTGTAAGGGAGCTGAGGGAACTGACTTGGGAAAGACATGGGGCGGGCAGGCGGGAAGGAAGGGGCGAGGTGTGAGTGTGTGTGTGAGGGTGTCTCTGGGTGAAAGTATGTGAGTAGCTACGCGAGCGCCTGTGTGTGTGTGAACGTGAGCCTCCATCTGCCCACACAGCCTGCTCCCACTCCCCTTGGTCACATTGAACGGCCTAAAAGCGTCCTTTCCCACAGCTTCTATTTTTGCTTTCGACCTTTAGTTAAATGCTCACAACTGCTGGGCCTTTGGTGGGGTGGTGAGTTTATCACGTGTAATTGGGAGAGAGGACAATTTCATTGCTTTTAGCACCAATGCTGCTCGCCCAGCCCCTCCCAAGAGTGGGGCTGACTTCTCTAAGCTCTTTCTTAGGGTGAGGACTTAACGATCCACCAGGCAGTATAACTGCGCCCATAGAAGGGTCTAGGTGACAGGTGGGTGCACTCTGTATCCGTGTTGGTGTTTACACACTCATGGCACCCTCCCTCCATCCACAACCCCTGATGAGTGTGTGGAGGTGGGCAGTTGCTGGCCTGAACCCCTGGGGTGCCCAGGCAGAGGTTGGGGGTACCGGAAACACCCACCTTTCCACTGTATCTGAAGCCTCAGTGCAGGTGAGGAAACTGAGGCTAGAGCACGGAGGGAGCTGTCCTGTTCACGCAGCGGATGCCTGGCAGACCCAGGTGGCCCTGAGCCCTGAGGTCCCCTGGAGGTTGGTGCCCAGGAGATGCCAGACCATGATACAGAGACGTGGAGGGGCTGGGCTTCCGACATAGGGGCGGTGTCCTCACCGTGGCATCCCCATGGTGTCCCAGTGGTGTCCCAGTGACATACCTTGGAACCTGTGGGCCAGTGGAGGAGGAGGAGCCCTGGGGACATGCCCGGGGGTGGGGTGTTCAGTGTGACTCGCCGCCTACATGCTGGGCAAGTTGTCCACCTCACCTGGCTCAGTCTCCTCGGCTGTGAAGTGGGTCAGGGACACCCAGGAGGTCCTGTGCACACTGGGGACACCCACGCGGCACTAAGCAGGTTCTTAAATGGTGGAGATGCCTTTGTTCATCTAATACGTGTTTTTAAGCACCCTGAGCACGAGTGATGCGCAGGATGCAGACTGGAAACCAGAGAGGAGGTAGGCCGGGAGCATTGTTTCTGGGGTTGGAACCGCTCCAGCTCGGCAAAGGTGCAGTCACATCCCCTGCTGATGTCTGCTCTGACACTGAGGCCTCTGGCCAGCTGCACAGCTGACTGGGGAGTGGGGGTCCCTGGGGCTTATGGTCATGGGTGCCCACTGTATGCCCAGGTCATCTGGGTAGGGTGGGACAGCTCATCAGTCGGTGTGGGTAGGGGCTCTGACACAGACATCCAGGGGTGGGCAGGGTGGTGTGGAAAGAGTTGCTGACTTGCTGTGTTACCTCGGGCATATGGCTTACCCTCTCTGAGCCCCAGTTTCCTGCAGAGTGACTGATAGTCTGTCCCTCCCCACCCCACCCAGAGTCCCCGGGGTATTGTGGGGTAAGAGGATTGTAAACCTGAAAGAGGAGTGCAAACGTTTGCTGCTATACAAGCAGCCCTCATCAGGAGCCCTGTTCTCACCAGGTTTTGTGGGAAAGAGCTCGGGGTAAATGTGGACTCTGGGGGAGCTGCAGGTGAGCTCTGTGACCATTTGCTCCCTGCATGAGCCCGGCGTCCCCATGTGGACATGGGACTCAGCTCCTTGTTGATTACTCCCTGGGTCTCCCACATTCTTGGAGGTGAGGTTCGCGGCATGTGAGTGGCTGGCGCTGTACTGTCCCGGGACAGTGCATTTCCAGGCAGAGGTAACAGTGAGCTTCCTGGGAGCTCCTTCTCCTGGGCCAGCCTGGTCCTGTGTGTAGGAGTAGGAAGGGACGCCACATACTGTGTGGCCAGCTCACCCCGTTTGCAGTGACTCCCAGGACCATACTTGCTGTCTTGAGGTCTCTAGCCCTCGGTTTTAGATGTGGTCAGTGGGGAAGGTTAGCAGCCACACTCTAATTTTTATTTCACTAAGGCATCTAGAAATCTCCACCAAATAACCCCTTGGGTGTGCCCTTGTCCCGCTTTGTGGGATTGTGGTTTCTCTTTGGGGATAGAGGATGCGACCATCAGTCCAGCCATGCCCATCAGGGGCGTGGACAGGGGAGACTTGTGGAGGGGGAGGTACATGCAGCTGGTTTTCCTTAGGTTTCCTATTGCAACTTGAGTTCTGGACGAGAGTGGAGGGGATCGTCAGCCCACAGGTATCTGATTTGGCCTGGGAGGCGATTCAGATTTCTGATGTCCACTCCTGTAGCCCCGCACCCCATGCCCCTGGCCAGCAGCTGTGAAATGCAGACGATCTGCGAGGGTCAGCCTGTGGGCAGCAGGCTGAGCTCTGTCCTAGGTGTCCCGAGGCAGCTCTTCGGCCTGGAAGCCGCCCTCTCGTTGGTTCTGTTTGCTTTCTGACAGCCTGTGACTGTCCCGGTGGCTCAGGGCAGGGCTGGGGAGCCGAGGATGGGCCAGTCTCTGCTGCAGGGCCTACAGCAGGTAGGGCTTGCAGGTCTGCCGCGTTGCACACCCGTTTGTGAATGATTTCCTCTGATGCCGGCAGCAGGCGTTTTTGTAGAGCTTTGAGGTCCAGGGGGTTTCCTCCCTTACCCGTTGGGTCCTCATGGCAGCCCTGCTAGGCCCATTACCGATGGAAGGGGACCTGGCTCTCGGAGTGAGAGCTGGGTGCCGGTGCCCTCTGTGCCCTGCAGGGGTGGGCACCTCCGTGACAGACTGGAGCGCCGGGCCCTGCAGGGTGAACGGGGTCCCAGCGGGACCCTGTTGGCAGTGGGGGCCCAGCACCCTGCTCGTGAGTCACGGGGCCTCGCCCCAGGTCTCTGCCACTCCCCTTGCTCAGTGCCGCCCACTAAAGCCTGCTGAGCGCCCTAATCCCAGCAGTGGCCCGGGGTCAGGAAGCGGCCCCACCCACGGCTCCTGTGTCAGGGAACTGGCCGGTCCTGGGCCAGCTACACAGGAAGGAGGAGGCACCGATCATCTCTGCAGAGGCCAGGACCAAGCCCCTTTCTGGATGAAATCCTAAAAGCCACCCTCTGGCTGCTGTCCCGACCCTCCAGGAAGCCTTTCCTCCCTGTCGCTGGGTGAAGCCATTTGCTTGGTGACCTTGCTTCTCAGGGACTCCAGGCATAAAGATGGGACAACCCACAGGATGGCCAGCGTCCCCCTGAGCATCTTCCATCCTCTGTCCCTGTGCCTGACCTATGACCTTGTTAACCTCCAGAATGCCCTGTGGCAGGCCCTCCTTTGGTCCTGTTTTGCACATGTGGGAACAGGTTTAGGAATGTGCCCAGGTCATGGAGCTGTGAGTGATGGGGCCGCAGGCAGACCCCCACCTGCCCAGCTGGTGCACTGCTCAGGGAAGGCACAGGGACCAACCAGATCATTTCACTTTGATGCAGCCCCTGGTCGGGGCTTGGAACCCAGCAGATGTGCCTTCCGCGCTGATTGCCTTCCTTCTTTTCTACCCTTATCTCTACATTCCCTGAATTCCAGGCTCACTTGGCCAGCCTCCCTGATGCCCCATATCCCATGCTGGGTGAGCCTCCTGGGTCCCCTTCATCTTTATCCCCACCCCGCCCCACCCCCCGCCCCCAGCCTGGGTGCTGAGTTCTCTGTGCCTCCACCTGGGAGGGGCAGGGGAGTGTGCTGGGTGTGTGTCAGGCCCTGGTCGGGGGAGAGCCAGCTGTGGTTGTGATATGGCTGCACAGCCCAGCCAGCATCCCTGCCTCCCCTGATCCAGGGAAGATTCACGCTGAGATCTAACTGCTTCTACCGTGAACACACAGAAAGCCCCCAGAGCAATTTTTGCTTCTTTATTGAGCTGCCTGCCTCCCTAAATCCTTGGCTGCGAGGTGGTGGGCCGTCAGAGAGCACAGCCAGGACAGAGAGGAAAGAGCAGGGGCCTTAGAATTTAACTTCTGCACAGAGCTGGCTGGCGAGCGTGCCCTCTGTCAGCGAGGACGTCTGGCTGGGTTGCCAGGTTCCAGGCAGCAGCTCCTGAATTTGGCCATCACAGTCTGTCCTTCGTGTATAATGGGGGGCACAGTGCTGCCCAGGGCTGTTTGGTGACGTGCGGTTGGGGCCTAATGCTACTCCCAAGGGCCCCCCCCAGGCGGGATTACAGGCTCCTGGCTGCCCGCTGTCCTTCGTATTTGTGGTTGATGAGCAGGAGGATTCCAGCAAGGCAGGGCCTGGAGACCCCCTTGGCCAGCCCCGCAGTTGCGTGTTGGCTGTAGAGAGCATGTGGGGACTGGAGGCGACCTGCAAGTGTTAACATGTCTGGGAATGTGAGGCTCAGAGACGTGGAAGGGCTTGCCCAGGGTCACCCAGCAGGTGCCTGGGCCTGACCCAGGCTCGTCCGTCTCCACCCCAACCCTTCCACGGGGGAGGCACAGAAGGCTGTGTTGAGGGGTGCATTTGGGGATAGTAGCTGTAAAAACCAAGTCCTCCTGGCAGGCTGCCATCCCCCCAGCGGCAGTGCACACCTGCCAGTGGTTGTGGGGAGGACAGGGGACCGTGTATAATGGGGGGCACAGTGCTGCCCAGGGCTGTTTGGTGACGTGCGGTTGGGGCCTAATGCTACTCCCAAGGGCCCCCGCCCAGGCGGGATTACAGGCTCCTGGCTGCCCACTGCCCTTCGAGCCAGAGCAGCCTGGCCGTGGCGGCCTCGTCAGTGACCAGCAAGGCCCTGCAGAGCCTGCTCCTCTAAGGGGGAATGAAGGCCCAGGCTGGGAGGGACAAGTGACCGTGAAGGTGGTGGCCTCACCTGCTGCCTGCACTTTGGTCCTGTGCTTCCAAGTGAGACCAAATGACATGCAGTGGCGTCAAAACAGAACCCCTCTGAGGGGTTGGGAAGTGCGGGCTGGGGGGCAGCACCCCTTCCTTAGTCTGTCTGGGTGGTCACGATAGAAGACCATCGACTGAGTGGCTTATGAAAACAGACATCTGTAGCTCACAGTTCTGGAGGCTGGATGTATGTCCAAGATCAAGGCGCCAGCACGGTCAGGCCCTTCCTGTTTCATAGCTGGCGCCTCCTTGCGCTGCCTTCACGTGGTGGAAGGGGCCCTGATCCCATTCATGGGGCTCCCCCTTCATGGCGTAAGCCCCTTCCAAAGGCCCCTCCTCCTAACCCAATCAATTTTGGGGGTTAGGATTTCAATACATGAATTTTGGAATAACACAGACTGTGACAACCCATGCACCAGGCAGAACCAGCTCCCTGGGGGCTCCCGTTGAGTCTTGGCCGCCCGCGGCTCCTTCCTCGGCAGAGAGCACCAGGGGCTGGTGTTCACTCTGGGTGGCTGGCCCAGCTGTGGGCACGCTGCACTGTGGCGGCAGCAGGGCCGGCTGGGATGCTGCGGGCTCCGGGAGGCTCTGCGTGGTGTGTGGGCGGTGGCCCTGTCTGCCTGGTTTCTGAGTCCCCCTAGAAACACCGGCAGCCCTTCTTGTCCCTTTTGGCACCAGGCTCTGCCACGTGCTGTCTCCTGTGGTCACCATGATGCTCTGGGGCTGCTGTCCTCCCACCTCATACACGGGGTCAGGGGCCCAGGAGCCTGGTCAGGGTGGTCCTGAGCCACGAGGGAAGAGGGACGGGAGCCCACTCCTCGGGGCATGCGTTGTCAGCTGTTTATTGAGCATGTTTTGTGTCAGGACCCTGTTTCCATGCTCCTGGGGTTCTCCCAGGAGCAAGACAGACAGAGGTCTCACTGGGGAAACGAACTAGCAAACATGTCAGTGGGCAGGAGTGAGTGCTGGGAAGAAATGACAAGAGGTGGTGGTAAGGGTGGCATCTGGAAGGAAGCAGGGCCGCCTAGACCGGGGCCTGGATGATCAGGAGCTGTGCCTGGAGGTCTTCCAGCCAGGGGAGGACATGGAGGTGGGGTGGAGATGAGTCTGGTGCTTCCCAGGACAGGACAAAGGCCACTGGAGTCTGGTGACCGGGCAGAGTGGGCGGTGCTGTTGGAGGAGGATTCTGTCTCAGGCCGTGCAAGGGTGACACCATCTCACTTCTACTCCTGGAGGCGCTCTGGTTTTCTGGTGGAGGATGGGCTTTGAGTGGGGTGTGGGTGCCTGGATTGGAGTGTCCTGGTGACAAAGGCCACCTGCACAGCGTTCATTTTCCTTGTGAAAAATTGGAGCTAGGAGATGGTGGTGATGGTGTAAACACCCCAACATTCTGGCCTTCAGACTTAATGTGTTCTTGCTTAAAAGAACGATTCATTTTTTAAAAAAACGATTTTTCAGTAAACAATTCATTTTTTTTAATTTTTTTTTTTTGGAGGGGAGGTAATGAGATTTAGTTATTTATTTTTTGGAGAAGGTACCGGGAATTGAACCCAGGACTTTGTGCATGCTAAGCATGCACTCTACCACTTGAGCTATACCCTCCCCCCAACAATTCATTTTTGAAGGAGGTGTGGCTGCCCCTGGGGATGGAGGAATTCCCGGGGAGGGCCGCAGCTTGGCCATTCATAAATGTTGCTGACTGCCCCCACCCACACCCTGCTTCCCCCAGGCTGGCTGTGTGGGGTCAGGGGCCCAGAAGTCCACCCTCTCCATTCCTCCAGGGGCCACCACCCTGGGAACATGAGCCCACGGCCTTGGGAGTGTATATAGGGAAACTGACCCCTGCCAACTGACTTCCATAGACTTCCAGGGCCTGGGGTGGGGGTAGGATTAGAGTTATAGGGCCCCGTGTGGGGAGCCCCTGGGCCTCATGATACTCGAGACGCCCTTGTTGGGGTAGGAGGCCTGCGCTGGGCAGCCTCTAGCTCGGTGTCCGCACCCCTCACCCCGTCCCTGCGGCCCCCTCTTCCTGTGGGTCTGGGCCAGGATAAAGGGGCAGGAAGCTGGACAGGTGTGATGCTCCCTGTCGCCCATGGGTGCAGAGGCAGGAGGGAAGGGACGAGTGGGACTTGTTCTAATCAGCCTGGTGGAGCTGAACTTGTGAAAACAGGCCCAGGAGCTTCGAACCCCGCACCTGCCAGCCTGAAATACTCACATCCATCGGGCACCGGCCAGGCCACAAATCACCCTGTGACTCTGATTCAATTTCCCACCCACCTTTCTCTCCAGGAAGTTCCTGGCATCATAAATCTGGCTGCACATGGGGGGAGGAAAGCCTCCGAGGTGGTTCCGAGCACTCTAGCCTCTGTGGGCCGTATGTGACCTGCTGGGTGGTGGAGGTCCCGGGCCTGCCGTCCTCTGAGCATCCCACTCAGGGATGTCCTGGTCACCGTGGCCTTGGGGCCCACCCTTCCCTTCTCTGAACAGCTGCTCACCTGTCATGTGGGGCTGGGGTGCAAATTCAGCACCGCGTGTGTGCAGTGGGCACTTGGCCATCAGAGCAGCCGGGACTGGGTGTTTTATAATTTGGTGGCCATTATTATTATTGTTGTCGTTGTCATAGCCCCAGCAGACAGACCTCAGAGAGGCCAGAAGGCTTGGTGGGTCCTGTGGCTGGGCCTCCTTTGTCTCCAGTCCCCCTTCCTGGGTGTTGCCCTCTCAGTGTGTCGTTTGCTGGAGGGAGTGAGCCCCTGGGAGGTGGTGCCATCTGGGCAAGGGTGGGGACAGCAGGGCTGAGTGGACAGTGAGCAGTGGTGGCGGGAACCTGCAGGGCTGGCCTTGCTGCTCCAATTCTGGGAAGTGGGAGGGAAGGAGGCCCTTTCCATCTCCTGGGACACCCCCAGACTGCTTGCCAGCCTCAGCCCGGGCATGTGCCCACCCGCTGGGCCTCAGCCACCCTCTCCATTTTTGCTTTTGCGCTTCCATTTGTGTCAGGGCCTGGGTTTTTGTTTTTCTCCAAAGCTGCATGTGCCCATAAAGTCTGTGTTTCCTGTGGTCAGTGGCCTGGAAGGTTAACATCCAGATAAGTGCATCTGACTCTGGGAGGACCACTCATTTCTAGGGACCCATATCTTGAGGTCCTGGAATGCATTTTCATTTCTCCTGCCTGGCCTGTTGGGTTATGGTCCCATGTTCCCCTCTGACCCTCCCCTGCTGGCCTGTCACCACCTTAGAAACCTCTGCCTGGGCCACTTCTGGTCCCTGCTATGGTTCCTCATATATAAAGTGGGGTTGATAAGGGACCCACATCATGGCATCCATGTACAATAAGGGCCCAGGCACACAGGCCACCCTCACTTTCCTGGTCATCCTGAGCCTGGTGGGAGGATGCTCTGTTCAGGGCCTCTACCAGGGTTTGCAGCAAACCCAGGTGTTTGGTGCTGTGTGGCCTT
Source organism: Camelus bactrianus (assembly GCF_048773025.1). Classification (NCBI taxonomy): domain Eukaryota; kingdom Metazoa; phylum Chordata; class Mammalia; order Artiodactyla; family Camelidae; genus Camelus; species Camelus bactrianus. The sequence goes on from NC_133544.1 coordinate 5,241,358, forward strand.
GGGCTGGTGGGTTAACCTCTCTGTGCCTCTTTCCCCATGGGTCAAGTGGGGGAATGCTAGAAGCTTCTTTGTTGCAGGGTGTGGTGAGGGCTAGATGGGATGAGGTGTGCAAGGAGCAAGGCCGTGACGGCTGCACGTGGGTGTCACTCCCTGAGGGGTGATTTGGCTTTGGTAAGGTGCATGTCCAGCCCCACATCAGAATTTCCTTCTTTGGAGCCATCCTCTCCTGCACGGGTCCATTCTGCTCTCACTGTGAGCTGCCCGGTAAGGCCGGCACTTAGTTCAGACACTTTCCCACCAGCCCAGCACCTGCAGATGTCCTAAAAAAGCCTGCGCCTACTAACCTTAGTAGTGACGGTCATCACACCTTCGTGTACAGGTGCCCCACTCAGCAGCCCTTGTGCGGCACCTCGGAGGCGTGGGGAACTGACGGAAGGTCTTAGGTTCCAACGAGGCAGCTTGGGGTGGTGTTGGATCCCAATTTGTGGTTGGATGTTCCTGGATCAGGTGTTGGTTCTGTGGTGTCCTGGCTTTGTGGCCTCGGGCAACTGTCTTGTCTTTTTGAAGCCTCTCTGGAGACGTGGCATTGCCTCTTGTGGCTGCCAGTTTTGTCTTGCACCAGGGGCCACCCTGTAACTGCCTGGAGCCCCCCGCAGTGGTGATGTGCTGCCCTGGGACACACGCACCATTCTGGAATACCGCCTGTGCGACTGAGCAGACACCTGCGGGCCAGTGGCCTGTTTGCTGGGGGACTTCAGCGCTTTCGAAACCAGAGCCCTGTGTTGTGTGGTTCCCGGCTTCCTGGTTTCTGGTTTTGGCTTCCTCACTGTAGGGCCACCCTTGGGAGTTAGAATTTGGATCTTCCTGTGTGGATAAGGCATAAGGTCCCATGGGTCTTTTGTTAAAGTTGGATGTTGTGTGGCTGGGTTTAGGGGCAGGGATTGGACAGTCAGGCCAAGAGCTGGGATCTGACCTTCCGTCTCTGCCCCTTACCTCCCTGCAGCCGCCCCCTCCCTATCCCCAGGACCCTCACTCCGCCCACCTGCCTTTCTGAGACCCACGTTCCTGCTGCCAGGCCAGACACCAGCCTCCCCAGGAGAGAGGGCCCTGCCTGTCTTGCAGGACCACTTTAAGGTGGAGTAGGGGCGGGGACCCCACAGAAGTGTGATGGGAACGCCCCCACCCCCACATCATTTCCAGTTCTGTCTCTGACGAGGTAATCCTCTCCTTTGTTGACAGCCTGACTGAAGTCACGTTTATCTGCCCTTTTCTCTGGGCCTGTGTCTGGCTTTTGGCCAAACCACTAATAAAAACACAACTCGCGGTAACCCTTACGTTTGTGGGATGTGTGGTCCGGCCGGCCCTGTCCCCCCCACCCCCCCGCCCCAGAAAGGCCCAGCTTCCTCCTCCCTAAAGCCCCGCCCCTGCTCCCTCCGCAGCCGGTCTGCGTCCCCCTCAGTGTTGGCACAGAATCTGGTGACCACTTCTCCTTGTCCTGCTCTCTTGCCAGTCCACGAGGAGGGCGCCGCCTTCAGGTGTTGGCCTGTATCCAGGGATCCACAGAGGAGGCCCCTGGGGCTTGCCCCCAACCCTGCAAGGAAGCTGAGGGGATGGGATGTACCTTGAGATGTCTAGGGCAGAGGTTCTAGGGCGATGAGGGACAGAGGAGGCTGGAGAAGGTTGGAGGGGGTCCAAGGGGCCATGAGATGAGCCACCCCAGACTCTTGGAAAAGCACACACCTGGCTAGCAGCCCCCCACCTTGGGGCCAGCAACCTAGGTCACTGAGAGTGCTGCAACCCAGCAAAAAGAAGTCGCAGGCCTTTTCCACTGCCACTCTGTCAGACAGCTGTGGATGCCCCCAGATTCACAAGACTGGTCCTCCACTCCCAGAGGGAAGTGGGCACTGAAGTGGCAGAGGCAGGACCTGATGCTGGGGCTGGGACCCTGGCCCTCCCCAGACAGAGGCAGGAGGGGACAGAGGCTGGCCCAGTGCCCTGATTTGGGCAGGTCTGGACCAGTGGCCCCTCGCAGGCTAGCCCTGGGTAAGTGAGGCCAGGAGTTGGGGAGCAAATCCATGGGCAGCAGGGAAAGGTCGCAGGCCCAGGCCCTGAGGCCACCTGCCCCATTGTAAACGAGCTTGCTTCTGCATGTCCTGGGCCAGGGGTCCCTCCTGCTGTGAGAACAAGGACTCTGACGGAGCTCTTTACAAAAAATCCAGGTGCCCTAACAGGGCCTTAGCACGGGACGCCCACCTTGTCCATCGGGAGATCTTCTGTCCCCGCAGCACCTCCCTGGGGTGAGCCGAGCCCCACCTCCCCACCCCCCATGGCTGCCCCGTCTCATTGGTCACCACACTGTGTCCTAGTGCTCAGGCCAGAGAGGCCTGTGGTGTGACAGACAGTGTGGGGAACACACGTGCTTTTCCAGAGGTCCCCGTGACTGCTCCTGCCCTTCCGTCCTTCTGTCCACCCAGACCGGGGATTGGACAGGGCTACCCTCACCGTCTCTCAGATGAGGGGCCAAGCTGGTAGCTTGGGGGCTGGGGGCAGCTCTCCACGTGGCTCTGGGAGGACAGAGGGGTTTGGGCTCTGCAGGCCTTGCCCCGCCTTGTGGTATCTGAGTGTGTTGGGTACAGCAGCGTTATGACCATGGCAGGCTGTGGGCTTAGGGGATCAGAGCCACTGGGCCCCTTCCTTTGAGCGGAGGATGAGGGGCTGTGAAGTGACCGAGAGCCCACTGCCGCTTGCAGGAAGCAGGCACCAACTGGGAGGGACACGTGCTGTGGTGTGCTGGCCGGACTCCTGGGTCTCAGGTGGTTGCTGGGCGTTGGGCAGGGTTTGCTCAAGGCCTTTCCGGGGCAGTAGACACCTGGCATGGGGTGGGCACCTGCCCAGACTCTGGTACCGTGAGGCTCCCCTGCTGTAAATGGGTGCGGAGTTCGCAGGGCCAGGCTGAGGGGAGGGCATTTTTGTCTCAGGGAACTGAAGGACCTTGACACCTTATTCACTGTCCAGGAGGGTGTGATCAGGATGCCCCACTTCCCTGGATGGCTGGCGGAGGTGGGGGAGGCAGGAGGCCTTAGGTTGGTGATGAAGAGCCTGGCTCTAAGTGGGTCAGTCCTGGATTCAAAGTCTTAGACCCACCAGGTACCGTTATGGTGATGCGGGCACTTGACGCCACCTCCCGGAGCCTCAGTCTCCCCATCTGTAAAACGGGGCAACGATAGTGCGTCCCTTGTTATTGCATGTGTCATTCACGAGACATGTTTGGTGGAGTGCCTGGCACATAAAAAGTGCTGGATGGACTTGGCAGTGGCCATGACGGGTGTGAGCCAGCCTTCCCCACAGTCGGTGCTTAGGAAAAACTAGTTTCCTTTTAAAGTAGCATCCAGCTCAGATGTAAGCCGGGGGAACGTGGAAGCGCTCTGCTCCCCTCCCTGCTCTCCCTGGACGCTCTATAAAGTTGCTCTTTTGCCATCAGGTTGTTTCCACCAGTCTGCCTCAGCTGGACCCCCAGCCACACGGCTGACAGCTGCCTTCCCTTGCCTTGGGGTAGGGGGCCACCAGTATGCCCCCTGCATAGTGATGCCTTTCCTTTGGGGTTCCCCTCACCCTGGCCCTGTCTGCTGGAGGCCTGTTTATGTTTGTGGCTGTTTGAGTGTCTGTTCGGCTTGGGTTGGGCTGCCCAGCCCAGACTCCTCTGACAGTGGAACAGCAGACAATGGTTATGAAACAGCAGGGGCTGGCGGGGCAGGTGCTGGCGTCCTGCTGGGCTCCCACGGCCATCCCATGGCAGGAGGAGGAGGAGGAGGAGGAGGAGGCAGGCTGGGCACGCACGCCCCTCTCTCTCCGGGGCTACATAAACCGTGGGGGCGCACCTTTCCCCCGGGTCCACGCACAGCAGGGAGCGCGTTACCTGTCTGATTTTCAGGCCTCCTGGTGTTGGTCCCAGGTTAGTGCCCTTCAGGGTTGGGGTCCTCTCTGGTGGTCTGGCTTCAGTGAGGGGGACTGAAGTTCCTCCCTCTGAGCACAAAGCAGGGCATTGCATGCCCCCCACTGGGGGTCAACTCCCCTCCCCCGGGCGTGTGCTCCGTGTCCTGGGAGATCTTCTGAGAGCCTGAGTCCCGGACTGTGGTTGCAGTGGAGGAGAAGGCCACTGCGATGAAGGGGGCTGCACATCTAAGCACACCCGACAGGTGTAGAGGCCATTGCGCTGCTCAGCTGGTGTGGGAAGGGCTGATTCCTGGTTGTGCCTCTTGTTGGGGCTCCTGGAGGCCCTGGTGCCTGGCATGGCCTTTCCCAGTGGACAGTTTCAAACCATCTACCACCTGCTCCTCTGCAGGTTTGGGGCATGCTGAGGGAGTCCCGGCCCAGCCCTACAGTGGAACTCAGCCACCCTCCCTCCTTCAGTTTCCATCTCCCTCTAGGCCCTCTGTCCCCATGTTCAGGGACCCTGACTTAGCAGCTGCCCTCTTATGGGGCTGAGGTTTTCTTATGACCACCCGGGCTCTAACTCCTGGGCCTTCAGTGGGACGGAACAGTGTGCTGAGGTCATGCTCTGCCGTGCTGTGCAGGCTTGTTGTGTTCTCATGCCCTTCCACCCACCCCACTACAGTCTTGTTTGCCTTGACTGGCAGGCAGGTGTCTGTACCAGGCCATGAGATGCTCTCTGTGTGGCATGGGGCTGTGTCTGGGTCTGCAGGCAGATGATCTGGGCACAGATCCGGGCACCTTCGTTTGCAGAGTGAACTTGGCCAGTTGTGGACTCTCTCTGAACGTCAGTTTCTTCATCAGTGAGATGGGAGAGCTTATCATGTGGTCAGTGAGGTTGTTGTGAGGCCCAAACAAAGTGATGGGACGAATGAGCCTTGTGTCTGTAAATAAACCTTCAAGCTGGAAAGAGCCACAGGACATCCCGGCTTTATATAATCAATGGGCACGTATGTCACCTGCCCTGGAAAGGCGGGCTGCCGAGGGCCAGAGCCACGGGGCTTCATCTCTGAGTAAGGCCAGGGCAGTGGGTGGTGCACCTTTGTCTTAGGACCCCCTGTCCCCCTCTGCAGCCCCCCTTCTCCTTGCACACCCAGGCCTACCCTAGACCTTGGCTTCTGAGTTGAGGGCAGTGGGATGCAGGGAGGCCCCTGTCAGCTGAGTGTCACGGGCCAGCTCTCCCTTGGTGACATTGTACCCACGTGCTCAGAGTCTCAGGGACCTGACCTGTCAGGCCCTGTGACTGCCACCATTGAGTGGTGTGACCCTGGGAGCCAGCTCCTTGCTTACCAGGCAGGCACACAGCCTCTCAGCCCAGTGGCTGTGCGAGGACCCCGGGAAGCCTAGGCCATTGGAGGAGGGCAGGGGTGGCAGGAATTAATGCAGTACGTGGGGCCCAGGGACCCCGGAAACAGGGTCCCCAAATGGCTATGCTTTAGTCTGAGCTGACTCTCACTGACAAAACCAGCTGAGGGACAGTGCAATCAGTGGCCCGCGACTAAGCTCCGATGCAGCCGCTTGGCTGCACACTCAGAGGCCCGAGGCTGCCCGGGGAGGGTCTGTTTCCCCTTCTCTGGGGCTGGTTGTCTCTGTGGTTGCAGCTCCTGCCCAGATTCCTGGCCGTTCCAGAGCATTCCATGGACAAGTGCACGTTCCTCACGGACCGTTTTCTCCTGCATCTGCCCCCACCCCCACCCCGTTGCCCCCTAAGCTGACTCAGTCTGTCCAGGAGGTCCCATATTGGCTGAATGCCCATCTTTCTGTCAGGACAGTTGAGTTTGGACTGTCACCAAGGGGCCTTAACAGACTGGACTTTGTTCCTTATGTCGTGAAATGAGCCTGGATGAACCAGCCACCCGCCCCTCCTGCCTCCGCTTCCTGATGACCTTAACCAGACACTTCCCACCATGGACATCGTGCCAGGCACCACCCCAGGCCTGGGGGACATGCACACTCGACTTGGGAGATGCCCAGACGTCTGCGGAGTCCCTGCCCTCAGGGAGCTCGCAGTTAGATAGTGGAGGTTGATTTGGGGAAAAGGTGACATGATGAGTCAAGAACCAAAAACAGTTTGAAGTACTGGTGCAGAGGGCAGGTGGCCCCAGAGCACGCGGCCAGTGGGGCAATTCTAGAAGGCTCTGTGGAGGAGGGGGCCTCAGAAAAACCTTGACCTGTTCCCACTGAGCTTGACCCTGGGATGCACCTGCAGGGGGGCCCAGGCAGGTGGGTGTGACCTGGGGTCAGCAGGCCCTGCTCCCTTTCCTAGCCACGCCAGTCTTCCTGTGTGTGTATGTGGGGCGGGGGGAGGACCACACAGGACAGAGGGGGCACTTCCAGGCTAAGGGCCCAGAGAGTAGCAAGGAGACAGCATTTGGAGCTAAAAGGCCTCCAACCAAAACTGGCTAACTCCTCTTCAAAAAGCAGAACAGAAAACTTTTCTCATACGTGCTCACGGGAGACGGATGCTCTCAGGCATGCAGGTGGGCGTGTGAATGGGGCCAGCCCCTGCAGAGGGCAGTTGGTAACTTTTAGAAGACTGCAGAGGCATGCCCTCTTTGGCCCAGCAAGCCCCCCGCTGGCAGTTGATCCTGCAGGTGGACAGCACACGAGCCGATGGTGTACGCATAGGTGATGGCTAAGTTTGGAGACAGCCCAGGGGTCCACTGCTGAGGTTTGGTGCCCGCCACCCCCAGCCCCTGTGCTCTGGGAACTGTCCTCAGAGGAAGAGAGGGACTCTGCCAGCCTGGCTTGTGTCCAGGGCCAGCACAGCCCACCTGCTCCCTCGTGTGCCAGTCACAGGACCCCTTGCCCATGGAGAAGCTGGCACACGAAGGCCGGGTGGCCCATGGGAGGGGATGATTTATGCCTGCCTGCTGGCAAGCACTGTGTGCTCTGTGCCTTCTGCCAGCACTGGGGGAGTGTGGTGCCTAGCGCCTTCCTGCCTGCTCTGTCGAGCTCCCCATTTCGTCCCGGTGCCTTGCAGCTGCAGAGTGACCGCTTAATCACCCGGTGGTTCCGCCTGCTCCCCTTGGGGGGATACACCTGCCTGAGGTCCTCTTAATGGCCCAGCTGCGCCCTAAGTTGCCTGTGCCTGTGGGCCAGGGACCAGGAGGTGGTTAGGGCAAGGGCGAGCGAGGCCTGGCCTGGGCCTGTTCCCAGGTGTCCTGCCCACAGCCCCTGCTGGGTCTCGACAGGATGAGCGATTGGCTTGAACGGGCTGCTGGCCACGCCACGCCATCTGGCGGGGCTATTGTGGACCGCACGGAGGATGGAGCATGGCGGGGCAGGGGCCAGCCGAGGAGTGGACAGGGAAGCAGGAGGGAGGACACCGGCCTCCCAGCACGCACCCGGCTGGTGGGAGCCGGCCCGTTTGTTCCTGCTGTGGCCGCAGCTTTGGAGCCGAGATCTGGTTTATCGCTTCCTGGGGCACCAAGGGATGACTCCTCACCCCCTTGAATCTTCGGCTAGAGTGCTTTAAACAACTCTGGTCCTGAGCTGATTTATTGCTCTGCTAAGATGCAAAGGCAGTTTTATGTACTAGGTAATTAAGTGGCATTATGGACGGCTTGAGAGTAAGTGGCTGCTGTTTTAATAATTAAAATAAATGACCCCTTGACTGTTTCCCGGCTCGATACTGTTTTCTTCAGTGTTGAGACCCTGCCGAGAGACAGGGCATGGGTGTGTGAGTGTGAGCTTCCTTGTGTGTATGTGTGTACGTGGTGTGAGTGCGACTGTGCGTCCCCGGGTGCACCCACGAGTGAGTGTGAGTGTGTGCCCGCTGGGTGTGTGTGTGCCCACTCTGGGTATGAGTGTGTGCATACGTGCGCGTGCTCACGTGTGTGTGAGGTGTGCAGGGGGAGGAGGACGTGGCTCCTCGTGACCTCTGGGGTGCCCACGTCACCTGGGGCAGGAGATGTGCTGTCCTGGATAAACTTTCCTTCCCCCTCTGAGCCCAGGATGACCCAGGATGGGTGCTGGGCATCACCGTCCGTGTGGGGCAGCCCTGATTCAGACCCCGGCTCTGGTGCCCCATGGCTGTGGCCAGCCTGCCATCTTTGGAGGCTTGGCTTCAGTTCCTGTACAACGTGATAGTGCCTGCCCCACACACTGGGTGCCAGGCACCCAGAGACGTGTCAGCTCTCCTCCCCCGGTTGGGAGGCACAGAACTCTGGGTGGGCATTGGGTGGGGGCTGCCAGTGCCCTTGAGTCCTGAGTGAACAGGAGGCATGCCAGAGGGGCAGACAGTCATGGACAGCGAGACGAAATGGGAAGCAGGACTTGAAGCTGGGGGAGGGACCTCGCCCCCGGCCGGCTGGAGTGTCTGTGCCTTCGCACATCTGCCGCCTGCTTGGGGCTGCACAGGCCCAGGGGAACACGGGCCAGCCTGCTGGAGGATGTCATCATCTTCTGCCCCAGCTTATGCTTTCGTTTTGTGGGAGGGTGACCTGCCCCAAAGACACGGGCCACGGCATAACACATCCGCACGCTCGTGGGACTGACATGGGGCTGGCTGCCTTCTGGGCATTTCTGGGGGATGGTTGGTGTTGAAGGGAGCAGGGGGCTGAGTCGGCAGCTCTGCACCGAGGTCCTCATGTAGGTGAGCAGGAGGAGGGAGAGGGAGGAGGGGACACATGTCGCAGGGGCTCAGGTATGGAACAAGGCTCTCCATGTGCTGTGTTCCCCAGAATCGAGTTTAATTGAATCTCCCCAGCTCTGCAGCAAAGGTGCTTCTTTTGCAGCTGGGAGAGTGGCAACTCAGGGACATTAAGGTGCCAAAGTCACCAGGTGGGGCCGGATGTGAAGCCCCCTCTCTCCTGCCCTCCCCCCTTGCCCCTTGTCCTCCATCCGTCCTCCACTGAAGTGTCCTAGGCCCCAGTGTGTGTGAGCCCGGTGCCGGGAGCTCCTGGGCTCTCCAGTCTGGGCCAGCTCCTCATGACCTCATGGCCCCTGCCCAGCCAAGAGTCTTGACATTGAACTTGCAGCCCTAGGGATACCAGTCCTCAAGCTGTGCTTGTGGAACTAGCCAGGTTCCTCCCTCATCCTGGGCCTCAGTGGTTCTTTCTGAAACATGGAGTGTCTAATGCAGCTTCTGTGCCCAGCCATGCCGTGCCGTGACGCATGGAGGGGTGGCAGAGGGAGTCTGAGGGACGGGGAACATGACTGGGCTGCACCCACCCTGGAGCTGCCTGGCCCTTGGACGGCCTGGGCCACCCCGTCTGTGAGTGCCTCACCCTGGCCCCCTCCCCTTTGCTGCTGCGAGCTCCCAGGGTGGGCCCTTGTCCTCAGAGTCTGACTCTAGGGCCTGGCATGGAGGAGGCACCCACCACGTATCTGTGCCTGGGGCTGCCAGTCCGTGGGCTCTGTGGTTTGAAACCCCTCCTCCCCCTGACCCCGCCATTCTCGGAGGCCCAGGCTCATCTTCCCTGAGTGTGCAAGCGTCTTTTCAAGCTGGGTAAATGGAGGAATGCCAGGGTGGTTTGGCTGCCAGAGGAACTCGCCCAGGCTCATGCTGTCCCAGCGCTCAGATCCAGACACGCCGGGGCTTCATTTTGCCTGTCGCAGCAGTGGCAGCCACGGGAAGGTTACTCTCAGGTGCTCCTGCTTCCTGAGGGACCCTGGAGCTGCAGGCTGGGGTCCTGCCTCCGGTGGGCAGAAGAGAGGTACCCGTAGGCCCAGGGGCGTGGGCCTGACTCGGGCAGGGCCTGTCTGCGCTGTGGTGCCCTGTGGACCTGCTGCCGCCTGTCCCCTCCTCTTCCCCAACCCCTGAATTTTGGAGCCTGGGGACTGAGGAGGGTCCTGAAGCTCTAGGAGAGTGCCCAGGGCCAGGGGGTGTAAAGTAAGCCTGGCTTCTTCCCTTTGCTCCCCTCTGAACCCAGGAGGAAGGCTGGTGCTGTGCTCATGGGGGCCATCTGGGCAACAGAGTGAGCCCTGAAGCCCCCTGAAGTGAGAAGGTGGGGCCTGAGGGTGGGGACTCGTGGGGACCCACCCCACTTGCCTGAGGGTGATCTGCCAGGCAGGCCGGGCCCTGGGTGACCGTGGTGCACTCCTGGGGGCTGTTTCCTCATCTGCGAACCAGGGGGTTTAGGGTCTGCCTACTTGTAGCCAAGAGCCCGACCAGTAACAGCCGAGGGCCCGGCCCCAGTGCCCAGGGAGGGGCAGCGAAGCCCCTGACGTTCTAATGAGGGGGCTGGAAGTGTCCCCTGGAGGGAAACCCAGTGGCACCTGAGTCCCTGCTGACACTGAATGTGTCTGGGCGGTGCTCAGGCCCGACTGCAGCTGTAGGCATCAACCTCGAGCCTGGAGAAGAGGTGCCCCCTGGTCTCCCAAAGGCCTGTGGGTCAGGGACTTCTGGAGAGGGGTATTTTCACATCTGTCCTTTCAGAGGCCCCTCTGGCCTGGGGTCCGAGGGGACCAGAACCATCTTAGGTCGTTGGCCCGTCGGGCAAGGATGGTCGACATCCTGGATAAGCGCCATGGTAACTGCCTGTCCCTGGCCTCTGCCTTGGGTGCCATGGTTGAGGTCATCCCCGTCATTTGTCATGTGATGCAGAACCTCCACATCAAGTGGGGAGCTTGGTGGTCAGTGGCTCTTAGGCTGTGTTGAAAATAGCAGCAGAGCCCCCATCTCGAGTGCAGCCCTCCCCCAGGGCAATAGGCAGGAAGGGCAGGGGACTCTGGCCAGGGTCCAGCCCAGGTGTGTTCGGCTCTGGCTCAGGCTGTATTTGGGCCTCGGGGTAGGAGGAACATGCAAGGAACACAGAACCAGGTCAGAGGTCATCTGGTCCAGCCCACTGTACAGGCTGGGACCACACAGAGAGGGGTGGCAGGTCAGGGCTCCAGCTGGCCCAGCACACAGTGGCCATTGATGCCCCCACGAGGTACCCTCCAGGGGCAGTGCCCGCCAATGGCGTGGGTATGTGAGTGAGTTACCCCGGCTGGACGGGGGGCCCTGGCCTGTGGTGCAGTAGTTCTCCCAGTGCAGCTGGAGTGCCCTCAGGGCTGCGGTGGGCAGGGGGCAGGCCCTGGGCTGGTCAGGGCCTGGCTTCTCATCCTGGCTCCGCGACTCTGGAGGGGCTCGAGCCCTGTCTGGATCATGGTTCTCTGCAGAGAGGAGTTCTTAGGCTCCCGTGGGCTCCTGCGTCGGGGCAGAGCTGGGCTGTGGTTGTCGATTAACCAAACTGTGCCCTTGGAGGTGCGTGCCCAGCAGGACGACTCTCAGTGCCTGTGCGTGACCTTTCTCCAGGGCAGGATGAAGTGTATTTCTTTGAGTAACTCCCTCCAGGGCCCTTTGAGAGCCAGCTTCTCCTTCACACCCTCACTCAGTGGCATCGGAATGTCCACTGGGAAGGGGCAGGGCCCATGGGACATCTCTGAGCCTCCACTCTGCCTGTCCAAAGCGAGCCTGGCGCCTGGCGCCTCACAGGGCTGCTGAGAGTCAGAGTGAGGAGCGCTGAGGGCCTGTCCGGCGCCTGCCCGGTGGCATGGAGGGCTCTAGAGCTGCGCCTGTGGTTTTACTCAAGGTGGTGTTGTCAGCTCTGTTACCTTCCCATGATCTCACCACCAGTGTGATCATCACCACATCCCAGATGGGAAACCGAGACTCAGAGGGTTCAGGGGCTGTCCCGGGGTCTCCCAGTCCAGACCCTCCCCCTGTGCTGGTTTGGGGACCCCTCTGTTTGCTGGGACAAGTGGGCAGCCTTCGGTGGCAACCACGCAGAGGCAGCTCTGGCCTGAGAGCCCCAGGGTGTCACCCCTGACGTCCAGGGTACGTCTGCCCGGGGAGGCAGCCTGTATGAGGAATTCCGTGGCTGTGCGCACGGGGCAGTGAGGCCCAGGCGCAGACTGGACTGATTTGTTTATTTTTATTTCTAAGAGGATACGTAGTCATTAGAGAAACTGGAAGATTTGGGAAAGTAGCAAGAAAATCAAAACACGCATTTCGCCCCACCCCCCAGACCCTGCTCTGAAGGTCTTTCCCCGCGGTGGGGCTGTTTGCTTTCTCCCCGTGCAGGAGTGCTCGGGCTGCTGCTTATCTCGCGGTGTGTTCCGTGTGGGATCCGGCAGTTTCCGCTCAACATTGCATCGGATGCTCTTTTCCTCTCGGTTTCTGTAAACCTTGTTAGTGTCTACACAACATCCCTCCAAGTGAGTTAGCCAGAATTTACGTAACTGTAGCTCTGTTGCTGGACAAACATCGATTGTTTCCTGATGGTACAGGCAGCCACGTTTCCTTCACGGCAGTGCCTTTGGTCGGTGGTCGGCCCCTGCCAGGGAGGAGATGTGTTGGTCTTGGGGCCGTGGTGGACGGCACTGTGGGGAGCACGGCGCAGTGGCTTCGGGGCGGCTGATGTTAGAGGTGATGCTGTGTGGCTGGGATTTGCTCAGTGTTTCCCGTCCTTACCCTTAACCATCTCTAAGACAGGGGGTTAATTTCCTGGGGCTGCCTCATTGCGTGGTTGTTCCTTCTCTGTGGGCTGTTTCTCCCCTGAACCATTTGAGAGAAGTTGGGGTTAACGCTGGGGTGCGTTTCCTAGAAACGGAGACTATCACTTACGTGGTGACAATGTCAGGAAATCGAATGCTGTCACCGAGCGTCCCAGCACAGCGCCTTAGAGCAGTTGCTGTCTGGCCCGGGACCCAGTGCAGGAACACGCACTGCACACTCCCTTTTGCCTTTGTTGGAACCGATCGCTCTTCCATCTTCCTTTGACTTTTGTTTTAGTTGAAGTATAGTAGGTGTACAAGGTTGTGTTAATTTCTAGTACAGCGCAGTGATTCATTGACGTTTTGTTGAGCACAGACTGCTGCGTGTTTGGCTCACGGTTGGATCCAGGCTGTGTGTTCTGGGCAGGGACAGCCCAGAGGGGATGCAGTGTTGTCAGCCTGTCCTGCCAGGAGGCACCCGGTGTGGGCCGGTCTTGGGAGCCAGCTTCCATCGTTGGTTCAGGGAGTTTCCCACGGGTCTCCCTGCTCGAGGTTAGTATGTGTAACTGTGATCAGTAAATAACCGGTGGGCGGCACTTTGAGACCACACAAGTGTCTTGATCCTCACCGGACACTCGTGTGCGTGGCTGGTGTCTGCTGGCCAGCACTCTGGCCGTGGTAGTGGTGACTTTCTAGCTTCCTTGTCCTGTGTGGAACAGCTGGCGTTCTGCTGTGTGGGGCCTGCCCCTTCTCCCTCGTCAGCCTGTGTGTGGATGTGTTCTTTATCAGTGCGGATTCTTATTTTATCCGAGGTGGTTGTCATCGTCATTATCACCTTGCCCAGGACAAACAGCTGGACAGATGCCTGGGAGGAGAAGGGAGCTGGGGTTTCTCTTGTGTCCACGGTGGGGCCTGGGGGCAGGGTGGCCTGTGACCTTGGGCAAGTCCCTTGGGGTCCCTGGTTTACCCCAGTGTTAGAAGGAGAGGTCAGGACATGTTGACCGTTCATGCCCCTTTGCTCCCTTCAGGGTCCCCTCCCAGGCCTTGTGCTGTCCCCCTGCTGAGACCAGGAGTTAGCTGTGGGGCAGTTCCTGGTGTCCAGCTGTCACCTGTCACCTGTGGGAGTGATGACACAGATGGAGGCTCCTTGGCCCCACCCCTCTCTCCCCAGTGGGGCTTCTCCAGCGGGCCCTTCCTCTGGAGGACCAAGGGCTGTTTATTCTCGTTAGTAACCAAACACTGACCTCATCTTGGCAGCGGCTCTCCTGACCTTTGGGTCTGTTCTCGTTCGTATCTTTTTTAAACACAGCTGCATGCGTGGGCATGGCGGTGTGCTACAGTGATGGGCCCACACCCACTGTGCCCGCCACGCCCACCTGTGCCCACCTGCATCCACCTGTGCCCACCGTGCCGGAAGGGCTCTTGGAGGCTTTCAACTCCCTTGTACAGAGAGGTGTTGTGGGGCCCAGAGAAGGGAAGGGATCTGCCCAGCGTCACACAGCAAGTTATGGCGCGGCCTGGCCCCTGGTACAGACTCTACTCCCCTCACTGCAGTGCCCACGCACCCTTTATGGTGACGAGCCTCACCAGTCCCCTCTCAGAGCCCGGCGTGAGTGTTTGATTCTGGGGCGAGGGCTGATGGTTCCTGCTGTGCAGTGCACAGGGACGAGAGGCTTGCCAACCTTCTGCGTGCAGGAACTTGCAAAGGGATGTGAGGGGTGGGCACACCCCAGGGAGAAGCAGCCCAGGGCCTCGCCTACCGGGGTGGGCAGGGGCTGGGGTCTCCCTAGCAGCTATGGAGTCACCGTAGGGGAGCTCCTGTGTGGGACAGTCACAGTCACCTTCGGCTGAGGGTGGGGGTGAGGGCACGGTCGGGGGAGTTGAGGCGGGAAAGCAGGCAGACAGATCCATGGAGCAAGCAGAGGAGATGCTCGGCATCCACGGGTGGCAGGAGGGGGTCTGCCCACAGGGGCTCTGCGCACGGTCGTATGGAGCAGCCGGGTGGTGACCCTGGGACGCAGGCCTCCCTCTGCAGGTGGAGGATGAGGCCCCAGGGAAGTCCCTTGCCCACGTGCCACATGGGGATCCGTGTGCTTGTGAAGGTTCTGGAGAGAATCTGTGAGAAGATGGTTGACCAACCCCCCAGATTCCTGAGCTGCAGTGGCCTGGCCTGGGTGCTCCAGAATCCTCCCAGCCGCCCAGCGAGGGGGCATCGGGCCTCCCATCATGAGGATGCAGAGGCTCGGAGACATCTCGTCACTAGTGTGAGGTTTGCACAGCTGTGATTATAGGGAGACCCCGGGCTCCTGACCTTCTGCTCTGGCTCTGCTGGGGAGGTCCCTCTTCCTGGGACAATCGCACGGCCCAGCACAGCCTCGGTGGCCTGGGGTGACAAGTGCCTGGCCAGTAGGACAGTGAGCTCCTGGCTTGCCAGTCCTATTTTGGGCCACCCACTGGTGTCATGGCGGGAAGGGGACGGTTTTCCAGGCCCTGCCCAAGGTGAGCAGATGACCTTTGAGTCCTGAAGCTCATGCACCCCCCTCCCCTGGAGGGGAGAACTGTGGGTCCAAAGGGCAATTTCAGCTGAAATTGCTGAGTGAGAGACAGCCCATGCCCGAGGGTCGTTCTGAGAGCTGAGCCGATGAGGGGTGGCAGGACGGGAATGTGACTGGGGTGGCTGGCAGGTCCCTCTGTGTCCCAAACACCCAGAGCCCCCTCCCTCACCCCAGCAGTGACGCCTGCAATACCGTAGCCCTTCTCTGGAGGGGTGTTGTGCAGGGTGCATGCCCCTCCTTTTGGGAGGCTCTGGGAGCCTGGTCTGTCCCCACGGTACCAAAGGGATCCTGAGGCTTGGGTGGGGATGTCCCTGCCCAGTAAATGCAGCCAGCCTGGACCTGCCAGCCCCACTGCCGGTGGGCGTGGGGCTGTGCCCGCCTCCTTCCTGCCAGCTGTAGTGAGGGCCTGACCAGGGCTGGGGGGGTCCACGCCTCCTGGGAGCCAGACTCGAGAAGGCCCTCACCATGACCTTGTGGGGTCACACGGGTCTGTGAGCTTTCTCACAGTGGTTGGGTCATGCAGCAAAATCTGGCACCCCCGGGCAGCAGCCCATGTCCTGCTTGTCCACCCCACGTTCCAGAGGAGAGCCCTCCATCCTCCCAGCGGGGGCCAGCAGGGGCACAGGCTCACCTGGCCTGGAAGGAGATTCACCCTTCCACCCTCTGAGCCTCACACCTGGACCCCCAGCCTTGCAGCATTCAAATAAGACCTCCAGGCGATCTTTGACTAAGGACATGCTCCTGGCCTTGCCCTCACCCCAGGCTTCTCATAACCACATGGGGCCTGGTTAGTACCAGTTTGAGTCCTTTCTCCTCTTGCCATGTTCTGTTCTTTGCTGGACCCACCTTTCTGCCTGGATTTGGCTCAGGCTGTCTCTTGAGCCCTGTTTCCTGGGGGCTTTGAGCTGGGGTGAGGGGCAGTTTGCTGGGAGGCAGGAGGCCCAGGCTGGACCCTCCCTCCCTCCCTCCCTGTAGGCTACCTGGTGTACCTCCGTGAACACGGGGTTAGGTGCTGGCCGTCAGTCACTAGGGTCCATCCAGCCCCAGTGCTCCACGCCCACAGGACCCTCACTCTCCCCAGAGCCCTGCTTGCAGTTGGAGGTCTTCCCTGCGGTGTATAGAACCAGCCCCATCACTGCCAGCTCAGTGGTCCCTGTACTCCATGCTCTACAAAGTCCTCAACTTAAAATAGAGAAGGGGGCATCTGCTTTATGAACAGACAATGTCACGTTTGCTTCAAATAACCTCCAAGTGTGACATTCCTAACTTGGATTCATACCCCACTGTGAAGTTTGTGGTGATGCACCGGCCTTCGCTAGATCTGAGGCAGGTGCAGGGGCTCTGGCGGGCCAGGCCCCGGCCGGGCAGTCTTGCAGCAGAGGTAAGGGTGGCCTGATGCCATCATCTCCATGGTGACCTGGTGCTGGTGGTGCAGCTCAGAGGCAGGTGTGCCCTTGGCTGGCAGCGTGGAAACCTCAGCTTTCCATTCCTTCCTGTCAAGGTCACGCCGTCAGAGTGTGGGCAGTGGAGAGGATGGGGTTGCTTTTACTGAGCCGCTACTAAGTGCCAGGCCCTGGGCCAGGGGCTTTTGGAGCTGCTTCCTTTCTTAGTCCTCACAGCAACCTTCCAAGGTTAGTTTTTGATCTCGTTTTAAAATAAAACTGAAGCTCAGAGGCAAGTTGCCTGAAGTCACACAGCTGTAGCCTTTATTTCCTAAGTTAGTTTTCTGTGGCCACCGTCACAAATTACCCCAACCTTGGTGGCTTAAACAACGCAAATGTATTATCCTGAGTTCTGGGGTCAGAAGTGCTAAAATCAAGGTGTCAGCAGGGCTGTGCTCTTCCTGGAGGCCTGAGAGGAGACTCCTCCTGCCTTTTCCAGCTTCTAGACCCTCCCGCATTCCCTGGCTCAAGGCCCGGTCCCCATCTTCAGAGCCTGCTACAGTCCCTTCCTCTGACCACTCTGACCAGTCACGTCTCCCTCTGACCGTGGCTGGGAAAGGTCCTCCGTTTTCACACACTCATGAGATTAGGTCTCCGCCCACCTGGCCGGCCGGGCTAATCCTTCTTGACGGCCACAGCCTCAGTCGCATCTGCAGTCTCTTTTGCCGCGGGAGGTCACGTGCCCAGACTCCAGGGGTCACGAGCGGGCATCTCTGGGCAGACGCTGAGTACACTTCATAAGTGGGGGCTGAGATCTTTATCAGGAACCAGTTCCTCGTTGTGTCACATGGGGAACCTGAGGCCTGAGGATGCTGCGGGAGCTGGGGCCCTTGGCCAGTGTTTTTCCTCTTGCAGTGTGGATGGTCCCTGGCCGCCCAAGGAGTTGGTCCTCAGGGCCTCGGGGCTGCATCCTGAAGCTGGCCTTTCCGGTGACCCTTGGGTCAGCAGTCATGTGCTGTGGGTTGTCTGTGGAGTGGGAAGGGCAGTGTGCTGTCTCCACGCCAAGACTGTGTCATTTTAATGGGCAAGTCCTCGCTGCCCTGCCTAATTGTAGGGACTCTGTGGGGCAGGGACTCTGAGTCAAGTCCCTGTCCGGTCCTCTGGGTTCTCTGGGCCACCTGGGCCTCCTGCCCCATCTCTCTGGACCGGGGCATGGGGAGGGGCTTGTTTAAGGTTGCAGAGTGGTTGGGGCAGAGAGGGGACCTGCTCTTGTCCCCTGTCTGCAGGAGGGTGGCTTCCCATGGCTGTCAGCCTCCCATCCCTGTGGGCTCTCAGCCTCCTGTGACCGGACTGCTCCCATGGCGTAGGGGCGGCACCACAGGAGGCCCCTTGCCAGGGATGTCTGCGAGGTTTTCCAAAGGCAGAGCCTGGGACCCAGGGACGGGGCGTTCTGACACCAGGAGTTTCCAGTGTCTTTTCTGGAGGGCCTACTGCACTGCCCTGACTTTCTTCCTTTTACTTATAAAGCAGTATTATTATTATTATTATTATTATTATTATTATTATTAATTAGTTAAGAAATATATAAAAAGCATCAAGCTGGGAGAAGAATGAGACAACTATTTATTCCACTGTCCACCTTTATCAGATTGCAAACAATAATGCATTTTAGTGTCAGATCCTTTAATTTAAGAAATAAAGTATCACAGGTAGAGTTAAGACACCTTGTGTGTCGTGTTCCCCTCTTCCCCTCCCCTGCCTCCCCAGGGGAGCCCTGCCTGGAATTTGTACTCATCACTCTCCTGTGCAGATTTTATGTCTTACAGGTCAGATGTCCATAAACAGTGTATGACGATGCTTTTTAGGGTTTTAAACTTTGTGAATGCTGTTGCCTTTCTCTGTATTGCTTAGTTACTCGTCCCCTCCCCCGCATCCTGTTTCTGAGCTGTAGCCCCGTTGATGCCTGTAGCTCCCGTTCATTCATTCCCGGCTCTGCAGAGCGAGCGTTCTGCCGTTTGGCTAAGCCACAGGCTTTGTGGTCTCCCGGAGAGGACATTCAGGTGGTTTCCAGTTTTTCACTGCCTTGGCCAGCGCTGGACACCTGTGCTGGGGGTTCTCCAGGGAAGCCATGCTGGGTGGCCCTCTGATCTGCTGTGCTGCGGGCACCCCACGTGCTGCTCCCTGGTTCTCACACACTGGCCGTTGCACGAGTGACCGCTTTTCACTTTGTGTCCAGGGGCTGAAGTTGTCTGCCTTAGTTTGTGGGGGCGGCGGGGGGCTTGTCTTCTGACGGCGCGCACCGAGCTGAGGTGCGTTGACGGGCGGGTTGTCAGTGCTCACAGCCTAGCAGGACAGGCTTTCCCTTTATGGTTTGTGTTTTTCACCTCTTCATTAAGAAATCCCGTCCCACCTGAAAGCCGAAGTTGCTCTTTCAAACAACAGCTATACTGAGATGAAACTCACATTCATATACATACATTTGAAAGTGTATAATTCAGTGCTTTTTATTGTTTTATTTTTTTAATTGAAGTATAGTCAGTTTACAGTGTTGTGTCAATTTCCGGTGCACAGCACAATGCTTCAGTCGTACATGAACATACATATATTCGTTTTCATATTCTTTTTCACCATAAGTTACTGAAAGATACTGAAAACAGTTCCCTGTGCTGTACACTATGAACCTGTTGTTTATCTGTTTTATATGTATTAGTTAGTATCTGCAAACCTTGGATTCCTAATTTATCCCTTTTCACCCCTTTCCCCCACAAGTAACTGTAAGTTTGTTATGTCTGCGAGTCTGTTTCTGTCTGTAAATAAATTTGTTTGTCTTAATTCAGTGCTTTTTAATATATTCACAGACGTACCCAACCATCACTATCTAATTCCAGATCATTTTTACTCCCCCCAGAAGAAAAAGTCTGTACTCATTAGCAGTCACTCCTCGTTCCTTTTTTGTCTCAGCCCCTGGCAACCACTAATCTACTTTCTGTCCCTGTGAATTTACCTGTTCTGGACGTTTCATATAAATGGAATCATACAATATGCAGTGTTTTGTGACTGTCTTCTTTTCTGTAACATAAAGTTGTTAAGGGTCACCCCAGTTGT
Organism: Camelus bactrianus; assembly: GCF_048773025.1. Lineage (NCBI taxonomy): Eukaryota > Metazoa > Chordata > Mammalia > Artiodactyla > Camelidae > Camelus > Camelus bactrianus. Next base: position 5,260,814 of record NC_133544.1, read on the forward strand.
ATCAGAAAAGCCCAAGTTTTAAAGTTGTTTCTTCATCTAGAACTCTGTCCTTCTTGGAAGTGCTTTCTGTGTGTGGTGTGAGGTTGGGATTGCATTTACTCTCCCGGATGGCCTGCCACGTGCTACGGCCCCGTTCACAAAACACTCCATCCTCCCTATCCTCAGCGGCCGCGGGCCAGGTGTGCAGAGCTTCTCTGGGCTCCCACCACCCCCAGGAATCCCACCGTCTTATTTGTGATGATTTATTCTTGTTTCTACTGAATCAGCGAAACACTGTCCAGATGTGATTTTGTCGCCAGAGGTGACTGCCTGGACCTCCCTCTCTCTCTTGCTCCTGAGGCTTTGAGCCCCGGCACTGCTGCTTTTCCTGCATCTGGGCTGGGGATCCCCAGGGTCTGATGACCCAGCCACACCTAGATTTTTCTCTGTTTCCTGAGCCTGCTCCACCTGCCACCCCTCCCCACCTCTGCCTGGGCATCCTGCCCCCTCTCATGCCTCCCTATTGTCCCTGCCTCCCCTGCTGGACAGTTGACCCCATTCTGGCCCCACCAGTTCCTCATGCTCTTCATCCTTGGTAGAGACTCTCATGCTGTCTAACTCCCTCTCCTGAAACCAGCAAAGTCTCCACTTTTTGCTGCTAAGGGGCTTGGCGCATCCATTCTGGGGCTCAGTGAATGGCTCTCCCACTTCCCCTGCCGCCTTCAGTCCTGCATGTCCTGGCCTCATCGTAGTCCTGAGAGTGCAGGCCCCAGTGAATAGTCGGGGCCTGGTGGGCGTGGAGTCCCTCCGAGAAGGAGCCCTAGACAGGGCCGATTTGAATAGTCACTGCTCAGCATAGTCAGGGGTCCCCAGCCCCATGCGCATGTTAGAATCACCTGGAAGATGTTCAAAATGTATATGGACATCCAGGCCCTTTGCTAGAGTCCAGTTCGGTTGGTTTCAGGAGGGAAGAGATCAAATGTTAAAAGGGCCCCAGGGAGCCGGGTGCAGTGGTGCTGAGAGCCACAGGCTGCTGTGCGGTGTGGTGGCCCTGCTGGGTGGGGCCGGCAGACGTCTGCTCAGCCTCTGTCAGTACTTCCCAATCATTCAGAGTGAAGTTGGCGTTGGTGGGTGAGGGGACAGTGTTGCCTGTACTGCCACCTAAGCACACAGGTTCATTTCTGGGCATGAGAATGGAAGTCACAGGAAGGGAATTTTTTCCCCCTCTTTTCCTCGGTTTGAAACAATGACACAGTTTCAGTGTGGCTCGTCAGGCTTCCCAAGTGGTAGACAGAGAAATGGGTTTGAGTGTTTGGCCTGAGGACAGCAGAGGCTACGGGCAGATTCAGGTGGGGGCCTGCTCCAAATGAGCCAAGTCAGACTCAGCCTCCTTGAGATTTCAGGGCGGACTGGGAAGGCCCGTGGCTTTTCCTGGAATGAAACGCCAGGCAGCCCCAGGTGGCCAGGGCGCCGGTCCATGGGATCCCCAGAGCTGTGTGTGGGGCACACAAAAGGGCAGGTGGCAGCCTGGGACAGCCATGAGCCTCAGCGGGAGAGGCTGAGAGGCCAGCAATGGGAGATCCCGGTTTTCATCAGTGCAGTTGTTCATTGTTTCTCTGTGCCCCTTAATTTTCTTGCCTCTGCAGGCTTGGGAGGGAGGGACTCTAGTCAATGCCTGTTGGGAAGGCTGGATTTGAGCACTGGCTGTGGAGATGGGTACACACACGTGCACGTCTCAACTTTCAGCCCTGCTTTTATGAGCTTTGTGACTGGGCCTGTTACTGGGCCCCTCTGAACCTCAGTTTCTTCATCAGGGAAATGGGTAGAAGTTGCTGGGTCCCCCTGACAGGGTCAAGGCTTAGAATGAGCAGCACCAGTTGCTGTGGTGATAATGACGTGAGAGGCCCAGGTGATCGCGTGGGACCCCAGGGCTGCCGGGGAGGCTTCGGCGCAGACTGGGAAGAGTTTTGGCTCCAGACAAACCTGGGTTTGAAATCCCAGCCGCACAGTCTTCTCACTGTGTGATACTGGACTTGCTACTTAACCTGAGTCCCAGGCTCCTCCACAGTAAAGGAGAATAGCTTGGTGTGAAGATTACGGTGGGTGACAGGAGAGTTGGGGTTTTGCTAGGTGCCTGCTAGCACACAGTAGGTGCTCAGTAAAATTTGCATGTGTGAATGGGAAAGAAGTTTCCCTTCTCAAGTCCTGCATGGACACTGGAACTCCTTTGCACGCCCGAGGTTCTGGAAGTGATCGCTGAGTTTGCGGCCGGCTACCTTGGCCCGCACCACCCTGCAGACCCTCTGCGGGCAGCTTGGGTGGGTGGGCCTGGCTGGAGGAGGGAGGGGCAGGGGCAGCTCACTTGGCTCAGCGCTGTCACCGCCAAAAGGCGTCCTCATAGGAACCTGATGTTCCTCTGATAAGCCTCCCTCTCGCCTTCATCCATAAATAATACCTGTCTCACATTCAGCCCGCACCTCCTAGGCTGTGGTGTGTGCCAGGAGGCAGACGCTAATGGGCGCCGGCTCAGGTGCTCCTGGACCTGCCCGTCCCGGTCCCACCTCTGTGCCTTTGCTCACACTGCATGTTCAGCTGGGACTTGCCTTCCATCCCCACCCTACTTGACTGCCTGTCAGAATCCTGCTTGTTCTTCCATGTTTACTTCAAATGCCACCTCCTTCAGGAAGGAGTCCCTGATTTCTCCCCACCGACACATCCTGGCTCTCTGCCCTCCTCATCCCTAGGCTGCACCTCTTCACTCCTTTGCCCTTCAGCAAATGGGGCTATTCCTACAGCTCCTTCATTAGGCTGAGGGACCCTTGCAGAAGGGGACCACGCCCTTGGACAAGCAGGTCCTGTTGGCACCTGGCTCTGTGACCTTGGGTGGATCCATTCACTCTCTGAGCATCCTTTTTCTCCTTATAGGACAGGCTTTCTGCCCCTCACCTGCCAGGGTCCCTGGGAGGAGCAGAGGGTAGCAGAGTGGGTACATCTGTACTGTACATACGCAGCTTCCTGTGCCCTCCTCCCAGCTAAGTCGGGAAACTTCAGCGTTCTCAGGGCTTCTGTCCAGCATTCAGCCTCTGCTTGCTTTCCACTAGTGATGGAGAGCTCATACCCCACTGGTGGCCTGGACTGTCGTGAAATTGGTAACTCTCCTTTCCAGTCCTGGGTTTGGAGTCCCTCTGCTCTGCAAGAATTCAATCCTTTGGTAACCTTTGAGATTGCCCAGGGTCCAGGGAGTAGGTGGGCCTGAAGTTGGAACATCCTCCAGGTCCTTTAAGAAGACAGGGTCATCCCCAGGCCCATGTCCTGGGCCTTGCTGGGGGACTGGAAGTGCTCATTCATCAGAGGCAAGGGTAGCAGGAACATGAGCCCAGACCTGTCCAGCCTGGCCTGTGGGCGGGGCAGATAGGCAGCAGCTGCCTGGGGACTGAGTACCCACCAGCACTGGCCGTTTCCCAGCAGGGTCAGGCACCGCAGGTAGTGTGGCCTTTGCTGCCGCCTTGAGCCCAGGGCTGCCCTGAGCCAGAGGGAGGGGAGGCTGCTTCACTGCTGCCTGGCCTGCCGCCATCACTGCACCTCCCTGAGCCTGAGTTTCTTCATCTGAAACTGAGGTCAATCACCTGCTCACAGTGAGAAACAGGAGGATGAAGGCACCGTTGGCATGTGGGCACCGATGGCTCTTGCTGAAGTGGCCTCGTCTTGCTGTCTGTCTTAGTGTGTTTGAGCTGCTTTGACCACATCACAGACTAGGTGTCTTATGCGCAGCAGGCCTGGAGGCTGGGAGCCCAAGGTCAAGGTGCTGGCAGGTTCAGTGTCTGGGGAGGGCCCCTCCTGGATAGTGGATAGCTGCCATCTCCCTGCTGTGCCTTCACTTGGTGGAGGCGCGAGAGAGCTCCACGGGGTCTTTTTCATTAGGGCACTAATCTCACTCACAAGAGCTCCACCCTCATGACCATATTACCCCCCAGAGGCCCCACCACTTAATAGCATCACCTTGGGTGTTAGGTTTTAAAGTACGGATTTTGGGGAGGACACAACATTCAGATCCTTGCACTGGCCCTGGTGCCTGGAGCTGGTCACAGCTCCCTGTGGGTGGTTCTCCCGATGGCCCTGCCTGAGTGACTCGGTGCATCGCTACACCCTCTTTTCCATGTCTGTGGGCAGGGGAAACCTCTGCATGGGGGTGAAGGGTCTGAGGTTACCTGTGAGAGGGCAGCGGGAGGCACGGGTGGAGACTGAGGCTCCAAGGTGCAGTGTGGGGACATCTCCTGGGCCTGCCCTGCTCGGTTTCAATTTCCAATTTCCAGACCCTCAGGTCTGTGCGGCCCTCACCCGCCCCTTTGGGGGTGGATTCTGGGGCAGGGGAGAAGGAGAGAAGCTGAGGAACCCATCACGGGAAGGCAGAAGTCTCAGGAGCTGCTCTCATCCTATGGGGCGGGGAGGGAGGGGGGCCTGAATGATGAGGTTGCGTCTGTTTAACGAGGCCCTTCCGCCTGGATGGAGCCACTGGCCCGATGCTGCAGCCGACCCCTCTTAATGAAGTGGAAGGAGAAGGGAATTGAATCAGCCGAGCCGTGTCGTGGAAATGTCAGCTGTCTCCCCGCAGAGCCGCCGGGCATGTGCCCCCATGGAGGGGCCCGAAGCATGGCCTGGCTGTGTCTCCTGCTCCTACCTGCCACAGAGCCTGCCTTCCCCCGAGGCCTTATGGGGACCCTGCTCGATGAGAGGGGGCTGGAAGGGAGGCAGGACTGGTGGGGTCCCTGGAAGAGGCGGCAGCTGGAGTGCCAGGCCCATGTCACTGTCACTGTGCCCCCCCCCCCCCCCCCGCCCAGCATCTGTCCACTTCCCTCCATGCAGAGGGAAAAATCATACTTTCTCCTGAGCCGGGGCAGACGCCAGATGCAGATCCCTGGGCACTTACTGCTTCCAGGCCCACCGCCTGGGTCACTTGCTGGCCCTCCAGCTCTGCCCGGGAGCTCCTCCTGTCCACTCCCCAGGTGGGCAGTGCTGGGGCCGGGAGCCGCTCCCTCCAGTCAGCCCTTGGCCAGCAACTCTGAGGTCCCAAGAGGAATTCACACTCCTCATCAGCTCCTTTGGGTCCATGCCTCACTTCCCTGCCCCCAACCTGGGCTTCCCAGGGTCCCCTCCCACGTACCCCTTTGTATGTGAAATCTTGTCTCACTCAAACTAAGATGTAAACAAATGGCGAGGTTGGCACGAGACGATGCTGTAAACTGCTGTGGACTGACGTCTGAGAGGCACTTGCCCTTGGCCGCCGGGGCCCTCTGCACTCTGTGGCCCTGGCAGCTCCTTGTCTGGGGTGTCCCTGGGCGGCATGTCACAGTCACAGGCTGAGCGTGCCTTACTCTCCCTGTAGCTGCTGCTGGTGGGAGCTCATAGGACTGAGAACCTTCTCCTTTCTCCTTCAGGGAGATGGGTCCGACCTACCTGGCCGGATGAATTCCTGTTAGGTCTGTAGGTTTTCCCAAGGGCCTACTATGTGCCCAATGGTGAGCTAGGTCAGGAGGGTGGCAGGGGTGATCAGACGTGGCCTCTGGCCCCCAAATTCTTGCAGTTTGGACTGATGGTAAGGCTGACCAAGCCAGGAGGGAAGATACGACCTGTTCCTGGCCTCACAGCTTCTGGGAGGGCAGAGTAGCCTGATGATCAGTGCCTCTGGCACAGGACTCCTCGGTGGAACCAATCAGTGCTGGTGGGGAGGGGCTTGCAGACCCTGCGGTCCCCTGACTCCTATCCACCCATGGGCTGCACTGGTCCTCCCTGTGCCCCGGGAACAAGGAGGGGCGCAGGGAGGGCTGATGTTCAGGCTTCTGGAAGTGAGAATGTTGCAGGGATCTACCCCCGTCCCCCAGATGGAAGGTGGATCACGAATCCCCAGAATTGGGCCAGGGAGCCCCGGGAGGGCCAAGGATCCCTTCCTAGTCACCTCCCTCATTCCCCCTTCAGCAGTCAAGCCAGGAAATGACGCGTCCCTCCCTGCTGGCTCCGCTCCTCATTACTGCAAACCCTGGAATTAATTTAATTACACACTTGTCTCCAAGAGGCTGGGGCATGGAGGCGCCCCTAGGGATCGTGAGTTGCCTGAGGCTGCTGGAAACATCGTCCTCCCAGGGAGCCAGGCCCTTCCTGGCACCCCTGCCCTCCTCCTGCTCTCCCTCCCCACCACCCCCCGACTTGAGGGTCCGCCTAGCTTTCATTCTTCCCTGCTGCCAGGCCCCTGCTCTGACTCACAGGTGACCAGATGTCCGGTTTACCTGGCTCCTGGCAGCATGCAGAGCCTGGTTTGGGGAGCTGAATGGGGGGACAGTGGGGACAGTCCGGTGTGCCAAGGGAGGCTTATCCGGGATTTCCAGAAGGGGGCCTCAAAGCCCGTTAAACTCTGCAGGACTGGGCAGGCTTGGGGCTGGGCCTGCGCCTTGGGAGAAGTGGGCAGAGGGCTGATTGGGCCCACCTGTCCAGGCCGTCCTCTTGGTCACCCTCTTGGCCACCCTTTTTGCCCTTTTTGACATTAACGGGGCCTCTGCAGTGTGAGGATGCAATAATTTAGTCCATTCTCCTTTTTCACAGAAGAAAGATTTCTCCCTCTTCTAGAAGTAGATAATTTGAAAATTAACAAGAAACTGTGAATAAATAAAAATAACCACCCATTCCCTCGTGTGAGCAACCTCATGGTCAGTATTTCCATGTGCTTCATTCCTGACTTTAATTTAATACGTGGGTATTTTTAAACATAACAGCAATTACACATACAGTTTTGTGTCCAGTTCTTTTCACTGCTGTTTCAGCGTTCTTCCGTATTGCTTACGAAACAAACGTCATTTGAGTGATGACAGGGTGTAAACTCGCTGCTATTGTTGGACAACTAGTTGTTTCCAGTTTTGGCCACTGTAACACCGTCTGCATTCTTCATAATTAGAATTAATTCCTTAGATAGGTGCAGCCCAGGAGGATTGAAAACTACTTTGATTCTTGTATTGTTCTTTTGAAACTAAAAGAAAATCCCAGCACACGCTGGTGTCTGAAGTGTGGCTCATTCTCCGCAGCCACTTGGGGTTTGGGGCGACCCCAGACAGATGGGCTGAGTGGGGCAGCTCCGTGGTCTGAAGCCGCGGACGTGGCCTGTGCGCCCTGAGGCCTGGCGCTGGCGGTGGGTGTAGGGGGGTGTGGTTGAGTTGATTGTGGGACGTGAGATGTCCTGTGTCCCTGCTCCTGGCACTGTTGCCACTCTTTTCTTTGGACTGCCGTCCCAGGAGGTGGGTGTGAGGTCCTCACTCAGACAGGAGCAGTGGTTTGTCCGGCCTGACCGCTGTCCAGCGAGGGCACCAAGCCGGTTGGCACGTCTGTTGACTCTGTCCCAGGCCATAACTCCGACTGCCGTCTGACCAAGGAGGGGAGTCCTGGGGCCTCCTGGCTCACCCCATAGACATGGCAGAGGGAGACAAAATGTCCAAGAGACTCGGTGGGCATCGTGCCCACTGGTGGGATGGCTCCGTGGCTGTCCAGGGCAGTGCGGGAGGGACCGCACTCAGGCCATCGGTCACACACAAGTGGCTGATTCCTCCCCCAACTTCAGGGCTGTGCTGGGCAGTGCATCCGGGGGTGGGGCTGTGGTGATCAGGGACTCTGGTTTGAGGCTGTGCCCAAGGGTTGGGCAGTAATGGAGCATCTGGGGAGATGCTTCACCAAGAACCACGTCTTATTTCAGGGACCTCTGCTGTCAGCCCTGCTCAGAGAGGCCGAACGCTCAGATCCTGAGCACTGACCTGCGGGTGGTGGGGAGAGGGTCTGGAAATTCAGGGCCTGGGCCTCCCCACTCATCTGCCAGCGAGTGGAGACTTTGTTCCTTGTGGCCTCCTCATCTGGAAAACAGAGATGATACTTGCTTGGTCCCTGCAAGGCTGCAAGGAGGTGCCAGATGCAGGGGCTGCCGTGCATCCCACATGGGGTAGACAGTCCCCTCCCACCGACCCCACCCAGAGGAGGACCACACAGAGGTCCCTGGTTGTCTTAACATGTGAGGATGAAAGAGCTGGGAGGGTCTTCACAGTTTATCTTGTCCACTGTTTCCCAGTTGGCGTTCCAGGGAACCTTCCTGCCAGCAGCAGGTGGAGGACCCAAAGGGTTGGGGAGCCCAGGCTACACCCCATCTCCCTCACATACTCAGAGGGCCCAGCACCCCCTGAACACTGAGGCCCTTCCCATAGGTCCTGTTTGTGTGGGTGGGATGTGGAAGGGAGGTGGGAATGGCTGGTCAGTTTAGGCAGATTGATGGGTAAATTGAGGTCGGGGGCGGGCACCGGACATGGATTGTAATGGCCGCCGAGGGTCTCCTGTCTGGGAAGTGAGGGGTTTGTCCAGCCCTGGGTGTGGGCACAGGGTCCAAGTGGGAGGCCTCTCCTGCCTGGGGTCACCACCTGGGGTCCAGCTCCCCCTCCGCCACTGCCCTGCTGTGCGCTGTGAGGAAGCCACTTCAGCTCTTGTAGGGCACACAGCAGGCTCCCAGCAGAGCTGCCCTGTGGCTGCCGGGGTCATCCCCAGAGGTGACTGTGGGCAGGCTGTTGGGGCGGGGCCTCTCCCTCCCTGGGAGGCTCCACATTCCTGAGAGGTGACTGGTGTGGAGAGTGGGGTAGGCGGGGGAAGTCAGTTGTATCATTAAAGGAAGGAGCTGGGCCTCCCCCATTCCTGCCCAGGGCTGGGCTGAATGCGCCTGGGTTTGGTCCAGGGCTGGTGGACAAGGCTTCTGGCGGTCCTTCTGAGATGCTTGGGGAACAAAGTGACCCACAGTGGGCAGGTCAAGGGCAAAGAGGCACCTGTGCAGGAAAGCCGCCTCCCGTCACTGGGGGCACCTTGGAGGACAGTGGTGCCGATGGGCAGGAGTGTGCGGGACCTGGCCGAGCTCCAGGCCTGGAAGGTCATGGCATTTGGGAATGGGGCCAGCCCTGATCATGGGGCTGCACAGCCCTTGGGGAGGTGCCCCTCCTGTCACTGAGGTGCTCAAATCCACCTGTGCTCCCTCCACACCTGCATCTGCTGTGACTGGTCCCCTGCCCCGCCTGCCCCAACCTTCCCGTCCCCGTGTTCCGCCTCCCTCCCCCTGCCCCTCTGCCTTGGCCTCACCCAGGCAGGCTCCCTTGTCCTGGCCTGGAGTGACTTTGTCATTACTCTTCTTTTCTCAGTCTATTTCCAGCCGGATGGGGAGGCAGGACCCGGGCTGCAGGTAGCCCCAGTGGTGGAACTTCTCCTGCTTCTGCTGTGGCCGCAAAGTGGGGTCAGCTTGGCCAGAGAAGCTGAATTTCACCTCCTGCTGCAGTCAGAAATGGGGCATGCATGCTTGGGGCCGGCACCCGGCCCCTGACTGCAGGAAAGGTGGTGGCTTGCCTGTGTTATGTTCCCTCTACCCACCCCACCCCCGAAATTGTAGAGGCTCCTAAGCATTGGGTAGGATGGAGACATGGAAGCCCAGAGGCTGACTCGGCGTGTTTGGAGCCTCAGGTCCCCACTCTGCAGGGGAGGGGCCTCTCTGGACCCTGGACCTTGGTGTGGGCTGCCCCTGGGCGAGGGTCCCATCAGGGGATCATTTGTGAGAACTCTTTTTGGACTCAAATTGGCCTGGGACAAGCTAATGAGGGTCCCCCTCATCCTCTTTCTGCAGGTCCAAGAAACCCGGGCTCAGAGGCCCACCTGAGGGGAGTAGGGGCGGCGGGCTCTCCTGCTGCAGACGGTCTGCCGATGGCTAATGTGCCCGCTCTGTGTTGTTACAGATCCCTCGTCCACCTACATCAGGCAGCTGGAGACCAAGGTGAAGCTGCTGGAGGGGGACAAGCTCCTCGCACAGGTAGGCTGACTGTGGGCCCTGCCACCACCCACCTCTCCAGTGCCCACCCCCGGCCCCAGCTTGCCCCTCACCACCCACCTGCCCCCAGTCCTGCCCAGAGCTGCCTCCCAGGAACTGGGTTGAGGACCTAGTCATTGCTCTATGGCCTCTGGGGAGTCCCTCTTCACAGCCTTTCCCTGTCTGTCCCCTCAGTGGTCTGCGAGCAGGCACGCCCTCGCTCAGACCCATACGGAAGCTTGCCTGCACCTGCCGCGCCAATTTCTCCCTGGGCTGGGGCTCACCCTCCTCCCTCCTGGGCCTGGCCTCATCCCTGGCATCCCAGCTTAGGGACGGCGGTTAGAAGTGGGTGATGAGGGGTGCAGGGGGAGGTGGTGCAGGGTGAGAGGCGGGGAGACGGGCATCTGTGCCCTTGCTGAGTGCGGCTGGAACATGAGTGGGGGGCATGCTTGGACGGCCAGGACGAGGCGGGGGTCTTCCCTTCTGTGGGTGGGGGTGGTGGTGGGAGGTGTAGTCAGCCTGGTTGGGATGCCCAGGGGCCATCTGGCTTGGCCAACCCGCTGGCCTCTCTCTCCCTTGTACTCATTCCTGGCTTAATCTCAACATCCCCCTCCCCTGCCATGCCCATTGGCCCACAAGTAGCTGGCTGGGATGCCCAGAGCATTTCTCTGGGAACCAACCCCAAGGAGGGCTCAGCTGCCTGGCCCCATTGCTAGGCAACCAGTGGGCTTGGTGCCACTGCCCTGCGCAGGCACCCTCTCTGCCCACTGGGCGGCTGCTGGGATGCTCATGGCCCCAAGTGCAGCCCCACAATTGCCATCCCATGCCTCGCTCCTGCAGGGGTTGCATGGACAGTTCCCTGAGCCTAGCAGGACACTGCAGAGGGTATGGTTCACATTTGGATTGTCCCTCCCTCCTCCACACACCACAACCACACCCCACATCACACACATAGCCAGGCTCTGAATTGCAAGGCCTGGTTTTAGACTTCATGTACTCGTGTCAGGTGCTGTAGGCAGAAGGGCTTGGCTGCAAAATGTGCCGGCTCCTTGGGGCTGGCGAGGGTGGGGAGGGGTTGGGGTCTCACTTGGCTGTGGGCTAGGGCTCCTTAGACCCAGACACTCCGAGTAAGTCAGATCTGGGCTGGTCCTGGTTGCTAAGGAGGGGGTGTGGTGTGGGCTGCGGGAGCTGCAGGCAGAAGTGATTGGGGGGGTGGGGGCAGCATTAGAACTTGTGGGCCTTTGCTCTTGAGTTGGTTCCCGTCCAGTGAGTAGGGGAGGAAGTCCCTGACTTCAGCCACTGTACAGCAGGATGAAGGCCAGGACTGCGTTCCAGTGGCGGAAGCATCGGGTTAGGGGGTCTGAGGGGGGCCAGCGGCCATGTGAGGCAACCCTAGCCTGGCTATTCTTTGTGTCAGTGTTTCTGGGGAGAAGCAGGTTGAGAGCTCAGGCCCCTAGTTCGGGATGCTGTTGGCAATGTTGTTCTGCAGTCCAGCAGGGCACTGCCTGTGGTCCTGTTTCCAAGGTCAAGGACAAAAGTGTCCCTTGACCCTGTGACTCTTGCTCTTCTAGGCCACACTGTCCCATTGGGAAAATACACCGAGTTCCACATGGTGGACTTGGCCTTGGACTCGTGTGAAACGTGCACGTGCTCAGGCCGCAGAATGGCAGCCCTTCCTCCTCCTTCCCCCCTGGTCTCACAGGGAACCCCCCCTTAGCTGTGTCCCCTTGCCCGCCACCCACATAGGTAGAGGTGGAGGTTGGCAGGGACCCTCTGTCTGGATCATCAGGGGTTCAGCTGCCACCTGGGCAGAGGGTGGGTCTGCCTGGTCCCCACTTCCGCAAGCCTGCTCTGACCTGTTCCCAGGGATCAGACTGAGGGCCTTGTCCTGGAGGCACTAGCAGTAGGGATCTGTCCCCAATCTATGCCCACTTTGGGTCATGCATGCTCTCTGGGCACAGACAGAATTTTGCCTGGACCCAGGCTTCCCGGCTGCAGGCGGTTAGAATGGGCTTTTGCATGGCTCAGTGCTAGGACAGGAGAAGTTCTGGGAGCTGAGCCCATCCAGTGTGGCAATGTCCCAACTTTCTTATTTCCTTAGGAGAACTTTTCTTTCTCCCTAAATGAAGCCTGTGAAGCTGGGCTGCTCTGGTGACAGCCGTGCGTGCTTGTGTGTGTCATGGGGCTGGGGCACCCTGGACCCATCCCTCGTCTCTTCCTCACAAGGACTCTGCTGGTGGGCGGGGGTCTTGCCCAGGGTCTCCCAGTGAGCAGGTGTCAGAGCCACACCCAGCATCCCGAGAAGGGGGCAGCTGTGTGACACTGGGCCTTGGCCCACCACACCCAGTGCATTGCATGCCCGCCTGCCCTGGTCTCCTTGCTTCAGCTGAGGGCTGCTACCTACAGACTGCAAAAGCACCCAGGGGCCGGGGTGTTGGCAGGGCATCTCCAGGGGCATGGATGGGGCTCTGCTGCCCCTGTCATCTGCTGCCGCCAGGGCTGGGCCTTGAGGGTGGGTGGGTGCTGCTAGCCCTGGAGGAGGGCATTGCTGTTCTGAACCACACAAGAGGAATGAGAAACGGTGGTGAGAGAAGGGCCTTCCTGGCCTGCTCAGGGCTTCCTGGCAGCAAGAGGCACCTTGTTTGCCTTTGGATTCCTGGGGTGGCTTGGATGGCAAGAACTTTGAGGACCCTCAAGCCACTTTCTCTCTCCCGGTCTCCATTTACTCACCTGTAAAGTGGGCGCTCACTTATTCACTCAGCGTGTAATTGATCACCTGCTGTGTACGTGGTCTGGGGGTACATGGGTGACCAGGCAGCCCTCAGGGGGCTGCCTCATGCTTGTCCTGGCCAGCAGGCTCCCGGGTAGGGCACTGCTGGAGGACAGCAGAGGTGGGGAGAACTCCGTGGGCAAGGCTCGGCTCACGAAGAGAGCTCGGGTCCCCAGTTGCCCCAGGTGGCCCAGCACTTGCTCTGTCTGCCCGCCCCGTGGGCTGCCCTCTCTTGCTGATGGAACACTGGGGTTTTCCCTGGTGGGGACTGGCCCTGACTCCTGCTGGCCTGTCAGCCACTCAAGGACTGGGCTGCAGGGTGTCAGTGGTCACAGCTGCATCTCCCGTGCCCAGCTGGACCTGGTGGGTGCATGTTGAGGAGCCCTGACTGCGCCCCACCTGGTCTCCTAGGCCAAGAAGGAGGCTGGTTCTTGCCCAGAATAAGGAAGGTCTGCCTAACCAAAGGAAAGCTCTTTCTAGGGTAGCGACTGTGTCATCTTGGGAGGTGATCAAGTGTGGACGGACGGAGAGGGGATGGACGATCATGTTGGGGAATACTGAAGGAGACTGCTGCCGGGGTGGGATTCTGGCCTCGGCCTCGTAGGCTGTGGCTTGTGAGACTTCATGATTCTGGCACCTACGTCTTGTCAGTGTAATCAAATTACACAGACACCGCTAGCTCTGTACAAAGTGGAAAATCTGCCTTTTGGCAAAAAGCAGGAGAAAGCAATTATTATTCTTTTAACTGTCTTCAGGTGACGTGGTTTTGGTGGCAGGGTAGAGGGCCTCTGCGGCTTCCCGTCCCCCACTGCCCACCCCTCCCGCCACGGCCTCTATTTAACTCCAAAATAGCTTTAATTAAAAATGTGCCAGAGTGTTCACAAGCTAAATTACTGTATTGCAGTTCGTATTTTCTTTCTCATGTCGGCTTTAAAATTTCATCAACACAGCTGCTTCCCCTGCGACGATTCATCGTGAGCCCAGCACATGCTATGATTTTCCTGGGGATTCTGTGCCTGGCCGGGCCGGGCTGGGGGCGGCTGCCGTTGACGCGGGGCCTCCACTCTGTCATTCCCTCCGTTCACTTCCCTGCTGGGCTCATAAATGAAGGCTCCGCGTGCGCCCAGAAGCCAGCTTCACAAAAGAGCAAGAAACACTCGGGCGCGAGCGAGCGGGCGGCCACCTAGGGGAGCAGAGGCAGTGGCCCAGGCCGGCGGCTGTGAACGGCCCAGCCAGCTCCCCTCCTCCTCGCCCCTGTGTCCACGCTCTCCATCCTGCTGGCCACACAGGAGCGCTGAAGTGACCCCGGGAGTTACACAAGCGTTGGTGGGGAAACTGAGGCCTGGGTGGAGGAGGACTTCCTGGGACAGGTGATTGTATTAGTTTGATAGGGCTGCTGGAGGTGGGGGGGGGGGTGAATGAAACAACTGAAATGTATTGAATGTATTGTCTCATTGTTCTGGGGGGCACGGGGTCCAGGGGTCAGCATATCAATTTGCTGAAGACACAGTTCAACCTGTAGGAATGGTGGTGTTGGCATGGTGGTGTAAGAAAGCGGGTTTGGACCCTGGGGGAGTCTGGGTACAGATAATCCCCAGCATGCACCTGCTGTGTGGTTTTAGGCAAAGTATTATGTCTCGGTGCCTTGGTTTTCTCACCTGTAAGGTGGGGATAATGGGGGTGTCTGCTAGAGCACGTGCCATGCTGACCGGGCCCCAGGGGGACCAGGCAGTACCTGCCCTTCTCTCCTTTTCCTGTTCTTGGGAACCTAGGATTTTTCGAGTTCGGCCAGACTGCTCCCATTCAGCCAGGTACGGCCCCTAATGAGCTGCTCCTTTTCCCACTTTGTCTGGGTTTTGAACCATCCAGGCAGGGGGACAGCGGAACAGTCTGCCACCATCTAAGCCCGTTGCTGACGCCTTAGTCCTGTTTCCCGTGTCCCCAGGGAGGGTTGTTCCACTTGGATGGTTCCCTTGCCCAAGCCCTCGGGAGCTGCTGGCCTCCTGGTGTTTCTGTGATGGCAGCTCTGCTCGCGGCATCTTCTGTGACATGCTGCTTTGTTGACAGGCTCTGAACCATGCTTGCTTCGCTTGTTTGGTGTCTGGGGTTGGCTGTCAGGTCCCTGCCCCCTCTGTCACAGGTGACAGGGTCTCCGGAGGTCTAAACTGCTTTGTTAGCAGAACCTTAGAACCAGTCCAGCCTCTTCCTGAGTCACAGAGGGAACCTCCTCTGTCCATCATCCGGGCAGATAGTCAGCAATGTGGGCAGGAAGAGACACTAGGAATTCCACCTCTGTCCCCTATTTCCAAGGCTTAACCAGTGTCCACTGTGAGCTACACGCTGGGCAGGTCAGCATGGTGAGGGGCAACCTCAGAACTCTAAAACCAGAGGGCTTGGTTCACATCCCCAGAGTGCCGCTTAACCAGCTGGGTGGTGTTGGGCCAATGGCTTAATCTCTCTGTGCCTCAGTTTTCCCATCTATAAAATGGGGACACTAATGGTGCCTGTCCCAGGATTAAAGGTTAAATCACAGAAAGCACCGAGGACCAGGCTGGCTGGCAGTAAGGATCATGAGTCAGCCATTGTGACCTCACCTGTGGGCCATCCAGCAGCTCAGTGTCCTTCTGGACTCCAATTTACATGTGAGCAGAGACCTCGGAGGTTGGTGAGTTGCTCAGATCCAACAGCCACAGAGGAATTTGGATTTTGCAATATCTGTGCCCTCCAAAGTCCTCCACATCCCTCTGCGGAGGTCACTTGGCCTGTCCCTCCCTCACCTCGTCGGAACAAGCAATGGTCTTGCCGAGGGGACCCAAGAGGGCTCAGCGGTCATCGTGGTGGATGAGACCTGGTCTGTGTGTTGCCCGTCACCCACAGGCTACGTGTCCTGGGCAATACACACAGCTGAGTTTGAAAAACGGGATTTAGGACCCAAAATTGCATGTGGAGGAGGGGAGCAGTGCTGCTGTGGATGAGAAGTACTAGTTCTACGTTAACCACATGTACAGTCTACACGGCCTAATCTGAGCACTAATTCCGTGGAGTCCTCTGAGCCCCTGGTCATGCTGCAGCCCTTTGTTTAATAGGCTGCAAATGAGTTCTCTTAAAATTAAAGGGAGAAGAAAAGGTCAATCTGGTTGTAGGACCTCTGTGTTCTTGGGAGGGACCTCGCAGGCCACCTTCGCCCCAAGGACAGAGCAGAAGCCAGACGCCTGGCTGGCTGGGATCTTGGAGTGCCTCTCAGAAGGACAGCTGTTCTGTTGTGGGCCACAGGGCGGGCCCCAGTGTCCAGTGCCTGGAGTGTCAGTCTTTGTTGAATATGGAGTTTCTAAAGGCATGGGGCTCCTGTGAGGTGCCTTGGGGACCCCCACCTTGGCCCTTGGATTCCACCCCTCCCCACTCCAACCCAGCCAAGGTCCTGGTGGCTTTGGTCTAATGGGTGTCCCGGGGCGGGAGGGCAGAGATGAGGTCGTGGTTGGCGCTGGCTGGGTGACACTGCTCTCTTGCCTTCCAGCTGCCCCGCCCCTACGGCCGCACGAGAAGCTGGCTTCAGGTAGAGCCGCCTGGCGGGACTCGTTTGCAGTGATGTGTGGGGTGGGGGCTGCTGGGGGTGCTGTGTGCTGCCCTGCCTGCTCTGGGTACTCCCGCAGTGCCCTCCTGTCCCTTCCTCCTGGGAGCTGACCACCACCCAGGGTGCCCTGGCCCTACCTGTAGGACCTCTCCCAGCTGGTGGCAATTCCTAGGTTTTCAGAATAATGGCCAAAGAGTTATGAGAAAGCAGCCTCTCATGGTGCTCCGCCTGGGCCCCTTCTCTCACTGGATCCGCCCAGCTTCCGAGGACGGTGGACTGGTTGTGATTCCCGCTTTGCAGGAGAACCCACAGACGAGGGGCTTGCCAAAGCCGCGGGAGTTGGTGCTGGCTCCTGGCTGGCCCAGGTCCTTGAGCGAGGTTCCCAGGGTCGCCTGAGGGTGGGAAGAGCCCCATGGAGCCCAGTGCTGGGCTCCCACCCCCACCGAGTGGTGCAGCCCTGCCGCCCCTCAGAGGGAGGTGTTACGTCCTGAGTAAGTAATGGTTCTGGAAAGCAGGCCTGGTGTCATTTGAGATCGGAGATGCCAACACCTTCCTGTGTCATGAGGGCTGGCAGGCTGAGGGTTGTGTCCGATGTCACTCTGGACCGTCTCCTCTGAGGGGGTCCTGCTCCTGGTCACTGCAGACACGTTGGCTCGGGGGTCCTGGGTCTGGGGGTCCAAGCAGTCACCTGTAGGCAGTCTTCCCAGTGAGGACTGCAGGCCCCCCTGTGTCAGTGCTCACCCTGAGTCCGCATAGCTGCTGGCCTCACTGCACCTGCTGGTGCTGCCTCGCTGCCGGGGTGCACACAGTAGGTGTCTCTTGAACACATCCTGTGATGGCATACGGTCCACTCGAAGGGCTGAGAGCCCTTTGGGAGCAGGAAGCCAGGGTGAGAGTAGCTGCCTCTGAGCCAGCCTAAAAAGGGTCCCCCCGCCCCCATGCCAGCAAGGAGCCCCAAGTGGAGGGGCATGGAGGTGGGTGGGCCGCCTCCTTTTCTCTGAGTTTCTCCCTTGGCCCATTTCTGTTCAGCACCTCCTCTGACAGTGCCCCCCTGATGTACCTGGGAGTGGCCCCCAGGGAGCCCCACAGCTTTGCAGGTGGGAGCCCCCCCGGCTTTGCAGGCAGGAGCCCCTGGGAAGGCGATGGCTGGGGTGCTCCTGCTGCTGGGACCCTGGTCGCAGCACCACGGAAGCCCAGAAATGCTGTGGTCACCTGAGTTCACACAGCCTGGCCGTAGCCAGCTCTGAGCTGGGGAGCTGGCAGTGACGGTCCTGGATGGAGGCCTGGGGCGCCCTTAATGAGAGAATGGGGGCCCCTGCAGCCTCCCAGGTCTTCCTCTCGGTCCAGAACTCTGGTGCTGCCCTTGGAGGCGGGTACTGGATGGGGTGGACAAGGCCCTGCAGTATTTGCACACCGGATCTTTCCCTTCCCTTTTAAGGATCTGAGCACTCCTGCTCCTGCTCCGTGTGTCAGATCCGCCGCCCCGTGTCCTGAGGGACCCACGCCAGGGAGGCTGGGGCAGGGCAGAGGAGGTGGTGCACCCTTCCTCCTGCCCTGTCTTTGGCCACACGCGCCCCCAGGTGTGGGCCCTGCTCCCTTGAAGGCCACTTCAGCTCCGCTTGCCCTGAGCAGTGGAAACCTAGGGATTTCATTCTTCCAGGGCACCAATGGGCAAACACCAGGATTTTTAATTTGGATTTAAGTGCAATTATGATTCCTCATTTCGATGCATCATTAGCTGTGTTGCCCGTAATGAGAGCTGTGTGTTCCCGCCAGCTTTGTGGCCTGCTGATAAAGCTCTGTGGGCTCACAAGTAATGCTTATAGACATCACTGAAGGCAGGGGTGGGAGTTGCATGCTGCTAATTAAAATCTCCCCCATCCGCCCTGCTCACACACCTCCTCCCCAAGAAATTGTCAGAGTTGGGGGAGTAGGGAGGAGACACACAAACCAGTGTTTTAAGTAACAACACACGGGCCGCTTCTGAACCCATTTGGTCCAGGGCTGGAGAAGCTGTGGAGGAGGTGAGGCTCGGCCCAGAGCCTATACTGTGTGCGGGTAAGGACAGGGCGCCACCCGCTGTCCTGGCCCCAGGGGTTGGTGGGTGTGTGTGTGTATGTTGGGCCTTATGCCTGGTCTCTTGGTGTTCTCTCTCCGGCCTGGCAAGGCAGCTGCAAGTGTGCCGGGGCCCAGGTGGGTGGCCTGTGGCCCCAGGTGTGGACGTTCAGTTCGAAACCCACACCCAGGTGTGCTGGGTTTAGAACGTGCTCTCCACTGGAGACGATTTTGTAACTGTCTCTGAGCCCTGGCCAAGAAAACAGTTCGGTTTAGGACTTTAGCCTTTAAGTGGAGCTGGGAGTGACTGCCCCACCCGGGGAGGCAGGGGCGCCCTGAAGAGGAAGTCCCTGTGGCAGGGTGGGCGAGTGCTGGGTAGGGGGTGCAGAGCCACTTTCTCTTTGGGTGCCTGGTGGTCAAGGCTCCACTTGATCAGACAGACCCCTGGCTGGGCCTGGGAGAATTAACATGTCTTGGGCCCTAAAGCCTCTTGTTAACCAAAGCAGGACATGATGGGGCGTGGCAGCCCCAGTTTACGATAGAGCGCGGTGCTCAAGGTCCCTGTGAGACCCTGCCACACCTTGGGGCCACCATGGGAGGGTGGGGCCCAGCTTCTCTCCCCTGGCCTTGGGTCACACTCTGGTCCTCTCTAGACCACGGGAGCAGCTCTCAGCTGGACGGCTGTTCTCTGCTCTGGCCGGCCGGCACCTGGGATGGGGGTGGGTTAATCAGAAGAGTGACTGCCTTTCTGAAAATGGGGTGCCTTCCTTTATGAGACTTCACTCCCTGACCTACAGACACAGGGGCCAAGCCCTTGAGACCGTGAGACCTGGGAGGCTGACCCGGGGTCTGATGGGGGTGGCGGGACCCACGGAGCTGACGAGGCTGGAGGCCTCATGAGAAATGGGGGCCTGGGTTGAGGGCTGGCAGGAGGGAAGCGGAGTGTGTGCAGGTCCCTGTGGGCAGAGCGCCAGGGGCTGATGAGCCGGAGGAGGGACCCGCGGTGTGGCTGCTGCCCCATCTCGCTCTCCCCAGCCCTGGCTTCATCCCCTTAAGGTTCATCTGGGCAACTCAACAGCCTGCTGGTTGATGAGACATTCCGCTGCATTTTATCTGCATTTTATCTGTGTTCCCGCAGTTCCTTTGAAGTAGAAGAGGGTGTTTGGGTCAGAAACACCACCTCAGGGTCTTAGTGACACAGGGGCCCGAAGGCAGAGGCATCTGCTCATCTGGACCAGGGGCCTGTGTTGGATTGAGCACGGCCCCTGGGTCCTCCCCTCTCCGGGTCCAGCTTCTTGGGAGGAAGGGTTTGCCTTGCCCCAAGGGGAACCACCACCTAAAGCCACGTATGTGCTTGTTCGTTCATTCACCCCCCTCCCCCCCCCCACCCCAAGCTCACCCTGGGCAGTAGTCAGGAGCCCTGCTCTCACTGGTTCCTGTACCTACAGAAGGCCGAGGCCCAGGGCTCACACTTGGGAGCTCTGGTCCGATGGTGGAGGCTGTGGGCAGTGTGAGCAGAGCATTGTGCGGGCTCGCCCTGCGGACACCCCCAGCACCGTGGAGGCCGGAGGACTTCCCCATGGACTCGGTCCCCATGATCTGGGGAGGGCACTCCCCAGGCCTTGCGGGGACCCGAGTGCAGGATGCTGCAGCAGAGGACTGAGCGTACGGGGTGGAGAGCCATGCACTCATGCACTTGATTATTCAGCCATTCGGCAAACGATTATGAAGCACACAGCAGGGAGCGAAGTGAAGCCCCGGCCTCCGGCTCCTACACTGGCCTCCGGCTCCTACACCTGCGTGGGGAGGCAGATGTAAAGGGCTCCTGATAACAGCAGTGAGGAATAGATGAAGCGGGGTGGGGGAGGGAGGGCCTGGGGAGGGGCCTCCAGGCAGGTGCGTGGAGCAGATCAGATAACCTGCCTTTCCTGAGGGAGGGAGCCCCGTGGAAGACCCAGCAGGAATGGCTCATCTTGCGGAGGGGACAGCAGTCGAGGTCCTGACAGGGAACAGTCCTGGGACCCTCAGCGCCGCCCCCCCACCTCTAAGCTCGCTCCCCGTCTCTCCCACAGCAGGCAGGCTCTGGAGAATTCCGGACGCTGCGGAAAGGCTTCTCCCCATATCACTCGGAGTCCCAGCTCTCCAGCCTGCCGCCCTCCTACCAGGATTCCCTGCAGAATGTAAGTGCCCCTCCCCCAAGGGTCCCTGCTCTTCCCCTGGGGACCCAGCGCCTCCAGAAGTGGGGTGATGCTGAGACCCGCTAGTGACCTGCCGGCCGCGTGGACAGCTCTTGGCTGAGCCGGGGTTGGGATTCTCCACTTCTGCCCAACCTCCTTCCAGGTCAAGGCGTGGGCTCACAGCCAGAGCGGCCTTCCTCATCCCCTGCCTGCCCAGGACAGGGCCTGAGCCCTGTTCCTTGGCCCTCAACCCTGAAGCTTTGTAAGGCCCAGTGTGGGGCTGGAGGTAGAGGCCCACCCCGGAGGGACATTCCTGGCCCAGCCGCAGTCTCTGTGCAGCTCATGAGCCTGGGACACAGCAGGGAGAAAATATCCGGCTGGCGCTGGAGCTCGGGGTGGGGCTGCAGTTTATATACATGGGGGTCGCTACCCCAGGCTTTGTAACGGAGGTAGGGCAGGAGCCCAAGTTTATGATCATGTGCTTCATTATCAACGGGGGACCTCCGAGGTTCTCCTGGCTTCTCGCCTTGGCTCTGACCTGCCCTGAATGGGAAGGGAGGGCGGCTTGGGGCCAGCTCAGGACCGCTCCCTGTGCGTACACGCCCATCATCCCTGTGTGACTCCTCGTGTTCAGAACACAGATTGATAGAAGCAGAAAGTCCCTTAGTAGTTGCCGGGGGCTGAGCGGGGAGGTGGGTGGGAATGAAAATGTTCTACTGGATGGTTATGCAAACCTGTGAATACGCTGAAAAGCGCCTCCCAAAACTCGTGAATTCGCACGTGCTCTGGGGATGTGTTTATTAAGCATCTGCCACTCGCAGTGCAGGGCAGGGCCCTCTCCACACACACAAGCCCCCCAACAAGGCAGGGGGCCTCACTGTCCCCATGGAACAGAGGAAAACCGAGCTGGCTTGAGGTCACTCTGCAAGGCGGGCCTGGACTCTCCCCCAGGGCCCCGGCCCTGCCGTATCTCCTCCACCCTGGCTGGCAAGGGTAACCCCCGGTGCCCCCCGCCCTGGGCCTGAGCGCTCTGCTGTTGCTCTTAGAGGCTCTCGCACCTTCTCCAGGAATGTAGCTGCTGGCGCTGTGCAGGCAGCAGGGCCCGCTGACGGCAGATAATCCAAATATTTATCCGGGAGCCCCGTGGCCGAATGAGGCCCCTATAGCTTCGTGATGAAGGCTCTGAAAAGCTCAGTCTCACCCCCACAGGGCGGCTCTCTAGCCCTTCATTCCCTTTGCACTCTGTTCATACTGCTGATTTGTGGAAATCCTAGCAGCTAGCCGTGCTGTGCACCGAAGCCTTCTCAGTGAGCTGCAAACTGTAAAGGGCTGTGCATACTTGGCTGGCTCCTGTGATGTGCCAGGCCTGCAGGGTATGAGCAGAGGGCACTCACTCCCCCAGGCTGAGTGAGCCTCTGAGGCCTTGACAGGGCTGCTCAGTGCCATCTGAGGCCAGGAGGCTTCCGGAAGGCTTCCTGGAGGAGGCCTGAAGAGGGGCTCCGTGTGCCCCCTTGAGACTGCCCTGCACACCACGGCTTGTCACCCCACTTCGGAGGGAAGGAAGCTGAGGCCCAGGGGGTGGACAGGGTGGTTGGCCAGGGTCACGTGGTGAGTGTGTGCCAGCACTGGGCCAGCCTGCGCCTGGAGACCAGGGGCTGGCATGAAGCTCCACCAGGGCTCGGGGGCAGGTCCTGGGGTCGGGGAGAGGGTTAGGATGTCTTGCGAGAAGGCTGCTGAGGTGGCAGGAGAGAGACAGACGAGGTGGAGGCTCAGGGGCCAGGCCTCTTGGGGTGTTTATAGAGCCCTGGAGAGCCTGTCTGGCACATGGCCATAGGGAGAGTGAGGCTTGTGTGGGGAGACCCTCTGCCCTGAGTCTGGGGGGCACAACCTCTTCCACACCTGGGCATGTCTTCTGTAAGGCGACCTGCAGGTTTACACGTCAGAGTCCTGAGGTGAACAGGTGACCCTGTGGGTGGTGACAACCCCCCTCTGCCTGGCTGGCTGTCCCCCGCAATCCCTACCCTCTTCCCCCACTGTCTGCCTGTCGGTGGACCCGGGTGGGGGGTGGTGGAGGGGGCTTTGTGCTCATGAGCCTTCTGAGGGGAGCAGGCTTTTGACAGGTCCCTCCAGGAAACTGGTTTCCCTACTGTTTTTTAGTCCATTGACTATTTTTATGTGTCCATTTCAGTGGTTTTTAGTGCCTTCACAGATTTGTGCAATCATCACAGGAAAACATTTTCATCACCCCAGAAAGAACCCCCAGACACATTAGCAACCCCTCCCCGTCCCACCTCCTCCCAGCTCCTGGCAACCACGCATCTACTTTCTGCCTCTGCTTTTGCCTTTTCTGGATGTTTCACACAAACAGGATCATGTGATAAATATGTCATTCTGGGTGACTGGCTTCTTTCACGTAGCGCCATGTTTCAGAGGTTCATCCACGTGGTAGCCAGTGTGAGAACTTCGTTCCCTTTTATCGTCAGGTAACATTCCATTGTGTGGGTGCCCCCGTTTTGTTTATCTGCCCATCAGTTGCTCTGTGTTGGTTTGTTTCATTTTTTTGCCTGTGGTGACTAGTGCTGCTCTGAACACCCCTGGGCAGGTTCTTGTGTGGATGCCTGTGTTCGCTTCTCCAGGGAGTTCACTCGTCTCCCCGCTTTTGGCATCAGCTCTGGAGTCCCACAGACCTGGGTTGGAGGCGCACACCCCTTGGTTACTAGCTGTTTGGCCTTGGGCAAGTCGTGCAGCCTTACTCTTCTCCTCTGTAAAATGGGCACATAGAAAGATGGGTTGTCATCAGCGCTCAGTGGGCTGCTCTGCTCCAAGCGGGCACTTAGGAGGCCGGAGGTGTCACTAGGCTTTCCAGTCTGCGGTCCTCCCCAGCACGGGAGGCCTTTGGGGATGAGCTGGGCTTGGGAAATGCTCTGAAGATCACAGTCCTGACCAGTGTCCAATGGTGGCTTTACTTACAGGACCCCGGGGCACATGCTCCTTAGTATCTGCTGTCAGTGCAGTGAGGTGGGCCAGGAGAGCTGGATTGCGCAGCCTACCCTGGCTGCTTTTGGCTTCCCTCCTGCCTTTGCTCAGGAGTCAGCCCCCTTACAGAGCAGGCGGTTCAGGGAACCCCAGGTACAGACTGGACTGAGGCCAGAGGTGCCCAGGGTCAGCCACCTTCCAGGGCTGTATGTGTGCAGCTGTCGCCCCCTGCTGGCCTTTGTGGGGAGGGCAGCCTTCAACCTCTGGTCACACACCTGTGTGTGGCCCACCCCCCACCTGTCCCCCTCACCCCCCCTCACCCTATTTGATTTGGCCCCCATGTGATACACCCGACCTGGGCACCAGAGGCCAGGCAGCTGGGGAAAGAGTGTCCAGACTCCACACACCTTGGGAGGCAGGGACCCTTGCTGTTGTCCAGACAAGAAAACCGAGGTGCAGAGTAGGTCAGGCCCAGCTGTCTCGACTCCACGGTTGTGGGGTCTGCCTTCTGCATTCAGGAGCCTGGTGAGCCTTTGAGGTCCTGGGAGCAGGTCCAGGCCATGCTAGCAGGTGGGGAGAGTGCAGAGTTTGGCTGCTGGTGGCAGAAAGTTCCAGGCCCCGATGGTCCCCGCACAGTGCAGACCAGCTGGACAGGACCCCAGGGCGATGGCCTCATCAGCTGAACTCACTGAGGCGGCCAGGGCGCTGGAGGGGTCTTTGGTGCCCACTGGTGGAAAAAGAAACCAAGACTCAGACAGGGAAAGGACAGCCACAACGCCTGGGTCTCTCCTGCCCCCGCACACACCCTGGGGCCTTCTTGGCAATTGCCTTCTGGCTTCCGGCACCTGTGGGTTCTCCTCAGGCCCACTCCCACTGTCTTCTCACCTCTGGTTCCTTCTGGCCCTGGGGCTCCATCAGTCTCCTCGTGTGTGAGCTCCTTCCGTGTGGCCCTGAGCCTTTCTTGACCTTACTCTGGGGCTGGGGTCCTCCCTGCAGCCCCAGCCAGAAGCCCTGCCTCCTGCCCTATGGCCACCTGGGCCAGTGCCCCTTGTAGGGGAGAAGCTGGCCTCTGGGCCAGCAGGGAGCCAGGGGACTCGACCCCTCCTCTTTTGGCTTTGTCCCACAGCCCCCAGGCGGATGTTGCAGCTGGGTACCCTGTTGCCAGTTAGAGTGCTTGCCGAGTGAGGTGGCCTTTCCTGGGTGGCTGGACAGGACTGGGAGGGTCAGGGCTGGGAGGCCGGGCTCAGGGCTGGAAGTCCCAGGAGTGCCCTGGGGGGGCAGGGCCTGGGGAAGGGAGAGGGGGCTTGGGAGTCCGGCCGCCTGGGTTTGGAGCCTAGGCCCTCTGCATCCTCCTAGGTGATCTGCGAGAGAGAGAGAGAGAGAGAGAGAGAGAGAGAGAGAGAGACCTTCCACATGGCTGTTTAGAGGAGCCTGCGGGCTGGGGATGGGGTCCGGGTGCTGCCCCTCTGTCTTGGCCCAGTCCTCCCACTCAGCCTCCTTTCCCCATCGCCTTGGCTCCCATATCCTCCTGTCTGGGCCCTGGCCCCACAGACTCAGGGACCTCTCCCAGCTGCCGGTCGGTCACACCTATGGCTGCCACCTGGGAGCCAGCCTGGGTGATCTAAGTTGCGATTCCTTCCCACAGGGCCCAGGTTGCCCGGTTCCTGAGCTGTCCTCGCCCCCCTCCGCTGGCTACAGCTCTGTGGGACAGAAGCCCGAGGCCGTCGTGCACGCCATGAAGGTGAGGGCTGCACCCTGCCCAGATCCTGCTCCTTCGGGGGCCCCAGGTCCCTGGTGCACGAATGGACCCTGTGACCTTGGACCCCACATTTGCCCTCTCTCTGCAGCAGAGTGGGGACTTTGGTCTCTGGGGGCACTGGGAGGCCATGGCTGACTGCAGCACCATGGGGTGGGGGCGTCTGGAGGTGCTGAGTAGTGGCAGCTACCACCCCAGCAACTGGTGAGGCCTTGGAGTAGAGGAGGGTGACCCTCTCTCCCCCAGTGTCAGAGAGGTGTGGGCAGGACTGGGACTAGGACAAACCTCAGTCCCCGGGGCCCAGCTCTTCTCCTGCCCCCTGCTCAGGGCCTCCAGGTGTGCCCCGGGGCACGTATCCCCAGCTGTGCCCCTCCTCCCTTCCTGGGTCTGTGCGCCATGGATGCTACACGCGCATGCACGGACGGACACAAGTGCACGGTGCCCCAGGAGGGAGGCCCGGTGCGCGGCTGCACAGACACCGCGCACTTGCACCCATGCGGGCGGTGACTTGGCCCCCACCCCCAACGTGTGTGGGCCGGGGCTGCCCTGAGTCCCTAGTGGGGAGCCTGGGTTGGAGTGAGTCCCCCTGTCTGAGGGCAGTCCCCACCCACCTATCCATGCTGCTCCCGGGTGACCCGTCCTCAGCTCCGCCCCACTGCTGACGTAGGGGTGCTGCTGCCCTTGTGTGGCATCCACAGGGTCACAGGGTTGAGGGGAGAGGACACAAATGGAGGAAGGACAGCCTGGCTCTCAGGCCCCTCCACGCCCCCCGACTCCAAGGCCCGCGGCCAGGGATCCTTGGTGTCTGTTTGCAGCAGCAGATGCTAAGGCTCAGGGCGGCCTGCCCCAGGCTCGCCCAGTGGCCTCTGTCCTTGACCCTGGGGCCTGTCCCCTGCAGGTCCTGGAGGTACATGAAAACCTGGACCGGCAGCTCCAGGACAGCTGTGAGGAGGACCTGAGCGAGAAGGAGAAGGCCATTGTCCGCGAGATGTGCAACGTGAGGCGCCTCCTGGGACCGGGCATGGGAGGAGGGCGGGGGTGGTCCATTGAGGCCCCATGTGGCCACGACCCGTCTGGTGGGGAAGGGGCTGGTGATCTGGAGGGCTTAGGACAGGTGCAGGGGCTTGGGAGCCCTGCCACCTCCCCTCCCCCTACTTTCCCCTCCCTCCATGTTCCCTTCCCCCTCTCCTTCCACCCCTTCCCCCTACTCCCAGAAAAAGGGGTCCTTGATCTCTGGTCCTGATTGTCCCATGTGTCCTGACCCTTGGCCCCTGTCCCATCCCCCGGCACCTGTCTGGCTACCAGCGCACAGGTGGTGCTCAGACCGGGGCTGTAGGCGGGGCCCTCTACTTCGTGGGACCCTCGAGCCTGGGACTGCCTTGGCTTTTGGAAGCCGGGTCTGCGGGAGGCCGAGCATCGTCCCTGGACCTGCCTGCCAATACATACAGTCTCCTTGGACCCTTGTGGGAGCCGGCAGGGAAGGTGGTTCACAGGGGCCAAACACCCGCCTCACTCGGGGTAGGGTGTTCACAGTCCCCCTCCTGTGCTGCCTCCCGGGTCTGTAGGCCCCGCTGGACAGCCATGAGGCCAAGTCTGCACCCCAGGGGTGACCTGCTTGGGGTGGGAGGTGCAGTGGTGAAGGTGGTTGTGCAGAGACCTGGTCTGAGGGTCACTGGGCCTCCCTTGGCCTCCATGTCCCCTTCTGGCCCCATGGCTCTGGGGACAAGAGTGATTCTGAAGAGCAGTGAGGCAGTGCGTGCACACAGGCCCCTGTGTGGGCTCAGGACCGGCCCTCCCCTCACGGCTTGCCCTCCCCACAGGTGGTCTGGAGAAAACTGGGGGACGCCGCCAGCTCTAAGCCCTCTATCCGGCAGCACCTGTCTGGGAACCAGTTCAAAGGGCCCTTGTAGGGCCGTTCCTCTGTGGACGTGGACTGGCCCTGCCTGGGGTCTGCAGACATGGGCAGGCCCTCGCACCGAGCCACTGTCTTCTTCTTCTGTGCTGAATTGTACATAGTACGCTGCCTGCCACAGCCTGGCTGCCACGGGTCCGATTCCATCTCCCGCCTCTCACACCAGCACACCGGGAGGACTGTTTCCTGCAGCAGAGCGGCCTGGACAGCCTTGTTCCTGCTCGGGGGCCCGGGCTCTGGGTGCCACTGGCGAGAGGCTGAGGCTGCTCTGAGATCCCAGGCCCAGGGACTGGCCCAGGCTGTGCCCAGCTTTGGTGGAGGGGCACCTCATCAAGCCCTTCACCCCTGGACGCCACCTGCACTGGACAGAGGCCACTGGCAGCTGGACTGACGCACGGGGCACCACTTCTGACCCCCTGCTGTGGCCTGGACGCCGGCTTGCTCAGCACTGGGTCCCGAGTCGCGGACAAGGCCCCTCCTCTGGCCCCTGTGCCCAGGCTCTCTGCTGCCAGCCGCTGCTTGGCTTTAGAGCTCATGCCCCCCACTCCCAGACACACACTCTCTGCTGTGGCCCTCGCCTGGTGCCAGGCTGTGCCCTATCTTTGGGGGGGGGGTCCCTCCTGCCCAGGGCCTGAGGCACCTCCATATCTGTGTGTCACATAATGAGACATGCACACCCCTCTCTGCCTGGGTGGCACTGGGCCACGGCCGGGCCTCTGCTCAGGAATGGTGTTCCCCAGAACCTAACCCCTTCCTGGATCACTGTAGACAGAGCCACGTGACTGCAGGTGAAGGACTTCCCTCCTTGGGAGGGGCCCACCCTGGCTCTGGCTTTCATTTTCCTGTGTGACCTTCAGCAAGTCACTCAGCCCCTCTGGGCCCCTGGTGGGAGAAGGAGGGCTCAGAGGTTCTTTCAGCCGTGCCCAGGGTTGGAGGCCATCAGCTTTAGTCAGCCTACTGCCTCTTCCACAGCACACGAGCCGCGGGCGCCTGCCGGCTGGAGAGGCCGCTGGTGAGTGGGCCGGGGGAGCCAAGGCCCAGGCTGCCTCCTCTGAGGGCTCGGGGATCAAACAAGACCTTCAGTGTAGAACGGTCAGGTTTAACTGTAAAGTGAGACTTGAATTTTAAAATGTGTGTGGGACAGTGCGGCCCAGAGGGGGTGAGTGACCTGTGGCTCATTGCAGATCAGATCCCAGAGCCTGGAAGGCCAGGCCAGGCCACTGTTACTAACGCTGTAGTGACCAGCCCTGGCGTCCTCTAGCTGTTGCACGTTCCTCCATCACCATCGGACTTCCTCACTCTTCAGCGGTACTTAGAGCTGCGTGCAGCTGGCCATCAGGGAGCCCAAGGCTGTCTTGGCGTCAGGCAGGCCTCGTCCAGGCTCACGTGAGGGATGGGGACCAGGTAGGGGGTGGACGAGGCCACCCTGTTCCTCTCCCCAGTGGGGACTCCGAGCAGCTCTTACCGCCTACCTGCCATCGGTGCCCTTGGATCGATGCTCTCAGGGGAAAAGCCCGAGGCCCTCACTGTGCCCAGGGAGTGGGAGGTGGGTGCTGTGCACGGCGACAGGCACAGTCCTTTTGCCCTGAGTGTTACAGGGAGCTGTGGGCTCTCCAGAAGGAGGTGGCTCTCAGGTTAGGCAGTGAGCTCCCTGTCACTAGGGGTGTGCATCAGGAGCTGGGTGAACATCCTTGGTCCTGGTTCGGGGTGATTCCTGCCCAAGTGGGCGGCGAGCTGGGTGGCAGAGGCCCTTTCTGGGTCTTTAAGTCCAAAGAACTGCAGAGCAGCCCAAGGGGTCATGAGGCCCTTTTGGGTGGGAGCCGCGTCTGGGAGCCCATGTGTCACGCTTGGGCCACTTTGGCTTGGCCACCACTGAAAATAAGCAATAAGTCAGGTCTCCTGCAAACTGACCCAGGGAAGAGCAGCCTCAAAGGGACCATTCCCGCTGGAGGGAAGTGACCCGGCCCCTGATGCTGCAGTGGTGTCCAGGGAGCCGGTGACATCTGTCAGAGTGGCCTCCCACCCACCGTGGAGACGGCACCCTCCAGGTGCAGACGCCTCCTCCCTGCCCCTGCTCGTGTCCTGGAGCCAGCCGTGCACAGGGTGTCTTTCTAAGACAGAACTGTGCCTGAGACAGTCCTCTCTCTAGCTCCCCTGCCTGCCCTGCCGCAGCACAGGGCGCAGCTGCAGTGGGAGCCAGGCAGGGAGGGTCAGGTGGGTCTCACTGCAGGGGCCAGGTCAGGGTGAGTCCCTCTGCCACGAGCAGGGAGTGTGCGGAAGGTGACCCCCCCCCCCCCAAATCTGGAGCCTTAGCTCTGAAAGCTCATGGTGGGGGTGGGGGTGTTGCTGAGCCTGGTGTCCTTTCATAAGGCCCCTTTCTCCTTCAAACTGATTCTAGATGACATGACACCGGTGCTGTGGCTTCCGTTCCCACTGTGAGGGATGTCACCCAGCCTCATCCCAGGTGGCCAAGCCCATCCTGGAAGTGGAATCCGCTGAGCACATTTTTATCCAAAAGTTATTAGCTACACATCAGCGTTTAAAGAGAAAAAAGTGACCTTTCATTTTTTTTTCTTGAAAACTTGAGAGGAAACAACACATACTACTGATTTTTTTTTTTTTAAGAAACAAACGAAATGCATGACTGCAGAGCGGTAGAGGTGTATATTTTTCATAAGGGGGGGGTAGTATTTGTGCTGCTTCGTGGGGATGGGCGAATCTCCTGGCTCTCGTCCCCGGGCCGGCAGCCCAGCTCCATCTTCCGGAGGATGTGACGGCCGAGCGCTGGGCCGCCCCCCGCCCCCCCCCCCCCGGCTCTGGGCAGAGCTGGGGGCCCTGGACTCCTGGGCCCGTTTCTACCTTCTGTTGAACCACTTTGATTTGGGGAGAGAAAAAGAACTAGAACTTTTTGATAGTGTGGTAAAAACCTTGATTTGAACTATTTTAGTAAAGGAGTAACAGAGAAGATTGTGATAGTGTCTACTTTGTGCTAGATAAATAAAGGGCCTTTGCGAGCCTCGGTGGTGGCGCGGTGCTCATCTGTCCCTGCGGCGGGCTGGCTGGGCAGGGCCCCGGGTGGGAGGCTGAAGACCATCACAGCCACTCAGTGGCCTCCGTCTAGTCACAGGCCAGAAGTGCACTGACAGTTCCAAACCAGTATGAAACTCAACTTCTTCCTCCAAAGACAGCCTGAGCAGGTGCGGGAGGCTGGCCCACAAGGCGGGTGGGGGGTCCCGCCTGGGGAGGCCCAGGGTGGGTTTGGCCGGCAGCCAGGCCTCTCTTGGGCAGCATTCTCCCCCTGCCCACTCCTTGGCCCCCAGGGTCTTGAGGGAGACCTGCTTCTGGGCTGCAAACTGGGGGGCTGCTAAGGCCTGGGGGTCCCACCTTTCACCCATAACAAACAAGGGGTTTGTTTCAGAACTGATTTTATTTGGGTAACTGACTGAAGGAGTCTCATTTGTAACCAAGATGGAATTCACAGTATGTTGTTACATTTACACTTAAAAAATATATCTCTATGTACAGGAATTTGCAAATTGATGTAAACATACATTACTTCCAAGTACATTGCTCCCTTTCTCCCTGGAGGAAAAAGAGCCATCCAACAAGGCAACCCCTTCAAAATAACTTTAATACAAAGGATGTAAATGTCTCTAAATCAAAAAAGTGGTTCATCTGACCTACGGGGGTCATGGGAGAGAACATCATGGAATGACAGCATTGACAGCAGCTCGACTCCAGGTGGAACTGGACTGTTTAAAATGGAGTTTCCAGGAAAAATAGGCACTGGTTTCTAGAAG
This sequence comes from Camelus bactrianus, assembly GCF_048773025.1. Taxonomy (NCBI): domain Eukaryota; kingdom Metazoa; phylum Chordata; class Mammalia; order Artiodactyla; family Camelidae; genus Camelus; species Camelus bactrianus. The sequence goes on from NC_133544.1 coordinate 5,291,669, forward strand.
GAAATTCACTCCTTACTGAAGCTATTTATTGAGCCAATATGGCTGGTTAACATTCTCACTAGTATAAGCAACCCAGTGCAGGACGAGCGGACGACATCAGCGAAGCCAAGTACACGGTCGGGTCGCAGCGGATGCTGCTGGGGCTACGCTGAGAGCCGCTGTCCCCACTCCAGATGTGCAGGACCCTCCCCCCACAATTTCATCTCACGGGCTGATCCTCTTCTCCCCAAACTGCAACTGTCTAGCATCATACAAGGTACCCTGCTGTTTATCCACTTCAACTACTCTTCAAGTTGATTAGAAAAACTTTTGTTTAAAAAACAAAGGGGAAAAAGAACCGGAGTCACGTTATCTCATCCAGGCTGCCCGCCCCAGCCCCCCGACTGGAGGCATTCCAGGTGGGGGGATGGGTGGGGGCACAGGTGGCTGTCCTCCAGGGGGGACAGCTGGAGGTGGGTAGCTAGCTGGAGGCAGGCCCAGGCCTGGAGGAGGGTGAGGTGGGACTGCGTGGGTTGGGGGCAGGCGTGGGGGTGGGGGTGGGAAATTGGGGTTGTAGGTGGGTGGAGGTGGGGGGTAGCCAGGGGTTGGGGGAGGGATGGCTGGTGGGGGGAAGGAGGCGGGGGGAGGGGGCACAGGTGGTGGGGGCGGGTTGGGGGGGTAGACGTGTGGGTGGTAGGGAAGGTGAGCTGGCGGGCCGTAGGCAGGGGGCAGGGCTCCGTAGGAGGGGCCCTCGGTCTTCATCATGGACTGCAGGCTCTGGTAGCCCTCTCCGGACATGTAGGAGCTGGTGGTGGACATCCCAGTTATGTAGCTGGAGGGTGGTGGCGGTGGCGGACGGTGTGGCAGCGGTGGTGGCTGGTGCACAGGGGCCGGGTGGGCTGGAGGAGGAATCTGGACTTTGGGGAGGTCGCTGGCATCCACAGGGCCTGGTGGCTCAGCCTCACCTAAGGCAGCCGCAAGGGGCGGCTTCCGGTCTGCAGGGGAGAGAAGGTCACCCTCTAGCCCTGGGCCAGCTCCCCAGCAAGGCGTTCCCACAGGGCTGTGTGAGGAGGGGTGAATCCACTGACTCCCTCGGGGCGGGGAGGGCCCGAGCCAGGAGCTCCGCACGGCTCACCGGCTCACTGCCACGCTGGGGTTCCCAGCCCGATACAGCCTGGAGGCCCGCTCCTGATCCCCCAAGGCCATCTACACAGAGGAACAGCAAGCAACTGTTACCTCTATGGCCAGACAGCTCACTTCCTGTCACACAGGCCCTCCACCTCGCCTCCAGCCCCTTGGTCCCAGCCACACCAGCCACAGACAGTCCCGGAAGCACACGGAGCCCCTCTCTGACCCAGACCCCAACCCCCACCCCCGGGCCTCTCCCAAGTTCAAACACGTGCAGGGCCTATTCTTTCTGCCTGTCTCTGCCTCCAGAGACTGAGCTAAGGGCCAGGGCCAGACTACATTACTGTCTGTGGCACCAGCTTCAGCAGAAAGCCTGAGAGTTGGTCAAATGCATGAGGTGGCATTCAAAAAAACAACAGGCAAGCCTCTGACAAGCCAACACGCCCACGAGGGCAGCAACTCCTGCCAGCGCTGTGCTGTGCTCGGGGGCACCGCTCACTGCCCTGGCTCCCCGGAGCGCCCAGCAGCTGACTGGAAGAGCTGACGCCTCCGGAGGCTCAGAGAAGTCTCCGGAACATCTACCAGCCTTCAGAAAAAAACACTCCTTAACTCCTGCCTTCTCTAGTTGAAGCCTTCATCTTCCAAAGTGTTACCCCAGATGACAAATGCAAGTTCTTCACTTTTCTCCTCTATTTTTAATGATATCAAGGAAGCTTCCCAGTTTCCTATGTACCTGTGAAGAACTTTTCACTCTTTAGTCTCCATGTGAGTCCACGAACAACTGCTTATTCTTCAAAAGGTACTGAGAAGACATCTCACCAGCAGGAAGCAGGTGGGAGAGACTGAAGCCTAAGACCGTGCCCAGACCTGGACACTGTTCCTAGGTTGGCAGGACCTTGTTTTCCTAAAACTGACTCTAAATTCATTTATCCCAGGTAGCTCAGCATTTCTGGATGAGACAGGCCAGAGAATATTCAGATGTACTTAGAATTTACAACATCCTCAAACTACCTGGTTTCTACAAAACCATTTTTTGAAAGATCCTAGGTCATTAATGGCCTTTTAAATTTGGCCCTTCTACAAACTTTCCCCAGGACTTCCCAAGTCTGCCCTTGAAGAAGACAGAGAGAAAAGCTGGCCTTCCCAGGTGCTTTCAGCAGACACTCACCTGGAGGTGGGTGGGCTGGAGGCAACGGAGGGTGAGTGGTCTCAATTTTGGGAATTTTAGGTGGTGGTGGTTCTAAAAAGAAAAAGTAGATTAAAAAGCTACTGTTTATGTGAATAAACATGTCATAGAGACCAAAATAAAATGAAATCAAATAAAAGAAACAGAAAGAAAAAGATACTGTTCAGGACTATTTTGGGGAAAAAAGCAGAGATGACCAAGGCTTGCAGGGAATCTGAGGAAGGTCCCAGCTAACCCATCCCTATAAAAGGACAAAACAAATCAAACAAACACACTCCCTCCCCAGCCCCCTCCAAAAATAAAAACCAACTCTAACTTCCCAGTCAGCCCACTTCCCACGTCTCCCCAATTTCCTCCCGACCGCCTAAGACCAGCCCTTCCACGACGAGGGAGCAACGGAGGACACCCCAGTTATCAAGTGTTGTCACTAATACACAGACACAAAGAACGGCCCTGAGCCCTCGAAGGAGAAGCTGCTACCTTTTAATTCTTATTTAGGTGCATTATATTTTCTCTCTCACCAACATGTACTCCCAGTTGGCAGCAAGTCGGAAGTAGCACCTTGGCTGGCGTCAGTAAAGATCTGGAAGCTGTGATCGGATGTAAAAGCAATGGGCTCGGGGCCACTTGGGGCAGAGGAAACAGCCCACCCTTCAGGGTCGAGCGGCTACACGTCACCAGCATCCTCAATGACAATGCTAAGTGGCCAAGACAGGCTACACCAAGCCCAACAGCTTCCGTTTATGAAGGCCGAGCGCGTGCAAGCACAACTGAAAAAACCACCATCTTTCTTTGGGTGTGTTTTGGCTCTTTCTCCCTAAAACTCACTTAATTCTGGCTTGTACACCACTCTGCTCTGCTTCTGCTCTGGCATCGCTGGACATTCTTGGTTTCCTCCATCCCAAACACAGGCCAGATTCAAGGTCCAGGGATGCCCCCCTCCCTGCCCAATCCAGGCAGAGGAGCTGTACATCTCCGCCTCTCCCCTCTCCCCTCCAGAACCGCGAACCAGACTCTCAAGCCCCATCCTGAGACACGCAGCCCACACTCACACACAAGCCTTCCCTCCATGTCCCTCACTCTGGTGCCCACCTCCAGCCTCCCTCCCACAGCCGGCCAAGCTCAAGTTGTCTGGATCAGGGTTGTCCAACAGAAACACAAGGAGAGCCACACATGCAATTTAAAATTTTCCAGTAGCCTCGTTAAAAACTACAAAGAGGTGAAGTATTTTTAATGTGGTATTTGATTTAACCTGATAATAGAAAATTTTTATCATTTTAATGTGTGATCGATGTAAAAATTTATTAGTAAGATTTTTAACAGTGCTTTCTCTAACTCTTGGTAATCTGGTGTGGCTTCTGCACTGAGGGCACAGGGCAGTTTGAGTCGGCCACACCCCCGGTGCCCAAGAGCCCCCCCCCCCCCCAGCTAGCTACACGGACCCAAGCGCAGCGGGGCTCTTACCTCTAAGCTGTGTCTGTACCCTTCTTTTCTGGCCCCCAGGCCCCCACCCGGACTCTGCCCTCGCCAGGTCTCACTCACATGCTGTCCCATGACCGCTGCCAGGAAACTCCTAAAATGAACCCAGACTCTACCAATCTCCTGCTCAAACATCTCCACCGGCCCCACTGCCTGTGTGGAGCCCAGATTTCTCCACTCTCTCACCTGGTTCTACCCCATTTTCAGTCCTATCAAAAGCTCTTCCCTTTTAACTCTTCGTAGTCCAGGAATACCCCTCTCTGTTTTCTCCCAAAGTCTCAATTCCTTTGCTCACTTTTGTTCTTCTACCTAGAGGTTCCACCCCCTCAGCCTCAGTCAAAGGCCAGTCCTCCTCCAAGGCCACCGGGCCTGTTTCTGCCTCTTCTGGACGCAGCACCAGCTCAGCTTGACTGTACATCGACGTGGCACAGAGCGCAGCCCACTCCCCTGTGTCTCACACTTACTGTTTGTCATTCGGAGCTAAAAGCCCTCTCCTGTACTGAACCCATCATTGCCCCAAACATCCTGAGAAAAGCAGAGCCTTATTGTAACCTGAAGACCTCCTGAAAGGTCTATGAATAATTCACTGGGTTCCTACCCTGGAACTAAGCAATAGAGAAGCAGAAACGAGTAAACAGGCTCTGTGCCCTAAGGGGGCTCAGTGCCACGCACAGGGCCGCCGACACAGGGACGAAACACCTCCTCATTTTCTCCACTGTGATGCCAGGTTCTACCCACTCTTTCTGTTTGTTTCCAACATAGAAACAAGTTCACCGACTTTGGGCTCCAGAAATACGGGGAAGAAAGGTGCTGAGAGTCCGGCCCCCTGGGCAGCAGGGCTGCAGTGTGCGGCGGCTCTCCCACAGCACCTGGCCCAGGCCCTGCCCTCCGCCCGCCCTTCCATGCCTGCTGCTCAGCCGGGGGCGCCACGCCCTTCGGGAGCCACTGTGCTGGGCTTCACTGACGCCCAGGACAGACGGGGCGGCAGTCCCCCTACGTCCCCAGTCACACGCAGCCAGCCCCAGGCGTCTGCGGGTAGGGAGGGCTGCCGGCGAAGCTCCAGCATGTGTGCGTTCTGGTCTTGGAACCAATGCCCCGGGGACACCAGGGACGACTGCACTGTACAGAGCACATTGTTATTGCCACTAATATGTATGTTTTTTTGTATTGATATCTTCTGTCGGGGTAAAATCTAAAAATACAAAATCAGGAAATAAACAAAGAAGACAACGCACTTTTTCTGGCAGGTAGGGCCAAGTTTTTGATGGGCTCTAGGGTTAAATTTTAAGACCAATCTAAATCTGAAGGGAAACGATGTTGACTAAGAATGTAAAGTTTTGATAAAAGAGATATAAAACTAAAAAACGAAACTTGCGAACAGGAAATTACCTGCTGCTTTGTTCTCTTCTTTGGGAGAAACAACCTGTTCCAAAAGAAAATACATGATGGTTAACCAAGACCCTGGGAATAGTGAGGAAAAACGGACTATCTAGGCACCCACAGAATCACAGCCAGAACAAGCCTCAGACAAAAATTCATTTTGGCTTGAACTTGCAGGGCAAACCATGGTACCTAACAGATCATCATCTCTGCCTCCTCTTTCCCTTTCGGACCAGACAGAACGACTAACTCTCCGGAGCAGAGTTCTGAGCGCTGAATTTCATGCTGTGCTGCATTTGGGGAGTGGAGCTTGCCGGCCTGCCTTCCCTGCCTTCCCTTGCCGGCATGGCTTCCTCCACTGGTGGGCTGCGACCACAGGGAGAAACCTTGACAAATACTCTGTGGCATGTAAGGAACCAAACACTGTAGAGGAAGAGAGAACTGGGGGCCCCTACGCTAACGGTCAGCGTGCAGACCTGGAGACCACACGCCGGCAGGTCTTGGGGCCCGGACACAGGCAGCAGCAGCTGGAGGACAGGGCCGTCCTAGCACCGCTTCTCTGACCCCGCTCGTTCTCAGGCTCCCCGCGGACATGCAGGCAGATGGGTGCACGTCACTCCCTGCTTTTGGTGTCCCGCGCGATCCCTTAGAAGCGGGAACACGCACAGGCAGGGTGTTGCCCTGGAGGGCTGGACAGACCAGCACACTTACCACGGCGCGCTTCACCTGCCGGGGAGGACTAGGCTGCGGGGACGGCTTCCTGGGCGGCTGCGCTTGCTGCGGGGCCTGCGGCTGGGCTGACTGCTGCGCGTCCTTCTGCTGGGACGGGGGCGGCTCGGAGCCTTGGGACGTCTGCGGCTGTGGCACCTGTGGCACCTGTGGTGTCGTCTGGAGAGACGGGGGCTGCTGCAGCTGGTGGGGCGTGTGATGCGGCATCTGCTGTTTCCCTTGTGAGTACAGGTCCAGGATTTGGTGGCAGATGTCTAAACGACAGGCACCAAGACATTTACCACAAATTAATACTTTAAATAAAATTCTACCTAGAAAAAAAATCCACCCATTTTCCTTTCAGCTACGATTCCCCTGAAGGACCAACATATGGGGGTCAAATCCGTAATTCACCAATCTCTGGTGTGCACATCAGTGGTGTGCATTTTTAGTTCACCAAAACTGTGTGCTTGGACAGAATGAACATTATATTAGAGAATTTAATTTAATTAGAAGAGTTTTTATGCCTATTTGGGAAAATCCATTCTCAGAGCTCAAGGTTCATGGGGAAGAATGACCTAAATGTGGAACACGCCTGCAGAAAGCTCAGCATGCCCGGTACCTTCCAGGACATCCACAGGGACGTCCTGCACAAACTGCTCCCACCATCGCCTATACATGGGTTTGGAAGTCCATTCTTGTATTTCAAATTTGCACAGACGTCCCGCAAGATACATCACTGCCACCGCTATGATCTCTGGTTCCCACTGCAGTGACAAGGTCGTGCAGAGACTAGTTCAACAAGAAAAAGAGGTGACTTGATTTGGATGAGCAAATTTAGGATTAATCCAAGGCACGGTGACTAGATGCCATATCTAAATGCTGATTTGCTTATTCTTTCCTATAAATGATCACATAAAGTACTATAAATAAAAGAAACAAGTTTTTAGTCTTCTAAAGGTAAAGAAACGAGTTACTTTAATCATAGTTACTAATTTGTCTGATCTTAAAGAATCAGAATTTCAGCATCTTCAAAACTTGCTACGTCATGGAATACAAATGAAATGGTTGTGTTCTCCAAGTGGTTGAAATCCTAGCACTGAACTGTTTCTTCACATGATGGTAACTCCACTCACACGAATTCTGTTCCCCATGCAGCACCCTGTTATAGCCCTGGGCTCCAAAAACATTAAAGCTCTGAAACCATGATAAGGAAGTGTACTTGTGCAGAACCACATGGGTTTTAAGAATCTACTTGCCAAAATTCTCCAGTGCAGGGTTTTGGACTTATGTTTCAAGCTGTGGTAAGATTTCAGGATCCTGTACCACCATGACAAGTCAGGGCACCCCCTCTGCTGGGAAGCAGATGACCTGGACTTTAACCTCAGCTCTGCCATTAACTGGCCCATCATGCTGGGGCAAGTCAGTTTCCTCCATACAAAATAAGGGGTTTGGATTAAATGACACAGAAAGTCCCTGCCTATTTTAAAACACCATAAACCAACATTTGAACATGTGTACCTGTCATTTACAAATGTCCATGCCATTTGAACCAACTTTTGAATTTTGTTTTTATCACCTAGAAATGGGGAAGAAAAGACAAATTAGTAGTAATAGAAGAGGGGAAAAAAAGAATGCACAAGCAGCAACAAGCACTTATGTAAAGCCTACTGTGTGTTCAGCACCAGCCCCAGTACACCGCGAAGGGCTTCCGCCTGGGAAACAAGGACAAGCGAGCGGGGCCAAGTCCTGCGCCTGTGTCTTTCCGCACGACCCACGCTGAGCCACCGTTCATGGGAAACCTGGCTCTGAGGCTGCTTTTATTTGGCTATTTAAAAATCCTGACTCATCTTCCTACCTCGTATCACTTGGCAACCGGATGACAGACTCTGTTTATACTAAAAGGAAACAGCATTAACAGCTGTCATACTGAATCGTCTCGGCAAGCCGTGTCCTGGGCACTTCACACACTGACTCTCCACTTTCCCCTTTGAGAAGCGTAATCTGAGTGTCACCAAATTATTATAAAGACTTGATTTCAGAAAGACAGTGTTCTCTTGGTAACTTTTTCTTCTTACCTTTGAGTTGTTTCGCATACTTGAGTAGGAACTGGTATGGATGTTCCACCTGTAAGTCAAACTTTATCGTCTGTAGTAAGATTCTCTCCAGAACCATCACTTCTTCCTAGAAATAAAATAACAAATGTTGGGTTAGTAATTTCAGCCACAGGTCTGAAACAGCATTAAAAAGTGAGCTTTCCTTTAATTCTTCCTTCAAGTTATATTTTAGCAACTATTTTTCACTCCTTTTCTCCTCTCTGTCACTCAGGCCTTTAACATGCTCAGAGATAATGAAAAATTCTGAAAAGAACTAAATGTAAGAAGATAAAACAAACAATCAGAATTAATTTTTAAAAACTACTCAAAACAAAATAAACATTCTTAGAAATGTCATTACTTTCAACACATATGAGCACCCTTTACAAAATAGACCTTTACTCTACAGATAATTAAACCGAAACTTAGCTTCTTTCCAGACCTCCACTGAAAAGTCATTTACTGAATAGATCACCATTTTCTCCTTTATTAAACCACGTCCTAAACTATCTACACACACACACACACACACACACACACACACACACACAGTCTTTTCTGTTCATTGATCTGTTTGTCCACTTCTGTATGTACCAGGATCAGAGAGAGTTAACATTTGGAAGGGATAGTTCAATTACTATTCCTCTTTAAAAATTTTTATCTTGTTTTTGCATATCCCCTCCACCACTTGAACTTTAATACCATTTTACTTAGAATTATTCTAGAAAGAGTGAAAGCTACTGATGTCCTTTAGTAGTTTTAAAGTCCTTCCATCCTGGCCTGACATGGGTTCCACATATTTCTTACAAGCTTTATTCTTGGATATATTATTTGACTGCTGCTGTTGTAAATGGAATCTCTTCTTCTATCATACTTTCTAACCAGTTAATATCCATAAACAATCACTTCCTGAATTCAATCTCCGTGCAGTCTGACTGTTCCTAGCACTTACAGACAATGTAAAATACAATCAAAACACTGTGCGGCAAGAACAATTACAATCAGTTGTTTGAGTCAAAGAACAGGCTTTGGAGAGACTGACAGTCTTACCATTGACAGCTGCATAAATCCGTTAATGCTGGGCAGAGACGTGCAGGCACCCGGCCTGCAGGCTGAGGTCTGCGTTACGTCACAGAATGCAGAGGCGATTCTATCGCCAGTGTTATTCCAAATGGCACAGCAGGACAAGTGTCTGTCCACCCTAGTTTCCCAAGTGTTCCCTCAGAAAAGCTTTTAAAGTCTTAAGACTTTCACACGGTACAACAAAATCCTGACAACAGTTTATTTCCCTCCTGTTTTTGTCACCACCTGTTTCCCAGAAGCTTCAACATCTCTTATAAATTTAGAAACAATCCTTTATCAAGTGTCCAGACTGCAGACCATACAGTGTTACAAGACAGCCCAAGGCCTCGCCTCCCTTTGTGTTTCAAATATTCAATTAATAGGATCATTCTAGGTCTCTGTGCAAACACCATTCCTCAAGGAATTTCCCCTCAGCCCCACACTACCTGTCCCAAGCACCTGTCTGGGTTCCCAGACTGAATGCCCTCGTTGCATCTTTCAATAACCTTTTATAGCATTTAACACAACTCATCGTCAGATAGCTGGGCATATGAATATTTGATTAAAATCTACCCCACCAGTCTCCTGTAAAATCCATGTGAGCAAAGGCCACGCCTGCTTTGCTACCTGTTTTAGCTCTAGTGCCTAACACAGAGCCTTGAACAAGTATTTGTTGAAAACATGAACAATTAATACAATGAGGGAGAAACCACACAGTTAGAGCAAAGCTAATTAAGCCAGAAAAGTTCCACATGACTCAGGACCTTATCTTTCCTAGTTCCTTCTATTGCTTTCCCCCGAATAACTGCCCTCCTCTCCTCTCCGCTGAGGAAAACGTCTTCCAGTGTCTGCGCTGCTCCCGGAGCCACGGTTCTTTCCTTTGGCTGCTACACAGTCCTGTCTGTGGAGGCTGCACGTGAGGAGGAGGAGGAGGAGGAGGGGCAGGCGGCAAAGCCCCTCTGCCCACCTGAGTCAGCCTGGCCCTGGTCTAAATTAGCACCACCAGTCCCCTCTTCCTGTCTTCTGGGCGCTGGAGATGCAGAACTTCCATTGAACATATTTCTAAATCCATTCACCTGTTTATAAAAATGTGCCTCTATGAGGAATTCATACTAACAGTGGACAAAACTATACTTTTATAAAAGTAATGTAGCATCAGATGTTTTCAGTGCCCATAGGGTTGGCCCGGGTCTTGGTTTCCTGACAAGTCAGTACAGAGGGGAAAGGCTGGAATTAGAAGGGGACTTCTCCGAAGGCACCTGGGACAGCACACACCAGCCGCTGCCACGTGCCCTTGCCCCAGCAGGGCTTCCAGATCCTTGCGACTCTTTCCGGGTGACTGCAGCTAATCAGCCATGAGGCTCTGTCACCAAGACCACAACACGTTCCTACCATCATCTCCCTGCTCTGTAAAAGGCAAAATCCTATGGGCACTGAAAACATTATCATTTACTTAACAAGCACCTGTGGGATGCCTACTCCTTGCAGCCACTGTACTAGGTGCCAGGCAAAACAGACATGGTCTGAGCTCTCACAGACCCTACGGTTGAGAAGAGGAACATTTTTGTATGATTATTTGGTTACAATCTATCTAATTATGAGCTGCACACATGTTACGAAGGCTAATTAACAGGGGCTGTAAGGTGGGGACCTTGGCAAGAAAGGGGGTGGAGGAAAGCTGCCACTGGTCCTGGAAAGTGGTCTTTTTAGAACATAATAAAAGCACGTGTACAGTTATTGTACCACCATTTCCTGACATTGGCAGGGGGTGCGGGGAAAGGAGAAGGATGGATGGTATGACCAATGCCAATCCCGGTGTCTGAAAATAGCTGCAAACGTTAATAGATTCCAGCATTCTTGGGAAGCAACAGACACACGCGTATGTAGACACGTGCTTGTGCACACAGCACCTGCGCTTCCCATCGACCCAGAAGCAGCTGGAGAGGAACCCAAGGAGCCAGATTGCTTCTGGGCGTCAAGGCCACAGGGGGATTTTGCTCACACCCCCATTAAAAGTGCTACTGCCCCTAAAGGGCTCAGAACATGGCATATCACATTAGCAAATGCCACCTAAATGGAGGCCATATTATCTTCCCTCCTTTCTTACAGAAGCGGGGAAAAGTACCTCTGCATAAGGTCCTCTTAGAGACTCAGGGGCCTGGCAGGTAGAGGGACCATACATGGCCACTGTCGACACGAGGAACTCTACCATGATGCTGTCACGAGGAATCAAGATATAAAGGCAGGAAGTTATGATTCTTACCTTTGGGTCATCTCCAAACTGGCCAAACTGTACATCATTTAATAAACTACGAGCTGTTTTGATGATATCTTTACATTTTTTTGGTGTTTCTTCCACCTTTCCAGCCAGAAAGAGACAACAAGCTCCTGTCACCTGAAAGGAAGACAAAAGCTCCTGAGATACTGTTACCAAAGCTCACACGGAAACGGAAAAGGGATTTTTGGACTTCACAACAAACTGGGCCCCCTCACTCTCCTACCATCCTCTTTCTCACTCACAAACACTCGGACACTCAAGAAGCTAGAAGGAAATTTCACATACAACTCCCTTTCCCCCCATATCTGGCTTCATAAATTATTTTATTATTTTTTTCATATTATGTGCTTCTCTAGTCCAAGTGGTATTATAAACGTTCAGTGACAATGAATCAGTGTTAATTATAAATCCTTGATCCTCTGCAATGTGCTTGAAAACACAAACCATTTGGGTTAAAAGCTTTAATATCTCTTAGGAAGAATTTGTCATGTGAGCTTGGAATCTTTGATTTTTCCTCTTTATAAATTGTACTGGCTGTTGACTATGGACACCTGACTGCAAGTATCTTTTCTTGTATTCTCATACTTCTAGACAATGATTTTGTAAGACAATAAATTTATTCATTATAGATATTTATGCCTGCTCTATTTACTTGGAGGAAAAAGCACCCGTTGAGAATCAACAGACCTCAATAAACAAGAACAATCATGTGAAAAAAAATTATTTTAAATTTAGTTTTCTGAATAAAATGTCACGTAAACAAAGTAGATGCCAGAAAGGGAAACAGTTGCAGAAACAGATTTTCATTTCACACTGCAACCTTAAAGACGCCGACCCCCTGCACAGTGAGCTCTGCGCGGGGCGAGCGCACCTCACGGCGCAGCCCCCGGACTCGGCTCCGCACGGCCTGCACTTTCCTCCCCCTTCCTCCTGCCGCCTGGGTCCTAGTCCTGTCCCCCACCTCCCGCTGCTCTACCCTCAGCTTTTCTCTGCTGGCTCCAACCTCTCCTACAGGCCCCTCTCTTCACAGAATCCCAGCCATGCTAGGTGACAGCTGCTGTGCTGGGGGACAAAGCTGATCCTGACACGGTCTTCTCCCTAGAGAACGTCACACACTAGCGAGGAGGACACGTGTACAAAACTAAACGAAATCTTGTCGAAACGAAGACCCTCCAGCAGATTACTTTCTGTTACGTCTAATTCTGTCTTCTTCCTGAAACCCTCGAATCACTTTGGTTCACCCACTGAAGCCACAGCTCCCTGGTTCGGCACTTGAGGCTCACCATGGTCTGACTGGTGTCCACCCTTCCCACTCAGGGTCCTCTCATTCCCTTTTCTGCCAAACGGCTTCCTGGCCGGGCTGACTGCAGACTGCACACTTCCCCCGTGTCTTTGCTCACTGGTTTCTGCTGGACTACTGCCCTGCCCTGTCTCAGCACATCAAGGCCCTACTTACAGTCAAGGCCTCCTCTCTCAAGTTTCCCCTGACCCCTCCATGATGTAATTACTCTCTCCCCTGAGTGCTCCAGCCTTCCTCCTGCGCCTCCCCCACCGCCTTGCTCTCTACCATGTGTTTGAACATGTCAGACCATCCGCCCTGGGCTGAAGGCTACTTGAGGCAGGTTCCCTATCAGATCTCCCACAGAGCGTAAGACAGCACGTGTCCGAGGAGTAACTGAAGAATGACTGAGAAGATGTACAGAACATCTGTGCCACCCTGTTCTTTGTGGGCCGTGATTGTAACGCCAAACCATCCTGGGAAATGTAACAAGGAAGTAAAACTTCCCACAAAGTGCAACGTGATTATGGTTCATATTGGCCTAAATAAAAAAAGTTTAAAACATTTTACCATAGTTAATTGAAGAAGCCAAAGTTGAAGCTTGATTTTGTTTGTATACAGTATGTACCTTAAAAAAGTACTCTCTGGAAAACACAGTAAAGCAAGACTACAATCAGTCCACTGAAGGTGACAGAGAATTACAACAGAATTCACACACTTACATATCTTGGGAATTGCTTGAAGGAATGAAACATATAGAAGCGATGAAAATAAATTATTCCAGTTGCCAGGGTATCATAGTGTCTGTTGTTCTGGTTAAGGACTTTAGCCAAGAATTTTTACAGGTCACATTTTAGTTAAATGTGGAAAAACAATAAAGACAAATAATAATAACAGCAGCTGTGGTAAAACAAACACTGTCAGCAGTAAAGCAAGTGGGGTGGAGTCTCCAGGTGTCAGAATTCTGGCACAAGAATTACCAAGCTGAAGTTTACGCTTTAACAAGACAGGGCCTCACCATCCTTTAGAAACACCTCAACTGTGACCACTGGATGATGTTTTCCATCCTGGTGGCCACTTGCTCAATGCCTAAGTCAACACATTTAAATGATAAAAAGGAAGGGGGGAGGGTATAGCTCAGCGGGAGAGTGTGTGCTTAGCACACGCGAGGTCCTGGGTTCAAGCCCCAGTACCTCCATTAAAAAATAAATAAATGAAAACCTAATTACCCTCTCCCCCAAAAAATGATAAAAAGGAAAGAGAAAACCCCTGAAGAGCCAAGCAAATTGGGAATAACATTTAAATAACAAAGATACTTAAGAGCTATTTTAGTACAGACATATTACTATATATTTTGTCTACAGCAACTGATTAAACTATTAAATATAGCATCTAGTCTATCTATAACAGCTTCCAGGAGGATCAGGATACAGTCCCAAACGTGTGCCCACATCAAAGATGAACCGAGCCCCCTCTCGGCGGTACCGGGCCTCAGTGGCCGGATCGAGTCCTTCTAGTTGCGAGGGTGTGTGAGCCAAGTCTTTTTTATCCCAGTACCAACATGGCTTTGTGTGGTCCAGGTTTGCAGAGGTTACCGAAGGGCTTGAATTTTCTTTATTCTCCTTCATTTATTGAAGTACACTTGTTCTTTCCAAAAGATTTTCTGAAAATGTTAGAATCCTAAGAGAAAGAGAAGAAGAAGTAAAGTTGGATACCTCACATTGAGCAATCGCAATCGTTACGAACAACCTACAATCACAGATTTGTACTTGGTCGTAATTTCCAATAGAAGAAACAGCACTGAGGGAAGTGAGAGGCCCAGGCTCATTCTCAAACACAATTTAACACCTAAATGGCCCACAGAATAATAAACCCTAAATTTCACGGCAGCTTAAAGGGAAACCCATTTTGGCCTCATTTCCCTTTCTCCCCTTCTTCACTAGACCCAGCTCCCTCACGCTGGTCTAGATTCTGTTCTTCAGTAAAACTCAGTAAAAAACTAACCACACCCCGAAAGGTTTCTGTTTCAAAATTATCCATTTCTTCCCTCTAGCACACAATCAAATTTCCCCTTTTTTAGTTAACTTGCTTTCACTTAGGTACTTTCATTTAGAAAAGCGACCAGACTGGATGAATTAATACCTGCACAAGCCACCGAGCTGAGCAATGTAGACCAGGTATGGGTACAGTGACTAGGGAGGAAGGGTGGCGGGAGGTGGTCCATAAAGGAAGGAAGGAGTTCCTTTAAAATAAATTCGTCTTGCTTTCTCATCCTCTACTCTTTCATTCAGAATAAAGAGATTCTCTAAAAGTTCCATGCTGAGAAAAGAAAACAAAAACCAAGGACTCTCACCTACAGGCCACTGTAACATGCAAACTGTAAACTGGAGCAGAGAATAGAAATCTTCAAATAGGGCAGCAAAAGATTCTAAAAGAGGCAGCCAGAGCCAGGTTGGTCTGGTTCAGCAAGAAAACAGCAGTCCGGTAGCCAGGCTCTGGGCCAGGGAAAGCCCAGCTTTCCCAGCGTGCCCGCCTCACGTCTGCGGGGGAAGGTGACAGGGCTGAATGCTCTCCTCCTCGCACCTGGAAGCTCTAAATAGAGTATGATCTTTCCTCCAACAGGAAGAATTAAGTACTAGCTGGAGAAAGGTAACCTCGAACTAATTTACACTTTATGTGTGCCTGAACTGGGCAATGGTTGGGGGTGGTGGGGGCGGGAAGACCAGTTAACTCAAGCTCAGTATATGTGAAGAGTATGTAATTAGATGTCAAACTGAGATGTCATTTCTCACCTATCAGACTGGCAAAAAAATCCAAAAGTTTGACAATATGCTCTGCTGGCAAGGCTGGGGAGAAGCAGGTAATCTCATGTATTGCTGATGGGAGTACAAAATGGAACAGCTCTCACAGAGGGGAATCTGGCAATATCTAACACAACTACGTATGCATTTGCTATTTGATTTAGCAATCCCACTTGTAAGAATCTATTCTGACAATACCATCACAAACATGAAAGATGGGTGCACAAGATCATTCACCAAAGTATTGTTTATAATAGCAAAAACTTTTGTAAACAATGCAAATGCCCACCAACAGGGCACTACCGAATAAAGTGGTACATTAACACAAATGGCATACCATGCAGCTATTAAAAAGACCGAGAGAGATCTCTAAGTACTGGTGTGGAGAAATTTCCAGGATCAGTTAAGATACAGGACAGCGTACATAGCATGTTAGTATCTATGTAAGAAAAGAAGGGAAATAAGAATAGACACCTTTACTTAAAAAAAAAAACAACCACTAATAAAAAATGGTTACAGGTGAGGAGGGTAGAGCTCAAGTGGTAGACTGATGCTTAGCATGCACAAGGTCCTGGGTTCAATCCCCAGCACCTCCTCTAACAATAAATAAATAAAACCAATGACCTCCCCCGCCCCCAAAAAAGGTTACCAATAGGGAATGGGGGAGAGCAGGATGGAAACAACAGGAGTGGGAACAAGACTTCTCAATCTTTTCGTATAGCTTTGACTTAAAAAAAAAACAACTTTTATTTAAAAATAATTTTGGATTTATAGAAGAGTTGTAAAGATGGTACAGAGAATTTTTGTATACCCTTTACTCAGCTTCCCCTAGTGTTAATATCTTATGTAACCACTAAAAAATTAATTTTGGTACCTTATTAACTAAACTATATAGCCTTGACTTAGATTTTGAGTGTTTCCAAAAATTCTCTTTTCTGTTCCAGGATCTAATCCAGGATAATATTGCATTCAGCTGTCACATTTCCTTAGCATCTTCTAATATGTAATAGTTTCTCAGTCTTCCCTTGTTTATCATGACCTTGGCAGTTCTGTAGAGTACAGGCAGACTAAAACGTCTCTGATTTAGGTTTGTCCGATATTTCCCCTCTGACAGACTGGAGTTTTGAGGAAGGTGGCAGAAGTGAAGTGCCCTCCTCACCAGCTCACATCAGGGAGTAGGAGATATCCAAATGACTTCTTACTATTGATTTTTTTAACATTTTTTTATTGATTTATAATCATTTTACAACGTTGTATAAAATTCCAGTGTAGAGCACAATTTTTCAGTTATACATGAACATACATATATTCATTGTCACATTTTTTTCTCTGTGAGCTACCATAAGATCTTGTGTATATTTCCCTGTGCTATACCTTACTATTGATGTTAACCATGATCATTTGGTTAAGTTGGGCCTGCCAGGTTTTCCACTGTAAGTTACTATCTTTCCCCTTCTATTTTTTATCCCTTAAAAAGAGTCATGAGGTCCAGCCCATACTCTAGGGTAAGGGAATTAAGAGCCACCCCCTGGAAGAAGTATCAAAGAACGTGTGGACCTCTGTTAAAACTACAACAGCAAACATTTGGCGGGAAATCTTTTGCAATGCAAAATAGTATGCAAAGTACAGGTTTCTCTGTGAAGTTCCGCCCATTAATTTCAGCACTCATCTGAGGATCTTGCCTGCAACCGTTACTACTGTAGTATTCTAATGGTGAGTTTCTATTTCCTTCCTTCCTTCAACATTATCTGGAATTCTTTTGTAAGAAAGATTTGTTCCTTCTCCCCCGCTTATTTATTTATTCAATCATTTATTTTTACAAGTATGGGCTCATTAATATTTATCTTATTCTTAGAGTTATAATCCAGTACTACCATTATTTGTTGCTCAAACTGTTCCAAGTTATGGCCATTGGAAGGAGCTCCTTCGGGTCGGCTCCTGAGTTCACTTGTAACTTTGAATTTTGAATCATGTAAGTATTTAATATATTCATGAACTTAACTAAAAAAGCAAATCCTAAAACTCAAAATAAACTCTGTGTATAGCAAATAGGCAACACAACCACACAGAAAATCATTATAAGTAATTTCTGATCTTGTTCCATATTCCAAGTGAGATATAGTCTAAGGAGAAAAAAAAAAAAAAACTGCAAGGGACTCTTAAACTCCTTCAGTGATGCGTTGTTAGTAACAGCGTTGTAATTGTCATAACAGTACTGTAATTGTCAAGCCTTTCTTTCTTCCTTTGGTATATTGTAGGATAAAGCAAATATATAAATGGTATTGTTAGGAATCAAGATTTTTGGTGCAAAGGAAATGAATATATATAAGAAAAAACCTGTAATATTAAATTTCAGTTGAAAATGTCAAAATACATCACAGTTAAAAATATATACATATATAAATAAATAAAATTAAAAAGTACATATATATCTCAGTTCTGTTCATTTCCAGGTCCTAGAAGCAATGACACTCCTACAATCAAGAACACATCTCGAGCCCAAATCTTAGTTTGCAACACCATCATCCTCTAAAAGGAAGGTCGCCTTTTCAGTCTGGGGTAAAGACCTGCATGGGATGTGCTCAGATTAATGGAAGATTATCAAAAGACAGAGGAGTCATCATAGATTCCCACTGGACAAATTCAGGGAATTTAAATATTAAAAAGAAAAATGATGATGATTGATTGTAAAGGAGTGAATAAACAATCCATGAGTCCGTGGCAATATTAAAATACATGGATAATAAATCCACTTTACTAGCACTGGTAATAATTTTGGGAAAAAAATACCTTTACCTTAATGAAAATGATCCAATTTGGCATCACTGTTCCTATAGGGTGAAAACCTGCCATTATGTGCCTCCTAACATGATGCAATATGAAAAAATATATATCAACCACCTATAAAATATCCTTATTTCCCAAAAGCTGAACCTAAATCCAACCAAGCACCTTTTACAGTAGATATTGGGGGCAGAAGAACAAGTTTAATGGCACAACAAGGACATACCCTACAAGACAACTGATCTGGTCTCTTCAGAAACATCAGTGTCGTGAAAAGATAAAAAATGGGAGGGACTGTCCTAGACTTAAAAAGACTAAAGAGGCATTAGAATCACATGAAATGTGTGGACCTTGACTGGATCCTGTTTAAAAAAAAAAAAGCTATAAACAAAATTTTGAACAATTAGAGAAATATTAATATGGACTATATATTAGAGGCCATTAGGGAATGACTGTTAATTTTCATAGGAGTAATAGTGATACTGTGATGAGAAAGGAGAATGACTTTACTCTTAGGCTGAAGTATTTCGTGGTGAAGTGTCATGATGCCTGCAACTTACTTTCAAATGGTTTTGCTAAAATACACACTCCCAGAGCAGAGGTGGCACAATGTTAACATGTGTCCAGGCCACAGGTAAACAATTAACACTGTACTCTTCTCACTCACTACAAAGCCGGGGGGAAACCAGATGAGACAGCTTAGGATAACAGGGGGATTCCCAGCCCCTCTGGTCTGAGAGAGCAGAACTCTCAGTAGGCAAAGAATAGATGTAAATGTGTGGGCAGTAGTTTTACATTAAAACAATCTCTGGCTGCACTATAGCATACAAAAAGAAAAGTACACTAATTTTAAGTGTACGGTTTTGGCGGGGGGTGTGGATAGCTCAAGAGGTAGAGCACATGCTTAGCATGCATGAGGTCCTGGGTTCAATCCCAGTACCTCCTCTAAAAATAAAGAAAGAAAGAAACCTAACTACCTCCCTCCAACAAACAAACAAACAAAAAAACAACAAAATTAAGCGTACGGCTTATTAATTTTCACAACATAAACACACTTGTGTAACACCACCCAGTTGATGAGCAGAACATTACCAATACTCCACAAATTCTCCTTTCTTTCCTAACCACTATCCCCTCAAAGACAACCACTGTCTTGCTATTTCCATCAACGAATCTCTCCTGTTTCTAAAAGATGTGGAATGATATACCACCACTCTTTTATAAGTGGTTTCTTTTGTTTAATATTATGTTTGGGGTTCACCCCTGTTGTTGCTTAAAGTCCTATTTGTTCATTCTCATTATTATTTAGCAGGAGTCTCCAATCAGGGAACAATTTGTCCCCCAGGGACATTTAGCAATGTTTTGCTTGTCATAACTGCGGGGGGGGGGGGGGGTAGTTACTGCTGGCACCCAGTGGACAGGCCAGGATGCTGCTGAACATTCTTTAATGCACAGAACAATCCCCCGCAAGGAATTAACTTAGTGCTTAAGTTGAGAAGCTCTGCGGTACAGTATTTTATTCTATGAATATAACAATTTATCAATCCATCCTACTGTGGAAGAACATTTGAGATGTTGCTGCTTTTTGATTATTAATAATAGTAATAAATATTCACGTATATTCTTATAGGCATATAGGCAGCTATAAAAGGCAACTGGTCAACTGCTGGATGCCAGTGATTTTGACACCATTATATTTTGATTAGGGCTCACTTCAGAAGCAGCCTTCATGCCAGAGATCTGTGGTTATTAGAAACTTTTTTACTGGTTATTTCACGACTGGTATACCTGCAACCCTTGGCAATGAGATCCCTGTAGAGGTGGTGTTAAAGATGGTCACTTAAAGATTTATTTAATAAGATTCCTGGTATTTGTCTAATTACATATGACTTAACATCATGCTGAGGGAATCAATATCTCAGCACATCTGTAATTTATTCACAGTACACTAGCTGGGAATCTCTAAGATATATTAACCCAACAGTTCTCCATGTACTCATTCATTCAAATATTTTCTGAGCATTTACTATAAGCCAGGCCTCAGTGACACAGCAGGAAACAAGAGGGGCAAGGTCTTCCCCCTACTAGAAGCTTACATTCTAGTAGCAGAGACAAAGAGAAACAAGTAGGTCAGCATCTGTCAGGGAGTGGTAAGTGCCATGAGAAATAGTAAAGCACAGTACGCGGGGAGAGCAATGCAGTTGGGGCCATTTAGAGATCAGCAGAAGGAAGACCAGTTAGACCACAGAGCCGTGCAAGTCATGCCTAATGAGGGCCCGTCCCCACCAATGGCAGCGGGAGAAAGGGACATCATAACTGGCTGTGAGGCAAAGGATGGCAAGAGATGATCTGAACTTGGCTTGACAGAGAAGGGTGATGCTAAAAAGAAAAATGCGGAAGAGAAAGTTGGTTTTGATGGGGGAGGGAAAGAATCTGGTTCTATAAATATTAGGTTTGAAGAATTTATAAGAAACTTGTGTGGAAATGTCCATCAGACACACAAACAGGCCTGCTGAAACCTGGAAAGAACATATCTACTTCGGATTCATCTACATAGAAGTGACAACTAAAGTCCTGGTGACAGAGGGGTGGAGAATGAAGAAAGAAGGTGTAGGGACAGAACTCGGAAGAACTTGAGGAAGCAGGAAGGAGAGAAAGGGAAGGAATGGTCAAAGGGGTAGGGAAATTTGCACCCTTAATTGCATAAGAAGCCAAAAGATGCCAGCTCTAAGTCAGAGATGGTACTCAACAGTGACAAATGCTACAGAAAAATTAAAGGACCAGCGTTAAGGACAGGTTACTAGACTGGTGATTAGTTATGAGACATTAAATATTGACTGTAGTGATGGTTGCATAACTCACTGACTTGTACACTTCATATGGGTGATTTGTACGGTACGTGAATTGTATCTCAGTAAAGCAGATACATACACATGTAGACAGAAGAACCTTTTCAGAGGTGCAGTGGGGCAGAAGGAAGACACATGGGCTGTGAAGAAATGAGCAGGCTGTAAAACAGGTGATAGTTTCTGCAGCATAAAGGAGAATGAAGGATGTCTGAAGCCAGAAGGAAAGGAGGCACTAGAGGAGGCTGAACAAGCCACTGAGGGGTTAACTGGCTAAGAGCTAATAAAAAGCACAGGATAATACAAAGAGGTTTCTGTGGAAGGAAGCTCTTTCTCTGAGAAAGAAGGAAGGAAAAGTGTGAGGAAGATATTTTAAAAATCATTTAAGGAAGATAAAATAAATCATAAAGGAGTATCTCCACTTCTCTAGGAAGTGCCAGGACATCTGCTGAGAGGAGAGGGGCAGAGCAGGGGCAAGGGTTAGGGATAATCCAGTAGGGATGAAATAAGGATGGAAAAGAATCTCAGTCCACGAATGGATAAATCATAAGCATATCCATATATGCTTTTTACTTTGCTATCATTGCCAAATCCCATGCTAATAATCCACCACATGTGCCTTTTAGACTCTGGGGCAGAATTAACAACACGTGAAACACAGTGAAAGCAAGTGTACACAAATAGAACAGAAACGGTCCTCTAAATCATTCATCCCCTGAAACAGTTCTTGCCTCAGTTCTATAACCCTGTTACCTATTACTCTTTAATTATTTTTTCATAAGACCCTAAAGTTATACATTTTCTCATTAACAGCTCATGATTACCGTGAAAGTGACTGAAAGATTTATGAGCTCCGCAAAGTAAAAAGCTCTTCATAAACAAGCAGCATGTCAAGACATCTTAGACACATCTTTCAAGAATGTGCTTTGCAGGAGGGTATAGCTCAAGTGGTAGAGCACATGCTTAGCATGCATGAAGTCCTGGGTTCAATCCCTAGAACCTCCTCCTAAAATAAAATAAATAAACCTAATTCCTCGCCCCCCCGCCCCAAAAAAAGTAAAAATAAAAAAAAGAATGTGCTTTGGATACATCATTTTACCTAATGAAAGATTAAATGCATTTTCAACATTTAGAATTATGGATATTTACAAATTGGAAACAACAGTAAAGGTCACTACCGAATTTTCTAACCCTGTACAGAGACTGCCTCTAAACGGTAATATCTGGTCACTCAGTTTCTTTGGGCCACTTTTATTAATGAGACCTTAATAGTTGACAAGGCAGCCTATGGCATTGCTGGGTATCAGTAATTGGTGTTCACATTAATTCTTGTATTTGTCTTATGTTGATTTTTATCTGTTCTGTTCATGCCCTGCATCTAGTACAGAGAGGGCACAGAATAATAAGTGAATGAAATCTACCTTTCAGCTACTCTCTGCAGCTCCCACCTAGCTCCCTAAGCCTTGGAACTACCTTTCTCTTACCTACTGATTGGCTTTCAAATATGTGAAGGTAGTTTTTCCATTCTCTTCTCTTCTCCTGGGTAAACAAATATTCCCATTTCCTGAACATGCTTCAAGTTTCAAGATCCTCTCTAAACATAGCAATCAACATGGAACACAATACTCTTCATATGCTCTGCACAGTGAATGAAGGGAGGTTATTAAATTCAGCAACATACCCACTGTGTGTCCATGAGTGGCAGCATGCCTGTAAGCTATGTTTTCTTAACCTCATAATTTATCACTGAGAAAATGCAGCCAAAGAGGCATGAAGTAACTTGTCTAATTCACACAGCCAGTAATTGGCAGAGACATAATTTGTCATTAGAGTAAAATACTGCCTTCCCTCAATCTGGGGAAAATTTTACATATATTTCACTTCTATAAACAGAACATTACATCCTAGAACCACTTTTTTTCCCAAGTCAGGTCTTTCTCGTTTCAAACACAACTGAGATTTTGTAAATTTAATCATTCCTGGAAAATTTATATCTTTTTAGTTTTGGTATATTATTTCAGCCTTTAAGAACTCTTTGAATCCTGAGTGTCATATAACAAACTGGCTATCACTACAACTTTTGCATGCATTTATTACTTTGAGAAATGTGCCTCATATATTTAAAGTTGGTAATAAAAAACCAGAGCAAGGGCAAGACCAGAGCCCTGTAGCTTATCCCTAAAGAACTCTCTCCAGGCTGTCATCAACCCATTAATCAACATTTGGGGTTGGTAATTTGAATGGATATAAATCCGTCTAATCAGAACTTACTCAGTATTCATTTATCTCCTGTGTCTATTAGGATAGGAAGGCTTATGCTCAGTGTCCTAAGAAAATCTAAATAGACTCATGTCTAGCAACCCCCATCCACCACCAGTCTAGTAAACTTATAACAAAGAAGCATGATTTGTGTCATTGGTTTTTTTTTTAACTGAAGCTCTGCTGGTCTGAGAGTATGAGCCCTTTCTTCCCAAGTACACAAACTCTCTTTTTGCTCACCCAACAAGATTCTAAAATACACCATTAACAAGTTCTAGATCCAAATCCACCTAATTGCTCTCTGTAGAAACTGACACATTTATCATACTCTAGTCCTCCATCATTAACTGCACTTTTAAGATTTCTCAAAAGCATGAACAATGACTTCACAATCTTATCTACAAGTTTTTTGGTATATCCTTTGAGCCTGAAAATATGGATTAGATTTACTCCAATCAGACAGATTTAATCCAATTAGATATTCTTTATAATCTCAATTACCTTGTACTTAACCCTTCTTGATTTTGTTTGTCTTTACCTAGTTTTAAAAAGAAGTTTTAAAAGAGAAAACATTTTTCTTCCTTCTAGATAGTTAGCAAACTCACTGCTTTCAAATAAAAACTCCTGAAACACATAGTTTATTTTGTAGGCCAAAACTATGACCAATTGTTTTCTTTATGACATTCAATTTTAGAAATGGCATTTAAGATTTAAGGATTTCATTAGCAATTTTTTCTTCTCTATTGCGTGTTGGTGCAAACTACATTTTAAAAATGGAATAAATGTTAAACATGCTTTATGCAAGAATCAACTAATATTTTTGAACGATGCACCGCAATATAATCAAAATGAAACAAAAGTGGGAAAAAAATCCTAAAATTAGACACCAATGGTAGTCACCCTGAAAAACAATCCTGGATAACTATTACATTCATAGCCAAGATTATTTAACAGGAGGCAGGCATCGTAAGAACACTAACACTTAAACGGATGTCTATCACTACGACTGCTACTACAATCATCCATCCATTCATTCTGCAATACATAGTTTACGTTACGTGATGCTGTGCTCTAGGTGCTGAGAATATAAAGTTCCTTCATGGAGCTTTCATTCTGGTAACATCATTCAAAAATCATAATCACTGCTACGACTGCAAGGCACTGTGCTAGGTATCTTTAAAAAGCGATTAAGAGCGAGATACACAAGCATTATCAAGTTTACCTTAAAAATATAAAAAGGCTATCCTCAACTAACTGGTCTTAGAAGCTGTTCCTAATGTCAGATAGTTTAGCGAAAGCTCCGTTTAACTGGCAAGCCAAATTTAGGGAGCGTTACCCACCATGTTAACAGTCTAAGTGCTTTTAAGTAACCTCTAGACGTATGCTTCTACCTTCTAAGGAACAATTCCTTTAACAACAAACCAAACCGCCTAGGAGAGGGTCCGTAGGGGCGGTATCTTGGCAAGAATGAAACCAATCGCGGAAGTGCCCTTTCCTAATTCCTAGCCCCACCCTTATTACATGGCTATTCAGATTCCGAAGTCAGAGTACCCCAGATGTGGAACAACACCCGAAGTCTCAGGCCTTACCAAGATTAAGACCGACACACTGCGAAATAACTGGGAAGATGTGGGTAATTTGCTGCTGTACGGCGCGCGTGTGTTTAAGACCCCTGTCCCTTCTCCCCACTTGCCAGAAAGTCCCCGAACCCTAACCGCCCCTCATGTTGAGGGCCGCTACCTGTTCCAGAGTCCCGGCCGGCCTCCCTGACCGACTCCTGCGACTCAGACCCCCTCCCGAAGCGCGTCTCGCAGCCCAGCCGTCGCCCGCTAACTTCGATCTGCACCGGGGGGTAGAGGAGGGAAGCGGAATCCGGGGAGACTCCTCCAGAGGATGGAGGCAGGTGGCCATACCCTAATCCGATCTCTAGGTCCGCGGGACTTGAGTGGCGCTGCCCGCGGTCCGTCAGTCACTCACCCCTCGCCTCAGGCAAGCCCCTTAGCAACGTCTCTCCGTGCCGACTGCAGCCATCTTGGACGTGGAATATCGGGGAAGCTACGTCATCGCGCTGCGTCCGCGACGGAAAATAAGCGACCGAAGGGGCGCCTGTCAACCAATCAGAAGAAAATAGAGCTCTCAAAAGAGGAAAGAGCCGCCAGTCTCCTCCCGGGCCCTCCCCGCGGGTCAGCGGTAGCTGCGTGAGGCAGGAGGAGCCCGCTAGAGGGCCCACCCCATCGGTCCCGCCCCCCGGGACGAGAGGGAACTCTGGAGCAACCGAACGTGCTAACGGAACTTCGGCGCGAGAGGCGGGGCGCGGGAGTAGGGAGGAAAATGCCTATCCTCCAATCAACGCCCGGGCGTGGGCTCAGCCCAGCCAATTACGGCCCCGCAGCTGGCGGGGGGCCGAGCCAGCCGCTCAGGCCCAGGAGCCCGCAGGCCCAATGGCTGGGCAGGAACCCGAACCGAACGGTCGGGGGGCGGCGGGGCGGGGCCGCGCCCATGCGTCTGAGCCGCCGGCCAATAGGCGGCGGCGGTGGTGGCCTGGGGGCGGGGCCTGGGGTGGGCGGAGCCGCGTTGGGCCGTGGCGGCGGGGCTGTCTTAGGCCGCGGTCCCGCCCCTCCCGTCCGGCTGCCGCCGCCGCTGCTGCCGTCGCCGCCGCCGCCTGGGGCTTGGTTGAGGCGGACGGTGGGTCCTGGCCCTAGTGTGGCGCCGCCGCCGCTACGCGAAGGGGCAAGCGGGCAGGTGAGTGCCGGCGGCCGCCCCTCCGCGCTCGCTGCCCGCGGGGCAGACTCGTGCCGCCGCCCCCGAGCGCTGTGAGGCCGCCTCCCGCCCCGGCCGGCGCCCCTCGGTCGTGGTCCGGCCCGCGTCCAGCCGATCTCTCCGGGCCTGGGGGGCGGGGGACGGTGTGCGCCCTCGGGCTTGGCCAGCAGGGCTGGGTGCCCGGGGCCCGGCAAGGTCGGAGAGCGCCGCTCGGCCTCTGCCCTCCGGCCCTGCCGGGGCGGGGGCGCGCTCGCCCCTACCCCGCGTCCCCTCCCGGCACCCAACGCTCCGGTCCCCGCTCCGGCCGCTCCGGACGTGGCAGCAGGTACAAGGAGCGCCGGCCTCTCGGCACCCGCGGGGTGGGGCCGGGGTCCGTCTCCCTCGCGCTCGTCGGCTCGGCTCTGCGTGCGGCCGGCTCGCGCACCCGCTTCCTTCCTCCCTCCCTTCCTCCCTTCTCCTCGTCGTCATCCCGCTGCTTGGGCGAAGGCTGTGTGGCTTTCATGTTCCTCTCTCTCCAAACCTCAGGTGCCCGCGGGGGTGCCCGGGGACTAGTCCCTGCTTCTCTCCCTCACTTTCCAGTTATAAAAACAGTCGTTGAAAATAGGTCATCTTTCTTCCCACGCGCCCTGGCCATCTTCCACACGCTCTGTGCCCTACTAGGGAGAAGAATTCAGTGCTTTGGAGTTTGTCATTCCCGCATCAAACTCTTCCTTCTCGTGGCTCCAGGCTGGCGATGTAACTGCATCCTTTCTCCCCTGTTTCTACTCCGAAATAAAAGGAGCCGATTAGTATGGGGCGCCACTTGCTGCGGGGTCTCACCCGCTCCTTGTGTTGACAGGTTTAGGATCACTTGGAGGGTATTGTTTTGCACTTCCAAATGAAGGAGGTGATGTTTCAAAAGCCAAACTACTTTTGAAGTATGTTGACAGGTGAATTTTGCTTTTAGGAACCTTAGAAGAGTTAACCTTTTAGCGATGGATCTATCCATGGCTTGGTCGTTGTGTGGTTACAAGAGCTGTATAAGTTTGTCAGAACTCATTGAACTGGGCACTGAAAGAATTTTATCTTATGTAAATGATACCTCTTCCCCCCCACACTTTTTTTTCCCTCAAAAATGACCCTACTGCTAGTTCAGAACCGAAGGAACCAGTAATTATTTTGCAGAGGTTTTTCTTACTATTTTAAGTGAATGCATTTAACTTAAAAATATAGCCAAATAAAAGCAGCTTTCTTCTGTACGTTAAAATTTGACAAGACTTGCTTGAACCATGAACTATTGTGTCTACACGGGCTACTATACATGCAGTCTCCTCTTACCAAATTAGTCCCCAGGGCTGCTGTGATTGATATTTTGGTGCAGTTCCAGCAATTTAAGGAGGAGTTTTTCTCTGGCCCGAGAAAGTAGTTTGCGAAGCCAAGTTCT
Source organism: Camelus bactrianus (assembly GCF_048773025.1). Lineage (NCBI taxonomy): Eukaryota > Metazoa > Chordata > Mammalia > Artiodactyla > Camelidae > Camelus > Camelus bactrianus. The sequence continues at coordinate 5,319,117 of NC_133544.1, forward strand.
CAAACAGCTACAGAACAACTTTTTTATTGGGACCCCAAACAACCTCCGTTTCTCTTCTGTTACTCCTTCCTGGCTGCCCTCTTTGATATATATTCAACATTGTAAGCTAATATCTGAAATGAAACTCTAGTCTGAACCAGGAAAATGGTTGCTGCTTCCCATCTCTTCTCCAGTGATCCCGGAATAGGAATGATACTGGACTTGATGAAAACATTTATGCCTACGTTTGCTGTAGAAATGAAAGTTTCTGTTGAATTCTGTCCATAGGAGTGCAGTAAAATTGAAGTAAGAAAGTAGGGCCACATTTTAAATGATGATTAAACCTTGGCTTAGAAGCCACTGGAAAAGGAGAAAAAACTGTGAAGGTTGTTTCGAAAGATTTTTTCATTCTAAAGTTCAACCATTGGAAAACTGTTTTGTTCTGAGAGCTCTGATGACTGGTCACAACTATTCCCTTAAAACCTGCTGCTTTCATTATTTAGAAGAGAATGAGAAAGGAGATGACAGCTGGAGGGGATACGGAACAACAGAGGCTGCTCACAGTAAATACTTAGTAGGTAATCACTGAATTCAGTGGGAACCAGGTACATCATTTGTGGCACATGGAATTTTAGTAAAAATGAGTAAAAAGCTTACCTCCTGGCTTAGGGTTTCTCTGCATTCTTTTTACTGGATAGCAGTTTAGTTCAAGGCTGTCCAAGTCTCTTCAAATGTTTGAATGACATAGTCTCCTTTTTTTCTGGTCACTAATCTGCAGTAGCTTTGAGAAATGTAACTAACAATACTATTTCTTTTTTGGTGTAGTTTGATGAATATCTGTCACTGGGAGGTTTTTTATCTTTAGAAACTGGTTTGTCCGTCTTTGGCTGCTGTGCTGGGTACTTCTGTTGGGGGCAGGGAGGAAGCGTTTCAAGTATGTTTTCTCTTCTTGTACCCAAGTCCTGGGAGTGGAGCCTGAGTTTTGTTTCCCCACGAAGGAACAGGAGTCATTTATTACTATGGCATCAAACATTTTTGACAGAATAGTGAATACACCTTTGTTCTTACTTACTTTGAAAGTTGCTTGTGGCCAATTATTTGCTTCCTCAATAACAAGTACTGTATTTGGGCCCATTAATTTATTGGGAAGAATGTTTGATACGCTGTACGTCCTTTTTCTCCTGATACAGACATGGAATTGTTTATCTTGGATATCAGTTCATTCTGAGTCAGATTTAACCAGTCAAGAGTATTAGACGAAGGATTCTTTGCTTTTAATTTTTTCTGGTTTTCACTTTTGTGTTGCATTTACAGATACACCTTGCTTGGCAAAATTGAATTCTGTACATTGGATTTCCTTATGTCATCTCATTTTTTAATTCATAAAATTGGAGCTTATTAATATTTTGATGTGCAAATATAATTAATTTACATATTCTCAAAGGAAAAATAAATTTCTAACAAAATATTAGTATACATATTTCTCTATTGTAAAGGAGTTGAGATTTTTTTAAAAGTCACTAAATAGTCTTATGAAAAAAAGTTTAATTAATAGAATTGGCAAGGGTAGCAGTCCCTTTTTTTTTTTAAGTTCATACGGCAACTTAAGCCAGAGATTAGCTGTGTAGATTCCATTTCCATTTGGAAGTTTCCTCTAGGTTTTAGAAATAAACAGATCATAAAACAAGAGGTGCAAGCACAGCTATTGACAATTTTCAACAGAAATAAATTTGAATGGAAGAAAAATGATTCCAGATGATAATAAACTTCAAAAACCAAAGTTAAGACTTTGAAATTCTTTCTTATTCAACTACTTTCCAACTAGAAGTTAATTAGTAATCAAGATAATTCCAAACACTCTTGACTGACAATGGAAGACAAGTCCAACTCTGAAGTTAAGACTTTGAAAGGGATCTGAGTGATACTGATTACCAAGCCAAGTAAAATTTCAACCTGTTACATTCCTAGGCTCAGTAATGGGTGAGGAGAGCAGAGGGACAGGACAGGAAGAAGTGCTTTCACTATTTTTTAGGACTAAAAAGTTGTCTAGAGAATGTAGATAATCAGGTGTCTACATTAGAACTCATAATCAGCATGCAATATTTTAGGCTTATTGCCTATCTACCATCCTGAGCTTCACTTGCCACTTTGCTTGGGATACAACTCATAACAAAGTCTAAAAATTCTATGACTAAGTGGTTTAAAGGTTTCAGTCTCAGAAAATAGGAATGACTTCAGTATCAGTAGTTTTCTATTAAGCACAGTTAAGAGAAAGTGAGGGTTAGTGTTGAAAAGTATTCACTATAGTAAGTTGCTTTTACCATAAAGTTTGGAAATTTTGCTCATGTCCCATATTTAAGCTGAGGCCATTCCTGTATTTTTGAATGAGGCCAGCATAATGGTGCTATACTTTGAAAAGGCCAAAGAGATAAAAGCTTTATGTGGTGTTTTATAACCGCAAAGGAATACTGTTATTTTGAATTTCAGAGATAATGAACTTTCACAGCCTTCATAGGTGGGCTGGTTTTGACCAGAATCCATGAAATACTGTTGAGCATCAGTAAAGTTTGACATCAAGGTGTGCTGATGAGGCTGTGCTGTCAACTGTTTATTAGCTCGTATGAATTTGTTAACTTCTCTTAACTTCAGCTTTCTCATCTGTAGGAGTAGGCGTAATATCTTTCTTTATCTAGTGTGTAAAATGCTTACCTCAGTTCCTGATATAGGAAGTGCCTAAAGGCTGCAGTTGTGATGAAGATGATCATGTTGGGGGCTTGGCACAGGACACACAGTTTCACCAACCTAGAAACTAACCATGGGACAGCATGAATAATTGCATTTAGGCTCAAAAACTCAGTTTAATATAGCACATGTATCTGGCTGAAGACCAGTTTATGTAAAAGGCTTTAGTTGATTATCATTTGGGCTGTGGGACCATGTCTCACTTACCTTTGCATTTCAGATTAGATACTCAAGACATATGCACTGAATGGAGGTGTGAATTGTTCATTTGGCTCATAGAAAAGTAAGGCTATAAATCAATAAAAAATGTTAAAAAAAAAAAAAAAGAAAAGTAAGGCAATCTTAGCTATTACAGATCTTCCTCGACTCATGAGGGGTTACATCCCAATAAACCCATCCTCTGTTGAAAATGTCATTAAGTCGAAAATGTATTTAATACACCTAACCTACCAAAAATCACAGCGTAGCCTCACCTACCTTAAATACGCTCAGAACACTTACATTAGCCTACAGTTGGGCAAAACCACATAACACAAAGCCTACGTGGTAATAAAGTGGTGAATATCTCATGTGATTTATTGAATACTGTACTGAAAGGGAAGGCAGAAGGCTGTATGGTTCAGAATGGTGGTATGTGTATGGCTTTCACTCACCATCCCTTGGCCGACCGGGAGCTGTGCTCGCTGAGGCTGCCCAGCATCCCCAGAGGGTATCTATAGTACTACATATCGCTACCTTGGGAGAAGATCAGAATTCAAAATGTGAGGTTTCTATTGAACGCGCGTGGCTTTCATACTATCGCAAAGTCGAAATACCCTAAATCGAAGCATCGTATGTTGGGGACCATCTGTATTAGTAAAACCTCCTTGAGTTGAGTTGAATCTGGCAGTGGATAGATAGCAAAGCTCTTTGACAGCCACACGTGCTACATAATATTAGATGTCATTACTTTAAAGATGTTTAGGGTTGCAGGTAAATACAGAGAACCCCAAAGGTCTCTTCCAAACCTGATGTTCCACAATTCCAGAATCTAGAATCCTTATGGGAGGAATGTAGGTGGCTTGAAAGTAATTTCTTGACAGATTATAGCTAGCTGTTCCTTCACCCTTAACATTTTTCTTTCTTCTTTTAGAAAGATATAATAGGAAATGATTATTCATGATACTGAATGATTCTTTGCTTTAAGAAGGATTTTTTTGCAACTTCCTTTAATTAAGAGCCTCATTTTAAGTATATTTACAACTTAGTAACAGGTTAGAACTAAAACTACTATGTATTGAAAAGTCAATCAAAGATAGTTTAAGCACCTCTAAATTAGTAGAAATATAGCAAAAAAATGGTAGAAAGCAAAAAATAGCAATTTAAAAAAATTTCAAGTTTGTGTGTATCTGTATCAATCTATCTGTCTCCATGTATATGAGAGCCCAAATTGTTCTGTATAAAGATTGTAGTTTTACTTAAATGCAGCTTACAGGTGTACATTCATTTTGGTACATGTGTAGCTACTGTGTTGAAATTCATTGCACTGTCCTGCCTGTCGGCTTGCCTTGACTTCTTGGTACTTGTGAGCTGTGGCACATCAGCACTTCCTTTGATAGAGATTGGAATGGTGGGTGCTCGTTAGCCACCTGAAGTCGCTTCAGTGTGGCTTGAGCCTGCTGCTAGACACTGCTGCTGTGCACAGAGAAATGTTTCCTATTAACATGGTACCAACGCGAGGACTACATACGCCTTATCAGTTTCTGGAGGAGAGAGAGCTTAGTTAAATACTTTCAGTTTGGGAGTGCTTTCATTTTCCTAGGCCATCATCCTGTAATTTGTGTACTTATTTCAGAATGTAGTAATCGGATCCTAATGGCCTGCAAAGTATTTTAGTGAGATTTTTTTCTTCCTACACCAAGATTTGGCGGGCTCCCGCACTCCCTTCGAGTGCATTTACAGCTGAGTGCCTGCGGTGGGAGGAAGCTGTTGGACCATTTTCTCCTTTAGTCAGTTCAGCTGTAAAGTTGGGAAGATGCAGGATACACTGAAAAACAGATGCTGGATTTGAGTTAAGGTTTTCTGGGCGAAGTACTAAAAAAGTGTAATCAAAAATGTTAATTCTGGTTGTATTTAGTTGAAAGCAATGCAAGAATAACAAATATACATTCTTTCCATTTATACTTTTTTAGGAAAAATAAAAACCCCACACAGCTGAATGCCATCTCAGTCTGTTCAGTTTATGTAAACTATACTTTGTAAAAATAGGTTAAGTATCCAACATCCTCTCTCTCACATCACCCGCATGCCCCCTCCCCATCAGCCAAGATCCCTAAAGGCACTGTATCTCACTTTTCCTCACCTATACAGATTACATGTAAAAGAATCATTTGATTGGTCAGAAGTGGCTCTTGATTAAGAGATGCCACTTGCATATTAGCAATTTAAATAATAATTGAATATACCTTTTATTTTACTGTTTTCTAAAGTTGGTTTTATCTCTTAGGTGGAGAAATTGTTGATGGACTTGATACATAATTTATGGTGTTTTAAAGAGCCAAATTTTGAGGATTCTGTACATTTTAAAAATTCATTGGTGGTGAAGAAATGCAGATATATGTGAAACTCTCAGCTTGCTGTTTCTTTTTATGGATCCCCCTTTATTTGAGTGATGAGCTCTAATTGTTGTGGAATCAATTTGTCTGTCAATACTGTATTGCTTTTCTACATAATATTTTCTTTTGTCTAAAGTATTGTTTAAATCCTTTTTTTTTTTTTTACCATGTATTTTTGCTTTCCCCAAGATAATTCAATAGGAATTTGTAAATTATACCTGATTTCCATCTAAGCTTTGGGGGGAAATCTTTCATTTAGCATTGTACCTTCTGGCGAATATTTAGAATATAAGTTGCGTTATGTGTGTGTATCTGTATGCCCATGTGTATACACATACCTAATTCAGCACATCTTTGTGTCTTTCTAATATACATATTTGAAATAAGTATTGAAGATAAGCTTTTGGTCTTTGTAGGAAGTTGATGAATTTCTAAACAGGTAGTTTTCCACTGAGAGCACTAAGGATATTCAGGATACCTGCATCACTCTTGGGAAACTTGAAATCTAGCCCGAGATTCAGCTGAAATCACAATGAAAATCACTCATTGTGTGTTACAAATTTTTGAATCATGACTGAACAGGGTGGGTAGTTATTTTAAATCCGTGATGTTGGGAGAATTTTCATTAACAAAAAAAAGTCAGAAAGGGGTTGAATTTAGGAAACCACTCACCCTGGATTCTAAGACTTTCTCAAACTGAGTCTTAAAATCTCATCATCCTTCTTTAACTGGACTTTATGCCTTGCCCCTCTCTGTTTTGTTACTTTCCTCCTATATTTGAGGAATTATCCAGGCTATGCGTCCTGGGTCCCCACCTCCTCCTTATCCTGGAGGCTGGCAGGCCTGGTCTTCCCTCATGTGTTGTCTTCCGTAGTGGCTAGTATGGTCCTGGCCCAGAGATGCGGGATAAGTCGCTTAATCGTGTGCGCCAGCAAGAGTCCACCTACATGCTGGACACGGCACCAGATTTCAGGTTGGAAGCTGTGGGTCTGCTGCATGTTGGCTCTGGGCTCTTGGCCGAGTCGTAGCCGTGTCTAAGTCCCCTGACATGCCAGTGGTCACCACCGGCCTCTGGGGACTGCGGCGGGAATGCCAGGGAGGTGGTGGGTGGGGACGGGTCTGACCAGCGCAGAGCACCATAAAAGATGCTCGAGCCTCTGGTCACAAGTGCCTGTGGAGCCTGAAGTCACATTTGGGTTGTAGCTCTGCCGTTTCTATTGGAAACAGACTTATTCCTGCCTTGTTGCTTTCTAAGAGACCAAAAACACTTTAAAAATTCAGTTTGTGTTCATTAGAGAGATTCTCTTATGAAATTTACACTCTTAAAGCTTTTCTAGCAAATAAACTACGGATTCCCCAAAGAAGTCATCTTTTAAATGTGAATTTTGTATATTTTATATGTATAAATTTATATTTTGACTTTTAAGAGTCATCCTAATTCTTTAGTAGAAGTAGTTAAGTATTAAGTAAATGTCTCATTTTGGCTACTGTTCTAATCACTGGTGGGAGAATATATCAGAATGGTTCCTTGTGGACAATCTTACTATCGTGATGGGAAATAAATCTTACCCACAAGTAACACTAATACACTCAAATAAGATTCTTCTTCATTCACCAAATATTTGACCCTCGACTATGTCCACGGCACTGTTATAGCCCCTGCAGATAATTTAGAGATGGAAGCTTTGTGTTTTTTTCTACCATGAGACGGTGGGTGAGGTAGGCGCGTAAATGATGTTGACTGCAGCAGGTGCGGCCAGAGAGCCGCCAGGGCTGGGCTCTGGGTTGTGTGGAGTGCGCAGGGAAGTGTCGCTTAGTTGGGGTTTGAACCAGGACTTAGACACCTTCACCTAGGGCTGAAGGCACGCAGACCGCAGAGAGGAGAGAGTGGATTGAGGATGATGCCAGGCCAGGGGGCTGGGGGAGCTGGCAGACGGTGGCAGTAAGGCCTGATGCTTTGCAGGGTGAAAAGAAGTAAATGTGGGGCTTCTGTCTTCAAGGTACTTTTAGTTAGGGGTGTGACACAAACACTAGAAGAATTGGGGCCAAACCATATCAAATCCAGAGGCAAATAAGTCTTATAGACCTTGATAGCTGTAAAAGTTCAGCAGAATGGCTGCTGAGCCTTAGAACTGGGTGCAGAGAACCCCCATTCTCCAGAAACTTGAATTACTTAAGTAAACTTAAGGCTTGAGGACACTCAGATTCAGTGTGCGAGGGGCTGAGTACTCAGGAGCTCCCGGACAGAGAGGATCCAGGTGACTGGGGAGCTTTCCTGATTGGAGGTCACTGTTGGCCTGGCTTCTGGGTGGAACAGATTAAGAGCTGGTCTGAAGCTAAGATCCTGTACCCTCGGGAGGTACGTTCCCTGGGGACAAGGACAGGCACTCCCTTCTCCCTCCTTAATTAAGTAGCAAGTTAATGCCTCTGTGGAAGATTCTTATGGCCTAACCTGGGTAAGCTGCTTTCTCTCTTTAGGGCCTGGGGGATGGAAAGAGTCCAAAGAGAATTCCAAAAGACTGATCTCAGTGTAAGCCAAGCCTTTAGCATCTGTTAATCACCTTAAACTTGACCCATTCTTACTGATTTTCATGGGAGTGAGGGCTGCATGGAGGAGCCCAGAATTTCCTCAAGGCCACTGGGGACATTTTGGCTGAACCTTAAAGTATGTGAAAAATTTTGCCAGGAGGAGACAGGTAGCAGAAGGTAGCTTCATTCCAGAAAGGGGGGGAGAACCTGAGCAGGTCCTGGAGCTGTGTTAAGGTGGGGATGGGAAGAATAAAGCCGGGCAGGTGAGATGGGGTGAGGAAGTGGAGGGCCCAGGGGCTGTGCTGGGTGGGGGGTTGCGTGTGACCCTGGAGCTGTGGAAAGACCTAGCGTTGAGTAAAAGCAGCCAATGTGTTGTACATTTTTATTTGTATGAAGTTCCGAAACAGGCAAATGTAAGCGATGGTAATGGAAGTCAACATGATGGTGACTTCTGGGAAGTGGCTGTGGACTGGGGTAGGCTCTAGGGGACTGGGCGAGGGGTGGATATGCCGGTACCTCATCCCAGGTGGTGGCAGTGCACTTAACCCAGCGGGCTACTCGTGCGTTTATGAAGGCTAACTTAACAGTGTGGTGGGGAGGGAGGTCGGAGGCAGGGAAATGATTCAGGAAAGGGTGGGAGGAGCTGGAGCTGAGGGTTTTAACTGGGAGTGGCTTCAGGGACTGTTCCTATAAACATAGCCCCCCAGGGCTTTTGAAGATCACATAGCTGCTCTCCCAGGTGCTGATTTACTGATGTGGGTTGAAGTTACACCTGTGTTGTATTCCTGCACTCGTTACTCAGGGCAGATTTAAGTGGTAGGGATGGGCTTGGGCAGGGGGAACACAGGACACTTACAGTCTAAGCAAGAGGTGAATTCAAGAGGTCTGCCCTCCTGCGCCTGCAGAGCTCTGTGCTTCTGCTCTGCGTTTCACAGAGGCAGCGGGGCAGTAGACCAGCACAGGCTTTAGAGACAGGCAGATTGGAGTTCCAGCTGCACCTCTTACCCTGGATAAAGACAGAGGACTTCACCTTTCTGAGAATGTCATCTTAAAGACGAGGCTGATGCCCACTGAGTCCAGGTCTGGGAAGATCAAACCAGGAGGTACATCTTAGCACAGCCAGTGGCAGAGGGTGAGGACTGCACACAGGGCCATTGCCCTGCCGTTTTAATTAACAGTCATTATCTCAGGGCAGGTATCTAGATGCCAGGGAGTGATGGGAGTTGAGGGGGGGTTCCTGAGGGAAGACTTGGTGTGGGGGAATTGCGGGCAGAGTGAAGAAGCCTGTTTTGGAGCCCTTTGGTCCTTGCACTGTGAGGACCGTGCCGGGGGGCATGGCTGTCTCAGGCTCACTGCGCGCCAGACCTGCTAAGAGGAGGGGAGGGTCTTGGAGCTCCTCACTGAAGTGATGTTTTCAAGTTGTTTAGCTCCAAACACGCACAGACTCTTGCCAGCAGGGTCATATCCGATGGTGAGTGTTACACTTCTTTCTGCCAAGCTATATTTGGAAGTGTGATTCAAGCCCTTCTTTCCAGAATTACCGGTAGTTTTAGTTGTTTTCAGGTCAAGTTCAGTGGTTCTCTGCAGAGATGCCCCGGGTAGATGTGCAGAGGGCCTGAGATGCAAGGACGAGCAGTAGGTGCTCTGTCCTGGCGGTGCTGTGAGCGACTCGACCCGGGAGCTTTCTTCTCATTGAGTCCTAAAGTGTAGGGAAAGGTGCGGAAACTTTTCCTCCTCTTGCTGCCCCCGCCCCATGCTTTTTTTTTTTTTTCTGCTTTTGATTTCAAAACAACTAACTCTTGTCCTTGCTGCAAAAGTTTTAGGTATTTTTTAGCAGATCCTTTTTTGTTCCAGGATGCCTGACACTGTGTTTGAGAAGACTCATTAGATACATAAGTTACAAAGTATACTCATACATTAGACACGATCAGAGACCATACATATCGTGGCCCTTTAATAGAATGTTATTTTCTGTGTTAGCATGGCCCGTGTGTGCATGGATTCAGTTACAGCGGAGTCAGAGATCACCTACACCGTGGGAGAATGTGCATTTTAAACCTTTCGTCTTATCGCAGCTCTCCACACTACCATAGTCATTTCTTTTTGTAAGAAACAAGTAGGTCAGAGTTTGCTTTTTCTTCTCCCCTGAGATGAGGCGAGGGCTCCGTGGCGCATCGTCGTGGTGCTTGTTATTAATCAGCGTGTGGATTGCTTCAGTAGCGTCTCGGCTGAGGACTCTCTCCATCTTCTTGGGTTGTCATCTTAAGGCGCTTCTCTCTGGAGGAGGAATGCTCAGATCAGAATTCTCCCCAGCAGTTGTTGCCTTCTTCAGGCAGGGGCTTCTCTCCCACTGCTCTCCGCCGAGACCTCTTCAGCCGGCCCGTTCCCCACAGGGCCCCCTCGGGCTTTGCTCATTCCTGTCCTTGTCTTTGAGTTGCCTCCCCTTTCTTCATACCTCCCAGCCCCTTACTTTTGTCGAGACACAGCTCCTGACTCACTGTTATGAAATGTTTTCAGACAGATGTTATAACATCTTTGCCCAGCGTGCCATCGGTGCAGCCTGCTTGGCCCATCCTGCCCATTTGTCAGACCATGTGGACTCGTGGGTGGGTGAAGTGCTGGACTGGGAGGCAGTGGGAGACTCTCTCGAGGGTGGGGTCTGCCATCCACTTCCTGTAAAACCGGGGGCCAGGGACTTTGAATTTTCTTTGGAACAAAATGAAGGAATTAGATTAGCTTTCTGATGTTTCTTTGGTTTTGAAAATGTCTGCACCATTTGTGCAGAGAGTCTGACCTGTTGCTTACAGCTTAGTGGGAAATTATTCTTTTAAAGCAAAGTGGGGAGGAATATATAGGTTTTTGTGGCCGTGTGATAGTTTGTGATACATGAGTGTAGACTTAAGCTTCATCTCTGTAGTATCACAGAATACACATTTTGGGATATATAATAAAATCTGTGTAATTTGAAAAAAAAAAGTCTAGAGTAAAACTTGCTTCTACTATAGTTTTTCTACACGAAAAAGAATGAACTTTTCTTCCAGATTTTCTTCCCCACTTGAGAGCCTCGAAATACTAGTTTTTGTTACATACTGCTTTTTCTGGAAGGAAACTTCAGAAAGTGGCACACGTGAGGTAAAATCTTAGCATCTCAAGGCTGAGACCCGGCCGTGCCCCATTTTATGACTCGATTGTGTTCTTTGGAAACATAATGCTTTTCTGTCTTTTCCTTCTCTTCTCTGTAGTCAGAAGATGGGTAAGAAGAGTCGAGTGAAAACACAAAAATCAGGCACTGGTGCTACAGCAAGCGTGTCACCGAAGGAAACCTTGAACCTGACCAGTGAGCTGCTGCAGAGTAAGTCCCGTGCTCGGCCTTCCTGCCGCTTCGTGGGCCGTGTGGGTCTCACCCCTCGGCACCCCTGTACTGCATGGGAGTCCCTGGTCCGGGGAGCAGGGCATGAAACAGCCTTGTGTTCAGATCCCAGCCGCTTCACGTGGGACCTGGCACGTGACAGAGCTTCCCTGGCCTGCAGTCTCCCCACCCGTGAGATGGAGATGCGGTACCTGATGGTACCGAGTCACAGTCCATGAGGCTGGGACGAAGTAATGAACGCAGGGCTTCTATAGCACAGCTGCCCAGACCACGGCCGTCCCTGGGTACTGGTGGGCGAGGCCACACTCCTCTGCTCTCATACTGTGGCCTCAGACAAATTCCTTAACTCCTAAATAGACTGTCTTGGGAGCACTTGGGGACCATGTGATCTATGGCATGTGAAGGTGCGTCAGGGGCTGTGAACCCCGGGGTGAGCACAGCCTCTCAGAGAGCAAACCTTGGGAACTGGACTCCCTCACCTTTACTTTCAGCAGTTCAGTAATAGTTTTCCAGTTTCACGTGTTGAACTTACCAGTTCTTGGTTCTGGGAAATTAAATATTAAGTGCCTCTACTTGCTTTAGCAAGTTCATCTAAACTGGTAACTTCTCTTTTTAACTGTGAATTTAAGTTGGCGCTCCATAGGTTTCAAATTGAGCTGTGGTCACTCTCTTAACTCACTACGTTTATCTCCTTTCCTTTGCCCCTTATGTTTAGATTATGTGACAAAGAAAAATGTAGCTTTCTGTCCCTACCAGAAGCAGGCAGCAACCACGTCAGGGTTATGTCCCTCCCTGAGCACTCCCGTTGTCCCATGTGGTGTCCCTACCTGTCCCTCATGCGGGTCAGCATGGCCCCACAAAGCGCGGACGGACCTCCCCCTCCCCACTGGCCTCCCCGCTAGACTATAGGTGGCCTCAGGGCCGGCTCACTTGTGTTCTAGGGCCCAAGTCAGTATTTGTTGATGGAAGAATAAAGTAAGACTGGTTAACCTCAATAGTTAGGACTTACCACGTGACTAGTTATTGTTAATTACTTACTGTATCTTCTCTTTTCCTTGGAGGCCAAGAGTTTGGCGGGAATGTGGGATGGGAGCTCTCTCTTTAAACTGATACAACTGTTTAAAAAGGTCAAGGCCGTGGACAGCTGGGTGGCCAGTATGCAGCCTTCCACAGCGACAGGCCCCGGCCTGGGGGTTGTCCCTTGGTTCTGGCCCTACAGTGGAAGCTTCGCTTCTTTTTCAGCTGTAACTGTGCCGTCTCTTTCTGTAACTCCCCCAGGGTGCTTATTATAGGGACTTGCACATGGATGCAGAATGTTTGTTGACTCATTGTCCTTATGTCCAATTTAACTGGTTTCCTTAGGGAGCCATTGTTACAGGGTTTAACTAAAAATAAATGTTGATTTTTAATACATCTTCTTTTTGCCATCCACCAGTTTTCAGGAAAATGTTTTTCATTTTAGTTTAGCTTTTTGGGCTTCCTGTTCGTAAGTATATTCTGAGGAAGACTAATCCGAGCAGTGGCAATAAGGTAGCTGCAAGGTAGGCGCTCACACCCGTGTCCGGGGTCACAGTTTAGTAAGAGGCCTTAGAATGGTGTCACAGGGTTTTCCTGCTTTAAAAAGCAGAGCTGGTTTACACTTCTCACACCTATTGTCATGGCTGTCCTATCTTTGTCCTTTAAAAATAAACCAGCAGCAACAACAAAACCCAGATTCCGTGTCTTCTGAAGACTGACAGGTTGAGTCGAAAGAAAGAAATGTTTGAGTGCCTTGGTTTTTGTGTTACAGAGTGCAGTAGTCCTGCCCCGGGCCCGGGGAAAGAATGGGAAGAGTACGTGCAGATCCGGTCTCTAGTTGAAAAAATACGAAAAAAACAAAAAGGTAAAGTTTCTAGAATGATCATCATGTTTTCTTAATATCATGTGGAGACCTGGCATAAGGCCGAAGGGCTATGAGAGCAAAAGTCTCAGCATCCAGCCCAGGCCCCAGTGCCTGTCTGAAAGGTTGTAGAAAGGGCTTCTGGGCTGGGAGAGAGACCTCTTTGGGAAACCACCAGGATCTTTCCCATTTCGGAGATGCTGTCACTGCTTGGAAGGGGTAGAAATGTTGAGCTTTAGCAGGGAAAATGTTTGGATCTGGGGACTAAGATGGCACAACTTTCATTTACTTTCATTTTCTGAAATATGTGTTTAAACATTTTTCAGACTATGTTTCCTTTAGGGTTTGAGGTCAGTACATAGTTCTGTGGCTCAACACACAAGTATATACTGATTGATTAATATCTTGTCAGGATTTACGACGGACTCAATTGTATCTTTTTTCTTTCTTTTACTATTTTTGGTTTTTTTCGGGGGGTGGTAATTAGGTTTGTTTGTTTGTTTATGTATTTATGTATTTATTTAACGGGGGTACTAGGAATTGAACCCAGGACTTCGTGCACGCCAGACATGTGCTCTATCACTGAGCTATACCCTCCCACATCAGATGTATCTTGATTAGAGAAGAGACATAGTTATATTTCCCGAGATGTGTTTTTCCAGGGTGTATTCAAGTAGACATCTTAATGATTCTCAGCCAAGTTGGCAATGGGGCCAAGTGTCAATTCGGAAAAGCTTATTCAATACACCTATTGTTTTTGTTCTGTAAAGCACAAAAAGTGGATCTGTATGCAGGCCACACGGAAGCGGGAAGGAGAAGACGGAGTAAAGAGCCTGTGTTCAAAAGGCTGCGAAGTGCTCGTTAGGCTCCCTTTTCACTTCCTGCCACGGGAGTGAGTGGGAAGAGGGCTTGTTTTTGTTTGCTCCCTCAGGTTTACTGCTCTCCCATACGTATCTGCAAACGTGCAGCCTTTGGCTTGGATGGTCTCAAACCCTAAACGGTGACTGGTTCTTGTATAACGTGTTGTCTGCATGAAGTGGTGGGCTGTGCTAATCCTGGCTCACCACACCGGGAGCCCCGACAAGCTTTTGTATATCCTGAGTTTCTGTTCTGAGTTGAGAACGTTTCCTGCAGCTGATACTGAAGTTAGAGTGTTCATTAGTTCTCGGTGGGTGAAGAGTAAATCCTGTCTCAGACTATCCCTAACAAGATCAGTTTTCTCCGTTTGGCAGGGACCTTTGCACGTCTAGCCGGGTGCGACCCCGTGCCAGGCCCTCCCGCTTGGCGTGGCCTCAGGCTCCGTGCCTGGGCTCCGTGCCCGTTGCCTCCTATTGATGAAGTTCCTGTTCCTCCTCTTTAGTCTTCAAAAAATTAATGATTTTTTGTGTGCATGGTTTTTCACCTTTTTGAATATTTCAAACATGCTGAAAAGTCCAGAAAATAACCTCCAAGCATCTGCTACCCAACTGAGTATGTGTCATTCTTGTCAGTTCAAGTTCTCCTTTCCTTCCCTCCCACCTGCTGGTCCGATCTCTTTCCCTCCCTCTGTGCTTTGATTGGTTTTTATATTTGATTTTAAGAAATAAGAGGTTTCAGTACACCAGAAATTGACACATTGTAAACTGACCATACTTCAATAAAATATATATATATACAAAAAAAAAAAAAAAAAGAAAAGAAAAAAGGAATAAGGGGTTTCAGAGATAGCTGTAGCCCCACACTTCCACCCATTCCCTCCCCTCCCCTCGCGGGCCTTGTCTTTACTGTGAGTGTGTTTCTACTTCATGTACAACCCCATACAAATATATGGTAGGAATTGACGTTTTAACAGTTTACAGAAATGGTATCATACTGTTGGATTTTTTAAAAAATAACGTGCAGTTTTATGTTTTATTTATCGTGATACATGTTGATCCAGCACACTCAAAAAGTTGCTGGGCAGAGTCCTATTGCAGAGCTCTTCAGTTTTGTGCCCTTAGAATCAGGGTCTGTGTCCCTTCTTACACACGGCCCCTTGTGCATGTCTGTGAGCTACTGATTTTTGTTTTCATGGGAATTTCATTAAAGAAAATGTGCAGGAGGATAGGGGAGTGCTTGGCATGCACAAGGTCCTGGGTTCAATCCCCAGTGCCTCTGTTAAGAGAGGAAAAAGAAAGAAAGAAAAAATGTGCATGTGAGAGGTGGCAGGTTGCTCTAGAAATCTGCAGTGGGCATGAAGGCTTCCCCCATCCCAGCAGACCCCAGTGTTACCTAACAGAGCCAATGTTCCTATGACTTAGGATCAGTTAACTATTTCTCTGTAGCTGACAGGGAGTTTAGGATTGTAATTGCCTTTCCTGTCACTTGTTAAGACATGTACTGTGATTTTCTGGTAGTCAGTTTTAATTTTTTCAAGATTAGAATCTTATTACTATTTCCTGCTAGTTAGTTCCAGTGGCCTGTTATTTATTTTCTTTTTTTTCCAGGTTATGTATATTTTCCTTTTATATATATATGTATTTTTGATTGAAGTAGAGTTGATTTACAGTGTTGTATTAGTTTCTGGTGTACAGCATAGTGATTCAGTTATACATTTACATATATATTCTTTTTTAGGTTAGTATATACATTTATAAATATCCTTTATAGGTTATTACAAGCCATTCAATATAGTTCCCTGTGCTATACAGTAGGACCTTGTTGTTTGTTTTATATATAGTAGTTTGTTATCTGCAAATCCGAAACTCCAAATTTATTTTTCCCCCACTTTCCCCTTTGGTAACCATAAGTTTGTTTTCTATGTCTATGAGTCTGTTTCTGTTTTTAAATAAGTTCATTTGTGTCATTTTATTTTTATTTATGTATTTATTTATTAAACTTTTTTTTGAGTTATAGTCATTTTACAATGTTGTGTCAAATTCCAGTGTAGAGCACAGTTTTTCAGTTATACGTGGTAAGTGCATTTGTGTCATTTTAAATTTTATTTATTTATTTGTTTGTTTGTTTATTTCCCCCTCTTAACAGAGGCACTCAGGATTGAACCCAGGACCTCATGTGTGCCAAGCATGTGCTCTACCACTGAGCTATACCCTCTACCCTGTGTCATTTTTTTAGATTCCACATATAAGTGATACCAGATGGTATTGGTCTTTCTCTGTCTGACTTACTTCACTTAGTATGATAATCTCTAGGTCCATCTATGTTGCTGCAAATGGCATTATTTCATTCTTTTTATGGCTGAGTAGTATTCCATTGTATAAATATACCACATCTTCTTTATCCAGTCATTTGTCGATGCTTCCTTTTTTAATTTTCTAGAGCAGCGTGAATGATATATGTCCTAAAAGTAGCTCTTGTTTTCTAAAATATGGATTGATTCAGGTCTGTCTGTTACTTTTGATGGAAAAAGAGAAGATTACTTTCCTGATCTAATGAAATGGGCCTCTGAAAATGGAGCCTCTGTCGAGGGTTTTGAAATGGTTAACTTCAAAGAAGAGGGCTTTGGATTGAGAGCAACAAGAGATATCAAGGTGAGTTGATAGGTAAGCTGTCGGTCTGGGAGCGTTGGACACCGTGTGGCATAGAGGACACAGGACCTGGTGGCAGATGCTGGGGGCCGGCTCTGAGCCTGTGGGCACCTCGGCAGCATGCAGCCCTCGCTCCCTCTCCCTGCCCAGCAGTCTCCCAGCTGACCACGTGGGTCCGGAGGAGCCTCCGTCTGGTGTTCTAGGTGGCCCCCGCCAGCTTGTCCTCTTGGAACCGTGCTGTTAACCAGTGAGTGGGGCAAGTCAGGTCACATTTCTGAGCCTTGGTTAGGAGACCGTAGATCATGCCTCGCAGGTTTTGAGATTTGAATGAAGAGAAGGATGTGGGCTCAGGTGTTTTGGGGGAGAGCACATAGGCCCTTGTGATAGACTGGCTGTGATAGGCAGGGTTGAGGATGTGGACCAGTTTTCTGTAAAGAATAACTGAGTGGCTGGAGGTACCACTTACTGAGATGGCAACAGCAGAGGTGATGGGAGAGGAGAGGAGAAACAGCCACGTGCTAAGGGACAGGTGCTTTTTCTCCACTCTTGGTCCTTCCTTCCAGATGAAGGGAGCAGCAGTCTCTTGATCTCCTCGGCCTCTCCCAGAGAGGAGGTGTGACAGTGTTTCATGGTTTTGGAAGAAGGAACTGGACTTAATCCTTTTCTCTGTGTGTGCCGGTTGCCACATGCATTCATTCCCTGTGCTCGCTCCACCTTGAGAGTTTTACAGGGCAGGCCGCACGTGGGGAGGCCTGTGGGGCTCCAGTCCTGCCTGTAACTAGGTGGGGGAGCCTGTCTAATTCTGGGATTCGGGAGGTGATATTTTGGGTGACCATCTGTTGTATTCTTGTGTCTCTTCAGTTGGTTTAGTTGGGGTGGAGGAAATGGATGTTATTTATTTGGGTCCCTTCAAACCTCCAGCAACAGTTTTGGTCAAGTTGTAGTTTACCTTTCAGTGACGCATTGATAAGCCATACACTGGTTTATTAGATAGCTGTTAAAAGCAAGTACCTGGCTTATACACCAGGCTTCCCCCCAAACCAGAGTCTCCTCCTTCATGATGCTTATAATCTATAGTAAGAGACAAGGCCCATGTAAAAATAATTTAAATAGTAGACATTGGTAGAAGGCAAGAGTAAACGAGATGTCACACGTTGTTCTCTTGTGTCAGACGAGAGGCATCGCCAGTGCGGACGCCACCCGGACTGTCACAGCTGTGGACTGTCTTCACTCTGTGCGTGGTTTTAAGTTTTTAAAGCTCAATTTTAAAGCATAATTGAGATACAAAACTGCACACATTAATGTGTACACTTTGATGAGTTTGGACACGTGCAGATGCCTATGATACCATCACCATAATCAAAGTACTGCTGTTCAGTGCGTGCTTTAAGCAGACAGATACACATACAGGGATTCCTGAAAAGAAACATCTTGTGTTGCCAAAATAATGTGATTAATACGTTGGGGAAAAATTTGTAATTAAAATACGGCTTGTGGGCTTATGTGCTTTCGCTGGTAAACACGCACTTTGAGGTCAAACAGGTAGTGGAAGGAGTGTTCCTCTAGCTTCCAGCACTCAACAGCAGTTCACGCTGGCAGACCAGGGGTTTTGTTGGAGGTAGAATTTTGTTGTGTTTTGTTTTTAGGGCTTAATAAAAGTACAACAAAGAATAAATAAACAGCTTTGCACTCTATCCCAAATTGTTATATTTGCTCCAAATTTAAGTGGAAAGTCCCTTTTTGGATTTTCTTCTTGGTATATATAGTTTTTCTTTGGAAACAGGATTTGAAACCATGCCTCTGCTCATTTAACTGTAACATAAATGTTTACATTGAAAATATATTTGATGGTTAGAAATGAAGTCCTAATAGGCAGGCCTTAAGTTGTATTTCATTGTGATTAGGTTTCTGACCAAACATACAGTTGGATTGAAAATTGTAACATGTTTTGAAGATTCTCCTATTTTCTCATTTTTTTTTCTCCTAGGCAGAAGAATTATTTTTATGGGTTCCACGAAAATTACTAATGACTGTTGAATCTGCTAAAAATTCAGTGTTGGGTGAGAATAATTTCTGTTTGTTCAAAGCAAAGCAAAAATGATAAAATATTAAAAATTTCATTTTGTGGCGCTAAGGGCTGTATTTGGTTGTTTTCTCAACTAGTGAAATATTCCCATGAAGTGTTTTCCATGCTTGTAATCTGACATAGTAGAATGTCAAAAGAAAGGGACACCTGGCTTTAAATGTTATAAGACTTTTGAGGTATTCCTGTAACTTTAATATACAATTTGAACGAACACTGTGTAGAGTGGTCTGTGGAACTCATGCCGTTAACTTCTGGGTTAATTCAGGGCCCTTGTATTCTCAAGACCGGATTCTTCAAGCCATGGGCAACATCACACTGGCCTTTCATCTGCTGTGCGAGCGAGCCGACCCTAACTCCTTCTGGCAGCCCTACATTCAGACCCTCCCCAACGAATACGACACCCCGCTCTACTTCGAGGAGGACGAGGTCCGCTGCCTTCAGTCCACGCAGGCCATCCACGACGTGCTCAGCCAGTACAAGAACACAGCTCGGCAGTACGCCTACTTCTACAAGGTCATCCAGGTGAGCCGCTGTGCACGACTGCCAGCATGTGGGACAGGGTGGGGAGGAAGGGGTGCTGGTCGCCTAAATGTGCCGCTTGAACACGTTGCTTTTTAAGTTAAAAGACATCTAGTCTGCTGTGCCTGTTTTAACAGACACACCACTGAAATATGGTTTGAGTCTGTCTGACTTCCTCAGGGTCCAGTGGTAGTGTAAGCAGCACTGGTTCCTAAGTTACGAAAGTCACTACATTTTTCTGAGAACAAAAGGTTACCGTGGAATTTTGGAAGCTATACCGTCTAGTACAAAGGATACTCCATGTGTAAATTTTCCAGGAAAATGAAAGTCTTTTTGTGGGTTCTTCATATATATATATTACTATACATATATGTCAGTTTTACTACAAATATATAGTAAAATTGACAATTTGTGGTTTTCAAAATGTGCTGTGTATTATATTAATTTTAATTAGTTCTGAGTGAAAGTGTCCATAGGAAGCTCTACGAGGCTGTGAACGTTTGAATTTCTCTTGATGACTCCCTTCTGTGTGTGGGCAGTTCAGCCAGCCTTCTCTGTCCTTCCCAGTTAACAGCACTGACATGGCCGAGGGCCAGTGTCACGGGTCCCTCCAGCGCAGAGCGGGGAGTGTCTCAGCCTCCTGACTCTCTCATTTGCCCATGAATCAGCTCCTGGGCTGCTGTGCCTGAGATGTGGCGAGAGGGAAAATGAGCTGCTCCCTTTCCCTTTTCTTTGGGCAATTTGGCAACCTGAATTGAGCTTGATTTGGTTGTTCCTCAGATGGTCTGTCTCTGCTGTGTCATATTGGCAAGAAATGGTAATCTCATTTCATTGCTACAGGAAATAATGGGTTTGTATGTGTGTGTGCCCGTCATATAACTTTACAGCATGTTTAGTGCACAAGAATATTACACCCAAAATTGTATCCTTCCCTATATCAAATACTTCAAATATATTTTAAAAAGATATGACACTTGTCTTCAAGTAGAAATCACTGTTTTCCTAAATATTAAACTTCAGAAATTCAAGAATTATCATACAGTATGTATATAGCATTTATTTCAAGTTTGCTTGATTAAAAAAAATATTAATGGGGCCAAACCACAACTTTGATTATTCAGTTAGTCTGCACCTCCCATCCTGCAGTCTAATGTGGCTCTTCGTGACCTGACAGGGTTGTGCCTTTATTCCTCATTCTTCATCCTGTATCTTCAGTGATTAAAAGTGAAGCTGACCTGAGCAGGTCTAAGCCTTTGTCATTTCCATTGTTAGGCAACAAATTGGAAACCAGCTCTTTTCACAAATGTGTTACTCAAATCGGGGCTGTTAGGTGGCAGCTGCCAGCAGCCTGTCCTGAGAAGTATCGTCTCTGTGGTCAGGTCGAGGATTCTGGATTGGTGCTGAGTCTCCTGACAGCTGTCTTGGCGTGAACAATCTTTGGATTTTTATACACTCACTGGTCTGTTTATTTCAGTATTAACGAAGTAGTTTTGCAGTTTTGCTTCAAGGTTCAGTGAGATTGTCAATGACTGTGAGTCACTGAAATACTCTCTTTGTTCAGATGGAACCGTTTTATGTTATTCTTATGCCAGATCTCCTAATAACCCCCTGAAATAAACCCCTTTAGATGATGCTAAGGTGGCTGAATTATACCACAGTCTAGGTAGCAAATAGTATTAGTGTGAACATCTCAGGAACTAAGGAACCTCCTAGAAATAAACTTTTTCTAAGAATAATACAATTGCCATTTGACTAACCAGAACAATTTGCATAACTTATAATGGATACAAATATCCTTCAAAAAAAAAAAAACCACAGTCTTAAAGCATTAATGGATCTATCCATTATTCCCTTTTACTCATTTATTATTCCTTTTTTATTGAGAAATTTAATTAATAACTGTGAAACAAGGTATAGCCACATGCAAAATTCCCAATCAGATGCTGTCTTTTTGCATAATTAAGCCAATCTTGAGTATTTGAAAATAATGGTCATGACTTTTAAAATGGGTGAAGGGGGTTAAAAGGTAAAAAGAAAAAAACAGGTGCAGAATCAGAACTTTCCTACTCAAAGACTTCTGTCGGCCAAGGATGGCGAAGAGTATTCCTGCAAGACTAGGGACTGGAGCCAAGTGGCCCGTCACAAACTCAAAATTGCTTTGAAATCTCTTGCTTTTCTTACTTTCGGGTTTTGGTCTTGCGTTTTTAAGTATTAAAAAATTCATGCAGTTGTAAACGTTTGCTGTAGTTTGAAAATCGTGTGAAATGACTCACCATCAAGTCAGGCTGGCATTGCAGGGAAGCAGCTTGGCTTCTCCCGTGGCCCTATGTGCCGCTGGGTGTCGCCGGGAACCCAGTTCCAGCGGGGGAAGCTCGGCTTCCGCAGAGTCAATGCCATTAGCCCCAGGATGCGGTCAATCTAGGGGCGGTTCTTTTTCAGAAAAAGGAAATGTGACAGTCAATTAACATTAGTGAAAATAGGCAGCAGAAGGGATGATTACTAATTGAAAATACATCAGAATGAGCTTTTGCAGAAAATTTCTTGATCAGTGATTTGAGAGCCTGTTGGAACAGGAGCTCCAGGCAGCCCAGGAGGAGCCATGCTGCTGTGACAACCAGGAGGGTGTAGGCTGTGGAGTAGAAAGTTTTTGCATAAGGATTCATGACAAAGAAAAACAGATTTAAACAAAAATTATTGTTTAAATATCATATTCTGAATCTAGCTGTGTTTCTAGTCCCAGAATGTTCTCCTTGCTTATAGAAGTCTTCAGTAACAGTGCAGAGTAAACATGAACGTTAACATTACACTGCTGTTATTTTGTAAGCCTCCTGTTTTCTCACCTCAGTACCAGACCGTGCATCTTCCTCACGTGTGTCCCGGCTCAGATCCTGGGCGTTCGCTCCTTTTTACTACATGGATCACATCATCAGTGCACTGTCACTCGGGGGAGTGAGCAGGATTACAGCAGTTCATATTTAACATTTTCAGTTTGGTGACCTGCCCTTGGTTTGACCTTCCCTCCCGTCCCCTCCCCTCCCTTTCCCTTTTCATATCTCTTAACCTTTTTCAGGGTCATAGGAACCATCTTTCCAGAGAAAGCTGTACCTGTGGGCTATATCACAAACCCTAGCATACCATGTTGGGACCCAAATCCCAGAACCTGATTTGCAATTTTTCATTATTACTTCCAATTTAAAGTCATTTTCCTAGGGCCTGTACCGAGCTCTGCATCTGAACTGAAACTCATTCTTTTTCTTGTGAGCTGACCGCTCATTTGAAGGGCTGCCAGCCACAGCTCCAGCCACTGTCTCCTGATGCACCAGTAGTGTGACAGCAAACATGACTGAGTCCGTGTGTCCGGTGGCGGTCCCCAGCCCCTGGGAGAGGGACGCAGAAGCGGCGGCAGCCGGTGCAGCCTTGCACACTGCTCCGGGCTTGAGGGTGTTTGTTCTAGAGGAGCGGTAGCGCCAGTACTAACCTAGTAGTTCTAAGTTCCTGCAGGTGGCTTTCTCTGCATTGTGCTATTTATTTTATTTTTTCTCTCCCTCTCTTTGGTTGTTGTTGCCTAAAAACTAGAAGAAGAATTTCCTGTGCTCTCTCGTCCCAGCGTGTCTTCTTGGGCAACGGCTTTTTAGTGTGTGGCCTTGTTAGTTCAGGTTACTTTGTCTTTACCGTGTTTCACAGAGTTGCTTTAGAAGTTTTTCCAGGCCTCTGCTTGTCCTCATCTGTGCAGTGTGGCTCTGGCTTTATGATTCTTTAAGGTTTTTACATTACATCTACATTGTAATCTCCTTGAGCTGTGCAGAATACAGTGTGTCCTTTAGGCGTTCAACAGGTGATAGAATGTAACCAGAAGCCTCAGACTCCAGGAATGCTGCGCGCTACCTTGCACTGAGATCTAACACCTGCTGGTGAAACGTTCCGCTGCAGCTTAATGGTAGAGAAATGTCAGCACCCCAGCTCAGGAAGCTAAATTTAGACATTGTGGCTCAGCCACATGCTGGAAAAGGCTTGTGTGGATTGAGAACCTGAGTGGCAGTAGAATTTCTGTCAGTTTGTGACCTGGGGGCCCGGGGAGAGGAGAGGATTGATGGTGGGGGCAGAACTTGGCCTTGAAAACAGTTGCAGAGCTTCAACCTATAAAAATACACCCAGCAGACCAGGGTGTTCCGAAGTTTGGCTCCAAGTTGGGACTTCTGCATGCGGGACTCGTTTTGTGATAGGAATCCGTGGGAAGGTGGGGCTGGGAGGGTGGGGGAGTGGGACTTGGCTTAAACCCAACTTTGAAGCAGTGCGGTTGTATGAAAGGGAAACAAATCATATCTTGACTTAATGTAGGTGAGTGACAGCCCAAATATTTCACACCCATGTCAGTGATAAAGAAGTTAATAGATCCTGTGAATGTGCGGTTTGTTTAGTGGATAATCCCATCTAGTGGGCCAGGCGGGCGATGTGGGTGCTCGCGCGTCCCAAGGCTAAGAGCTGTCCTGGGGCACGAACATTTTTCTGTGTTGCTGAGACTGAATATGATGCTCTTGTAAGTAAATTCATGTGTACGGGGTTTGACAGAATAGAGGCATAGCTCTAAAATTACTATTTTTCCTTTGATCTTATAATTTAAGTGATTTATTCTACCTAACTTGGGTGTCCTCTTTTGTGTTGATCAAATTGGAGAGGTCCAGGGGAAGGGCTGTTGACGGAGAAGCTCATTTGTGCGTCAAGTGCTGTGAATTATGTTTCAAGGCAGGTGTCCATGCAGCAGGCTTCCACTTTTCCTGCCTCCCACTGCAGGATGGAGGCAGGGGGTGTTAAGTTGGCTATCCTCCTGGAGCAGGCAACTTCTCCCACCCGGCCAGGGCTGCACTTGCTGCAAACAGGGCCCGCCACGAGGCAGAGGAAGATACCACCTTTAGCTGCTGGCATCCTGTGGTAGTTGTGGCTGGGCGGACAGCTGCTGCCCCATTTCTCGCTGTTCTGGTCTCTGATAGAGCCACCCAGGAAGAGGTGGACTGCCAGAGACGGATGTACCTGTGTTTTCCTGAAGCTCACACTTGTGTAGAGAAATCTGATCATGCACAAGGCCTTCGGGAACGCGCATCAGATTCTAGTCGAACCCCCTGGGCATTAACGTGCTTTAAAGACTCCGACAGCCCGAGGCTCGAGGGCCATGTATGTTGGCATGGACTCGGGTGGGCGCCGGTGCCTGAGTGGCATGGCAGGGCAGGGCTGTGCGTGCATTTGGGGAACATCACCTCTTCCAGCGACAGAGCTGGTGGAGAGCGGGACATGGTGGGGAGAGAATGATGCCCATTGACTTCAGGCTGTGCCGTGTTGGCCGGGCCTTACCCTGTCCTGTGAGCAGTGGTCTGTGCTGGGTGCCCCAGGGGACAGGCCTTACCGGGAGGGGGGAGTGGCTCCTGAGCGCATCGTAGGGACCTGTGGTCACTAACAGAAGATGCTGTGGGGGAACAGAGCCACCCCATCGGGGTGACTTTCCCTCCTCAGGGTTCTAGTCCTGACAGTCGTCCTGTGGGGGGGAGGCAGGCATCCACCCTTCCCATCGCAAGTGAGCAGTGGGAATGTGGGGTGGCCAGGCCAGGTCGGAGCAGGCCGGCCAGACCCCAGCCCCCCCTAACGGGGGCTGGCAGGACGCAATCTGTCTCTCCGGCTCTTTCTGGTCTTACTTTTGGGACAAAGAAATTGTCTACTTTGAAGGGCAGAGCAGTCTTATTTAAAATCTCTCTTGGCTCTTATTTCATGGAAAGCTGCGCATGGCCTTCCTGACAGCGAGGTCGTCCCCTGGGCCTGCGCAGGGCACCTGCTGAGGTTTCTTCCAGTTCCCGAAGGGGCCTGTCCGGCCTCAGTCTCACTGTGTACAGAGGTGGGAGCGGGTCCTGGAGAGGAAGCCATGGGCCGCTAGCCTTCCCCTGACGCCATGATGAAGCTGGTGGTCTTCTCTCTCTGTCTTTTTAAAATTCCTTACCAATTCGACTTTTAATCATATAAAAAATTGGAAACACTGGGACTTAGGAAAATCACTCTGGGCTTGCATATTCTCTGGAGCGTTTCCAGTGCCTCTGTGATCTTTGTTAGCGCCTCGGGCTGTCTTGCTGAGACACTGACCCATGTCCTTGCTTATTCCTGAGAGCTGACCTTGAGCATTATTAATTTGGGTTAAATGTACGTGAGTATTGTCCTTATTTAAGGCTTCTAGTCTGGTAAATTATTCATTCTAAACATGCATTTAATTTTCACCGTTTTTATAAATGCTGCAGATACATCATTTTAAAAATCTGATTTGTGTTTGTAACTTTTTGCTTGTTTTGTATAAATGTTACAGCAGTTCAAATAGATACAGACTTCACCTTGGGAATCTGGTGTTCTTTGTTTCTTCTGTTTTTTCCAGTTTTTGTTTCAGCAGCCTTTCAGCGACTCAAGCAATGAAACACTGTTCCTCTGTATTCCTGGTTCTAACTGGGGAAAACCGTCCCTCGTGTCCTGTTGGTGACATGCACTCCTTGGCGATTAGTGGAGGTCACATTTGGTGGTGTGTCTGTACCAGGGGGAGGCGTGGCCGCCCCGCGCTCTGTGTCTTCTTGTAGAAGTTTTCCAGGTACAGATTCTGGGATCTCCGGGCCGCCGTGTTGCTGGGATGCTCCTGTCTCCTGCCCTCACCTGACCCGCCGGCTCTGCTTTCTGGCAGCCTTCCTGTGAACCACAGCCTTCTTCCCCTTGCTCATTGGGTTACCTGACTCAAGGTCCTGGGCCCCTTGAGAACAACTGACTTTGGTAATCAGGGTTAGGAATGGAAGTCCAACAAAGTGATGCATGTAGATTGCCCCCATCTCTTGCTTCACACGTCATCCAGGTGTGTGTGTTGGTGGAAGCACCAGTGTGGGTGTGGCCACAGACCTCAAGGTGCAGGACCTTCCCTGCATGTCCTTAGTGGTAGGACTCGGGAAGGAAAGGAAATTAGCATTTATGGCTACGCGGACTGTGTGTCTGGCACTGTGAGAGCTTTCTCGCCTTTTATTCCAGAAACTACTGCCTTCCCGTAAGAATCTGAGGCAGGTTAACCAAGTTAGACTCAGGAGAAATTTCCCGTCCCGTGCCCAGCTTGTTGGGGGTTTGATTAGTTCCCCCGGAGCCGGCACCACCCAGCTGTGCGGGTGAGGAGTGAGGCTGTGCAGCAAGTCAGGGTTGAGGCCCAGAGCCCCGACCCTAGAGAATGTTTTTCCCACTTCCCTTGTCTGTCTCCACAGACCGTCCTCTTTACAGTTCCTTCTCCCCACCCCACCCCCTGCCCTACCAGTCCTGGGTCTTTCCCACAAGTCTGATCAATAGAACTTTTTGTGAAGATACAAGTTTAAAAACAGAAGAAGCTTAAATCTTTCTTGAAACCTGCTGTTCTTTAGTCCCGAAGGTCTGTATCCAGTGGTCACATTCCCTGTCCTCTGGGATGGGGTTTTTGGGTATTATTTTTTGTTTTGAGTGTGTGTGATAAAGCAGGACCCTGCTTCTGTGTTTTGAGGCCTCCGACAAGCACTCTTGGGGGAACCTCCTCCGAGCGGGTAGCCATGCCGGTGACCACCCGTGCTGGTTGATGCTGACGCCCAGGTTCCGCGGCTTCCCTCAGAGCTGCGCTGCGCATGCACTTTCTTATGACTGAAGAAATTATGGTTTAGGCTGCAGCTGTCCCTCAGCCGCTCTGGATCCTCCTCATCTTCCTTGGGGAGAACAGTTGCCGTGAAAGCAGGAGGAGGAGTAGAGACAGTGGAGGAAAGAGCACAGGCAGCATCAGTGATCGTATTATTAGTGTAGGATTTTTATCGCGCTAGGCCGGGGCCTCTCACAGCTGAACGCAGCCACGTGGCCGGGACGTGCCGGCCCCTACGTTTCAGAAGCACGCGGAGGAGCGAATCGAGCTGGGCCTCCGGTGAGTGAGTTACAGACCCACATCAGGGAGACGGTGAGGATGGTTGCTTGAACGGAAGGGTTGTTGAGTGAGTCTTCTCAGACTGGGGATGACGGCCCTGGGTGCTCTGTTGCCCTTGTTTTATGAGGTGCCGTCGATGAGACGTGAGCACAGGCCCAGCCCTCTGACTTCCCTGGACTTGGGAGCCCAGGGGCGGTGGGCTCCGCTGCCAGTGCTCGTACATGTTCGCCTTCTGCATTTGCACCGCATACTGACCCCTACAACTGGTGCTGGCCGACTCGCTGATTTGAGTATTTAGTGCTTCATTCTCGCCCTGGTGGGTTAGACCCAGTGGACCACATCTTTTACTGTCATAGAAGTTTTAGAGCAAATTTCTGCTGGGCCAATTATCCAAAAAAGTGCCCATGTGATGCAGTCATTTTAAAGTAGCCTTGCCCTGCTGTCCTTGTAGGATTCAGTGTCCTGGGGAAGAAGGAATGCCTCCTCCTGTGTCTGAGCTCATCCCCACTGGGTAAACTGGTCTGGCTAAGTCGGCGTCTGAGTTCCCTTATCTGCAGGAATGAGACATGGGTGCTGGCCGGCCAGGCTGCGTGGAGACGAAGAAGCTGGCTCCTCAGCGCGGCCCAGCAGACGGGTTCCAGCCCTGCGCTCCTCTGCGGGGTCTGCCTAGCCCGTCCTCTGGTCTCTGCTAGAGCACGGTCCCTGCCCAAGGTCCGAGTTTACAAGGCAGCCCTTCCTTCCCAGGTGAGCAGACTGCTTAGAGAGCCATTCCTTATATGGAGGCAAAATATGCTTTTCGGGAACCTTCATCTCATAGTTTTTTCCCCCAACTTTTAGAGCCAAAGAGTAGGTTTCGTCTTCTGCCATGAGTCCTCCTCTCTGTCTTCCCCATTTCATTCCGCAAACACCTCTCCGTGAGATGCAGCTGCTTGGAGTCAGCGGTTTACAAGGTTGATCAGAAGCTTGCATTCTGGGGTCTGTATAATTAAGTCAGTAAAAAGTGAGATTTAAGGGCACAGATTTAAAAAAAGAAAATCATGGAAGTTCAGAGAAGGAAGAGCCTTTCTGGCTGAGAAGCGGAGGAGGCCCTTTTTGTTTTCTGTCATTTTTCAGCGGGAGCAGTGGTGACTGGAGATCGCCTCGGACAGGCCCCGGCCCTCGCTGCCCCCGAGCTCGCTGTGCCCTCTTCTCCTGAAGCGCGTCAGTGTCTGTCTGCCTGCCTGCCTGACCAGGTGTTAGTGCACCGGGGTGGAGGGGCTTTATTTCATCTGCAGCGGGCAGGTGCCCAGCGCGCAGCAGGTGCCCAGGCACGATTTGCTGAGTGAATGAAGCCACCAGCCAGCAGCTGAAACAGCGGCAAACAGCATTGAAGACAGCTGGTCAGACACAGGGCGTCAGCTCGCTTCCTCCCGTCAGCAGCGAGTGAGAGCTGTGATTCCTCTTTACCCTGAAGGAGAGACCCACTGAGCCCCAGGGTGGGTGTACTGGGCTGGGTCGCAGGTTGGGACCAGTTCCCGGAGCCCGTGCTGTCCTCCCTGCCCACTCAGGGTCCAGAACTCACCCATCTGTCACTCACTCACCTGCTTAGGGCTCTTCTGGACCCTGCAGGGGCTGGGAGTGGATGTCCACTGTGTTCCTCGGCTTGATTCTCCCTCTTTGTGGGCATGTTGTTTGCTCCCTGTGTCCAGGCCGCCCTCTGCTTTTCCGTGGTCTGTCAGAGACCAGCAGCAATGACTGTGGTCACAGGTACCAGATCTTTCAATATTCAAGTCAGTTTTTTTGTTTTGTTGTATTTTTGATCTGGAGCATTTTGGACTTGTTTAAAGTGGCTGGGGGCTGGGGGGGTCCTTTCTCTCACTTCAGAGTTCACCTTCCTTCCAGTGATGACCGACACCCAGTCCATGCCACTGTCCTCCCTTCCAAAGGGTCTCTCCCCTCTTGACCCCTCCCGTCCAGCTCTGTGTGTGGAGCTACAGAGATCCTTTTTTAACATAAACTGCACTGTACCGCTGGGTCCCATGACACTTGGGATAAACTCAGAAGGTCAGGGCTGCCGAGTTGGCCCTCCTCCCCGTCTTCAGGTGCATCGCTGGTACCCCTTCCTCCGCATCCCTGCAGCCCACCCCCCCTGGCTGCAGTCAGTTCCCCGGTCTTATGCAGCCTCTCGGCCGCAGGGCTTTGCCGTCTGCTCGCTTTCTGCAGGGACTTCCCCTGGCTCTGTGAGTGGCTGCCTCCTCCTCAGTCTGTTGGTTTCAGCTCAGATGTTGAAGGCCCAGTGAGGCTTTCCCTCACCGTAAAGTAGATCTCCTTATCCTCCGAGTCAGTGTGTTAGTCAGGACTCTTCAGAGAAGCAGAACCAATGGGACGTATGCATGTATTTAAGAGGAGATTTCTTTTAAGGAATTGGCTCACACAATTTGGAGGCTGGCAAGTTCAAAATTTACAGAGTGGGCTGGAGACCCAGGAAAGAGCAGACGTTTCAGTTCACGTCTGAAGGCTGTCTGCTGCAGACTTCCCTCCTGCTTGGGGGAGGTCAATCTTTGTTCTCTTTGGGCCTTCAATTGATTGGATGAGGCCCACCCACTTTAGGGAAGATAGTCCACTTTACTCAAAGTCCACCAATTTAAATGCTCCCCTCCAATAAACACCCTCACAGAAACATCCGGAATAATGTTTGACCAACTATTTGGGCATGTGGTCTGGCCAAGCTGACGTATAAAATTCGCCATCACAGTTAGTATGCTGTTGATTTATT
This sequence comes from Camelus bactrianus, assembly GCF_048773025.1. Classification (NCBI taxonomy): domain Eukaryota; kingdom Metazoa; phylum Chordata; class Mammalia; order Artiodactyla; family Camelidae; genus Camelus; species Camelus bactrianus. Next base: position 5,349,012 of record NC_133544.1, read on the forward strand.
TCATAGCACTCGTCACTCTCTGTAATTGCTTTTTTAAAAGATTTTTGTTGAAGTGCGGTCAGTTTACAATGTTGTGTTAATTTCTGGTGTCCAGTGTGATTGCTTTTGATTTATTGATGTGTTGACTTACTGTCTGTGTCTTCCCCTGGAGTGACCTTGCTCTCCAGGTCCCAGTGTGGCCCTGCTGCCGGCACAGTGCCCAGCACACAGGTGACTCGGGCAGAGCTTGTTCAGTGGGAGCCGATTGCCCTCCAGCTCCCCACGTGTGAGTCTCATGTGGCTGGGCCCTGGTGCAAGGTGAGTGACCGAAGTCCCACCCGTCCTCCACTCCGCATGCCAAGTCCCTGCCGAGCTGCATTCACAGACTGGCAGCTTTGTCTAGTTTTCACAAAGGTCCTTGTCAAGACACTGACCTTGATGGGAGCCATGTGAATGAGGACTGTCCCAAGTCCTACAGAACATGCCGTCGCTCTGCCTAAGACTCCGTGGCCCTGGACGCCATGTGCTGGCCTTTCTTCCTCTGTCTTCTAAGATGTGAAACTTGCAGTGAGGGAAGGAGTTTCAGATCCTCTGCTTTTAGCAGACTTAATCAAGCAGCTGTACACGTGACTGGTTTATATTCTCTAGGGCTACTGTTCTTTTCTCTGTTTAAAAAAAAGATATTTTCCGAAAGATGAGGTCACGTGAAATGTACTGAGCAGCACTGTCCGCTTCTGGTTTTATTTCATTCTCACCCGGTGTTTGCGGCCAGGCTTTTAGAGGGCTCAGATCCCGAGTTCTCTGCAGGTGTACTCTGGGCCGGTTTCCATCACCTTCCCACTGGATCTCCTCCTGCTGCTGTGTTCCGTCCGCTGTGAGTCCATTCCGCCAGGGCTTCCTGATGGCCCTGGGACTTGTGTCTGCTCCAGTGACCCACTCTCCTCTGCATGTTGGTGTGTGGCCATCTGAGGCCATATCTATTCCTCCTGACCCTCTCCCTGACTGTTTCCTACTGGAAGTGACTGGCCATCTTCACCTCACATATGACTGTAGCAGAATGCCCTACAATTACTGACAGTTTAAGCCCGAGTTACAGTTTTGGAGGCTGTTACTTTCAGGCCCACCGTGTTCTTTAGTCCACCTCCAGCTTTGTCACGGGGTACAGTTTGGGTACTTTCGTCCTTTCACAGATTGATTTTATTCTTTCAGCTTAAAAGAAAAAGTGAGTTCTAAATATTAGTAATTGAAAACATAGCATGGGTATCATGTTTCTTTTTATTCACATTCAGCCTCATCAGGGAAAAAATTATAGTAGTATTCATTTACATTTTTTAAAAAGTCAAATAACTACCTATTTAAAATATCTCTGAATGCTTGCTTCTGCCCCAGTTTGGTGGTAGATGCTGTAAGAAGATAGAAAAGTAACACGAGGGCCTTGCCTTCTAGGAGGTTACAGTAGAGGCAGGAGGAAGACAGCTGGCAGGAAATGATGAAGAACAGAAGTGATGGACTGAAGCGGTGACCACTCCCTGAGCTCCGTGATGCCTGGGGTGCCAGGCGGTACCTAGGTTGGGGCCTGAAAGCCAGATCATCTGGTTGGGGAGGGAAATACCACCAGCAGAGGTATGGAGTTGGGGGCGGCAAGGTTATACCGAGGGGGAAGACAGCCTAAGCCCGGCAGAGACCACAGCCGCTGGACTTGAGGGAAGCTGTTCACAGATTTCAGCGGGACCCGCTCCCGCAAGTCAGGCATGGCCATCTCCCTGGGAGGCCTGCGCTTCTGCGGCCCAGGCCAGTGTGAGGTGAAATGGCTGCAGCCTCAGTAGTCGTATTTCATGACACCTGCCCAAGTGACTCAAACTCCCTGAGCGAGCCTCAGTTTCCCCAGTTACATCCTGTCCTCTCTCACAGCTAAGATATTGGGGGGTAAAATGTGCTCTTAAAACGTAGAACATTCTATTAATGTAATTGCCCAGAAGCTGGCTTTGAGCACCCTGCAGAGATGTGGGAAAGGAAAGTTCCTGTACTGTGTGTAAAAGGCAAGAGGATGAAACAGAAAGGCCTTTTCATGGGAGCTGGGATGGAGGGTGCGGGAAGGAGGGAGGGAGAGAGGGGATGAGGCCAAAAATGAGGCAGGAGCCGGGCATGAGGTCCTTCGGCAGGCCTTAGGATTTCTGTCCAGCGTGTGAGAGGGTGCCCAGGGGCAGAGTGATCACATTAGCCTGGGTTTGTTTACTTGCCTAAAGGAGGCCAAAGGACCAGTCAGCCTGAGGAATCTGAGAAGTGTTTAAAGGGGGAATTGACAGTATCTGGTGACTGACTGGAGCAGAAGAGTCTGGGGGAGAGTTAGTTAAGGGTGATCTTGAGGTTCCTGGAATAAAATGGTTTTAAGTTGACTTTCCTCTCCTTGTTCATAAACTGACTTTCCAGCCTTTCTCTCCCTCACCTTTATGGTGTAGAAAGGAAACTTTTGATCCTAAATTTCAAGCTTATTCGAACTTGCTTAAATCCAAGACACCAAAAGCAGTCTTGTATCTGAGTTTCTAGTCCAGACAGGTTTATTTTGTACTTTGGAATATATATTTCAAACAGAAATCTCCTGAATGCAAAAGCCAAGCCTGGAGCAAAATTTTATTGTGAAATTATAAGCTTGTGAAAGTGAAGGTTTTAATGGAAGTGCTCACCCGAGCCTCACCGTAGTGACACGCACAATAGCTCTTCAGACGAGCAGCTTTCAATTTAAATATCAGTGATTTCAAGACGGTCTCTAATGAATTTTAAAATCTTTGTGTTAGTCTCATGTTTTTTCCTTAAATGCTGTGAAGTCATTTAAAATTAATAAGCCCGTTTTTATTTGACAGCGTTTACGTGAGAAGTGCTCCCATCGGCTTGGAAGGCCTTGCTCTTGCGTGGTCTTCTCACTGGTCCAGTGCGCATTACTGGCTGTGGTTTCTGGAACCAGAAGGGCAGCGGCTTCCAACTAACGGGCCGCTGTACTTACCGGGGGCGCTGCCTGGGCGCAGCTGCTGTGTCTGAACGACGGCACTCCTTCTCCGGGAGGCGGGCGACGTGGGGGCAAGGGCGTCGTTTCAGTTAGCGCTAACGGAGCTGTGAAACAGGGCTGCCGGGAGCTGGTGACGTCTTTACCAGGGTGTGTGGCGGTCTTAGGAGTATTATTCCCAAACTGAGAAAGGTCCTCTGGAAAGGGTCAGTCTGTGTCTCTGTCTCACACACACGTACGCACACACGTAAGCGCGCACACCCCTCACAATCACAGAGAAGTCTCTGCGCCCAGGCCTTCTCTCTCCAGCAGTCACCCCGTTCATCCAGCGCCAGAGATACCCAAGGAGCCTTGTTAGGTGACGCCGTGGCTCCTGGTTTCCAGGAGCTCTCAGTCCAGCGGAAACCCAAATCCAGCCCAAGGTTGGAAGAGCAAGCGAGAGGAGCTAGCCCAGAGGTGAGGGAAGCGGCAGAAAGAGTGGGGTGTCAGGAGGAGCTTCCCAGAGGTGAGCGTGGTAACTGACCCTGGAGCAGGTCCGGAGTTTGGGGGATCGGGGCAAAGGGCGCAGCCTGGCCGCTCAGTGCAGTTCGAACATGGTGTGCGTAGGAGCGGTGGCAGGGAGGGTGGTGAGAGGCAGAGGCTGGAAAGGAGGGAACAGGATAGTGCCGGGGCCTTTGTTCAGCCCTGCCAGGTCCGGGGGTTGTCATTCCCATTTCACAGTGAAGAAATTGAGGCCCGTCTGCTGATCTGTCTGTTCCAGGACTTAAACTCATACCTGATCATTGGTACAGCAGGACTTAGAGTCATACTGAGTCTGAAGGATCTTCCCTGCCTATGGTGTCACCCTGACTTCATCTGATAACCGCGGGGGCTGGTTCCTCCCTCCTTTCATGAACGCTTACTGAGTGCCCACTGCTTGGTCATCTGATTTGTGTGTCGTCATAAGCAGTTAGAGTGTTGGAAAGAGCAGGTTTTGTACTTCAGAGTCCCACTCAGATGGAAGCCCCACAGAGGCAGGGTTGGCCCGTGTTGTTCAGGCACCAAGACCTGTGAGTGCAGGCGCGTGGCAAGAGCTCAGTAAGCAGCTACTTGACGAGAAATACAACTCCTGTCTGGGGCCAAGAGTAGGTAGTGACTGAGTTTGCAGTGTTGACACTTTGCACACAATCCTGGATTTCCTTTTGAGGGTGTGGGTAGCGCTACCTTCCTGGAGAGGCTGCTTTAGGAGTGAAAAATGCCACAGGACATAACTGTGGACCAGATCAAACTGGCATTAAGAAAAAGTCGTTCTAAGCCACCCCACTGACTGATTTTCTTTTTAACTTAAAAGGGGTGCTTAATCTCAGCAAGACACTCATCCTGGTGCCGTGAGAGTAGGAGAGTGACTGTGAATGTGGTCAGAGAGGCGGCAGGTGGCATCAGGCGTCAGGCTGTCTTACTGGGCCTGTCCCAGCGGACACCTTTGTCAGTATAGCAATGAAGGCCTCGGAGGCCTGCCGGTCAGCCTTCTGGGCAGTGAGACACCGAGGACACCGCTCTCTAGACTAGACCTGTCTTGAGTCACAGAGCCCTGTGCCACACTGGAGGACTGACGACTGGGCCTCAGAACCCTGGGTCCTGTTCTCCGACAGCAGCTCGTTCTGGGACCCTGGACCAGCCACTCATACTCTTGTGGCCTCAGTTTCCACGCTTATTATAAAAGGGCAACTGCCCTGTCTCCCCTGCAGGAGTGTGAGGGCAGGTGAGAAAGAAGGAAAGCCCTTTACAGGAATGCGTGTTTTTTTAAAAAGAAGCTACCTGCCACTTCCCCTTGGGGTCCTGCAGAGGCGAGTCTTGGGTGGGTGTGGAGTGAGCTGGGTGGCTGGGATGGGTGCTGCGGGTCAGAGAACCACGGCGTGGCTTTTACAGTCAAGGCCCTGTGGGTGCAGAGGGCGCCGGCTCAGCCCATCCTCCCCTCAGTCTGGGAGGGGATGAGACCAACGGGGAAAAACTAAATGGCGAGAAAACACTCCAATAGCAGTTTATAGCAATAGAAGGACTTGGCCAGTTGGTGGAGGATCAGTTACCACAATTCTAGGCAAAAACTAAGAGAGCTTCAGAGGCAGGAGAGATTCAGGTGACTAAGAGTTTACCACAGAAGAAGCATGCCTGCACTCTACAGGCGGCAAAGATCAATAGAGCTTCCAAACATTAAACATTATAAACTGCTTTTTTAGTAAGATTTATGTTCAGTCTCTCCAAACATTATACATGGCAAGTAGTAGAAAGAGGTAAAAATAGTATGTTTCTATTGATGGATTATATCATGTTTAATGAATAGGCTTTTGACTACGTTGGTCGTTTAAAATGGTCAGTGTTAATAGAATAAATACATAATAGAAAAAGAATGGTCAGGCCATCTAGTAGCTCTCTGTAGGAGTAGCCTTCGGTGGCAAAGGTGAATAGTTTGGGAAATGTTCTGTTGACTTTTTAAAATTGAGATTTAATTTACCCACATAAAGCACACACATATTAAGTATAGATAGTTTTCATGCTGAGTAACTGCAACCGAGACCAAGATACAGAACGTGTCTAGCATCCCAGGAAGCCCCTAGTCTCCTTCCCGGTCTGCATCCTCCGCTCTTCTCCAGGGGGGCCCACTGTTCGGATTCGGTCCCCAGAGGTGAGCTCTGCTTGCTCGCGAGCTTCCGGAATAGAGCTGTGCAGCTTGGGCTGGTTCGCACCTACCTTTTGCTCAGTGTAATGCTTGGGGTGCAGCCACGTCGCTGGGTGTAGCAGTAGTTTCTTCTCTTCTTGTTGCGGCATAGTTTTCCAGTGTACAACTATAGCGCAGTTTATCCTTTCTCTTATGGGTTGGCTTTTTGGTGGTTTCCAGTTTTTGGCTATTGCAAACAAAGCTGCAACAAGGAATCCTGTACATGTCTTCTTATGAACATATGCATCCTTCTTCTGGGTGTTTTTTTGGAAGAAAAAGAATTACTGGGGTATTGGACAGACATACAAGTAGCCTCAGTAGACACTGATGAACTGTTTTCCAAAGTGGCTGAACCCATTTAGTGGCTGAAGCAGTGCACGAACGTTCTGGTTGCCCCCTCACTAGCGCCGGGCCGTCCTGCCGGTGCGCGTGTGTCTCGCTGTGGTCCTGACTTCCCCTCCCCGGTGATGGGTGCTGCTGAGTGTGCTTCCACCTGCTTTGTAGTGACTTGGATGCCCTCTTTAGGGAAGTGCCCATTCAAATCTTTTACTCATTTAAAACAAAACTCTAATAATATATTTTATTTAACCCACTATAGCTGAAAGGTTAGCCTTTAAAAATATAATCACTATCAGATGATTTATGATGTATTTTGCATTTTTTATAATCTTCAAAATCCATTGTGTATTGGGGGGGATACAATGTTGTGTAGTGTTTCAATTGTGGCAAAATATAGGTAACATAAAATTTCCCATTTTGACCAGTTTGAAGCATCCAGTTTAGTGGCAGTAATTACATTCATAATGTTATGCGGCCATCACCACTATCTATTTCTAAGACTCCTTTACCACCTTAAACAGAAACTCTGTAACTGTTAAGTGGTGACTCCCCATCCCCCCAGCCCCTTCCACTGCCAATTTATAATTTGGTGTTTTCTTCTGGATGTGTGCCCTTTGTAAGACACATGTTTGGACTAGCTCCTCCCAGCCCGTGCTTGCCTAGTCACTTTCTTAATGGTATCATTTGATGAATAGAAGTTCTTAATTTTAATGAAGTCTTATTTACCAGTTTTTTTTTTATAGATGGTTTTGTGTGTGTGTGTGTGCACGCGCGCGCACTTTTAAAGAACTCTGCCTAGCACAGTGGCTCTCAGCCGAGAGCCGTCTGCCCCTGGAGGGAGGAGACGGTTTTGGCTCTCACAGTCGGGCCAGGGATGCTGCCAGGCCTGCAGTGCACAGGGCGCTCCCCACAACAGCGGGTTTTCCAGCCCCAGACGTTGGAGTGCTGCGGGGGGAGCACCTCGGTGCAGGATCATGACCATGTGCTCGTAGGTTTGTTTCTGGAAGTTTCACCGCTTCACCTTTCACGTGTAAGTCTGTGATGCATCTCTCTTGAGCCCATGTTTGTGTGATGAGAAGAATTTAAGAGAAATCTTGATCTTCCACATCTGTGCCCCCCCCCCCAGCCTTTTATTTAAAACAAAACTCAGTACATTAATTATCAGGGGCTTTGTAAGGAACATATTAACATACAGAAGTGAAGTTTTGGTATTTGGTGATCTACAGGCAATATTTGAAGCACGAAGTAAACGGCCTGGCATTTGCAGAAACTGAAGATTTTTCCCCCTTCCAGTTCAGTTAATAAGGACTTGATTTAGAGTTTTTGTTGTTGCTTTTTAACTTCAGGTTACAGCCACAGTGAAAACTACCCCCCCGCAAAGATGCAATTCATACAATAAGTCGACTCTGCAGTGTGCCTTTTATTAGACTGTTAGCTGGTTCTCTGCGTGTAAGCATCGTGACCGGCTAGACGCTTGGCAGATGGAAGGGGATTTACTCGTTTCTCCGTTGCAGCTCAGCTGTATTTCCGCTTGTCAGGTCTTCTGTAAAGCTGGCCACTTAAACACGCAAGCCCTAATAAAACAGGTTGTGATGTTTCAAGGTCGTTAGGAGAAGGAGAAAATGCTTTCAGAAGTGGTGTTTTTGAACCACATAGGCAGCTGTTCTTTGAGAGGACGGCAAGGACAAGTGTGTTGTGAGAACTTTTGCCTGTGTTTACTGGTTGTGTTGAGTACATTCATGGTATTCTTATGTCAAAATCTAGTTTTATATAAAGAATTTATGGCTGTTGAGTGGTCAGATTGGGGAAAAGGTCACCTTGTCCACCATACACTGGGGGATGGTAATTGCTCTGCTGTTGAAACTGCCCCTGGCAAGGGGATCGAGCGGTCTAGGGTCAGATGCTTAGATCTTGCTTTAAAATCCTTAAAAACACATGTTGCTATTTTAGGGCAACACTTGTTCCCCTTTTTCTACATTTGTGTGAATGGCGTGAACTAGAAAGGTGCGAATTTGGAATCTACACCCGGCTTTGATTCACAGCTCTGCCTCTAATAACCTAGGGATGGCGGGTCACTTAGCCTAGGTCCCCCCACCCCCACCCCGGTAATGGGGGCGCCAGTCACTGCCTTATGCTGGTCCTGGGAGGGTTAACTGAGAAATGGAAGAGCACTTTGTGAAGTCAGGTCCTCACATCCATGTGACGTACCCACTGTATGGTCTGCTCAGTGTTTTTCTTCTTTTTCCTTTTTTTTTTTCCATTTCTTACTATGAAATGTGTTACATTTATTGGAGATAGTACTTGAAGTTGGGCGAGTGGATTTGGGTGACCTGGGCATGTTTCTTCTGGGGTGTAGATTCTTCATCTGTGAAATGGGGATGATGGTGGTATCGCTCTTACAGGGTTCTTGTGAGGTTTACATTTGTTATGTGCTGGGTGCTCACTAAATGCTGATTATTATTTTATTGTTACTGCAGAGTTGATTTGCTAATAATGAAATTCAGGACCTGCCTCAGTCAGACCTTTTTCTGCACATAGTGACCCGCCCCCTGAAAACATGTGTGATGAGTTCTTGACACAAAGGTCTTGGCCGTCGGCACCGTGAAGTTAGGCAGGGGTGGTGGGTGCAGAGGACCTGCTGTGGGGAAAGACGGTGATCCAAGAGCCAGAGGCACCGCACTTACCTGCCTCTTCACTGCGCAGCAGATTCTGAAGTTTAATTGGTCGTTAAGGAGTCACCTGCTTAATGTCACTCATTTCTTTTATGGGGCCATTTCAAGTGCCTGAAGGGCTGAGAACAAATTTGTCTTCGGTTTTGTTCCCGTGGCTTCCAGCCTGATGTTTGGCATGCGATAAATGACTGTTGAATAAACTTTAACTGTCGGTTATTTGCAGATCAGGTCCAAAACTACTGAGAAAAAGTGTATAGCTGGAGTTAGAGATCTTTGGATCACTTTAGAGCAAAAAGCGACGTGGCTGAGTACTTTGACCCTGGTATCAGACGCCTTTTTGACTTTTTTCTTTTCTTTTAAGTGAAATGATTTTAAAAATAGAAACCATACATAGATATAATAGAAAATATCAGAAAATACACAGTAGCTTAAGGAGGAAAATTAAAGTTTTATGTATTCTATTTGGTCAAGTTTCAATGACCCAGAACGTCAAGTGGGCAGGTCTGGACCAGGACGGGGCCAGACACGCTCGTGTGAAATGTAGCTTCTCCCAGACTGCACTTTCCCACCACGCGCCTGTGTGTGCGTATGTACATGCGGGGGCTGGGGGGGTTAGTCTTCACTGTCTCCTCCTTGGTGGCAGCTAGCAGTGCAGCTAGTTCCTGGATTCAACTCAAATGAGCATAAGTCACCTGGAAACTTGTTGAAAATGGCACTTCCTGAGCTCCACTCCCGGGGTCGGTAGGTCTGGCCTGCAGGGCGTCCAGAGAGAGCAGCATCCCGGGACAGCAGAGAGCTTGCTGTTGGAGCCTCCCCGGGATACCTCACAATTTCCTTTATGCTTCACAGTTTTCATCTGTTTTACAGAACAAAAACAGGTGTATGGAATTGAAGAGACCAAAATAAATCCATAAGCATTTAAGGTGGGCCTTATGGAGGCCTTCAGATTGCCTGGTTTTCACAAGTAACTTTGGAAATTAGAGAGACTCAGATGGGTTTCTATATTGGATTTGGTTCAGTTTGAGACTGCCAGTGTAGAGGCAACTGTTCATCACGTCTTAACTAAGCAGTGTCTTTGTTCAGAGTGTGCAGCCCATGTTTCAGAGAACTCTGGTATGTCCAGAAGCTGTGGATTTAGGACTGAAATGGAGTGTTAGTTTTCAGGTGGCTGAGGGAATGCCGAGCACAAGTGGGGTAAAAGGGACGAGGAGTCGTGTCACCACACTGACAATGATCGTGAAGCAGACCAAATGCCCCGCATCCTAAGCAAGGTCTCCTGCCTCCAATTTGAAGACAGGTGTTTTGTCTGCCTTTAGTGTCTGACTTCTCTCCACCCTTCTCAAAACTTCCCCTTACCTTCCCCATCCTCTTTGTCTTCACTCTCCTCTCCTTGTCCAGACCCACCCTTTTGCCTGTGCTCTTGGTGACACAATGCCCCACGTGTCCTGGTTCCATCACTTACTCCCCATCTTGTGCATCCTCTTCCTTTTTTTCCAGTAAATACGTTCATTTCCTCTTTCCTAAAAGGCAGAAAGGCACTAACATTTACTGAAGACACTTGTTACTACAGCAGATCCTCGTCTATCCTGAGTGATAGTGTGTGAACGTGCTCGTGTGAACTTTCTACTTCCAGGCCTATAGTTTTTTGTATTTTTAGAGGCTTAAAACAACACACATTTACTCTCTCACAGCTGGTATGGGAATCCAGGAATCCAGGCGTGGCCTGCTGGGCCCTCTGTTCCAGGGTGTCTCTCAGGCCTCAGCCAGCATGCGCTCTCATCTGAGGGTGCGACTGGGGCAGTGGCCGCGTCTGCGCTCCCCCTCGTGACTGGTGGCAGGGCCTTGGTCCATACTGGTGGTTGGTGGAGGCCTTGCCATCTCAGACTCATAGTTTTTATCAGATTCTTAAACTTTGTCACCTCCTTCCCCACACTCTCCACTTCCTCTGCTTTTTGGTTTGATTCAGCCTTTGGTAGATTATTTTCCCTGAAGAAGACCTTCTCCAACATTTCCATTAATTTACCAACATCTGCCAAGTCTAAGTCCCTTACCCTGGAAGGTTACTAACTTACAGGTGCTTCTCATATGCCAGCAAACCTAGGGGGTGGGCACCGTCTTCGTTTTACACGAGAGGCAGCTGACCACTGGGTAGGGGCCATTCCAGAGCCCCGGCCCTGTGCACCACACCCCCCCCTGCAGGGCCGTCTAGGGCCAGTAGCCCCCCAGCCTTTCTCCCACTGTTCCCCACACGTGCCTTTCCATCGGCAGACCTCAGCGCCTCCTCCTCCTGCACTGCCTTCGGGGCTCTCTGCCTCAGGCCCTTCCTCACACGGCCCCTCCTCCGTGAGTCATGGCCAGGTCTCTCTGTTCCCAGCAAGGTCTGTAACCCCTTCGCGATTCCAGCACACATCGTGTGTCCTGGTGTGGCACATCCTGTTTTGTCCACCTGGACTCCCTGCGCCAACGTCATTACTTCTTGTGAGTAGGGGACCCATCTCACTGTTCTCCTGCAGGGCCTCAGCCACAGCAGCGCTCAGTCGTGCTGGTGCATCAGGGGATGAAGATGGCACTGAGGATGCAGAAATAGGCTTTAGCACGTCCTGATGTAATTGTACCGTTTTTATGCCCTCACTCCTTTACTCCTCTGTTATTTTCTGTGAAGTAATTGCCACTTGATACCTTTTCTGAGATGCATCAAAACTTTTTTTTAATGTTTCTTAACGTCTGCTGTTCTTACTTTTCTTACAGGCGTGTTTCATTTTGTAGTTCACAGAGTATCACAGCAAATGTAACACTTACTGCCTTATGGCCCTTTTCTACGGACACGTATTTAAGCATAGTTTAGGAGACTAAGAGATGTGATTATTTCAGTCATCCTTGTGATCCTCATAATTCTGATTCCACTAAAAGTCAGTGGGCATTTTCTAACCTAATTTCTGTCTGTCTGTCTGTCCAAAGACATATTTTCTGTGCCAGCATCCTGTGCCCATTAAGTTACTATGAGTCATTTGAAGTACTTAGTCTTATTTTTCAAAATAAAAGATTAATTTGTAAAATGACCAAACTTGGAGCAGTTAGCATAAGAGTAGGAATGAAACTGGGAAAGTGCCAAGGACACTGCTGTCCGCCCACCAGGCTCCCACCCGCCCCAGATTGTCTGGCCATGGCCCCTCTGCCAAGTCAGAACCAGTCCGTCACCACCTACTTCTGGCCGAGGGTCCCACCTTCTGCACTGGCATATGTGAATGCGGCAGCTTTGTGTGTGAGGGGGGAACACGTAAAAGTACAGCCTCTGCCCACCCTGAGCAGCAGGGCTGTGAGTGGCCACCAGGAAGCTGGACTGACCCTGAGCCCAAGCCCGCAGCTGGGAGCTGCCTTCCTGGTCTTGGCCTTGGAGCCGAGATGTGCTTCCACCTTGGAGATGCCCCTTCTTTCCTTTCCTTTTTTTTTTTTTTAAGGCTGATTTGAAAAGAAATCTGCCTATTGGTCAGTGATCGCTACGGGATGGGCAGTCTCTTTCTTTCCTCCAAACTAAGTTTGTGACTTACTGTGACAGCAGGAAGCAGAAACAGTGACCTGGAGTCAGTGTCTGTCAGCTCCTTGTGTGTGACACGTTCAGCAGGCGAGCCCGGGACTCCCTCTGCCTGGCCCTCCTCCCTCCCCGGACCCCTGGCCACCTGACCCTCGCAGGACCAGGCCCCTACTGCTGCTCTGCACTGTTCCCCTAACTGCTCTCGTCCCGGCTGGGACTGTGACCAGTGCCCGCTGCCCACAGACAGGAGGCTCCAGGAGGGCAGGGGCCCGAGCCACCTTGCTCACTGGTTTTCTACTCCCTGGCTCAGCGTCCCACTCAAGAGTGGGCACTCCCTAAATATTAGTTGAATGAAGGAGTGAGTGAATGAATGAATGAATGAATGAATGAATGAATGCCACAGAGCAACTCAGGAGCAATTTAATATGGTGTAAAATCAAGTGCTGGTGGTATTTTACAGACTCCTGAAATTCGGAGGTCACTGGAGGTCATATGGAGGTTTGAAGGAAGAGGGATCTTAAACCATTTAGGGCTGGCTGAGTGAATCCCTGGGAGGGAGGGTAAATCGTTCCAGCCTGGAAAGTCCTATCCAATATTAGTTGTGAAAATTGGGCAAACTGTTCTCCACATCAAGTTTTTTCAGGGATAGATAAGCTTACTTCCAGATTTTACAGTTTCTTTTTAGAAATTGGAGGACGACTAGAAAGAACAGTGGTCATTATGCTGAGCCTGGAGTCTTACTTGACAGAGCTAATGATCTAGAAAAACCTATGTTGGAAAATGTCACTTTATTATATGTGTCTGGAAGTACAGATGGGAAAACAGGTTTTTTTCCTTTTGAAGCAGATTCATTAAGTGTTTAGAAAGAGGTTCTCTTTGCACCGCCTTCCCCAGCTTGGGTGTCTGGAGACTAAATCTAAACTCTGTTGTCTCGTGTCTGTGTTGGGGAGATGGCTGTTTTTGCCATTTATAGCAGACCCCTGTCCTCTGCATTGTCCACTCTCAGCACCTGCTCCTGGGCTCCAGAGCATCCAGGTAACAGTCAGCTCGGAGGAGCTGTACCCCAGCCTGGCCGGAGAGACGCTGCGTCCTGCTTTGCTGACGGTCTCATACCCAGGGTGTTGTTTCGGAGTCTCTGCAGCCCTGAGCTGCCCCTAGGCTCTCCCCTTCCTCCATTACTAAGAGAAAACTCAGGCAGGTGACAGGAATGTCTTCTACGTCCTGTTGTCTCCAACTCAGTTTCTTTGTGTCTTCCCCTCCCTTTGTCCTCCTGAGAAGGAATCCCGCCAGCAGCTGAGGCAAGTTGGGTGTGCCTGGAGTTCTGGGACGTTGCTCTGGGCGCCGTCCCTCCATCTCCATCACTGGATCCTTTCCTTCCTCTACAGAGCATCCCTGTGCCTTTGAGAGGATGTCCTGTCGCCTTCTGTCTTTAAATGCAGCATTAATCAGGAATGTTCCACACTCTTTGAGCCCCTGTAGCCTGGGCCCTGCCAGTGACATGCCCCCTGGGAGGCCCTGGGACCACCAGTTAACCCATTCTGTGGCTGTCCCGCTGCCCCGTCTCCTCACCCTTCCTGTTGTCCTGCTGCCTGAATAGAAATGGTCCCGGGCTTTCGGGACTCTGGGTTAGGAGCTAGACCTGGCTTTCAAAGCCCAGTTCTGGCATCTTTTCTCAGCTATGATTATAATCAAAAGTCATCTTATACAAAAAGGTGACCTAAGTTAATATATTGGATTTTATAGGCAGCGCTTAAATGACATGCACAGATGAAACTACTTTCATTGAAAATGTGTTTCCAGATATTGACAGCTCCAACAAAATGGTATTATTCTTAGAAAGTGAGGCAGTATTTTCCCTGATAAAAACGAGAGTGAAATCTATCTCATAACTATTGACCAGTAAAGCATTTAATTAAGAAAATATAAGGCAAAGCATGTCTTTTCGTGGACAAAGAAGTCAATTCGCAGCTTCTCGCTTGTCCCGCTGGCCCTCTCTTGGCTCGTTCACGTGGGGACGCCGGGCAGAGCCTGGCACAGTCCTGCACGATTTGATCGGCCTTTTCCCCTCCCCGATCTTATACCCTGCTCTGTTTCAGGTAGACTCTAACTTTACAGAGAAGAATTTTTCTCTATAACTTTTTTTCCCTAAAAAATTGTAACACCGTTAGGGAAATAGCCAATAAGTTCAGATGACATCTTAGTGCCTGCTTTTTCAGTTTTTACGTTTTGGTAAAACAGTGCTTGAAAAAGTTATGGTACCTAATTTGGACTCTTAGTGAAAGGAGAGGAAGGATTTTTTTTTAATCCACTGAAGATGAATATAAAATAACGTTGCTTAATCAAAAAGAAAGCTCTCCGCTACTCTACCCAAAGGCATGGTCATTTTAAATTCCGTTTGATTAGTCAAGTGAGTTGCTTTGACTTCCTGTAATAACATTCTGTTTTTTCTCTAGTAAAGGACAGCCCTGTAGTTCAGTCCATTGCAGGTTTAATGGGGGCATATGTTACCAAAAATGTTAAAGTATTTGTTTTATTTATCAGATCAGGGTGATAGGCTTGAAAGTTCCCTTTTCGGGAGATACAAAAAGGTTTTCTACACTCTTCCGAGCAGTCTCTCTTTACCAGTGACTTGTGTTGTTTATATCTTCCTCCCTCCCTCCTTCTCTCTTAGTGTCCGTTTGTCTGTCTCTCTCCTATACATACAGAGAGCTTTTCTTCATACCGAGCCAGGGAACAAGAGAGGTGTTTTCCCTTCTGTTCAGAGGCCTCCATGTCTCTTTTCCCTTGACTGGGACGTGTATAATTTGCTCTGCTGACAGGGACCCAGAGAAATAGTGTTGGGGATTTTCCTTTTGACTGGTACCTCGTGAGCACAGATGACGCATGGGAAATAGAGAAAAGGAAGGAATATGAATGGTCCGGCGGTGGAGGAGGGACCAGCACACTCACAACTGGCCCTGTCCACACTCTCTGTGGACCCAGCACTTGCAGGGGTCTTGGAGACGCACTGAACCTTAGAGCTGTGTCGTCAGCCACACGCCCTCACCCTTCCCCCTTGTGACCAGCAGCTGGATGTGTGCAGCAGGGACCTTCACCCTAGATGGTGTTGTCTTTGGGATTTACCAAAGTAAACGCGTGGCAGCTGGTGACAGAGTAGCGTATGTGATGTCTGGACTTGCGTGATGTGCCCGCGAAGTGGGCGTTTGAGAGGCTCACTCAGTCGTGGGGCTCCTCCTGCATCATAGGCTGGATGTATTCCGTCAGAATTTGGTCCGTCTTCATAAGAATCCCGGGTCTGGACGTCCAGGCTCTCCGATGCCGTGGTGCACCCTGGAGCTCATTTCTCACTAGCTACTCGGGACTTCTTCAACTTCCTTTAGGCTTACAGGCAGAACATTTAAGGGGCCAAAGTTCATTTCCCTAACGACAGGATAGCTAGGAGAGTTGAAAGTAGCCAAGGAGATAGTGCCAGTGTAAGACCGGGGAGATAATACTGGTTTAATGATTGATAAAGCTGTGGCGGGTCTTAGAGGCCGTTCAGAGTCATCACAAAAATGTTAGGTAGGAGCTCTAGAAAATGGATTATTGGACATTGTTGGGAGACCAGCATGGCATAATTCTAATGAAGAAAATACCAGAAAGTGAGTTCCAAATATGACCCCTATGTTTTCAAATGTATTGAAGGGAAAGAGAATACGTGTCTGCACACACACACGTGTTTTCCGGGACCAGGGTTCTTCACGTCCAGGATGAGGGGGGCTGGGCTGGGTGATCTCTGAGTCACCACCTGGGGCTGAGATTTTATGATGGTAGATAGTGACTTTTAACTAAACTTGTGGTTTGGGAAGTAATAGGTTCACAGTCTTAATTTGGCTAATACTACCGGCCTCTAAGCTTTGTAAAGTCCTTTAAAATATCTGTGCTGAATTTTAAATGAGAGCAATATTTACCAAACATTTTCCTAGAATTTCAACAAGAAAAAATGTGTCTACCGCATCAGAACATATGCTTTATTTATAGAAGTGGACAATGAATTATCCTTTGCCTTTAAATAAACTCCAGAAAACTGCTGTCTAGTCATTACCCCAGCCCCATTGTTTATTAACTGGGTAACCTTGGACATGCTGGTAACTTCTCTGTCCCTTAGTTTTTGCATCAGCAGAATGGGGCTAATAATAGTGCCTGTTTCATAGGAAACAGGTTAATTAAATTGTGTAATACACGTGAGGTTCGCACCGGTTCCTGACACAGGTGCTTGGCCAATGGTGACTGGAAGCCCCTCCCTCCTGCCCTCCCTCCCCTCCTCCTTCCCTCACATCTCTCTCTCTCTCTCTCTCTCTGTGTCTCTCTCTCTCTCTGTCTCTGTCTCCATCTCGTGGAGATAGAGCTTTCCTACCAAACCATGGCAGTTCCTTTCCTGGGACAAGGTATATACTCACGCTCTGAACTTCGGTCACCCTGTCAAGGAGGTGGGTTTCATAATGGTAGTCAGAATAGTGCCCTCTTATAAATGACCGGTGGCTCTGGTCATGCAAAGTCTGTCCTGAATTGTTGAAATCTAAAATAGCTGAAGTGAAAAATAAAATACCTTGCACGCTGATTGTACATCATTCTGGCCTATCTTTTTGATGCAAATGAGTTCTTCTAAAATGATAACTGCTTTTTACCATTCTGTTTATTTCTAGTCTTTAATAAGAAGATTGAGGAGTCACAAGCGTATATACTGTATGGATAAGCATTGCTAACTTGGTGGCATTATCTTTTCACAGACCAGAGAAGGGGTTAGAGTCCTTAAGTTAAATAGCAGATTGGGATATTTGGGGTGGGGGAGTGTCAAAGGCAAAGAAACAAGATTTAAGAGCTTAGAAGAAGATAGAGGTTGCTTGTCTGACCTGCTTTCAGATGAGGAAACAGAGGCTCAGCGGTGGGGTGATCTGAGGTGACCCGGGAAGTGACGGGGCTGTTTTCAAGGTGTGCTTTCTGCTGGGGTGAGTCGGAGTGTGGTGGAGGGGCATTTGGTGACCATATGGTACAGAGGCTGCCTGGCTTGGTCCATTTTGCTGCTTGTTGCCTTTTTAAAATAGAGTAGATCTTTGTTGAATAAATGTATTTGAAGATAGATTTGTTGGGAGGTTGGGGAAAGAGATTATCTGACCCCTAGATGGTGGAAAAATATTGTACTTGTGAGAGATGGAAGACGGAAGAAAAGGAAACTGAAGTCTGTTTCTCTGGAAGCCTATGGGGGGGGGGGGGCTCTGTGCACAGGAGCGTGGAACCAGGTCGCCCTGGGTTGAAATCTGTTACAGCCGGATGACCCGGTGCCCCAGGTGCTACCTCTCATTGCCTGTGGAGCTGTCACCTCCTCTGTTCTGCCTGTTGTTCGTCTGGGCCACCCTGCATAGCCCAGGTCAGGCGTTGGGGATTCCCTAGTGGTTAGAAAGGACGTGGTCCTTGCCTCACAAAGAAATGTGTCAGATGTGCATGCATGCATGTATGTACACACACACACACACACACACACACACACACACACACACACGATGGCAGACGGAGGCCAGCTTGGGAAAGAAGGGCAGAGGGCTGGGAGGACACAAAGCAGAGAAGCCTGGTGGTTGGAGGAGGGGATCTAGACTGCGGCCTCTGGCATCATCTTTCTTTTTGAAGTCACTTATCTGACTGCTGCGAGGCAGAGCCCTCTGAGGATGATGACGGTGTCTGATGTCTTTTGTCCACCTGTCACTCACATGGCATCTAGCAGGGGCCTTGACTTCAGAATTCAGTGAATACAGAACTCGTTGAATTTCTAGTCCTACCAATTCAACTTTTTTCTGAGTCAGTGACAATTTGTTGAGTGAGATAATGATTGACAGTCAAAAGTATAGATTGACTTTGACTAAATTTGGTTCGTGGCTGATTGTGCATCTTCAGGGTATACAAATGGTAACCAATAAAGCTTTTAAACAGGCATCTCTTTTGCAGTGTTTCTGTAGATTTCAATTTAATTTAAACTGGATGTAAGTTATAGATCTCAGTGTTCCAATGGAAGAAATCAATCCTTCCATCTTAAAGTAATTTTATAAATTTATTGAGCAGTTTTGATATTTCTCCACTAATCTCATTTTCTTCATTAAAGTTTTTTATTATTAGGTAATACACATTTGTTATAAAAACTAAATATATGTATAAGTGAAAAGCAAGCAGTTTAAATCTAATGTGTATTGATGTATTTATTTGATTGTATTGAGTGAATTCAAAGAACTTTATAATGAAAAATTCCCTGAAGAGTTGGAGATAATCTGTGCCTAAAAATAAAAGTCTTAAAAATTGATTTTTTCCCTCAAGAGCCAAATGCATGAACCATGCTTTGATTCTGATTTATGGCCATCAAAACTAAATTCTAGATTCAGTAGATGTTTTGCAATTTGTCATCCTGTTAAACTGTGTTCTCTGCACTTAGGAAGTGAAATATGAGCAGGAGGGTTGGCGGACACACTAGAGATTGCTGCCTTCCGTGCTCTTCTAATCAGCCTTCTGTTAGAGTGGGAGGGGGAGCCTCAGGGTCCTAAGTGTAAGCTTTCCCCTGGCCCCCGCGCCCCCTGCCTTTTCGTACATAGGCCAAACATAGTAATTGCCGTATTTTAGTTAGAGAGTTTTAATTGCATGCTATTGTGGTTCTTTATCAGAACAAACTAGGTACAACTTCTAAATTGTATTTTGTTATTTCTGATACTACAGAGTCACTGATAAGTCACTGAACTGCCATGTATGTTTTTCAAATTAACAATTGATTATATATCATAGCAGACTGTACATTCTGTACAACACAGTTTTTAGGAGCCGTTTTTAGGAGCTGAGCCACTTTCCCTTTAGTGTATTTAAGTGCCTCGTTGAAGGTGATGCTCGACTATGTTCATCTTGGCTTCTGTCTCAATATTGGTCAAGGTTAGAGCTGAGTGTTCTTTAGAAAAGTAAAGATCTGATTTTAAGTAGTGTTTGTATCCTACAGGCCATGTGTGTGTTTTAATCCTCTGTTTTTGTTTTTGTTTTAAATTTCCTTAAAGGGTTTTAAATCTTTGGTTAGGTTAAATTTTTTTTTTAAAGAATTGTTTTAGGAAATACCTCTCCATCTATTTATGAAAGTACTTTTCTTTATTTTATTTTTAAAATGCTTATTATCAGATGTTAAAAACAAAAAACAACTTTAACCCGAATGTATTTTGTTCCTGTGCAGAGCTGTTTCAAAGCTGTCCCACATACTAGACGTTTCTGAATTAGAAATTCACATAATAATGAATTCTGCTTATTTTGCTTCTCCACAAAGGTTTGTTGTACGAGCTTAAAATAAGACTGCAGCTGATTCGTGTAACACATATTAACTGTTTATTTAGTTTAAGTACATGTCTGTATCTTTCATTTCTGATCAACCTGAAAAATTTGCATGCTGCACAGCAGCCATCTTCTTTTATACTTTATTAAATATCTGTCAATTATAAATATCAAGGTTTTACATTAATGTCAAGATAGTACATCAAAAATTCATGGAATATGTGACTTTTTCCAAGGGTATTTAATACTTAATGCATTTGTGTCATTTTTCTTTCCAGAGATATTGACAGGTTTTATTAAGTGTTTGTTAGGGAGATTTCATTTTTATCAAGGGACTATAAAGAGAAGCTGCATGCTGAATCAATTTTTTAGAGCCAGAATATTGTTCATTTTTTTCATCTTCAAACTCTTGTAATCCATAGGTTTTATTTAAATTTCTTCTTGGTTTATTTTTGTTTTATGTGAGTGATAGTTCAAGACAGAACTTTAATAAGGATCAAATATGCTGACTCTAGTGGTTTTTAATTTCCTTAAGCATAGCTACCAGACCCATGCAATATGGTAAATTCTTCAAAATGTCATACTTACATATTTAGCAATATTACTTCTTTTTATTGAAGCTAAACAAATGATTTTAGATATTAATCTTTCCCAAACATAGTGATTATTTTGTACCAGGTACAATATTACTGTGTCTCATCTGGAACACCTCCCGTGTCAGGAGAGGGAGTAGAAGAGAGCTTCACGGGGTTGCTGGGCTTGACATAAGAAAACAAGACTCCTCTTTAAAAGTGAGCTCCGTGGGGCTTCAAGTCTGACGATGAGCCATGGCAGCTGTTCACATCTCCAGCCTCAAATATTTACAATGCTCAAGAAAGTGAAAATATCAGTCACTTAAAAATCTGCAGAAAATCCATGCCTGGTTTCTAAACCTGAATTTACGGGGAGGGTGGAGAGCCGGGAGGGTGCTAGTGCTTGGCTGACCCCATGGCCTGCTCCTGTTGGGCCCTGGTGCCCCGGGGACCCATCCCTGCCGTCCTTCTGCACTGCCAGACGGACCCTCGCCCACCCCATGTGTGTCTGTGACTTGGAAACAGCTATCTCAACTAGAACCAATCAGCCACAATAAGTAAGTTTTCTGCTTTCATTTACATTGTTATTTTAAAAGTACAGGTTAAGAATGTCTTCTGTTGGAGAAGGCATGTCATGATAAACAAAACCGTTGTAAGATTTTGCTCTATAAAGTGAAGGATGTTCAGTTATCCTCCCTATAAAGTGTGAGCTTAATGACTTTTATCTAAGAACATTTTTAGGAACTTTCAATTAAGTTCAGGTTAATATTATAATTTTTAGAAGACTGTATTTTTAAACCTTAAGGCTTGGCTTGTAAAAAAAAAATCATCTGTCTGCAGCTTAAATAGTGTTGGGAATAGACATTGTTCTTATTCTTCATTTTTGCGTGGTATATGAAAATATTTATTTTTAAAGTTAAACGCTTTTCACATGCAAATCATTTCAATATTTGAATGTTTCAAGATCCTTGTAAAACTATTATATAATAATTTAAAGAAGTAGGATAGATTTGTTTTTTTTTTTTAGAAACCATATTTTTCTTAAGTAAAGCTGAACCATTCTGGATAAACCCAGTGTGGGTTTACGGTGAATTGCTGCGAAGGCCTCGTCCTGGGAAATAAAATTGCGGCCGTCACCTATTCTGCCATGAGACCAGTAGGTGGCGCTGGCGTCACAGGCGTGAGAGCCCCTTTGAAACGGAAGTTCCTTGCCTTTCTGCAAAGCTTCAGATTCTGCTTCAGTGGAACAGTTACGTCCATGTGTCTGTGGCAGAATAGCTTTTTTTAAAAATCAGAATTACTTACAGTGGGCACACCCTATTTTTTAAGCAGATAAGAACAACTATTTCTAACCTATTCTGCAAGTATTCTGTGACTCTACAGCCAAAATAATCTTGAAAATTAATCTGAATATGAAAAAAAGAATATATATAACTGACTCCCTATAATGTACACCAGAAACTAACATGACATTGTAAATTGACTATATGTCAATAAAAAAGAAACTGGAAAAAATTAATCTGAAGGAAGCATTTACACTTTTTCCCCGAGTTTTCCTTATGACTTCATCAGGAGTGTGAGCATGAACCTGTTTTTTCAGTGAGAAAGATACATAAATAGTAGGAAGGGAGATATTTTGGAGTTGATTTTCCATCTTTTGGGGCCTTGGGGAGGTCACCATTGTTTGAAGAGTTTTCGTAGAGTCCAAAGCTACTTAAAGCTCTTTGAGTGTTGATACATTCTTCCTCAAGTCATTTTGACATTCAGCATTCTAATTTTGAAAAGTGCCATTTTTTCTCCTATTCGATAAGTCACACTCTTCTGGGGAGAAGGGTCAAATTTTTTAATACTTGCGGAATTTAGCATTGAACTTTACCAGCTTTCAAAATAACATAGTGTGTCCCACAATTCAAATGATTTTAAAATATTTTAAAATAACAAAAGCAGCAATCCTTCCCCACCTGGCAGAGTTTGGAAAGCGGTGGGGTGAACAACACTCCCGGAAGATCAGACAATGTAAAGTTGGATTTTATTAAAAGTGAAGGGAAATTTTAGCGTTTGAATTCCTTTATCTTTCAAATTCTGAAGTTTTCCTATGGTTCTTATCCTCAAATTAATTTTGGGTGGAGGGGCAGTTGTCATCTGCTGAGTTTGTACTTTTATGAGGGAAATCCTGAGCACCGTTGTGGTCTAGTTCCATAATTAAACAGAAAGCATCTTTAGGACTCTCAGGACACAGCCTCTCATTTCATTCATTACAAAGAAGGGGCAATAAGAAGCATTTTCTCCTCGAATCTCTGCTTGACTATGGAACTGATTTTTTTTAACCCAGAGAAGGATTTTCTGATCTTCCTATAGCAGCTAGAAAATGCCCCGGGGCAATAGGTTATTTACTATTTTGACTTAAAGTGTATCTTCTTTAATTTCATTTTTATTATCACAACATTTATGAACTATGTCAATATCTCTCTGTATGTTGACTTCTCTTCCAAAGGGTTAAAAGTGGGCGAAGAACTAGAGGGGAGAGGCAGGCACCTGGGAGCTAGCACCCAATTGGCAGCCTTTTGTAAGATATAATTTGCCTAAAATTGCGCGCAGAGCACAAGCTTTTGTTTTCTAATTGATTTACGGTTTGAGCCACTTTTACCTCATCCCCTACTGTCCTGCGTCCCGTGCCAGCGAGCACATTACAGGGAGCGATGATAAATTACCGCGCACTTGTGATGCTAATGCGTCAAGAGTAAAAACCGCACACTACACGGGGCTTCGTGCATTAACAGTGGTGCCGAGACCCTGCAGCAGCATCTCATTTGTATCTCAGAAATCACCATTTGTTCATTTGATCACTTACTGCAGTCTGTCTATCAGACTGTAATGGAAACTGAAGATTAAAATTATACCGTTACAGCTTTTAATTTCTTAATTGAGACAAAGTTTTTAAGTGCTTGAAAGGTCTAAGGTGGGGGAGAGTGTTGTGGAGAGAAAATAGGAAATGTATAAAATGTTCTCGCAAGTGTGAAGTTCGAGATATTTTTGCCAAATGTTCTTCTGTCCAGAAAAAAAAAAGTGGTGAAATTTAAATATGCCGATCTCTGCTTTATTATATTTGTTTGTAACATTTGTTTCCTGATTCCACACAACCGTGTTATGTTTCCTGATTTTCTGTATCTGTGCCGCGTTTGCCACGTATATGATTCATTTGCGCGTAACAAGTTGATCCCCGTCCAAATGATTTAAGTCAGAGGTAAATGAAAGAAGTTTCAATTTATTAGAGTGCCTTTAATTGTCCCTCTTCCTGATGTACAGAAGAGATTTGAAATCTATTCACAGGGGACGTGCCGCGCATTGCGCAGCAGAGGCAGGCCGGGCGGACCCCTGTCTGGGAGGCTTCGGGTCTCCGCTGAGACGAAATACTCCCGGCGTGGGTGTGCCTACCTCTTGTAAACTCAGTCCGCCTTAAATGTGGTTCCCGTGCCGTGTCTGTGGGTCCCGGGATCGAGATGTGAAGAAGCAGATTTATGGCGGCTGCTGGGCACAACAAATTAAGTTGACAGTGATGGATGAGCGCGTAATAGCGCGATGATCCCTCCGCAGCGCGCCGCGTCCTCCTGCTTCATTTGGCTCTTGTTAGGATCTGTTAGGCAGCTAACTAATGAAATTCTGCTGACTGGTTTCTGTTTTCCCTTTTTCTCTTTTCACCTCTGCTTTCTCAAACCTCGAATTCCCAGACCCATCCTCATGCTCACAAACTGCCCTTGAAGGATTCTTTCACTTATGAGGACTACAGGTGGGTGTGAGGGGTGTGTGTGCCGGGGGTGTGGGGGTATGTGTGTGTGAGGCCTGTGTTGGAGGGGGGTGGTTTCTAAGTGAATCTGGGATCTCAGAAACGAGAGAGGCCTCAGTAAGAAGTGACCTGCACGAGCCTCAAAAAAGAGTCTTTCCGAAGTTACAGTGGGCCCCAGGGACGAGTATCAGCATGCTAATAGCCAGGGAGAAGCTGCCACGAACCTGTAGTGATGGGGGATGAGTGAGGCAGCTAAGGGATGCTCAAGACTAACATCGGTGTGGGGAGGTCGCGAGGGTGGTCTTTTTCTTTCTAAGTAGACTATTTTGGTATAAAGTAGGGACCTTTTTTTTTTAACAAAAAGATTTAATTCAGGGCCCAACGCAATAAAAAATAGTATTCCACATTTTGTAGAGTTCTTAGAGGATTTCTGATCAGAAAGGAGTTAAATTGTCTGCTTTTTGTGGAGGCTCAAAACAGGTACAGGAGTCAGCATTTGAGTGGAAGAGCGTGGGGTTAGTGTGGGGCAGGGCCGGGTGTCTTCGCAGTGGGCAGACCCACAGAGGCCTGGCCCTCCTTCCAGGCCCCTTTCTTCCTGGGGAAGCGTCTTCCCTTAGCCGTTCACTCCTGGCTCTCCTCTGGCCCCCTTTCCTTCCATTCCCTCCCCCTCCTCTCAACCCTAGATTTAATTTTAAATGATGGTGATGGCGACCAACCATCTCCTCTGCTACTTAGGAAAGGATTTTGAAAATTCAGAAGAGTCAGACACCCCTCGACCTCTGGTTGAGTTATGACTGCGATGGGCTTTCAGATGGACCGACTGTAACTCACCTCTTTTCTGATTGTTCCAGGTGGGCAGTCTCTTCTGTTATGACGCGACAAAACCAAATTCCCACGGAGGACGGTTCCCGGGTGACCCTGGCACTGATTCCTCTGTGGGACATGTGCAATCACACCAACGGCCTGGTAAGGACCTCCTCGGGGTCGTGCTTGATCCGGGGGTGCAGCGGTGGCGAAACTTCAGAGTGGACGGTCCACCTACAAGTCTCTGTCCCCTTCCTGCCCCCTTCCCACCCCGTCCCCACCCCCTCCAAAGGGAGCAAAGGAAACTAAGCCATGCCGCCCGCCCCGCCTCCCACAAACAGAAGCTGGTATTTTTCTCGCTGAGTTTACTTAATCCTGAAAACGGGGAACTTGCATCTTACATCACTTTCAGAAACCACAATGAACTGCATTTATTTGCTAAGCCTAGACATACATTGTCTTATTGAACCACAGGCTAAGCCAAAGTTTCTTTTTCTTATTCTTTTTTTAAAATACTGATTTATTCAAACAAACAAACAAAAAACCTTTCTTCTTTCTGGGTTTTCCTTTTACGTCCCTTTTCTTTCTTTGCCGACTGTATTTCCAGTTCTGAACGTGCCTCTCATTCCTGCCCCCCTCCCTTCACCTGATGTGCGGACGTCCTTGGCCCCTTAATTAAGCTGCTTTTGTTCAGGAGCTGGTCCTGGTTTCCCTGGCAGGGGCGGGGCGGGGCCGGAGGAGGTGCGCGCGGGCTGGGGGCTCTTGGCCGTGAACGCAGTAGTCAGTTGGCATCATCAGACATTGAGAAAGTAGGGAGAGGTTGCGATGATTGTTAATCACGACGCGTAAGAGGAAGCCTGCCCTCTGCTTCTCTGCATTCTTCGGATTCCAAGCCTCAGCGGAGGCTGACAGGCTCTCTGTGCTGAGACGGTTGTCTGAGAAAGATTTCCTGATATTAGGAGTTGGAAATGTGATCAGTTTCAGGGTGTTTTGGATTTTTAAACATTATGGTAGTACACTGGTTTGTTTAGTTTTTTGTTCATTTTTTTCTCAGTATCAGCTTTTTTTGTTATCATTAGCAGTATTATAAATAGATTGGAAAAATGCTATAAATGAGTATTTCACATCTAATTCCACAAAATGGCCAGAACACACATAACACGTGCCAGACACTTAAGATAGAATACCCTCGTGCTAGTTTGGGGCGGTCTGTCAACAAGTAATGCTCTTAAATCGTAGAGAAAGAATAATTATACTTTTATAATTATATTTTGCCTTAATTTAGATATGCTTAAATTAATTAGCCATTTTAAGGAATAGTAGCATATTTTATCACTTACTTTCATTAATGAATAAAATTTTTCATTTTATTTTTTTGGTTTTCTTTCAGAGTTATTTTAAACTGATTCTACTACTGAAGTTTTAAAATTTTTCAAATAACTTGATATGTGACAATAGCATTTGTCTTTTTTTGGATTTGATCATTGATCCCCAAATTTGATTGATCATTGGGGTTTTTTTTAATTTCTAAAATTTAAAAAGTATATACTTTACTGTATACAAACAAAGCCAATTAAATGAAACAGAAGCCTCTAGAGTGATACTCAGAGGTGTCCTTCCCCACCAGCCCTCGGCCCCACGGCCCCCATGGGCTGTCGGCTCCGTGCCTCCTGGTAACTGGTAACTGGCTCTGTGGCAGTCTCTCCCATCCTTCCACTGTGCCTTTGCACCTTCACAGGCTCACATACATGCTAATTTTGTGTTGCTTTCATGTAAACTATTCACTTTTTTACCCCTAAAGGTAAAAGTTAGTTTATCTCAAAATAAAAATAATGAATTAATGACTACTAATGCTGTGTTTTCTCCAGTACTGTTCACAAAGTCTTTAACCCACCACTGTCCTGGCAAAAATATTCTTAACTTTGAGAAGGTTTGCACGGGGTGTCAGGACTCTTCTTACAGTGGTGTTCTCTCTGCATTCCCAACTGCGCTGTACCTTGGCTCAGCTGTTTCCCATCACGATTATAAGACTTCATGCGAAATTTTGTCTGGTAGGATTCAAGACTCTATTTTAACGTGATGAAGTTGTGTGTTATACATATTAACAGTTAATCTCTTTTTTAAAATAAGGCACTTGAAATTAAGGCTTGGCTTTTCAGACAGTAGATTTCTTTTTTGTGTGTGTCTTTCCTGACAGTCATTGTCTGTCTGATCTGACTACCACTGAGGGAGTAGATAGAAATTTGTAACCCAGCAACGCTGTGTGCTTCTGACAGTGTCCCCAAACCTGGTTGTGGGGGTAGAAATGGAAGAATCAAGTCTGTGACAGTGATTGCAAACCAGCAGCACAAGAAAAGCACAAGAAAGTAAGAGGCTGGGTGGTACCTAGGCCAGGCCGCAGACTGGGGAACGGGCACTGATTTCCCAGCCGCTCGGAGGAACAAAGATAGACAGGTTTATAGGGCATCATCGTGTTCAGCTGTAAGAAGCAATGTGTCTAAATTCTGCATGACTCGTTCAGAATGAAAGGGAGCAGCAGTTCGCGTTCCCTTCCTCGAGGTTGTTCCATTTATACAGAGGAGGGCACTTCTGAGTGCTTTTTAGGCCACTATTAGTTTCAGCAGGTAAAGCGTGTTGGAACGAGCAGCCGTTGTATGTGAATGTGTGACTGCCAATCAGGAGGACAGGGCTTTGGGAGAGTCAAGCAGAATTGAGGGACGCTCTCCTTCAAAGGCCTTTCTGTTGAGAGTTGAAAAATCGGAAACGTTTAGATTTGCATGAGACTTCCACTCTCCAAGTGAAAGGCCAGGTTTTTACAGTAGCAGACAAGGCCACTGCTCCGACTGTCCTCACTACATCCCCAACACACAACGGTCTGGTCCCCACACACCCACCACAGGGCATTTGCACCTGCAGTTCACATGGCCTGAAACACTCCCTGCCCATCTGCACGACTGCCCACAGACCTCAAGCAAAGCTGTCCTGAGCCCCATGCGTAGGATGGCCACACCTCCCCTCCCACAGACTCCTTCCTGCCCTCTGTCCGCTGTCTGCTGTGTTTCTCCCTCTCAGTTTGTGTGTCATTGGCCCTCTCCCTTCTCTGCCACTTCTGCTTTCCTTCTGCCTGTGTGTGCTCCTGTCCCATCCCTGTGACCAGCCGCGCCGTGGAATGCTAGGCTTTCAGGCCTAGGAGGTCACAGGCAGTCCTCATTCCATGCCCCCTTGTCAAAGTCAGGTTTGGGGGTCATAAAAGTGATTTTGATGTTGGGCAGGAACTTCATGGAGCTGACTTTTTAATCAAGTGTTTGAACTGTTCTGTGAGTGAAGATGAGTCCAAACCCCGGCTTCGCTCATTCCTCGCTACTTTCATATTTCATGCAGTCTTTGCAGATCAGAGGAGTGAAGGATTTCTGGGTACATGGTGAGTCAGCCTTTGGTTTGGGGATAGTAGGTTTAACGAGTAGGATTATCTGGTCTTCCATCCCCAAATGCCACTCCCTGGACTCAAAAGTAATTCTTTGAGCTGTTGGCACCTTTATTACCAAGTAGCTCTTGTAGCTGTCTTAAACTTGGACTCTCCAGGATAAAATGAGGAGATCAAAGGAATGAATGAGGATTTACAGACAATCTAATAGATTGGGGGGGCTGCGCTGAGGGACAGACTTCTGAGAGGAGCTTTTAAAAGTGTGAATTGGGGACCCTATTCTCGCCACCCCTAGGGGGGTTCAGACATCAAGTAGATATTCTCCCAGGCCGTGTCAGGTGTCAGGTACAGTGGGCTAAGCTCCAGGGCAGAGAGGTGAAGAGGGAGCCGCAGGTACAACACAGATAAATACCCTGGTGTTGCGGGGAGGGGCTTTGGGGGGCCCAGAAGGAGGGTGGGATGAGGGGAGGCATCTTAGGGCTCAGGCAGAACGGGGGCAGAAGGTAGTCGCAGGTGCAGGAGAGCGGGGACAGCAGCCCGCGTGGCAGGCGGGTGGTACATCAGGAGGCCGGGGCCTCCCTGCAAACTGGCCTGGCTCAAGAATTTGGATTTCGTTCCCAAGGCAAAGTGGACCACCACTGAAAGGTTTACACAGGGGGTCAACCATGTGTGTTGTGAGGGATGCGGGAGGGATGGCCCTGGAACTTCAGACCAGTGGGAAGGTTTTGGCCCAGGAGAAGCCAGGTGGGAGGAGTAAGGGCCTCGGCCAGGCAGGGATGAGGAGACAGACAGAAGCCAGAGGGCGACGTGGAGGGTAAAATCTGACCAGCTGAGGCACAGTTTCCTGGTGACTTGTGGGCTGAGACCATGATGTTGCTTGGCCCCCTGTAGGACGGGAGAGATTAGGAGGAGATGCCGGTTTCCAGTGCAGTCGGTGGATTTTGGGTATTTCTTTGTGATGGGTTTAGAAACTCACAGTGTACGTCTCAGCAGAAAGAAAGTGAATAGGATACAGCAAAGTGGTTTTATTTTTCCTCTGCTTATCTGAGAGTTTTCATTCCTCTAGTCTCAGCGTAAACTAGGTACAGAATTCAGAAAAGGGCTTTTCTTTCTCTCTGCTTCTTTATCTAGTGGAAAACCCACTTTGGGTTCTTAAAGGCCGAATAGTAGATAAAGATGCTATTTGCAAGTCGATCAAGAGTTCTCCAGAGATGCCGGCTCCCTCCTTGGGGGGCGCACATCACATGTTTGGAGTGTGGGTGGGCTCAGAGGCAGTAACTTTGTAATAAATGATTGGCTGAGACCAGCAAGTGACCATCTGTACAATACTTGTTTCTGAAGAGTGCGTCCCTCACTGCAGACATGAGGCCTTCCATGAGGATTTCTGGTGTGAATAGAATTAATTAAAATAACCAAGCAGTTCTTTGCTCAGTTTTATGAAGCAAGTAGAACGCACCCCTTAAAAGGAGCTTCGGGTATCTCTCATCCTCTAATTGCTCCAAAAAGGCCCCCCCCCACCCAGCGAGAGCACTAAGGTGTGTCGTGTCCTCCTTTCTCCCGTGGCCAGATCACTACCGGCTACAACCTGGAAGACGACCGCTGTGAGTGTGTGGCCCTGCAGGACTTCCGGGCTGGAGAGCAGGTGGGTTCGCGCGCTCTCGGAGCCCGTGGGCCGGCCCTTGGGTACTCCCCTGGCACTAAATAATTTTAAAAGGGTATTTAACTTAGGCAGAAAAACTTGAGATTCCTATTTAAGGGTTGTTTCCTGGAATACATACTGAGACCCAAGGTTGTAATAAACGTGCCATATTAGTCTAACAAAGTTTCGTGAAAAAGGTTCATGAACCCCCCTGCTACCTGCAGGGTTGCCGCAGCGTCTGGAAGAAATGAATTTCCGACAGACACTGCCTCAAACTCTTCTTCCAGAAGCCTCTGCTATAGTCGGCAGAGAGGAAGAGGGTGGTGGACTTTGAAGTGCTGTTGTAAAGTAACAGTCTGGCTGTCCCTGGGAAGGAGTTGGGGGCAGGGCAGCCGGCCGGCCTCAGGGGTCCGGCTCCTTTGTGTGCTCGGAGGCCCAGGGGATGCTCTCCTCACCCAGCCAGTCCCCAGCTCGCTGCACATGACATTCAAAACAGGTGCACGGAACTTCAGAGCTGTTTGTCTCCTTAGTGTGAAGTCACATTGAGTACGTAAGAACTGACCCTTTGCCCTGCTCTGTACTGGGAATGCATGTTGAGTTTCTTTTATGTCTCTTTATTTTTTCTTTACTGCTTCTCAGATTTACATTTTTTATGGCACTCGGTCAAATGCAGAGTTTGTGATCCATAGTGGCTTTTTCTTTGACAATAATTCACACGACAGAGTGAAAATAAAGCTTGGAGTGAGTAAAAGTGACAGGCTCTACGCTATGAAGGCCGAGGTCCTGGCTCGCGCTGGCATCCCAACGTACGTAGAGAAAAATCTGTTCGCTCTTTCCTGTGGTACTTGAAATACTTCCAGGGGCATAGTGTTAAATTGGCGCGTTAATAAAACTTCCTGACTGTAGTTTGTCTAATCCCCTTTATCCCTTTTATACGGCAAATCCAAACCATTGAGTTGCAGAGTGACTTACCAACGTTTTCAGATAAATGTAATTGTGTCATTAGAAGTGTCCACAGCTGGTTCTGGGGGAAGTGGCCTGAAATCCTTGTTAAGTTAAATAAGTGTCTTGGTGTCATTAATGTCTTTCACCTTGAAAAGGTTAACGACCTGGATCAATTTGTTGCATTTAATTCTTTGCCACCATTAGTTTCTGTAAGGCAGCCATGATCCTCAGCGATTTCAAGAATTTCTGGTTAAATTCATGAAGAATTTCTTGCATTTGAGGTGCAAAATGATAAGACAAGAATTATGATGTATTAGTTCTCCAGGGAATGCAGGAACCATTCTTAATGAAAATGGATTATCCAGACCTTTTTTTTTATTGAACCTGTCAATATTTGATTAATGATGAAAGCATGAACTCAGCGTAAATTATCGTTAACATTTTTTAAGAACCATGGGTATGCTTAATTCTCTCAATGTGCTATATGCAACCTAAGGCCATGACATTTCTGTAGTTCAGGTGAGGAGTTGGGGTGACTCCTCCTCAAGGATGACCACACGAGTGTAGGCTTAGGGACTTACCTTCAGAGCAGTAGGCAGGGACAGCCGGGTCACTGATTTTCCTTCTTCCTCTCCTCAGTTCCAGCGTTTTCGCGTTGCATTTCACGGAGCCACCCATCTCTGCCCAGCTTCTGGCTTTTCTCCGAGTTTTCTGCATGACTGAAGGTAAATCATTTCAGGGGGAAAAAAATGATGTTGACTTTTTTTTAAATTCATGAAGTGGGAGGCCTAGGGATTCAGATTAAGGATAAAATTGCTTAAAATTAAAGCACTTTTTGGGGCAGGAGTAAGATGGCCATATTGGAGAAAGAAGAAATTGATCTGTTTTATCCTGGAAATATTATATTAAATCCTCGATGTGTTGTTTGTATGCACTTATGATGAATAATTCTCTGCTGCGTTGGAAGAAAATGTAAAATGTCTAACTATATCAAAATTCTGTATCTGTAGATGGGAGTGTTTGATATGCTTATTACCCAAGGCCGCAGAGCCTGATTGCAGTCACAGGGTACTAATGTCTTTAATTCAATCGGACAAGTTCATGGTCAGTTGACGCTGAACTCATGTGGTCGGCCATGGCGCACGTGAGCCAGACACGTCATTTGTTAACTAGCTTCTGTTGTGAATCTGAAATTGCCAGCAGGCCTTTTAATGCCAGGCATCCAGTTGGAGTAAATAACAGTGCAAACAGAATCTGTTTAAATTACAAAATGTTCTTGCCTATAGCCTCTTATTTCAGGCACACAAAGAGTTAACTCTATGTATTGAGCATTCCGTGTATGTTTCCCTAAGACAAGCCATGTGGGGCTTCTTGTACTGAGATTTGACTTACTGAGGTTGTGTTTTCATTTTTCATCCAAAAATAGACTCCTCCAAATCCCCTGGTCACGAGGCTCCATTTTTAATTGTGTGTGAGCCTGCTGGTGTCGTAAGCTACCTTGGATCCTGCGCACAACAGATTGGGTGGGAACACGTGCGTGAGTGAGTGAGTGCCGCCTAACTGAACAGACAAATAAGCGTTCTTCTGAAGGAAGCTGTCCGAGTGCTGGGGAGAGGGCAGTTGGCGCCGGAGCAGAAATGCTGGCCGCTGCGGGGAGTCTGCTGGGCTCTGCCGTCCGGCTCCCTGGCTTTAACTTCTGCATCCAGAGAAGTGCCACCCAGATCCCAGCTTGATGTCAGGATGGAGGTAGAAGCAACTTAGTCCTGAAACACAGACAGGCACGCATTTAGACACCAACTCCAGAACCTAAAGAGGTGCGAGATGCTCCTTGGCGCTTATACGAAGCCGTGTCGCCCTAGCCTCACTGTCCTCGAGTGAGAGCTTTGGTGACTTTGTGCTCTGGTAGTGGTTCATCAGTTCAGAGCAGTGGACACGAGTTAAGGGTTAACTGTGGGCTTTCCTTGCACATAATATAGGGGTACAAACTTGAATGTCACAGTTCATTTCCTGAAGAAATTTGTCACTAAGAGGGATGATGCTGATGATAATTCCTGTAATTTGGGAGCCACCGTGACGCTGCATGTGGTACAGACTTTGTTCATCCTCATCAGCCTTGTGGGAAGGAGATGGGGTGGTCACAGAGGAGAGCAACTTGTCCACTCAGCTGGCAGGTGACGGCCCCGACTTGGGACCCAGCTCTGCCGACCCAGAGCCTGCACCCCCGACACCCACGTGGCTCCTGCTGGTTTACACGGAGCCCTACGATGGCAGGGGGTCCATGGAGGGTCTGAGAGGGAAGAGGGGAGGGAAGCCTGCTCCCGGAGCTTTTGGTTCATTTCCTGAGTGTTCCAGGCAGGTTGATGGCCTTTCGTAGGTTATATATATTTCTCCAGCATGTGAAGTGAATCCAGTTTCACTGTTAAAAAGCAGCAGAGAGAAAACTCTGCTTCAGCCTCTGAGCTCCCCAACGTTAATTAAAGGGTATAACTCGGGTAGGTTGAGGAAGAAAACAAAAACAGTAACCTTGGTATTGGGGGCCTCTAGAAGGAAATTTCTTCCACTCAAAAAGCATTTTAAAAAGCTTCATTCCTTTGTAAAAAGTCTGTAAACTGAAGGATCAAAAATCTAAAAATCCTGAATTTCGTCGTGATCTTTTGCTAACAACTGCAACTTAATAATTTTTTTTTAACATTAGATTAACTTCTGTTTTCTTTTTAAAAAACACCCTGCTTGAATCATTTTAGGTCCTTCGATTCTCTTTAGTGTCTCTTTAGTCACAGAGAGACAATTTGTCTTGTCAAGACAATTGATGGGGTCTTTGAATCACTCCAACTAATGCTAAGAAAAGTTTGGTTTGCTGGCAGCAGAAGTTCTTCCATTTGAATTGTAAATAGTGACAGCTGTGGGGCACTTTGCGCTGAAAGAGACACTGTTTCATAATTACATAAGAAGCAGGGGTCTGTTTCCTGAGCATGAATAGGATCGGCATGTTTTGGTCTTTTGAAGATAATGTGCCAGGAGATAAAGTGCTCAGAGCAGTTGCTGAATTATTCCCTCTTCTTAGATATATTTGAAGGTAACTGAGATGTTCACTTGTGTGCATTTGGAACTCCTGTGTAAATTCCTGACTAGTAAGGGATACAGGCACATCTTTCATTAACTAGGGCTTTTCCGTCCATTTTCTTGTTTCAGTTTGTGGCTTGCTCGTTGTAAGGCAGGGTAAGTAGCTTTGTCAGGTCAGCCGCCGAAGTAAGCGCCCGTCGGGTTTCGCTTAGAAGGGTCCCTGGAGCGTTGCTCTGTTGTGTGTCGTCACTGTTCACGTTGCTCACCTAGTTGTCTTTCTCACCCCGCTGGTGTGACTCCTGGGCTCACGTCTTGCAAGAAGGGGACTGTCAAAATAAGGGGTGTGTTGCTCCAAATCGTCTTTAAGAAGTGTCTTGCGAGACCAGCGGCAGGCTCTCAAGATCCCTCGTAGAACCCGGGGAGATGGAGGGCCGGCCACGCAGAGCTTGGCCTGGATTCCAGACCAAGAAGACCTCGCCTCTTTCCCTTCCCCGAAGCAGCTCTGACTCTGCTCTGGAGAGCCTTGCCTGGCCGGTTGATCGGGGAGGACTTCGCACCACAGGAAGATGACATTGTTGGAGAAGCTGCTTTGGGAAGTGGTTGCTGGTTACGATGAGAAGTGGTGCTGTTCCCCTCACAGGCGGCTGTTGTGTTTCTTGCAGAAGAACTGAAGGAACATTTGCTAGGAGACAATGCCATCGATAGAGTCTTCACCTTGGGGAACTCTGAGTATCCTGTTAGCTGGGACAACGAGGTCAGACT
Organism: Camelus bactrianus; assembly: GCF_048773025.1. NCBI lineage: Eukaryota > Metazoa > Chordata > Mammalia > Artiodactyla > Camelidae > Camelus > Camelus bactrianus. The sequence continues at coordinate 5,383,549 of NC_133544.1, forward strand.
GTGGACATTTCTTGAAGACCGAGCCTCACTTCTTTTGAAAACATATAAAACGACCATTGAGGTAATTAGACTGACGAAATGAGAATTTGTGCTTTGCCATGTTTTAAAAGATGTTTAATAAAGGATTCTTTCTTAAATGTAAATTACTATAATTCCTTAGCAAAAATCATTGTGTATTTGACATTTTCATTCAACTTATTATTTTTCTATTTAACACGTTTTCACCTACCCAAAGAATCATATCGAGGCATTGTTGATTAGAAGATAACTTTTTAAAATTATTTAATACTTTTTTATAATTTTTAACTCGTATTATACGACTGATTTGTTGTACAACTCAACATTGTTGGTTTATTTGGTGGGGGTAGGTCATTAGGTTTTTCTTTATTTGTGTGTGTATTTAGTGGAGGGACTGGGGATTGAACCCAGGACCTCGTGCGTGCAGACACACGCTCTACCACTGAGCTGCACCTTCCCCCCAATACTGCCGAGTGTGTATGTGTGCTTTCACAGTTTGCTCTTGAATCACTAACTCCAAATGCTTCTCCTCGATTCACCCATCCATTCAGCCAGGGGCTCCCGGGGCTCCATCCGGGCACAAGACAGACGGTTTCAGAAATAAGTGACGTTTCCTGTCAGTGTCCAAGCACCGTTTGATTTAGGCTCTTCTGTTTTGTTTTATGGTAGTTTCCATAGGTACAATTTACATACAGCCAAGCTCACACTTCTGAAGTGTACGCTGGGATGTGCGGGTGCAGGCGTGCAGCCACCTCCACAGTCAAGTTCTAGAACCTTCTGTCACCTCCCCCCAACCCCATTTCCCTCTTGCTTCCTTCCCGGGTAGCAACCAGTCTGCCTTCTGTCACCGTAGTTTTGCCAGTTTAGATGTCTTATAATTATTTTTGCCGTGTTTCATTCTCCAGGAAGATAAGTCCTTCTTGAAAACCCAGGACCTTTCTGTCCGGGCAGCCATGGCCGTCAAGCTGCGCTTAGGTGAGAAGGAGATCTTGGAGAGAGCCGTCAGGAGCGCGGCTGCCAACCGGGAGCACTACCGCCGGCAGATGGAGGAGCAGGCCCCGCTGCCGCGGTGCGAGGAGAGCGGCCCCGGGCTGCTGGAGGGCGTGGCGGACTCGCGGCTGCCCCTGGTCCTGAGGAGCCTGGAGGAGGAGGCCAGTGTGCAGGAGGCCTTGACCCTCACGGAGGCCATGCGCAGGGCCAAGGCCGCGGAGCACGGGCTCGTGAACGGAGAAAACTCTATCCCCAACGGGACCAGGTCAGAAAAGGAAAGTTTAAATCAAGAGGAAAGTAAAAGAGCGACTGGAGACGCCAAAGAACCTTCTTCCAACAGCGCTGAGGAAGCTAGAAAGTAGCTCCGAGGTCCTCCAGGAATTCAGTTTAGCAGAAGCTGAGGAACAGTCCGTTGTCATCGCTGTGTTCCCTTGTTCACATTTTTCTTTCTGCAGAGAGGAGAATATGTTTTTGCTGCTTTATATAAAAAATGATTTTTTTTAAGTTATTTAAAAGAATCTAGCTTCCCTTTTTGATTAAGATTGCCATCTTGCTTCTAGGCCAAACGAGTTAGCAGGCAGCCCACGAAGGGGGAAGAGGTGCCTTGGAAGATCTTGCAGACCCACTGAGGGGAAATGTATTTTCTTCCTGGGGAAGAATTCAGTTCTTCCATCAGCTGGGCTTCTGTGGGCCTGTCATCCTGACAACCAGAATCAAAGCCTGCCCTGCCTCCCACCAACGGGTGGTCATGGTGGCGCTTGGGGTGTTCGGCACGGCGATGGGGCCCTTGGCTGCACAGTGGAAAACAGGCTTGAGGTTAGGAGACTTGAGAGTCTGGGCAAAAAAAAAGAATTTTTTTTCCTAAAAAAGTAACACCCCAGTACCAAAAGAAAATGTAAGGTGGCAACCTTATTTTTAATAGTTTTAAATGTTGACGATAACCCTAATTATATAAACACAGACACACACACACACACACCCCTAGTGATTTCTAAAGATTTGTTTACTTTCTGCGTTTTGTTTTACTGTATTAAGAACTTGTCCTTCCTCCTTGAATCAAAATAGGACATGCATCCTCCTCCTAATTTTAAATGTCGGCTCTGGTTGTAAACCGGTGTGTCTGTTCCCGGCCTTGGCGGTGGGGAGCTCTCATGTGCACCGCGTTGGTGTCCAAGGCGAGGTGGTGCCTGGCTTCTCTGGTTGTCACAACAGGCTAGAGATTTTCAAAACTACACTTTTGAGTAAAAAGCCTTATTAAAAGGAAAACATGATTAATATTTTTGTCTATTCCTTTTTGGAGTGCGGCGGGCCCCTCGAAGTGAGCTTTTATGCAGACCACTCTTCATGTCCACAGAGCAGGTTTGGAACCTGACCCCGGGGACTCAGAGATGGTGACAGCCCTGTGCCAGCCCCTCCCCAGCCTGCAGGGGTTGCTCAGGGAGGGCCGGGGGCACCAGGATCACAGGAAGATGAGCTCTGAAGTTTTAGGGGCAGTAGAAGCTTGGGGCAGCGTCCTAGGGGTGGGGTGGGGCTCACCCCTAGAAAGCCACCAGTTTCCAGGTTACGAATTGCCAGTCTTCCTTAACCTATAAATTTTCACATTGTCTATGCTGTCCTATTAAATACATCACTTCTTTTGGAAAATGCCATGGAAATTATTCACCCAACCGTTTAGGTAAACATGGCTGCACACAAGTCATCTGAAGGATGTTCTCAGTGTTTCTCCTTGGAGAAGACACAGCTCTGCCGACAAGGTGCTTCGTCCTCTACCGGGGATCCAGCCTCACGGAGCGTGGTTCGTCAAGTGCACCTGCCGCCTTGGCCGCTAGCGGAGGGGTTTCATCTTCACGTGAGGTCGGCGCCTGTAACTCTCCACTGTTAATGTGAACACAATTTGAACTTCCTCCTAAGAGGATGCCTGGGGCACCAACTCTCCGATCAGCCCCATACCTGAGACACTTTACCAAAAGTGTAAGATAGTCTGGGAAACGTACATACTGATTTCCAAAAGGCAGAGGCACGGTGGTACCCAGGGAGCTTTCTGTCTGAAACATAAGCCCCAGAGATGGGAACGCTTGTGACTAATCAGTTTGTAGGTGAGTTTAGCAACTGGATCAGCAGCTTTCAAGTCTAATATTAAATACGTCCTTTGAAAAACATACACAGTTCACACACAGAACAGCATCATGAGTTGGGGCAGTTTCTAAATATTCCCTGGAGAAGACGAGTTCAGGTGGCCCTGGTCTGCAGTTGGGACAGGGCCCGGTCCGCACGGCCCCGCTGGCATGTGTGCGGAGCCCCACGCTCAGGCCTCAGTTTCCCCATTTTCTTGTGAGATGAGGGAGTGGTACTAAATTATCCAGAGTCCCTGCAAAAAAATTCGGAGATGGCTCTGTCCGTTAGTTCCCAATCCACAGGGTCTATTTGTTAAGGTTATTGTACCACAAAGTGATTATATAAATTAGGCTCCCAATCAGGGAGGCTCTGTGTGTTTGTGACCAAAATGGTGCTGATCAGAAGACTTTTGAGGTTGGGAGACTGTGTGTGTTTTGAACAACGGGGTTTCCTAGGTCGGGGAGGATGGCCCCTCGCAGGACCCCAGTGGGTCAATGAGGCCACAGCGCACTGTGACACTTGGAGTCACAACTTCAGCATTTGAGGAAAAGTGATTAAATTGGCGTTGATTTAAATCATTGCCATCTGTCATGAAAGTAGACTTTCTCTCAAATCATTTTAAAGTTTACTTCCTTAGTGCTTTTGGATAAGAGGCTGTTCAGGCTAGTCTTTGGAAAAATGCCAGCGTCTGCTTCTGTTTCGTTAGGTCTGTGTGTTATTTGTGTAAACAGTTAGCAATTAGATTTCACCAGCTTAGAAAAGCCACCCCGTTTTTCCATGCTGGCGACAACTGATAGGTGATTTCCCCCAGTGGTTTCGAGAGGAGGCCCACAAGAAGAGGTGTTTGATTTTTTTTGAGAGATAGGGCGAGACATTAAAAATATAGTATTTCCAGGTTCCCAGTATGCAGGGTTGTGCTAGATTAAACATTCACTTTAAAATGAGGGAAATCACTTTCTGTAAATCATCACTTCCATATTTTTTTGGTGGTTAATGTATACATGTTGGAGTGAAAGAATTAAAAAAAAAAAACCACCACCATCCAAAGAAGTACCTACCACTTGAGTTCAGAACTAACATTGCACTGGCTGTAAAGAAAACACGGAATCTTGGTTAGTGGTGGTCTGTTCGGGGTAGTGAGTTTCAGGAAGCCCAGATCTCAAAGTGCTGGCTGTAACCATGGCAACGGTGAGAAGCTTTTTATGTGATATATTTGGCCGTGTTGGTGTTACCATTGACCTGGCAAAATGAACATGTTTATCAGTAGGAGATAGCCGACGACCTGACCCAAGAATCCGGCTCACTGTCATTTAAATGTCAGCTTCAGGTAATTATAGAGTAGAATCCAATACCCTCCCTGGGGGTCACCCTGCTATTTTAATCAGCCGCACCTTATATAGCGTACTCCTCGAGTTCTGTGTGTAAATTGGCTTTGAATAACTCAAATTGCATTTAGATGCACCAGCGAATTTGTCACTTAAATGAAGCTGCCCTGTGGGCCCTGAGTATCTGAAGAATTGTCAGGTGAAGGAGGGATGGGTTGCACAGCCGGGGCCGGTGGGTGGGGCCTGTGGGTGGGGAGGCAGATCTCAGCCGATGGAGGGGCGCTTCCTAACAATACACGTCGCTGCTCTGGACGTGGACATGGACATGGACGTGGAAAGGCTGCCGGCCGTCAGGAGTGACTGACGTGAAGAGGGTATTCTAAGTGTGCGGGGCACTTTGATTTTATTAGTCATCATACAGAGGATGGCTAAGACTGCCAGTTCCAGAGCACACAGTCCTGGGTTCCAGACGCAGCCCTGCTTCTCTCCTGGGACCTGGAGACAGTCCTTGGATGCTTCTGTACCTTCCTTTAGGGTATCTGGCACTTCCTACCTCTAGAGGATACTGGGAGGACCAGATGAGATAATGGATATAAAAGCTTCTGGCACAGTGTCTGCCACGTGCTAAACATTCAGTAAATGTGATTTACTACTGTTTTCTAAGTCTGAGCCACTCCTGGGAAGCAGAAAATGTTAGCGGAACTGAGGGCGGCAAAATTATCCCTGCTCTGCAGGCAGGCTGCTCACATGTGTCCATTGATAGGGGAGCTTAAGACCTGGACTTCGAAACACTTGTGTTCCTAGTGCAACTCCAGGTTCTGTGTAATTCAGAGACTCTAAGAAGCCCAGGCTGCCCCGAGGTGGTGAGGCAACCATCTGAACAGATAGATAGCCATAACCCCGGCAGAGCACACTGTGTTCAGGAGAGGGGTGTGCTCCATGCACTTGGGCACTCAGGGAAAAGGAAGCGCTGGAAGAAATGAATCTGGGCTTTCTGGGGTTCGTCTGTGAGCAGTGGGGTGGGGGCAGGGCAGTGCCAGGCTGAGGGGGCCAAGAAGTTGCGCCCCCCACCCCAAAGGAATCCCACAGGAGGCTCCTGAGCTGTGCTGGTGCCCAGGGACCTGGAGAAGAGCACCTGCAAATTTTACCTGCCTTGTAATGAATGAACTTCTTTAGTAGGAAAGATGTATCCATCGCCAGCTTCTTTAAACACAAATGCCACCGTTCGTACTTCCCATAGAAACAAGATGAAACGGCAGAGAAGCCTGTGTTCATGGGCTCCTTAGCCTGACTTGTGGAGTTGGGAAAGTTAACGCAGGTGGTCACACTCACCCCAGCGCCACCTCCTGGGCTTTTAACAGTCTCCTGATGCCCTCGACTCACCTGGACCCCAGACTCAGGCACACCTGTCTGTGCATGTCCAGACTGCTGTTTTATGTGTATAAATACAGATACATGTACACAAATGTACCTGTGTATATGTATATGTGCACGTGTGCACGGATTTTTTCAAATTCACATCCTTCAGTTTCAGGCAACAAAGAAGTCCCTGGGCGTGGCTGGGGACGGACTTCCAGCCGCTGGGGCAGCATGAGTGCTAGTGCGGTGGGAGGCCGGTGCCTTTCCTGCTCTCCTGCGATGCCCCAGTGCCGCGCAGCACCTGGCATGTCATGTGCTCTAAAAAGGTTTCTCCGCTGATGGAACAGCTCCAACAGCAGGAGGCCTCCACCTCAGGAGCTGGGATGTGTACGCTCCTCCGGAGAAGCTTCAGGCTGACCTTAAAATCCTGCGCCTTTCCCCGGTCAGTCGGATCAAATCAAGGACACGTGAATGACCTCCCTTCTGCCTCCCCATCTATCCTCCCCACTTGAGAGGCAGGTGCTGTAACAGAAACACTGACACCAGTAACTCACTCTAGCAGCAGCTCTAACTAAGGTGGTGTTTTACAGAAAAACCTTTACAATGTTATTTTTGCAAACCTTGGGCACTGAGGTTCCGGGGTGGACAGCAGCCTGGTTGTGTGCGGTTTTGCCCCATGCTGGGGTGCTCTGGGAGCTGGTGACTTGGCGCCAATGACATTAACAAAAGCTCCCTGGTGTTTAGCCGGATTGGCCTGGCTATTCTGCATAAGTTAACTGGGTTGAGAACTCAGAGTGCCAGAAACCAAGTAACATTTGGCTTTCTGCTCTTCCTTGGCGGTGACGGAAGAGGCTCTCTCCTCCTCCAGGTCCTCACGTAGCCCTGGGACCCAAGTGGGCCAGTGGAGGGGCACGGTGAGCTGGGGCACCCATGGGACACAGCAGTTACTCCAGCCCAGTCTTCTCAAAGGCTCAGGACAGCAGAGAACTCAGACCTTCAAGGTGTGGGTTCTTCCCCACGGGGACCCAAACCGACTTGGTTCACTGCTCTCTCCTGCCTCACCCAGGTGGCAGAAGCCCTGTGTCCCAGATGACAAGACACAGGTCCAGTCACCTTGTGGAGCCGGTGGGAAAGTGAGACACGGGGGCCAAAGGGTCTCATCCAGTTTTCACTTCCTTAATCGGCTTTGATTCATGACGCCCAGAGATTCACCCAACATTTGTCTGAGTCTCTGATCTGCGCTGGGGGCACAGACAGGGTGTGGCCCGGGTGCTGGTTCCCAAGGAGTTCAGGAGGGGCAGGCCTGGCCCCAGCCCATCCCCCGAGGCTGGGGGGGCCTCCTAGGGGAAGTTTCGCCCAGACAAGGTCTTCAGGTACATCCCTTTTTCTCTATCCCTAACAGGAAAGAGACTGGCCAGGCTTTAAGTTCCACCATACCCAGAATGGCAGAGAATCTGTGGTTCTCTCTTAGCCTAGCGTTTCCTCCCTTTACCCGCCATTCCCTGTATCATTTCTGTTACCAAATAATAAAGAATTTAAGTATCTGATTTCTTTTCAGTTTAAGTGCTCTGAACACATGCTCAGGGAACTAGGATCTTCTTCATGTTTATAGATAGTACGTTTCCAGATTTTTGAAGATTCTAGGAATGAGGGCTGGAATTACAAGAGGGGACCCTAACATCATGGCTTTGAAGTGACTCGATAAATGACAATGAAATCCTTATTTCCTCTACCGAAACAGAAACGCGCTATGAGACGGGTGTGTGAGAGGATCAGCCCCATGTCTCCAAACCAGTCCACCGCCATCCCCAAATGCCAGCATTTCAAAAGCCACCTGTTAACGGTTTGCCTGGGCCACGCCCACTTCGGTCTCTTAAACGAACAATGAACAAGGAAATGGGAGGATCCAGCCTCAGTGACAGAGCACATCTGGGCATCGAAGCTCGTCTCCCGTGTCCCCGTCACTCCTGTGACAAGTTTTGTTGTTTCCCGCCCAAGCTGCCTTTGGCCAAAGTGGCTGGGCTCTCTGTCCATGGCATTTCAATGCCTAGAAAACCAAATGAACAAATACTCTCCCCTGAAACAAATAGAAAATGACTCCCCCAGGCATCAAAAAATTCTGCAGGGCATCTCTAAGGAAGCCAGAATTTCCAGCGCAATTAAATTGCATGATTGGATACAGGGGAAAATGCCATAATTGCTCACAGGTAGCAATTTATTAGGATCCATGTTACTTACGACATGTGTCAAGAAGGGCAGAGTTTATATTTCCTTGGACATTAACCTAATCTTTGAAACTCTAAAAGTTACACTTTTTGGTCATTAATTTTTTTTTTACAAGCAGAGATTTTGACAATTAACCCAGTTAATAAAGGTCAAATTTCAATTTTTTTCCAATTTCTGGAGCACTTAACTTATTCCTTTTTGAAAATGGGAAGATAGAGGATGATAAATATTTATTAAATGAATACAAGGATGTAGTTCTGTCAGGGTGATGGTTATAAAACAGCAGATACTGGAAGAATAGAATTGCTGTGTATCTGATGGGAAGGAAAGTAGATTACAAGCCGAGGAAATAGAAAAATTAAGCCCAAATAATGTGTGCAGTTAGTGGGCTAATATGAGTATATGCGCTTGTTAAATCATCTAGGGATTCTAGTCATTCAATTATGCAGACTTCAGGCTTCAACTATTGAATCTGCACATTTTGAAATAAGTAATTTTTGCAAACTTGCAACAAAGTCCAACGTGATTTAAGAACAAAAGGGTCACCCTCCAGGCTGCATCACTTAAATGAACCTACAGACAGACAGGCAAACAGAGCAATTAAGGCAGCGAAGTGTCTGTGACCAGTGGCCAAGGGCGCAGCTGAGTAGTGGGGAGCCTGCTCCCCTCCCCCACCCAGCCAGGCGGGCAGCACCCCCAGGCTGGATCACCAGGTGAGGATGAGGAACAGGAATTCTGCCTTCTGTTCACGGCTCGGAAGACAGCGAAGTCCACCAAGTCCTCCTCTGCCGCCAGAACGAGATAAACCAAACCTCCCTTTCCACCCTCATCAAAATCAAACCCACGCCCCTCCCTCTGGCGTGGCTCCCCCCCCCCCCCGCACCCTCTGTAGGAGCGCCTACCTGAGCCGTCCGCAGTCCCCGGCTCCGCTGCGCCCCCTGGTGGCGGCACCAGCCCGCCAGGAAGCGGCCCAGGGGCGGGAACCAAGCAGAGTTCGTGCACCGCATGCCCCTGCGTCGAGCAGGTATCTTCCCAGATCCAGCCAAGAACTCGATCTGAGAGGAGAAGTTTTGCTTGCACTGGGTATGTTTGGAGTTTGTTGTTGCTGCTGTTGTGTTGTATAAATAAACGCTTCTCAGTACAGATGTGCTCAACATTAAGGAATATATAAAACCTACATTTAACATTGCATCTGTTTATCCCACAAATACCAGCAATGTGCACCGAGCCAGACTCTGCCTTCCGGCCTGTGCTTTCTGGGCCTAGACGTCTCCCTGCCCTCCAGCTTCGCGACCCTTAAAACTGTGGCTGAAGCCCCGCGCTTCCGCTGCACCTTGCATCGTCCCCAACACGAGATTTCACTTTGCAGTTGATATGCGAGGCCCTGTTCACAGCTCTGTGCTCGCTGCTGCTCCTTGCACAGAATAGATGCCCAGAAAATGCCCAAGGACGGGAGATCCAAGCCATTTAGCTCAGCAAGAGGGCCTGAAACTGAACAGCAAAAAAAAAAAAACAACCAAGTCTTTTACAAAATATAATTTGGAAAATTGTGAGAATGGTGACTTTCACTCTAATGCTTTATTCCCAACAATTCCACCAACTTTTTGCCTGTGAACAGAGTGGGCAGATGGATGGATAGCGACTCACGAGGTGATTACAGACTTTCAGGAAGGATAGATAGCTTTCTCAAGGAACTGTGGTCTGGAGGCAAAGATGCACTCAGTTTGCAGAACTCCCAGCAGCAGCATGTCCCCGGGAAGGCGTGTTGTGCGCGGGGGATGCCACCTGCGCGGGGCGCCGCGGAAAGGAAAAGCAGAAGAGCGGAGCAGCAGCTGCCAATCCCGAAATACCCCTGCAGGCGGCAAACCCGCGGTAAACCTGAGCAGCACCTGATGCTCTCAGCCCTTCACGGGGCTTGGTTAAAATAGGCCGCTGTGTCTCAGCCAGGAAACTGCATTTTCTTCCTGTTGACCTCCTCCACGCAGGCAGGACCTGCCCCACAGGCTACAGGATGCCGCCCTCCGGGCCTCGCCCCTTGTTTGCCTCTCCTCCAGGCATCCTGTCCCTTCCCCTCCCTCCCGCTCCACCTGCTCTTCCTCCCTCCCCGTCCCCAGCACACGCCTTCTACCCCACCTCTCCTCTCCCTTTTCCACAATAGACTGCTTCAGAGATTGTATTGTATCTACGATTCACCCAGGACCTACAGGGGGACAGGCCCCCCCCAAACTGGATGGGATCAGGGCTGGTGGAGGCACATCAGAGGGACACACAGGGGGTGCCCAGAGGAGGTGGTGTGGGGGCCTAGCCCCAGGAGGCAGCAGTGGTTTTCCCAGTGGACAGGCTGTTCTGGGGCTGGAGGGCTGAAGTGAAGGAGGAGCCCCCTTAGAAGGTCAGAGGCCTGTCACACCAGGTCACAGAGCCCCCCACCCCGGGCAAAAGAAACGGGGCTTTTCTCCTCTGGGGAGGGGGTCTCTGAATTTCGGGGAGATCTCTGTGGGGCCCGACACAGTGCACTGGAGTAGGGAGCTGCTCAGCTGTCCGCAGCAGTGAACCCCAGGGGAGGTGAAGAGGTCCAGCCAGGAGGCTCAGGAGCAAAGGCGGATCTGAAACGGGTGTCTGTGGGGGAGGGGCGAGCCCAGGGCCACTGGCGCCCCAGCCTGGGGGCTGGAGATGCCGTTAACCAGAATTGTTCCGAGGATGGGGAGCAGGTCTCCTCAGGGAGAAATCAGCCCCTGCCCTCCTCCGCAAAGCCAGCAGCGGCAGCGACTCAGTCCAGCTCTTCCACTACCTGATGGGGTGATTTGACTGGACTCCGGTTTCCCCGCCTGGACAACGGGACAGCAGTGAAAGGGCACGGTAATATGTCAGCACTGGATCTGCACGCTCCCCGCCCTCCCCCAGCGGATGCACCAAGGAGCGTGGGGCTCTGCAGCGGTACCTTCCCGGGAAACAAATCGACGTCCTGACACAGCATGAAGGTTTAGCTCAGTTTTGGCAAATCTACCCAAATCTGAAGTGTCTGGGGACCCACCTGCGAAAGTGAGTCCCCCTGTAACCCTTTCAGGCTCAACACTGAACTGGCCTGTCTTCTACGTCCAGTTGTCCCTCCCACACCCCCTGCCTGCGCCTGCGCCTCCCGCCCCGCCACTCGGCCATGCATAAATATACATATATTTGTTTTCATATTCTTTTTCATTAAAGGTTATTACAAGATATTGAATGTAGTTCCCTGTGTTCTACAGAAGAAATTTGTTTTTTTATCTATTTTTATATATAGTGGGTAACATTTGCAAATCTCAGACTCTCCCGGTCTACCTTAAAGGACTATTCTCAGGAGTAGGTAAAGGCCCCTAACCTTCCCCTAACCCGGCAGCAATACAAGAGGGATGGATTTGACTACATGATTTTAAAAACTTGTATGAAAAAACCCACCATAAACAAAGTCAAAATACTTTTTCTCCCACCAAACTGGCAGAAAATATTTACATTTGCCATGAGCAAAGGACTAATGTCTCTATGATAAAAAGAACTCTTAAAAACTGAGAGACGAAGTTCCAACAACGTGAAAGAAAAATGGGAAAAAGTCATGAACAGATGCTTCACACACAGGAAGTCCTCAAACATACAAAAAGTGTCCAATCTCAGTCATCATGGAGAAATGCAATTTAAAGCAACACTGACATAGCATTTCCCACCAGCAGACTAACAAAAAGGAAACTATGACCACACGTTCTGCTGGCGAGGCTGTGCGGAAACAGGTCCTCTCAAGAGCTTCTGCACTGGCGCTCAGGCAGGCCAGTGCAACGCCTGCGAAGGGAAACTTGGTGGCGATACCAGCAGAACAACACATGCACTCACCTGTCAGTGCAGCCTCTCACTTCCAGGGATCCGTCCTGAAGACACACCTGTAACATCAAAGATAGACGGACACAAGGTTATTCATGGCAACATTGTTTATCGCAAAATATTGGAAACCACTCAAAAGTTCAAACATAGGAGAGGGGTTGGATCATCTCTGGTACCTACCCCCACACACGGGAGGAGGAAGATCTCCGTGAACTGAGGTAGAGTGATTTCCAGGTCGTGCTGAGAAGTGAAGAAAAGCCAAGTACAGGAGAGTTTCTGTAGCATGTGACCCTTCATGTGAGAAAAAAGGAGGTCTCAGGAAATACACTGACTCGTGCAAAAGGAATACAGGAAGGAAAGCAGACAGTAAGGGGGTGAGTTACAGGGAGCGGGGAAAAGAAGTGGGGAGTGGGGCCGGGGGGGCAGGGACGGGGACTGGGCGGCCAGGCTCTGCGTCTCTCCTTTGGTCTAGCTCTGACTCAGGACGTCTGCAGTGTTTCCCACATCCTCACTTGTCCTTCACATTTCCCCCCAAATAAACCAAAACAAACTGGGACATGAGGGGAGCCCCAAATGGAACAAACGCCCCCAACAATGAACCACGCCACATTACAAATGAACAGCACAACCACCCTGACGTGTGCGGGGAAGGGAGGAACTATGCTAAGTGCTTTGGAAATCAGTGTCCCGACTGGGTACCGGAAGGGCACGGGGGAAGGAGCTGCACACAAACCCAGTCAGCAAATGTGTTTCCCACAGGGTGACAGGTCAGCAGTTCTGAAACTGCCCTCTACAGCCATGAGAAATGGGCAAATAACCTTTGTCCTGCAGATAGTAAGAGCCAAGTTTCTCACTGTCGGGGGAAGAAGTTACAAAGAAGGAAAAGAGGAAAGCTAACATGCTGCATGTGATCAGCATGAACTGAAGGTCCTTCCTGTATGCACGACGGGGAGATCTGGAGTCACAGATGCGTGTGCGTGTGGCTTAGCACACGTATAGCACATGTGTTTCCCAGCTCCGTCCACTGAGGGGTCCTGGAGGCAGTGATGCCCCCATAACAGTGAGCACCCTTGGTGCCTAATATTGGTTTCTAAGCACCATCCTCCAATAAAGACTCCCTGAAGAAAGGATCTCAGGACTAGAGCAGGGAAAATACAGGATGAGCTTGTACTGGGCATCTTGTTGTGTTGGAAAGTTAGGAGGTGGTTAAAAAATGATGGGGTCTTGTTGAGAGAACAACAAGAGCCAAAATGAAGAGGGTCCCAATAGCGAAACCAGAACAGTTTGTGCAACAAAATAAATAATGATAGCATTCGATTATGACACATAGAACACAAAAGATATGCACCAGCCCATACTGATATAAACAATCAATTCAATAAACAGGGAGAAGGGAAGTTCTTCCTTACAGTCAAATGCCTATTTATTAATGTAAAAGAAAACAAGAAAATACAAAGTCACCATTTGGCAAACACTAATAATTATTGCAGACAAGATCCACTGACGGATGCTAAAATTAATGAGTGAAAGTCTGAGAAGAAAGAGAATTTGTATGATCTCAAAGCACCTCCCTCAAGACACCTATTAATTAGAAAGGCAAGATAGGAACTTGACAGTGGAGAAGCCTGGCAGATGCCACCTTAACCAAGTGACCAGTGATGAGACAAGGACACCATGGAACCCGGGTACGAGGCCCCGAGCAGGACACATCGCTTCTGTGGGATTCTTGCCCCAAATGCACAACCTCCGTCCAGACCTGACATAACACCAGACAAACCCAAATTGAGGGCCCTTCTCCAAAAGAACTTTTTTTACTCTTCAAAAGCGCCAGGATCAAGAAAGACAAGGACAGACTTAAAGAACTAAAGTGATGTGGGGTCTTGGATGGGGTGCTGGAACGGGGCCAGGCCCTTGTGGAAAGGCTGATGACACTGAGTAAGGTGTGAGTTTAGTTGGCAGCAGCCTGTGACGTGCACTGCCCGGGTTTGCTCACTGCACCCTGGCCCTGCACGATGTGAGTCCGAGGGGAAGCTGGACAAGGGATGTATGGAAACTCTGCACTGGTTTTATGGCTCTTCTGTTAAGTCTCAAATTAGTTCAAAAACACTGAACAAAACCCTGAGTCCTGGCTAAGACAGCCTGGGTCTGAACCCTGTCCTGCCAATGATCTCTGTGCCTCAGGGTCCCAGTCCTGCCCATGTGGACAGTGTCTCCGTGAGAGAGCCCACCAGAAGCTCTAAGAACAGAGCCCGGGGCCAGCCGCTGCATTCTGGGGGCTGCAAGGAAATTGGCTGCCAGGCTGCACAGAAAGTAAAAAAAAATTAATTTCTTTTTAAAAAGTACAGCAAGAACTGCAGACAAATCTGTAGCAGCATATAAGGGTCCAAGTGGTGCTTTTTTGTTTTTCAGATGAAATGCTGAGAGACTGGTAGACCACACAAAGGAAAAAGGACAGGGTTTTTCAGGCAATTTTAAAGACTCAGCCAATAGCGACACATGCTGGTGCTCCTCTCCAGGGGGAGGTGGGGGTCACGAGCAGTCAGCAGTTAGCTGTCCAGTGGGCGGTGGGCTTTACAGGTCCTGGCCCACCACTCCCAGCTGGCCCTGGAGGGAGGGTCCCTGCACCACCTCACTGACAGCTTCCTCCAGGGCCCCAGCCCCACCTCCCCCTGGCCTGGACCACCATCTTCCCCCAAAACCCCCCTCTTCTGGCTCTGCATGCCCTCCCCTACCTCGTGGACCTGAGCCCTTAACTGAGGGGGCCAAGCATGACCCCCTCATCACCAGGACATAGGTGTGGCATGGATGCTGGATTATGGTCTCCCTCTGAGACCATAACTGAAGCTTCTCAATGTCCCTGTTTCTAAGCCCTGGGTCACACATCCCCCAGGTCCCTGCCCTGAGGATGCGCATTTCTCCCCGCAGGGAGATGTAAAGACATAAGGGCCCCAATCTTCCTCCCTGAACCCTGGAAACTGGCCACCACTTCTCATTGCTCCATCAAATTGCTAGGATCCCTCCACCTGAGCCCTTCAAGGATGGTGCTAAATCTCTCCATCCAGGAAGAAAGTGGGTTTTGTTACCCCCATTTACCAGAGGAGGAAAACCGAGGCCTTCAAAGGCCAAACTGCCTCCCTCCCATCTGATAAGACTTGACCTCAGCCTGGTGACTCTGGCCCCACCCTGCTCCCACCAAACTGGCACCAGCACCCAGAATTCCTTCCAGGGAGCTGCACTTCCTGTGTGGGCCCCAGAGATGCTACCACCAGGAAACTTCTCACCTCTCTTTTTTCTTATTTAAAAACAAACTAAGCTATTTTTCACCACCCACACGCTGCATCCAGCTATATTAAAACATTCCCTTCCTTGACTATTGTCTATTACATGGTATTACTTTTCTGCCACCTATTTATCTTGCAAAAGGAAATCGGAATTCTAAAGAAGCTTGTTCTCTCTCCATTACAGTGAGGACGTGCAACACTCATTAGCCCAAGTGAGCCCACGGGGCTGAGGTGTACGGTGGGTGCGGATCTCGGGGACCAGCGAGGCACCGCCAACAAGGGGCAGGCGCCCGATGCTTCAGAAAATAAACAGACCTAGAGGGCATCGCTTGGCTTTCAGGGAGCAGCTCAGCAGAGGGTCCACCCGGGCCAGGCCAGCTCATGCAGGGAAACGTCACACCCTCTCGTCTAAGGGCGACTTCCAGTCTCATCCGACCTTATGCGTGGGGCCAAGACAGCGGGTGCAGAGGACTGTGCGTCTTGTGGGCAAGGAAGCAGGTTCAGAGAGGCGAGCTGGGACTGGGACACGGGACTCAGGCTCCGGCCAAGGTCCGGTCCCAGCTTGCGGGGCTCCCGGGCCGAGTGGGTCCCACACCGAGGAAGGGAGGGGAGGGGCTACAGGTCTGTGCCCCCGGGGGGGCTCCCATTCTGGGGGTAGAATCCTACATCATACCAGTACACAGCTGAGAGGGTTCCAGAGGATGACAAGTACCTAAGAGAAAAGAAAGCACCTTGGGAGGTGGGCAGGTGGCCACAGAGCGAAGGCCCCTTACCTGGGTGACTGGGGAAGGCCTCTTGGGAGGTGTGACCCACAAGGGGCTACGGCAAGTTCCCTGGGGTGGGAAGAAGCCTGGGGGCAGGGTGTGGTTTAAGACACAGAAAGGCCACAGCTGGTGCTCACAGCTGGGGCAGGGTGAGCGGCGCCAAGATGAGGAACCGGCTGGAAGGGAAAGCAGGGAATCTGGGTTGGCGCCCCCGTTCCAGCCAAGCCACTGGGTGGGTCAGTGGAAGCCATTTCCTGGGATGAGAAGAACCACAGTGGGGAGGAGGGGGTCAGAAGTCCGATTTGGGCCAAATTGCACTCAAGATGCCCGCTGGGCGCCCCAGCCGACTGGAGGCAGGTAGATGAGAGCGTCCAGACATGAAGCTGTCGATGGAGGCGCGGGGGTGGGAAAGGCCTGCGACGGCTGGGTGACTGCCCTGTCCTGGGCTTGCCACTTTAGGTCCAAAAGGGTACTTGGATCAGGCCTCACTTGGAGAGGTACTTAGGGCGAGGGTGATGGATGGGGCGGGGCTTCTGCCCCGGCTCCACCCTCTCCTGCGGGTGGTGGAGGGCAGGCCCCAGGTGGGCCCGCCGCGCCGGGCCAGCCTAGGCTTCTGCATCCAAGAGGTTCCAGCTGGACTGGCTTTGTGGGGAGAGGGCTCTTGAGCGTCCTGAATGTCTTCTGGGACCTTCATTCTCTCAGAAAATCGTACCGCCTTGGTGAGGGATCCGGGGGCCCAGAAGCTGGCACCTTGGGCCTGGTCTGCCCTGCAGGGCCTGCCGGCAGAGAAGAGGGGACGTCTCAGGAAGAGGTGTCAGCCGTGGGGAGCACTGGCAGCCCTCCGGCCAGGTACACAACCACCGGATTCACTCATTGCGGGGGTGGGGGGGGAGGGGAGGGGGGAGGCAGAGTGTGGGTACATCGTGGGGAGGGGCTCCAACTGGGGGAGGGGAGACGAGGCAGACTCTCTCTAGGGGCCCAGGGAGCAGGAGAGAACACCTGCGGAAGGATGACAGCGTAAGCGGTGGTTCTGCGGGCGGTGAAGCCACCCACCAGGTAGGTGCGGGGGGCGTGCCAGGCTGCGCGCGGGCTCGGATTCGCAGCGGACCTGCGGGCACAGAGGCACGCGTTTCTCCGGCCACTGTCGGCCGCTTCGGGGCAGGCACGAAGCATGGAGTTCAATCCGTTTGGCAAAAGCCCTGCTGCGGTTTGGAACTGGAGGCCAAGGGGCAAGATGGGGAGAAACATCAAGGTGTGCTGTTGGCTGAGAGGGCAGGTAGGCACCTGAGTGGGGTGGTGGGGTCTCCGGAGCCCCAGAGCTGCGGGGCGAGGGTGTGAGGGGGGCTTTGGGGGATGCAGGAGAGGTGGTCAGAAGGGGCAGGCTACGGCTGCTTTTGGAGGGGTGATGAAAGTCAGGGAGTGGCCATGGTCATGGGCCTGAGATGAGGTGGGCGGTGAGACCACGGGAAGCAGGAGGTCACAGCGCTGGGCAGCTGAGAACCTGTCCCTAGGCAGGTGCAGGGCAAACCCCGGGGGGTACTGGGAGGTCGGGGGAGAGCTGCATTCCCAGCAGGGCTCAGTCTTTGTTCACAGAAGACATCATTCTTGGCGGGGCCGAGGGCGAGGGTCCCCAGGGGGAAGAAGCCCCTCCTCTTAGCAGGAGACTGAACGCTGCGAACAGAGCTGGTCACCCCAGCTTTATTGAAAATACTCAGTAATTTCTGGTAATGACCAGGCAGAACTGAAGAACAAGCTCTCCTGAAAGGTCATTTATCCGGGAGAAGAAAATGACTCCTTTTCCTGGAGGCTGTCATCTTTCGCTTTAATTAATATCAAAGTGTGCACACTTAGCAGTGGCTTCAAATGTTTGAGCGGACTTCCTGTGACATTTTTTTAATAATAATAAAAAAGAGTAAGTCCTTCTGGGCTAACAAAGGTGTTCATCAGAGCCTTCTTGGTTGCGCAGATGCTGGCCCTGCCAGCAGCCCGGCGAGGACCATCTTCCCCAGGAGGCTGGCGGCATCACCACGGCGAGGGCTTCCCTAGCGCATGTGCTGCTCCGTCCGTCCACTCGCAGGGAAGCAGTCCAGAAGAATAGGACCGTCTGTGTTCACATCATAGCTGCCCAGGCAAGTGAGTTACCCTCTGCCTCCAGTTCTCCATCTATAAAATGGGGCCGTGGTAGCACCTATTCCACATGGTTATTTTATGGATTGCATCCAACACTCTATGCTGGTCGCTTAGCACAGAGCAGAGACTCTGTGACTGAGACTGAGGACTGAATGATTTGTCCCTTAAGCCAGCTCCCACACGCCTGGCATTGCGCTAGGTGCCAGGATGACCTGGGCAGTCGGGCCGCATCTGGTGGTTTTGCTCTTTCAATACAGGGTGGCTGTCGGTCTCTCTTCCCTCCCCAGAGTCCCCAAGGCATGTGCCCCACTGCGTCATGGGTGTTTATGTGCCTGCTTCTCCCAGCAGACTGAGGCAGGCCCATGTCCGATTTATCCCGGACTACAGGTGTCCGGCTCCAGGAAGGGCTGATCTCAGGGCCCCAGGAAACAGGAACCAGCACTGAGCTGAGCTCTGAGGAGCAGGAAGGGTGTGGTCCAGGGGTCCAGGTTGGGGTGCCGGAGACTGAGACCTCAGCGTCTCTCCACGTAGCTGTAACAGACTGGACCGATTCCTTTATTATTGTTTCCATTTTGCCAACAAGAAAATTGAAGCTGAGTTACAGGATTTTGCCCCAAATCACAAAGCCAATGTATTCCTCAAGGAAATCAAGAGATGAACACCGTCCTAGGAGCAAGCTTTCTCTAATAAGCAGGGTGGCTTTGTGATTCCAAAACTCCCTCTTTAAAGACCACCTATAACATGCCTACTACGTGCCAGCACCTCATTGGTGATTGAGACAGACCCAGCCACTCCCCCTGGAGCTCCTAGTGCAGTGTTGGCTCGTCCCTCATCTACCCTCACAAAGGCTCAGCTGGAGCAAGGGGAGCAGAGAGAACTTTCTTTTCCTGAATTCTATTTGAAGGTACAAACACAGTGCACTGTCAACCCCCGCCCCAGAATACCCCGCCAAAAATACCCAACAAAACCAAACATCTTAGCGTGCATTCTCTACAAACAAGGACCTTCTCCTCTTAATCACATTACAACCACCAAGTCAGGACATGAACGCTGATGCACGAGGACCATCCAGTGCTCAGACCCCATGTAAGTTTCACCGGGTGTCCTAGAGCATCTTTCATAGCGAATGGATTCCAGTCACGCCCCACGTTTAGTTGTCGTGCCTCCTTAATTGTCCTCATCTGGAGAGTTCCTTGACATTCCTGACCTTGATACATCTGAGGACTGCAGCCTTGCTCTCTCCTAGAACACCGCTCAGCAGGGGTTGCCATGCCTAGACTCGCGTTCTGCACCTTCTCAGGAGCACTGCCAAAGAGAGGCTGTGTTCTGTCCCTGTGTCCCTTGAGGCAGGACTCAATTTCCACCTGTCCCGGAGCCAACCAGAGTGACTGTGTTCATTTGATGATGGTCATTTCTGCCAGATTTTCCAAAACTGTGGAGTTACTGTCACCTGTGTATGTGTGTGTGTGGGGGGGGGTATTACATTTTGTATGTGTGTGATATATAAATAGCCCTTTCCTCCTCTATTTCTACCATTATTATTATTTATATTTTTACCATTATTTATTTTGCTACACATCTTGTTCCTGATGAGGCCAGTGGGTTAGCCATTCAAGCTGGCCCTGCCCTGGTCCTCACCAGTCTCTGAGCATTTTCTTACCTTACGTCACAAAATACTGCAGGCGTATTTTGTTCTTTCTCTGCCCCAGCCCTGGATCAATGGATCAACCATTTCTCCAAGGGGCCCTGTTTCTGTTTAATGAGTGTGATGTTAGCAGCCAAGATCTGGACAGCAGGTGTGCTCATTGCTATTGGGGTGTCAGTCTCCAGGCTCTCAGTGGACAGAGCTAAACACACACACGTTCACCCACTCATTTACCTCTGTATTTCTCTGTCTCTGTATAACTCACACCTCCAGTTCCATTCCACGCCACATCCTAGTTTTCTCTGTTTCCACATTTGTCACTCCCTTCTCCAGCAATGAGAATCCAGGTTCTCATTATCCTCAAGATTTCTTGTGGGATCAATCCCCTAGTAGGTGACCATCTTGCATTGCCACCACCAACCCCCATGGATGCCTCTTCCTCCTACCTGGGCTGCCACATCCAACCAACCTCACCCTTGTGTGAGGGGGCCCTCCTCACCTTTGTCTCCCTGCTATGATTCCTATACCCCGGATGCCCTCTACTGCCCGGATGCCCTCCCCCTCCCCCCGGAGCCTTTGATACCACATGTCATTGGCCCTCAAGATGGAAAATCTCACCCGGCTTGGACCCGTTCGTGTCCCAACACCCGTGCTGGGCTGCCCCTCCTTCTTCCCTCTGCTGTGGGCATCTACCCTGTGCAGCCTTATCTAAGCTTTTGGTCTGAATATTCAGGAAGAAAAGAAGGCAGGCAGGCTACATATTAAATTTTAATAGATATTGCCAAATTGGTCTCCAAAGTGACTTTATTCATTTGCAATCTCACCAGCAGTGTATGAGAGGGCCTATCTCCCTACACTTGATGTTGACACATTTAAATGTTTGCCAGTCTGATGGGAAAAAAATATGTCAAGTTAATTTGCATTTCCCTTTTTCACAAATAAGTTGAGCATCTTTTAACACGTCTTAACCCTTTATAATTTCTGTCCTGCGTCTTATCTATTCATCTCCTTTTCCAATTCTCTTATTAAAGGAATTATCTATATATTTTAGATACTAATTCTTAGTTTGTTATACATGTTGTAAATATATAATGTGTATAATGTGCCACTTCTCTTTAACTTTACGTTATCTTTCTGCAAACAGACTTTTAAATTCTGTAGGGAAATTTATGTATTTTGATTTTCTTGGACTCTTATTTAAGATTCCTCAAGGTCATAAATATATTCTATGTTTTTTCCTTCTATTATTCTTACAGGATCTAAAAAAATTATGTCTTTATTCCATTAATTTTTGTTAATGGCATGAAGAGGGAATTTAATTGTAAATTGTTCCAATATTTATTGACTGATCCTCCTTTTCCCCACTGATTTGAAACGCTCTGCTTCTTCATGTACTGAATTCCAGGATACACATGGGTCTGTTCTTTTGATCTTCTGTTTTTGTTCCAAGGATCTATTTCTCTATTCATGTGCTAATATCACATTATATTATTAAAATTACTTTGTAATATACTTTGACATCTTGTCGGGCAGAATTCCTCTCTTTGTTTTTTCTGTTTTCAAGCTGCCTTGGCTATTCTTGAACATTTACTCTTCTGTCTGAATATCAGACTCAGTTTGTCAAATCCCATTAAAATCTTGATCAAGTTTTGATGGAATTGTGTTGAAATTATAAGTGTATTAGGAAGCTTAAAATGGAGCAAAAACATTAATTCTTAGCATTGTGAACTGGCCCAGAGAAAGTGTATGGTCATGAATGGGCCCTCGGGACCCCTGAGGCTAGCTCTGGCTCCGGGTCCCAGTGTCTACTGTGTGGCCTGAGTCATGCAGGTCCACCAGGGCCCCTTCCAGAGAGTCCGTGAGGGCCTCCCTGGGATACAGAGTCCTGGCCTGGGAGGACCCGGTCCAACACCACTCACCCTCATCAAATGTTTATCAAGCACCTGCCCGGGACGTCCAGGTGCCAGGTGTGGAGGTGGCCCAGGGGCCAGACAACTAACTCCTGCCTGTGAGCAGGGAGTGGTGCCCAGAGGAAAGAGTCACTTCTTGCTGCTTGGAGAGGACAGCCCCTAAGGCAGGCCTCGCAGGATAGGTCGGTTCTCCAGGCAGCACCGGGAATGGCGCATTGCAGGGAGAGGACTGTGGTGTGGACAGGCAGTGAGGCAGCCTGAGCTGGAGGGAAGGGCAGCTAGAGATGAGATCCCTGAGCATGAGGTCATGTCGAGGCCTGTGGGTGTCCTGTGTGCCCTGCAGAGGGGTGCCCAGGCCAGACATGAGTGAAAGACTGGGCTGGAGGCCAGAGGCCTGGGGGTGTGTCCTGTCCCGGGGGTGGGGATGGGGGGAGACCACTGGGCCCGTGGAGAGGGGCCGGGTAGCTAAATCTGCATGGTTAAAGGGCTGAGGGAATTTAGTTCCATGTAGACCTCAGTGTTTATTAAATGTAAGTAATAAAAATACTTCAAAAATCATTAAAATTCAACAGTGACGGCAGCCACCGTTTATGAGTCAGACCAACAGAAGGGAGGGTTATTTATCACCAACATTGTATAGAATTGCAGGCACGTGGTGATAATAAAAAGCAGACCGACTTTCAGTCAGTTTTATTATGGTTTAAATTCTCTACAAACAATGTACCTGGGGACCACTCCTGCCACCCCCACCCAGGGTGCCCGCCACGCTGGCCCCACAGGGCCCTCTCGTCACCTCCTCCTGCCTCTCCTAACTGCCCCCTCATAAACCATGTTCTCTGCGACACGTTTGCTGAGTTCAACAGTGAGGCTAACAAAAGAGCATTTATGAAAATGCATGAGGTGTAAAGAATGACCGCACAGGACCCCACCACCCAGTGCACGAAACAGGGCGACACGTCAACTCGGAGGCTCTCTGTGTGTCCTCCGGGCTCCAGCCCCACCCGCCACCCCTCACAGTCGTCACATGCCTTCATTTCTGTTCACTTAGCACTCTCCTGCTGTTCTTCCCTGTCTAACCACACGCACGTGGCCCCGCGCACGGCGTTGCTTCATTCTGCATGTTTTTGATCTCCCTGTAACTGAGTCATTTTGTGTGTATTCTACCGCCCTCTGCTTTTTTTTCCCCTCCACGTGATGGTCCCGGGACTCTCCACACACGCTCTGCACACAGCAGCTCATTCTTTTTCACTACCGTGTAGCATTCTGTCACGGAGACAGACCACAGTTTATGGATTCATCTTTCTGCTGATGAAATTCGGGTAAGTTTCCAGATTTTTTTTTTTTGCTTTGTTTTGTTTTCACTTGGTTTTGCTATCATGGCAGTGCTGCTTTTACAAAGTCGATTTCATGGTGCTCACGAGCCAGAATTCTCTAAGGTGTATGTCCTGGGGTAGCACTGCCGGCTCATGGCGTGCTCACTTCTTCAACTTCATTGTGTAATGTAAAAAGTGGCTTTGGTCATTTTGACTCCCGAAAGTGAAGTTCTCAGTGTTCCACGTTGTTGTCAATAATTGGCACTGTCATTGCCTAGAATGTAAAATCTGAAATGGAGCTGGGTGCTCACATGTGAATGATACGAATGATCACGAAAAAGTATAGAAGTCGGAGGCCCCTGTCCCCCCCCCCCCAATAGAATCTCAAGCATTTTCAGATCAAAAGGGCATGCCACACTTCAGGCAGGATTAGTCTGTCGAGATTCCTAAATTCCAGGAAAAACTTTTTTAAAGCTTTCAAAATTCCAGGCAGAGGAAAAAAGCTAAGTTACTAAGAGAATCTAGAGCAAAATCAGACCTCTCCTTTGCCATCCTGGAAGCCAGGAGACAGAGGTTAATGATGTAATCATCACAACAACCACATAAGGTCAGTTCTGTTACCCTCCCTACTTCACAGCTGAGGAAAAAGAGAGGTTGGGGAAGTTCTTTAAGGTTACAAATCCAGCAAGTAATTATGATTCAGACTCACACTGTCTGACTCTAGAATACGCACTTTTAATTACTTACACTGTCGTAAGTAAGGAATATAAGAAAACTACTTAAACATACAAAGGCTTTTTACCCAAACTGACCAGCAAACAGAAAGTCTAAAGCCACTATCATTAAAATCAGGACCAACAGAGGATGCCTGTTTTCACCACTATTATTCAACACTGTTCTAGCTAATGTGCTATTCTGGAAAATGAACAAAGACCATCTAAATATGTGAAAAGGAGTGATAAAATTGTCTTTATTTTCAGATTGTAAATAATGTAGCTATAAAATTCAAGCAATTCAACAGCAATGAAAAAACCTAAGGTGGCTGGATACTAGGTAAATAAGCAACAAAAAAGTAGCTTTTCTTTACACTAGCCATGAGCAAAAATGGAATTGGAAAAACCATCACATTCACAATGGGAACAAAACTATTTTTTTTAATATTTGAAAAACGTATTTAAAATATTTTATTTATGATAGCATCAAGAAGAATAAAATACTTAGAAATAAATTTAACAAAAGTAGCACAAAATTTACACCCTAAAAACTATGAAACATTGTTGAAAGAAATTAAAGACAATCTAAATAAGTGGAAAAACATCCCATGGGCATAGGTTGTAAGACTTAGTATTGTTAAGATGGCAGCACTCCCTAAATTATCTATAGATTCAAAGCAATTCTGATCAGAACCCTAGTTGATCTCTTTGTAGAAAGTACCAAGATGAGTCTAAAATTCACATGGAATTGCAAGGGACCCAGAACGGCTAAAACAATTGTGAAAAAGAGAAACAAAGTTGGAGGACTCGCATTTCTGATTGACTTCAAAACTCACTACAAAGCAAGAGTAATGAAGACTGTGTGGTATGGGCATAAGGCTAGATACACAGATCAGCGGAATAGAATTCAGAGTCTAGAAATAAAGCCATGGGTCTATGATGAACTTTGTGTGTGTGTGTCTAAATTGAAGTATAGTTGATATACAATATTACATAATTTACAGATGCACAAAATACTGATTCACAATTTGTAAAGTTTGTGCTTTACTTAGAGCTATCACAAAATATTGGCTGTGGTCCCCACGTTGTGCGATATATCCTTGTAGCTTATTTGTAGCTCTTAATTCCCTTCCCCTATATTGTCCCTCCCTCCTTCCCTTTCCCTACTAGTAACCACTAGTTTGTTCTCTACATCTGTGAATCTGCTTCTTTTTTGTTATATTTACTAGTTTGTTGTATTTTTTAGATTCCACATATAAGTGATATCAAACAGTACTTGGCTTTCTCTGTCTGACTTATTTCACTTAGACTAATGCCCTCCAATTCCATCCATGTTGCTGCAAATGGCAAAATTTCATTCATTTTTATGGCTGAGTAGTATTCCATCACACACACACACACACACACACACACACACACACACACACACACACAAACACACCGCATCTTTATCCATGATGAATTGATTTTTTTTTTTCAAAGATGTCAAGAACATCCAATGGGAAAAAGAACAGTCTTTTCAACAAGTAGTGCTGGGACAACTAGACAGTCACAAGCAAAAGCAAAAACTTTGCCCCCCATCATACAAAACCATTAATTCAAAATGGCTCAGTGAACTTAATAACCTAAACCAAAGCTTATAAAACTCATAGAAGAAAATATAAGGGTAAATTTTAATGATCTCAGCTTTGTCAATGGATTCTTAGCTATGACACCAAAAGCATGAGCAACAGAAGAAAGTATAGATCAACTGGACTTCATCAAAATTGAAAATTTTTGTGCTTCAAAGGTCATTATCAATAAAGTGAAAAGACAACCCCCTACAGAATGGGAGAAAATATTTGCAACTCATGTATCTGCTAAAGGATTTATATCTAGAATATATAAAGACCTTATATAACTCAACAATAAAAAGACAAAGAACCCAATTTAAAAATGGGTCAGTGGCTTGAATAGACATTTTCCCAAAGGAAATATGCAAGTAGCCAATAAGTAGCTGAAAAGATGCTCCACATCATCAGTCACTGGGGAAATGCGTATCAAACTGCAGTGAGGTACCACTTCACACCACTAGGATGGCTAAATTAAAAGAGCCAGATAATAGCAAGTGAGGATGCAGATGAGAGAAACTAGAGCCATTGTATATTGCTGTTGGAGGTATAAAATGATGTACTCATGTTTAAAAACAGCCTGGCAGTCCCTCAAGTGATTAAACATAGAGATACCACATGACCCAGCAATTTTACTCCTAGATATATGCCCAAGAAGAATGAAAAGATTTGTCCACACAAAAACTTGTACAAAGATGTTTATCTTCATGATGTTTATGGCATCGTTATTCATAAGAGCCAAAAGGTGGAAACAACCCAAGTGTCTATCAGCTGGTGAGTGGATAAACAAAATGTGGTCTATCCATACAATGGAATATTATTCAGCCACAAAAAGGAATACTGATGCCTGCTACAACATGGATAAACCTTGAAAGTATTATGCTAAGTGAAAGAAGCCAGCCACAGAAGACCACATATTATATGATTCCATTTATACGAAGTGCTCAGAACAGGAAAAATCTATAGAGACCAAAAGTAGATTCATGGTTGCTTGGGACTGGGGAGGATGGTGGAATAAAGGGATGAATAGTAAGGTGGTGAATCATAGCTAAATGGTGTGGGGTTTCTTTTTGAGGTGATGAAAATGTGATGATGACAATTATGCATATCTGTGAATATACTAAAAGCCATTGAATTATATGCTTTAAATGGGTCAACTGTATGTATGTGAATTATATCTCAATAAAGCTTGTGTGTGTGTGTTTAAAGAATAAGTTGAAACAATAACTGATCTGGAAAGACTTTTGTAAGTGCTTAAATGAGAAAAAGAAAGTTATGACCCCCATAACCCCCTCCAACACCATTTCCCTGCCCCCAGCCATTCATACTTAGAAGTCATACCTTCAAGTACCTCAGAATAAGACCTTACTTGTTAATAAGGTTGAAGATGCCATTAGTTAAGATCTCATACTGGAGGAGGTTGGACCCCTAATCCATTCTGACTAGAGCCTTTACAAAGTAAAAAGGGGAAATCTGGACACAGACGTGCGCAGCCAGGGAGAACAGTGGGTGAAGATTCGAGTTACGCTGTCACAAGCCAAGTGACTACCAGAAGTTAAGACAGAGGACTGGCACAAACCCTTCCCTGGCCCCTTCAGATACCTCGATCTTAGACTTCTGGTGAGATTAGATTATTGAGAGACAAAAACTTTCTGTTGCTTAAGCCACTCAGTTTGTGGTACTTTGTTACGGTGGCCCGAGTGAACCAATATACAGAGTAACGATGGATACAGACATTAATTTATATTAATTCGCTTTGTTAACATCGGTTATCTTATGGGATTGGACTGGATGGGAGAGGCCATTAGGCTTTGAAATGCACTTTTATTGTCTGGATTGTCATAATGAACACGCACTGTTGTTGTTTTTTGCATTTAAAAAACAATTTTTTTTTTTTAACAAGAGAGCTAGGCTGCAGGGTTTGGGGGCTTTCTTCATTTTTTTCTTTTGCCTTCTGCGGTTAGATATTTTAATTATCTTTTGTAAAGGTCCTGCTTTCCAGCCCCCAAATTTCTTGGCCAAATATATTCTCCGAAGCAGTCAGGAAAATTCTACAGGAATGCAGCTCTTGCCCCTCTGGCCTGAGGTTGAAGCCTGTCACGGTGAGGGTGAAGGTGAGGATGATGGTGATGGTGGTGGTGATGGAGGAGGACAGGGAGGAGGAGGACTAATGCAGGTTGAAAATTCCAGTTCGCCCTTACCCCTTCCCCATCCAGCCTCCATGATTGCTCCCAGGCAATAGCTCCCATTTACAGATTTGGAAACTGATGCTCAGCACGGTCATGTGACCTGGGTCGGAGCCCACAGCTAGTAAATTATGGAGCCTGGATTAGCCCAGCTCCAATCCTCTTTTCCTTCCAACTCACAGATGCTTCAGACCCTACAGTGGCTGGGACTGGTACGGCGCCCCTCCATGCCTCTCCCCATAAAGTCCGCCCCACGTGCCTGGCTCCAGTCATCCCTAGCCTGGTGGAAACCTCCACTAGTTCAAAATTTTGGAATAAAAAATCAGGACCCCATCACCCTTTCTCTGCAGTTTTCCAGCAGCCCCAGTTGATTTGCTGTGATGCAGGGGTCTGCATTATTCAAGCCCATGGAATATTCAGGCTGTTGGGCAGAGGAATGGAGCCTGTCGGGGCTGGCTGAGCTGTTCACTCACAAAAGGCCCCTGTGGGCCCGGGAAGCTGCGGGGCTCCGGGAGGCAGCCTGAGCTTTGCTGCCGGGACAGATGTGTCGTCCTAGCCTAACCCAGGAGAAGGCACAGGCTGCCTCTGCCACCTGATGGATGTCCTCATTTGAGGAGAATGTATTATTGAGCACCCGGGCTCTTTCCAACCAGACTCCTGGATGAAATGCCTCAGCTGCATCCCTGCTGGTTAGAACCCCACAGAATCCAATCCTGGGGAGCTGGCCCAGTGTACCTGGCCTGTGCAGACCTTTCAGGGTGGTGAGCACTCTTCTGTCAGTCCCTGCAGGGAGCTGACCTCTGGCAGGAAAACCTGGAACTCGGGACAGCCTGGTTTCAGCACCGTGTCAGCCATGCAACTGCAAACATCCCGGACGGTCAGGTTGTAAACCCTGTGTGTGGTCAGTCACCCAAGGTGGCTGTTCTCTTGCTCTCTGTACATCCTGTGCTCCACCACTGCCTGCTTCCCCTACATCCTACTCACATGACTGACCTGCCTATGTACTTGACCTGTGGCCCCAGCCAGTGACCTAATCGTTGGATCAGAACATCTCCACCATGAGAGCTTATCAAAGGAGCAGTGAGGGGCGTGCTCCTCCACTGGTTTCCCTGGTAACCGATGGGCCAACCTGATGTCAGTTCCCTGGATAACTGGTAACCTTCTCCTCCCCCATAAAGGTGAAGACTGCCACCATGGCCTCCCCACCGTCTGCCACACATGGTGGGGTGTTGCTCCAGGATCTTGCTGTAGACATGTAAGATGGCCCTGTCCAGTAAACCACTGATGTCTCTGTCGCTGACTCTGGGCTCTTTCTTCCATGTTAAAGCTGGGCAAGCACAGGGCTCGCAGGCCTGTGGGGTGCTGCTCCTGTTCTCTTTGATGGCTGGGCTCCCATGAGGTCAGTGTGAATGGGGTCCCTAAGCAAGAGGTGGAATACTGGAGCCCATGTGTCCAGGATCAGGGAACTTGTCCTTCCTGAGACTTTGCCCTCTTGAACCCTTGGCTGCGGATCTAGTGTCAGAATGCCATGGCGTACAGTTCTGGAATCCCTCTAGAGCCCGAGGGTGGTTCTGGAACCTGGGGCTCCTTGGTCTGGAAATCTGAGCTCCCAGTCACGCTGTGCGGAGCTCACCGGCCCCTCCTGAGCTGGGCCTTCTGGGGCAGAGCTCACCTCTGAGGATGTTTCATGGAGCCCCTGCTGGGAGTGAAGGCAGGGAGGGGCCTGTGGTTTGCCCTTAAAGATACAGTTAAGGACGAAATCCTGGAAAGTTCTTTGAACTTTTTGACACAGCCTTTTGGCTTCGATCAGGCCTGCCATTGCTCCTACCTTCCTGGGCTGATTTCCGCTGGGGGAGAGATACCCCCACTGCCTCAGGCGCTCAGGGGGGCACGCGGCCCCCGGGGGGCTCCCTCTTCCTCCACCGGCCACCTGCAGTTGGGGGGGGGGCTTGGAAGGCTCTGACTTTCAGGGAAGCCCGCCTGTGCTGTGATGCCTTGCCCTCCTTCCATTTTACAGGTGGGGACTCCGAGGCTCTGAATGCTGTCCTTGATCTAGACCTGGGTTTTTCAACCTCAGCACTGTTGACATTTTCAGATGGAATAATCCTTTCTGTGGGGCTGTCCTGGGTGCTGTAGGGCATTTAGCGACATCCCTGGCCTCAATCCATTAGATGCCAGCATTCGTCCAGTGTGACAATCAAAAATGTCTGCAGACATTGCCAAATGTCCCCTAGGGGACAAAAGCTCCTCCATCTGGGAACCCGTGGTCTCTGGAATGGATTCCTGAACCCTGTTGATTCTGCAGTGAGCCTCACAACTGCCCTGTCAACCCCGCCTGTTGCTTGACTGGCCCCCTCTCAACTTGAAGATGTCTCAGTAGGGTCCCAAGAGAATAATCACATTATCTCCATTTTTTCACAGAATGGAAACAGTGGTACAGAGTTTTAAAAAGAGGTTTAAATTGTTCAAGGTCACACAGCAAGTCAGCAGCAGAATTACGATTTGAACTCTTATCTGTCTCTTTCAACTCTACCACACCATCTCCCTGATTGCTGCTGAGATTCTGAGCTCACTCAGTCATTCAACAAACGTGCTGAGCGCATACTACAGACTAGGCCCTGTTCTGGATGCTGAAGCAACAGCAGTCAACAAAACAAAGACTTTTGACCTCAGAGAGCTGATGTTCTAGTGGTGGGAAGTCGGAAAATAAATATGCAGCTTGGTATCAGAAGGGAAGGTGAATGAGAAGACCTCCCCAAGGCTGCTCAGATGCCCCCTCCTAAGCTGGGCTGTGACTCAGGGCTATAAAAGCCACTATCAGTAATAAAACCGGTGGTTCCCCCTTCACCCGCTGCCCCAGGAAACTGGGGCCCAGAGAATGCTAGTTCTAGGCCTTTCCTCCAGCCCCCAGATGCCTAGATTCCGATAGAACAGGGCTGAGGAGCCAGGCCAGGGTGGCAGCTCTGGACAGGCCTCCTCTGGGAGCTTTTCCCTTTTCTCACATCTGTCCAATTGCGAGCAAGTGGCGCCCAGCCTGGCTGCGCAGACCCAGACCCCCATAAATTATGCACATCACTCTCATATCTAGACGGAGGCACTGGAGAAATTACAGCTCCCATTAACTTACATTGCACAGGCAGTCCAGCTGTTTCTCCAGCTCCGGCCCTCCTGGGCTGGAAGGGATGGGCTTGGCCGCGGGAGGGCCGGAAACGCTCGGCTACTCTGGCTGGGCCTTAATGCGCTGCGCTTGCAACTCCTTGGCAGAGAGGAGCCTTCCATCCACAGCAGGAATGGTGCTGGTGCCCCGCTAGCTGGCCCGATGCTTGAAGTTAGAAGGAGAGGAAATTGTCATGGAGGGGCCAGACTGCGCGGGTTGCAGATGCTGTCTGCACACTGTGTACATAAGGCGCTGGGGGCTTCAGACCCCTTCCAGGGGTCGCCTTCCCGTCTCTCCCTTCCACTCCAGCCATGCATGTGGTGGCTGGACTGACCTCCCCCGGATGTGGCAGGAACTGGCCAGGAACCAGTCCCCGCGCGTGTGTAAGGCGATACAAGCAGGGCCAGTAGGCGCGCCCACTAGACCCATTTTGTAGATGAGAGAGGAGGTGACTTATCCAAGATAACCGTGTCATTAGGGACCACAGCAACCGAAGGGACTTAATTCTCCTGGCTGCGGGTCCTTAGAGCGGGTACCACCTACCCTCTGGAGGACAGCGCCAGTCACCTGCCTGTGTAGCTGATTGGACCAGGGCTTGGGGGTGGAGCCAAAGACATCCACTGATGGGTGGTGGTGGGCGCGAACGCTGTCCAATAGGAACGCCCCATCCTGGAGTGCGGCAACCTGAGCCAATCAGAGCCTTTCATGGGGCCGCTATAAATACTCAGGGCTAGGCCGCGCTGGGGGCCTGCATGCCTCTTCCAGAGGTCGGATGTCCTTGCGTCCCTGGCTCCGCCGTAAGTGAGCGCTGCTCCCACCTATCCTAGCAGCTCAAGGACCCTGCCAATGCTCTCGGACTGAATTCTCAGGTCGTGCCAACGTCCTCAGGTAAGAATTTGGAGGTCCTCGGACCAGGCCTCTGGACGTGACCAGAGGCCCATGCGGTGGCAGCCAGCCGGGTACAGGCTTTAAGTGATGTCACCACTAGTGAATTCCAGGGTCCTTAGACATACTGTTGAAGTTGTATATGGCGAGGTCCAGCGATATTGATCCGTATCAATATTTATAAAAGACGCAGCTGTTTCCGTATTAAGGGTCTGCTGGCCCTTAAAGATACTAATTCTTAGGCCCAGAGATACCAGCTAACGACCTGGAAAACCCAAACTCCCCACTTTGCAGGCTGGAAAGCCGGCCCAGGCAGGAGCGGAGGCCAGCCCCCACCTAGTCTCTGCTCATAGTTTTCTCTGCATGGAAATGACCTTCTAAGGTCCTTCTCCCATATGCCTGACATATGCGCTGTGGGTGGCAATAATTAGAGCACATTTGTTGTGCTGGACCCTTTAAACTCTTTCTAAATATGTAAAGCCCTCAGTGGTAAGCTTCCTCATCTTTATAAAGATGAGGAAACTGAGGCCCACAGAGCAATTTACCCAAGATCATAGCTCTAGAAAATGGTGGCTCTGGAACTGGCAGCTCAACTTCTGATTTTAAAGCCCTGCTCTTGGCTGTCTGTCTGGTCCTTGAATTGGGTCTTGAGGGGTCAGAGTGGAAAACACTCATTCACTCACGTGTGTCCTTGTTCGTTCATTCAGCACGCTTATCTCCCAGTTCTAGTATTTTCCTTCTTAGGCTTCGTAATTTGTCATTTTCTTGTCTATGCATCTGTTTTCTTGTTTGTGTGTGTCTCCGCCTAGGACATGAGTTCCGTGAAGGCAGAGAATGTGTCGTAGTTTATTCACCCCTGTGTTCCCAGTGCCAGGCACAGTGCTGGTCTTCAAGAAAAGTTGGCTGAATGATGAATGAATTATAGGAAATTATATCAAGAAGTTGAGACATATTTAGTTGCAGAATGAATGTTCAAAGGATCAGGCTGGATGAATACACGAATGAATGAATGAGCCAGTCATGTCCTCTCTCTGAGGCTCAGTCTTCTCATCTGTGAAGTTAGGAGAGTACAATTAGTAGCTACCACTTACCTGCCACGGAGAGGGGTAGACAACACATGCATGGAAGTCATTGGGGCTGGTTACAGAGTTTCAAGATCCTCCTTTGGGTACACATTAGGAGTGCAGGTCCCTGCCTCCTTGAAGTTGGGTGTGGCCAGGTGACTTGACTTTGGCTAATGAAATATGAGTGTAGGTGGTGAGTGTCCTTTTTGGGTGAAAACTAAGAACCAGTGAGAAATTGAAAGATTCACTATATCCACCTCCCCCCAACACACAACCACGTAAGCATGTATCAAAGTGGACCTTCTGGATATATAGTGTGACTGAGATGTAAATTTCTCAGTTAAGCCACTGAGAGTTTGAGTTGTTACTGCAGCAGGACCTAGCTCATCCTAACTAACGGAGTATCACACATAGTGTGCCAAGAGCAGAGTAGGAGTTCCACAAAAGGTGGCCAGCCAGATTCTCCTGCTCATCACAGTTAAGTGAGCCTTCTCTTTCCTGGATGCCAGGGACACTGGCTAGGGACAATGGAGACATTTTCCCCTAGCTCTTTCCCAGTTGGCTCTGCCACAGGATAGCAGAGAAACCCAGACATGAAGTCACCGCTTGTTTTCATGAGAGAGCAAGAAAAAAGCCGTTGCAGTATTGTGTTTGCCTTATTAAGGCTCATTTTCTCATTACAATTTTCCCTCCTAATTGCTAATTTTTCCAGCTTCTCCAAGAGCCATTCTACTTCCGCCTTGTTCCTTCCCTCCTCCAAGAGAGCTGGTGCTTCGAGAAACTGCCACAGATGGGCAGAGGAGAAACACACATGCTTGTTTTTAATTTACTTGAAATCCTCTTCTCTTGGTGCTACTGGGACAGGCAGCTGCCAGGCTCTCCTGGCCGGGTGGCTAGGGGCTCAGCCCCGAGGACTGACTCCCTCCCGTGGCAGGAGGAGCTGGAGCTGGTCCAAGTCCTCAGTTCCAGGCCCTTCGTGAGGACCTGACTTTTTGGTGGCAGGATACCCTCTCCCGGCCAGGAGAGTCCTTGGATTGGGTCCTTGGGCTGCAGCCCTCCCTGAGCACCCAGTGCTGCGCCTGGAGCTGCTCCCCTGTGCCAAGTGCATCCACCGTCCCATCAGCAGGAGGGAGCAAGGGGCCCCCATTTTCAGATGGGGACTCAGAGAACTGAGGAGCTTAGGGAGCAGCAGCACAGTGGGACTTTCCCTGAGCACTGTTGGTCTGTCTGCTCCAGGGGCTCCTTCCACACTTGCCCAGATCAGCGAGGAGCTCGTCCAAGTGACAGACACCTTTCTTGGTTCCTCCTTGAGCCGACTCCCAGTCTGATGGACTGCTGCTCACTGGCTGTGGGACCTAAGTCAATTCCTTCCCTCCTCAAGGTTTCTGACTGAGGAGATGGAATCAGATGAGGCCTGTGGGTCTGATACTTGGACTCCAGGTATGATGTGCTCTTGGCTCTCCCGGTCCCCGTGAGGCAGGGAGGACGAGGACTTTGAGCCAATGTTAGAGGAGGAATCAACCGAGAGCTGTGTGGTAGAGTGGCTTGGCCTTGGCACGCTGGCCCTGCCACTGGGCAAGCACTTCTCTCTGAGCCTCAGCTCTGTCTAGAAAAGGAAGGTAATAATACGTACCTAGTGGGGAGGGTACAGCTCAGCAGTAGAGTGGGTGCTTAGCATGCACGAGGTCCTGGGTTCAGTCCCCAGTGCCTCCACCAAAAATAATAATAATGCCTCCCTCACTGATGGGCATGAAAACACACGTGTAAGGCTGTTGGCCTGGCGTCTGGCATAAGCACACAGTCCCCCACACAGTAGCTGCTCCTGCTGCTGTTGTTATGTGGGGGTTTTTTCCTTTGAATTGGAGAAAGTCCCAGCTGTTACATACCCAAAAGGTCACCCGGTCCAACTTCTGTTTTTTACAAATTGGGAAACCAAGTCAGGAAAAGGGAAACAATGTGCTCAATCCGAGATCAACAGAGAGTTAGCTGCACTCTGTTTCACCCTCTGCCTCCTCTCCCCCAGCAACCAGAAAAGCACCTGCATTTGAAAACAGCTGCACTGACTTGTCTGGCCCCCCTGGGAGCAGACCCCTCAGGCCCAGCTCCTGCTGAATAACATGTAGTCACCAGGATTGGGGAGCCCTGTGCTCCATCAAGGTGGGTAGCAGCAGAGGCCTCAGGAGTTGGCTCCAGGGGTCACATCCCCGAGCTTTGGGTTCGGGCTAATGTCATGGGCCAGGCAAAGGCCCAACCCAAGATGTCTACCTAGGACACTGGGACCACTCAGAAACAGCCTTTCTCCAAGGAACACAAACCCACATCATTGCCAGTTATTGACCGAACTGTCCTCATCCCTCGTTGCACTTGCCGCAATCATAACGTGCACTTGAACTTCACAAATTCACATCTGGTGCCCAGTACCTCACCGGAACTTACTAGTTAGGGAGAAAGGAATGAACCAGAGGTTGCTGGGTAGAACCTTTTACATTTCTTTTCCAGTTTTTAGTTCATAAAGTTCCTTCATATCCGTTTATCTCATTTCATCCGTCAAATCCCCTGAGAGGTAGGGATTCATAGTCCCATTTTATCCATTGGAAAACTGAGGCTCAGAATTCGAAGCTGGGTTGCCAGTAGGGCAGCCACGTGTGGCTGTTTAAAATGCAATAATACTTAAAATGTTCTGTTCCTTAGTTGTGTTAGCCACATTTCATATGCTTAGTGGGCATGGGTGGCCAGCGGCTACCGGGCACCACAGCGCGCAGTATTTGGCCTTGTGGAAGAAGCTGTCAGACAGTGCTGACCAGAAGCCGCCACTGCACCTTAGTCAGTGCACGGCCGAGCAGGGGCTGGGAGCCCTGGTTTTCTGACTTCTAGTCCGGGGCTTTTCCAGGCCACCCACCCTACCCCAGGGTGGAATTTGGAGGGTGCAGATGAGTGTGGGGGGAGTTTTCAGAAGCTCTCCAGGCTGGATCTGGGGGACCGCCTTTAGGGGCAGGCGGGCAGGACCGATACTCAGGACTGGGTCTTTCATCTGTCTCTAACAAGAGCAATCTCTCTCTCCTGTTTTGCATAAAACTAGTAAGATCAGCTCCACCAACTCTAATGCAAATGTGGTGATGTTGCCTCATTTTTCTAATGAAACAAAATGCTGTCTGGGGCCTGCCCGTGGGCTCTGCTCCCCTTTCTCCAGAGCCCCCCCAGCCAGGAGCACAGGCATCCTGAACGGGTCTGGGGGTGCAGTCTGTCCTCCTTCTCAGCCCAGCTGGACAGAATCTGGTTCTGAGTGCTGTGCTCCCTCCTGGGGTGGTCGTGGTCTGTGCTGTCCAGAGCCGTCCTATCCATCTGCTGAGGACACAGAGCCACTGCTGCCCCAGGGACAAGGCCCGCTTCCCGCTTCACAGGTCAAGCTTGGGCCACAGGATTTGGGGCTCAGCCCTTCATCCCGCAGCAGCCGTGGTCCAGGGCCCCCACAGCCCCCGGGGCTCCTTCAGAATCAGGCTGGGCAGGGGCCCTTCGTGGGACCTTGCCCCTCTTTCAGCTGCCTGCCCCTCTTTCCTGCCCTTGGATTCAGGAGTCCTGATTTACTCCTTTCTGCTTATCCTCCGGGGAGGTGACCCAGACATCTCAGCTCTCAGGACTGGGAGCTGCTTGTAACCAAGGTGATTTTCTGTTCCTCTCCCTCAGAAATGGAGTGTGTTTTTTTAGTGGGACCCCTTTCTATATACTTGGGAGGGGTGGAATTTGAGTAAAGAGGTCTACTGCTTGAAACAAACAAACTTGAAAGCCACTGGACTTGTCCATTTCCCTTGTTTTGTGGACAGCCCTTGGAGATCTGGGAAGGACAGGGTCTTGTGCAAAGCCAGTGGTGACTGACACGGGAGGCCTCTTGAGTGCCCTCAGTCATCCCTTTAGATCCTTAGGAAGGTATTTCCTAGGGGCAGGTGAACTCACTTTCCTCTCTGACCTTCAGGCCCTACATTTAATTTCACCCACCTTCTGGGCTGCCCTGGGTCTCTTCTGGAGAGATGGGGCCTAGGAAGTCCTCCCCAGGAGATGTGGGACTTGACCCTCTGTTGGGGTTGGGGGTGGGTGGGAGTCTGGAAATGCAGTCACAGATTCACTGCAAAGCTGTTACCTGCCCAACCCAGTCCTGCCTCTTCCCTTTCTCCATCCCAGCAAGGGTGGGGCCCCTGCTAACACCCCCACAGGACCAAGTCACCCCCTGGAGGCAGGGAGCCGGGCGGGGGCGGAGGGAGTGTGGAGTAAAGCCTCACCATCAAGGGCAATAGGGATGGCAAATCAATTTTACCCCACACACCACCCGTGGTCAGCCTGGACCATTAATCCTTAAGGATTCTGAAGCCATGTCCCTCCTCAGTGGGGAGGAATGCTTGGGTCAATTAGAAGTGTCTGCTGGGGCCTGAGAGGAAGAGCAGCATGTGTGGGATGTGTGCATGGGATCTCTCGATTCCTGACTATTGACAAACAGTTATCCCTTAGAATGGCACTTAGGCCTTTTATGATCTGACCCTGTCCACTTGCCTAGCATATTTTCCCACTGTTGACCATGCATGTGATGGCGTGCCCATCTTTCCCACCTCTGTGCCACTGTTCGCAGCAGCTCCTTCTGTAGGGAAGCCCCCTCCCCCCTCCACATGTCCACCCACCTCACTTGTAGCATCACCTCGTAGGGAAGGCTTTCCTGTGCCTGGTCAGAATCGGCCTCTCCCTTCTTGGGCGCTCATGGCTCTTTTCTCAGCCCTCCTATGACCCTTTGTGGGTTCTACTTACTATTATTGTCAATAGTGCACACTCTCCTCCACCGGTCTGGGAGGGATAGACAGGACATTTTGGTTGCAGTGACAGCCACCAAGCTGAAGCCAACTTAGGCAGGAAGAGGGCCACAGCTGAGGTGGACAGCTGGTTTGTGGGAAAGGTTGAGGATGCTTCAGAGATTCAGGAAAGAGTGAACCCAGGGAATGAAAGGCCCTGGGGTTTTCTCTCCATCTCTCATCTCTGCTTTTTTTTTGTCTGTGTGTGGTCTGGCCTCATCCTCTCTCTCTCCAGACCACCTTCTCCAAAGGTTCACAGCTTACGACCTTACTCAAGATCTCCCCCCTCTCTTTCTCTCCTTCCCTCTCTCTCTTGTTAGAAAAACCTCCGACAGGGGCTCTGATTGGCTTGCTGGGGCCAGATGCTCCTGCACCACTTGGATCTGGCCAGTAGGTGGGCTGTCCAAGGACATAGCTGCAGGGAGGGTGATGGAGACCCAGGGTGGGGGATGGAGGGCTGCCCACTCCTGCATCTCCTGTGTATGCATATGGCTATACCCTGTGGGGACCCAGAGCACAGGATGTGTGGAAAGGAGGCAGGAGATGGGTTGAGTGGGTGTGTGAGGCCGGCCATGGCAGGTGGTTTTTGAGAGTCTGCCGGGAGACAGGGGTTGCCAGGGGCTTCTTTCCATGTATATTCCTGCATTTAACCTTCACAATAATCCTTCCGTGTGAGAGAGGAGTCTCTGTTTACTCAGATCATGCAGGTAATAACAAGCCAAGAATGCTGAGCACTTAGGTGCCTCCTGGGCAGGCAGCATCACTTCCCTGCTTTACAGATCAGAACAGGGCGTGGATGAATGACTTCTCAAGGGCACGGGGACCGGTGGTCCAGCCTGGCTTCAAATCCTTATCTTTTGACTCCCTGGCCCATGGCTCTTATGACAAAGGAGCCAAGACTTTTTCTTTTTTTTTAAACTCTGCAGCTCTGTCATCTTTCAAAACCTTGAGGTGGGTGGGGCCATGGGAAGGTGGGATAGGATTTTCTTCTAATTGCGGGGGGTGGTCACACTGGAGTACTCTCCTTGTAATTCTTGTTTCTGCTGCCCTGGAGTTTTCTCTGCCTCCGTATGTTAAAAAGAAAGAAAACAGTTTAACGACAACAACACAAAAAAAACTTAGATCATTTTTAAAAAATACAAAAAAGCCTGACTTATGTGAAATTTAATTTAATTTATTTTTATACCAGCAGCTGTCAGTTCAAAGAACAACAACAAAGTAGCCATCTGTGCTTAATTTCATCAATCCACTGCCGATGGTCACGTGAGCATGGCTTTTGGACTGAGGCAGAGCACGTGGCCAGATCTCAGCACCCCACAAAACTCCCCGCAACGTCCCAGGGCCGTCCATCCAAGCAGGGGTCTGGTAGCTCATGTGGGGAGCAGAGGGGCTCGGTACCTGGGCACTCGGGCCGAACTTGTCACCAATGAGGCAAACCCAGCAGTTTCTTCTAGGTGCACTAACCCCCCGGACTTTTCACGTTTGTTAGCTCCGTGTTATTTATGCCCATGGGGAGTGGGCATTTCCACCCTGCTGAACAGATGGGGAAACTGAGTCTCAGAGGGGTCTCTCGCCCAAGGTCACACAGCCAAGAAACAGATCCAGACCCTGGTGTTCTACACTCCTGAACCCACGTCCTCACTAGCCAAGTGGCCTCCTGAGCTTGAAGCTACTTCAAAACTTCCAAGGGGCTTGGAGCCCGGCAGTGGGGGTGGGTGGGGGGAGACTCTCCTGTCACAGACCTGGGCCCCCCTCCAAGTCAGGAGGAGCGTGATGGCAATGGACCCAGCTGCCCTCTCCGGGGTGCTTTTTCTCCCAGGGCGGGCCGCATTCCTGCCTTGGGGCTCTCTGAGGAGGGTGGGCATCATTCCCCTTCCCAGGGCAAAGCCCAGAGCTGTAGGCTCATTCCTCACATGCGGGACTTGCCTGAGGTCACACGAGGAGGGAGCGTGAAGGCAGGAACACGGTGCTTATCCAAACCACAAGAAAACTGTCCAAAAGAACCCTAATCCACATGGCTGGATCTCAGGGCCTCACAGCAGATGGGCCCTTGGGGATCAGCGGGGCCTCCTTCCTTCTACAGCCCGAGAACCTGAGGCCTGAGAGGGAGAGGGACCTGCCCAGGGTCACACAGGGTCCTTGCAGGGCCTACCTGGGATGGTACAGCCTCAGGCCAACTTGTCACCTGCCACTGTGGCTTGGCCTCTCTCACATGGGCTGGATTGGGGGCACTTTCATGGGCCCCATTTCTTTGTAATTCAAGTAGTAAACTCTGGGATTGAACTGG
This sequence comes from Camelus bactrianus, assembly GCF_048773025.1. Taxonomy (NCBI): domain Eukaryota; kingdom Metazoa; phylum Chordata; class Mammalia; order Artiodactyla; family Camelidae; genus Camelus; species Camelus bactrianus. Next base: position 5,423,205 of record NC_133544.1, read on the forward strand.
CCCCTTCTTGGTAGGGTCAGGAAGTGGGTAACCTGGCCAAACCTTTCTACGCCCGCCACCACCAAAAGACCCAAACCCCCAAAGCAAAATCAGAAGAAACCCCAGTCGGAATTCCTGGGCAAATCACAGCTTTATTTACTGTTGAATTAAGAGAAGTAAGAGTGAGCAAGTCAGAATCATTAAAATATAGATCAAGAAAGTCACATTTTTTGATTTGCCATATTAAAGAGAAGCGGGGGAAACACGCCAATTGGCTTGTCATCTTCTCATTAAATAACAGATGGTGGCTGAGTCACTGCTCCCGGCAGTCAGGACGCTGTTGTCTGCCGGCTTCCTCGCTGGGGCCCAGCCGCTCGCTCAGGACTGAGGGGGCTGGTGGAGGGCAGAAGAGGAGGAGGCCCACCTCCCTCTGCCTCCTCCTCTATCCAGCGCCATTCCATCCTTGCTGCCCCCTCAACCTCTGGAATAGTCCATCTATTCCTTTTTAATGATGGTGTGAACATATGGAGGCCCCCGCCTGCAAGGGAGACAGAAAGCGGGCCAGAAAGTGGTACCTAAGTTGCGGTTATGGGGGAGGATGCTCTGGGGCAGTGGGGATCCAGCAGGGAGCCTGACCAGCTTGGGGGAGGGGGACCAGGCCCCACATAGAACTTGGGCTGGTGGTTCTCCTCTCTAAGGATCACCGAGGCACCGCCCCCAGACTCTCTGCTGCCCCAAGGTCTGCATCTCCTCACCTGAAATCTGCTGTTAATACCAATGCTTTGCCCTTGGGGGCCTCCTTTCTTCCTTCCTCAGTGTTACTCCGTCCTCCCCTTCCTTCTGCCCCCATCACATATGCTGCCTGCCAGGCCCAGGGGTGGGCACAGAAGAGCAGAGACCCTTCTGTCCAGGGGCACTTGTGACTGGTCAACAGTCATTTGCAGGTCCCTCTCCCTGACCAGCTGGCTGTCATCACGGTTGCTTTTGAGGACTCGAGTGTAGACCCCACTGCTATTGATGTCTCCTCACATGAGCAGTGTGATTCAGACCCTGTCCCCACAGAGCTCTTGATGGGCTGTAAAGATCAGTAGTGTCACTGGGAAGGTGGGAGAGGTGGCTGATGACTTTTAATGAAGTCCCTTTCAAGGAGCAATTTGGGCCAACTGGAATTTTGATAGAGATTATATGGAATCTATAGATGTCTTTAAGTAGTATGGACATTTTTAACAATATCAATTGTTCCAATCCATGAACATGGGATGTCTTTCCACTTGTTTGTGTCTTCTTCAGTTTCTTTCATCAAAGTCTTGTAGTTTGCATCATATAGTTCTTTCATGTCTTTGGTTAAATTTTACTCCTGAGCATTTTATTGTTTTCAATGCTATTGTGGATGTGATAGTTTTAAAATTTTCCTTTTCAGATATTTTGTTGTTAGTATATAGAAACAAAATGGAGTTCTGTATGTTGATTTTATATCCTGCAACTCTACTGAAATTGTAGACTAGTTCTAACAGTTTTTGTTGTTGTTGCTGAGTCTTTAGGATTTTCTATATTTAAGACCATATCATCTGTAAATAATGACAATTTTACTTCTTCCTTTCTGATTTAGATGCCTTTTATTTATTTTTCTTGCCTAATTGCTCTGGCTAGGGCTTCCAGTGCCATGTTGAATAGTAGTGGTAAGAGTGAGCATCCTTGTCTCGTTCCTGATCTTAGAGGAAAAGCTTTCAACTTTTCACTGTTGAGTATGATGTTAGCTGTGTGCTTGTCATATACGGCTTTTACTATGTTGAGATATGGTCCTTCTATATCCAATTTGTTGAGGATTTTTAACATGAAAAGATGTTGTATTTTTTTCAAATGCTTTTTCTGCATCTATTGAGATGACCACATGATTTGTATCTGTCATTCTATTAATGTAATGTATCACATTGATTTATGTACGTTGAACCATCCTTGCATTCCAGGGAAAAATCCCACTTGGTCTTGGTGTGGGATCCCTCTAATGTGTTACTGAGAATTTGGGCCAGTGGGTATTCCCAGTTCACACTCCTTAGTCTCTCCTTAGGAGAGTCACAAGTTCATTTTGAATCCAGGCCCCATAAGCTGAGAGGCCTTGTTTTTACAGGACATGAGACTTTGCTGTGACTGATGGTAATTGTCATAACTCTGGCTTCTATCATATTTAGGAGGAAATAATAGCAAGGTTGCATCCAGGTGCCTCTTACACACCATCACAGATACTTTGGGAACCAATACAGCTTAACAGAAGGAACCTGGGTCTGGGAGTCCAACTGGGTTTTAATTGATCAAACATTCATTCTTTAAGCACTTTAGAAAAATAGCTCATTTGGAGTCTGAACTCCAAACCTTGTGTGGAAATGGATTCTGCTGGTTCCGGCGATAGGAATTAGGCAAATTACTTCCTTCTCTGCCCTCTTGGGCCCCCCTCTTACCCTCCCCCGGCAAATGGTGGGAGCAGTCCCTACAGCCTGGGCTGTGGGGAGGACTCAACAACGTGGGATGGGCCTGGCCCTGGGAGGGGGACAATAGCAGCACTGGGTTTTCAGATCATAAGTGCACCAGTGGAGGGGTACTCAGAATGTCCGGGTTGCCCGGGCTCTCTCCAGGAGCCCGGCTTTGGGACTCTTAGATTCAGATGTTGCAGCTTGTCTGTGGCGGCATCCTTGCCCTTGGTGCAGGTGTTTATGGATGTGTGTGTGTCTGACACTGCCTGGCATCAATTGGTAACGGGTGCTCATCCTCACCTCCCCCACCTCGCCAGAGGGTTCCCGTCCAACCTGCAACTCCAGGCTGCCTGCCCCGACCTTAACAGGCTCTTCTTGTCTGCAGGATAAATTATGAAATTCTTCGCATTTTTTGTGTGGCAACATCTGGCCTCCTTGATCCGCAGCCCCTGATGAATGGATGTCGAGGTCTTTTTCCTGACTGCCCTCACCGGCTCATATTTTCCACCTGTTTGAAATCAATATTCTTTGGTGTAAATCGTGACACATCCTCCACACTGCACCCCAGCCTGTGCTCTCTCCAGACAGCTCCATGGGGCAAGTGTGACTGGCTAACGCCCTGAGGGTTTGGTTTGTGAAATAATTTCCAGGATCTCAGGCTGCTAGCCTCTCTTCACCTGGACATCCCCTGACACCGACAATTCATCATGTCCAAAAGACTCATCCCCTCTCCCCAAATCTGCTTCTCTTGGCTTTCTGATCTCTGCGAAGGTCCCCCCCACCCACCGGGTCACCCAACCAGGACACCGCGTGCCTGCAGCCCCATTAAGAACTTTTGTGGAGCTACACCCTAGAATGATCCAGAACCCTCCCTCCTGTTTCCTGCTCGTAAGTGCTGTCAGATGACTCTCTGATTCCCTGGCCTCCAATCTGCTCCTTTCCAAGTCATCCTCCAACAGCCACAAGAATCACCTGTGATGCACATCTAATAATCTCGCTCCTCTCCGGCTCTCTGTCATCTTAGGAGGAAGTCTGGGCTCCTGGGTGTTGCCTGTGAAGCCCCCCTTGCTCAGGGCCAGCCCTCCTCTGCCACATCCCCACCTCTCTTCCTCTTCCTCCTTCTCTTGGTGAAGAATGTCCTTTTCACCTTCTTGTGGCTGAGAGATTGTAGTGACTTTTAAAACTTCAGTTCTTTTGAGACTTCATCAGCACCTCTGTGCCTTATAAATACTTCTAGTAATTTTCTTGTCACCTGTCAGAGAAGGCCAGATGCTCCCCAAAGATCATGCTCCCGACTTCAGTGTGAAGTTGAGGTTGGAAGGGACCTTCCCAGGTCCCTCTGCATCTCCCTGGAGACCCAGGACTAGTTCTTGCCACCCGGACCTGAGGGGAAGTGCTGTGCATTGCTTCCAGCAAGGTCTCCTGTCCTCTCTGCTACGCCTTCTGGGCTTGATGTCCCTGAGCACAGCACCCGAGAGCCACATGCATGTAGAAGATGTTGGAGCCGTGTGGTGGCAGGAGTTTGGAGGTCTGAATCAAAACTTAGAGGGGAGCTGTCCATGGAGCAGGAATCAATCTGTGGCAACACTAACACTACCCTAAACTGTAGGGCTGAATCCGGCCCACTGCCCATTTTTATAAATAAAGTTTTATGGAAACATGCTCATTGCACTTACACATCATCTAGGGCTGCTGTCACACTGCGTACAGTGGCAGAGTTGAGTAGCTGTGACAGACCAGGTAACCCACAAAGCCCCAAATAGTTACTCTCTGGCCATTTGCAGAAAAAGTTTACCAAGCTCTGTTTTACATGGATGTACTTTTCTGAATTATTTATTGCCGTGTTTGATGCCTTGTGAGTCTAACTCATCTTCATGAAGCACCTTGCATGATGTGGGTCAAAAGGCGCTTTTCAGTGCAAGAATGGATGCTGTTCAGAGGGCCGTTGTTGTTTTCTGCTGGCCCTTTGTTGATGCGTAACCCAGGGAGAGTAGAAACTTCGTCTGGCCAGACTTTAGTGTCAGAATGTGCAGATGAGGCCGGGGTCCGTCAGCCTGCCCCAGGTGGGGGAAGGTAACAGTAACACGGGGAGAGCCCTCTTCCTGCTCCCGTCCAGAACTCTCTTGAGAAGCTTGGAGAACCTTGCCTGCGCCTGGCCCTCGGGGTCCCCGCACGTGGGAGCCGTCGGGGGTGGTTAGCAGGGAGTGGTGCCCAGGGAATGTGGAGGGGCCTGCAGAAGCACTGCAAGGGTACATATGTGGTGGGAGGGCCAGAAGCAGAGGGGAAAGATAGGTCCCCGCCCAGTGGCTGCCCCACAGCTGCTGTCCTCTTGCCTAAGCCTGCCTGCGACCCCTCCAGGGTGAGTCCCCCAAACACCTCAGCTGCGATGTGTGCGTGTGTAGTGGGGTGACTCTGACGGGGGCTGTGGGCCTTCATGAGTAGACAGGGGCAGGGGACGGTGACATGTGGGCTCCACGTTTGTTCATTAGATGAGTTTGTTGGTGGAGTTCTCACCAGCCTTCCCAATCTTGAGCGAGGCACTTGGGGGGCAGTGATGAAACTGGGGCTCCCGACTCTGGGGTTCAGTAGGGGGTTAGGGCACAGATGAAGGCCAGTGGTGCCCTTTTGGCTGAACCCACCCCTACCCCCACCAGGAATCCCATGTTTTGGGGGGCGGGGAAAGGTCTTGTAAACACAATTAAATTCTAAGGTAATATTTGATTTACTCTCAGGGTTTTCAACCAAAGATACATAAAACTGCTAGTGGGTGCTGATGTAGCCAGATTGATGAGGGTCCCCTCAAGTAAAGTCATGTGCTGTTTTAGTTTGTTCATGAGGCTGGAACACGGGTTAAATTGAATTTCCATTCATGCCCTTGGAATATGGAATAATTTCCTGGTCCGACAGTTACCTCGGTGGGGGTCTCGGTGATGCCAGCCGGCCTGATACGTGAGGCTGCTGTGCACAGGGCTGAGCTCCTGGGGCAGGAAGGGCAGGAGAGGAGGGACGGCCACCGAGTCACAGTGGGGCTGGGAGTTGAACGATTAAGAATCAAAGGATAGTGCTGGGAGATTGATGTTTCAGGGAGGTACTAAAACACTATTTCCCTTTCATGAACTTAACCATTGGATCCAATGTCACTTCCTATCATGGTCCCTAATTACCTTTGGGGATTTCTGCCCACTGTGCCCACCTGGAATGTGGGACCTGGCTTCTCTGGCCTTGCCTGTTTGAGCCTCCCAAAGGCGGGACCCCTTTCTTCATTGTCTTCTAAGAGCCTCTTGTCTGGGCCCTTCCTCCCCGCAGCAACTCCACGTAGACTGACTCTGCTCCTTTCTTGGTTAGCTGGCCTTCGCTTGGCCAGCTTGGAATCTCAGCACCGAGCCCTTTGTATCAACCACATTCCTGAACTTGATCTTCGTGGCTCCCCTATGCAGTTCCATCCAAGACCTGGTGGGACTGCTCCCCTGACTTGAAGTGATGAGTGATCCCCCACCAGCCTTTCTGGAATTCCACCAGGATTTCTGGGAACCCCACGCATATTGCCCAGAACAATGCCTAGAACCCCATCAAACTCCACATGACAACTGCAAATGTTATGAAACCCTGGCAGAATTCTGCAGTATTCTGCAGGGCCTTCTTTTGCTTTATACCCTAGGGGAGAGCCCTCAGGGGTTAAAAAAAAATGTGCTGCCTGAATAGGGTGATGGAGTCAAACTGGGCAGATGGCCCTGGATTCAGTCCTTCCCATCTACCTAAAAAGGTTTACAATTCAAGCAGGCCGAGATGGACACGTAAGTGAGCTAAAGCCAGAATACGCAAGACGGATGCCTCCTCAGGGAATATTTATTCATCAGCCTGGCACTTAGAGTCAAATAAAACACAAATGTAATAACTTAGTGGGCAGTCCTAAGTGCAACAATGCAGGGACACCCTCTCCCACCTCCCCCTCGGCCCTGCAGAATCGGAGCCAGAGGATGGGCCCTGTCAGCGCATCACCACGCTCAGTGCAGGCTTCGGAGATCGACACACGGGACACCGGTGCCGGCCTGAGCCACCTCCTAGGGCGTGTGCGGCTCAGGTGAGACAGTCCCTGGTTCGAGAAGACTCGATATGTGAGTACAGGAGCCTCTGGGCTCATCCAATGGACCAGCCTCCCACTGAGCAATGAGGCCAGGGCTGGAGGCCAGAAAGAAGGGGCTCACCCAAGATCACAAGATAGGCGCCTGCATCTCTGGATTCTCCACCCAATTAACTAAAAATACAATTTAAAAAAAAAGCCCACCTGTGCCTGACACTTAGTGTCTGACAGCTGGCAAAGCATTATGCTTCAATCCCAACAATAACCCTGCAGGGTGGTCAGGGCCGGGCTTGTCTTTTTCGTTTTGCTGTTGAGGAAACAGAAGCAGAGGGAGTAACAGCTACTTGGAGACTGAAATTTAGGTTCAGACATGCAGATGCCCGGATGGTCCCCTTCCTCTCTCTCTTTTCTCTCCTCCCCGCTCCCTGCCCCACCCTACCTTCCCCCAGTAGGTTTATGTCTGTCTCCACTAACCTCCCTGCAGAGAGCAGGACTCGCAGAGCTGCGATGACACTTGGAGATCAGTTAGTCCAGAGGCCCCGCGTCGCGGATGGGGGCAGAGTCTCAGGGACATTGTATGACCTGCCCAAGATCCCGCAGGTGTCCAGTCAGGTGTTTGGGTACCAGCGCTGTGCCCTTCCGTCGGTGCGCCTGGCCAGCTCCATCTCTGGTCCCTCAGGGCAGACACGGAGGGCTTTGGGACGCCTGGCCTGGCCTCTTTCAGGACTGCTTGACTTGCCACATGTTCACACGTGGCCCCACTGTGTCACTCCCCTCTGCTCGGGAAGCCGGTGGCTGTGTTTGCATCTCTGCAGATTGCCCCATTTGCTGAATTCTGAGCTGGGCTCCAGGGGTCAGGGCAAGCCTCGTGGTGTGGCGGTTATCATCCGAGATCTGGGACAGGCCCCGCTTCCTTGCGGGCGGGCCTGTCTGTCTTTGGGAATTACCTCTGTCATCGTCCAGGTCAAATGACAGTTAATTTCCCACATCTGTGGCTTTCAGGCGCTCTCCTCATAATCATCTCCCTCTCGGGCTGCCTCCCCAAAACGGATCCATCCTCGGCCACCTTCCCAAGCCCTTCCCTCTCTGGTCTTATTCCTCATCTGGGAAGGAAGGCTGTGTGTGTGTGTCTATAAGCGCCCTTCCAGGTTCCACACTTTACGGCCCTGGCTCTCTGTCGATTTAGGATAAAAGTGATCTGCTAATGATTCACACACAGAATTTGTTCCCATTTCCCCATCACATCTTCCTGCTTTTATACCTGAGGGGTCCCCAGCAAAAAAGGGGCTCAGGTCCCATGAACTCTGAGACCAAGTGCCACATTTCCACATGCAACTGATTCTTTTCCATCAGCTTGTGGTATAAAACTGACACGTAGCTCTTTTTTTTTTTTTGTATGAGATGCTTTTACTTGGGGCTATATTCAAAGGAAGTTGTTATCAGACTTACACTATGGCCTGGGAAAGTAGATACTTCAAAACAACCTAAAAAAGGCATGACCCTTGCCAGGGCGTAGTGGGGATGCATATATTAATATTCAATTATCACAGAGTGTTCTGAATATTCTTTTTATTACTGTTATTATTTGGTTGCCATTTTTATTTTATTTTATTGAAGTCTAGGTGGTTTACAATGTTGTGTTAGCTTCTGGCGTACAGCACAGTGATTCGGTTATACATTTATATATTCTTTTTCATATTCTTTTTCATTACAGGTAATTACAGGATATTGAATATAGTTCCCTGTGCTGTACAGTAGGACCTTATTTATTCTGTATATAGTGGTTTGTACCTGCTAATCCTAAACTCCTAATTTATCCCTCACCACCCCTTTCCCCTTTAGTAACCATAAGTTTATTTTCTATGCCTGTATGTCTGTTTCTGTTTTATAAATAAGTTCACCTGTGTCATATTTTTAGACTCCACATATAAGTGATATCATATATTTGTTTTTCTCTGTCTGACTTACTTCACTTAGTATGATAATCACTAGGTCCATCCATGTTGCTGCAAATGGCATTATTTCATTCTTTTTTATGGCTGAGTAGTATTCCATTGCATGTAGATGTATATATACACACACCATATCTTCTTTATCCAGTCATCTGTTGATGGACATTTAGGTTGCTTCCATGTCTTGGCTGTTATAAACAGTGTTGCTATGAACACTGGGGTGCATGCATCTTTTTGAATTGGAGTTTTCTCAGGATATATGCCCAGAAGTGGGATTGCTGAATTGTACAGTAACTCTATTTTCAGTCTTCTTCAGAAATCTTATACTGTTTTCCATAGTGGCTACACTAAATTCCCACTAACAGTGTAGGAAGACTCTCTTCTCCACACCCTCTCCAGCATTTATTCTTTGTGGACTTTTTAATGATAGCATTCTGACTAGTGTGCGGTGATACTTCATTGTAGTTTTGATTTGCATTTCTCTGATAATTAGAGATGTTGAGCATCTGTTCCTATTGGCCGTCTGTAGACACATAGCTCTTTTAGCTTTTAGAGAAATCAGACTCAGAGCCCCTCATCCTTGTGGGTCTTGGAATGAAAGATCATGCCTCCCTCCCTAAAGTCTCCTTTGGTCATGATCCGAGAACTCTAGGCATGGACTCCGCAGAGGCTTTGGTCCCTGTGTCACCCCTGAATCCAACTCAGACAGCCCCCTTGAGGCTAGAACGATGGTCCCACAACAGATTGGCTGGGACTCCCAGGTGTGGCTTTTTGGATGCTCCTTTTTATGTCAGGCTGGCTGATCAGACCATGTTTCAGCAGCAAGCAACCCCCTTCCTCAAAAAACCCAAGTCACTGGGTAAGATCTCTTGTTACTCACCATGCATTCTCTCTTCAGAAGTCCCTGGAGTCTTCTACTAGCTGACCTTACATGGAGCCATCTCAGCACCTTGACTTTTAGCTTGAACATTGTTATCCATCCCAAAGACTGTTTCCCAGCTTCCCTTGCAGCTAAGTGAATAATTTATTGCCAAATGGAATATAAATAGTAGTGTTCTGTGGGACTTCTAGGAATTCATCTTTAAAAAGTTAGAAGCATGCCCTTCTTTGATCCTTCTTCTGTTCTGCTGTCTGGAACATGGATGTGATGGCTGGAACTCTAGCAGCCATCTTAGATCACAAGGGTCATCCCTTAGTGATGGTGGAAAGAACCAAGTGTGCTGCTGGCCCTGTGTCTCTCATATCAGTCCTGTATTTCCTACTTCTAGATCTCTTTAATGTGAAAGAGAAATACTTTTGTCTTGTGTTTGAGTCACTGTTACTTTGGGTTTTCAGTCACACGTGGTGGAATGTGATCCTGACTGATACACCAAGCAAGCTTGATTTCTAAACAGAGAGGAACTTGGAGGGTATTTGCGGACCTCACATGTTTCCTTCCCTGTGGCAGCGATAGAGCCTGTCTTCTGTGAGGGGACACACAGATCCTTGTGTACCTTGCTTAAGAACAAGAGACAATAGCGACAATCTGTTAATCCCATCTGTTTTCCATAAGAGGGGAAAATGGCTACATGGTGATAATGGAAATTCTCAGGCTGGGTAGAGGGGACTTGCCCTGAATGTCCCATAACAGGGACATGGAGGGGAGCTTCCAGGAATTCATCTTAAAAAGTTAGGCACATGCCTAGAAGGGGACACAAAGTTAGGAGGGTACACAAATGGGAGACCCTCATGGAGTCGATCATCAGGAGTTTACTCTCTGGCGCTGACAGAGTTTGTAATTTTCAAAGCCTGTTTCATTTATTATAACCAGGTTAACTCCCTTTCTCCTACCGGGTGCTCCCAATGACAACATTATCCTCATTTCCCAGATTGTAACCTTAAGGCTCAAAGGGCTGGGAATGGTTAAGCAGGTCTAGGTCCATTTTGTTATATTTTCTCTTAGTGGAGGTGGCTAATCTTGCAACCTCCTATCCCAGACTTGCCAGGAAAGTTCCAAATTCATTATTTTCTTTTTCTCCAAAGCACATTTGTCCTAGAAAGATCACACACACTGAGTTTTGGTTTGGAAAATGCACTGGTCATTGGAAAAACACCTTTAAAAATAATCTTCCAAAGTAGCTAGTGTTTCTGGGAAGGAGGGAGGAAATGCTGGGTTGTTCTTAAGTCAGAGAGGACTTCCTGGAGGAGGTGGTCTTTGGTCAAATTATAGAAATAAGGCTGAACTGGGATGGTGGAGGAATAATTAGAGGGATAATAGGACTCTAGAGAGGAGGTGACAGCGAGAAGATGGTCATGGTGCATAAGAATGTTCTGGAAGAGGGAAGAGCATGTGAAATGCAAAGACCCAGGAGCTCTGGTCAAACTCCAGGGAGCTGGGACACAAGGGATGCACTGGAGCGAGTGTGAGGGGAGCAAAGTGGATGAGACGATGTAGGGGTCCCCTGGTCCCTGTGAGCAATGGTGTGACCTCAGCTAGGGCAGGGCAGCAGGAAAGGAGAAGCAGAGATGGGCTGAAGAGACCCCGGGGATGCTGACTGGGCAGGACAGGGCTTCCCCACTGGTTGGATGTGGGCTGGCGTGAGGGAGGCAGATAGGGCTTCCCAGGTTTCTGCCTTCAGCCCCCAGTGGGTGCTTGTGCCCCCTCACGAAACGACAGGTGCCTTTTTTCTCAGCAATGAGACATGTGATCAGCATGTCCAGATTACTAATACGGTTCCTCCGTCCCCATAGATATTCTTAAATTTTTTTTAAAATTAATTTCATGAGCTCAATTTTTAGTTTTTTGAGAAAGCTCCATCCTGTTTTCCACAGTGGCTGCACCAAGTTACGTTCCCGCCAATAGTGCACCAGGGTTCCCTTTTCTCCACATCCTCTCCAACATTTGTTATTTGTGATGGCCATTCTGACAGGTGTAAGGGGATATCTCATTGTGGTTTTGATTTGCATTTCCCTGGTGATTAGTGATGCTGAGCATCTTTTCCTGTGCCTGTTGACCATCTGCATTTCTTCTCTGGAAAAATGTCTGTTTGGTTCTTCAGCCCATTTTTAAATTGAACTTTTTTTTTGATGTTGAGTTGTCTGAGCTGTTTATATATATTGGATATTAATCCCTTATCAGTCATATCATTTGCAAATATTTTCTCCCATTCAGTAGGTTGTCTTTTCGTTTTGTCAGTGATTTCCTTTGCCGTGTAAAAGATTTTAAATTTAATATCATATGATACAGCATTCCACTTCTGGGCATGTATCTGAAAAAAACAAAAACACTAATTCAAAAAGATACATGTACCTCAATGATCACAGCAGCGTTATTTACAATTATCAAGACTGGAAAACAGCCTAACTGTCCATCAACAGATAAATGGATAAAGCAGCTGTGGTATACACATACAATGGAATACTACTCAGCCATAAAAAAGAAATTTTGCCATTTCCAGCAACATGGATAGACTTGGAGGGCATTATGCTAAGTGAAAATAAGTCAGACAGACGAAGATAAATGCTATATGGTATGATTTATATATGGAATCTTAAAAAATAGATCAAACTAGTGAATACAACATGAAAGAAGCAGGCTCACAGGTATAGAGAACAAACTTGGGGTTCCCTGTGGGGAGTGGGGGAGGGGCAAGATAGGGGTGCGGGGGTAAGAGGTACAAACCATTGGGTGTAAGACAGGCTCAAGGATGTACTGTACAACCCCAGGAATATAGCTAATATTTTGTAATAACTGGAAAGCAACTTCAAAAATTTGTATAAATATAAAAAATATAAAAAGTAAATAATTTTAAAAATTAATTGTATGAGCTCAAGGAGAAAGTGATTTTCTCTTAATAAAAACTGCATTCAGAAACAGATATACTTACTAATTCTCTTCCAAATAGCTGAAAAAGTCCAACCAAACATTTCCCATACATTTTTATTTGTAATTGTTGTTCTCAGTTCAGGTGTGTTTCTATGGTTGTGTCTTACACAGGAAAAAAAAAAATCAAAAAGATGTACACCGAAGTATGAACAGTCTTACCTACGTTTGGTGTGATTTATGCAATCAGTTATTTTTCTTTGTGTTTCCCAAGTTTTCCTGACTGAGCAGAGAGGTATTAAAAAAAACAGGTTTAAAAGGAAGAAACAACAGGCTGTCTCCAGAGTTCTCCTCTGAATATTACACACTAGAAGAAAATAAAGGCTCTCTTCAGGATTTAGCGGGGGAAGGTTTATGGGCCAAGAGTCACGCACCCAGCCAAGGGTCTTTCAAGAGTGAAGACTCCAGAGATCTATTCTGAGATAGGCGAAGCCCGGGAGAAATACAACTCATGTTACCTTAAAAAATTATCCAATGGTGTACAGCTAACTGGGAGAGGATCAAAATGAAGAATTCAAGAATGGAAACCAGTAGTATGAGAGGGTTGGCAAGAAGCCTGGAAACCAACTGAATATTCAGGTTTAGCTATAAATGCTGCTGGAAACATATAGGTGGAGACACAAGTGCAACACAGTAGAATGAAAAAAGCCAAAAACAATTTGTGAAAAAAAAAATTATAAAATTAAAAAAAAGTCTTGAAAAAATGGCCGGGTCTATAACCCCAAAATGAAACCACAAAACTTGCGGGGCAGGGCAGAAGGAAAACATGATGAATAGCTAAAAACACACAGTGATCGACTGAGCCTTTTTATATTGTTCTTGATGTTGGCAAATATTGAAGTAGAAACTTGAGTGTGCATTTGATTATCTTAAAGGAGATCACTAATAGAGCTAAAAATTCACACCAAAATATTACATATTCGATCAAAAAAGCCATGGTAGAAGCTTTGTTTTTGTTTTTGTTTTTTACATTTATGTAAGAAAGAGGAAGATTTATACACCTGTGATGTTTGCACAAAGCCAGACTACTGCTGGGGAGGGAGCCCAGGGTCCCAAGGGCTGATCTCTAGGGAGTATTTGAGTCTTTTGGAACCATGTAGCAGACAATTTAAAAAATGGCTTTACTGATGTCTAAAAGACATACTGCAAACTGCACATCTTTCAGAGGTACAATTTCATACATTTTGGAATAAGTGGGCACCTGTAAGCATCACTATATTTAAGACCGTGAACAAATCATCACACCCAAACGTTTCCTCTGTCATCCCTCCCTCCTTCTCCGGAACAGATAAAAGTGAGCAACACTTTACAGAGAGAGCAAGAAACAGAGAGCCAAGAATAGTAAGAGGACTAAGACTCAGCTTAAAACAAGACAACAGAAAGAACGCTGCAAATGAATTAAATAGTTTAATGAAAGGAAAGACTGTCAGAATAATAGCATCAATAGTGTCTACCTTTCTATACACAGGTAAAGAACTTACCTTATTTTCAAGCATCCATGAGCCACTGACCAGAGCTGAGGATATGCTAGGTCATAGAAATCCTACTGTGTCCCCAAAACATAAATTTGACAGATTACATTTTCTGATCAAAACAAAATTAAACTGTAAGTAACTAATGTCTAAAAAGTTTTTAAAACAACAATGGGAACACAGAGGGATACAATACATTTACAGGATATTTGGATAAGGATAAAGCTATTCTCCCAGGCAGAGTCATAGTTATGAAATGAATTATTTATCCAAAAAGGGAGCTAAAATGTGTATGATTTAAGCATTCAATTCAATAAATTAGGAAAAGAGGAAAAAGCAACCCCAATGAAATAAAAAAGATGAAGCCAAACTTAACTCAGTAAACAACAGAGCTGACATATAATGTAGGTCAATCTGTTTGGTTTGGTTTCGTTTTTAATGGCAGGACTGGGGACTGAACCCAGGACCTCATGTGTGCTAAGCACACACTCTTACCACTGGGCTATACCCTCCCACCAAGTGTGAGTTTGAAAAAATAAACTTAAGTAACTTGGTGACTTGATATAAGATACCAACAACATGATAAAGAGAATATAATGCAGAGAGGTAGTTTACAAAAAGAATAATGTATATAATTATAAGCATAATATATAATTATACTAATACTTTGAAAATCTCAGTGAAAATAGGCAATTATCTGGGACAATGTAAATTTCCAAATATTTTGAGGAGATATCAAAAACTTCAAAAATATTACTTATCATTGAATACATTGAACATTTTATAAAGCCCCTCTCAAAAAGAAGATCGCAGGCGAGGTAGTTTTATATGTAAGTTGTTTAGGGTATTTAAGGAACTGATTCATAGCGCTTCCAAAGCACCAGAAAGACCAAAATTTACCCAGATCATCTTGCAAAAGTTAAAATAACTTTTAACTAAAAATAAAATAACTTTTAACTAAAAATCTATCTAAGGAAAGCTCGAAATAAAAAGATTGACCAGTCTCACCTGTGAACATAGATGTGAAAATTCTAAATAAAATCTTCACAAGCCATGTTCCATAGCATGTTAATTATTCATCAAAGTCCAGTAGACTTTGTCCTGGGAATTTGAGAACGGTTTAAGGAAGATCTATTAGTATAAGGAATCGCATCAATGGGTCATGTAAGAAAAGACATATATGAGTATCTCAGCAGGTGTCTAAAAGGCATTTTACCCAAATGAACATTGCCATTCTTAAATAATATTATTTAGCACAGAATAGTTTTTACTGTGTGCTGGCTGCCTTGCTGAGGATTTGACGTGGTTTATGCTAATATGCAGAGTAGCACCTTGAGATCTCGGGTCCCCTCTCCAACGTAAGGCTGATCCCTTCACCTGTGCCTCAAATCCTATCTCCTCCCCTTTTTGGAGACCTCATATAGTCACTCAAATTACCCCTCTGCAATACGGTCACCTTGGCCCCTCCCCAGAATCTGGCTCTTTCCCTTCAATATTTAAATAAGCTCAAGATTTAAAAAACACACACAAAAAATCAAAAACAAAAACTCCCTTGATCCTGCGTGACTCTCCCACGGAGACTTCTTAAAAGGGTGGCGACATTCACCCTGTTTTCTCCTGCTCCGCCCATGGCTCCCTCCAGGCTAGTTTCTGCTCCTTTCACAGTTCTCCCAGGTGACCTGCCAGCTGCCCAGCCCACTGGCCCCTCTGCCATCATATCTACGTGCCATGATGCCAGGAGGGAGTGCTGTCCTGGGAGGGTGGACAAGACACCACATACGAGTCGGGGGAGGGTGGAGCTGAGCTCACACAGGTGCCTCCGCCAATCCAGGGGCCTCATGAAGATGGGAGCATCCCACTTCCACTGGCCCTGGGTGAGCGCTCTCCTTTGGTGGGTGGCTTTGCTCCTGGTGGCGACTCAGGAATCCAGGTCCTTCCTCCCATCCTGTTTGTCATGGAGGAAAACAGTAATCCCTCAGGTACTGATGGTTTTCTTCACTCTACGAAGCATGGAAATTTTACAGAGCACAGAACCCCTGTGAGCTATTTACTGTTAGCCCACTCTTGGAGATAATGCAACTGAACGCAGCTCAGAGGCCCTCGACAAGCAGACAAGCATCCCACAACTGAAGGCAGATGGAGCCAGGACTGGAGTGCAGGTCCTGCCCCCTGGCCGTGAAGTCCACTGCCTCTGGCGGGAGGTCACCTTTCACAGATTTACAGCCCCACCTGCCTCCATTCCTTGGCTGTGGCCAGGGGGAGCCTGCCAGCAGGTGCTTTCCTTAGACTGGAGGCTCAGAAAGTCCTCTTGGTTTCTGGAACCCTCTTCTCTCCTGCTCTGGAGTGTTTCCAGTGGGCCCGGCAGCCCCCTCCCATATGCATTCGGGGTTCTGCCAAGAGGCTTTCAAATGTTCCCCAAGAAAAGGCCAGACCCGCTCATTGGGCTCTACGGCTGGCCAGACACCACCCTCTTAGATGCTGCATAGAAATAAAACACGGAGGTGACAAGCAGCTTGGAGGAGTTGAAATGTCACCGCGACACCCTGAAATCTCCTCCGAGCATGTAACTCAGAGATGGTAAAGGTTGCCCAGAAAGCAAACTGTTAGCTAGGAACCGAGGGAGGTTCCTCCTCTGGGTTCTCGGAGCCAGCAGCTCCAGGAGAAACGCCGAGCGTGCCAGGAGCCCACCCTGCTTGCAGGCACGCTCTCCGTTCGCAAGTGCCAGCACCCTCTCCACCCCCTCGGTGCTCCGCCCCGCCCAGCCCAGCCACTGGTAGCTCCTCCGGGCTCTCCGTGCTCTCCCCTCCAGCGTCCCCCTCCTGAGTGCCCCTTGGCTCTGCTCTGCCAGGGAGGCCAACCTGCTCTGCCCATCCCGAGCCCCCTGCTTTTAGATCATGCCTTTCACTTCCACACCCTGGGGGCCTGGCGCAGAGGAGGGCCCAATTGATACTTGTCCAGTGAACAAACGACACTTACTGGAAGCCAGCATTTCAAGTGGAAGTCCCTCCTCCCTGGGCTGGCAGCCAGGAGGACGGGCCACCTGCGTCTGTCTGGGCCCGGGGGCAAGGAGCCTGGGTGTGGGAAGATGCCTGGGGGGTCTTCCCCTTGCTGGGCTTCAGTTTCCTCATTTGCACATTGATGGGAGTGGATGCCCTTAGGGTCCCCCCAGGACCAGAGCGGTCAGACTTGCCTCCTTCTGCTCCTGAGTGTGGTTGTGAAACAGCCGCACCCAGGCCTGACTTCCAGCTGTGACTTCTGCTGCTGCCCAGGCCCACCCACCCTCTGCTCCTTCTAGACCTTAGAGGGGCCCTGCAAGCGAGGACCCCTGAAGCTGGAGCTCCGTCCACTCCACAGAACATCCACCCCAGAGATGTTCCCGCGTGTGCATCTAGGTGGCAGAGAAGGTGTGTAGGTGTGTGTGGGTTTGTGTCTTTGTGTGCCATCCCATAGATTCGGTTAGAGGCAGATCAGAATCAGGAGGGGGAGGTCTGGGGGAGTGGACGTCCCCCCGAGGGGGGAGTGGACGTCCCCCCGAGGAGGGAGTGGTGTGTGTGCACGCCCACGGGTGCAGGTACACGGGATACCTGTCATGTGTGTGGCCAGTGGACGTGGCTGTGGGTGGGACAGGGTATATGTGTGAGTGTGTGTGTGTCTGTTTACATGCATTTCTTTGTACCTTTGTGCGTATATTTATTAGTGTCTGTGCATCTGTGTGTGTGTGTGTGCGCGCATGCATGTCCCACCTTGGACTTGTTCAGAAGCGAGAGGACACATCCTGGCAGGCAGGTGAAGGCCCTGGTAGGCAGACATCCTGCCGGCATCACCACTCACCTTTCCTTTTTTATCCGTTTTTAAGTATTGATCGTCACGTCTGAAGATGCTGGAACGGCAGCCGAGGTTCTCTGAGCCAAGGTGCCGTGTGAACTGTGAAAACTGTCTACCCCGTGTGGGAGGCAGAGACGGTTTCCTATTTTAATTCTCTCGGAGACTCCAAAGGTTAGCGGTTTCGGCAGATCACACGGCAAGGTCATGAGCACAAGCCCCTCACGAATGTTCTCGGCGGCTGCTGGCTGGTGGGAGAGACCCCTTTCCATTCCAGTGCATCATGCCCCGGGGAGGGACATTCACAAGGTGCTCTTCCTCCCGAGTTAGACCCTCAGAGCTGTAAGGGAGCTTAGAAACATGTAGTTGGATGTTCCCATTAACAGTGGGGAAAGGATGTTCCGTGAGCAAGTGACATATCCGAGGTCACAAAGGAACAGAAATTGAAACCCAGGTGTGGCCAGCCCCAAGGAGGGCAGAGAGCTAGCCCGGGACATGCTGGGAGCCGAGAGACAGTGAGCGGCAGACTCAGGAAGGAGAGGCAGTGGGAGCCATGGATGGTTTTTGAGCGTGAGAGGTACTTGCTCTTTGGTACATTTTTAAGGAACTTAACCTGACCTCTGTGGGGTGTAGCCCCTTGGGGCTTTGGTGGGACTTGCGCAACAGGAGTGTGGAAGAATGCAGGAAGGAAGCACTGGTGGAGGAGGGCCGGAAGGGCCTTCTGGGCAGAAGGAACAGCGGCGGGTGTGGGGGAGGCGCTAGAAGTGTGCAGGGGCGTCAGGCTTTCACGTGTGATTGGAGGGTCCCTTTCAATGGTGGAGACGGGTGGTGCAGGATGAGAAGGGCTCTGGTCTCTCTCCCGAGGACTTTTAGGAGTCACTGGAGGCTTGGGTGTGTGGCTGCCAGACCCATATTTCACAAAAACACCCTCAAAGCAGTGGGGGATGGGCTCCTTTCCAGTGGGGCTTAAGGCTAGGACAGCAAGGTGCTAGAGAAGGCAGGTGAGACTCCAATGTGGGACGCAGTGGGGTGGGGAGGTCCAAGGTGGGCCTCTACGCTTCTCCCCCACTGCTTCCTACTTCCCCCGCATCCCCACCCTCCCAAGCTGTCTTTGTACACATCAGGGGGCCGGAGAGATGGCCATCGGGAGAGGACTTAATCCCTCCCTGCGAAGTCCAGGGGTAAAACGGGGGCAGGACAATGGGCACTTCAGTCCTCCAAAAGGGTCCAGGGACAAGGAACACCCCACATGCTGAGGTCAGAGGGCACAGACGCAAGCATGTGGCAATGGGGTGAAAGGCCCTTTCCTAGGAGCTTGCAAAAAGGGCCCCTGGAAATGAGACTCAGGGTGTGAGTGGCGGAGTCTGTGAAAGGTGGCTGTTTAGATCCTACCCAACTCCTGTCTGCTGCCTTCCCTCCCCCTGCTCTGTCCCTCTCAGAGGGCCTTGAGCACGCTTGGCCTTGTCTGAGAACTCTTGGTCCTATTGACCCCACCGGGAGGTCACCTCTGCAGGCTCAGTCCTAGGCACATCCCTCCCGGGCCCCTTCCCTCACCACCTCTTGAGGAAGGCATTAGTGGCTCCATTTTGCAGATGGGAAGACTGAGGCCCAGAGAGGTGAGACACTTGCTTAAATAGCATAGCTGATAAGAGGCAGAGCAGTGACTGACACACACCTGCGTGATAAGACAGGGGGTGGGCTGTTTAGGAGCTGGGGCTCTGGAGCCAGACAGCCTGGGTTCACATCCCACCTCCCCCAGCAAGCCAACTGCTGACCTGTTTCCTTATTTCAAAGTAGGCAGTGGTTCCAGTGCACACCTGGCAGGGGTGGCCGAGTAAACATGGCCAGTGTTATAGGATGTCAGCTGCATAGACGGCTCACCCTTCTTCCTCGGAAGCAAGATGCCAGCACCTCACTGCACACACACTGATTCCCACCAAATTCCTACCAAAATCCATATTCCTTTGCCAAGGCTGCCGCGACAAAGAACTACACCCTGGATGCCTTAAACAACAGAAATGTACCATCCCCCAGTGCCTGAGGCCAGAGGTCCAAGATCAAAGTGTTGGCTGGCTGGTTCCTTCCGAAGCTGGGATGGAGGCTCTGTTCTGAGCTGTTCTCCCCACGCTTCTGGTAGTCGCTGGCCATCTTTTGTGTTCCTTGGCTTATAGGCCCATCCCTCTAACTTTTGCCTTCATCTTCACACGGCATCGTCCCTGTGTCTATGTCCACATTTCCCCTTTTATAAGGACAGTTATATTGGATTAGGGTCCACCCTCGTGACCTCATCTTAACTCGGCCCGCAAAGACCTTATTCTGTGTTAGTCTCTGCCGGTGAGCATCACGGTCTGGTGGGGGGGTTCAGACAGGTCAAAGGCAGGTGCAAGATGGGGTGATGCATGAACTAAGGGGGGGCATGGGGTTTTGAGCACGGGGTGGGGCAGGGAAGCACGGCTATCCAGTTCTGGGGCCCCTGTGGCCGCCTGCCTGGCACACAGTAGGTGCTCACTGCCTCTTTGTGGATGGATAAGTGAATGAGAACAGATTACGAGAGGGCACGAGAAGCCCCAAAGCCACCTGAAGAAGCAGGAAGGAATTTCTCGCCCCAGGCTCTAGCTCCTTGGGTGTTGAAAGATCAAATTCCTGGAATTCATCTCCTCTGTCTTTTGGGCCATCCCTTTATCAAGCACAGAGAGCCGGGGAGATGCTGGCAGCGTGTTAGGGCTTGAAGGAGAGGGTTAGCTGGGCTCCGCATGAAGCCTGGATTCCAGACGCCCCTAAGCCAGCTTGATGTATGTGTGGTCTCAGCACAGAATCTCTCCATCATCCAATTGTCCCTGTCTGAAAACTGGAGGGAGAGTCCCTTTGAAATTGATGTGGTTTTCCAGAGCCAGAGGATTGATAATTACTGTTGTGGGGACTCCCACCAACCGGCAAAAGTAAAAGCCCCCGTGTGGCCCAAAGCAGGGCAGAGGGATGTGGCATTGCTTTCTGCACTGTGAAATCTGCTGTCTTGGCAGTTTGGGCAGGGGTCCAGTGATGGGACCATAGGGTGCTTTTAAAGATCTTTTCAGTTGGTTCAGTGACCAGAAAAGGAGGTCCTCTGTCAGCCATCCCTCCAACCTGTACAATCCTGGCAAGTCACTTTCCCTCTCTTAGCCTCAGTTCCCCAATATGTACAATACAGACTAAGATAATGGGCATAGGTGATTTATTAGAATTATTCCAGTTTGAAGTTTGATGGTTCTTTAGGGCTTGAATGACTTTTATTACTATTGGGGAGGGTCTGAAGAACTTACAAGCTTTCTTATGGGGAACTTGTTACTAATCTGTCATTTGGGGAGGAGACTCAGCATCAGCAAGACAATGTTGAACTTGACAGCAGGTAGGAGGATTTGATCATCCACCTACTTGCTGCCTGTCCAGTGAGGATTCACTTTGTGTTCCATATGGTACAGGCAGAGACAGAAGAGGACTAGAAGATTCTCCATCACCGTCTACCTCTTTGCCTTCAATCCTCTGCATCTCTGCATCTCCATCCTTCATTCTTCTATCTTTCCTTCTAAGCCCAACACATATAAAATGGCACAATGTGGACTCCAGCCAATGTCAAGATCAACTAGTTCCTTTTTGAGTTAGCCAGACAGGCTTGGCCAGGGTCTGATCTTGGAAGCCCAAGCCACTCTTTCTAGTATTTCCGCTAAGTTGTCATCACAGGAAGTCAGCATTTGTGAACATTTCAAGTGTGTGGGGGGGATGCGTTCCAAGCGCATGAGCAAACCTTCGCTGTTTGTTGCACACATGAATGCGTGTTTATTCTGGGGCCGACTGAAGACTGGGTAAGTCTCTCTCTAGCCTGCTAACCTTGACACTAACCAGCTTACCTGCTATATCCGTAAACAGAGTCACGGGATTTGGGGCAGAGGGACAAACTTGAGATTGACAAGCAGGACCCTGGCGGTGAGGAAACAAGCCTGGAAGGTGAAGCAGACGGTTGAAGACTTTATAGTCACCTCGCGCGGAAGACGGGGGCAGCCCAGTCCCCCGACCCTCGGGGCACGACACTCTCACGGGTGACGAGACACAGGCCCGCAAGCGCGTTTGTAGGTTTGTCTCGTAAGCGGAAGCATCTTGCCGGCGAGGTGGCCGTGGCACTAACATTTCCGTCCCAGGCTCTTCACGCCCTGGGCTTAAGCATCTGAGCCTCATCTTTTCTTTACTCGCGTGAAGAACCCCATCCCTCGCCAGAGTATCCCCTTGCTCACTGCCGAGACTAACTCCCATTTCCCAACACGGAAGCCCTCCTCTTCCAAGCGGGAACCCCTTCCCTCTCGCGAGAATATCCCCTTAACTCTCTCACCAAGGTGGGGGGCGGGGGGGAGTCCTCATCTCTCACGAGATCGAACCCTTTTCTCTCGCGAGACTACCTCTCTCTCCAGGTGACCCTGGGGCTGCACAGACATCCTGGGAGGGGTGCCCGGGGAGCTCAGGTCTCCAGGAAGCAGGATCCAGTGCTATGGACATAGATGATATTGCTCAGTAAACGGGTTCTGATCCAAGAGCCAGCACCACGGGAACGACACACTTCGGTCCAAGGTGAGGGGAGAGAGTGCAAGAGAGTTCTATGGGGGGAGGGGGGAGGCCGAGGTGGGAAGCCACACAGGTGCCCTGCGAGCAAAGTGGGTCCCTCTGAGGTGACTTAAGCAGAGCATAGAGCAGGGCGGGGAGCCCGGCCCCATGCCTAGGCTCTCTGTTCATCTCCTAAACCTTAAGGAAGCGAGGGAATCAGAGTAAAGGAAAAACAGTGTTAGGAAGGTAAGATGAAGTTACGTAAATAGTGCACGGGACATGCTTATACTAAAACAATTGCTGATCATTTCTCTGAAATTCGCATTTAACTGGGCATGCTGCATTTTTATTTGCTAAGTCTGGCAAACTACACCTGGAGGAGATGGGGTGTTGGGGCTGTCAGCATCCTCAAGGTGCCAACTCACCAGGGGCCTTCCCAGCATCTTCTTATATTGTCTTGTATCGGGGAAGTGCCAAAATGAGGTTCAGCAAAGCCTGGTCTAAGGACCAAGTTAGCAGGTGCTCTGGTGCTGAGCCCCCATGTGGGCTCTTGGCAACAGGGATGGTTAATTTCATGTGTCAGCTTGATTGGGCCATGGGGTGCCCTGACATTTGGTTGAACATGATTCCGAGTGTTCCTGTGAGGTTGCTTGGGGGTGAGGTGAACATTTAAATCACTAGACCGAGTCAAGCAGGCTGTCCTCCCCCAAGTGGGTGGGTCTCACCTGATCAGTTGAAGGCCTGAATAGACCTAAAGGCTGATCCTCCCTCGAGTCCTCCTGCCTGACTGCCTTAGCACTGGGACATTAGCTTTTTCTTGACTTGAATTCCAACTGAAACGTTGGCTCTTCTTGGGTCTCAGCTTGCTGACTGCTGACTTGCCCACCTCCATAATCATGTAAAACAGTTCCTTATAATAAACCTGTATGTATATATATCTACATCATATATATATATACACACACACACACACATTTTATATGTATAAAATGCATACATCCTATTGGCTGTGTCGGTCTGGAGAACCCACCTGGCACAGCAGCTAAAGGGGACAGTGAGCTCGAAGCTCCTGTCCCCATCACCCCTGGACCCCTGTGGACATTACCACGTGCCTCCGTGTGTCGGCGTCCTCGCCAGCACAGGTGGCCTCCCTGCGGACAGCTGAGGCACTGGGTGGACCTGGCACAGGCTGCCACAGTAGACATTTGTCACCTGCCTGTGTGATGTCGGAGGGGCTCTTGGAGCTGCTTCAAGGAGGAGACAGGCTGACTTTTTTCATGAGGGAGACATGCTCTTTGTTTCTTTTAAGTTCTGTTGGAATGGCATAAATCTGCTTCTTAAAAGCAAGGGAAATGTCATACTCCAGGAAGGAAGACAGGGAGGAGGCATTTATTAAGTGCCTCCTGTGAGGCAGGCCTCCTCCAGGCACCATGTCACGCCGTTTTAACTCTTGTGAAGATCTCAGGAATGCAGGACCTGATCATTATGGTCCTTAATTTATGCCAGTGTATTTCTATTTTAAGTATGTAAGTAATAAACCCTGTGGACCCACCACCCAAGAATCAGAACATTGTCAATGGCTTTCTTCTACCCAGGGCCTCTGATCTCCCCTACACAAGTGATCACAGTCTTGAATCTTGTGTTGAAAATTAAAAGAGAAAATGATACAATTTTTCACATATAAGTATTAGAAACGGTATGCTATTTAGTTTTACTTTTTTTTAACTTCATAAAAGAGCACCCCTTTTAATGAGCGTCTTAGGGACCGCACGGAGTCAGGCTTGCATGCCCGTGTCCCAGATGGTCATGCAGAGTCACGGAACAGAGAGCGGGGGAGCTGGGATCTGAACCCGAGCCTTTGTGGTTGGGTCCAAGGCCGTGTTCCTTCAGTTCTGGGTAGCTGGTTCCCTGAGGGAGAGTCAGCTCCCGCGGGCAGGGCTGGGGTCTGCCTTGTTCAACACAGACTTGCCAGGTTCAACACAGCCCTGGTGTGTGCAGGGCTATTAGGAAATACTTGTTGAGAAAACAAACGACACCCTTCTCTGAAGGTCTGTCCGGAGAAAGGGCATCGTGGTGACATCCTTAGGAACACAGAGGATGGGAGGTGGTTGCATTGTGCTCACAGGAGCTCATGTTGATTTTCCCAGTTTATCTTTTTTCCCCTAGTAAAGGAGAACAAGTGTTTCCCATTCCATGAAATCAGGGGCACAGAATAGAGCTTAGGAGTCAGGCAGTGTTTCCATGGTTCTGTTCTACCTGCTGTGGCAGGAAGTGAAGCCCCAAGAAGGTTCCTGCAAGTTTCCAGGAGTCCCCCTGAATGCCTGCCACTCTCCTTCTCTCTGACTCTGCCCCGCTCCCCCACTGCCTCCTGTGGCTGCCAGAGCCTGGGCCACCTATGTTGCTGGACCCCGGAGGCTGACTGTCCCTCCAACATCCCACAGGTGTGGCCAAGGGTCTGCACCTCCTGGGTGCAGCTGTAGGTTCCCAGGGTGAGAGTGAGAGGTACCCACTGTCCTGTGCTCAGGCTAACTTCCCTGGGACCCGAGGTCACCTTTCCTCAGGGTAAGTTCCTTCCCAGGGGGCTTCTCTGTCCTTCAGGCAAATGGAGCCCTGGCAGCCAGTCCCCAAATCCTCCAGACTGATAACAACAACAGCAGTAATAATAATATCTAGCATTTAGTCTCTGTATGAAGCACGTTATGTGCATTACTTCATTTCCTCCTATTATTCCCATTTTACAGATGATGACCCTGGAGCTCAGAGATGTTAGGGTCACACAGCTAATACATGAGGAGCTTGGACTCAAATTACGGTCTGGCCAAGCCTGTGTTGTGTCAGTCTTGGAGCGGGGATGGCACACAGCTGAGCTGGACAAATTGGGGCCCCCATTCGTAGCCAGTATCTCCCCGGCAGGGCCACTGTATTTCTGGGTCACCATAAAACCTGCCTTGTCCCCAGTGCCCAGTCACGACATCTGAGGAACCAGAGTGGGCAACTCTGATAATGAGGCACTAGGCCCGTGAACCTGCCAGGCAAACACTCTGATTTCGAAGTTCCCATTGTCTAAACCCAATCTGTACATGTTCCTTTTCATGTTCCTGTTTGCTTCTGTAAGTGTGGGATCTTAAAAGCCAGCTACCCATGAATCTTGGAACTGCAGGAAAAGGACAGGAATTGGAACTTGGTAGAAACATTGTCTTAAAAGAGCATGACGGCAAAATGCAGGGGAGGGTGTGGGGAAAGATGGTGTGTGTGTTCACACAGGATCTCTTGTGTACATGTGACCACAGAACACCACGTGTGTCCTCGAGAACATGCCTGGATAGCCACTTGCACATGCGGCCATGCAGATGTGCATATTTGTGAATAGGAAGGTTCCTGTGTGTGTCCTGGGACACACAGGTCGTCAGCCCTCCCCCTCCCTAGGCTGAAAACCCAGTGGGTAAATGAGATGCTGACTAAGGACCCTTTGAGGGGCAGTTCTCTCTTGCTTTCCCTTCTGACTCTTCTGAGGATGGTGCAAGCATCGTAGTTTCTGGACTGAGCATGGGTTTTGGAGTCAGATTGCCTGGGTTCTGAATTCAGACTCTGCCACTGTTACCAGGTACTACGGTCAGAATGTTTGTGCCCCCACCCCCGACCCAGATTCAGGTTGAAGGTCTAACCCCCATTTGTGCCTATCTTTGGAGATGGGGCCTCTAAGGAAGTAATTAAGGTTAAATGAGGTTGGAAGGGTGGGGCCCTTATCCGACAGGATTAGCATCCTTATAAGAAGAGATACCAGAGATCTCCCATGTGCCCCGAAGAAAGGCCACGGGAGCAGGGAGCAAGATGGCAGCCTACAAGCCAAGAGAAGAGGCCTCAGAATGAAAGCGGCCCTGCCCACACCATGATCTCGGACTCACAGCCTCCAGAACTGTGAGATGAAAGGTTCTTTGTTTAAGCCCCTGGTGGTGGGAGTCAGACTGTGGCAGCCTGAGCAGACTGAGAGGCCAGGACAGCTTCTCCTCAGTGCTAGTGTGTGTTTTCTCGTGGTTTACTATCTCGGAGATGCATTCTTTCCAGGGGTTTGCGTCAACCAGAAGCTGTGGCCCCCGCTCGCTAACGCTGAGGGCCTGGCCCCAGCCTCCTTCCCCACATGCCGGCCTCCCTGGTTGCCTCCAGCCCTTTGATATCAGCCAGAGGCCAAGACAGACTGGGCACATGTGCTCTGGAGTCTCCCTCACCCAGGGCTGGGCCTGGGCTGGCTGAGCCTGCCTGCTGCCCTGGGGCGGGCCGTCCGGGCTTCCACATGCCTGAACCAAACATGGAGCCTGACTTGCGGCTGTGTCTGCTGGCCGTGGCCCACACCGCTCCAGGAGCAGTGCCCAAATTCACAGGAAGAGGCCCAGAGTGGGGACAGGCCTGTGAGCAGCTAGACTTGCTGAAGTCCCTACAGATGGCCTGGGACAGGGATTTAAGGAGCTCATGACCAAATGGGACTGCCTTCAAAGAGGACGGGTGGAGGAGGAAGAGGCCTTGCTTTCTAAGCTGTCCTTTATGAAATACATACCGTGGGCCAGGTACCCGGCAAGCAGTCCCGGGTGTTCCTCCTCGAGTCCTCACTGCCCTCTGCCCATTTCATCCCCATTGCACAGACGAGGAAAGCCAGCAGACCAAGAAGATGGGGGACTAAGGTCGCAAAGAACCACCTTGCCTGAGTTAGAATTCAGGCTTCTTTTATACTAGAAGGAAAGGGAGTCAAGTCAAACACTTCCTGGTTCTGGTCACCTTCCGGAGGGGATGTGTTAATTTCTTCCTGCAGTCATTCACAGGTGGGCCTGGTCAGGGTGTTTCCTGTGAGCTAAACAAAGGTATTTTAACTAAATGCTCATTACCTGGGAGGCAGAGTTCCCAGAGATGGGCCATTATGTGTAATTTAAGCTTATAGGCAGCATCCCGCTAGTGATGAACTTGTAGTAAAAGCAATAGAATGCAAAGATTAAAGTAAAAGAAGCAGATCCAGCATGGAGTCCGATTTGTTCTTTGTTACACTTGGGCTTGATGCTAGGTTGAGAGGCCAGAGGGGAGAGCCATCCCTGAGGCTGGGCAACAGGAGAGCTTCTTGGAGGAGGAGACACCAGAGTAGGGAAGGAGGGGAAAGGGCGGTCCAGGCAGGCTGGTTAGAGTTGGGGCACAGGAATGGGTGAATGGCAGGTGTGCGCAGGGGGACAGAAGCAGCACGTGGAAGGGATGGGGACGGGCACATGGGCTCATTTGAGCTTCTGTGGCCCCAGCTGGATCGGGACTGCTGCCCCCACTCTGCAGATGAGAACACTGAGGCCCAACCTGACAGGCCACCCTCAAATCTCATCCTCTCATTTGTGCCCTGCTCTCTTCCCTCCAACAGGGTAGTTTTTTGGCTCAGGGGCCAGGATCAGAGCTGCAGCAGGTGGGAGACTCATGGGGGTACAGACACAGCATGACCCTCAGGATGAGGTTGGGAGCCAAGAGTCAGGGGCTAGTCCCTGGGGAGCAGAGGGGCTGGGACACCAGCCAGCAAAGCCAGGGCTGGCAGTCCCCTCAGAGGGGGCTGGCCTCCCAGGGCAAGGCCAGGTCAGGGGCTCTTGGCTCCGGCCAGCTGGACCCTTCCCAGACCTTTAGCCAATGCTTTCCTCTCCCCCTGAGATCAGAGGAAGGAAGCGGGGGTTGCCTGGGAGGGAGGGCCACCTGGGGAAGGGGAGCCCCCTTCACAGAGTCCCCAGGATCCAAACGCAGTTGGGCAGGAGGATGCTTCCTGGAGTCTTGGAAGGAACAGAGAAACACGGAGTCCTGGGGTCGCTGCCAAACCCAAAGTTCGCTCCCCAGGCGAATGTCGCAGGAGGGGAGGAGAGCGCGACATATGGAAAACCCAGCATCTTCCACGTTGCCGGGAGAGGCAGCCGCCCCTCCACAGCCTGCTTTTCCCATTTCCTTTCTGTTTCCTCCAGTGCCTTCCAGGGACAGTGACTGGGGTCCCTATCACCTGGCTCTGTGTGGCCTACAGTAGTGGGCACCCACGTCACATCGGCCCCTGCCCTCAGGGAGTCACAGCATGTGGCGAGAGACACAGAGATGACAGGTGATAGAGGACAATGGAGGCACAGGGGAAAGGCACTAACTCTGCCTGGAGAGATCAAGGAGGGCTTCCAGGAGGAAGTGGCAGTGGAAGTAAGCTGGAATTAGGCCAGAGTAGGAGGGGTGATGGAAGAGTGTTTCCACCTAAGTAAGTATTTGAGATGTTGAAACACAAAGAAATGGAGGTTCAGAGGTTTTAGAGGAGTTTTGCCAAAGATCACCAAGGAGGCCATAAGTGGGTGAGGCCAAGATTTGAACCTAGACAACCAACCAGAATCCAAGGGCTCTGTCCAGGCACATGGAGTTAACTTGGTACCTGAAATGGCTTCCCCAGTAACTAGGATAGGGTGATGGGGAGGCTGCTGGCAGAGAAGTGTGGTTTGCTCACACTGGGACGTGAACTGAGAAGGGGTCCTGGGACTGACTGAGGAAGGAGACACCTCTGTTCTCAGGGGCTGGGCTGGGGGAGAGGGGAGGAGGGGGATGGGAGGAGGGAGGGAGAGAACTGGGGTTCCAGACGCTACACTCAGCGGGCCTGTGAAGCCGTCGGACCCTTCTTCCCCGAGGCTCTCAGTGTGCCTGGGGAATGGGGCGTGTGTGAGCGTGTGTGCGCATGTGCATGCCGGCGCGCTCAGTAACCCGGTGGGGAGTGAGCGGATGCATGAAAGGCCGAGGTCCAGCAGACCAGCTTTCATGGCGCCCAGGGTGTGTCTGAGGGTGTAGATGCTCCCTGGGCAGCCAGCTGTGTGCCGGCTCCTGGTGGCCGTTTTGTGCTCCGCAACCCACGGATCATGCGTGAGAGGGCGGCCGACGCCTGTGGTTTGGTGGCGGTGCCACGTGGCTGCAGCATCCACAAGGGCTGAGCAGGCGCCCTCGGCTGTCTGACCTCGGGTCCTCTGGCCTGTCTGCCGAGCAGCAGGGGCAGGAGCAGGACGGGAACACCTGAGGAGGCAGGGGTCTCAGGATCACCGTGGGAGGGGCCTGGGAAGCAGGAGGCCTCCCGGCTCTGGGCTGGGGGGTGTGGGGCAAGGGTGGGGGTGTACTTGGGACGTGACCAGGGTGATGACCTCTTGTTGAGCCCTGATAGGTGAAGCGGGACGCTCCCTGGGGTGGGGTGCCATCTGGCGTGTCTGGCCAGGGCAAGTTGTCCTCCCTCTTGGACGCACTCCCAGGGGCACTGGTGACTGGTCAGGGCCCCGCCGGCTGGGGACAGTCCGTAGAAGAAAGGGAAGCCGGGGTCACATGGGTGGGCGGAGGTGAGAGCCCAGCCCAGGCTTGGCCCAGGGCGTCTTCTCACCTGCTCCGCAAAGGCCCTGCCTGGCCGCCAGCCTGCGTGGGCCGCAGCGGGCCCAGGCTTTGACTCCGGAAGGTCACCCTCTGCGGCCCCTGGCCCCTAGCACTGGGAGAGGGGGTTCTCCCCTGCCAGGGCTCAAGTGACACCTTCACAGGCCACACCCTGAAGCTGCCTGGTGGAGGGGGTGGTTCTGGGCCACTGAGAAGCCAGACCTCTCTGGGACTGACCATTTGTGGTCCATCTGTCCCCAGTCCATCCCTCCCAGCTGATGGGGTGAGTCCCTTTTGAGCCCTTCCTTGAGACTTCTACCCACCTCCATGCCCTGGCACCACCCACCTGCTCTCTGCACAGGGTGCATGGTCCACTGGATCTCCAGGCCTGCCTACCTCCCTCTAACCAGGGCCACCAGGGTACCAGGATGAGGGTTTACCAGCTAAAGTGGCGCCCCCTTGTGGCAAGAGGACTAACACAGTCGACAGTGCCCTCTGCCCACCCCTCTGCCCACCGTGGACATTATAGGGTTTCTTTTCTTTTCTCTTTTTTTCTTTACTTTCACAAACAAATTCCTTCTTTCTTTATTTCATTGAAGTGTAGTTGATTTATAAAGTTCGTTTTCAGGTGTACAGCAAAGCAACTCAGTTACTCATCTACATACCTATGTAGATTTCCTTTTCAGATTCTCTTCCATTAGATGTTACTACAAGAAACTGAATGTGGTTCCCTGAGCTGTGCTTATATGACTCCTGATGAGCTTTAATGGGTATGTGGGCGGGGTTTCACCCTAATTCCAGTTTTGTTCCCTCACTGAGATGTCGTTCACGTCATTAGTCACCTCACGCTGCAGCACATCCCTAGAAACTGAGCTTCTGCAAAGTGCAACTCCCATGTATGTTGTTTTGATCTTTTGTTTTAAAAAATCACAGCCCCCCCAAATTATCTATACTTAAAAAACTAGGATAACTTCCAAGGAGGTCCTCTCACCCCGTGTCAGGCTTTATTCACAGAACTGGGGTATCGAAATAAACAGAGCAGGTCTGCGCCCTCAGAGGGCGTGTGGCCCATCAGGGACACAGACATTCACAGACACCCCATTTCCAAAGCCTTCTAGACACTGATCCCTTAATCCTCAGCCAAAGGCAATCATAGAGGTGTTACGAGCCCCGGTTTATAAGTGAGGTGACTGAGGTTCAGGGTCCCAAAGTGAGGAGAGGCCCCGCGGCTGTCATGAGACTATAATGAGATACCGTGTAGAGCAGGACTTCGCGGTATCTGGCATACAGTTGGTGTGCGTTCGATGTTTAAAAGTTGGAGACAAGGGCAGAGCTTCTCCATTCCCCAAGTCTTAGCACTTTCTAGCTTGAACGCTTCTTGCCCCTGCGGGGCACTCTCCGGCTATGCACTGTACCCTGGTCACAAGACAGTGTGTCGCGTAGGTCAGTCTGTTGTGCTTGTGCGCTGGCAGCCCTGGAATAAAGCCTGTTACTCTGGTGCCGCAGCATCAAGGCAGGACGGGGGACGCGATGACGCGTCTGAAGGAGGGGATGGAACGCAGAGAGGAAGGAGTCAGCGCAGGGTGGGGGGCAGGCGGAGGGGCCCCATCACCGTGTTATTTCCAGCTTTACTAGTCGGGATAACTTCCGCTTAGGTTTTTCAAACCCTGCTCTATAAACCTGGGGACCTGGCCTTATGTGGCTGTAACAGGTTTACTGACTAGTTCCTGCTGGGCTTGGCTTTCCCCACTCTCTGGCCCCGTCTGGACCATGTCCCATCGCCCCTGCCCTCTTTTAACCCCTTGGTCCCTTGGGCAAATCCAAGGCAGCTGAGAACTCCGGTCTCATTCCCAGTGCTGGTTCCCCTCGCACTTGATGGGACACTTGATGTCCCCTGGGTGGCCAGCCCCGTCCAGTTGCTGGCTGGCATGCCTGACAGGGCTCTGTTCACCTTGTCCAGCCTGCAGCCTGGCCCCAGGCGGCAGGTTACCCCGCAGCCTGTGCTGCCGGCCAGCGCCCCATCTCTGCCCGGTGGCTGTCTTCGGTGAGGAGGCAGCAGAGCTCAGACCATCACCTTGCTGCGTTCACCTGGCCTTTGGGAGACTTGCACACTCCCCGCCAAACAGTACTCCTCTGCTTCCTCTCTCTGCCCCTGGTGATCAGTTTTCATTCTCTTTGGGCCCACAGAGGCCCAGCTGGGGCAGGGCATCCAATCTACTGTCCCCAAAGGTGACCAAGCAGGAGAAGGACGCTCTGGTGGGCAGGTGGCGGAGGCAGGAGTCATCTCCTGTTGTTGCCTGGGGTGATGGTCAGAGGCCACCTGACTGCTGCCAGCCTCCCGGCCCCTGAGGGTCCTCATCCAGCAAGGTCCTGTGGGCAGCAGAATCCCATGCAGGAAGGGAAAGTAACTCCGGGACGTTTTATAGAGGTTTAATCCAGGGGAGCTGGGTTAGTGGAACCCGCAGGATGTTGCTGCACATGGGGCCAGCGGTGGGGGAAGCTGGGAGCCCAGCTGGAGGTGGGGGCACCTGACAAGAGCAGCTGTCATGCGGGGACAAGGCTAAGAAAGGCGCAAAATAGCCCGGCTTCTCTCTTGGCCCACCTTCCCACCCCAAGTCAGGGCTTCCTATTGGCTGGACCCAACAGGGTGTCAGGGCACAGGGCACAGGATAGGACAGAAGAGGGCAGAGAATGGATTGCAGGATGAGTGGGTGGTGGCCTCTGGAGGGTGTCAGCAGAGTCAGTTTCCTGACCTCTGGTGGCTCTGGGCGTGGCTGCCAGTGCCAGGACACCAGGACAAGCCCCATTCCATCTCCGTGGCATTTCCAGTATTTCAGAAAGACCCTAGAGAGAGAGGGTCTGAGACTGCTGTGCCCGCCAGCCTCTGAGGTGGGTGTGAGGACCTTGCCATGTTGAGAACAGCCTGCAGGGAGCCCAGCCTTGGCCTTATAGCAGATGCGGCGATGATGGATTCCAGAGCGCTGCGGGGGTGGGGGGTGGGGGTCAAGGAGCCTCCTGAGACTGGAGTCCTGTGCGGCACATTCTCTTGGGCCCCAGGTGGAAGGCACATCTCAAAGGCCTGTCGCGAGGATTATGATGAGTACTAATGACGTTCACCAGGTAGCGTGTGCTGACAGTGTGCTGTGGGCAGTGCTGGATGCTGCGAAGTTATTCACGAAAACGCACAAAGCACTTGTCACACAATAGGCGTTTTTCCAGCACGGTCCTGGATGCAAAGGATGAACCCTGACGGCCTGTGCCTCTGAAGGGAATGAGCTCACGGCTCCCCCTGGGCTGTCACCTGTGCAGGGCCTGCCCTGCCCCCAAAGAGACCACGTTTCATGAGAAACGTTGAGGGCCCTATTGCCCAGCAGCTGCAGGCCTGAGTCTCCTGGAGTGGGGCTGATCGGTCCAGGGCCTTCCAGCCCGGGGGGCAGAGCTGAGCCCCTCCATCTTGGGCTTCCCTTTGCCTGATGGCTCTGTTCCCACAGTGTGACCAGCACAGCTGTCGTTTCTGAGGCCAGTGGTGGATTCTGGATGATTACAGATCTGGAGGGGGAGAGAAGGCTGGCACTGGTGCCAGTTTATGTATCTTATAAAGGTCATAAAGAGATGGCACCGCTGGGGGCCACACTCCTGTGCCAGCCTCCCCCCCACTGTCTCTTTCTGCCTGTCTTTTATTGTCCACTCTTATCTTTCTCCCTGCCCACGCCCCACCCTGGTGCAGGTCCCAAGACCATAACCTTCTTCAAACTGCTGCTGGCTTTTTCTGACCTTCTGCCCCAGGCACAGAACATAACTTTATTAGCAGGGCTGGTGAGGGCTTGGCTGGGGCCCCAGCCCGGGTTGGCCAGAGAGGGTGGAAGTTCTGCCATCATGGCAAGGACCCAGAGCTGCCCAGCTTTGTAGAAAAAGGGATTAAGGCATCTATCCAGACTAATAATCCGGTCTACCTGCAGTGTATCTTCCCCCTGTCCTCAGCCCCCGCCCCCTGGAGACGGATGGGGGTTGGATTCAGTCCCTTTTTCCTTCTCTGTCCTTTCCCTGCATAATGACGACAGCTCTGATCAGAGAGAAGGCCACTGATAGGGACAGGCACTCCCATGTCATAAGGGACCATTAGGGACTCCTGTGTTTCTGTCTCTGCACCTTAAAATGGATTCAGGCCCTGGTCTGTGTCCACACCTTCTCATGATGGTGACAAGGTTTGCCCATGGATGTGGGCAGCCCTTTTCAATCTGAGAGGAAGTAAGAGGACATGGACTCAAATGACTCAGGCTTCAAGAAGAACCCACCCCTCCTTTATATGGGCACTGAGCCTCCATGTCTGCATCTGCCAAATGGAGCCATGATCCCTGCCTCACAGCCACTGTGAGTAGGGTCATGTTTGCTGAGAGGGCTCTCCACCCACTGTCGAGTGGAAAGGGCACAGCTCCGGAATCATGGAGACTTGGGTTCAGATCTCGGTGTCACCACTGGGCAAGTCCACCTCTCGGCGCTCTAGTTTCCTATTTGCAAAGGGGGGAGAGTGAAGCCCACTTCTTCAGCGCTGTGAGCAGTGAAGTAAGTGCTGTCCTTGGTGGCGGCAAATGCTCAGCAGACGGCAGCAGAGGGCACTGATGCTGCGAGACGTCCGTGTCCCATGTCGCAGGTGAGGAAACTGAGGCTCCAAGAGGAAGGAGCGGTGGAGCTGGGTGAGAACCGGGCCTGTCTGCCGCACACACATCCCGCTGCCCGCTGACCCCTTTCCCTCCTTGACTGACCTTAGCAGAACTGTTTGCTCTGGAGCGGGCCCAGCCATCCTCGTATCTCAGCCACAGGCCGGGGAGAGCATGGCTGGTGTGGCATCTGCTCTTTCCCTGAACCTGCGGTGACAAGCTAACAGCCGTTGCCAGGGGTCCTGCGTCCCACCGCCAGCAGGGGAGAGCTGTGGGTGGCATCCCCGGGGCCACGTCTAGGGTGCTGCTCCCCGAGCATCCAGGCGGGCTTCGTGGGCTCAGCACTGGGAGGGCATGGCGAGGGTTGGGGTGAGCTGGCTCCCTCCAGTGCTGGATCACTTGAGTCACTCTCCTCTGGTGCCCAACCCATGTTTGTTCTGTCTTTCTGGGTTTCAGCCCTTTGGCCAGTGGGAGGTTAAAGATTACTGAGGCAGCTGACAATAAAAGTGCCCGGCACACTGGCCTTTGACCATCCATTAGAAGGCAGTGGGATCACATTCTACACAACCGTCAACGGCGAAAGTGGTGAGGGTGTAGGCGAGGGGCACACCCTCCTTGTATTAATATTAAGAGGATAGTCACTCCTGCCTGGGCAATCGGGCCAAGTTTCTCTTTTATCTGAAGCCAGGGCCACAATGTGGCATTGTTCTCTATCTCAGAGGCCACTGTGCGGCCCCAGAGTGGACCCAGATGGACTCCGCCTGGCAGAGTAAACACCCATCCAGAGGTGGCCGGTGGCAACGGGGAGAGGAGCTCTCTCCTGGAGGAGATGTTTTCCTCACAAGTGAGTCCGGGGGTCAGAGACCTCGCGACGTTGCTAGCCCTCCGTTCTGGGCCTTAATTTCCTCGTCTGGACCGTATGGCTAGCTTACACTCCGTGCCCAGCAAAGTTCCCAATCTTTTCTGTGCTGTGGAGCTGGGGAAGAAGAAGGACCCCCTTTTCTTAATGCGTAATATAAAACCGGAAGATGACAAAGGAAACCGATCAGATTGAAATAGTTATCAAGATATTTAAAAGCAAACGTGAAATAACAGAAATACATGTGCTTCTTTACGAATGCATTTGAGTAATAAGATCTAGCCAACTACTCCATCTACCAGCTACTGGAATTCCAAAGTAGTGATGAGTGAAAGCGATATTGCAAGGTATCTGTGACAGCAAAATCATAGGCGCCACTGGACTTCTGAGGGTTTTTTAAAATCTACGTTTCTTTTTAAAAATTTTCTATTTTGAAGTAGTGACTTACAAGAA
Source organism: Camelus bactrianus (assembly GCF_048773025.1). Classification (NCBI taxonomy): domain Eukaryota; kingdom Metazoa; phylum Chordata; class Mammalia; order Artiodactyla; family Camelidae; genus Camelus; species Camelus bactrianus. The sequence continues at coordinate 5,458,760 of NC_133544.1, forward strand.
ATTGCAAAAATAGAAGAGCAGTCCCATTTATCCATCACCCAGCTTCCTCCAGTGGTGAAACATGAAGGTTATGTACATGATCAGAGCCAGGAGATTGGTTGGCACAACGTGATGAACTAGATTTAACTGGGATCTTATCACTTTTTGCGTACACTGGTCTTGTTTTTGTGTATAAGCTGATGACATTTTGTAGCACATGTAGGCTCGTATCGCCACTATCACAGTCAAGATGCAGAGCTCTTCCCTGGTGACAAAGGAGCCTCCTCGTGCTGCCCCTTTACAGTCCTACCCACCCAGCTTTCTTCATCCACACCCTCCCCCGTTAATTTGTTCTTCACCTTGTAAAAACAGTTGACGTGCGCCAGGCACCGACCAAGCACGTGCCCACGCACTAAAGAGGTGAAAACTGAGGCTCAGGAAGGTTTGGTAATTATCTGAGATCACTCAGCAATAGATATCCGAATGAGTGCTGCCTGCATCCAGGGCTTCCCCGTTCATCTTCACCCACAAACCTCACAGTCTCTGGAAGAAATACCCAAGATGTGAACTGGGAAACCCGGGCTTGGTTTCCAGCTTCATCTCCTGGTAGCTGTATGATTTGTGGCACGTTCTGAACCTCTCTGAGCCTCAGTGTCTTCACTTGGAAGCTTAGGGGAAAGGGTGATAAGCTCACCTTGCTGAAGATGCCTGCTGAGTGAACTTGGAGAGGATGAGGGTGAGCTGCCCCTACCCAGGTGATGCGTGCGTGTGTGTGCGTGTGTGGTGTTGGTGGGGATTCAGAGCCAGAGCAGCCTGGAAAAGCTCAGAAACCCCTCATCCACACACACACGTGCACGCGCGCACACACACACACAGTTTGGTGGCCAGGTTATCTTTACTTTCTCATCATCTCACATATCCCTTGAGGGCCAGCACACCTGGCCTGAGATTCTGACAGTTACAAGCCTCTGGAAGAATAGCAGGTAGAGATAATACCTGGAAAAATTCTGTGCTGACAGTTGCCTGAGGAAATTGGTGGAAAACTGGTTGCATTCAGAGACAAATGGTTGAATAAATAAATGAATGAGTGAACATATATCTTCTAAGTATCACACCATGCAGAGGGTTCTGAATTAGTTGAAATCCTTTTGATAGCAAATGACAGAATTCCAACTCAAATTGGCTTAAGGTGGAAAAGAGTTCATGTGATAAAACCCTCCAGGGCGGGTACCAGTGACCTCAGGGTACCTGGAGCTGTGAGCTTAGACGGCACTGCTGGCTTACTCTCTCACTCTCGCTCAGTCTCTCCAGCTTTTAGTCATCTCAGTTCTTTGCACACTGCCTCCATGTGTGTGCAGAATAGACTGGGAAATAGTTTATGGCCCTGGACAGCTCTGGGATCACACTCTACCAGCTAGTGACTTAAGAGCAAAGATGACTCTTCTCCATTGGGTCTATCCGAGACATTCTGGGGAAGAACCCAATTGACGTTGCATCCCATGACCATGTCTGGACCATGGTGACCAGCAAGCTCAGCCTGGGTTGTGAGCCCAGTAGCTAGGCGGTGGGATCTTTTTTGTTCCCCAGATGTCTAATTGGAGAGCTCTGCTAGGCTTGAAAAAAACAGTGACAAGATGAAACTTGTCAGGAAGTTGGCTGGATGTCCAGAGAATTTCCTGGGAATGTCTGGAGGAGCTCTTCAAGGACAAGAAGGGAATTCAGGGACTGCCAGTGCCTTGCCAATGACAGCACGGGTCACCTGGAATCATTGAATGCATGCTTGGAAATGTTTATTGAAATTATTTAATATTCCATACAGATATGTAGCTATAAACAAGTTCAGGCTAAACTAGCAAAGACATATTATATGGCCACAATTTAAAGAGGCTGAGTCAATAGGCTTCATTCATTCATTCATTCATTCATTCATTCATTAAATGTTGAGTGCCTGTGATGTCCTGGGTATTGGACATAAATCAATGAGTGAAACAGATACAGTTTCCTCAGTTTGCCCGATGGTGTCACTTGCTTGATGGTGTCGCTAACAAACATGCAAGGACTTCCCAGTGCCGGGGGACAGAGGGGAAGCTGCTCAGCCTGGCCTTTGAGGCATCAACCATTCAGCCCCAGCCTTGCTTTCTAACCTCAGTCATCAGTGTCCTCATGGGGCGGTTCCCTGCACTCACTCTGCCTTTGCAGGTCTCTATGCTTTTGTCCATGCTGTTGACTCTTCTTGGAAGCTGTCCCCCAGGCTTTCCCTAATCCCATCTGAAGTCCCCTCAAGGCCAGCTCCCATGCCACCTCATCTCTGAAGCCTGTGTCCTCATAGTCTTTGCTTGTAGGTGATGGAGTGTCATGGCACTAAGATGCTGAGGACTGAGTGGGCAGCACAAAGGGTCTGTGTGTCACTGAGTGACTGCCTTTCCTTGGAGTTGGAGTCACTTGGAGCCCTGGACTGTGGGCCTCCGTGTGCATCCTCACTGCTTTCTGAGGTGTTTGACCCTGGTTTCTCAAAACAGAATCTATGCTTGACTGATCATTTTAAAAACTATTAGCTCATTTGGTCTTCCCAGTTACCCCAGGGGGCGCAGGCAGTAGCCAGTTTTGAAGATAAGAAAACTGAGGCCCAGGAACTCCTATTTCAGGCAACCGTGTGGACCAAATGGATAATTCTTTTATAGGAAATAACTAAAAATCTTGGATTGAAAAGAAGTCTTAAATGCACCCATGAGCTGGTGAGAAAATAAGGTCTACTCAGGCCAGGAAGTAGGTGAAGGCAGAGACTCAGGAAGGTCAGTAGAGAGCTGAAGCTAGCTTTTGACTCGGGGACATTTGTTGAACCAGGTGACGTTGAGAATTGATTTTACTGTCCTGAGGCAGGAGGGTAAGAGGACACGGCTCAGGACCTGCCCGAGATGAGAATTTTGGTATAAGGCCAGGAACACAGAAGGGCACACCTGCATGTAAGACAGAATTAGAAGTCAACGCCCCCTTCCTGAGACGGAGAGGAGGAACGCCTGTCTTGGACTACGGGGCTGGGTGAGAGGGAAAATGAGATTCCTCTGGGAATTTGTAGCCAAGGATAGTTTGTAGCCCACATTCATAGAGCCTGGGAGCCCAAAGAACTTCAGGCTGAGACTTTAGCTTCAAGTGGCTCCATATTGGTAGTGATCCCAGGCACCTGACAGAAAAGAATAAATATTCTCTCATCAAGAAACAATTTTCATCCTAGGCTTTGAAAACTTTCCATAGTTCCATGGGAAATGAGCAACTTCAATGTAAAAATCACTATACACACAAGGAAATGAGAGAGAGTGTGTGAGAGAGACAGCAAGCAGAATTAGATACAGCATAATCAGTCTTTCAACAACTTCAGATGTATTATATAAAGAATGCAAAAAATCATGTTTAATATATTTAAGTTTAAAATGAGTAGGAAGCAAGTAGATTAGAAAATGAACTAGAAATGTAAAAAAAATAAAAATTGGAGTTAAAGCTCAGTGGACAGATTTAATATAAGTTTAGAAAAAGCTTAAGAAAGACTTAGTGAATTTGAAGATAGAAGTAAGGAAGCTCTTGCTAACCAGCTCAAAGAGGCACAGATATGGAAAATACGGACAAGAGGTTAAGAGACCCAAAAGACACTGTAAGGAGTTCAAATGTAGTCTAATCACAGCTGCAAAAAGAAGGAAGGGAAGAAAAGAGGAGAAGAGAGTGGGGGAGAGGAAGGGAGACAGGAGAGAGGAGGGAATGGAGAAAAGCCAGTAATGTGAAGAGATGATGGTTGAAAACTTCTGGAATTGAGGAAACAATTCTCAGAAGTCCAATAAATTCCAAGGAACTTATAGGAAAAGAAAATATAGTACAATGAAACTGCAGGGCACCAAAAACAAAGAAAAGATTTTAGAAGGAGATTTCCTTGTATAAGAAAAGATAGATAATACGTGAAGGAGGGGCACGCTGACAATTGACTTCTCAGCAGGAATAATGGAATTTGGAAGACAGTGGAACGTTATCTTAAATGTGCTGAGAAAAAAATAGTCAACCTGGAATTCCATACCCAGTGAAAATATCTTTTAATAGTGGGGATTAAACACAGGTTTTATTTCAGATAAACAAACACAGAAAATTTGCCACCAATAGATCTTCACTAAAATAATTCTAAAGATTATACTTTAAGCAGAAGGAAAATGATTCCAGATGAAAGGTGTGAGGTTCATGAAGGAAAGAACTAAGAAAGTGGTAAAATGTGGGTAAAAAAAATTGTTTTGTGCAGAGCATATCAAGCAAAGTGTGGGCACATCTGGCATGTGCATATTGAGTAGGTGTTCATGGTGGTGGTGAACACAACAACTTGCAGGATAGTTATGTAGAAAGAGTGCAGGTTTAATAGCAGAAAAACTTTGGTCTGATCATTATATTTCCATTCATTCGCTGAATAAGTTTGAGAAAATACGTGTGAGAAAAACTGTAGTTTTGCAATATATTAGGGATAAAGAGAATGCTCCTAGGGTTTTTGTGAGTAATAATTTAGATAATGCACACAAAACGCTAATCACAGGACACATAATTGGAACTTTGATCTCAGTCTGAATCCTAACGTCTCATAATCTGGAAATACAAGGATAGGTGGCTGAGGAAGGTGGGTGGGGGATCAGTCACTTATGAATATTAATAACCATGCTACCATGCATTGAGCATCTATACACTAGGCACTATGCCGTGAACTTTGTATGTATTTTCTTATTAAACCCTTACAGTATCTTTGTGAAGTGGGCGGTAGTATGCCTAGTGTATTTGACATGCGAAGCCAATGATTTTTAGCACTTTCCTTCCTCAATATAACAAAATTATTTTTAGTAATGATCATGCAATAATCAGTCATAATCATTGTTTTTTATTGCTATTTAGTTCTAAAACAAGGAACAATTTAAAAAGAAATACCAGTGTTAAATATATTTAAATTTAGTAAAATATTTCATTTATAAACTAAAATTTGCACTTATTAAAAAAACCACACCTCTCAGTTTGCAAGCTTGAACAATTCCCAACCATTATGAACTTACTTTCCAAGTGAACACATGGAACTGAGTTCCTGTGTACTGGGGGCAAACCATTTAACTGGAAAGTTTTTGAATTAACTTCCTTGTAGGATACAATATTCAATAAAGGGTAAGTAATAAAAATGTGCTAATTTGAAACTTGCCCTCATATTATTAAAACTCAAATGTAATAGCAGCAATTATTTAGAAGTTAGACCAACAAAAGATTTTTTTTCTAGGAGGAGTATTTTATTACTAGCATCATTTAGAATGGCGAATGCACGGTGTTAATAAAAAGCAGAGCAAATTTTAATTAGTTTTATTATCGTTTAAAAATTATCTATAGACAATTGCCTGCACACAGGGTGTACTTGTAAGGGGCCACACTTGACACATTGCGATATGCCCCTGATTTAGGTATTTCCTTTGAAAATTTTCATCTTGGTTGGGACTCTCACTTTTGAATTTCAAATTCATGATATCTTTGTGCTTCATCCCCAAACTCTCAGTTTAATGTCTATCTATATCTATCCATCCATCTAAAGTGTATGTATATGTGTATATATGCACACAGCACTTCAATGTAGAATAGATCGTTCTAAAATTTACTACGATGCTAATATGCTTTTTTTTCGTTATTTTCCCTTAAGGTGTCTTGAGATTTTCAAATTAGCACACGTAGGGAAATCTACCTTATTGAAAAATGGTTACATGACATTGTATAGTGTGGATGCACCGTAATTTTTAAAACAATTTAAAAAATGGAAGTGTAACGTGTAGGATATGCACAGACCATAATTGTGTAAGTTAAATTTCTTAAAAGTCAACCCATTTGTGTAACCACCACATATATTAAGAAATAGAAAATTATCACTGCCCTGGAAGCTCCCTCACCTCCCCATGCGGTCATTGCTTTCTCTCTCTTCTCTGTCACCATGGCTCATTGTGCTTGCTTTTTGAGCGCTATGTGAATGGACTCGCAGTGTGTAGGCGCTTGTGTCTGGCTTCATGAGATCCGTCCACAGTGCCACGTGGATCAGTGGGTCATTTGTTTTCTCATTGACTTACAGTATTCCATTTCATGACCATATCTCAATTTATTTATCCATTCTACTAACGATAGATGTTTGGGTTGTTGCCAGTTTGGGGCTATCGTGAACAACGCGGCTAAGCGCAATCCGGAGCCTACCTTTTGATGCCTGCAGATTCACATTTACATCGAGGAGTGGATGGGGTGGGTATCCGTATATTCAGTTTTAGTGAACATTCTTGCCTTGTTCCTAATCTTAGGGGGAAAGCATTCAGTCTTTTACCATGAAGTGTGATGTTAATTATAGTTTTTTGGAAGACATCTTTTTTCAGGATGAGGAAGTTTCCTTCTATTTGTAGTTTGTTGAGTTTTTAATCGTGAGTGAATGTTGAAATTTTTCAAATGCTTTTTCTGCATTATTGAGATAATCATGTCGGTTGTCTTCCTTCTATTAATATGTTAAATTACACTGATTTGCAAATCTTAAACCAACTTTTCATTTCTGGGACAAACTCTATTTGGTTATAATATATTAGCATTTTATAATTACTCGAATTGTTAATTGCTAATCTATGTTAAGAATTTTGTGCATTTTTATAAGAGATTTGGACTGTAATTTCCTTTTCTTGTAACATCATTATTGTAACGATTTTGGTATCAGGGCCTCAGAAAATGAACTGGGAAGTATTTCTTCCTTCTCTATTTTCTGAAAGAGTTTGTGTGCGACTGGTCTTATTTATTCCTTAAATATTTGATGGAAATCACCATTGAAGTTATATTTGCCTGGCTTTTTGAGGATTTTAAAATTACAAATTCAATTTCTTTAATATTTATTGGACTGCTTGCTTTCTGTTTCTTTTTGAGTTAGTTTTGGTAATTTATTATCTTTCAAAAATTTATTTCACCTAGGTTGTTGAATTTACTGGCATAAAGTCATTCATAGTATTTTGGTAAGAATTTTTGTGTCCGTTTTTGTGAGGAATGTTGATGTATGGATCCAGCTCTGAAAAGCTCACAGGAGTAGATTGTGAACATCTCTTTCTAACTTCGCATTCAATGATGTTACACTGATAGCTTGAAAGCAGCCATAGTGGTATTATTTGCAACGTGGAAATTGCACTCCAACTCAAACTTCTTCCCCTGCCAGAGAGAGCTGGCTTACCATCACAACTCCACTTGTTACCTTTTTAATGTCTGTGCGATCTGTGGTTCTGTTTTCTCTTTCATCCTTGAATTGATATTTTCTTGATTGCTCTAGCTAGAGGTTTATCAATTTTATTGATCTTATCAAAGAACCAGCTTTTGGTTTCGCTTACTTTCTCTACTGTTTTTTATTTCATTGATTTCTGCTCTTTATTATTTCTTTGCTTCTGCTTATTTTTATTTTGACCCTCTTTTTTTTTTTTTTAAACTTCTTAATATAGTACTAGCTTACAGCACAGGTTTTAGGCCTTTCTTCTTTTCTACTATATGGATTTAAAACTATAACTTTCCCTCAGCATCACTTTATTCATATGTCACGTATTTTCATATGTTGTGTATTTACCATCATTAAATTCAAAATGCTTTCTATTTTGATTGCAACTTCTTTTTTGACCCATGGGCTATTTAGAAGTGTGTTGTTTAATTTCCAAATACCTGGGGCTTTTTTAAGCATCTCATTGTTATTGATAACTAACTAAATTCCTCTTTAGTCGGAGCGCATACTCTGTAAAATTTCAACCTTTTGAACTCCGTTGAGACTTATTTTAAGGTCCAGTGTAAGGTCTATCTTGGATAATATTCTATATACACTTGAAAAGAATTTGCATTCTGCAGATGTTGAGTATACTATCCTATAAACATCAATTAGTTACTGTGCTTGATAGTATTGTTAAATATTCCACATCCTTATTGATTATTTCTCCAGTTGTTCTATCAATTACTTTAAAAATATGTTTTAAAATCTCCAGCTGTGATTGTTGTTTTATCCTTTCTCTCATTAGTTCTATCAGTTTTTGCTTTATATATTTTGAAGCCCTGTTTTTAAGTGCACATATATTTATAGTTTTTGCATCTTTCTGATTCCTTTATCATTATGAATTTCTCTTTAGTAGTACTTCTTTTTGTAAAGTCTATTTTGTGTGATATTCATAGAGCCACTCCACATTTCTTATGCTTACTGTTTGCATGGTACATCTTTCGCCATCATTTTACTTTCAAACTGTCTATGTCTTTGTATTTAAAGTGCATCTGTTGCAGACAGCACTTAGCTGAGTTTTCATTTTTACCTAGTCTGACAATGTTTGCCTTTTGATTGTAGTGTGTGACCCATTTATATTTAGCCTAATTACCAACTTGGTAGGGTTTAGGTATGATTTTGATACTTGTTTTCCATATGTCTCCTTTTTGTTTTTGTTATTCTGTTTCTTTTTTTTTTCTCTTCTTCTATGTTAATCAAATTTTCTGATGTTTTGTTTAAATTCATCAATTGGCTTTGTAGCTACTTAATTAACATTTTTATGGTTGTTCTGGAGATTACAATAGGCATTTTAATTTATCTGCTTAGAATTTGCATTGAAATATTTCAGATAAAATATAGGAAACTTGAGACAATAGTTTCATTTAATGCTATCATTTTATATATTACATCTGTGTTCATTATAAACCCAATAATACAGTGTTGTTAGTTTTGCTTTAAACAATCATATGCCTTTTAAAGACATTTCTTTTTTGTTGTTGTTGGAGGAGGTAATTAGGTCTATTTAATTTATTTATTTTTAGAGGAAGTAGTGGGGATTGAACCCAGGACTTCATGCATGCTAAGCATGTGCTCTACCACTTGAGCTATACCCTCCCCCCAACATTTCTTTAAGACAAGAAAAAATACATCCTAAAATTTATTCACATATTGGCCATTTCTCATGCACTTTATTCTTTTCTATAGATCCAAATTACCATCTGGTATCACTTCCCTTTAACTTCCTGTAGAATTTCTCATAACGTTGGACTAATTAATCTGATTTTTTTGTTCTCTATTTTACCTTCTAAGGACAGTTTGGGGTTGCTAGCTTTATTTTTCTCTGCAATCTTTGAGTATGTAATTTCAGTACATTCTAATCTGCACTGTTTGTGATGAGAAGTCACTATTTAATTTAATTCTTTTTCCTCTCTGTGTAATGTGCCATTTTCTTGACTTCTTTAAAGAACTTCTCTCTACCCTTGCTTTTAGCCCTTTGTTTATGGGGTTCTTAGGTATCATTTTCTTTATATTTATTCTGCTTAGGGTTTGTTTAGCCTCTTTGTCTGTAATTTAATGTTTTTTTTACCAAATATGGGAAATTTTAGACCATCATTAGTTCAGATATTTTTTCAGGCTTTTTCTCTCTCTGTTTCCTTTTGAACGCCTTGATGTGTATGTTGGACTTCTTGATATTTTCCTATAGTTCTCTGATGTTCACTTTCCTTCTGTTTTTTTCTCTCTGCTTTGGATTGGATAATTTCCATTCACTTATTTCCAAGCACAGTGGTATTTTTCCTTCTCTCATCTTCAGTTGTTAAGCACATCTAGCAAAATTTTCATTTTTTATTTCAGTTCTGTACTTTTCAGCAGTAGAATATTCATTTAACATTTATAGTTGTATTTTCTGTTAAAATTTCCTATTTGTTTACTCATTAAGATCACTTTTTCATTTACCCTTTTAAGACATCATATTTCCCTTTATTTCTGTTAAATATTTATAATAGTTGCTTTGAGGTCTTTGTTTGCTGATCCAACTTCTGTGCCCATTGGAGTCACTTTCTATTGAACTGCCTTTTTCCTGGGTATGTGTCACATTTTCTTGTTCATTTGCATGTCTAGTAATTTTTTGTTGAAAGCCAGGTATTTTAGACAATACATTATAGTGATTCTACATTCTGTTATGTTCTTCTAAAGGTTGTTGTTGTTGTTTTGTTGTTGTTCTTGCTGACTGTTAATTTGCCAGGTCTCAATCTTCAAACATCATCTCTTCCATCCTCAGTTATTCAACTTCTAGCTGCTGTAGTTTTAGCTTGGATCCCTGGAATCTCCCCTCCACCAGCATAATTTGGTGACTAGCCAAGGATTTGGACAGTTTACACCCACAATTTGGCATTCACTCTTTCTCTAGCTTTCTTATTCCTATGGGTTCTCTCTTAACTTTCTAGCTGTTCTACCAATCTTGAGTTCTGACCTCCAGATCCAGTAAGGATTCAACTTTCTGCTGCTGCTCTGCAGGCTGGGGAATGCCCTTAGCTAAAAAAACAATGCAACAAACTTTCTGATCTCTTCCAACACAGTTCTGTCTTTCAAAGGAAGACTCTTCTCTGATTTTTGCCTGGTTTTTCACTGGCTCTCTGGGTTCTCCAGTATGCATGTACAAGATAGCAGTTAGCCAGGGCTTTGCGCAGACTTTATACTCAGATTTTTGAGCCTTGCTCCTTCCGTTGTTCTCTTGCTTCCAGGATCCCACCCAGGATATTTAAATTTTGGGCTATTCTGCTATCTCTGAAACACCCCCTTAAGCCTGTAAATCTGAGGTTTTCTGCTATAGGTTTTGTAAGGATTGGAGATCACTCTCAGTCACCTCAGGGAAAAAAAAAAAATCAAGATATTTGCGATTTTCTCCCATTGCAATGGCCTCTTTTATAACAAAACTCTCCTCTGCTTTCTGCCTTTTTAAAAATTTTACAATACCTTCAAATAATTTTTCTTTTAATAAATTTTGCTCCGACTTTACAAATGTTATCTTTGGGAGTTGTTGCCAAACCAAATGACTCTGCCATTACAAGAAGCAGAAGTGTAAGTCGTATTACTTCAAAATTTTATTTTTTGGTTGTTTGCTGCTGTTATATAGATGTAAGAATGATGTTTTTATATTGAGCTGGTATAACAGTCTTGCTACATTCACTTACTAATTTAAATAGCTCCTATGTGGGTCATTTGGATTTTTCACATATGCTGCTGTTTGAGAAAATGACAGTTTGGTTTCATCTTTTCCAATTCTTGTATCCTTCATTTATTTTTCACTCTTTATCACACTGTCTAGGATCTTCAGAACAATGTTGATGTAAATGGTAGTAGTGGGATCCTTGTCTTCTTTTCTATATTAAGGAGAAACCATCGGTTTTTTTTATAGATAGTTTTTATCGGAGTATGAAAGTTCACTTCTACTCTGTGTTTGCTGAGAGTTTTTTTTTTAATTAGGAAAGGGTGTTGAATTTTATGATTTTTCTGCATTTTCTGAGAATGTAGTGAATCAAATTGACTGATTTTCAAATATTAAACCACCCTGCATTTCTGAGATAAATCATATGTAGTCATGATATTATCCTTTTAATAAATCACTTGATTCAACTTGCTTAAATTTTGTTTAAAATTTTAGCATCTATCTTCACGAGAGGAATTAATCTGTAATTTTAAATTCTTGTTATGTCTTTAGCAGACTTTTAACGTCAGGATTATCCTGGTCTCATAAAATTTGTTGGAAAGTATTCTCCCTTCTTCTGTTCTCTGGAAAAATTTGTGTAATGTTGACATTACTTCTGCCTTAAAGAAAGAATTCACCAGTGAAACAGTCCATGCCTGGACATTTCTTTGGGGGAAGATTTAAAATTACAAAATCATTTAAAAATATTTATATACTAGCCACATTTTCTATTTCTTCTTGTGCCCATTTTGAAAAGTTGCATTTTTCTAGGGCTTTGGACATTTCATCTAAACACTGATATATTTTGGAAAATGGTTGTTCTATGTATGTAGGATCTGTAGTGATGCCTTCTTTTCTTTTGTAATATTGGTAATTTATTTTCTCTTTGTTTCTTGATTGATTTCTCCAAATGTTTATCAATTTTAATCATCTTTTTTCAAAGAATTAATTTTTATTTTTGCTATTTTTCTGTAATACACTTGTTTCCTTTGAAATTTATTTCTGCTTTCTTCTTTGTTATTTCGTATTTTTGTCTTTGTATTTAGTTTGTTTTTATTTTTTTCCAACTTGAAATGAATACTGAGGTCATTAAGTTTCAGCCTTTCTTCTTTATAATATCTGCTTTTGAGCTTCCTTTAATCACAGCTTCAGTTCAATAACATGCTTTTGTATATTGTATTTTTTATTATCATTTCATTTAAAATATTTTCTAATTTCTATTTTGATGTATTCTTGACCAAGGGGTTATTAGAAGAGTTTTGCTTTATTTCCAAACATTTTGCATTCTCCTTTTGTTGTTGATTTGTGGCTTAATTCCATCATTTTTCAAGAACAAACTTTAAATGATTTAAATCTTTTCAGATTTGTTAAGATTTGCTTTATAGCCCAGCCTGTGGTAATGGTGCCTTCAAAAAGAATTTTAAAAACTTTATCTGGATTTTATACTTGTTCTTAACAAACACATCAGTCTCCTGAGAGCTTCTTCATCTTAATTGAAAACAGAATCCCACTGCATCATATTTTAATGAATCACTCTTTTATTGGTAAACATTTCGTTAGTTTCCAGTACTGGTGATATTGGAAAATCCTGTGATGGACATCCTTGTAATTACTTTTTGCACAGTTTTGTGATTCTGTCAGAATCAGAAGAGTGCAGGATAGTGTTAGCAGGCATGGGCTGTGAGGCGGATTCCTAGGTTTGAATTCTGGCCTTTTATCTTGTTAAAAATGCACATTCCTAGACTCCACCTTAGACCCAATGAATCAAATTTCTCACAGTCCTCCAAGTTTGAGAGCTCCCGCTGTAAAACGGGTGTGGGAATGGTGGTGATGCATTGACGAAAATTGATTAAGCACAACAGCTGATTATAAATTCTCCCGGAGGGAGGAGAGAACAGGTATTTTTTTCTGTTGCCTTAACTTCCTTTGGTCCCTTTGCCGCTTCCCAAATTGTTCTGAAACTTGGGCAATGAATCAGGCATTCCTGGATCTTCCTTTGCCCCCCCCCCCCCCCCCCCCCAGTTATGCCTGTGAAGAAAAGCAGTGAGCACACTCAGAGACAGTATTTGGGGAGGTTTGACTCATAGTCCTGGGATTGTGACTGAATCTTGGTGGATTCTAGTGGTTGCTGGAGAATTTATTTCCGTTTCATCTTGGGGGCTAAGGACAACTATGTCTCATGCATTTCTCTTGGGGACGTGCCAACAACAGTCTCACTCCTGTTGGGGGAGGTTGGGGTGACAGCCAAACAGAGCCTGTTCCAGGGACAGGCTGTGGAGGATGCTCTGTTAGTTTCTTCCCATTAATGTTTGCCTTCAAATGTTCATCTTGAAGCCATAAGAACTCACCTTTCAGGCCCAGCTTAACATTCATTTTCCCCCCTACTAATTCATTTAACAAATATATAATAACCACAAGTCTGGGCAAATGATTTATTTAAATGTTTATTGTTAAAATTCCATGACAATCACTGTTTTAATTGCTGGAGACACAGTACTGGACAAAATGGATCCAGCTTTCTGCCCTCATGAGATTATATTCTGGTAAGTGAAGAAGACAGCAACAACAAAATAAGTAAAAATACTACAATGACATGTTAGTAACTGTTACAGAAAATAAAGCACAGGGAAGAGACAGAAAGTGCCAAGGATGGTATTCAATTTACTACAATGACTAATTATTTAAGGAAATTTAAGATGTTCAGAAAAGTTGCAGGAATAGAACAAATAATTTTCAGATACCTTTCTTTCATACCCCTCAAGTGCTAATATTTTATTACATTTATTTTCTCTCTCTCCTTAATTATTTAAGAGTAAGATGTAGATATGGCTCTTTATCTCTAAATATTTCAGAATCTGTACTTCTCAAAAACAAGGATTTCTCTTATATAACCACAATCCAGTCATCAACATCGGGAAATTAATATTGGTACAAAACTGTTATCTAAGTCATAGCCCTTATTTAAATTTCACCAATTGTCCCAATAATGTTCTTTACGCTAGAAGGAAACCCAAGGTCCTCCGCTGGATGAAGTTGCCGTGCCTCTTCGGTCAGTCTCCTATTTCATGACACTGACACTTTGGAAGAGCATAGTCCCGTTATTTTGTAGAATGGGTTTTATTCCACACATTTATTCTGCCAGTAGAATGGATTATTATTCTTACCACCAAATGGTCGTTTTTTACATGATGTCATTCCTTCCACTTTTATTAGTTGACTTTCTACTGTAAGGAAGAATCTTTCTTCTCATTTATTTACGAGTTGGTCTCAACTCACAGAGGCTTACTTTAGTCTATAATCATTTGTTGCCATTACTTATTTTGAGGCTCAGATTGTCCCAGACTGGCCCAGTGGAAGCCCCTTTGATCTGGTTTTTGTACCTTTGACATGCCTCCATCATTTTTTTTGGGGGGGGGCACTTTCTTACTTTTTGCCACAAGAAGATGTCCCAAGCTCATTTCGTACTTTCCCTGCCCCAGGCCTGCAGTCAGCCGTTGGTTCCTTTTAGTGAAGAATCATCTTTAGAAACCAAGATCTTGTCTTTACGTATGCTCATTGTTAATCAGGCCTGTTATGAGACAGAGCTGGGAAATTTTGTACACACACACACACACACATCCATCCACATGCATTTGTACTTATTTCTATGTCTAGTTATCTCTAGCTATATTAAAATCTATGAGGTCACACTAGTAACTCCAGTTTCCAACAGCGCCTCATGGTCCATTTTCTTATCCCCTTTCCGTATTTATAACTCCTTTCTCAACAGTGAAAGCCTGGCTCTGTTACCAACAATATTGTCACTTACTTGTCCCATCCTAGAATGTGCCAAGAGTAGTTTCAAGAATTGCTAACTTACTCCTCTGCAAAAAACGAAGCCTACTAATTAGAATTCAATGTTTGTTTAAAAGTTATTTTCTGACTATTGTCTGAAGACATACAATGCAAATGCTGTGCCCAAAAGTTAGTTAGCGCTCTCCTTTCAGGGTTGTTATGTCGTTTGTTTGGAATACAGCTCTTACTCTGCTTCTGTTCTAATTTAGGTCCCCTCCCCCATTCTTGCTGCTCTTCTTCTCTTTTTTTGGAGAATGTGAAACATTAACATGGCTGGGATTTATAAAATGTTATAGCCAGAGAAGTGTTATTCTCCCATCTCCTATCCCCTCTCCCCTTCCCGCTCCTCACCCAAGCCCCGTAGGTAACTGTTATGGACTGCATTGCGTCCTTGCAAATCCATAGGCTGAAGTCTTCACCCTCCCGCACCTCAGAAAGTGACTGTATGTGGAGGTAGAGCCTTTAAAGGTGTAAGGAAGTTAAGATGAGGTCGTAGGGATGGGCCCCAATCCAGTAGGACTGGCGTCCTTCTCAAAGAGGAGATTAAAACAGACACACACTGAGAGGATGGCCGTCCACAAGCCAAGGAGGGAGGCCTCAGAAGAAGCCAGCCCTGCCGACGCCTCGGTCTTGGACTGCGGCCCTCCGGAAGGGCGAGGAGACGCACGGCAGCCCCGCAGCCCCGCAGCCCCGCGGCCTGCGGTTCTTTGTTGTAGCGGCCCTGGAACGCCACCGCGGTGCCCAGCCTTGCTAGCCCCTGGTCTGTCGCTCCTGTGCCTTTTTGTTCAGATGAGCAGATGGACCCGTATTTTCATCTCTCTTCTTTCTTTTACACCCCGTGCAACACGCTGCAGGTGCTTTCACTTTCCCACCTCATACTATATCCTAAAGGCCACTCCCCATCCGTACGTCGGTTGCTGAATAGTGGATCAAGCACATTCCTAGAATAATCCCACTTGGCCATGATGTGTTTTCCTTTTAATACATTGTGGCATTACATTTTCTAATAATTTGTTTAGGATTTTCAGCTCTATGTTCATGAGGGGTAAAGGTCTGTAATTTTCTTTTCTATTATCCTTGTCAGTCTTAAATATCAGCATTATTTGTCCTTATAAAATGAGTTAGGAAGTGTTCTCTCTTTCTCAGTTTCCTAGAAGCATTTGTGTAAAATTGGTATATTTCTTCCTTAAATGTTTGGAAAAATTCACTAGTGAATTCTTCTGGGCCTAAAGGTTTGTTTTAGTTTTTGGTGGGAGTTGGAGGAGGCAAGGAAAGAAGTTACAGATTCAATTTTTAATAGACATGACTGTTGAGGTTTTCTGTTTCTTCTTTTGTCAGTTTTGATAAGTTGTGTTTTTTAAGGAGTTAGTTCATTTTATCTAAGTTGTCCATGTTTTAATGTAAAACCAGGAAGGGCCCACTAAGCAGGGAGCTGAGGGAGGTGGGGAAGTACATTATCCAGATACAGAGGCGGGTGGCTATAAGCAGAAAGAGGAAACAGAAGATGCAAAGGCCCTGAGGCCTGCATGTGCCTGGTGCCTTGAAGAACAAAAAGCAGGCCAGTGAAGAGCAAGAGAGATGAAAAGCGATGGAGATGAGGTCAGTGAGATAATGGAGCTCAGACCACCTAAGACTGTCTAGGCCATTGTAGGGTCTTTGGCTTTTCCTCTGAATGAGTGAAGGTTCTAAACAGAATATTGCTGTGGTCTGACATGTGTTTCAAAAGGTCAGACTGGCCATTGAGAACCGGCTCAAGGATGGAGAGAGAAAGGCCAGATAGAAGATTCTCAGTCCAGGGAGGCGGCAGTGGAGGTTGTAAGAACTGGTCTTGTCTGGAAAGACTTTTAAGGTAGAACCAGTCAGATATACTGACGGATTAGATGTCAGGTGTGGGAGAAAGAGAAAGATGAGGGAAGACTCTAAGGTTTTAGCCTGAGCTATGACCATTTACAGAGTTAGGGGATGTCTGGGAGGGGCAGGTTTGGGGGAGGAAGTTCAGGACTCAGTTTTGGAGAGCTTAAGAGTGAGCTGCCTGCTAGGCGCCCTGTGAGGAGGTCAAGCATGTCGTTGGGTAGGTGGAGTCAGGGTTCAAAGGATAACGATACAAATTGGGGAGCTATTGGCGTGTAGGTGGCATTCAAAGGGCTTGAGAGACTGATATCGCCAAGAGGGTGAGTATAAATTGAGAAGAGGTCCAAGGCATGAGCCCTGGGGCTGTCCTGTGTCCAGAGGTTGAGAAACGAGGAGGGACCAGAAAAGAGGTTGCTGACTGATGAGACGGGGTTGGAGGAGGGGGATGTGGACTGGGGGCATGTGGCTTCCTGGAAGCCCACTGAAGAGGAGGGGATGGTCAGCTGGACAGTAGGCTGCTGATGGGTCTGGTACAGTGCAGACTGAGCACTGACCATCAGGGTGAGCAACCTGAAGGGCAGTGGTGATGGAGGCAAGAGCAGCTGGGTGGAGCTGCCTGAGCCAGAGCAGATGGAGTGGCTTCCAGAGGGAATGGGAGACAGTCATTCAGCTGAGTAAGTGTAGGTGACGTCTTTCAAGAATTTTCTCTTCTTGGAGAAACAGGGTGGTTTCTGGGGGAAATGTGGGTTAATCACAGCATGTTTTAATTACAGCCCCAAATACAGGAGCCATTTACTCCATGCCTTGGATGTGTCATTCTTGTGGGACTCTGGGGACTCAGAGGTGGAGGAGACACCGTCTCTGCCCCCGTGCAGTTTAGCAGCAGTGATGGACCTACAGAGATTTACAGCCCAGGAAGGGATTCAGTGTGATGGATGAAGCCCAGGGGCTGGTGGGAAGGGCCTGACCAGCTGAGCAGTCACCGAAGTCTTCCTGGAGGAAGTGATGCTGGGCTGAGCTTTGAAAAGGAGCTGAAGAGGCCCCCACCTCTAGGACGCCTTCCCTGATCTGCCTAGTCAGTTGTTTTGCCTTCGTTTTTGCACAACACCCCTCATGTTCAGGTCCTTAGCACCTGCTTCATTCTGCTTGGTATTGATCATTTATTGGATCCCATTTATGTGTATCAGGCACCTTCCATACCCAGATGCTCAGTTTGGTACTTTTGCCTGCATAATCTCAGGGAGTCCTCAGGGGTCCTGAGGTCCTGCTATGACTCCCACTTTACAGATGAGTAAATGAGGCTCAGGAATGAAGTACCTTGTCCAAGGTCATACTGCAAGGAAATTTCAGACCTCTGATTTGAATTCTGTTTGGTCTCTACCCAGCAACCCTTGTCCTTTGCCTCAGGGGCCTCTGCACACAGTAGGGGCTCAGGAGATTTTTTTTTTTTTTGAGATGGCACAGAAAAGAAGTGAGGTTTAGCTGTTTGCTTGTTTGTTTGTTTGTTTTCAGAAGCCAGAGGAGGAGAACATCTCCTGGCTTGCTGCACAGGTACAACTCGGAAGGGGTCTCAGTGCCCTGCCAGCCCATCACAGAGGGACGCTGTGGGAAGCTGTGTGGTTTCCCCCTGGTCCCCGGGGCCACGGGGTGAGCCGTGGGGAGAACCGAGGCATGGCCCTTGCTGCAGGCTAACTTCAGGGGGCCCTGAATGACACCAGATCCTCCTGTTCCCCACCTCTGCCTCAACCCCTTCAGGGGCTCCTGAGGATCACGTTCAATGAAATCAGCGAGGCACATCTTCCAGTCTATCTTTGCCCCCTCCCTCCCCTCCTTCCCCTCTTACCTCTGCTTCCTTCCTTCCTTCCTACCTTCCTTCCTTCCTCCCTCCCTCCCTCCTTCTTCTTTTTTCCTTTCTTTCCTTCTTCCTCCCTTGGTAATCCTTCCCTCCCTTTCTTCTTCCTTTCCTCTTTTTCTCTCTCCCTTTCCTTCTGTTCTTTTTATTGAAAATATCACCAACTCTTTTCTTTTATACGTTTCTCTGTTGGGATTGTGCAGTGTGCTCAGTTTCGGATTCTGGTGAGGTAGCAGGCTTCCTCCTCCAGCGAGGGCAGCACCTCGGGGGCTCATTCCCTGGTCTACCCCATCATCCCGCCCCCGCATCAGCATGCACCCTCGTTCCCTCACTCATTTACTCCTTCACCTGCCACCACTCCCCCTGCTCGCGGTGCCTTCATCCTGGGAGCCTCTGTGGCAGGGAAGCTGGTGACATGCAGGTGGGTGAACCGTGGTCTCTGCCTGCGGTTACTCACGGTCCAGGTGAGGGACACAGGGAAACGCTTGGGAAGTCTGGGACGGGGTGGCTGCCATCGGAGCAGGACCAAGTGATGCGAAAGTGGGAGGACAGAGCCAGCGCTGGAGGAAGGGGGCAGTGAGCGGGACTGGCTTCCGGGACGAGAACCCTGAACAGTGAGTTGCAGCCTGTCACCTACTGCAGGAACCAGGCCAGAGCCCCCAGGCAGAGGGACATGGTGTAAGGAGGAAGGCCATGCTTTGTCTGCAGGGACCCATGGCAAAGTGGAGGAGGTGGCTGGGCTGGGGGTAAGGCTTCACTGGGTCTCAGTTTCCCTGTCTGTCACAAGATGGGGCTAAGCCACTCCTCCTAGGACTCCTCCATCTCTGAGCCTTCACTGGGGAAGCAGGTGCATTCTGACCCATTGCGATGATGGGTCCCTGGCAGTTTGGCCTGTTTGGTTCCCCATGCCTGGCAGTGCTGGGCCTCATGACCACAAGGACAAAGCAGGGCAGTGAGACTCACCACAGGGAGAGGCCCCCGTCCCAGACTGGGGTCCCCACGTGTGTCAGTGTGGCACCACGTGGAACTGTACGGGCTCTTTATCATCTCGACTCCCTCCTGAGTTATTCCCTGGTTCTCTAGGGCCTGGTGGCCTTCCTGAAGGGAGACACCTTATGTGAGGTGAGGGCTGGTCGGTCTGGCCTCGGTCAGGGCGTGGCTGGCACACAGTGGGAACACAGGTGGCTATGACTCGAGGAGAATGGGAACAGACGGCGTGAAGGCAGTGAAGCCCTGAGTTGTGCCCTCCATTTTCCTGTCACCCAGGTGACTGGGACTCAAGAGCTTTTCCACGCCTTTGTCAGGCTTCAGGAGACAAAGTCCTGTGGCTTCTCAACAGCTCGTTTCTCTTTGTTGATTGACAGGTGGAAAATCTGGGGCTGCAGCCATGGCCTGGGAACCAGGGGCAGGGGGGCCCACCCCCAGGGCTCAGGCTCTCCCTCCTGAGGTAGGTGGATGGCATCATCTCTTGTTTCCTCCCAGTTTAAAAGTTCTCTGATCTAAATCCATCCATCAAACACTATTTTGAGGGTTTCGAAGTGAAGCCTGGGTGTTTTACATCATCCCACACACCTGCTTCACACCTTCCAGAGTTCGAATGTCTCTTTTGACTGGCATGTCAGATGGCCACGTTTCTGGACCGGAGGGGCCCCGTCCATGAGCCTCTTCTTCCAAGGAGCTGACTGGTCACCTCTAAATCCTGTAGGTTTGTTTGGTCCTGACAGCAAGGTGCATGACGAGGAATAAAGTCTCCCAGATTAAGACCTCTGTGTCACCCTGAAGGCCCGCACTTCTTCAGGGTGATGGGGGCAATCACAGTGAGAGATGGATGAAGGTAACAGTGCCATCAGTAAATATCAGAGGATGGAGGAAAAAAAATTCAGCTGGCTCAGAATGAGAATCCTACGTTCGGTTATATAACAACAGATCAGGCGTGTTATCTGTGTCAGGAAGCCATACTCCTGCTCCCCAGATTGGTAGAGAAATTTCTAGTTAAGGC
This sequence comes from Camelus bactrianus, assembly GCF_048773025.1. NCBI lineage: Eukaryota > Metazoa > Chordata > Mammalia > Artiodactyla > Camelidae > Camelus > Camelus bactrianus. The sequence goes on from NC_133544.1 coordinate 5,479,275, forward strand.
CTGTTTGCCCTTTTAGTCAAGACTGAGATGGGGTACCTGGGCACACGCTGGGTCTGGATGTGGTGGCCAGCAGGCACCGTCCTCCAGCATTCCACGTGCTGGGCAACATTCCCCAGCCTCCCTTGCAGTTACGTTGGGTCACGTGACTAGCTCTGGCCAATGAGCTGTGAATAGAAGTGACGTGTGTCCCTTCTGGGCTGAGGCAGTGAAGAGCCAGTGTGACTCTTTGATGCCCCTCTTCCCCTGCTGTGGCCCTGGAGGCCACACGATGTGTGGTTAGAGGGGTAGGAGGGCCACTCACATGCAAAGCAGAGGACATCAGGGAACCTGCATGACTTTTCTTGTGTAAAACTCTTACATGTAGAGATTAGCTTGTTTCTGCAGCTTAACCTGTCTAGTGGGAAGAGGCAGAAATGAATGGTTCCCACACCACTGGAGAACCAGACTTTGAACCTTGACTCTGCCGCTCCTGGCTGTGCACCCCTGGGCTAGCCACTTCACTAGGTTTCCCCCTTGTAAAATGCGATAGACTGGTCTGTAACTGACAGGGTGGGCGTTTTGGAAGCGTGGATGGAAACCGTTCGGCCAGTGCCTGGCACATGGCAGGGGCACAGGCTGTGTCAGCGCTTGTCTGCAGCCCACCCCCTTGACTCTGCTCCCTCACAGCCTCACAGGAAGAAAGCCCTCTGTTTGCTCAGTCACATCCACTGGCCGTTCTTGCCTGCATTTGGTCAAAGTTGCAGACGCCTGTGCTGGGCGTGAACCCAGCACTTCTCAGAAGTGTGAATTCTCCCGCCGATCCTCCCACGGCTGCACACACAGGCCCGAAGGTGGCAGAGCCATCTGGAGTCAGTCCTGCCCCAGGCTTCAGTTTTCTTAAGAGGGTACAGAGGGGACAAAGACGAAGAGTTTCCTTTCCCATCTGGCCTGGGGAAGGAGCAAAGCTGATTTTGTTTGTCCGGATGGTTCAGGGGTGGGGGAGGAGAAGGCAAGGGATCTTCACTTGACTTCATCCCAAATAATTTTCAGTACAAACTCAAGAGACCCAGCTCTTATGCAAATCCATTTCCTTGAGCCCTGCATTGCCATTTGCTACCACCAGTGTGAGGTAGTCAGTTCTTTGTTGTGTCTTGTTTTTCACTCTTTGTTTATGAAACTCCAAAGTGAAAATGAAACCCAACCACATGCCAGGCTAACACCTCAAGCGGCTGAAGGGTTTTAGAGGTGCTGGCTCATTTTGGAGTCAACCTTGTATCAATGCTGAGTGTGTGCTTTCTTGGAGGGGTGTGATCTGAGGGCCAATGCAAAGGCTCTTCAGTCCCCCCAACCCCTGGATCTCCCCCACTGAAATTTTGCTTTTCTCCAAGTCCTGCCATTATAATTGGAGTTTGAAGGCTGTCCAAGTACCAAGTGTGGACGGGAGGCTGGCCTGCGGCGTGTGGTGGGGGTTCCGGATGGAAGGAGAATCCGCCTTTGTCTCGGCCTTGAGGTACTGCTAGCCCAGTCATCACTGCTCTTTTTCACGGTGACAAGGAGGACCAGCAGTTCTTGTCCACGCTCTTTGCAAATGTGAAACACCTGGGAAGCTTCTTGCAGTGTTGCACTGCCTTGCAGGAAAGACCTGTGGCCTCTGAGCCGCCCAAGGGCAGGATCCTCAGCCGTGTGGTCCAGCTCTGCACCCCGGGCCTTGCACACGGCCTGGCACATGGCAGGATCATGCCTCAGCTTCCTAGGGCTGCTGTACCCAAAGTGTCACAAACTGGGGGCTGAATACAACAGACAGTCATTGTCTCCCAGTTCTGGAGGCCGGAAGTCTGAAACCAAGCTGTCGGCAGGTCCCCGCTTCCCTGAAGGCTCTAGCGGAGGGAGCTCCTGTGCCTCTTTCTGGCTCCAGGAAGTTGCTGGGCTGAGTTTTGTCTCTGTGGACCTATGGCCTTCCTCTCTGTTTCTCTTTGGGCGTCCTCTCTTTTTCTTATGAGGACTCAAGTCATACTGGGTTCAGGGCTCACCCCAATCCAGGATAAGGTCACCTTCACTAGTGTTATCTACAAAGACTCTTTCCAAAGAAGGTTCCAGTCACAGCTACAGGGGTTAGGATTTCAGCATATTCTGGGGGGACACAGTTCAACCCACGATAGAGCACAGCCCATATTGACCAAGTGAATGATCAGACACTGAGGGGCAGAGAGGACACTGGAAATGGCTGCAGGGAGGAGGGCCCTGCATTTAAGATGCACAGAGCTCTCCAGACATCGCGGTGCACTGTGATGCGGGTGTTCATCCAGTTCTCCACTTCGCTGAGGCCCAGGGTCCTTTCCTTCTGAGGGTCATTGTGCACTTTGGCCAGCCATTCATTCATTCATTCATTCAACTGCTGTAGAGAGGCCAGACCCTTAGCTGAGTTCTGATGAGACAGAGAAGTCAAAGATACAGTTTCAGCTCCCAAGGAGCCCCCAGCCAAGCTAGGAGATGGCTGTGACAAGGTTCATTTTGATACCATAGGCTGTAGATGGACATCTGGAACTCTAGGAGGAATTTGGGGAAGATGTGGCCAAGCAAGATTTAAAAAAAAAAAAACTGCCTTAAAAAAAGACTTTAATTTTATCCAAGTCAGGCCCCCACTGATCTGAAAAATACTTGACCTCACAACTGCTAGGGGATCTGGGCGCCCTGACTAGGGTTGGGATTTTCTCTGCAGATGCCAGGGCACAGGTACCGCTGACAAGAAAACTTCCCCGCGACGGCTCAGGGCTGGAAGCAAAAGCATCTCAAAGGCTGGTTGTGAAGTTTCCAGGGGAGAATGTCCTCTGCAGGAAGAGTAGAGCCACCCCGTAGCCTTCCCAGTTCCAGAAGGCTCCGTGGTGAATACATAATTAGGCCCTCTGTAATTACCAGTTTGAATCTGCCTAGGACACTAGGGCTCCCACCCCCTGATTTACCTTATAAATTTATTCTGCTAAAAAAGTCGAAAATGTCAGTCTTCCGTGAAAGCTGCATAAATGAATTATCTCCCCGGATGACAGAAGGTGGGAAGGAGGGGGAAGCTTCCAGAGGACATCCTTCATTGTGAGTGTCTAAAAGTACCCCACACTTAGCACGCATCCAGCCCTCAGCCCAGCCAGGCAGCTTCCTGGTGCTGATGCGGAGATGCTGACTTCCATGGCTCGGTGGGAAGGGAAGAACGCCAGCTCCTCGGCGTCCCAGCCAGTGGGGAGAGGGGCTGTTTAAAACCTGCCCCTTTGGACTTCAGAGAATCTTGCCCGGCGTGCAGTTCCACGTGATGAAGGCCCCTAAACAGAAGGGAAAGAAGGGAAAAAAAACAACTCAGCTTCTTAAAAAGAGTCCCGTCCAACTTCGCTGCAGTCACTTCTGCCCCCAGGATGGTCCTCTGCCAGGACAGTGTCCTCCTGCCCCTGCTTCTCCAGACCAGACGGCCTCGCAGAGCTCTTCAGAGCCCAGTGGCTGCGCCGGTGATTCTCCTACAAAACTCTAAAAAAAATGTATGGCAAGTCTTTCATGACATTTTAGAAAGTTTGGAAAATTCAGTTCTTTTAAAAGCCTCTCTATTTCCATCACCCTAACACAATAGCGGCAGTCGTTTCTGTATCTCCTTTCAGTCTTTTTTTCATAGGTGGTCTGTTATCTCCCCTCTCCCCCCACACAAAGGACAGCTGTCACAACCTGTAATTGTTAATTTCTTGTGGCAGATGATAAAAGCCGAAAATGCCAACTGTGGGGAATTTGGAGATCAAGAGAAGGAAACGAACAGGGAGCCTCTGGTGCCCACTTCCAAGATGACGCCCTCGAACTCCCAGTGGTGGGGGGGCGTGGTGGTGTCTTCTCCGCCTTTGTTCTGTGGGCACAGCTTTTTCAGGGCCCCCATGCAGTTGCATTAGGTCTCGTATTGAGGTCCAACTGTCTCATGCATTGATGACCTGCTATGTGCCTGCCACGGGCCAAGGAGAGAACACAGACTCCGCTGTCCGCTTTGAGGAGCTCAGTGACGTGCTATAAACTATTTGTGAATAAGGACTATGACCTCTTCCTCCAGGTCTTCCTAGAGGTTAGCCTGGTCCGTGGCACATAGTAGGTGCTCCATCAGCCTTCATTCCATTTGTTTCTGAATAAAACGCAGGGAGAAGCACTCTTTTTACTCCTGCAGTGAAACGCTGCAGTGCTTCCATAGATGGGGTAGGATGCCAATCTCCTCTTGACCTCAGCCTGAGGCCCCCATGATAATAATAGCTATAATTTGCTAATTCCTACTGTGTGCACGGCCCCGTACTGGGGGCTTGCAAATAGATTATTACTCCCCAGAAGAATCTTAAACGTAACGTGGGAGGACCTGGATGCTGAGAAGAGAAGCTCGTCTGAGGTCTCCCTGCAAACAGCGGGCAGAGTGGGGATGGAACCCCTGTGCCTCTCATAGCTGTCATCAAGATGCTTGTGCCCCACCCCGTGCATCGCCCACAAGGTTGCTGGAAGGACAAACTCAAGTCAGGGCAGAGAACAGGCTGCGCACCCTGTAACTGTCTGCACCGACATTAGCCGTCTGTTCTAAAATTTAACCAGCAGACCCTTCTGATCGTCCCCACCCACTCTGGCTGCAGTGTAAGCCGAACTTTCTTGTGTTCAGTCCTTTCTGAGACTTGATGTCTCCAGATCCTGTTTACCTTTTGCTCCTTCCTCCCATTTCTCCCCACCTGGATGATGTGGTTTGAGAGCCATGGTCATATTTTCCTGGATTTTGCTGTCCCCAGTAGAGGAGAATAATCCCCTCTGCTAACCTCGTCCTTGTTTCTCATTAAATTTTCTCTTTCTTCCTGGGTCCCGGTCCTGCGCCCACTTTGCTCTGCTGTTCTAGCTTCACACCCAGTGGGGCCTGCGGCTGCCCACTGCTGCTTCACAGGACGGCTGGAAATCAAGTCTGGATGGAAACTGGTGGCGTGGTTGTCCCTAGAGACAACCCTGGAGGTGATTCGGGCATGCCTCTTCTTGACTGTCCTTGGGCTTCCTGGGGATGAAGGTCCTTCTCTTTCCAGGATTAGGTAAGATAACCCCCCTGCGTCTCTCTGACCCGGCAGGCCTTGAGGGTCTGGGAAGAATTGTGGACCTCTATCCCTACTCCTCTGCTCCCATGGCACTCAGGACACATGGCCAGGAGTACCTTCGGTGGGCTGTGTTACAACTACTATAGTCCCATAACTCCGTCTGCTTCCCCTCGCCTGGTCCTTGGAGCAGGGTGTCTGTGGCAGGTTCAGGTTTGTCTGTGGGAGGAACCTGGCAGGCACCCATCCACGTGTAATGTTGGAAGGATGAGTCACGGCAATGCTTAGGAAGTGACCACCACATGCCAGAGATGGGCTGGCACTTCCTATAGGCCCACTCATCTCTGCCTAGCCCATAAGCCCACAGGTGCACCATCTGATGAGGGAGGTCACAGAGCTGAGCAGTAAAGGCCCTCTCCCCCTCTCTGGACCACCCAGCGGTGGGTGCCTTGTCCGCAGCCTGAGATCCCGGTCTGCGCCCCTGGCCGCAGTGGCAGGCTGGTGCAGGGCAGGGGAAGAAACTCTTGCTGGAAGCCACAGGCAGCCCTCTGGGCTGGCGGGGAGGAGACTGACAACAGGCCTGGCCCTCCCCCACTGGCAGGCAGGGTTTAGGGGGTAGATGACTCATCCAGACCCAGCCTCCCTGTTTCATTTGGAGGAAACCCTTGATGGGCGCTGTGGCGGGGCGGAGGCTAATTGCACGGCGCTGGGAGCTAAAGCAGCTGCTGTAATCCTCTCACCTCTCACAGCGCAGTGGGAGCTTCCGCTGGGTTATGCGGGCGTTCGGGGGCTGTGTACATCCATGGCGGGTGTCACCGTCAGAGGTCAGGCAGGGCCTGGGCCACCGGGGAACCTCACCACCTCATCTTGTCCTTAATTAAAGGAGGACCTACTTGACCAACGCTCAGCCTAATAAGTTGTTCCCAGTTGCAGAGAAAGTTGCTGTTAAAGACCTTGATGGTGGAGCAGCAACTCTGAACAGCCTGGATGACCTCAGGAGGAGGCTGCCTTTTCCTCGGTTTCTGGGGGAGAATTTGCCCCTTGGCCTGGATATTCTAGTTTTGGAAGGGGGGGGTGCCCTGCAGCCCTCTGCTGGGAGTCTGGGGGTTGGTCTGCATTCACCCCTTACTTGGGAAGTGTAACCCTTAGAGATCAGAAGTAACCTGGGAATAAGACAATTCAATAAAGTCACAATAAAACATCCAAAGCCTTTCATACTTTTTCACTTTCTTTAACTCAATTTATTTTTCATTTTGTGGACAGAGATTTAGTCTGAGTATTAGTTTATGATTTTTTGCCGAAGGAATTACTCAACACACACACATATAAAAAGGAAATATTATTTTTATCATTTATTTTGTGCCATGTATACCATAGGAGAAAAAAAAACACGGCGCGAAATCACTTCAGTACCACTGTGTTTTTCATTACAAAGTTATTACATATAGAAATTACTCCAAATTATCTGAAATGAATGGAAATTATGAGGTTTAAATTCCCCAGGTTACTGCAGGCACAGCTCTGGAAATTTATTTTGTCATCTTGCTGAACATAATTGCTACAACAAAATTTCTTCCATTTTACAACTGCAGCATAACTTACTTATACCGGTGTAGCTGTAATTTTACATCAATAAGTTGCATGGGAAGGAATACACAGGTGGTAATTGCAAACAATAATTTGTGCTGAGGTCCAGGTGGAACGGTTGGCTGAGGAAAAGACTTCAGTTACCGTCGGCAACGGCTTCGTGTCACTGTGGCCTCTTCCCATCCTGTTAGCTGCCACCCATCAAACCATCCAAACATCCTCTGTCTCGTCCCCCGTGGCTGCCTTGGTGAGTCGGGGTTTGTCTGACTTTGCACCGTGGCTTGTGCATCCTGGTCCTGAAACTGATGCCACAGGGCCCTGGGGGACCTCGGGGAGGCCTGGGCCACCTCTGCACAGTTTCCTGCCTTTCCTTTCTACTGCTTTCCAGCTTGCCTCTGGGTTGGGCGCTTTTCGGTACCCGGAGCTAATTAAGGTGTTTGATAGATTTCAACTGGAGTATGAGTTCTTGCCAGAAACATCAACAATTCGATTCCCCAAACACGACGCAGAGTGTTAAATCCACTAATGCTTTATACATTACCGTGTTCTTTCCCAGCCGGAATGTGTGGTCTGGGTACAATACCGAAACGGTCCCCAAACGGGCGTCCTCACTCTTCAGTTCTCTAATTGTTCCTGTTAAGCAGATACAAATAATGAAACTGCAGATGCCTGTGCTAAATCCCAACAGCTGATGAATCCATGCGTTGGAATCCAGAGATCCAAATTCAGATGTTAGTGTATCAACCATGAATCTGCCCTGTGTAGGTGGTAGACCATCAGAGACAGGTCAGAGATGGGTGTCTTTGCTCCCGTGCAGTGTTCCACTTCAGGACATCTCGCGGGGAGAGAGAGAGAAGCAGAGGGGCTTTGTTGCAAGTTCAAACGGGAAATGTTATAGTCACATCCATATTTTAGAAGCCATTGTTATTTCAATGATCCCAAAGGCTCAAAATCACACTGAAATCTTTTTGTTTTCTCTTTTAAGGGACCCAGTTTAAACTAATACCAGAATACACAGCAATCCAGTGTCTCAGTTTTCCCTGGGCAGCATTAATTATCTTTTGTTGTAGCAAATTGTCTGCCTTGTAAGTTCAGCATTGTAAATTGCGTATCTTTAAGCAGATGCACTGTTTTCAGATGCACACAATGGAAGAACTTTTATAACTTTCACGTACTGTAGATATATTATTCCATCTCCAGTAACGTGCCTGCAATCCCAATTTTGCATGGTAGACGCTTGTTTATTTGTCAGCTTGCAACCTTGACCTTTCTCTATTCAATAGAGGGAACGGCCCTTAAATGTTTTCTAGGATACAAACTACCTTTGTTGAATTCACTCGAAAGCATACGTGGCTGTTTCTAAAACTACAAGACAACAGATGAGATCTCCCATATCCCCTTGTCTTTTCCAGCTCTTGAAGGCGTATCTGAAACAAGGTGTTGGCTGGTTTTTAGTGTTATTTTTTGGTAAGCGCTCCCCTACAGCATCCTCATTAGCGGTGCCTTTGCCTTTCCGAGGGATGCTAGCCTGACTCATGCCTCTCTTCTGTTCTTCCCTAAGTGAGTGCTTCCCCCTCACTTCCCTTTCCACCACTTCCCTTGCACAGTATCACAGCACAGGCAGGAGTGTTCAAGGCTGCGACTTGGGGGGGGGGGCGCGGGGTGCTGGAGGTGGGAGCAGAGCTCACCACTGAGTCAGACACGTCTACAACTCCAGCTTAGCATTTACTGCAACTTCCTCTTTCTCAAACTGCTTAAGGATACAAACTAATTAATCCTCACAGCCTCATAAAACTCTTGTTAGGAAGGTGATCATTATTGCCTCCATCCCCAGCCCCTCCCCATTTCCTATCACCAGACACCTCCTTGTAGTCCATTTCTGAAGACAGCCGCTGACAGCCAGTGTTGGAACTGAAAATTCCCTTCTGAGTCCCAGTTTTTTCCCCAAATGAACCATTTTAACTTGCTTTCGCTTCCTCGTCTGTACTCTAAATAGAGAAGATTGATAGCCACTGAATTCAAGCTACTGGAGGTGTGTGTGTTTGGCATTTTCAGATACACAATTTGGAGACGTGGTGTGGCAAGACAGAAAGCAGCGGCGAGACCCTTTTTGTACACCCCCCATACACTCACTCACTCTCATAGCCACTCTGATCTCGTGTACATGGAGGGTGGGATTTGGTGGAGTCTGATCATCTTTGTGAACAGTATTTCTCCCAAGTCAACCGACTGGGTGATGCCAATCCCTACCAAATTTGAATTGATGACTCAACTAAAGAATTAAAATTAGCAAGGCAAGAAAATTCCAAATGAGGTGAGAAAGCTGTAGAAATAGTTCCAGATCCCCTAGTACTGAGCCATTCAATATCATTTCTGATGACAGGGACAGAGCTAGGAACATTCAATGTGGGTGTGAGTCTTTTTCATATACGGAGAGCTGGGTAAGTATTTTTTAAGGAAAATAATACATGAATCAGGAACAGTGACTTTGGTTTAACCCCTTGCAGGCTGCAGCTATAAAGACAGGCAGGAAAGCCTCTTAGATTTCCTAGAGCTTGCAGGCTTTGGGTAGCTAAGCAGCACTCAGAAATCTACCAAGTCCAAGTATGACTGCAGACACAAATAAGGCGCAAATGATGTCATGTTTTAACAAAAGCAATCTTGCTAAATTCAGTACATGGAAAGAATCAACCTAACACTTGCTGGAAGGCCAGTTTTGTGGTCCTGCCTCTGCTATAAGGTGACAATGCAAAAAATTCCTCCAAATGGAGCGAAGCCTTAATTGAGAGCTTATGGCTCCCAGAAATTTGCTGTAATTTTCAGAAATGTCATAAAAGAATTCTAGAAGATATGCCAGGAAGCTTAAAATGCCTCTTCTGCCTTTTTAGGCTTCTGGGTTTGATAGCTCCTAGAGATTCTGGAACAGTAAGGAAGGAGATAAAGGCCATCTTGGGAGCCTTATTAATATGGACATAAATATGATTTGCTTAGTACTTTCATTGTGGTTTCCTCGAAAGTTAAAGCAAGTCAATCTCCCGATGAGATCGATGCATTTTATTTATCCTCATCTTCACAGTCAATAGCGTTTAACATAGACACCAAGGCATAGGAATCAGCAGACACAATTTACTTCCGAGTTTGCCCTCCACCTGTGAATATGAAAAGATTTGCCTTCTCTTTGCCTGGATTTTTTTTTTTTAAGCACCAGAACTGAAGCCCAGGGTAATTTGGTAGACGTGTAGTTGAGTTTTTATATTGCTACAAAGTTATTTGACTGTATTTTAGATGGTGGATCCCTGTTTAAAAAAAAAAAAACAAATGAAACATCGATTTTCTTTCTGCAGAAATATTGAGAGCCCCATTTCTCCTCATCTTGATTCTTTCCAAATTTTTGTAAAGACATGATATGAAACATCACAGCTTGGAAGGCAAAGATAGCATTGCAGAATCTTGAACAGAGTCCCCCCTCAGCTAAGAGTTAAGCACTGAGAACTGTTCAAAGGTTTTTAAACAAGAAACCTGGCGTGGGGTGGGGGTCACGTGTCTGTTTAATCTGCCCCCACAGTATGGCGTGTCCCCTGCAGCACACACAGGGAATCCAGAACCCCACACAAAATTCATAAAAATGCACTCTGATCTGATAAAATTATTTACGATTTCTGAACTCTTTCTCAATAAAGAAATTTAAAGAGACTGAAAATATAGGGGATTATCTGCTAGAATGCACTGTGAAGCTAGAAAAGAGCAGGGAAATATTTGTGACTTCAAAAAGCTTTTTCACATCTTTTTTTTTCTTTCCAAGATAGTGCAGAAAATGTGGCATTTGTTTCTGACTCCAGTAGGCACAAAGCCCCTTCTCTGGGCTGAGCACACAGTAGGCCTGCAGCAGGGGCTGGAGAAATGAGTCTGAAGTATTGTTTTACCGATACGATACAAATTACGGTATTTGTACTTAAACTTTTCCCTTTTGTATTTTCATATGTTAAGCACCTGCACCCCTCCTCCTTTGGGGATGGGAGTGACTTTTATGCTAAACAAAGGCTTGATAGCTCAAGGAGAGAGAGAGAGAGAGAGAGAAGAATGTGTGTGTGTGTGTGTGTGTGTGTGTGTGTGTGTGTGTGTGTGTGTGTGTGTGTGTGTGTGTGTGTGTGTGTGCGCGCGCGCGCGTGAGTGTGCAGTAACGTCTCAGAAGGGTTCTGGACTCCCTGCCTGCCAGGGGTCCTGAGGAGCGGGCAGGGACAGGGCTGTGGCCCGAGCTCCGCCATCCCCGTCCCGCCACACCTGCCTGTGGTCTGGGCATCAGGAGAGTGGGGAAACATTAGTGTGGGCCAGCTGCCGAAGCCAGGCGGGGTCGAGGGAGAGGTCAAGGTCGGTGGAGAGGCAGCTATTGATCTGGCTTGGAACGCGAGACAGGGAGCACAGCAAGACTAAAGGGGGAGCTGTGAGACCAGACATTAACAGCTTTCAGCGCTAATGATGCCGTGCCAGACGGGCAGCGGGAAAAAAAGGAGACTGGAGCGGCAGCTGGGATCGCTCGCTGCCTGCGCCCGGCCGCCTCTCCCGAGAGGAGGAGTTGGAGGAGGAGGGCGAAGGGGCCAGCGCAAGGCTGGGCAGGGGCAGGGGCAGGGCAGCCTCTCCCCGGTCGCCGCGAGGTGGAGCGCGCCGGCGGGCGGCGGCGTGTCCAGCCCTGCGCCGGCCCGCCTGCGCGTCCCTCTTCCCGCCGTCGGGGCAGCGCGGGGCCAATGAGGAAGTGCTCCCCGGGTCAGTCGCAGCCCGCGCCGCCCCCTGCCCGCTACTTCCTGCTGGGGTTGGGGCGGGGGTGCCCCCTCCTCGGACTCCGCCGCCCAGGCGAGCAGGAGTTGGCAGCTGCGGCCGGGGTCCCGGAGCGCCTTGCGCAGTCCGCGGAGGGACACCCCCCTTTTCTTGGAGGGGGCTGTCCTGTTCACCATGCCCACAGACCGGGTCCCCCGTACTTGTAATCAACCCCCAGAGGGTGAGGGTCTCGTGTTGGGATTTCGGGCGCCGGAGAGCGGCAGCGCGGGGCTGCAGGCAAGCCGCGGAGATTTGAGTCTAGATCTGCCCCCATACGCTGTGTGACCTTGGGCAAAACGCTAACCCTCTCTGGACTTCACACTGTCAGTCCTCAGAAAGAGAGCTTACTCCTCTCCCAAATTTAAGAATGTGGGCGAGTTGGGATGGCCGGTTTATGGTTTTCTTAAGAAGTTTATTAAATGCGTGTGTGGGCATTTTTTTTTTAAACTTAGGCCACTTTCCTGGAAAGATTTTCGTGGTGGGGCTGGATGGGAGGAGAGGGAGGTGCTTCTAGACTTTGGACCACGTGGAGGTGGAGTATGAGTGATGGGTGGTGGGCAGCAGTGTGCAGTCCCAGGTGGGGAGGTAGTGCCAACTCGCTCCCCTCCCGCCCCCCTTCGCCCTCACACTGCCCCCTCCGCCCAGTCTCCACCCGCTCGTCCGCCGACCCTGCAGCCGGGTCCGCAAAACTGCATGCTAGGGCACATTTTATTAATTTTTGGCGGGGGCGGTGGTGGCTCGGGCAGGGAGCTCTTTCTGTCCTCGCTAATGGGCGCTGTACTGTTAAGTTTTTGGTGCCGTCGCCCCACCCAAGACCTTGGGGGCGAACACCGCCCCCCAGGAAAAGGGCCCGAGGGAGGCGGCGCGCCCGGAGGCGTCATGGCCCAGCCTTCGCTCCGGTGAGGCCGCCAGAGCCCGGCCTGGGGGCGGGGTGGGGTGGGTGCAGCTGGGCTCGCCTGAGAAGCCCAGCCCTGAGCCAGGCCCCGACCCGCCCTGGCCGCCTCCGGCCCAGACCCGGGAAGCCCTGGGAAGGGAGAGGGGGCCGGCCGCGTGGCGCGCCCAGTTGGAAGGTCAAGTCACGGAATAGATGGAGTTAGCCGCGGCCTGAGGAGGGACGGGGAGGTGGAGGGAGGGATGTCCACGCGGCCTGCGGCCTGGCCTTGTCCCCGGGCCACGAACAGGCCCCCACAACTCCTCTTGTCCTCGCCGGCTGGAGATCAAACGGCTGACAAGGCAGCTGCGTCCTTCCCAGTCTGACGGGCGATTTCAAGTCCTGTCCTGGGCGGAGGAGCCCGTGGCGTGGTGGGGGTGGGGGTGCGTTACTTCCAGGTTGCAGTAATTGTCAGGGGGTGGGAGGGAACTAGGGGGCCTCAAAAGTGTGTTCGAAGATCCAGCCACACTTACTTCTGGTCAGCACGTCCAAGAACCTCCCCCACATGGAGCACCCCTGGCCCCTCACCCCCACGCTTCCCGCAGACCTGGGCGTTGGGGGTGGCGCCCGCGTTTGACCCCGAGGAATTATAGGGGTGAGGTAGAGGGGGCGCAAAGATTCGGGAGAACATTCCTTCCGGAAAGGGACTCCAACAAGGTCTTACGGTTCCCCTCCCCCAAATGTGCTAATTCCCTCCTTTTGGTATCTTTTATTTTGTCCACTTTGCTCTCCCAGAGTTGGTAATATCAGGATTAATATGGAGACACTTTCTGGAAGTTTAACCCAAACCCCTCAATAAAACAAACGTAAAAACCACCGAGCTACTTTTCAAAGGAGATGAAGCAATTGACCATCTCCCCCAATCCCCGTGTCGACCCCAACCCTCTTTCACAGCACCCCCCCACCCAAGTCCGAAAGAGCTTTCGGATGAGTGGGTGGGGACTAGCGTTGATTCAACTTACTTCCAAGTACACCGTACTCCGCCCCCTTATCAGGGGGTCCTGCTCCCTGGAGGGGAGGAGGGATGGAGAGGATTTTCTTTTATTTAAAAATACCCTGCCCAGCGTCCTCCCTTCCCGCCTCCCTCCCATTTTGAGCTGCCAGTGCGCGGGGAGAAGAGGAGCGCACAAAAACGCTGCACGTGTGGCCGGCCTGGACTGCGGGTGTGCGCACGGGCGAGTGTGTGTGTATATATGTGTGACTGTGTGTGTGTGCGCGCGCGCGCGAGTGTGTCTGTATGTGTGTGTGCGCTTTCTTGTTCTCTTACAGGGTACAATGTTAAAAAGCCACCGCTAGTCGCCCCCAGTGCTCCGACTCTCTGGGTCTTTTTGTCTCTAGTGCAGATTAAACGTCACGTCCGCACTTGAACTTGAATTTTATCCCATTGTACAGAGGCAGCCCCAGCCATAGAGAGACCGAGAGCTCCCAGAGAACCCGGACTCCGCCATCTTCACGTTGCAATCTATAGCTCCCAGTCCGCGCCCGCACCGACCCAGGCGCACTGGGCAGGCTGCCCCTCAGCCCAGCTCCCCCTGGGCCCGAGGCGCCAGGGGAGCGCTGGGGAGCGCTCGCGGGGACCCGGCAGCCTCTCCGGCCGGCGCCAGCCCGCCAGGTGAACTGGGAAAGAGCCGCTCCTGGAGCCCCCCAGAGCCTCGGAAGGGTCAGTCTCCGAGAAAAAAACCAGGCAGCCCGCAGAAAACCCAGAAACAACCGAATCGGGGCAGTTTTACATTGCTTTGGGTTTTTTGAGGGGGCGGGGTGAGGGGGTACGAGACAAGTCCCCAAGTTTTCTTTGCTTTTTTTCTTTTCTTTTTCTTCTTTTCTATTTGTTTGCACCCCCCCCCTTTCCCCCCTCCTGGTAGAAGTGCGCTTTCCACCTACCAGACCCTGAAAGAAAAGTGTCAGGAGCCGGTGCAAAATCCGGTTTAAGTTCAAGAAGACATTGGGAGGTCCAGGAGGCCAAACAGTTTGAAGAAGTGTAAGCGATTTTTTTTCCTTCAAAAGAATATATTTTTAAAGAAACCAACCAGTCCGCGGCAAGCAACAGCAGATTTTTTTTTTTTTTTTGCCTTTCTTCTATTTTAGATCGAGAGGTTTTCCTTTTTTTTTCTTCTCTTTTTCTTTTGGCAAACAAAACAAAAAACAGCATAGAAGAAACAGCAAAATAAAGAAGAAGAAGAGGAGCAAGAAAGGGCAAGAGAGGAAGGGGGGAAAAAAAAACAAAACACCAACCCGGGCAGAGGAGGCGCGGCGGCGGCGGCGGCGGTAGCGGCGCGGCGGCGGCAGCGGCGGCGGCTCGGACCCCCTCCCCTGGCTCCCCCCATCAGTGCAGCTCTCCGGGCGATGCCAGAATAGATGCCGGGGCAATGTCCCGCCGCAAACAGGGCAACCCGCAGCACTTGTCCCAGAGGGAGCTCATCACCCGTAAGTGTCTGCGGCGTGCGGGCGAGGGGCCGGAGGATGGGGCTCCGGGCACCCGGGACTGGGGACACCGAGCCGGGTGCAGCCCGGCCAGCCGCTGGGGCGGCCCACTGGCTCTCAGAGGCAGCGGCGTCGGCCTAGAGCCTGGTGGTGGGGGCGGGGGGGGCCATAGGAAAGTTTCTTTGCAGCCCGGGGAGTCGGGGCGCTGCGCAGTCAGACGCGCCTCGGGCTCGGGGGCCTGCGGAGCGGGCTCCAGGCCGAGGAGGGGGCGCGCAGGCTGGAGGAGGTGTGTGTGTGCTCGCGGAGCCCGGCTGGACGCTCGCCCCTCCGAGCGGCGTGTGTGGCGGCGGCGGCGCTGGTGGCGGGGTTTGGAGAGGAGGGGGAGGGGGCTGGGGGAGCGGAGGGGGAGGGGGGAGCCGGGAAGTGGGGAAAAGTTGGCGAGCGCGTGGGTCCGCTCTGACGGCGCGGGCGGAGAGCGGGGTGCGCTCAGGCCTGGGGAGACGCAGGGCCAGGGACGGCCACCGGCTCCGAGTTCCCCGGTCGCGGCTCCCAGCTGGGCAGGGCGCCGGCCACGCCGGCCCTAGGATTCCTCAGCCGCCTTTCTCTCCCCTCCTCTTGCTATTTGCAAAAGAATCCAGCTGCGCGGCTGTTTGCTGGGCTCCTGCACCCCCACCCCCCATTTCCCCACCTCCGCCTGTCTTCTGGGATGATCTTGTCTTCTTTTCCCCCACTCCAAAAAGAAGGGTGGGGGTATTGGGGGCTGGTAAAAAATCCCCGCCACAGGGAAAAAAAAGGGTTGTCAGCTAGGAGTGGGAAGAGAGGGATGTGCTTGTAAAATAGTAGGGAGAAAAAAGGAAAGAAGGAAAGAAAAAAGGAAAAAAGGAGAGAGACCTATCATTCTCTTACCCATCTTGCTATCTCAGATCTTTCATCTTCCCGATCTAAATAAACAAGGCAGGTCGCAGTGGAAATCCACCGGCTGAAATCGTGTGGATTTCAAGCAAGTGGCGAGGCGGGCGAAGTCAGGCAGTGGGGCAGAGACGCAGCAGCTTCCTGCGCCCCAGTTGGGTTTATTTAGAAAAGGGAAGAAGCGTGCGGGAGCGGGCCAGGTATGGGGGTTTGCTGGGGAGTTCGCCCGGGTGCCTGCACAGTTGCTCCGGGAAGGTCGGCTCGCGGCGCTCCCCGCCCGCCGCAGCCCGCGGGGCCGCTGCTTCGCGGCGCGCAAACCTTTCCCCGCGGTCCTTTCTCTCGTGCTGCCTGGGTCGCCGTTCCCTTTTTTTTTTTTTAAATTGCAATAGAAATAAAACATCCTCTGGGTGCCCTCGAAACCGCGGGCAGGTTGTGTTCCTGCAATCCTCGAGCACCTCATCAGGTTGGGGCCGGGCTGCCGGCGCGGAGCTGGAGAGGGCAGCGCGCCCAAACGCCGCCGAGGACTGGCTGCGGGGCAGCCGAGAGCCGAATATTTATATTATATTTTAAAAAATTTAAATAAATAAATAAATATATAAAAGGGGTTCTCCCCTCCCCTGTAAACCCAGCATAGGAGCCATCTGCTCGGAGCATTTGCTGCTGCCATTTCTCCTTTGTTACAGCAGATCCATTAGTAAGAATTTGTGGATTTATTATTTTTTGGGGAGGGGAATAGATATTAAAGTGGGCTTGCGTTGGGAGAAGGATGCCTTTTTGAAGGGAGGGAAGAGGACTTCTCTTGTATTTTTCACCATTGTAACATCAAAGAAGACTCGCTGGTTGCATTTAAAACAAAATGTTTTGCAACCAGATTTGAGTCTGGTTTGATCAAGGTCCTTTTCGCCAGTTGACATTTCGTCCTTTACCAAGCCGGTTGCAGTCGCTTATTTTATCTCCCTCCACCCCTCTTTAGATGGTGGAGTGGCTGTTAGAATGTCTCCACTTGCAGATGCCTAATTTCTTCAGGAGGCAATTGGCCCCACTTTGGCTCTGTATAACTGCAAGGGTTATTTTTGAGGAGGGGAAACTTGGGGGGAGGTCCAGGAAGGGGGAGTTGTTGGGGGTGCATTGCCAAGCTGGCTGCAGCGAAGGATACAGGAGCGTTTGCAGTTGTGTGTAAAGGGGGAAAGAAGCAGGTAGGTTTGCTTTGCTTTTGCTGTCTCCTCCTCTGGCATTCCTGGGACCTCAGGAGGAAGCCCCGGCCAGAAGGACGGGTGGCAGCTGGGCGTGGGGCGTGAGGGGTGCCCGGTGCAACCTCCTTCCGTCCTTCATTTGTTCCCCGTCTCTCAGCCTCTCTCAGAGCGGGACTGGGGAAAGCCGGCTGACACTGGAGCAGTGGCAGGGAAGAAGAGGTGGGAGGAGAGCAGGGGGCAAAGGATATCCCGCCTGCCTTTCAGGGGCACATGGAGCCCAGGGCATGAGCAGGGGGTTAAGGAGGGAGAGTGGTCCAACCAGTTTTCAGACAAGGCTATTTATTATCCCAAGGCAGCTGGCTTTTCTGTCTGTCCTGTGTCACTCGGGAGGTGGGAGTGCAGGCAGGGGAAAGGAGAGAATTGGATGCAGTTTAGGCTGTCTGGCCTCTGTAAGTGCCTCTCCACAGTGATGCAGGAGTCGTGGCTTTAGGGTGCTCTCGGCGCTCCTGGCCAGCTACATGGGTGCTGTCAGAGCCCTGACCTGGGATGCACATTTTGGATTTTAAATGTGAAAGAAACCACCTAAAACGTGGTACATCTTCAGTTTAGGTGGCAGCCCACTGGCCTTAGGTTCCTTAGAGATGATGCAACTGAGGATAACTGATGGTCTGAGAAACACGAAGAGCACACAAACAGCATTGAGAATCTTGCAGGGGGAGGGGGGCAGTCAGAGAAGGGCTCCAGAAAGAGCTAGTTAAATGTACAGACAGGGCCAGCGAGAAGAGGAGCGAGGTATAAAAGAGAGTATGGGAGACAGCTGGAGATGAAAACCTGGGCTTCTGGTTTGTTTCAAAATGTTTGACCCAGATGGATATGGCTTTTAAAATCGGAGGACAGACACAGCTATTAATAAAAACAAACACAAAACAACCCAGTGACAATAGTGAGGAGAGGAGGATGAGGGACAGTGACTGACCAGGCAGAGGGAAAAGGGCTGCGAGCTGCGGGGTGAGTGGAGAGGCAGATGAACTCCAGACCATGCAGGAGCTCTGAGGCATTCCCAAGAAAATAAGAAGTCCGTGGTAGATTACACAACCCCAATGAAGGTGATTTTTCAACAACCCAGCGACAGGCTTTCTTGGAAGATTAGTAATTTTCCGCATGCATTCATGATTTTGCAAAACGACTCGAGACCCAGGATTTGACGCGGAAGTTGGGCTAACTGTGTTAATTCCATCGTTGCCTCTTAAATTAGGTTTTGCTGTTGCTGCCGGTTTTGAAGGCCACTGTGCTCACAATGCTCTGAACTCCCCAGGGTAGAGTGTATCTCCGGTGGCCTGTGTGTCTTGCAAAATTGGGTCTCCGATACATTTCATAAGACCTAGGCCCCTCTTTTTTTTTTTTTTTTGGTAGTTGGTGGGGGGAAGTGAAGTTTGTATCACTTCTGCACAGAAGGGAACCCCATATCATTAGAAGTGTGATATAAGTCAGCTGCTCTGATTCCAAGGGAGAATCAAAATGTGTTCATGCAAGGTGTTATGCCAGGCTGATGTTATTCATTTGTAATTCACACCTGAGAGAAAACAGTCATGAGCCTATTTTAACAACCCCTAATATTTTTAAAGGGTAGTCTTTCCCTCCCAGAATGTGATGTATAGATGCATTTTTTTTTTCTTGAGGGTGGGAGGTCGCTCTCTGCCTGTGCTTTGGCCTTGGTGATTTTTGTCTGGCCTTCAAAATATTTCGTAACAGAAAACGAGTCATGTCTCAAGTGCTGGAGTGACTGCAGTTGCTTTGGTGAGGCCGGCCTTAGAAACATGGAGGGAGGCTGAGGTCAGATGCTTGGGTGTGATGCTTTGTGGCCGCTGTGCAGGGCTAGATGGGTCTCACTGACCCAAGAGAAGGCCAACTTTTGGTGCATTGGATAGTAATGATCATTCTGTCTCAGGTGAGATGGAAACACGCAAAACAGTTCCCAGAGATCAGTTTCTGACTGCCGAGCGAGCGCACCAGTCTCTCTAGCGCCTTTATCAGAAGCGAGCCTTTGGCACCGGCTTTGGGCTTAGAACACGGCTCGCACCAGCCTTCCGTTTTTCCTTTTCATCTCCTTTCTCGATCGCTTTGCATTCTCTGTTGCTTGTTGTGATAAAGTACTTTCCAAAATAAACTTTCGGTTGAATTGGCTTTGGGTGGATGGCAAGGCTGTAACGCGGAGCCAGCCGAGCCTGGCGCCACTTGGCAGCTAGGGGGAGCTCGGCGCCCGTGTCATGGCTTGGAGCCGGCGCTGCGAGGGGCCGGGAACCGGCTTCCATCAGCCGTGAAAGCAGTTTACGTTGCTGCAAAATGTCTTAAGTGTGAAGTTGTAATATTGATTTTCCTGCGGAGATCCGAGAAGGACAAATTGCGAATATAAGTTTGAGAAATCTATTTTCA
Organism: Camelus bactrianus; assembly: GCF_048773025.1. Classification (NCBI taxonomy): domain Eukaryota; kingdom Metazoa; phylum Chordata; class Mammalia; order Artiodactyla; family Camelidae; genus Camelus; species Camelus bactrianus. The sequence goes on from NC_133544.1 coordinate 5,498,609, forward strand.
AGCTATTGGCATTGACTTACAAGACCTCACTAGGTGGGGGGATGGCATTTTTCTTTTTAATTTTTTTTTTTAAAAACAATTACAATTGTTAGTTTTGAACGGGTGTGTTTCCCCCCGATTAGCCTGTGGTGATGACTTTCTGAAAATTCTGTTAGGCCCTCTAGGCATTCATGATGGGGCGGGGGGTGGGTGGGGGGAGGTAGGTCTCTGAAGAGTGAACCTCATTTTGTCCATTTCTGTGTTGCACGTCACAGACCCAGGGATCTGCCGAGAATCGCTGCTTTGGGGAATCATGTATCTAAAACAGTTTGATGAATGGAAATCCTTTTAGCTCAGATTTTATAACACTTGGATTCTCAATTCCATTTATTAGGTAACGTTCCCACTGTACTAAGCGAAATAGCACCATTCCCCAAAGATATAAAATGCCAACTCGAATAACATGTAAAACTTTGTTTGGAAGGACTGTGTGCTTGCTAGACCCAGCGTTGCCAATACCTTTCACCCCAAACAGTGCCCTTAATGGATGGCTTTTAATGAGACTACTCCCCTAACCGTGTAATTTCATGCTGGGGAGTATGTGTGCTTTTTGATCCCCGGATTTCTGGATCTATAATGTCGTCTTCTCCAAGTTCAAGAAATCTGTGACAGCGCAGTTAGCCCTGAGTCTTATGCTTGAGTTCAGTATATGTGCAGAAGAGGTTACCCAGCGACAGGAAAGGAGTGCTTTATTCTAACCTGAAAGAGAAATAAATTAGGTCAGACAAAAGCCCAGCGCTGTCATCAGCTGGAGAAAGAGCCTTCACTCTCCAGGACAGAAGGCCAGCAATTTATCTGATGATTTCTCTACTTCATTTAATGTTTGAATTGAGCCTGTTGTAAGCATATCGTGGCAGCGAGCTCATTTGACAACTCAGGGATGAAGTGTCACTGTCATCTTGAAGCTTTGGGCTGGGCAGTGGCCTCTGGCCTGCAGAAAACTGTTAAAAAAAAATTGACTTTAGAAACCCCCAATCCTTTGCCTCGGGACTTGGAGTTTTACAAGCTGTAACTAAGCACTGACCACAGATACGACAATGAAGAAAAAATATGTATATATGGGGAAGGGCAAAGATGGGGCCCTTGACCTTTGAGGACTATCTGCTGTATCTCTTATGGTTTAAGAAAGGACCCTCTGGTGGTCTGAGTAGGGCCTACCTTTAGCTGGAACTCTGCAGGGACTTTGGGTTTAATGCTGTTGTCACATCTGGGAGGACAAAGGAAAATAAATGCTTTTGGGGGACTGTGTGCTGTACTGCACGGCCAAGTTATTGATGCCTGCGTAGCATCCTTCTCTGAAGGTGGTGTTAGCTTTAGGTCCACTGGCATATTTTTTTCATGGGGAGAGGGACAGTAGAATGCCAGGAATGAATGTCTGTGTCACCCGGCTGCTCTGAGGATGGCTTTGTCCTTCCCAGCACTCTTTATTTACTCACAGGATTGGGCCTGGGGGCCTGTGTGGTGTCCCCCACCCACTGCTCCCCATCCCACAAATGTCACTTCTCAGAGAGCCAACGGTCAGTGAGATCCGCCCACGTTTTCGTCCCTTGTTGACCGCCTCCCTTGAGCAGTAGTTTTCCCCAGGCGTGTATAAAAGTGCGGAGAGCAGGCTATTTGGAGACACATGAAAGCAAAGGGACACACTTCGTGTGTCTTCTGCACGAGCCAGGGAGGGGGGTGAGGGCAACAGCATCGTTTTTACTGGCAAAAGTGACACCAGATCGCGGTTTGATTAATGGTGCTACATTCACAGGGACTTTCGTCCGGCATTTTGACATATGCAAGTCTTTTGTGCAGTTGCTGAAATTCAAGAAATTCATTCTTTATTTCCTTTTCCAAGGCAGCTGATAATCTGCTTGGGTGTTGAATTAGCCAGCCCTCGCTTTTTTCACTGTAATGAAATCCCAGACCACACAAAATTAGGTAACTTCAAAGTAAAACAAAAAACAAAAAACAAACCAAAAAACCCTCCCTTTTACCCAACTTTTTTTTATCACCCCCTTCCACTGAACTGCTGAAGTACAAATACATTTGAGAATGTTCTAGCGAGCTCTCTACCAAAACAACACGCAAAAATGACTCAAGGAAGTTGAATGCCAATGTTATGTGATTAACATGGGCCTCAGAGATGGGAGCGCTGCTAAGAATTAAAACAAAAGGGGAGGGAGTCATGTTTAAATTTCTACCTTGGCGACGAGATGCTGAAAGCGTTTGCCATGGCTGTCTGGGTGTCAGCCTCAGAGAATCTCTTCCAGTTAAAAGCTTGTAGTTCGGCGTCCTGTACGGAGGGTCCTTCTTTTCTTCTGTTGAGCACCTTTGAAAAAGCACAGCATTAAATAAAACAAATCTCTTCGTTGGGCCTCAAAGAATGCTTTCCTATCGCATCATGACGAGCCCTGTTGCGTCTGAAGATTTAAGGCGTTTGCAGTTTTGAGGAATCTTCTGAATGTGTTTAGAAGGATTTCTGTAGCCACACATTTTTTTTCTTTCTTTAAAGAACGATTTTATTTATCAAAACCTAGGTCCCTCCTGTCTTTGGTATATGGTGGACTTGCCTTTTTTCTTAGTAACCTTTTAGTTTGGGATGGGCTCTGTGGCTATGCCCGAACGCTGCTTCCCTCATTCGTTGGGTCTTTTTTCTGCTTTTGAATGTGTGAGACCTGGCCTCCTGAGCTCAGTTTTGGGGGATCTGGGGAGGTAGATGCAGTGGGGGTGGGGGGAGGTTGGATTAAGTCTGTAGAGCAACTTAGGGTATTTTTCAGGGAGCTATTTTTAATTTGCAGAAGTATCCTGAGGGGGGGGGGTGCATAGGACAATGTGTGTATATGGGGAGTGTGGAGTCTTCTGGCTGGGTTCTCCCTGTACCCCAAACCTCTCCTCAGATCAGGAGTCTTCCACCTTCCTGATATGCAGGCCAAGCCTAGGCCTTCCCTCGTGGGCCCAGCCAGCCAGACTCCAGGTCATTTTCACGGGAAGGAAACCCACATTACAGATAAGATTGTGCCCTGGCATCCTTCTCTCTGCCCAGATACCAGAAATGTGGAAGATTTCATTTTGAGGCATGTGCTGCGTTTGGCGTGGAGCAGACAAGGCTTCATGGGGTGGCGGCCCTGGTGTACTCCTGTCCCCGCAGCTGATTTGAGGGTGCCGGGGAGGTGGCCTTGGAAGGTCTCTTGGGGAGGCTCGGGGCCTGGGCCACCAGCAATGTGACACCTGGAACAGGCTGGAGTCTGCTCAGCCCTCTTCCCTGGAGGGCAGGTGGTCCAGGAAGAGAGGGCTCATTTCTCTGAGTGACCTGCCACCAGCCCAGCTGTGCCCTCCCTGGGTCCAGCGGCAGCCCCGAGCTTGCTGGTGGCAGGAATTTGGTGGGCAAATGGGGCTGAGGGCTGGGACCTGAAAGCATCCTATCCCTTTGTGGCCCTGTGAGGACATTCCCCCGAACACGTGCCTGGCTAGGCTGAGGCTCTGTCTCATCTCCGACCCCTCTGCCGGCCCTGCCTTCTTCCCTCTGTGCGGAGAACTTCATAAAACCTCCTGTTGTGGCTTTAAGCATCACCTAGTCATGGATTATTCTCTCCGTCGAGAATTGATTCCTTCTCTCTCCCATCCACCCCTCCGTCCCTGCCCCCCACCCCACGGTTGTTATTTTCTCTTGGATCCAATAAATTAAAAATTGATGGCAGCCCAGAAAGTGTTGTGCTCCGTCGAGTGTGCGTTTTGGTGGCGTTTAGGTGTCGCCTGGGGTCTCAGCCCCTCCCTGAATGTTCATGGGGAGGAGAAGGAAAAGATCGTTCTGCAGATTATTGGGAAGCACGGACTGCCTGGCCAAGGCTCTGTCTTCGTAGGAAGCAGGTGTAAAGCAGAGCTCCGGCGGAGGGATGCTGAACATTTCTCGTAAACACGCGTACAAATAGGATGGTGGCTGTGACGTTGGCAGCCCACGGTTTTGAGAGCCTGGCACCCCTCCCCTCCCTCCTTCCCCTCCCCCTCATCAGTGAAACAATAATTCTGCATATGTTTTTCCTGGTCTGTGGCTTAGCCATTAAAGGTAGAGATTTGGATTTGAATCATTGCGGGGTTCAGGGGAACACGGGGTCTGTGTGCTGTGTGTGCAACAGGGTGCACACACCGTGCTCTGGGGACAGCAGGAGACCCGCCCCTGGGCTGGAATTCCCGTGGGGCAGGTGCAGGGGCAGTTGTCAGAGGAGAAATGGGCAGGCGGGGCCCTGGGAGCCCAGCATGTGGGGGAATCACTGGCCAGGTAAGGCCTGCTAAGCCTTTGCAGCTGCTGGGGGCCTGTGGGCGGCTTGGCCGGGCCGGTGTTAATGATGTCTTTCCATTTCTGTCTTCTGCCCAAATTCCTTCTCAGCCAAGCTGAGGCCTGGGGGAGTGGTCTTAAGATTGAGGGCTTCCCTGTCCATTTAACAGCGATATCCGTTAGTATCTGTGAACCCTGATTTCACTGCTTCTAAATGCATTTATCAGCCTAGCCTTGTAAATTAAATGTGGTTTTGTTGTAAAAGAAAATTAACTCTGTGTGTGTGTGTGTCCACGTGCTTTGGGATTTCACATTTCAGAATCCACCCCAGTCTGATACCTGACATTTAAACGCTGCTTTCATTCATTTTTCCTTTTAATGAGTCAAACATTTTAGCAATCCCTCTACTTTACTCGGCTCAGAAGAGTGAGGGCAGCAATATTTTCCAGGGTTGCCTGACACTTGGGGAGCTTTTCATGAAAGCAGGAATCATCTCAGAGGGGAAAAACCCCTCATCTTTGCCGTCTGTCTACGAAGGCCCGAGTTTGCCCGACAAGGCAGCCCGGGGTGGGGGCGGCGGGGGGCTGGCTTGGAGGCCTGGGACTTGGAAAGGCTGCTTTGTCTTCACGTGGTGCTTCACTTTCCTGGTGCTTCCTGGTCTCTGGGTGGTAGTTCGGACCGCCGTGCCTGTCGCAGCAGAGGCCTGGTTCTCCGGGGCTCCGTCCATGTGCCAGCGAGACAGAGAAAGGAGGGTTCTAGATGGGCCAGGCCTGTCTCACTTTGCCTTTTCTGAGCTTGGCCCACTGGCTCTTTCTCCGTGTATTTCTTCCATTAGCAATAGGGTTCTAAGAAGGGACACACACACACACACACACACACACACACACGTGTGGCACACACGCACCCCACACGCCCAGCTCAGTATCCGCCTGCCAGCGGAAACGAAACCACAGCCCGTCTTTGGGGTGTCTCTGGAGGCCTTGAGCGTGAGATTCAGCAAGCTGTCTTGGTCCACCCGCTCTGACCCCAAAGTTTGACAGTTTGGGGGCTCGGGGTGGCTCTGCTGCCTAAACACTGCGGGGTGACGTTGCCACCTTCCTGGGAAGTGCCTTCCCCAATAGGCCAAAGCCTAGAGCTCCCCGCCCTGGGGGGCGTGGGGAGAGGCAGCCTCGCTCTTGGAGCTGGGTGAGCACCCCCTTCATCTTCGGGAGTTTTACTTTCAAGGCTGCAGGTGGGAGAGGAAGGAGGCTTTTTGGGTTCTTTTCCTCCTGGACGTCCTGGGAGGAGACAGGGAGCTGCCCTGGGTCTGAGAGCTGGAGACCTGAGATCAGAGCTGTTCTGGGATCAGAGCTGTTCCGGGGGATGGGACGCTGGCAGAGCCTGGCTGCCCAGGGTGGCTGCGAGGGGACTGGAGACAGAAATCAGAGCTGAAGCTCAGTGAACGGCTTCGGGTACTTTCAGACTCAATTACTGGGGCTCACAGGCTTGCAGCATGAAGGAAGTGGAAAGGGCAGAGACTGCCAAATAAAGGAAAGAATACCAGATGTTACCAAAAAAAAAAAAAAAACAAAAAAAAACAAAAAAAACCCCAAAAAACAAAAGGAGAAAAAGGAAAAAGTGCTGGAACAGAGTCCTTAGCAAAAGATGGAAGGGAGAGGGCAGAATACTTCGCGGACAGGCCTAGGTGACCTGGGCTAATTTTTAAATTAGTCTGTGTTTCTTTTGAAGGAGAAAATAAGTTGGAAATTCTGTAGCTTAAAACCTGCTAGCCGAGAGGAGACATTCATGCTTCCTAGACCTTCCACCACAGAGAAGGGGTGGACAGACTGGCTGAAAAAGTGAATGAAAAGCAAAACCGAACAGAAACCGAACAAGGAAACCAAAGATGAAATTAGACAATGGCGAACACCTCCCTGCCCTCAGAGAAGATGATCAAGTAGGGAATGTGGCTGGATTAGCTGCTGCCTTTGTTTATTTTTATCAAATGCCCTTACTGATGCAGCTGGCTGCTAGGCCTGCTCAGGAGAGGCCTTGAAAACGGGCCCAGGTACCTCCAGCCTCCCTACCGCAGAACTCACCCGTTTCATTTGAATTCTCAATTTCGTTTTGTCCTTTTTTTTTTTGCTTTTCAGCTCATTTCCTTTGTGTCTCTTTCTCTCTCTCTCTCTTTTAACAAAACAATATTTTGACATCCTCCTCCCATTTATTAGAGTTCTTTCTCTAGCAATGGTGTACAATACATCCTTATATTTCTAAAGAACTGTTTTCACAGCCCTCTCCTTTGGCTCTGAAATTATGTATATGTAATTGGTAATTAAAGGTGCGAGCTTTTCAATATAAACAGTATTGCTCAATGTTAGATCATTAAAGGGAAAAGAGGCACCGAATAATTACCTTTTACATTCTGACAGACCGTTCACAGGGACCCAGTCCCCCCTAGAACTGCTGTTCGGCGTGAGGGCTGTGATTACATTTTAACCATCTTTTCATAAAATAAATTGGTAAATTAATTACGTGGCATTGTCTTCTAACTCCTTTTAAAGTAAACTTCGATTTCTTTTTACAGTGTAATTGATGGTTTCTGGGGCTGCCTTTTGTGCACGTGGCTTCTCTTACCTTATAGGTTCTTTTTGTGGGAGGGCATGCAGACGAGAGATTTCGGATTTCCTCCTCTGCGGGGTGTCTTTGCACTGCCACGTTTCCAGTGCGTGGCTACATGTAATTCATTCACGGCTCTGCCTGCTTTTCTATAAGCACAGGCAGGATCTCAAAGTGTCACTTCCCTTCTCAGCGGTACCTGCGCCACACACATAGCCCATACAGGGTGCACGTCCTGAACCGTCTCCCTGACGTTTGGCCTTCTACATGGACTATCACGGGCCCTGAAGAAGCTTGTGTTCAGAAAATACAGGACAGTGATTTATATGTAGGATGGAAGATGCCACAGAATTTTTTCCTTAAATTATCTGTTCTTTGGCTCTGGCCCGTCCATAACTTCACTGCCACGGAATGTGTTTTTCCTCTCTTCCATTTCTTTTCTCTCTGTTCTTCTGTGGTTTTCATTATCCTTTCCTAAATACCATACCACTTAAAATATACCTGCCTCCTTGGGTTTCTGGCCTCTGGCTGCCCCCTGGCTTCCCTGAAGACCCCGCCACTTGTGCCCTTCTACACCACTACTGACATTTGCTCTCGAAAAATTCCACCCCGAATTTGTTCAGACCTGGAGGGACGGTGCCACCTTGTTGTCCACTTCCCTTATTTATGACACTGTCGGCTGCTGCCTTTTCAAGTTTTCCCTGAGGAGGTTGCTGCTTTTCCAGGCATCGATTCACTTCAAAATATTTGGGTCCTGTGCCCCCTACGAAAAAAAAAAAATAAAATAAAATAAAAAATAAAGAAAGGAAATAGATCGGCTGCTAAAGAAATATGAAAATGTACAGCCCATTGAAAGTGTGGTTTGTCATCTGCCAACAAGTGCTTTTGGGGTCTAAAGAATTATTATTTTCTTTCTTTTCTTTTTCGGGAGTGAAAATAAACCCAGCAAACAAAAAAGGACAGTGGGGAGTCGGTGAGTGTTGGGAAGTGTACAAGGCGATGGAAGTCTGACCGGGAGCAGGGAGTTTGGCAGGAGAGCCGCTCCCTCTTTCAGCCAGCCGACGTGCGGTGACTCTCCCCTGCATCGTTTCCCCTTCGATATTTCTTTTCGAACCAACGCTCACCTGTCGCTTTCTGAGCGTGTGGGCTTCTTTCTCTCGGAAGAACTGGCCCTCGGATGCCCATCTGGGTTTCTGTTTTCTTGTCTGGTGTGCAGCCAGGTCTCAGGTAGAGGAATGCAAGCAGGACTTGAATGAATGGGGAGGACATGAATGAAAGGAGGGAGGGGAGGTAGGGCGCAGCTCGAGCCCGAGCAGGGAGAAGTAGCTCTGGCTCTGGCTCGTGGTTCTCAGCTTTGGCTGCCCATCTGAATCACCTGGGAGTCTCAAAAAAAAAAAAAAAGAAAAAAAAAAAAAAAAAGACAGCCTGACATTTGTATCTCAGTGTAATTGATCTGGGGTGCTGCCTGGGCATCGGGGGTTTTCAAAGCTCCCAGAAGAGTCTCAGATGCTGCAAAGTTTGAGAGAGACCTCCAGATGATACTGCCAAGTTGGGGACGGCCCAGTCTCTCATGACACCAGGATGTGTGTGGATGCACATGTGGACATGTTTGTGTCCCTCTGCTAGGCTGGGGCAGGGGCAAATTGGCAGGAAGTAAACCAGAAAGCTGTAAGATCAGTAACACTTAAGCCATAGCCTCTGGGAGCCGCAGAGCTGCTCCCGGAGCCTCAGTTTGCCAATCTGTTGCACGCAGGATGGTGAGCCCCCTGCCTCCAGGAGTCTGGGGGAGGACGTGGTGACTGCCAGCATCCCGCGACAGCGGGGCCTGCCTCTTGGTGGGGAAGGGTTGGAATGAATGATGGGTGCTCGTGACTGCCTAAGTCCATCTTGTCTTCTCTGCCCCCCCCTTCTCCTTTCTCTCTCCAGCAGAGCCTGACCATGTGGAGGCCGCCATCCTCGAGGAAGACGAGGGTCTGGAGATAGAGGAGCCCAGCAGCCTGGGGCTGATGGTGGGTGGCCCCGATCCTGACCTGCTCACCTGTGGACAGTGTCAGATGAACTTCCCCCTGGGGGACATCCTGGTTTTTATAGAGCACAAGAAGAAGCAGTGTGGCAGCAGCTTGGGTGCCTGCTATGACAAAGGCCTGGACCAGGGCAGCCCACCGCCCTCCTCACGCTCTGAGCTCAGGAAAGTGTCAGAGCCGGTGGAGATCGGGATCCAGGTCACCCCCGACGAAGATGACCACTTGCTCTCGCCCACGAAAGGCATCTGCCCCAAGCAGGAGAACATTGCAGGTATGGAACATGGCAGTCTCCTGGCCACTGCCAAAGCCACCTCCCTGGTCCCCCGCCCTTGCTGAGCTGGGGACTCACCCTCTGTCTGAGGGTGTCGGTGCTGGGAGGGCCCGGGCGCCACCAGGTGGGCTTGCCCTGGCCGAGGGTCCACCGTCCAGGTGACCGTCGGGAGGAGACAGGCCTGGGGCTCAGAGCGGCCCAGCGAGTGATGGTTGCTTTGCTTCTGGCAGTGTGCTCCGTTGTGGGGCCAGGAGTTCGGGATGGAAATTCGGAAGGCTCGTTGGCCCTCACTTTGCTGGTGTTCTTGGCTTAGTCTCTGGCTTTGGAGCCAGCCGGTCTTGGGTTGGAGTCTGTTCTTCACAAACTTGGACAAGTCAGTCTCCCCATCTGTGAAATGGAACTAACGAGACCTCTCTTGCTGGGGTCCTTGTGAGGCTTAATGAGACGTTGCCTGTTGGCCGTGCCGTGCCAGCACTTATGAAAGGGATCGCTCTTTTCTCCTCCTCCACTCTTTGGCCTCAGTTTCCCAGCTGTAAAATGAGGGGTTAGGCCCTTGAGCTCAGAGGCCCCTTCTGATGTTGCCTGATCCTAGAGGTGGGTCTCGGGAGGGGCTTGTGGGAACTTGCTGGAACACTGCGCCCCTTGTGGAAGGTTGGACATCCCCTTTGGCACATCCACTTGGCCGGCCACCTGGACAGCTGGCTTTTACCATTTAGAGAACAGGTGTAGGGGCTTGCGTCCTCTAGCCAGGTGGGCTCACCACAGTGAGTTTGCATCAAGTCCTTCTCTCCAGGCCACGTCGGGGCATGCTAGAGCCTCCTCCAAGGAGCCCGTGCTCCGTGCAACCCGGAGTGTTTGCTTCTGGTTCGTACTTCTGAGCTCAGGGCCCTGGTTGGCCTGTGTTCCCTGGAAGTGGCAGCCTGTCCTGCAGCAAGACGGCCTCAGAGTGCATGCAGGCTAGGGTTCAGATCCTGCCAGTAGACTTTGGACTAGCTTCTTCAGGGTCCAAGCCTCAGTTTTTCCATACGTCCTCAGAGTGATATTGGCAGGCCTGGTGTGAGGATTCAGTGGGCAGGGGCTTCATAAATGCTTTGGCAGTGAAACTTTTTCCTGGGGGTCCCTTCTGGCACCACAGCGTGCAAGCAGGTGGCTGGCGGGGAAGGGTGTGCATCCCTCTCCACTGTTTGGTTGTGGAAGCCAGGGGAGATGCCGGACGGACTGAGGCTTTGGGTGCTCCTTGGAGGGTGAGCCTGGGGTAACCAGGGCACTCTGCTCTCATGGGTGAGACACATGGGTGTGGACAGGGGACCCTCCCATCACCCAGGAGGCAGGTAGGGTGATGCAGCAAGCCCAGCTGCTCCGTGGCAGCCACCCGGCAACTCTGTGACCCTGGGCCTCACTTTGTCCATCTGTACAATGGGACTAATGAGCTCTCTCTCCTGTGAAGAGACTGCTCTGGTATGCAGATGCCTGCAGGCACGTGTTGGGCACTGGGGAGATCCCGTCGAACCAGACTGGCCTGTGGGCCTGGCCTTCTGGTGGCTGTCCTCACACGAAGTCTCCCACACTCTTCATTCACCAAGGGCACTGAGAACAGTGTCCAGCCTGTTAAAGGCCAAATTCTGTGAAGCCTGGTTTCTCAGTGCTATGCAGATCTGAGCGATGCTTCCTTCATTAGGGCTGTAGCCGTGACTGAGAAAGGTGCTGGGCCCCTCTTGTCTATGCTGCTGGGGTCCCCACCCCTTTCTTTTCTTTGTCTGATGCTTGAGGGATAGTTTCCACCAGTGGTATAAACACCTGGCATCAGTGCAGACAGACCTTTCAGGGGTGGCTCCTGCCAAGGAGACTTGGGCCCCATTCACGTGTCAATGGAAGGGCTTTCTGCTCTAGCCAAACCCCGTCTGAATCCTCATTTCATGTGGAAGGTCTGATCCAGTGAGAGGCTGCAGCTCATTGTCGGTAGGTTTGTTTAAGAAAGCGACTAAATATGATTGCATAAAAGGCAAAGTTAATCTCCAAGGCGGCTTTGTCCTCACCCCCCCACCCTCTGTCCCCCGCCATCCCCCCTTTTTCCGGGTTGTAATACGGCAGCAGCCGACAGTATTTTTATTCTACGTGTGACGAAAGATATTCTTGGCCTTTTCTGTTCAGCAACAGGACGAATGGATTTCTTCATTCTTGAAGAAATATGTAAAATAATCCCTTAGAAGTCTAAAGAGATACGTTTGTTCAAAGCATTTAAAACGTTATTTTAATCAAAGGCACAAAACAGTCTGCATGCTGTGTCAGCTGAAGACGACCATTCCATTTTAACAGCCCATCATGCTTTTTTTCCTTCCCAGTCTCCTTTTTTGCTTTTTCCCTCCCTACTTCGGCACCAACTTTTCTTTTCTTTTTTCTTTTTTTTTATTTAATAAAAAGGAAAGATTAAAGAATAAAACTTCAGTGGCTCAAATGTATAAAGTAATTTAATATGGTGGGAGCATTAATTATTTTAGCTTAATTGAATTCTGAGGACTGCAGTAGTTGCATTTTTGTAGACAAGCCCTGTTTATTATTTCTCTGTGTAGATTAACAGTAAAGGAAACAGAGATAACTTTCAGTTATTTATTGTAAAATAAATGTGTCAATTCATGTGTAAAGCAAGCTGCTCAAAGATAATTGAGTCTTTATATTTTAAGAGGGGGACTACGAATCACGGGCGCTTCTCCGCCCGGGCCCCAGCAGTCCGCGCAGCCGCTGGCCCAGCCCCCGGCACCGCTGGCCGCGCCCAGGTCTCTCTGGTTCCTGCTTTCCGGCTGTGAGGGGCTGCTCCAGCCTGCCCATGCCCCCGCTGCCCCCTGTCATTCCTAGGGCTGGCCCTGGTCGGCAGCTGGTGAGATGGGGTCTGGGGGCTGCTGATTCTTGGGACTTTGCTTCTGGCTGGACTGTCTGGGCTGAGGTGCCCAGGTGGCCGCGAGGGTACCGCCTTTTCAAGAGCTAGGACTCTGCGTGTGGCCCTGACAGGTCCCAGCCCCCCGACCAGGTGTTTCTAGAGGCAGGGCTCCAGAGATGGATGGGAAGGGCTGGCCTAGAAATATGTGGGATCTCTTCCACCCTTACAGGCATCCCCTGGGTGAGGACCAAGTTGGAATTCTGTCGGTCATGACACCAGGGTTGGACCTTTCCTTGGGATGGTGTTCTGGAGATGGGTAAAAAGGGAATAGTTAACTAGCACCCCCCCCCCTTTTTTTTTTAATAATGAAGAAGTGGGAGAGTGAAAGGAAGACGTTTCTGAAGCCTTGGGCATTCATTCATTCAACAACTGAGCACCTGCTGCCCTTCCCCGCCCTGGACATCCCCACCCGAAAGAACACCCTGGAGGGGCGGGAGCTTGGTGGGAGGATGGCCATCCGGGGGACTGCTGTGTCCTGCTTAGGGGACATGACTGGAGTGTGAGCGGGTGGCAGCCCTGCTCTTGGTGTGTGTGGTCACGGTTTGCTCCTTGACCACGTGCTGTGGGCGAAGGAGGTCCCTGGAGCTTGTGTCCGAGGCCCATCTGCAGACAGAGGGGTGGCCTTGGTCAGAGGTGGGGGCTTTGTCCTGGAGTGCTGGCTCAGGGGCGGCTGTAGGCTAGATACCCACCTGTACAGGTGTTCCTTCCGTTCCCTAAGGTCCCTTCCTGCTGCGTTCTCTCTGCCACTGTTGGAGCTTGGGGGCCCATCCATCATGGGGAGCAGGAGGAGTGAATCCTGGGAGGTGAGATGAGGGGGGCCCAGCGTTTGCAAAGAGCATGAGTCTCTGAGCTGTTACCTGGGATGTGAGTCTTCAGGAGGCGTGAGGAGAAGGGGGCTTGGGGGAGCTGGGTTTGCAGCCTGCACTGGGAGATGCTGCCCCATGGGAGTGGACCCAGGTCAAGTCTGCCAGCCTCACGCAGCGTGATTTGACCTTCTGAGCTGCAGTTCCCTCATCAGGGAGCCTACCTCTCAATAACTGTGACGTGCAGTGATGTGTGCCTGGCGCATGGTGCGCCTGCTGTGAATACGAGCGCCCTCCTCCTTCCCTTACGGATGCTCTGCTCTCCCTGGTTCCATGTCTCCTGGTATGAGAGTAGCCAGCGTAGGTCTCCCTGGGATGGAGGAGACACTTCCATTGGGTTCTGAGGATGCCACCGTCAGAAATGACCTCAGAACGACTGTCGTGTGTCCTGTCCCATGTGTCGCTCTGCCTTCCCCTGTCTTTAGTCACATTCTTGTCATGTGGCGTCAGCTCTGAGGGCAGGCGGCCCCGGGGGTGGGGTCTGGCGGTCGAAGGAGCACGGGCTCTGTTGCCAGGCGCCGGGGTGCGATTCCTGCGCCCATCCAGGGAAGTCGCTCTGCTTTCCTGGGCCTCAGTTTCCCTGTCTGCACTGACTTTTTGGCTTTATGCTCAGAAGTAAATGAGATGAGGGTGTTGAGCAGCCTGGGCCTGGCCTTGGGTAGACCACTGAGATGTGGAAGCATCTGGAAAACTTTTTAAAGAGCGCAGCAGGAGGTGCTTGCTCTTCTCAGTCAGAATCTTGAAAACTCATCCTGGATCTCTCTCAGCCTTTTCCTCCAGATTCCACCTTAGAATTCCCATTTTATAGCCCCTGATCACAGGCATTTCGTTTTTGGCTTTTTTTTTTTTTTTTTTTTTGGTGTTATCACTGCTTCCATAACCAAATGGAGCTATAACAGGGGGAATGGGCCATCAGATGTCAGCTCTAGGTTTGCCTTCTGCCTTTTTTTCTCTTCCCTCCAAACCCCAGATGTCAGATTTCTGGAGAAATGCAGGAGACAGGCAGCTGGTGACAGGAGGTGGCAGGTACCCCTGGGCTGGAAGTGGCGGGCAGGTCCCTGCTGTGATGGCTCCGCCCGCTCTGCATGTCTTCATCTGGAACCCTGGAAGGGCCGGAGATGCTCCTGGGGGCAGGGGGCAGGGGGCAGGGGGCAGGGGGCAGGGCTCACGGCTCACGTAGCCGGCAGGGCACAGACCGGGGGTTTGGTTTGGGGTCCCGGTGACCCATTGCTAGGCAAACTGTGCTGCAGCAAAGGGCTTCTGTTCAGCCGGAGGATTTACACGCTGCTCTGAGAATGTTCGTTTCAGATTTTAAAAAATAAATAAAATAAATGTGCAAAAAAGAATATTAACTCGGCCAGTGGGAGAAACTAAGTAACTTGCTTGTGCTGGAAACCAGAGATAAACCCCGCTTGCAGGTTGTCTTAAAAAACTTGCATTTGATAAATTTAGAGTTGTTATTTTCCCTTCAAATTAAGATTAGTTAAATCCATGTGTGTTGTGGCACGGATTATCTTTTTTTTATTATTAAATCATGACAGCTAATTATTTGTTCTGTCTGCACCAAGCGATGGTGGAGTGTTCCGTCTGAGGGACATGGCCCTGGGCTCAGGCTGGGGGGCTGGGCATGCAGGGCTGACCTCAGAGCCGGGGCAGGGCCGGTGGGTGGCGGGGAAGAGGGGGCCAACCTGGTCACCCACACTGTGCTAAGTGCTTTTCTTGGGTTATCACACCTTGAAATAGATGTCAGTCTTGAAACAGATACTGTTAACCCCAGTTTGAAATAGACATTTGTACTCCCAGTTAGAGCTGGGGCTCAGAGAGGTTAAGGGACTTGCCCAATTCACACAGCAAAGTGGAATCAGACTCAGCTTTGCCTGGCTTCCTCAGATAGCACAGGGTATGGAGGCTTTTAGGAAGAAGTATACTAATTCTGCCTGGCTGGTGGAGTGACTGGTGGCAGGCGCTATCTCCAGGCTCCATTCATGGTGGTCTTTGAAGCCTGTCCCAGGTATGACCCTTGAAGATAACTGCCAGGAACCCTGAGGCCCCCAGAGGCTTTGACCCACAGTCCCAGGCGTCCTCATACAGTGGTCTGTTCTTTCCTGGTGGAGGTTTTGGAAAGGCAGGTGACAGAAAAGCAAGCAATAAAATATGAATTCAGACGGACTTAGGCTGGAATTTTGGTTTTGCCAGTGACTTGGTATATGACCTTCAGTCAGTTGTCCAAATCTCAGTTTCCTGTAA
The DNA here is from genome assembly GCF_048773025.1 of Camelus bactrianus. Lineage (NCBI taxonomy): Eukaryota > Metazoa > Chordata > Mammalia > Artiodactyla > Camelidae > Camelus > Camelus bactrianus. The sequence continues at coordinate 5,513,844 of NC_133544.1, forward strand.
AATAGAGATAATCTTTCTTATCCTTCAGGCTTGTTATAAGGTTGGATTTAGACAGTGTGTGCATATTTGAGGTCCTTGTGCATTGCCAGCTGTTGTTAATAACAGTCATCAGTTGGGGTCCATGGGGGTTCTGGCCTGAGCTGGAGGGATCTCTTTGCCCATTCCCTATTCTGACCTGTTAAGGGGGTGTCCGAGCTTGTGTAACTGGTTGCAGACAGGGCTGAGTCCAGACCCCAGTCATCTCGAGTCGGGACAGGTGACCTTTTGCCACACCAGGCTGCCCCAGGCAAGCCATTTCCCCTGGCAGAGTCCTGATTTCCTCACCTGTAAATGGGGGTTGGGGGGAGTGATCCCTGTCCCACTGGCCTCCCAGGGAGGCAGGAGATGGCAGGTACCGTGTACACTGTCCGAGCCAGAGCAAAGAGTGTCAGCAGCTGCAAATGTGACCGTGGCTCTGAACGGCAGTTCAAAGTTGAAGTAAAAGGAAGACACAAACTATCGGTCAGTTAAAAGCTCATTATTTTTTTTTTTTCCTTTTTAGAGTTGGGAGCTTCTGACCTGTGATTTTTTCAGGTGGATCCGTGCTCCCAGCAGCAGTGGAGGAAAGGGAGGAAGGCAAGTAAAGGGAGAGAGTGAGTGAGGAAGGCTCTGGGCCCCAAGTGGAGACCCGAACCAACACTCAGCCTCTATTATTATTATTGTTGTTGTTGTTGTTGTTGTTATTAGACAGTAAGTAGTTAGCAGTTGATTTTAAGTTTTCTATTAGGCATTTGACAGCTTTCTCCGTCCCCGCCTAATTTTCATGCCTGACTAATGCATAACCACCAGCTCTGAATCTGTTCAGAGGGGGCTCTGTGTCAGTAAGCTGTGTAAATAAGGCAGCCTGGTGGTCACCCCCGTGCCCTTGAATTCCTCTTTTCACTGAGGAAACAAAAAGATGGAGTTTTTCATATTTGGATTTTTAATTTACCGCATCCTTATTAGAGCTTACAATGTGGCAGTCATGGTTTGAAGGGCTTCACACACACTAACTGAGTTAATCCTCCTAGCAACCCCACTTGACCAAAGAGGAAACTGAAGCACAGCGACGTTAAGTCATTTGCCAAAGTCACACAGCCAGTGAGCAGGGGTCCAGAGGGTAAGCGCCGGTAGTCACACTCCTTCCGGTGGCGAGATGGGGCTGCCCGTGGTCATATTTTATCCCACGTTCCCATCCAGTGTCTCCGCCCCACCAAAGCGGTTAAATCAGGTATTACTTTCATTTTGTAGACGAGGAAACCGAGTCATAGAGAGGTTAAATGCCTTGCACAGCCACCCCATGAGTCAGCGTCACGGTTGTGCCTAGGAACCAGGCCCCTTACTTCCAGCCAGTGCCCAGGCCTGGGTGTGATGGTGCCGGTCTTTAACTGTGGCTGGCACAGGCCTCTTCTGCCCCGATTTCCACTCTCAGGGCGAAGCTCCCTGGTGGGAATTGGGGTCTAGTGTGGGGTGAGGGAATCAGGACAGTGGAGCTCCCCTGTCCTACATGTCTGTCCATTTCCTGCCTACTGCTCTGTGCAAAACCCGTCTGGTTAGGAGCTGACCCCTCCCCAGGGTAGGGATGGTAACAGGCAGGCGGGCCTACTGGCTGCAGCCTGGGGAGGGGCAGGCAGGGTGGACTCAGGCCCAAGACCTGTGGCCACAAGCTGTGTGACCTTGAGCAGACCCTCCCCCTCTCTGGGCCTGAGCTTCCTAAGCTGAAATCCGAGAAGGAGCCATCAGTGGTTTGTAACAGCTGCAAACTCCTGGCAGCAGGGTGGGGGGTAGACTCCAACTTCCCACCTCAGTCCCCTTCCTGCCCAGTGGCCCCAGCTGACTTCCCTCACTTGTTACGTATTGCGCTTAGGAAGTAAGTTTTCTTTTAAGAAATTGGTGGCTGAAAATGAAAACCATTACATTAAAAGGTAAACAGGGTCTCTTTCTGCTCCATGCTGTGAAGGTGCTTCTGGGAGGATGTGGTGTGCACACTGTGAGGTTGATGTTTGGGCACGGGGTCCTTGAGTGACCGGGCCCCTTCTGGGCACTGTCCCTAAGGTTGTAGATGTGGTTGGGTACTTGTCTTTTTGTTGTTAAGAGGACTCCCCTCCCCTCCCCTCCAATGTATAAACCTCTGGCCCCGCAAAACCTGGGCCCACTGTGGCCCGGGACTGCTAGATGGCGGTCAGTGACCTAAGGTGGAGTCAACTTTGCTGGAATGGAATCCAGGGAGAAACTCCCAGGTGGCAGGATGGGTCAGGACTTGGAGGCCCCGAGCTGGACTCAGAGGTGGGCAGGCCTTTTTGGAGAAGGCAAGGCTTTATTTTATTTTATTTTTCAGTGGGTTTCTTTTGGGCCTTTCTCCTGGTCTGCTGGGTTTGATCTGGAGGGCCCCCTGGGGGGGCTGGGGGGGCTCAGGAAGGAGGAGTCTGTGCTGAGGGAAGGGCAGTGCGGGAGGGGGAGGCCTGGGAAGGTGAGGTGGGACCACTACAATGCGAGACAATCTGGGGAAGGGGCTGCCTGCTGCTCAGACAGCGTGGAAACTGGGCTCCTTTGGGTGGAAAAATAGCCAAAAAATGGCCTCTTGTTGGAGGTGAGAAGTCAGAATCCTCCACTCCTGGTGTGGAGAGGAGAAGGCAGTTATTTGGATGCACCACCAAGGGTGGGGTGAATCCCCCCACCTTGGACAGCGAGCTGGTTCTCTAAGCCAAGGCAGTGTTTGATCAGGGCTGCTGACCCTGGCTGAGTACCCTGGGTGGCTTCCACGGCCTTCATGGTGCAACTGTGGACACAGCCTTAGGTGCAGGGAGATAAATTCAGACTGAAAGGTGCAAACAGATGCACAGGTCACCACTCACCCAAGATGAACCCACGTGTGTAAAGCCCCGAGGCCCGACAGATTCAGTGCCTGGGCTGTGGTTTGAGGGAGGATGCCTGTCCGACCTGGCAGTGACTAGGAAACATGCTTCTGTTTTCCTGACTTGAAAGTAGTGGAGAAAGCACTGGCTTTATTTCCAAGGCTCTTTTTGAGCCAGAGCATGGCATCTGGAGAGTATAGCCCCCCCAGCTGGGTTCCAGAGGTCTTTCCTTGGGGCTGGGGCCCTCCCTGGCCTGGGCTCAGTGTAACCACAGTCGTCTGGGGTTCTTCCTTTCCCTTAAGGAGAAACAGGACAAACCTTTGATGACCCCCTCCCACCCCAGCAACTGGCTAACAACGGTTGAGGCTGGTAGACCCCACAAAACTAAGTTCTCCAAGGGAGCCAGAGTGGATTCTTTTCCCCTCCCTCCCTGAGTTCAAAGCCAGACAATTAGAAATCTAAACAGTGTGGTCTTCTCCCTGCATCATTGACATCAGTGGCTTGTAAAACTTTCCCTGCAAAGGAGGCGAGGCGACTTTATTCGCTGGGAAAAAGAAGTATGTAATTTTCCTGACCTGGCCTTTGCTTTGGAGAGAAGGGGAGAAAGAAACAAACGGGGCAAGGCCTAAGACAGCAGAGTTCACATTCTGGCGGCGTCATCGGGGCACTGTGGTCCCAGGCACCGGAAGCACCCTACTGTGGGGACATAAGACACTGAGACACCGAAGGGAAGGGATGCGAGGCTGCATGTGCTTTGGGGACTGGGTCCTTGGCCAGTTCTAATGCTGTGGCGGAGGGTGGGAAGATGGACATCTAACCCTCCCAACTCTGAGACTGAACTCCTCCTGCTCCCATGAAACAAGGCGCCACCTGCCTCACTACTAATGCAATTTCCCACGGGCACTGAAGGTTGCAAGACTCTTCTGGCCTCCTGGCCGGATCTCTAGCGACACGCCCCCCACGCCTAGACCCTCTTTCCTGCCTTCGACGGTGCCCACCACCTGCAAATCATCCCCTCTCCCGTTGGAGGGGGCAGGGGCAGAACTCCTCCTGCCAGGCCGTCGGGGGACTTCAGCCCCGCCCCTCGGGGCCTCCAGGGGTGGGGTCCATGTCTTCACAGACAAGCCCAGGCACACAATGGCCTTTCCCGTGGCGGGTCGTGCAGAGCTCAGGCAGGGGCGCTGGGGCCCACCGCACCTCCCCGACCCGTTTTGGGAAACGGGCGGACACTGTGGCAACTTCGTGATTGCTCCGCAGGCTCCCCTGTGATCGGTGCCCCTCCCCCCGCTGGTCCTGGTCCCGTCCGGGTCCCGCCAGGGGTGCTGAGAAGCTGCTCAAAGGCCTTTGGGCGCGCCTGGCCCCTGCTGGGCAGCTGGGCTCGCCGATCCCGCGGCCTCCCCGGCCTGCGCCCCGGGCGCGGCTGTGCGACCATTAGCCACTCCTTCCTGCTCTGCCGGCCCCGGGCAGCCGCGCGCGTTTATTGTGTCTTCCTGGGGCGGGAGGGCCGAGGGGGCTCCAGGTCCATGCATAATTCGGGGGCTTAATGGGCCAGCTGCCCGAGCTGGGCGGCGAGGGGCGGGCGGAGACGCAGCTGACCCTACCCGCGTCTGGCCTCACCGCGAAGGCGCGCTCCTTTCTTCCTCCCGTGACAGCTCTCCTCCCCCTCTCGGCCCGGGTCCGAGGAAGGCGGCGGGGTGGGGGTGGGGGTGGGGTCGGGCGAGTTGCAGGGTTAGCCAAGGGGAGGGGGCTTCCTTCTAGCATCCGCGCAACTTTTGCTTTGGGGGCCGGAGGCGGGCGGTGAATCGGAGACGCCCCAAGACCCGGCTCTTCAGGAACTGGGGGGAGTTGGAATGCAGGTTTCTTCGGAGCACTTTGCTGCCCTTGAGTCTTTTTTTCCAAGACCCTCCCCCCTACTCCCCCGCCCTGCCTCCCCCCTGTCCCCTGGCGGCCCCGTCGGCCCCCTGCTCCGAAGCTGCCCGGCGAGCTCGCCCCTGGCCACGGGCCAGCCCCCTTCTCTGGCTGTGCGCGGAGATGGATGGAGGCGGAGACCCAAGGTCAAGGGCGGGGAGCCCGCCGGCCCGGGGCCCCTTTGTGTACGCAGGGCCGCCCCTCCTCCACCCGCCGCCCCCTCCCCAGACCCCCGGCGTGCGCCCGCGCTAGTGACCTACCCGGCCGTGGGGAACTGCATTTCAGAACCCCTGCAAACTCCGACCGGTGGCCCCCTCGAAACCGCCGCGCGCCAGGGCGGGGCTCCTGCTAGGGTGGCATCCGTTCCTGGACGTGCGTCCCGGTTCTTGGGGTGGCCTGGGGATCCCCTCTCCGCCCGCCGCCAACGCACTGGAGGGTCGTGCCGCCCTTCTCAACCCACTTGGCCTGACAGAGCCCGGCAGCTCCCCGGATCCAGGTGAGGCCCAGTTGGAAGGCGCCTCAAAGAGCACCCGTGTGCATTGTGTGTGTCCATCTAGGGCCAACAGCCCCATCCAAAAGTGGTTTTCTTTGGAGTTTTGTTTTATTTTTCCAGGGGAAGGAGAGGGAGCCTGCTTTTCTAGAGGGAATTCCTGGGGCTGGGATTTTAAAACATTCAAGAACAAAAGTGTTTTCCCAATTGTGTGGGAATGGAACCCTCCGCTTGAGTAGGACACAAAGCCTCCTGGAATTACAGGGAATTAATGTCACTCCTTCCTCCAGCCCGACTTCGCTTACAATAACCCCCCCTAAAGAGAATTTGAATGCAAATGGTCACCTTGCTAGGAGTCTCTTTATTTTTGCTTCCTAAAAATTGGTCTCCAATCGTTTAAAGCACTCCAACAGGCCCTTAAAGACCCAGAAAAGCATTGGTTGGACGCCCAGCGTATTTACCACAGAGCTCTTAAGAGAATGTTCAAACATTTTCCCAAAGCTGCTGCTCTGGAAATAAAAATGTATGCCGTTTGCCTGTGGAAGATTAAAAGTTTACCTTCACTACGACAGCTTTTCTAGCCAGATTTGGAACCATGTCTCTATTTTCCATTATTCAGAAATAGGTTTGAACCAAACAGAATATATCTGCTGTAGCAAGAATCAAGATAATTTAAAGAAATATGTATATACATATATATTTATGATTTGGGCTGACCCAAATCATAACAATATTAGTACGGCATTTCCTGTGGCTCTCAAAGGTGAAAGTATTTTGTAAACAATGCCTTCGTGGCATTTTGAGTAAGAGTTGATCTTAAAAAATCTCAGATTTAGCTAACTTGAACTTTGAGCAGCTAGCTTTACTGCTGGAGGAATCTGAAGGCATTTGTCAATTTTTTTTTTGAAAGGCCTACAGAAAAGGTAACAAATTCAACACTTGGGAACTTAAAGCTGCTGCCAGTCCTGGACAGGAAGCTTTTCCTATCTGCCTGAACTTGCTCGTTGATTTCTCAGACGTCCATTTATAACAGTTCTAACAAGATAGAATCTGCCTTTGAATATCTGTAAATACGGGTAAAGATCACAATCCCACACTCGTAATGGTCCAAGACTGAAGAGGCAGATCCTCCTGTTTGATTAATATTTATGTTACCGAATTCCTGTACAGAAAGAAAGATGAAACACTAATTATGTGTGTGTGTGTTCGAGGGGCCCCGTGCTCGGTCTCCGCAGTTCCTTTAGAGAGATGTACGTTTCAGGATTTCTGGAGACAAGGTGTGCGTGGGGGTGGTCGTTCATGTTTTGCTTGAAAGACAGGTAAACGTGTGATTGGCTGACTTAATGGCTGTCACATGGGGGAGGAGGCCACCTTATTTTTGTTTTCTTTATTTTGACGACTCAACAGTGATTAAAAATTACGGGTGATTTCTCCCTCTAGTTTTCAGTTAGGGCTTGGGGCAGAGTGTTGGAGGGTTCTTGTTCAGAAGCCCGGAAGAGAGCCTGCGGCCTTCTGGGTCCTCTCCCTCCTCTGGAAGGCGCACACCTTTCTGTGTCCGAGTGACAGGTGGGCTGCCTGGCAGAGTGTTGTTCTGAGCCGTGGGACAGGTCTGCAGGGCACAGGTGACTAGCCTGGCTTTGTTCGGGAGCTGTGTGGGGGACATTTGCTTGAGAATGGGGGATTTGGTCAGCTGGGTTATGTTGAAATACCAGTGGAATTGGTAGCCAAAGGGATCCCGGGGAGGCCTCCTTCAGAGGTGCAGCGAAGCATCTTCGATTTTACTACTTTGAGAAATCTAGATTTTCTTATTTGATTTTCTGGGACCGTGGACTCCCCGAGCACCACCTGAGCCTTGCTTAGGCGGGCAGCCTCTATTTGCTGTTGCTGGAGCTGGGGTGGGGGGCGTGGATGGGCGCCGTGTGAAAGCGCTGAATCGAGGTGTAGTGTGGGCAAGAAGCTTCACATCTGAAATGGGTTTGTTCCCAAACAGCCCAGGGCAAACCAGTCCAGCGCGTCTCTTCTTCATCTGTAAAATGGGGATATCCACTGGTTTATGCCCTTGCCACCATCCAGATAGGAAAACAAACCATTCTGTAGGAGTGAAGTCATTGCTGAGTTCAAGGACATCATAAAAGTGTAGACTATTATTGTTCAGTCCACGGGGGCAGGGTGACTAATTTGCAAAAGGGAAAGGAATCAAACAGCTTCTATGTGCAGGTCATTTTCAACATGAGGGGGAAGAACTGGGGGTTTAGGGGGGAGCGTGAGGGGCAGGACTTGAAGTTTCAATTTAGGAGCCTAATACCAAGGAGAAACACCCCTCCCCAGTCCGCATGCATTTCAGGGTGCTGTCCCTGCTCCCTCGGCTCCTGTTCAGGACTGTCACGTGATCCAGAATCCTAATGCAGAGTTGTTGCCCTTGACCTGAATACACCAGAGAATGTATCTTTCCTGACTTCTGGTGTCTGGCTGCAGGAGAGGCGTGTGGGGCAAAGGGAGTGTAGACTTGGGTTGGGGAGGAGTGCAGACTTGGGTTGGGGAGGAGTGCATACAGCAGGCAGCCTTGAAGTGCACAGTCTTGCTAGTTGCAAGTGAGGAAGGAACTCGGTGCAGACCGGTGAGGAAATCCTCCGTTTGCTATACCACAGCGTCGCAAAGCTAACAAAAACTGGCATTGGTGCCCACCGAACACACAGCTGGCTGCACTGAAATGGTACCTTCACAGGGGAAATGGGAGGCCCCAAGTGTCCCGTTGGGGCTTTCATCTTACTTTTCTGTTGTTTTTATCTGAAAGAGGCTTGGATTCTTTTTCATAGCCAATGTTGAGTGACCTGAATTAGGTTTTTAATAGGAATCACCTCTGGCAAGGCCCCAAACCTCTGGTTTAGTCTTGCTCGTTGGAAAATACAGATGTTTTCTTTATGGAGGTGGTCGGTTCACCCTGGGAGGGACAAGACCCCAGGCTTGAGGGTTGGGGTGGGAGTGGCGGGGTGGGGGGGATGTGACACTCTGCCTTTTCCGCAGGGGCTCAATGCAGCCCTAGTTTCCTGGCATGGGCATCAGAGCTGGAGTGGGCTGAGGGGGCATGGCAGATCCCCGAAGCCTGTGTTGGTGCAGGCGTGGAGCCAGAGCTGTCTGGTGCTCCTTAATTGAATACAGATCTCAGTCAATTCCACATGGGCCTGCAAGGATGGGCAGGGAAGGCAGTGATATTTCTCCCTCTCCCTCTTGTCTGGACTTGAAAGCTCAGAACCCCCAACCTGGAGGGCCTCCTCGCCTGTCCCAGCAGCCAGCCCACATGGTTTGCAGAGGAAGGCAAGTGTGGGGCGGTGGGGGGACAGGATCGTGCAGCGCCCATGTAGATATTGTTCGTATGAACTGCGTCTTCCATCTTTTGTTAGTGGCAGCTTGTTAATTAACCAGCAGATTACTGCTGCCTCCCTTTGACACATGCATGTATTTTGAGGCACAAGATTCTTGTTCTCCCAAAACTCTAAACGGAACCGTTCAGGAAGTCCTCGTCTGGGGCCACCTCCCCCTGCCCTCTCTGTCCCCCACTGTCCTCCCTGCTCCCCTCCCCCCCTCCTCCCCATCCTTCCTCCGGCCCAAGTGGGCTCGTAGTTATGTGGAGGACAGACACGTTAAACACAGCTAAATAAATCATGTTTACGCTTGGCGTTCTTGGTAGAGAAAAATCTGTTGGCTGTTTTTACTTCCTTATTTCTCAGCATTTGCTTCCTACCTGTTTTTGAGCACATGCCCAGAAATAGTAGTTTTGTCAAACGAGGGGATAACGCCAGCCAGCCTTTCTCGCTGCCAAGGAAGCTGCTGGATTTTGCAAAACAGAGTGACGTTTTTTAAGTTACACTTACGTTTTTTTTTTCCTCCTCAAAGACATTAGGATATAGAATAAGGGCATTAAAATGCACTGAGAGAGGGGGAAAAAAGCCCCACCCAGGCACCCCATGGCACAGGGACCTGCTGTGAGCAGGGAGCAGGTTCAGAGACGTCTCACTTTTGTTTGCACTTGGCGGCTCCAAGGGCAGGAGGCAGCCGGCGGTCGAGAAGAGAGACCTAAGTCAGGTTCCCTTCATTTTCAGCCCCAGGACTTAATTTTCTCTGCCATTTTGGATGATGTGGTGCAAAGATTTTTTTGGTCTTTTTTTGGGTTGGTTTTGTGTCTGTTTAGTTTCGGAAGCCTCCCGAGCAGTGCCTGCTTCGTCCTTCCACTGAGGCTACGACTCGATTCTAGTCCCAGTCCGGGGTTTGGAGCTTGTTGGGATCCCAGCTCCACCAGCATTGTTTATATATAGAAACAGTCAGGGAGACCTCCCTTTGGGTTTGTAGCCACGATGTTGTTTGGTAGTTATCTGAAAAGTCATTTTCATGATATGATGCTGTTTGCTGGGCAGAGAATTATGGCCAAATAGAGATTACAGATTAAAAAAAAATTTTTTTAACAGTTTCAAAATCAAAACAATGACACATAAATGTCGGGGGCTCCTGCCAGGAGGCCCGGCTGGTCTTATCAGGGAATCTTTGCTGAGCTGCTGTAGTGAATTCAGTCTGAGGTCCAGCACATCAGCTCTGTTTCAAAGACAGCCAAGGGAAAAAAATTTACAACAAAATCAAAGTCAGCGTGCTATGATTTCCCCCAATTTCTAATGGGAATTCTCTGCAATAGAAATGATATTTCCATTGAGGACTGCACTACTGGTTTCTTTAATTACATTAAATAGCGGTGTAAACCTCAGCTGAACGTAAACCCCTGTTACAGCGGCTCCGGGAGCGGGGTTAGATTGAATCGTAAGGACCAACGTTACTGGTGTTAATGTGCTAACAATCCTTATTAAATTAAGCCCGCGAAGTGTTAATTTTTACAAATTTTGTTGTGCACACGCTGTACATCACCGTTAGTGTGGTAGGAGAGGAAAATGATTTCCTGTCAAAAACTAAGGAAGAAGGTGGCTGTCAGACTGCTCCCTTAGAAGAAAACTTGTGATTTTCGCCATCAAATGCTACCTGTGCTGAAAGGAAGGCTCACAATATGTATATTAAATGCCATCTACATCCAGAAAACTCAGTTAAAGGAACTACTTTGTTGAAAGTAATTACAGGCCTGTTCAATGTTTTAGTCAGTGACATTTCAGACTTCGCTTAGAAACATAAAGAGGCCATAGAAAGATTTTTGTTCTTATGTGTTGCAAAGCATTGAACCTCAGGATTCTCTATGTCCATTAGCAAAAGGTAGAAAGAAATGAAAAGGAAAAAAGAAGACGCCATCAACAGCCAGGCCCTGGGGGGAGCTGGGGTTTTGATTACAGCAGTGGAGATCATTGGCGTGTAATAATAATAAATGCAATGGAGACCAAAAAAAAAAAAAAAAAGCATTTAAACTGTAGCATTTTTTTTTTAACAATTAGATCTTTTTCTTTTTTCTCTCCCTTCCCTTCTTCCGTCCCTTTCTCCCTCCCTCCTTCCCTTCCCTTTATTTATTTATTTATTTTAACGTTTTGCTAATCAAGTTAAGTTTCTAGTCTATCTAAGACAAGGAGCCCTGCTGGCCCTTGCGGTTGCATGTCCAGGTTATTGTCCAGGTAGAATTTTATGGTCTCATCTTAAAAAGGGTTGATGATGGCTCCATTCCTCAAATCCGCAAATCCACCTGGAGCTGTAGTCCCTGCTCCTGCCTGCTCCCGGCTTGAGTCATCATCGCAGTAGCCTCCTTGCTCCATTCGCCTGATGTGCTTTTCCTTGGCTGGGCTGCCTTGTTTTTGTTCTCAATTCTCTTCTCAGTTCAGACATCCTCCCCGTTATCTCACTGTGCACGCTGCACGTGGCTAAGCCCGTGTTGGAGTCTGTGGGACCTGCAAACCATGGCGTGCAAACCACAACTTCTGAACTCACAGTTTGTACACGAGTGTCAGGATTCAGCGTTCCCAGGTCACCACTCAGGCCAGGCGCAGCAGATGCTGAGCAGGAGGGAAAACGTGCCTTTAGTTTACAACTCACTGTAGGCACCAAATCTGAGGAATCATCTCCTGGCTTATTTCCCTTCGTGGGACACGTGACTTCTGTCTTGACTATGGATTCCTGACCCGCCCCCAACCCTGGCTTGCGATGAATGGGGGCGTGTCTAAGGCATGCCAGGCCAAGCTGGTCATTGGAGCCTGGCCACTGAGTTCCATCTGGGAAAGGACTGCAGGCTCCCAAGTCCCAAATTCTTCCTGCTTGGAATCCGAATGCTTTATCCAGCCTTTTACTTCCATCTGTAGACTGAGCTCTCCGTCCCGGGGTGCTTCATGAAGATACCCTGTGGGGTACTATTTGTGGTTCTTGATGCAGCCCAAGAGAAGATGGCTGGAGGATCTTGGATAATTGTGTTTTAGGGCAGAAACTGCTAAAGATTGAAGCAGCTACCCAGCTTCTGATCAGAAGGCCGGTATCAGATGGCGGGGGAAAGGGGGAAATTCCTCTGCTAGGTATTGGCTGGCTGCTTTGGCTGGTGAGAGTCAGAGAATCTGTCAGCTCCAGCTTGTCCTTGGCCTCTGTAGATTCTGTGGGACGTATGCAGGCGCTGCAACCTGTCCATGTTGCTGATAGATGCGTGTGTGTGTGTCTGTATGCATATATGTATAATCTCTCTATAATAGATGGGCATGCATATATTTGCTAGCTAGTGAAACACATGCTTTCACCTCTGTTGTCCCCAAGCCTGCCCACCCTTCCTGCTGAGGCCACCCGAGAGGACTCACACCTGTTTATCTGTGTGCATCCCAAAGCCACGGTGTGGAGGTCTCACTTCCCAGCTGGAGGACAAATGGTTGTGTTTGCTGGCTTTCTGGCAGTTCATGGAGCTCCAGGGATTTCCCCAAAAGACAGCAAAGGAGATTTGGAGCTGTACGGTTTCTCCCACGGGAACCCACTAGGGGTTGGCACGTTCAGCCCCGAGCTCTGGGTCAGCTGCATCCATCTTACCCCAAATAGTTCACAGAATGTGCTTCAGACACACCTTGCCTCGTCAGCAACACCTGAAATTTCCTCTGCTCCCTCATTGGGCCTTTTGGAAGAACCAGGGAAGGTTTTAGAATTTGTGATGTAACCTCACCAATCCTTGGCTCAGGGAGTGGGAAGGGGACCGGCTGCCCCAGAGTATTGCAGCTGCTTGCATCTTGAGGAAATTGAGGTTGGCAGCCATCGAAACAGGTGCTTTTGGACCTGGCGAGGAGGTGTGCCTGTGCATCTGCTTCTAATTGCAAGATGCAGCTGCCGGGGAGGGTGTTCCCTCTTCAGGCCCTGGTGGAAGGAGAAGAACACGCTTGGAAGTGTTGTTGCGGGGCACAATTGTTCCTGGACCTTGCCTCTCCCTTTTCTGGGATGCATTAAATGTGCAGCACACTGCGGGGCAAAAATAGTTGAAGCAGTGTTTCACCAGGACAGATCTCAGGAGTGCACGAGGCAAGAGGCACGCAGGGGAGGAGGCCATCTTCCTGGCTTGGAGGAGGCTATCCTTCTGGCCTCCTCTCCGTGGCCAAGCCTTCTTGAGAATGTGGCTGCAAGAAGATGCCCTGATGCTCACACAGGGCTCTGGGCGGTCTCAGGATGGTCACCGGGGGATTGGCAGGAGACCCAGCCTTAAGCCCAGAGGTGTTCTTGCAGGCTCTTTCGTCCCTGCTGCCTGGATGCTGGGTGGAGGGGGGTCCTCTCTAAGCCCAGCTGGGCCCGGGCTACAATGACAAGTCGAGCAGCCTCTTTCTACCTGCATGGGGTTGCCCACCCTCCCAGCCATGCAGAAGGGCTGCTGTTCTCAGCGACCATGGATTGGAGCTGTATTTTAACGTCTCCTGTGTAATGACCCTGAAGGAACGCTTTAAACACATCTCTTCAATCCCTGTGAGACCTCATTTCTTCTTTTCCTTGCATTTTTCTAATGGACACTTACCTGTGCACCCCCAAAACCCAAACCCACTGCAGCAAGGGACGCCCAGAAGGGTACTCAGCCTTACTGGACTAAATGGGAATCCAGTAGTGGGAAGTGGGACTTGGGGAGCCCCAGCTCCCCATAGAGGACTTCTGGACCCCCCAAATGCTCTGGTGCGGTGACAGAGCCATGCCCCGTGCCTACTCACCCATGGGGCCTGCCTTGGGGACCCATCCTGGCCTTGTAGGTTCTCACAGCGGCTTACTGTGTTCACTTAAAGCCTTGGATTCCCTTTCTGCTTTGTCTTATTATTATATATATTATTCTTTATAAGGAAATGAAAAACAAGTTCTAGTCTTTGCTGGTTCCTAGAACTTGGTAATTAAAAATTAAGAAAAGTAAGAGTGGAGGGTATAGCTCCATGGTAGAGTGCATGCTTAGCATGCACGAGGTCCTGGGTTCAATCATCAGTACCGCCACCTTAAAAAAAAAAAAGTAAACTTTATTGTTCATCTACTTTATATGTAGTAATGTGTATCTGTTAAGGACCTACTGTGTAAGACAGGGAACTACATTCAATTTCTTGTAATGAGCTGTAATGGAAAAGAATCTGAAAAAAATATATGCATGTATATGTATAACTGAATTGTTTTGCTGTACACCTGACACTAACATTGTAAATTCACTACACTTCAATAAAAAATAGGAATTAAAAAAAATAAGTAAACCTAATTACCTCCCCCCTGCCAAAAAAAAATATTAAAAAAAACCTAAGAAAAAGAAAAGAAATAATACCTGTGGAGTGGAGGAATTTATTTTTTGAGTATTGCTCCCCTAAGACCTGTGCAGCTCTGAAATTGAGTTGCAAAGAAGATGCCTTAAAATCTTTCTTCTCTATTCCTGCTGTCTCAGCTACTCGTGACCCCTCTCACCACCCCCAGCCCCCTAAAAATCTGGAGAGGGAGAAAGAGACAGATGATGGGAAGGCTAAGGCTTATGGGTGAATACCCACCGCCTGTATCATTTAAGGGAGCATGCCACTTCTTTCCAGTAGGAAATTGCCAAAATGGATGTCATCAGCTGCTAATTAGATGTATTTTAACTGCAGGATCGTTTTACCAGCTAATACTGTTATTATGTGCTTCAATGTGAACCCATGGTGGAGCTGCTAAAATAGGAGCGCGTGGCCCTAGCAGACAGCTACTGAGCCCTTAGGATCGGTGGCCCTGAAGAGGCCCAGGCCAGGCCCCCTGCTGGAGTCTGTATCGTCTCAGCTTCTCCAGATGGACCCGTTTTTCCCTTTGACTCCCTTCCTTAGGTGTTTCAACCTGGGCCTGAGTCCAGAGGGGGCCCTGAACTCTCCAGACTGGAGACCCCAAGAATCACACCTCTCACTCCCAAAACCTCGTGGTCAGTCTCCTGCCTTTGGGCCTCTGGACCAGCCTAGAAGCCACAAATGACCACGTGCTGTGGACGTGCCAGCACCTGCAGCGCTGGAGGTTCAAGTCTCAGCTGCCTTCCCTCCATCTTCTCTCTAGCAAACGGGAAAGAGTCCTGAGTTCCCATCGGGGTGGGGGGAGGTGGGCTAGGATCAGGGTAATGATTCTTAAATGTGAGCTGAGCATTTGACTTCATGTATTTCTCTCTCTCTCTCCTTGCTACCCCCTCCCCCTTAATACATAGAATTTTTATCATCCTTAAGACAAAGTAGCTGGCAAAATAGTTAAACGATCCCAAAGAAATGTTTTTATTTGCCTGCATGCGAATTGGGTTATCTGCCTATCTTGTTTATGAAATTTGGGGCTGCCTTTCCTGTAGTCTGTTCCCCACTCAAATCTTTCCCGGCTCCCATTTCCATATTTCTGCGTGCATGTTCTTTGTTAATCACTTGGCAAGTGCTTATTTGAATATTAAAAATTTCTTTAATCATCAAAGGCAGGAGCACAGTCTCATGAATATTCATATTTCCCCCCTCCTCAGACTGGAGTCTAGTTCATTACCCTGCAGTAAAAGCCAAACAGCCATCAATCGCCCTCATTACAGGCTCTGGCGTTTTGATTGGCTGCCTGCTGCCCAGAGCTTTTTTATTTTTATTTTTTTATTTTTCCTCTTCTCCTATGAGCTGTCTCGTACCTGCCAACAACCATCCCCCCCACAAAAAAAAATCAATAAAGCAAGAATAAATTTCTCTGGTTGAAAAACAACTTTGCAAACTTATCAAACAGTCCTCGTGGTTTGCTGCCGCCAAAGCAGCCACCAGTGCTACCTGCCCCCACCTGCAAAAAAAAAAAGAGGAAAAAAAGGAGGGGGTGGGGAGGAAATTAAATAAATAAATAAAAAGGGAGAAACTTGAGCCTCAGAGATGAATATTTGTCAAGAGAGTTGACGTAAGTCTCATTTGCATAATGACTTTGTACTTCTGCATTAATAAAATTTGCATATGAAGCCATGTTAATTACTCCTGATCATGCTTTTTGCATTCATGCATAGTAATTTTCTCCGACTTGTGAGAATTAATGTCTTGGCATGGGGGGAGGGGGCGCAGGGACTGTCAGGTTTCCTTGCCAGTGGCCCTCACTCACATGCACTCGCTCCCTGTCTGTCTCCCTCCCTGATCTATGACTCATTTTTGCACTATCAGTAGGAGTTCTTGGCTGAAAAAAATGTATCAATTGAGAGGCAGCAGTAGGGAGAAATATATACATCTCCTGCACAGTGTATTCCAGAACTCCTCTGCTAGCTAGGAATCTGTAACCCTCCCATGTGGGAGGGGACACCGAGGATGCGGCATTGGGAAAGTCTCGCCTTCCCCTGGAAACCAGGCTGGGGCTTTTCCAGGGAGTTTTTTGTGTCTGCACGCCGGTCGTCGGTGTGGGCGTGTTTGCGGAGTAGTGCGCATGTGTGAGGAGTGCGGCTGGACCATCTGCAGGGCCTCTCCGGGAGGGAGACGGGTTACAGACCCCAGAGGAACAGGGGCATTCAAAATCACTGGGATTTGGAGCTTAGGAAAGGGGTCTTATTGTTGGACATTTTGTAGCTCTTTGTATGAAATGCCTAGAGAGAGAGACTGTCACCCCTGTGAGCTTTGTGGTCTTGGGCAAAGAGCTTCAGTTTCCTTGTTTGTGGGGGGCGGGGGGTGGTCCTGATACCTGTCCGATAGGAAGGCTGCTGGGCGTAAAAGGGATGATGATATATACGTACAGCCATTGTTTCTTTCTTTTTCCTTTAATGGAAGTGAACTTCCGTGATAAGGAATTGAGCCGGCTGAGGTTTTATTTTAAGCCACCTGGATCTCGCATAAAGCTGAGATGGCGTCTTGGCGTCCCTCGCCACGTACCTTGTGCACGTGCGTCTGTTCCAGCTCCAGAGGGCAGCCGGCCTAGACCTCGAAAGAGTTTTGTTTGTTTGTTTGTTTGTTTTAAAGGAGTGCCTTGCAGGGCTTTGCAGGGGGCTTTCCTTGCCGTGCTGTGAGGAGGGCCCATAGGGAGCAGGGAAAGTTCCAAGGTGAAAAATAAATGAATGATACTGACGGTTGGTTTATTGAGTGTTTACTAGAAACCTGGCTTGGCCGGGCATGTCCTGACTTTCCTTTAAAAGAGAGGCTCTGAGAAAGTGACTTACTCCAGGTCACGCGGCCAGGAGATGCCAGAGAAGGGTACGGACCCAGGCCTCGCTCTCAGGCAGTGTAGCCTCTGTGCCCCGGGCTTCCTCCACCCGTGCTGAGGTGCGTGGTCTCCAGTGTGTTCTGGATTCTCTGGCTGTGCGCTTTTCAGGGCAGCCGCCTGGAAGGCTGGGAGGTAGCCTGGGACAGGTGCTGCGGCCAGAGACAGTCTTCATGTTGAACTTAAAAAAAAATTGAGATTCGATTCGCATCATGTAAAATTCACCATTTTAAGGTGCGCAGTCAGTAGCTTTGGGTATGTTCACAGTGCTGAACAGCCATCACCTCTGTCTAATGCCAGAACATTTCTATCACCCCCCAAAGAAACCCTGTACCCATTAGCCCTCACTCCTCCCACCCCTGGCAGCCACCCGTCTGCCTTCTGTCTCCATGGATTTGCTGTTCTGGACGTTTCCTGTAATCGTACAATAGGTGGCTCCTGTCATCACCTTTGGCTTCTGCAGCTTCAGGAGAGGGTGTTTGGAGTTCCGCCTTTGGGCAGGGTTTTGGTTTAAGCTGCTCAGGGTGGGACGGGGAGGGGAACATCCTCCAGGGCAGAGGGTCCTCTGAGAGTACCCTGGGGGTCCTTCTCTGGCAGCTTAGGATCAGAAGCCCCCCAACCTTGCTGTCCCATCCCCGCATCCACTGAGCTGGCCCCCAGAGCATGTGGACTGCACTGAGACCAGAATTCTAAGGAGACTGTCTGGAAGTGCCCCCACCCCTACCAGGGTTGGGGAATGACTGCTTTTAGCCTCTGGCCTCATGAAGCAAGAGAGGGATGAGGCTGGCCTCCTCTTTGGTCCTTTCTCCCAATTGTGGACACGTAGCGTCTACTCTCTTCCGGCTTGGGACAGCAGTTACCTGGGCGCCCCTGCTGGTTTTCTCCGCCATGCTAAATGGTGGTGGCAGTGCTGTGGTCTTGCCCAGAACCAGGGGGCCCGGAGTTGTTTTTTGCGACCTCTGATGTCCCAACTCAGCCCAAGGACTGCCTCCCACCCCTCTCAGCCCTTCCTCTCCGGATTCTGGGTGCCCTAATCACTCCACCCCAGCCCCAGCCTCAGGGGGAGGCAGGGCATATCCAGGCTTTGGAGATAAAACTGGGTTCAAGCCCAGACCTCCCCGAGCCTCAGTTTCTCCCCTGTGGAGCAGGGGGAGGTCTTCCCTGTTGATGGGGTGTTGGTGGTAAACCGTGCCCCGCTCGTTGTAGTGGGTGCGTGAGCCACTGTCACACTCACGACGACCCAGAGCTTCTGTGGTCTTAGGGCAGGGCCAATGTGACAGACAGGGTACAACATGCCGAGTTCAGTGCTGGGGAGTTTCAGGCAAGAAGCAGCCAGGGCAGGCTTCCGGGAGGAGGCGGGCGACGCTGGTTGCAGATGCTGACCTCTCTTGAGAGCCTGTACTAAATCTGGGGCACAGCCTTCCGATCAGCATCTGTGGCTGGAACTGTGCACGGGGTCTTGGCCACATCTTCCGGGGCTGTTGCAGGCGCAGAATCACCCCGGGCTGAGCCTAGCCTGGTACCAGATCTTCCTTGGCCCAGAGGGGCCGAGGCGGCAGTGGTGTTAGCCTCGGTCTCTTGGCCGGACAAGTGTAGGCGTCCTCAAATGCACTGAGGCCCCTGGTCCTGGATCACAGCCGTTTTGGACAGACGGGCCCAGAGAAAGAGCCCTGGTTCTGGAGCCAAGCAGCCAGCCAGGGTGTTGGTGCAGCTGGCTGCTGGTGTCTGCAGTTTTCTGTGGTCACGTCATCAGTTTCCTGGTCTGTGCAATGGGTCTGCTGAACCCCACCCCCGAGGGCATGCTAGGAAGCTCACTCAAGATGAAGAGTGACACAGGCTGCTGGCTTGCAGGGCCCTGTGGCTCTTCTGGATGGGGGACTCGCTCATAGGGGCCCTGGAGTGGGCAATCCCTGCCCCCGCAGACCTGCGTGGGGCACTGAGCACCGTGGGGCAGAGGTGAGGGGTGCTAGGGGAGCGTCCCTGGCAGAGCCAACCCGGGGCCCAGCTGCCCATCATCTTGTTGATGTTTTCCTTTAGTCTCTCTGATGCTTCCCCGCTCAATTATTTACCCAGGGAATTTGGGCTTCTTCACTTGTGGTTTTGGCAAGGGCTTCACACAAATGTTTTGCCCTGGTGGTCTCTTAGCCATTTAAGATAAACGGCCAAATCAAACGCAGGCCTTGCCGGGGAGCCCAGGCGAGCTGTGGGGCTAGGCGGAGACAGGCAGGCCCCTGGCTCTGCGTCTTGGCTGTCAGACTGGGGGAGGTGTGAAGACGGTTGCTGGGCAGTGCCACGGCTTTCTGGGGTGGAGGGGGCTTCAAAGCCTTCTTAAAGCACTTGGGGCTTGGATGTTGGGTGAAGGTGTTGGTTGCGGAGGAGGACTGTGGGCTGGGAGAGGCACCAGCTGATGGTTCCCCAGGCTGGAGGCTAAGCAGTACCCAGGCGCCGGGAAGTGGACTGGAGGTATCCAAGGCCTGTACGAGCAGCCCATCTGAGCAACCGGTGGTGGCTCAGAACTTCCTGGCTCTTCCAGAGGGGGGTGGCCTAGATTTGGGGGAATAAATCCCCAAATGGAGTCTGCTCCAGAACACTCCAGAAGCCTGCACCCTGGGAGACCTGACAGCCCCTGTTTGCTCCAGCCCTGTGTATTAGGCAACCCTGGGTTGGGAGTCTGGTCCCGAGACAGTCCCATCTGGCAGCTGTGGACATAGGACCCCCTCAGCCCCCACCCACTTCCCTGACCCCTGATCCTGCCTCAGTCCTGCTGCCTTCCCCAGCGGGCTGGCACCCTGGGCCTCCCACCCCGGAAGGGTGGTCTGCAGCCCTCTGCCCCGGGCCCCAGTTCCGCACCCTGAAGCCCTCACCCCGTCCAGGGCCCGACTGACCAGCCTTTTCTATTGTTTTTTCTCCAGGGCCGTGCAGGCCTGCCCAGCTGCCAGCGGTGGCCCCCATAGCTGCCTCCTCCTCCCACCCTCACACATCCGTGATCACTTCTCCGCTGCGCGCCCTGGGCGCTCTGCCGCCCTGCTTCCCCCTGCCGTGCTGCAGCGCGCGCCCTGTCTCGGGTGACGGGACTCAGGGTGAGGGTCAGACGGAGGCTCCCTTTGGATGCCAGTGTCAGTTGTCAGGTAACCTACGGCCGCGGTGGGGGGCGGGCTCCTGGGGATGGCGGGTACGCCCTGGGCTGAGCCAGCAGCTGCCTCTCCCAGGCGGGCTGGGCAAGGTGGGGACCCCGGGGAAATGTGCGACCTGTACCCCAGAAGGCATTTTGGGGAGATGCCGGGGAAGTGGTGAAGAATGTCAGCAGAACTGTGCGCTGGTGCCCTGGTCCCCGTCTGTGCCCTGGTCCCCGTTGGTCAGGAGGCCTTCCCCAGGCCCCCACCCCCTCTGAGAGTCTCCTCTCAGAATGCATTCCCCCAACCTCCCAATTTCATCTCTTTGGGCTGTTTAGCTAAAGTTTAATTGGATAACGCTTAACATCTGAGGTTTTCTTCTGCCCTCGCCACTGCCACCCTCCTCCCCCGCCCCAGCCATCACCCCCCACCCCCAAAGCACAGCTAGAATGGATTCCTTGGTTTCTGTGTACATCACTGGAGCCGTCCAAAATGCTGAGTTTCTTTTGCGAGAATGTGTTGCCCATTAACTTTGAGGAAAAAAAGGTCTCTCTGAAGGAGGTTTTTAGCATCGGCTCTGGGAGGGAGTGAAGCTTTGTGGGGGAGCATGTGGGGGAGGGGCAGGGGGTGGTGCTGAGCATCTGTGGTGTGCCCGGCTCCAGGTCGGTGTGGTTGCCCATTACACAGATGGGCGGGCAGGGCAGTGCGGAGGCACCACCTGTTGGTCTCCCTTACATCCCTTCTGTCTCCCCAGGCAAAACCCAAACTCTTGTTCCAGCCTGGGGTCCCTGGAATGTGCAGGCGGGGACCTTGCATCCCAGCCTCTCCTGCCTGGAGTCTTGGCAGGGACTGAGGCAGAAAACACTGAGGCCACAGGAGCCGGGATGTTAATATGGACACTGGGGGTGTGGAGAGCACCCCGCGGTCTGGTTTCCAGGCGGGGGAGCAGGGGCCAGGAAAGCAGAGGGTGGGTGCATAGCCAGGGGAGGTTCTGTTTGTCCCTGCTTTGTCACCATGCACGTTGCAGGCTTTTTCTCGACCTCGGTTGTGAAAGAAAAACGATTTTTATGAGGCAGGTTTTACTTTTCATTGAAGCTGTCCCAGGGGGTGGCCCCCACTGGAGCCACAGCTCTGCAGAGGGCCACAGGCAGCTCAGCTCAGGATCAAGAGCTCCCTGAGCCTTCCTGCTGGCGGAGTGCCCTGCTGCTTTCAGCACCCCTTGCTATAACAGGGTGACGTCGTAGGCACTGGGCTTATGTCTTGAATGCACAAAGCAAAGACTCAATCACCCGAAGAAGCCAGCTCCATGACTCGGGCTGCCCTGGGGCCCAGGGTGACTGAGGCCCCCGTCCCAGCTCTGCAGGTCTGTGCTGTGATCCCTGCTTGCTGAGCGCGGGGTGCCTGCTCCATCTGGGTGGCTGCCCTGCCCTCATGGCTTCCTGTAATCAGTGCTGCAGCCCTCAGCCGCTACTCTGGGGGCCGCACTATCAAAGATCAGCCTGAGTGTTTATGACCGGACTCAGTCTGTGGTGCAGGAACATGATCTCCCTGGCAGTAGAGTGCCTGGGACTTTGCTTAACCCTCTCAGGGCTCCGGCTCTGCTTAGAAGCCATGGTGCTGAGCGAGAGCTGTGACGTCCCCATTTTACAGATGGCCAAGCAAAGGCTCGGGGAGGGTGAGTGGCTGGGCCCGCGTTGTGGAACCTGGGATTTGTGGTCAGGATGCCTCCTGACAAGGCCAGCCCTCTTCCCGCTGAGCCACGTGCCTCTGCCTACATCCAGGGGAGGTGCTCACACAGTCACTCTCAGCCATGGTGCCACCGGCTTCCTTGTTGAAACTGTGGATTGAGGGCCTACTGTGTGCTGCTTTGTGCTACGCATTTTGTGTGCAATCTTGAGTTTAATCTTCATAGCCACCTTAGGAGGTAGGTTTACTGTCCCTCCTTTACAGATGAGAAAATGAGGCTCAGAGATGTGAAGTCTCACAATTCACATTCGTGTATTCGTTCGTTTGTTCATTCATTGCTCCACTCAACACTGTTTCTTGGGCACCGAGTTTACAGGCTCTGTGCAAACCACAGTGCAGTCAAGCACGGCAGGTCCCTGCCCTCCTGTGGCTTGCAGTCTGGTGGGAGGGGGTGGGGGTGGTGGAGTGGGAATGGGGACCCGCAGGGAGGATGCTTCGAAGGGGATGGAAGAACAGAGGTGGCGTGTGGTGGCGGACTGCTCATCCTCCACCTGCTTCATCCTTGGCGTTGGCTCACCCAACTTAGAGTCCTCCTTGGATTTTAGACCTTGATGCCACGAGGGCTCAGCACCCGTGAGCAGCCCCTACGCTTGCCAGCAGCGCCGGGGAGGGGAGCACGGCAGGGCAGTGTCTGTCTCTGGGGTCCTGGGCACCTCTCCTCCTTGCCTCCTTGGGGGCCAGCTCTTGGCCTCCGATACTCTGCCTGGATTCCTAGCACTGATCTCGTCCTCGTTGGGTCGCAGGAATTAGACTCCGCCAGGTTGCGCCATCATATTTTCAGATCAATTTCGGTACCTGAAATATCCTATTCCAGTGGTTTTTGTCCCTTTGTGGCTTCTGTCCCTGGCACTGGGCTGTTTGCTTAAGTGTTTTTAGTGCCTATTTAATTAGTAGTTGGAATGGAGTCATTAAATTCCCAGTAACCCGTTAGGAAGAAGCAGTCCTCTGTAAAGATGGAAAGCGGCTGCTGTCCGTACTTTGTTTTGTCCCTTTTTGGATCAGGGTGCACTGAACCTATCTTTTCAAATTAATCTGGAAAACCCCAGTGTAACCGTGTTTCACACAGGTTAATTGCATGCTGGGGAACGCATTCGAGGTTACTTATAGAAGGATGCGATTTTATGGGGAAGAAGACCACACAGGAAAGGGTGTTTGTGTTCCTTTCCGGATGGCAGTATCCCAAACACCGGCTCCCAGGACCCCGACCCCAGATCTCCTTCTAACGGTCACAGTAGGAAGGAAGGTCTGGGGAGTCCCCTTTACTTTTTTTTTTTTTTTTGACTCTTTTGAAAGAGTGAGGGGCTTTGGGTCTGGATGTTCCTGGAAACTGAAGTTCCTTCCCTGAGAAATTCCATGTAGGAATGTCTCCGAGGTACTGATGGAGTCAAAAGGCTGGGGTGGGGCTGTGGTCCTGGCTCTTACCCCATGTGGCCAGTGACCTTGAATAAGTCATTTCCCTTGTCTGGACCCGTCTCCCCTTCTATAAAAATAAATATACACATATACACACAGGTGTACATATGGTACATATGTAATATGCACACACACACACGTATATATGGTACACATGTAATATTTAAATACCAGGCTCCTCCTACTGACCTCTAAAACAGATCACATCGATGAGTTTCGATTACTGAGATGCTGTGGATATCTGGGTACAGGACTTGGCTAGGGTTCCCAGGGCAGGGGTGGGGCATTCAGAGAACAGTTTGAAAACCATCGGTCTTTGGAACCCCTGAACGCTTCCCTGTTCTGAGGTTTTCGTGATGGGGAGGCAGAGTACCAGAATGCAGAGTGAAGGCTGCTTTTCCCTGTAGGGCTGTGTGACCTCGGACAAGTCATTTCCAGCCTCGTCCTCAGTTGCCCCACCAACTGGGGGTAAAATGAGGGTAATTGAAGGATTGTTCTGAGGATTGAATGAGGTCATACACACTTGGTGCTGGGAACAATGCCTCTTGCTGAGCGAGCCTTCCAGATGTTCTGATTTATGCGGGAGCAGGATGGGTATCACAACCTCACATCCTTACCTGCCCAGCGCCTTGTGGACTCCTGCTTCAAGCTGGATCCCCACTTTCTATTCTTAAAGGCATTTAGCCTCTTGGCTGGCTCAGATCATGTACTCTCAGCATTGGGAGGTGGAAGAGGAACCTAGAAACTTCATTGCATATTTAAAAGCCGCAAATGGTCATCAGTCACAATGATTAATACATGTGCTTGGTGAAGTTCAAGGTCTCAAGCAAGAACACACAAGATCCCGGCTCAGGAAAGTGGAAATGTTTGGATTTAATAGAAGGAGTCGGTTGCAGTCATTAGTATATGCTGAAATCACAGGGCAATCTTGTAAAGTTAAATTCAATTTACTTTTCTACTGAAATTGTGCTTGCTGTGTTATTTAACTAGTCTGGGGTTTCTTGGCATGGGTTAAAGGGACAGTAAAGATAAAAGAATACCTGTAAGTAAATAGTAGGGTTTAACAGTGGAATCTTGTCGTTTTCTCCTCCTTCAATTATATCCCAGTGTTCATTTTGTGTTGGTTGTTATAACCAGAGCCTTCCAATGAGATGCTGTGGATTAGGCCACCCTAGCTGTGGAAGCTTGATGCAATTAATACAGTCTGTCTGGAAAGTGGCCTTATTTCTGGAAGTTTTATGTTAATGATATGGTCTGTGCTTTGCACATTTCGTAGCAGAACAAGAAGCAGGCTGTAGTTTCATTTTGGACTGGGTTTGATTAACACCGGAGGATCAGTGGGCAGCCAAAGGGTGATGTGGACTGAGATGACTGCGCTGCCAGGCCCCCGCTGGCGCACCACCTCCATTCGGGCGCAGGGGGTGCAGAGGCGCCCCGGCTGGGCACGGGGGCCTCCATGGAGACCTTGGAGGGAGGGGTGAGTATGGGGTGACGGAGAGGAGAAGTGAGTGTGGGTGAGCGTGTGCGGACAGAAGCACTCCCATCAGGGAAGGTTCCAGGCACGCCCCTGACATTCTCCATTCTCTTTGCACAGTCGCGTTTGTGGTGGGGTCTTTCTGGACTCACCAGGTCCCAGGGGCAATGAGGGTTGGCTCACTTTGGAGAAAGGCTCTCAGGGGAGTTATTAAAAATTTAAAGAGTCATCTGTATGCCCTGCACTGATGTCTCCATCACTGAAGGGGCTGGCAGTCTAGCATGTTCAGCCTGTCGGCGGTTCCTGGAGTCTACTCTGGTGTCTGCCGGTTTCTCGGGATCACACCGCTGCAGAGGCTGCCCTTGACCTCCTGCCTTCAGAACCCAGACACTTCCTCCTGTCATTGGAGGAAGACCAGGAGAAGCCCCGGAGGCTGCAAGGCCCCCAGGACAGAGGAAGCTGCCTCTCCAGGCTGGAGGACGTGGCCGAGGGCAGCAGGGCTTGGGTGGGCTCCAGAGAAGTCCTCTGTCCGAGGGAGCTGTAAAGTCACAGCTCTTCTGGCACCCCCGGGCACCAGATGAACTGGGGATGGCGAGGGGAGACCAGAAGGAGTTCAGAGCTGCTCCGTGGGGGGCAGGGGCACCTACCTGCGTGACTGTCCTTAGATAAAAGGGGGTCCCAGCCGTGTCCCAGCGCGGAGACCACTGCCGCCTCGTCAGACTTGGCTTCACTCTCCCAGCCGGCCCTTCAGACGTTCCGAAGGCAGAGCTAAATCAAAGAATTCTGTTCAAATCTGCACAAGATGTTGCTGTTTTTCTGCTCTGACAGGAGAGGCATTTGGAAGTGCAGTTCCTTTTTCTTTCTTTCTTTTCTTTTCTTTTCTTTTTTTTTTTTTTTTTTAATAGCTGTCTTAAAAAGGAGTTTGGCTGTTTAGCACAGCTGGTGCTCATTACATTATGCACTGGCAATAAAATAGCATGTGTAATTAATTTTTAATGCAGCACTGGATGCAGTGCTCTAAAGCAGTTAGTGGATGTGAAGAACCAGCCCTGGCCACCGACATCAGAGATCTCGGAGCAGGGCGGCCACGGCCTGCAGCTTGAAAGGGAGTCTGAAAGCGGCAGAGGAGGCGGGGCGCCCTCTGCATGGATGGGACGGTCCAGAAGTGTGCCTGCCTCAGATGGCCTGAAGCCTCGCGTTGCTGTTGAACGGGCTGGGATCGGGGGTCCTGACCGATCACCTTGCCCTTCCTTTTTATCATCTAGATGGGGACACTGAGGGAGAGAGTGCGGAAGAGGCCGCCGGAGCTGGCTCGCTCTGCGTCCCTCAGGCCTTGCGCACTAGCCTACACCGCCCCTCTAGACTTCACGTTGAAAACGGGAAAAGGAAATTCATGCTCTTGTTGAAGCCACATGAAACAGGCAGTTAGATTTGGCAACAGGTAGCTTTTTTGCTTTGAGGAGCCCTGCCCTTGGCCTCTTGGACCCCCCGTTTTGCCCTCTGCAGTTGGGACATGCCTCCGTGTGATGGGTCCTAGGTGTGACATGTCCTGTGGTTGTGCTTTGATCACTGGCTGCCCATCTCTTCTCAGGCATCTCTTCTATGGTGTGGATTAAGGCTTGAAATTAAAAGCCATTGTGGACATCTGTTGGCGGAAGAGCAGCAGGCATTGTGGGTAGCTCCGGGGGGGACCATGCTTGGTCCTTGTTCTCAAGGTGCATGGGTGTGAATAGGTGACTGTGGTCTATCCACTTCCTTTCTGCAGGCCTCAGTTTCCTCACCTGGGAAATGGGGACAGTAGAAGAACCCGATCTTCATCCCTGCCCTGGAGGGTCCCTTGAATGGCCTCCATCCTGAGTGGCCACAGTTGATCGCCAGCACATGGGGAAGCAGAGGCAAAGAGAAGCGAGGGGCAGGCGAGCGAAGGCTGGGCTGTTGAGAAGCCCTGGGTACTGTGTACACAATGATGACTTGGTTGCTGTCTCTGAAAGTCTCCTGCCTGGGAAGTCTCCTTAGTGTCAATGACGGAGGAGGAAGGCCCCCCTCCATCACTGCTTCTAAGACGGGCCGCCATCTGCCAGCACCGTCCTAGCCGTGTTGAATCCCTCGTTCAGGCACCCATCCTCCTAACACCTGCAGGGAAAGGCAGCCGCCCTCTTATTGCTCATGAGGATACCTGGGCACCGAAAGGCCAAGCAACACGCCATGGGCCACACAACACACAAGCAGCAGAACTGAGATTGGAGCTTGGGTCTGGCTGGCCCTGAAGTTGTCTTCTCAGCTCTCCCTTCCGGCTCCGCGTTGGGCTGCTTGGCGGTTGAAATATGGAAAACCAGACCACATTAGGCCATGGTCCTGGGAGGGTCCCCGTATCTTGCTTCATTCACTGGTCATGCTGGTGGTGCCTGATCTGGGCTCGATGCAGGGATCCAGAAAGGGGCTCCCTGGGGGGGTCTCTGCCCTAGAGGAGCTCACGGCGGTGGGGGTGCACAGAGAATGTGAGGGACATGTCCCATGATTCCTTTCTCTGCTTAAAGAAATGAAACACCTGGCTGTGGGAGCTGGGGGGCCCCCACTGAGTTCTCCTGATGGAGGAGGTGAGGCTGGCGGTGGGGACAGGCTTCTTCTGGGGCGTGGGGCAGTGACAGATGTGGGTGTGGCGTCTGCCAGGAGGGGCCCCGCTGACCCGATGAGCCTCCCAGAGCCCCGGCTGGCCCCCAAGGGGTCTGACTTGTGAGTGATTTACGGGGACACTGACCACCAGGGGGATGTTTTGACACTGAAGGAGAGGCCTGGACGTGGGACGACTTTCTCATCCCATTTACCCTCATACGGGATTTCTGGGGTCTGGTTGGGAGTCATGGACTCAGCAACCAGTCCCACTCCAGCCTGTACCAGGTCGACTTATATCCCCCTCTGGGTCTTCCCAGTGCCTGGCGGGCCGGGTCCTGTCGGTGCTCAGGAGGTGCCGGTGGGCGATGAAGACCCGGGGAAGGCGTGCTCGTGTCTGGCGAGCAAGCAGGAGGAACGCAGAGGCTGCGTTAGTGACCTCCTCCTCTTCGTACTCAGGTCCCTAGAAGCAATTTCTCCGCGCTCAGGAGAAACCGACGTTCGTTGTCCTTACAGCTGGAGGTGGTGGTCTTTGTTGCTTTTTCTGTCGGAGGGAACAAAATGTACTTGACTTTTCAAACCGGAGGACCGGGCGGGGCGGAGGGGCTGTGAAATGTACATATTTCACAATCAAACCCAAAGAGTCTAAACCATGAAATAAAGTTTATCCAAACATAATCAGGGCTGGCCAATTTAATCCAGAAAGCAGTGGGAAGAAACCCTTGGCGGGCCGGGGTCCCTCTGTGTGGGGTTCTGCCGCCAGCATCATACCTGTGGGGAATTGTAGCCTCCCACCCCTCCTCCGCTGCTCTTTGGGCATTATCTAATAATAACCGAGTGCCTCGGGGTTTGGCGTGTGCCCACGGCGTGTGGTCAGGGTGGCAGGATGCAGCCACTGCGATTTCCTCTCCCATCAGGGTCCTGACACTTGGCAGTGGGGCCGCCAGGTCATGGCCAGGTCACCATTTCTGTGTCCCTACTGTGCATCAAACTCTCTGCAGGGGCCTTCCCAGACATTTAAGCTCTCCAGCAGCTTCTCCCTTAGGAAGGTCACCTGTTCTGTGGCTCACCGTCGAGGAGACCGGGACCAGAGAGGCGACGTGACTTGTCTGAAGTCGCATGGCTGGTAGACGGCAGAGGTGGGATTTGAGCCCAGGTCTCCTTGGGTCTGGGGGCCACAGCCTGCTCCTCTCCTTGCTTTCTGGTTCCCAGGCTGCCCAGCCGCGGGCCCTCTGCCTGGCAGGCGTGAGGGAGAGGAGCGAGGTAATGAATCAGGGAGCTGCTCGGGGCTGGCCTGAGCCCTGGGTAATGAGAACGCCCGTGTTTTATGATTTCAGCAGAAGGGATCAGAGGGCTCGGGGCTTCTCCAAGGAGGTTAATGCAAAAACGGAGCCCCTATCTGCAGAGACAGGGGCAGTTGGAATCTTTTCATAAATCCAGACATTTTTAATTACTGCCTTTGTTAATAAGAGGTGAGGAGTGGCTTAGGGGGACGAGGTCCCCGGGCGCCTGAGTCTGCCTTGGAGCTGTGTTTAACCACTCCTTTCTGCTGCAGGCCCCCGCTTCTCGGACTTCCTTGTACTGTAGTAACAAGCGCCTCGTTTTATTATTCTTGATTTACTAGCAGGAGGACCCGTCGCGTGAGGGCCCACTATGTGCACGTCTTCTATGTGTGCTCCCCACCAATTCTTTCTCACAGTGATGTAAGGATATGTGTGTTGGAATTTTTTTTTTATTATGGTAAACTACACAGGACATCGTTAATCATTTTTAGAGGCTTTAAGTCCATTCACATTGTTCTGCTACTGTCACCACCATCCATCTCCAGAACTTTTTTGTCATCCCAAATGGAAACACTGTCCCTGTTAATCCCTAACTCCCCAGCCCACAACCACCATTCTGCCTCCTATCTCTATGAGTTTGACCACGTGGGCAATCTCATAGGAGGTGAGTCGTGCAAGACTGGTCTTTTTTTGTGTCTGGCTTATTTCACTCGGCATAACGTCCTCAAGGTTCATCCATGTTACGGTATGTGTCTGATTGCCTTCCGTTTTAAGCTTGAGTGATATACAGCGTATGGAGGGCCCACACTTCATCCTTTCATCCTGTGGTGGACAGTGGTTGTTTCCACCGTTGGGCTCCTGGGACGATGCTGCTGTGAACACGGGTGTACGCATACCGGTTCGAGAACCTGCCTTCAGTCCTTTTGGGTGAATTCCCAGGGTGGAGCTGCTGGATCACATGGTGATTTTGTATTTAACTCATTGATGAACCGTCCGCCTCTCTCCCACTGTGTCTGCACTGTTTTACATTCCCACCAGCAGTGCTCAAGGGGCCCTGTTTCTCCAACCTCCTACCTGACCGTTGGAGTTTATAGATGAGGACCCTGAGTCTCAGGGATGTGGACACCAACTGGCCCAAGTTATGTGGTTAATAAGCCTGAAAGCCTGGGATGGACTTGGCCCCTGCCAACTCCAGGCTCGGTGATGTGGCCATGGTTACAGGTCGGTGCCTTCGGTACTGTTCCTTGGAGGGGCTCTGACATCGGTTCTCTTGTGAACGCTTCCCTGTCTCCCAGGATGCTGGTTTTCAGCAGTCAGCTAAACATTTTGTTAGCTTAAGTTGCGGGAAGAAAATTCTGCAAGTGGGCAGTTTTCACTTTCCTTTCTGCTGTGTCTTCCACGTGTTGATTTGGGTTGGGTTCAGCAGAAAGAGTGTGTAAGTAGTGTGGGGACACTCGGGGGGCAAGGTAGAGCTGGCTGGTGTCCTGGGAAACGTGCTGCCCCTCTCTGAGCCTCTCCTGTCTGCTGGGGGTCATTGCCCAGCCTTGCTTCCCCGGCTGGGCTGGGAGCAGTTGGAGAGGGGGCATCCTGAGTCGACCTACAGGGCGACTTCCTGGGTCTGCCATGCGGATGTGGTGGCCTTGGGTCTTTTGTGAAAGGGGACATCGTGGGGCTGTAGTGAGGATAATCATGTGGTGCTATGATTTCTCTCTGTTGCCCTGTGTTTGTGACCTTGGGTTGCCTTAGCAAATGACCACAGGCTGGGTCATTTGCTGTGACCCAAACAGCAGAAATTGGTTATCTAAAGTTTCTGGAGGCCACAAGTCCAAAAGGAAGGTGTCAGCAGGGCTGCACTCCTCCTGAAGGGGAGACTCTGCTCCTGGCCTCTTCCAGCTTCTGGTGGCTGCAGGTGTTCCTTGGCTTGTGGCCACATCCTTCCCATCTCTGTCTCTAGGGTCATGTTGCTGCCTTCTTGGGGTCTGTCTTCTCTCCTGGACAATTAAAATTAAAAGGACAATTGTCACTGGATTGAGAGCCCACCCAGATGATCCAGAAGGATGTCATCTCAGATCCTGAACTTAATAATGTCTGCAGTGAACTTTTTCCCCAATAAGGTCACAGTCACAGGTTCTAAGGGTTTGATTACGGACCTTTCATTTTAAAGGGGGCTGCCATTCAACCCACGACATACCCCTCACTGGATTGTGAGCCCCTCCAGGGCAAGGAACCCCAATTTGGTGCCCTCTGTGAACTCCCGAGGTCTAGGACAGCTTCAGGCGCATGTGGAGCATCCCCAAAATGTATGATGGGTTGAACTTGGACTGGTCTCGGGGATGATCGCATGTTCCTTTCCTTGGGAATTCGGCAACTCTCAGACGCTGTCCCTCTGGCCAGCCCTCAGACCTCACAGATTATGGAAGGTTGTGTGGCCTGCCCTGTGCCAAGTGAGAACACAGTTATTGATGGGGGAAGGGGGTGGCTTTAAAGAAAAGTCTGCAGTGATTATTATGAGGAAAAAATGAGTAGAGTTGAAGAGAAGCTAAAAATAGCTGGACACAGACTTGCCTATAATCTATTTTTTTAAGAAAATAGAATTATTTTGGTAAACAGGCTCTGAGAAGCCAGGAATATTTTTAGTCCGCATCTCCTACGATGCTGTGCCACTTTTCAGGAAGAGCGGTCCACTGGGGTGTGATGTCGCCAAGTCAGGCTGCAGGGGCCCGTGGAGCAGGGTGGGGACGGGCAGGTCGGAGGGTCAGGAGCCCGGTCCTGGACCCCGTTTTGTTGTGGGTGTCTTGACTGGGAGGACAGTCCTTGGGTGGCCTGACTGTGGCCGCGCCTGGTCCATTGGGAGGACTGACACTGGTTTAGCTCCGGGACCAGGAGGGTCAGGGGTTCCCTCTGGGCAAGGCTGACCCGCCCCACCGTCCTGTGATATGGGGCTGAGTGGACCTGCAAGAAATAACCAAGACTGGAGGGAGAACATTCCATGGCTTTTTCATTTGGAGCCAAATATTGCCTCATGTAATTTTCTCCCTCATTTTTCCCATTGCCTCTGCCAGGGTCCTTGGGCCTGGCACCGACCCTATAATGAAAGGGCCTGTGTGTTTGTGCATTAATATGTAAGTGTATATTTGTGCGTCTGTGCTTATGTGTATATGGATGTATGTGCAGGTGTTTGTGTGTGTATTTGTATGTATGTGTGAGTGTAGGTGACTGGGTGTGTGTGTTTATATGTGTTTGTATGTGTGTATGTATGTGCATGTGTGCATGTGAGTTTGTGTGTGCATGCACGTGTGTGGGGGTTGGCGCGGGGGCACTATCTGCACAGAACAGGGCCCCCCTCGTCGCCCCCCCCGCCCACCGTGCGTCCAGTGCCGGGTGTTCACGGTGGAGACACTTCTGATTGTTTTTCCCCCTGAACTCTGCAGTTCTCCCTGGCTGCAGCATGTGCCAGCATGTTTCAGCACCAAGGCGCCGGGGCCTTTGTGGGCAGGTCACCCTCTGGGGATGAATTCGCCTTCTCATTACCTTCTGGGGGAGACCCCGTCCCCTGCCCCACCCCGATCTCGGGGAGCCTGCAGTTCTCAGTGCTGGAAAATGGGGCCAGTCCTGGGGGCTGTGCCGGGGGGACGCCAGCCTTGGGCGTGAACGGCTATGTTCAGGGGCACTTTGCTTAACGCTTATGATGGGCTCCATCCTCAATACCCCTCACCCCAACTCTGCGAGGAAGGCACTATTCTCCCCATTTTACAGATAAGGAAATTGAGGTAGTCTGCCTTCAGAACCCTTAACCGCTTGATTAGGCTTTAGAACCTCCCCTGATGTGCTCTCCCGCCTTCAGCCGCAGCAGTTCTGTGGAAGGTGGGGAGTAGTAGCAGGGATTACTGTACTATTTTTATTGTTGGTATAACCACAGTCCTCACCACTGCTGTTTCCCTGGCGGGAGGTATTCAGGCGTCCACATGGCTTTTCCCTCTGTGGCCGAGTCCCGCCTCCTGACGCCTCTGGTTTTCCTGGGGCCGTTTCCCTCCTTCCAACCCGATGGGCATCCTTACCTTCATCCCTCGACCGCACCGTCGTCTTCCCCTCCCTTCCGGGTTTGTGTGCGTTTGACGTCAGATAGCCTTTCTCCTCTAATTGAGATAATGAACCCAGTATTTCCAGAACCGCTGTGCTGAACGTCAAGTGCAAAGTGATGGTTTTCATTTGTTCTCTCTCTCTCTCTCTCTCTCTCTCTCTCGCTCTCTCGCTCTCTCGCTCTTCGTATGCGCCTCTTTAAGGAGCGATTGGCTGAAAGCAAACAGCTAATAACCTATGGATTTATGGAGCCAGCGCGAGCCGGCTTAATAAGCTTTTATACCTGGAACCAGCAGCGTTCTGTCCCTTTAAGTTGAAACTCCAACTTGCTTGGTATTTTACAGCGCCTGGTTTCATTTATGCTAGAGCCAGACTCACTATGTGAGAGCCGTCCGCATGCTGGAATTAGTCTTAAGCTTGCTTCTGTGGCGTTGCCAAATTCCATGTTTGTGTTTTATTTAGAATTCTTTTCACGGCCAGCCGATTCTGTTCCGGCACACACAGGCGCTGTTGCGCCCCACGGAGAAAATAAGCAAGCTTGCGTTTTCTTTGGCAGGGGCCGTGGCCACAATAGACTGCGGTCTCCGAAACATTTTTTAAAAGCTATTTTAACCCATAACAGATGCATAAAGTCGGCACAGGCATGCCAGTTTTCTTAGTTTTAATTAAAAAATAATTACAGCCTAATGGGATGTAAGTGACACATTTGGATGAATGGTGGGTGACATTATCTTCAACTTATAAATGAGTGCCTCTCCCTTGGCCGGAGCAGAGGTGGGAGAGAGTTGGGGAGGGCACCTGGGTGTCTGTTCTCCATTGCAGGGTTGGGGTGGGGGTGGCGAGGCACCGTCCTGGTCACTGTTGGGTCCAGTGGAAGCCTTTGTGAAGGGTGTGCAGCACTTAGAAGGGACTTCCCGCTGTGGCTGGCCAGGTAACAGCTGCCAGGATGTGGCGATGAGCATCTGAGGGTTGGTGGTATCTTGGAACATCCACTCTCCAGGCGTGCTTGATGGGAAATTGTCACCTGCAGGGCTCTTCAGTGGTGTGATGGTGGTACTTGGGTGCTGTGGCCTCAAGCCAGCACTTGCATCTTGGTCCCTGTGATCCCTGTGCCCCTTCAGGAACTACCCACCAGCTAGAAGCATGTGGGCACTGGGGACCCGTTGAGGGCCATGTAGGTAAGAAGACGCAGCTGGGAAGGTAAAGAGGCAGAAAACCAGTGGCTTGCCAGGTACTGCAGCATGCGAGAACTCTGCACCCCAGATGCTCAACTTGGGTTCAGTTTTTATGTAAAGCTCGACGCTCATTGGAATCTGGAGTGGAGTGGGGTGGTCTGGGGAGTCCCTGGGAGGCAGGGGCTCTGTGGGGACTCAGCGCAGGGACGTGGATGTGTGCACACGGACTGTGCCAGGAGGGAGGGGTTTGGGGACGGACAGGCGTTTCTGGAACTTCCGTGATGTCTCATCATGGAGGTAGGGGCTCTTACCTCCACTAATTATGCAGCTAGTGGGTGGGGACAGGTTGTTCCAGCCATTGGCCCCTGACGGGTGTGAGGACTGGGCTCGGGAGGAGGGAGGAGTCAGTGTCCTGGGAGCCAGCTCTCCTGGGAGGAGGATACTGCGGGGTTGGGACGCTGAGACTGTCCCTCTTCAAGAGGCGCTGGGAGCTGCGTCACACGGAGCCTGCGGGGACTGGGAGGAAGATACGTTTGAGTCCTTTGTGCTGCAGGGCAGCCTGTTGTCCTGGCCACACAGCACACCTTGCCAGGGGCTCCTGTGCGGTGTTGCCAGAGCAGTGCCTCTGAGAGGGGACAGGACTGGTAACCACACCAAGTCAGGACCTGCCTGGGTGACCTCAGACCCCGCCCTTTCCCCTGAGACCTTGTGCCATGTCCAGGCCTGTGGAGGACCTACATGGTGGCTGGTAGTAGATTCTGGGTGACGAGGGACAGGCTGGGGGACCTTTATTCTTACTTTCGGGGTGGCAGTACTTACGGTTGTCGGTGGAGTAAAACGAGTGTTTCTTAGACGATGTTTCCCGAAGCCCAGATTCCTCAGAAGTGAAAATTAAGTTCCATAATTAAAACATGAGCCATACCAGCCCGGACGAGAGTCGTTTCGGCGTCCCTCGAATTTTTGGAAGGGAAACATCGCATTCGTGTTAATCCTTTCAACTATTCCTTATTGCTGAATAATCCGCCAGGCTCTTTGCATCGCAGCCCTGTGCGATCTGATTAGAGTCGGGGCTTTGCACGCGGCCCCTGAACGGGAGCAAGCCCACGGCCTTTATCTCCCCTCATGTCTGCAAGTCGCGGGTGGCAGGGCCATGCTGCTTGGCGCTCCGGGGCTGCCTCGGTTCTCGGGCTAATCGGAACCCCTCTGCGAGGTATCGGGGATCTAAGCGCTGCGAGTGATTGATGTCCAGTATGGAAAAGGCTCCATATCTGTCTGCTCGTGTGCACTGGGGGCAGATGGGAGTGGGCTGGAGTGGGCTCCCCACTCTGTGCCTGGCCCTGGCACAGAGTCCCAGGGTCCCCTCTCCCTGGTGGGTTTCCTGCTCAGGTGAGGGTACAGAAGACAGGCTAGATTTTACTCCCTCCAGGAAAACTGGTCTCTAGATTTGGCATATCTTTCCCAGAAGCCTCTGACGTCCAAGTCCTAAACCAAGGCAGGGAGTTGTCACTGAAGAGGGGAGGGGGAGACCCAGAGACTTCTTGTCTGAAGGCCTGAAGGCCATGCATCCTGCTTTGGGGAAGAGCAGCCAAGGTGGGCTGGGGAGGTTGGGGAGTGTGGTGAGGCTGGGGTCAGCCCCTGTCAGCTGTCGTCTCCCACACCCACCGCTCTCACTCTCACCGTGAGCCTAGGCACCCGGCAAGCTGACCTTTGGCCCCAGATGCAGCTTGTAAGGGGCAGGGAGTGGGGGGCGTGTCCTCTGGGAGGTCTCTGCTGGCCGGGGGAAATGCAGGTTTGCACATTGAAGAAATATGAAACTTGAGGCTCTGGAAAATGCGCTATCGGACCAACCTGGAGCTGCATCTCTCTGGCTTTGGATGCACCGCTTGATTTTTTGGAAATTTAGCCTTTTGAGGGTTCCATTTTGCTCTTGCTTCTATTTCAAGATCCCTCAGCCCGCCCACCGCTCAGGTGGCTGCCCCGGTGGGAAGAGAAGTGCTCAGGGATCTGTCTGAGAAAGACAGAAGGTGTTGGGGGTGAGGGAACCAGGGGAAGTCAGCGGCCAGGACAGCAGAGAGCTCTTGGCTTGGCTTCTGATACAGAGTGTGGTTTCTGAGTTTGGAACCATCACACTTTTGGGTGGACATAGGAGAGGGAGAGTAAGAATGGGCAGGGGTTCAAGTTCATTGTCCTCTTTGAGGCTGAAATTTCCGCTCTTTATGAGTAAGAAGACAAAGCTCACGTGGACCATGAGAAGCACAAGCTGGAAAAGCAGTTTGTTTACCCACTAAATCTCCCAGAAAATAAACAACGGTTTAGAACGGAGGGACCCACGGTGGGGGGCTCCAGAGGGTGGGCAAAGTCTGAAGAGAGCCCCTGGGTGGGAGATGGCCAGCACGTCGGAGCCTTTGGACCCCGCGGCAGCAGGCTCGTTTCTGTTAAGGAGGTCTCCCTGGCGAGTGAGGACGATGGACTTGAGTATCCAGAAGGAGGCGTGTGTCGTGTGCCCGCGCACATGTAAGTGGATATGTGGATCCTGTGTGTGCATGCCTGTGTGTATATGTTGGCATGCATGGATGCCTGTGCACGTGTGTGCGTGGACGGTGCTTCCACCCTCCATCCTGAGGACCAGGCTCCGCGGCCAGCGGCTCTGATGCTTTGTGAAGGGTCCAGGGAACAGTGACACATGCACAGGACCAAGAGGAAGTGAGGCACCCAGGTGATGCCCTTGCGTGTGACTGCAGGCTCTCCCGAGAACCCCGGCGCCTTCTCTCCTGGTGCACACTGGCTGCCCAGTGGTGTTTTTGGAGGCGGAGCTGGGCTGGTAAGGACCCCTGCCGGGGAGGCGCCAGGCCTGGGCTTTCCCTGGCTCTGCCCCTTCTCAACTGGGTGACCGTGGCCCTCCACCTCTGTCTTGGAGCCAGGGTTTCCGCACTCACTGGATGGAGGTGATGGCGTTACCTGCATTCTAGGGCGTGTCCGGTGCTATCTTCGGGCCTGGCACGTGGAAGGCCCCAGCAAGGGGACCTGCACGGATTGCCCTGTGACGATAGTGGTTATCGTCGGTAGAGGGAAGGTGTCTTTTCCACGGCGACCCAGGCTGCGTGCAGCTGAGCTGAGGGGCTGGTGGTGAAGGCTGGGTCCCTGCCTCAGGGTCCTCCTGCATGCTAGGTGCCCAAGGCCCTTAGGCCAGTGTGAGCTGCTCCACGTGGCTGTGGTGCTCACCTGGATGAGGGTTGGGAGCCCCTGCCCTGTGTCGGCTTCCCGATTCCTCTACCTGTGTCTCCTCTTTCTTCAAGTGGCCCTCTGCACCTCCCTATGAACCCAAACCTCAGGATGGTGGTTTCTTGGTCCTCAGGTGTGAGCTGCTTGGGCTCCCTCGGGAGCCTGTTCCAGACCCAGAACAAAGGGGCTGGAGCCAGGGAGGTAGCTAGCTGAGTAGAGAGAGCTATTCTCAGTTATTTCTCCCTGGAGGAAACCTTCGTAGTAAACACCTCCGCAGGCGAGATGGGCTAGAAAACCCATAGCCCTGTGTTTACTGTTGCCGATAAAGCCCAGAGATTTATGGAAATTCTAGGCAACTCTTCTTCCTCCCCTCCCTGGTCTTGGCCATCCTTTTGGACCAGCTGTCCCAGCTCCCCTATTTTCTATAATCCTTGTCACGTTTGTATTTGTTTATTCCTGAAGGAACGGGATGCTGTTGTCCAGAGATGTGTTAGGGTCAGGTGCATACATAGCAGGTGTGCCTTACTGGCCCCCTCTGGTACCCACAGCAGACATCACTAGTCGATCACAGCATCTCTTTCCTTTGGGCCTGGGCACCTCAAGTTGCAGAGCAAGGCAGCCACTACTAATCAATCACACTGGCCCAAAAGGTGAAATTTCATTTCTGTCCTGGCACGACTTTGCTCTGAGGGAATGGTAGGAGATGAGACACCACCTGGCACTGTTTCCTCAGCCCTTGAGGGGAATGTCTGGGGCCTCAGGGGTCTTTCTGGGTCATTGGACAAGTGAGGGGAGTTAGCTAGTTAGGTGGGAGGCCTGGGCTTAAGTGTGACTGTTGTGAAGGTGATGGCTGTCCTGCTGAGGGCTGGCGTGTGCCCGAGCCAGTCCCACCTCTTGGGGCAGACAGCACTGCCCAGTGTTGCAGAGAAGGTCAGCCTTGGCCTGAGGTCATGGACTTGGAGGCAGAGAGGATGGTTGACCTGGCTGGCCAGTTCAACCCCAGGGCTCTCACCTGTCACCTGAGCTACTCTCTTGGCAGTTCTTCCCCAGCCTCTCCCTCCCAGGTGTTTCCCTGGCTTGGCTGCCCTGGCCCAGCCCGCCTGGCCCCCAGGGACCTGTGTTCTCTAGGACCTGGTTGAGCTCACCGTGAGCCCCAGAGAGTGAGCGTGGGACTGGGGCTGCCCACTTCTCTTGTCTGCTTGTTCCAGGGGCCACAGGCAACTCTGCAGGCTGAGGAGGCCCTCGCACTGACCTGGTCCTGGCTTGGGACCTGGCTTGTTCCGTCACATGGTCTCTGTGGTCTCTAGGGGTTTCCACCCCAGAGCCGTGGCTTGCATTTTAGTTGCCTGAGAATTCCCTGCTGATGTCAGTGGAGGCTCTGTGTTTTGATCAACAAAAAGCAGAGTTCTGGAGTCCAAGAGGAATGTGAGCTGAGAGATTGGGGACCCCTGGACCCCATCATTCCCCTTTATCTCCTGAGTCATCATCATGGCTCCCTGAGGGGAGGCGGCCACTCCCATCTTACAGATGGGAAAACTGAGGCTCGAAAAGGCTAGGCTCTCCTAGAGAACCACACGGCTGTGCAGCAGCGGAAGGAGGGTCAGACCAGGTCTCCGAGGCCCCAGCCCTTCTTGCCATGTCTCTCGATGTGTTTGGAGACACGGTGCCTCCTCCTGTGCGGCTGTCTCTGCGCTCTGCCCCAAGGCCTCCTCTGACTCCCTCCCTCCCCCTTTGTGTCCTGGCCCGGCTGCTGTGTAGGGGCCTGTCTGCGTGTCCCCCTCTAGACTGGGCCTTGGCTGAGGCAGGGACCGGGTCTCGTGACCTCTGTGTCTCTGATGTCAGCATCCTGTCTGGCTCACCAAATGAGCCTGATGATGTCTGGGGAAGGGATGGATGGATGGATGGATAACCAGAGTGGGCCTTCCAGCGGGCACATCATCACACTACCCCGCCGTGCCATGGGCCAGCAATGCCTCAAGCAAGTCCAGCGGAATTCTGGGCTGAGGCTCTGCCCCTAGCCTCCCTGGACAGGGTGGAGGCAGCTGGGCGTGTGGCCTCCTGGGCTAGCGTTATTAGGCAGAATCTTGCAGTCGAGCCGAAGGGAGCCTGAAAGCCCCTTTCCAACTGTTAAACGCGGCCCCTTGCTAGGTTTTGCTGGGTTAGTCTCCCTGTCTGCCGCGCGAAGGAGCGGCCCTTTTATGACTTCCGCACTTCGGGAGCCTCGAGAAAGAGGGTGTGAGTACCAGGGCCGGCCAGCAGCCGGTGGGAGCAACTGCCTCACAAACTCGAGCAAATGACGTGGTGATCAGCGAGGTGGCGGCCCTGGAGACGCTGCCTCTGTGGGGGCGGGCCCCTGTCCACACCTGGAATCCAGGGCCCAGTGAAGCCCCAGGGCCTGTGCCTCACACCCCGGCGCCACCAGGCTTTTCTGCCAGGGGAGGAGCAGCGGCAGGCCTGGCTGAGCTCAGGTTCAAACTGTGCTGCTCAGGAGGTTAAGGGACTAGATCCTTCAGCGCTTGCTTCTAAACGTCAGGGCTCTCAGGGATGTCCCGGGGAATGTAAGCTCCTCACTGCGGCCTGCACGGCCTCCGGGGCTCTCTGGACTCACCTCCCAGTCCATCACCCCAGCCAGATCGCCCGTCGGAGCTTCTGCTGATGGAGTGCCCTCTCTGTGCCAGGCCGGCGGGCACGCCTGTGATCTCAGGTCCTCTGAAGGATGCTGCTGTGATGTTGGTGCATCTGTGGCCAGTTCAGGGTCGCCCAGCCCACACGCGGCTGGTTTCCAGGTGGAGCTGTGGGACATCTCCAGGTGGCAGCTGCAGGCCAGAACCCTGACGTTTTGGGCTGGTCGTGGTGGCTGAGCTTGGCCTCCAGGGCTCTCCTGGGCCCTAGGTACCTCTGCCCTTTGGTCTGGCCAGACTCTG
This sequence comes from Camelus bactrianus, assembly GCF_048773025.1. Classification (NCBI taxonomy): domain Eukaryota; kingdom Metazoa; phylum Chordata; class Mammalia; order Artiodactyla; family Camelidae; genus Camelus; species Camelus bactrianus. Next base: position 5,553,738 of record NC_133544.1, read on the forward strand.
CCCAGCAAGCCCCTCAGTTACTCGGGCAGCATGTCTGCTCCCAAGGAAGCAGCTCTCTGCGGCATCTCCAGGACCGGCTCCCCCAGGCAGCGCTTAGTACGCACCTCTGCGCTGAGTGCGTTGCATTGCATCCTTCTTACGTGAAACAGGGTCCTCCAGGGCATGGACTGTGCTCTCTGCATTGTGTGTCTGTCTCTGGGTCTCAGCGCCCGATGCAGAGGAGTCTGAGTGACGAGTGTCTTACCCACCAGAAGCAGGTAGGGCACTGGAAGTGACCCAAGTTGAGTGTCCAAAGCTCACCCATGAATGCACAAGCATTCATGCAGGAATTCCCAGTCCAGAGGACTCAGCTGGAGGGAGTTTAAATTGGAAGGGAAGGAATGGGGGGATGGGGGGCCCTTGCCCACGTAAATTCTGAGAGTGGGGTCTGCAAAAGCTTAATCATGATGCAGGGGGACCCCTGAGATAGAGGGTCATCCTGTCCTCATGCTCTTTTTCTCTTTGTTGTTTATACCATTGCTGTTTCCATAATAAGGAAATATAAAGTCTCTTATGTTAAGTAAATCAGTAGCAGAAGCATTAAAATGATGAAACGGGATGAATGATAAAATGAAAGAATGGGAGTCATACATTCAAGGGATGGGAAAGGTTGTTCCAATAACCCATACTACAGGTGAGCACAGAATTTAGCTCTGAGCTTCCTGGCAGCCTTGGCAAAAAGGGAAACATGGTGAATTCTGATTTGCTTATGAAAGAAAGTGTAATGGTTCAGGATAGAGGGATTTTTTTGCCTCACCTTCAAGTCTGGGAGACTTCATCCCCTGGTGTTTTAGATAAAGCAGGGCTTTATCTAAGATAAAGGTCCAGATAGTAAATATTTTAGGCTCTGTGGGTCCAACAGCTTCGTTGCAACACTCACCTCTAACAGTGCAAGGCAGGAGCATCCATGGACCATATGTACTGAATGGGTGTGGCTGTTTTGATAAAACTTTATTTACAACAAACAGCCAGCCAGTTCACGGCCCGTGGTTTGTGGATCTCCCCGGTAAGGAATGGTGACCATGGACCAGAAATGGAGATGGGTCCTCATATTGACCCTGGTAGACAAATGGAGACAAAGCATGAAGTGCAGGGTCTGGTCCTCCTATTCTGAGTCCCACAGACCTCATTCTGTGTCTTTGACCTTGGAGAGAGGGAATCTGGTCAAGGGGGCTATCCCAAAGCCCCAGATTTCAGGTGTTAAGGCTCCCTTCCTGCAAAAACTGCCCCTTCCGGGTTGACCTTGACCGTCCTTTGACAATTTGTCCTGTGAAGGAAAGGTATTTGTAGGAAGGCCTGGGGCTGGCTGTCTGACTCCCCAGTGGTTAAGAACTGAACTGCTCTGGGGAAGAGGTCATTGTGCTGGTATTTTTTTTTTGATTGTTGGGGGCAGTATATGGGAATAGGAAATTTCTGTGAATTCTGCTCATTACCACTTACTTTCAGCTTGCTTATTTACTTAGCCCTGACCTCGTTCCACCAAGGCTGGGAGCAGGGAGAGGACGGCAAAGAGATACTTAATGTTTGAGCTGCTTTTCCTTCTCTGCAAAATGAAAGTTTGTAAAGCTCGCTGGGGGTGGGATCTGGCTTACAGGAGGGGCAGGGGATGGACTTTCCCTTTTCCTTGAATGTTGTCAGAGGTGGGCGGTGCCGCCTTCGGGAAAATCCTTGCATTTTCTCAAACTGGATGAAACGTGAGTGGGGTGACTAGAGTGGGTGGGAGTTCTCCGGGGGCCCAGCTGAGTTAGGGGTGTCCCTGGACGCTCACTTTTAGGGTCTGGAGGACTGCCGGCACACCAGCCTATAGAAATGGCTGAGAATAAAGCACCATCCCCATTACCAACCCCAGAATTCTCTCTCACCTTCCTTCCTAGCGCAGTCCTCCTGTTCCTTCAAGGACCTGTTTTATTTGAATTCCCCCTTCCCACTGCTGTGAAAGGTCGTGTTTCCATTAAGTAACGATCATTTCATCCTCCCTGTTAGAGTAATATAACGTACTGTCGTGGAGGTGCGTCTTCGGAACACCTGCCTGTCGATCGGGGACCTGGCTCACCTGTCCCGTCCCAGGTGCCCCTTGATAGGAGGTTTTGTCACAGCGAGTGGGCTTGGAGTACGGCCCAGGCCAAGCAACTGTGTTCACATTGCTCGTGTGGCCTTATGGTGGGTACGCTCATGGGTTTCTTTAGGTTTTTCACATTTTTCACATTTTTTGAACAAGGGATGCCCATCATGACCACCTTCAGGGACCCAAGATGTTCAGTTTAATCTGAAACATTCCTGCCACCACTTGGGCTCAAGCTGCATGTCTGCCTGAGTTCGGGGAGAGAGGGAAGTTACCTGTGAGGGAGAAGGCTCTGGACTCTTGTCGAGCACAGGTCAGTGCCTGTTCCCAGCTGCCCAGGACTGGCCGCGTGACTGAGGACGCACTGACTGTGGGGTGAGCACCTGGGGGGGGGGGTCCGTGTTGGGCATTGGTAGGACATCTGTGGAGTGATACCGCTTACTGTGAGATGTTGGGGTAAAATGCCAGGGTTGGGGGAGCAAAGTTCAGGGTCCACCACCTGCGTCCCTGCCCCTGCGCCTGGGTACCCCCTGTGCTGTAGGGTGAGATGCCCTCGTCACTGCAGGCGGGAGGTGCTCAGGGTGCCCGGCACAGGCCAGCTGGTGCTTCCAGGGAGCCTCAGCCTCCGCCCGATGCCAGGGAGAACGAGGCCTCTACCCTAGACGCCGGGAAATAGCCGGTCACCGGCGTTCACCACACAGCGTGGGCATGGATTCTGTGTGCAGCAACCACTTGGGACAGTGACCGTCCCCCTTCAGCTGCAGACCCTGTCACCACACCTGAAGCGGCCTTTTCCACTCCAAGGCCAGCTCTGACTGAGTGGGGTCCCAGACAGGGCTGGGCAGAGCCTGAAAGTCTTGGGCAGGGGCCGTGGCCGGCAGACCACAAGGAAGACGCCTTCTCATCTGCAGTGGCCTTGGGAGGACCTAGCCGCACGGAGCCCGGGCCCTCTCCCAAAGGTGGGGCGAGAGGACTGGGGTGGAGGTGCTGGAGAGGGTTTATTAGGCCCCGGGAAGCAGAGGGGGTTGCTTCCCGCTGGGCTGGGCGTAAGGGTGCCCTCAGGTGTGTGTCGCTTTATAACCGCATCCCCCGCCCAGCTCAGAGCCTGGGGACGTCTGCACTGTTTCCGCCCATGGTGGTGGGATTTACAGGCATGGATTTGAGCTGAGTACAGACCCTCTGGTTGGTCCTTGCTCACAAGGCTGCAGGGACGAGAATGGGACTGGTGGGCAGTGGAGCAGCTGCTGCCTTTCTGCTCGGTGACCGGGAACCTCCTTCCCATCTCTGAGCCTCAGTTTCCTCCTCTGGGAAGTTGGAGTTCATTGAGTTCATTTGTGGAAGGGCCCAGCTTGGTACCTGGGCATGCTGGAGGCTTGGAAAAGTCAGCTGCCGTTTGTTTGGTCCAAGTGGGACGTGCTATTGAATGGCCAAGGATGGGGACCACATGGCTCTTGTGTCTCCGTGGACATAGCTTTTCAGTGGCTGCCCCTGCCCAGGTTCACTCGGGCTATGCGGCCCTGGATTCCCAGTGGAGGGCAGGGAGCTGTCTGACCTGACTCCCTCCCCAGCCAAAGACCCGGGCCCAGAGAGGGGAAGGGTCTTGTTCAGGTCACACACTGTTCTGGGCACCAGGAGACAGAGTCAAGGGGTGCAGCTTCTGGAGGACACCAGGTAAAAGGCCAGGGAACAGTGCGGTACATCCAGGGGTCATCAAGGGAGGCCGAGAGCGCTGGAGGGGAGTCTGAGCCAGGACATGAAGGAGGCAAAGACATTCCCCAGTGGGCGTGGACAGTGGGAGGCCACTGGGAGTGACGGAGAACAGGGTATGAGGGAGAAGACTCTTCTGGGCTCTGTGAGTAGCCAGCTTGACATCTGGGGCTAGGACAGGGTGCAGGGGGGGCGGAGCAGGCAGCAGAACAAGATGTGCAGAGGTGCCAGGCTTGGGGGGGGGGGTTCTGCTGTTTCTCCAGGAAGCAGCCCTGTAATGGGAGACCAAGAGCTCCCAGCTGTGTGACCTTGGATGAGTCACTTTACCTCTCTGAATTTTAGGTTGGCATCTATAAACTGGAGGCAGCACCCCAGCAGGAAAGTGATGATGATGGAGATGCTGTCTCATCAGATTGTTGCAAGGCTCAATAAGGATCCAGAGTGAGCGTCCCTAATACATGGGAGGGTTGCCCTGCCACCATTTGTACCCACCCCCAACCACCCAAAACTCCAGTATTTGATGTGTTAATTGCGTGTGACAGCTTTTCAACTACTGATCCGTTTTAAGCAGTTGATGGTCAGTTTGTTTTTTAGGCATTCTTTAAAACGAGCCTTGGTTTGGCTTCCAGGGGTAGAAATCCCTGGCTCGAGTTGCTTTTTCCTCTGTAGAAATATTTGCATGGGCCACCAGCCACTGCTCCTGGGAAATTGGATGCTCTGTGGCATTGATCCTGTCTTTAGGAAAATGCTGGGAGCCTGGAAAGTTGGGTGTTGTGTGTCCACTCTCTGACCTGCCTCGGCGACCAGGCCTCGCTCACTGTGCTGGTCCTGGCTGTGCCTCCTTCCCTGTGTCAGCAGAGTGTGGTCTGGGAGGAGGGAGGCCCCAGGGCTGCCCGAGGTGGCTGGCCGCGAACGAAGAGGCCCGACTCCCCCGGCCAGCCTGTGGACAGCTGGGAGGCTGCTTCGCATTCAGTTTGGATTAGCAAATACTGAGGGAGGTCCGCTCTGTGCCAGGTCTGAGGGAGGGCCCTGCAGGTGACCTGCATACAGGCTCTGCCCTCAGGGAGCTCCCCGTCGGGACTCCCTGCTCCTGATTCCATTCTGAGTTGACCCAGAAGCAGCCATGCCAGCCCCCTGCCCTATGCCAGGGGCGTGTGGCCCTGGTGAGCTGTGGCCCAGGCCTGGAACAGGCATTTACAGGGAAATCCAGAGCCTTGGCCATGATTCTGGCTGGAGGAGGTGGGCCACATAATGTGAGCACAGATGCCCCCTAGCCCAGTGTCTCGGCTTCCCTCCACCTTTCAGAGAGCAGAGCACCCAGGCCTCCAGAGGCCGCATGTTGTGGTCGGAGGGCATCCAGACATGGGTTTCTGAGCCGAGCGCGTGGAGTAGACCCCTGGCCCCGATCGCTGACATGCCCCGGGTCTCGGTCACCACCCACATGCCCTGGCTCTAGCTGTGCAACCCGCCTCTCTGTGCTTGGCACCAGCCCATCTGTGGGCTTTCTGAGCAGGGATGACAAAGCTGCAAATGGGATTTCAGCCCGGCCCCCCTCCCCTGCCCACCGGGGTGGAATCAGCCCTCCCTTCAAGTCTGACCAGGCTGGGGCTCTGAGGCCAGGGAAGTGGGCAGGCTCTCTTCTCCGTGACGTGGACCCCCTCAGCATCCCCGACTTCTAAACACTCACGGGTGGGCCTAACGGGGTTTCACTGCTCACTCGTGCTGTTTGTTAATAAGATTGTTAAGCACACACACACACACACTCACACACACGAGTCTCTGTCCGTGGTGGAATCTGGTGCCTTTAGAAGCAGAGGGATGGAAAGTAAGGGGGAGCTCTTTCACAAGAAATAGACTCGTATCTTGGGATTTGGGGAAACAGAACTGGTGAGGTTTTTTTTTTTTTTTTCCTTCCCAGGCACTCTGTATTATTAAGACACTCTGTCTTATAAGGGATGTTGGATAATTAATCCTGTGTCGAGGCAGCAGCAACAAGCGTTCGAATATATTTAAATAATGAGGGAGCTCTTTAATGTGGACCCGTAAAATAATTGTGGGCCAGTGTCATGAAAGAGGGAGGATCTGGATATATTGAAACGTACTTTTCCCCTTCAGGAGATGGGGTTTTCTTTTTTACACACACACACACACACACACACACACACACATACATGCACGCGCACACGCACACAGCATTTAGCCAGAACCCTGCTAAGTCTTTTCCCTTTTCAGTCGAAAAGAATCAATTATGCCTTGTGGTCGCTTTCCAAAAACCACTTTTGATTGTGTGGTTCTGTTTCAGTCGAGAGCGCTCCAATCAGCCCCTCAGAAAGAGCAGGGGGTAAAAAAAAACCCTCTCACCAAATTTCTGGGTGTCTGCGCAGATTCCCAGCAATTGAGAATATTGACAGCAATCAGAATTCCGCGGCTGTTGAAACTTCGCCTCTAATTGAACTGGGAAAGGTAAACCCAGATTCAGGGCTCTGCACGCTGTAATTGCAATAATTTAATTTAGCTATTTAACCTGTAATTCAGTGGTATTTATTAAGGAGCATGGGAGAAAATGAGGCCATTAGGAGCCAGAGATGAATACATTGAAATGAAAATGAACACTTCTAACTACCAGTTGACCTTCGGTTTGTAGCAGTTTTTATTAGGCTGGTCACGGTAATTACCAGGACGTGAATCAGGGAGGAAAGTGAATAATTCCATAATGAACATTTTTATTCATTATCTCGCATTTTCAGGAAGCAGACAAGTATCTCGCAAAAGTATTGGCGACGTGCTCTTTCTGTTTGTTTGTTTGTTTGTTTTTTTCCTTTCTTTTAATGATTGTGGACAGTGGCATCATTCTGTGGGGAGGGAGTCGGAGTCCCGGGTGTCCGAGAGAGGCACGCTGAGGGGGGCGGTGATCGGTGCCGGGCGTGCCTCGGGGGTGCACGGGGAGACAGCTGGACAGCACAGTGAGTACTGTCAGCGTGGCAGGGACCAGGAGAGTCCCTGCTTGCTGGCCCTGGTGGGGAAGTTTTTTCCAAAATTATCAATCAAGCAGAAAGCTTTCTTGAGAATCCGCAGGTATCTTGTGCCCTTCTAGGGTGGGTTATAAAGTAGTGCAGTGTTTGGAGGGCCGGGGGCATCTCTCGGAACATCGAGTGAGATCCCTTATTATACCCTTGGGCCCAGGGATTCTACTGGGATGCCATCCTGAAGACTGACCGGGGATGCGCCTGCACACCTGGGCACACACCTCCAGTGTCCTTGTCATTGTGGACAGTTTTGGAAACAAGTAGATTCCAATAGGAGGAGAATGGCTACATGAATGGTGTCCCAGCCGCCTGATGGAACATCACATAGCAGTGAAAAATCAGATTTCCCTTGCGATATGGGAAATCTACTGTAGTACCACGTACTATCAAGAGAGAAGAGCCCAGACCATGACTGAATGCAGTGAGAGCTCAGCGGGTAGATGTCTGTGTGTCTCAGTCCACTGACAAGTGACCGGAAGGGAACACCAAAATGTTAACGAAGTTACTTTGGTGGTTTCTGTTCTCTTCCATATCCTGGTCTGTATCTGTGACGTTTTCTACTAGAAGAAAGCATTCCTTTAAAAATCTGAAGACGCAGTAACATTGATTTCAAGTTGTGACTTTGGCTGGTTGGAAAGGGAAGTGTCTAGCCGGGCACCCTGCATTGGGCCCTGCCAGGCTTGTGGTTTCATTAGCTCCTCCTCCCACTTCCCAGAAGGCCGCCCAGCCCTTAGATATAACCGGGGGATACATGCTGAAAACACTCGAGTCGGCACGGCGGCGATGGGTCGCTTCCCTACGCAGAAGGTCACAGTCCTGTTCGCTGGGAGGCGTCTTTTTATTGGCGTTATTTCAGTTCCCTGCTTGTGGCCCTGCTCCGCGGGGGCTGGGGGTGCGTGGTCCAGAAGTGGGCATGAGGTGAGGACGTTTGTTGAATTCATGGACCCCGGTCTCTCTGCCTCTCTTTCACTCCCATGTCTGCCCAGTCTCTGGCCATGGTCATTTCCATCCAGATAGAGACATTAGAGAGAATCATATTCTATTTGTGCAGCTAGGAAGAGAGTGAGTGTGTGTGTGTGTGTGTCTGTGTGTGTGTGTGTGTGTGTGTGTGTGTGTGTAACTTAGTGTGGTCAGAAGAGCCTTATTAGACAATTGGATGATATCCACCCCCCTCCCCGAAACAGGGTCTTCATTTCCTCCCCGCGTGCCCCTTACCCTCTGATACCCACAGGAACCTCCTGGAGGCTTGCCTCCTGGAAAAAAAATTATACTCTTTCCAATTTTCAATTTTCCAACTTCACTCATTTTCTTTATGAAGTGCACTATGGTTATTGGAGAGAAAGAAAGAAAATGACAGCTCTGGCCTGAATTCAGTGTCTGGACCCTGCTTTGCATACCAACTTCAGCTGACTGGCTGGAAGGAGCCAGGGGGATTTCAGACCCCAGGGTGGTACCTGGTCCACGCGGGGCCCTCTGCAGACGTGCCCATCTTCCCGTGGTCCTCTTCTCACTTATCTGCTCACTGCCACCCACCATAATCCTACACGGTGCCCTAAATTGAGATGACTGTTAGCAAAAGTCTCGGCCGTGATCTTGGGAAGGGTGTAGGCGAGGGAGGCAGGAGGCCACACAATTGGCTCCTGGTTGAGCATCTTGGGTCTCAGGGTCCTCCCAGGATGAGAATGAAGTTCATGGGATTATGTATACAAATCCTTCCGGCCAAGTTCCTAGCCCGTGGCGCGCGTTCCTCCTCCCCTCTCTAGCCCCGAGCCTCGCCAGGCCCACGATCTGCACGATAACCACAGTACACACCTAACCAGGGGTGAGCACGTGCTATCACCTTGGACCTGAAGACACCAGCTTATGCTGAATGCCCAGTGAGAGAGCTCAGCTCTCAAGGTGTCTAACGCGGCCTGGAAAGTATTTCGCTTTGTCAGAGCGGATGGGTGCACCTGCTCACTGCACACAGAGCTTCCATTTTGTTGGTCAAGACCCCAAGATCCTTTATCCAGCCCCCAACTCTCCCACAGATACAAGGCATTCCCTTTGTAGGCACATATTTCCAAAGTGCAGCTGAACTGGTTGAACCTCTGACGCTTCGGTCCCCTGGGATCTTGGGAGCATTTGTCAAAACAGCTGAAGATGGCAAATGGTCAAGGAGGATGGGCCGGTGCAAGGCGAGAGCCTTTCTAGAGACTATGGCTTGGGACCTTCTACTGCAGATCCGTCCATAGCCATGGTTGTCTTTGGGAAGGACAGGGAAACCTGTCTCCCTGCAGAGCTGGCTGCCGGGTTGGCTTGGGACGGGGAGGGAGGATGCCGCAGCACTTAAATCTCCATGGTGGGGGGATATCTTGTGCACCGGCTCCCCGTTTCTTAAGATCCAGGAGAGGGTATCACGGCGCTGCATCCCACCTTAGCAGCCACCCTTAGCAGAACGCAGCCGTCTGCGCTCCAGCGGAGGAACTCTGGAACCTTTCCTCCGCCTGGTTGCCTGGTTACAAGATCATCTGTCATGAGTTCCCGAGAAGGGGGCTTGGTTGGGGGGACGCGGGAGGGGGAGTTGGGAGATAGTGTCTGCTGTTGGGAATGCAATGAGTACATTCGATCATATCTAATTCCCATTTATATTACACTGGACAGCCCCACTGCCCAGCTGCCCTCTCGAAGCCTCGGACCGCTGGGGTTTTTTTGATGCATGAATGAAGACTGGGAAGTGGGCCAGGACTTGGCTCATGGGCTTCTTCATCATTTATTAGCTTCTAGTTTTAATTGTTTCCCGACTTCTTTCCAGATATTTATCTAGGAAGAATTGTCAGTTCTTGCTGCGCCTTGCAGACGCGCGGGGCAGGCGCCGGCTGCAGAATTTTAACAGCTCTTCTGGATGGCAGGCAGGATTCAGCTCAGCAGGTGTTGGTAGAGCACCTACTATGTGTCAGACGGTGCTGAGTGGGGGAGGGGTGCGGGGATGGATGGAATGAGGCTCCCACTCTGGAGAGGCCTGTTGTCCCTTGGTGCTGGGGGTGGGGAGGCGCTATTACCAGGAAAGGTATTTACACTTGGTTTTGAGTCATCTGGGCTGCTGGCGCCTGAATGGGTCTGGGCGGTGTGACCTCAGGCAGGTTGCTTTACCTCTCTGAGCCTTGAATTCTGCATCTGAATCCAATGCAACGGACCGCAGTAGGAGTTAGCAAAGAAACACTAAGACATGCAGGTCCTTGTTTTGGGGGGTTGCAGGGAAGGGTCTCAGGGGCTGTGGGGTGGGGTGGAGCGATGATAGGGTGCTGGCCCGGGCATGCTGTTCGCCTTCCACGTTCTGGTCTCATCTGGGAAACAGGCGTGCCGCGGGGGGGGGCCCCACGGAGGAGGCGTGGGGGACATCGGGAGAGCTGTTGGTCGTTTCTGTTCCTTTTCTTCAGAAGGAGCCCAGGGTCAGAGCGGACCTGGCCTGTTGGTGGAGTTGTCGAGGGGACCCAGAAGGCCGGGTTAGGAACTGGGCTCGGCTCCCTGAGCACACGTGTGACTCGGATGTCTGTCCTCCGCGCTGGGCAGCCTCAGTTCCCCTGTCTGGTACCGTGGGGAGGGCTGGACGGCCTTGCTTGTTCCTGCCTTAATTTTACACTTCGGTGGCCTTAGGCAGACACGAGTAAATCCTCAGCCTCAGGCTCCTCCTCATCCCTGGACTGCAGCAAAAACACGCACATAAGGGATGAAACGAGGTCCTGCTGGCCGGTGCCCGCGGTGCGGATCTTCAGCTCTTTGGGGCTGGGGTCCCAAGGGCAGTCGGCCCCACGGTTAAGAAGTGGGCTCTTGGACGTCACCGTCCAGGCCTGGGTCTCCACTCCTTCACTTCCTACAGGACCTTGGGCCAGCCACCTAAACCCTTTGAATCTCACTTTTCATCCTGTAAGACAGAGAAATTAGCCTTCTTTTGAGGCCGCTTTACAGACAAGGAATGTCACAGTGGACTACAGATTCAGAGAATTTGGGCACTTTGCCCAGGGTCACCCAGCTAACAACTGCCAAGCTGGGAATAGAAACCCGTAGGGTCATGTCCATTGTTGGAGGTGCAGGGAGCAGCACTGGACTGTGTCCTGAGTGACCAGAGGGCAGAAGCCTGCCTCCCCTGTGGGATGTTCGTCCAGAAGCCCCAGCTCCTTGGCCGGCCGGGTAGGGTTTTGGCCATTCACTGACTGCTGCCTCCCGGCTGGGGACATTCTGGGACCGGAAGCATTTGCTTCGTGCTCAGGCTTGGAGGAGGGAGGACAGGCGTCTGGTGCGGTAACCTGCCATCAGCCCCCAGCTGCTTGGGGTTACTGCTTCTCCATCATGTTTGGGAGAATTATGGCAAAGACCAGGTGCTTCGTGCGTGGGGACACACACGTTCGCACAGAGTTCCCAAGGAAACAGGAACTCCTTGAATTCCCAGTGTGCTGTGGGGCCATATTGGTTGGCAGAAACCATCAAAACCCGGGGCCCTCGTGAACATTGATGAGCTTGGGGACCAGTAGAATGGCTGGATTGCATTGGCATCAAGAAGTGATTTGGGGTCGCAGCAGGAAAAGGGAGAGAAAACGGAATCTTTTCTTTTGTCAGCTTGCTTCTTGAACATGGGTTAAAAATCCATTTTAAATTTATGTAGATTTAGGTTTGTTTGTTTGTTTGTTTGTTTTTAAGATCGATCCCTTCTGAAATTTGGCCAAAATGATCCCAGACTGGGTTAAAAAGTGGTGTTACCAAGCTCTGTTCATGGTCTGGGACTAGAGCTTCTGCTAACGGTGGTGTTTGTAAATGTGTGTGTTTGACTATTGCTTCTCCACTCGGTTTCACTTATTCTGTTAGATTTGGGTTTAATCATTTATTTTAGTTTTTAGAAGGGAAGCGTTTTTACAGAAGAGAGTGGTGAGAAGATTGGGGAGGGGGGAGGTCAGCCCTCTGCAGCCGGAATCTGAGTTCTCCAACACGTGGTGCCAAGTTGATGGTTATTATTCCTCCAGAAAATAATGTCCTTTTTTTTTTTTTTTTTAACTTGCTTTTAACATTCTGCCCTTGGCATCTGTTCCAGGCATTGTGGACGAACGTAGACTGTGTTCTGACAATGGGTTAAAGCAAGCACTTACTGAAAAGCATTCTCTACTTAATTACATTTCCTTCTTCTGGAAGCTATTTTAATTTTTTTTTTATAATCACATGTTAATTGTGTATTAGCAGGGCCTTTCTGATTAGTTGAAAACATAATGAAACCTTTGTAAACAACACAGAAAGAAAGAGGAATGTGTGAAGCAGAGACAGTGGTGATGAGCCAGTTGTAAGAGGCCGAAATAACTACATTTGTTGATGCCAGGGAGGAGCGGAAATTGTACCTGGAAGTCCCTTTTTTTGAGTGATGACTCCCCTGGTGGGGAGGGTGGGACCACAGCTACGAATCAGTGATGGAGGGGGTGGGGTCATGAGTGCTCCCTCTCCCCCTCCTTCCTCCTAGCCCCATCCTGTCATTCATTCATTCGCTCACTCATGCACTCACTCACTCATTCGTTCATTCTCTCACCTATTCATTCATTTACTCCCTTATTCATTCACGTTCTCATTCATTTACTCATTCACTCACTCATTCACTTTCTTGCCCATGAATAGCTTCCTCTATTGGGCAGTGACCGGATGTAAGATTCTTGCTCTAAATCCTCAATAGGGGTATGAACCCCACTTGTGAGGAGGGAAACCGGAGCTCAGAGTTGAATTCCCTCATTCATGTTCAGCCAAGGCTGCCAAGCAGCAGAAGTCAGGGCCCTGTGGTTCTGAAGTGGCCGTGTGCCTTCCCATCCAGACAGACATCAGCAGGTCCAGAGATAATCTGGTACCTGTGCAGGCAGCTGGAGGGAAGGAGGAGACACCTGGGGCTGGACCTGTGTGCTCACGCGTGTGTGTGTGTGTGTGTGTGTGTGTGTGTGTGTGTGGCGGGGGCGAGGTGAAAGGCAACCAGATCAGGCTGGCGTTGTTTTATTTTCTGCTTTTTAGCAGCTTTATTGAAAGCCCCAGCCCCAGTCGACAATCTCTATTGTGGTGAGAGGGGCCCCGTAAGCCCGGCTCTGTTCCCCGTTTAAAGGGCTGGGCTTACGGGGGCTTGCAGTTCCCAGGCTGTTATTAGGGAAGCGTGGCTCGGCCGCTTAAAACGAAAGTGCCACTGTGTGCGAGCGCCAGGCTCCCCGTGCGCGCTCCAAGGAGACGCTGCCAAGACAGCGCGGTGAGCGGCCGCCAAGCAAAACACACGCATTCCGTCCAGCGGAGCCAGCTCACTTCTGCAAATAGAGGAAAAATTGACTTTCTGATTTGGAGTGTTTCTACAACTAAGAAGAATCACTCCAGTGATTGTTCTAAAAATATTCTGGAAGCAGCACGTTCTCCAAGGCCCCGGGATTCGGAGAGGTCCTTAATTGTACTTTTTATGTAATCTCTCCGGATCGTGTTTAAAAAATTTTTTTTTACTGAAGCTTGCGTGGTCATCCTCCCCGCCCCCCTCCCCCACGTGTAAGCATTGCTGCCCGTCAAGGAGCGGTGAACGCAGCAGAAATTGTATTTTTATCTCTCTGACTTCAGGAAGTATGTTTGGGTTTTCATCTCCTGCAGCCGCTGTTGCAAAGCTCACATCTGAGCAGCTGAATCTAGGGCAGCCCCAGACATCCCAGCATTGGTGGCTGAGCCCAAAGGTCTTTTGGAGGCAGGCAGCGGGGAGGGGGTGCTGACACACTGAATGCCCCTGCTCCCTCTGCCTGTTCAGGCTGGCACCCCCCTTTACGAGGCATACAGCTCCCAAGGAGCCCTGTTCTCGCAGCTCCAGGCAACTCTGGAATTCAAATAATTTCTTATAATGATGAAACTGACTGGGATTCTGCAAGTGCGTTTTTGGCCCAAAGTAAAGGATGCGGGACCCTCCTCTTCCTCCTCTCTGGTGTCTCTGAGTTTCTCTCCACCCTCTCTCTCCTCCCCTTCTCACTCACGGCCTTACCCCCACCCCACTCCCCACTTTCCTCCCCGGTTTCCTTTGCTGGGTGCAGCCGCAGAACTGCTGGGAGAGTGGGTCCTTTGGTTGAAGGGTCCAGCTCAGGGTGGCCACCCCTGCTGACCTCGGGGCTGGATAAGTCTTTGTTGTAGGTTGTTCAGCAACATCCCTGCCTCTCCCCGCCAGACGCCAGTAGCACCCTCAGCCCCCTAATCGTGGCAGTCAAAAATATCTCGACATTGCCAAAATCCTCGAGAGCGGCAAAATACTCCTCAATTGACAGCCACTGTTCTAGCTGTTTTTTTTTTTTCCCTCCAAACCGGCAATCACTACAACCAGGAAAAGGACTGGAGAATAGTAGTGTCTATTTTTAGGTTCATGAATAACCAATAATAATAGGGTGGAATCAAAGGTCTTGGAAGTTGGGAATGAATTCCCACTGTTGAATTTTTAACCACAAAAGTGTATTTTAAAAGAAGTCACTGGATGATACTGGTTTAAGGGGCGACCCTGGTGGGTGGCTGGTGCGGGGGGTTGAGCTGTCCGTTACTGACACACCTGTAGGATTAGGAATGGCCAGGTAGGCAGGAGTCTGTACCTTCAAATAATCAAGCAGTTTTCCTCTTAAAAAAATTTCCATGCTGAGCTTCTAAGACTGATCTGCTAGAATCAGGTAACTGATAGTCTTATTGGTCAATAGACAATTTGGAGGAATTTGCTAGTGTTTTTGGCATCGTAGGCTAGGACTTTGTTTTATTGCCCCTCCTTCCTCCCTCCCTCTCTCTCCCCTCCCTCCCTCTCTCTCCCCTCCCTCCCTCTCTCTCCCCTTCCTCCCTCTGTCCTCACCTCCCTCTCTCCTCACCTCCCTCCTACCCGTAGAGATTGTTTCTCCCGTGTCAGGAGTTGGACCTGGCCCGCTCATTTGGATGACATATGTGTGACCGTTTACAGGAATCCTGTTCAGTGGCTTGAAATGTTGACTCGTTAGTGAGGCCCCCGGTAGAGTCAGGTGCCAGGTGCCAGGTTTCATTTCACCCATCAGCAACCCATCTTCGAGAAATCTAGAATTGGGTGGTCAGCGGGTTTTGTGCTGGGCTTCTTGGAACGCCACGTGGCCAAGTCTGCCTGTGACAGCGTGAGAGTGATTTCCTGGGCTCAGCCAAAACCCATGTTTCCGCTGGCTTCTCCCCCGCCAGCTGGCCGGCTGAGCCCGCCTTGAGGTGCTAGCGCTGCTTGGAACTCACAGGACTCCACCTCCCCCGGGGCCCAGGCCTCCTTGGCTTCAGATTCTCCAGTGCAAACCCGACAGGGCTGTCCTGGGGGCGGGGGGAGGGGGTCCTGCTGGCTCCAGACTTTGCAGTCAGTTTGGACTGCAGCTCCCTGCTCCCTCCCACTCTGCCTCCTGTTCTCCCCACCTCCTTTGTCACCAGGCAGCCTCCACTGCCCCTGCACAGTTCCTCCCGCCCCTTGGCGTCGCTGCTGCCTTCCTCTGGCCTCTTGGGGTGGGTGGGTGGGCCGTGCTGTGACAACCAGCTGGCACAGCCACTGTGGACCACGGGCAGGAGGCACATCTTACCCAGCCCCGTGCCACGCTGGGGTCTAGCCACCGGGCCACCCAGCCACGTTGCTGGGGCTGCTGGTGTTTGAAGCCTGATGTAATTCTCTTCCCCGCATCTGTGTGTGTGTGTGTGTGTGTGTGTGTGTGTGTGTGTGTGTGTGTGTGTGCGCGCGCGCGTGCGCACATCCCTGCATTTTGTGTGAACCTGTGTCTGGGGAGGCAAGGTCGGGGGTAGCTAGGCTTCTTTTTCTCATAACCTCCCGCGGCGTTCGGTACCATCTCCGAATCCTCTGATTTTCCAATCGTGCCGGGCAGCTCCTCTGGCAGAGGGGCACCTGGAAACTTCGACACGGGGAGCCGTGCCTGGCGAGGATGACCACCTCCCTGCCGCCCGCGGGTTGGAGAAAGCTGGCGCCGTGGCGGAGGCAAAGCGCTGCAGAAGTGCCGCAGGTTTTTCATATGGAAATGTGAAATAATGGGGTGATTAAATAGAGCTGTATATTAAAGTACATCTGACATTAGAATTACCATAATGTGCTGTAGCCTTAGGCTGAGTACTTTATTTGCCATCTGCGTCGGCCCAAAATCCCCCGGGGAAGCGCTAAAATATTCTGAATAAACTCAGCTCGAGTTCTTATTGAGAGTAAAATACCATTTGTGGCACGTCGTATTGATTCGTCTTAATTGTGGTGCAGAAAAGAACATTCACTCGCTGATGACTTTTGTGCGTGGTGACAAGCTGGCTGGAGTTACTCTGACGCTGCACTTGGTTAACCTGGATGGGGCCAGGCGGGCACCTCGGCTCTAGCCGGGATGCTGCGGGGCCACCCCGGGCGCCGCACGGCTGGGGCTCCCTGCCAGCCCCCTGCTCTCCTCCAGGGCGGGGCAGAGGCCCCTCCCTACACCTGGCCTCACGTCCCCACAACACGGAGGCACTGACCAGCCGGGAACTGTGCTGTGTAGCGGATGGTCCTGGAGGGCCGTGACCTCAGACTCAGCTCTTGATTCTCTTGATTGGAGAGATGAACGAGGTGTATTTAAGAAAATGAAACTGAAAAAAGAAAAGAAGCCACCCAGCCAAAGCAAACCCAAGCTGGGTTGGTTACCGGTTAGTGGCGGTGGGACCTGGTAATGGTCCCTGCAGCCCTCTGGAGGTGGTGTGGAGCGGAGCGCTTATGCATTAAAGATAAATGAGTCATCGGTGGGAAAACACTTGGTGATCCAGACAGCGTTCCCCATTCATAAGGTCCAGTTTTTACCCTATAATTGCCTATCATTAGACACAATTTAAATATTCAAACATTCTCCACAAACCTTGGGCTAGCATGTTTTTATTACAAATTCAGAACAAGGGAATAACCTTTAACTTCAGAGACAAATGAGACAAATTTACAAGTGCGTGGCTGCTGTTTTCTTGTGTTTTATCAATCCCCGCGGACCGGAACACTTTTGCTGTAACGCCACTCAGAACAATATACATATATTACTGCTTGTCTGTAGTGTGTGGGTACGAGTCCCCTCTGCATTAGCTAACCTATATAACTGGGCGTCGAGGCTCTCCACAACGTCAATTATCTCCTCAGAGCTAAACGTACACTCCATTAAAACGAGATTTACTGTCCCTGCAATACTTCTTGGGGTGGAAGGTGGAGATTTTTGTGGATTTAAGGAAAAGAAGGATGGCGGCCTGCCTCATGAAGGAAGTCGTGAATTACGGAGAAGGGAGACTTCCCCGGGTTAGCTGGACCGTGTGCATGAGATGTGCCCGGGGTGTGTCCCCGTGTGCCCACGCTGGCGCCCACACACATGGGCGGCTCGCTGCCTGATTGTTTTTGCTTGTTTGTTTCTTAATTCACTTCTTTTCCATTAAATGATAAGGATGATTCACTCTGCTGCCTCTTCATGCTCTCTGCTAAATTCCTGTCCCCAGAGTTCTAGAATCCTTTCAGAAAACGCTGTATTTGGGGTGAGGGAGGAGAGGGAATACATTCCTCCATCAGCCCATCCAACACCCACTGGAGAATCATAGGTCCTTTTCGGGGAAGTCTACAAAAAGCAGATTTCAAGGGAATCTGACGATGCATTCACCTCTTTCGGGGAAGATATTATTTCTAGTGGGTTTGAGTGCCTCGTGAGGGGTCGGGGACAGACTGTATAAAAATGATCTTGAGGAATGTGCTGGAATTTCTCAAGAATGCCACAAGTGAGTTGCCACATATAAAATCAATCCGTGTGTCCTGCTTCGAGCTCTTCTATCTGACTGGCAAACATGACGGTTCTCACCCTGCCCCGAGATGCCTCCACAGTTAGTGCTGTTGCTTTGTCTCAGAGTCTGGTGGCTGTTTCCTGAGCCTGAATTGCACACCTGGTGTGACCACAGAATTGAGCAGTTGAAATCGAGACTGTTTTGGGGAAATCTGGGGTGCATTGGTGCCTGCAGCTGTAGATCAGTTTTAATATTTCCCTGTTCCACTGAGAGCCTGGACTGCCCCATTCCTGAAGGTGGCTTCGCATGCCTTGAGTGTTCAGATAAGCGGCTTGCTGGAATAATAGAACTTCTGTGGGAGAGGGTGATTTAGAAGCCACCTCGTGTCGTAGGCTAGCAATCTTCATAGATTGGATTTTAAGTTCCCTCTTTGTGTTTTCTACCCCACCCCATTTCATTTCTTTATGCCTTATGTTTCATAGTTTGGGAAAGGCATATCTGGTCTGAAACAAAACTTTCCGAGGGGTTCACCTACATCTTTTTGTTGTACTGACATTTTGTTATACTGAATGGTTCGTGACTCAAGTAGGCCTTGAGTGTGGGCTTGAAAATCTTCATTACAAAAAAAAAAATCTAAGTTGTCATTGTGATGGAATTTGCAGCAATGGAACTTGATCTCTGTTCAGCTCAGTTCCTTTGCATGTTTTCAGAGCCTCCTCAGATAGATCCCACACCCCTCTTCAGCTCCCCATCCAGGTCCTCCCCTCTGAGAGTCTATGCCTTTGTGTGTGCGGTTCCCCCCACCAGGCACACCCTTTCTTTCCTGTCTCTGCATGATGGATTCATTTTTCCTTCTGAGCTCAGATCTGGGGCCTCCTCCTGGGAGAAGTCTCCCCTGGTCCTCTTGGGCCGTCAGTCTCTCCCCCCCTTGGGTCCTGCACCTCGTGGTACACCCTCTCTGCGCCTTAGTGGCCTGAGCCTTTGTTAGATGTGTGTGGATTCGATAGCCTCTTGCCCTGGACTGCAGGCTCCAAGCGGGCGTCCCTCCATCCAGCGCGGCCTGGCACACAGCGGGCAGTGCCGGCGCGTGCAGAGTGAAAGGGGGGAAGGAAGGGAGGAAGGAGCAAAGGAACGGCTGTGTTGAGAAGAGCCTCTCACCTTTTGCACCAATGGTCCAGTTCCTGGGGCGCCAGGTGTGACCCTGGGTGTTGTCTCGATGGCTTCCTGGCTTTCTTCACAGGGGATAAGAGCCCTGAGAGCCAGGGCATCATCTTCACACTTACTGTTTAGCCCTGGGCTTGGATGGGGAGTGTGGGTGAGTCAGGACAGCCTGCACCGCAAAGCCTGCAGAACCAGCAGATGGAAACAGCCCTTGCAGAATTCTCTGCAGACACTTACCTTTCCCATCTCCTCTCCCATGTCCCCTGCTGGCCTCCTCCTGCCGCAGACAGAGCTGCTTTCTCTTTTGTGCACCCCCAGTGTGCTTGTGCACGGCCCTTCACCCTGAGTGCCTTCCCTGCTGGATCTGGGCAGGTGCCGTTTTCCCTGTGTCTGGCTTGAGCTCACCTCCATGGGGTGTTTTCTGCCCGCCTCCTCCCTGGGCTCCGGGGTCACTGGGCAGATTCTGCTCTGCCTCCGAGTGCTCTGTGTCCCCAGCCTCACCCACCCCGGCTCCCCGACCCCCACCTGTGGCCAATCCCCTGCCCTGGGTAGTCCCTGCTGTGGGATACTAGCACCTGGCACGTGGTGACCGGGTGGATGAGGGAATGAATGAGAAAGGCATGTCCCTAGACCATTTGGGACAAAATCAGATTTCCCTGGGTTCAGTAACTTCCCAGGCTGCTGCTCTGGCTCGAAGGAGACACTAGTGTTTTTGTGCACCTGGCTGTCTCTGGGGACTTCAGAGCTTCAGCTGGAGGCTGTGGAGAGGCTGGAGGCCCAGTCGCCCAGCCCGAGTTAACTCCGGGCACCTGAAGCACAAAGCTGACCGCTGCCGCACGGGCGCTGGGAGGGTGAGTGGGCTGTGGCTGAGTGAGGTTTCTCACTTGTGTCAGGCCCCTCTATCCTCAGCCAAGCTCCGCGTGGCATTTCCTGCACTGCAGCTCGTCGCCGCGGCCAGCTCGCTAGTGTGCACGGGGGCAGATGGGATGGTTTGCTGTGGCTGGTTCCGGCCCCCCCACCAACCTCCCAGGACGGGTTACAAGTTTGCAAGTCCCAGTGCAGGGGCAGCCAGGTGTGTGTTAGACGCAGCACAGGCCCTGGGCTCAGACCCAGGTGTGAATCTCGGCTAAGTGACCCATGAGCTGTGTGACCTCTGGCCCCTCACTTAACTGTGATGAGACTGAGTTTCTTTTTTATATAAAATCTGGATTAGAACCCACTTTCCAGAGTCGCTGTGAGCACCCCCCAGAGAGCATAAATCTGCCACTGGCATGTGCAGGTTGTATGGGAGTCAAGCCCACCAAAGTCAAGGACAAATGTAACAACACTTGTGGTGATCAAGGTCAAGAAACAGTCCGTAGAGGCTGTGGGAATACAGAGGGGCCTATACTTGGGCTGTTTGGTAGAGAGAGGACAGGCAGGTATTCCAGGCAGTGGGAACCGCAGGTGCAAACAGGTGTGACGTGCACGGCCAAGGAGAGGGCCAGGAGGGTGAGCGGCCAGTGCAGAGGTGGGTGGCAGGTCCAGCCGGATCCTGAAAGCTGAGTGCCTGGTGCTTCGTCCTGGTGGCGGGGCCCATCGGCTCTGGGATTTGGGAAGATTGCTGGCCCACTTGCCCACTCTGCTGGGGGTGGCTGAGAGGTGGATGGGGGCAGTGGCAGAGTGGGTTCTCTTGGGAGTCACCTGGGATCCCGGCATGCTCCGCTGGTTGGAAGGCAGTGGGCCAAGAGGTGCGGGCGTGCTGGGTGGGGCCCTGCCGGGGCAGTGGGGCGTTGCTGAGAGCTGAGCTGAGCCCTGCTCCCAAAGCGGCCTCACCTGGAAGGCAGACTGTGCAGCCCGGGCAGGTTCACTGAGACCTGGGCAGACGCCCTTGTCCTGGTGGTGATGACTTCAGCAGTGCCAACCACGGGGAGGCCAACAGACAGAGCACGGCACTGACCAGGCACCGGCGATTCTGAAGCACATGCGTGTCACTCACCCTGCTGGTGGCCGGAGTCAGGGCAGTGGACAAGCTCTCCTAGGCTCCTGTCCTCAGGGAGCTTGGGATCCAGCCCAGATGATGAATTTTAAATAAATAACCCAAGGCCAGTAATGAGGCCTCAAGCAACTTACCCACGCTCTCTGAGCCTCCTTTATTTCTCCTGTGAACAGTCATGGGCGTAGCGATGCAGGTTCTAAACCCCCAAGTCAGCCAAGCCCTGCACTCTTCTCTCTCCCAGCACCCTGAACTTCGCCCTAGCAGCACTCACACTTTTCAGGAAATACGTGAGAGGGTTATTAGGTGCTCTTGTCTCCCCCCGGAATTTGAGAGCTGCATGCCTTGATAGCAGCGGTCATTGCTCTCAGCAGGACACCCTCTGCTACCTAGTTCATTTGGCCCTATCTCTCCTGGTCCCCTACATACTGTGCTTGTGTGGGCTGGGATCCAGGGATGGCCAAGAGGCAGACCCACACTCCATGTGGTGGTGATGGCTGTCTAGGGCTCTGGGTTAACCCAAAGAGGATTCCGAGGCTCGGAGGGTGAGTGCGGGGATGGATTGGCCATGTCTGCCACGGGCACTGGTGGAGGCGCATTGGCTCAGTTAGGCTGAGGCTGGCTTAGCACTGCGTCACCCGGGAGACCCCTTAGCGGTAGCAGCAGTGCTGGTAACTTTCGCCACCAGCACCAGCAGCCAACAAAGTGCATCTATTACTTCTGCATGAGATAATCAGCGTGATTTCACTGGGTTATTGCAGTTCTAGCCGAGAGCAACACATCTCCACACTTCACTAGCACTGGGCCGGAACGACAGGTAAAATACCGAGGCACCCACGCGACCACTCCTACCCCGGGTCTCTTGGCTTGGGGTGGGCCCAGCTCTGCACCCTTTCCTCTTTCGACCGGGCTTTTATCTAGAGCACAGGTAGCTGTGTGGCCTTGGGCTAATCGCCTTATCTCTTCCAGTCCTGCTTCCTCATTTATAAAGTGGTGCGGATGACAGTTCTCGACCTTGGGAGTTGTTGCGAGGACAGTTCGCCGTAGCTGCGGGCAGCTCGTGTAAGGGTTTAGCAATGGTTTATTGTATTGCTGTTACTGTCCCCTCAGCTCTACCGTCTTCCTTGAAGAGGCTGAGGTTGGTCTGATAGGATGCTTTCAGAACAAGCAGGGGTGCTTACAGAGTTCACAGATGACCGTGCACAGAAGTGGTACGAACGCGAAACCGACAAAGATTCCCCCAAGGAAGCCAACTGACATTGTCTTTCTGGGATCATGAAAGAGGAGACAGTCTTTAAACTAATAAGGGGGCTACACACCTAGACATCATCATGATAGTAACTAGCATCATTTTGGGACCAAGGAGACAGCACTGTTAGCAGGCAAAGATTCTGGAGGAGGATGGGGTGGTTGGCCAGTGAATCCAGCCCTCTTCTTGGGCACTGGGCACCCTGAGGTCCAGAAAAGGGAAGGGGCCTGACACAGGGGGATCCTGGATCCACAGCCTGCCCCTAGATCTGGCTGCCTGGCATCTTGTGACCTCTTCGGCAGGTCCCAAGTGGTGCATTGCCCCTGTGGGCTCACTTGCTGTGCGAAGCGTCTCCCCTCCGGAGACTAGGCCCCTGGTGAACCCAGCTGGGAGGACAATCAAGCCCCTCGCTGGGAGGACACACACAGTGTGGCAGGAGAACCTCTCTTGGCCTTTTCAGTGTGAAACAGGCCCTGACAAGTGAAGAATGTTCCATCTGTCAGGTGGTGCTGGTGGGGGCAGCTGGGATGGAGCCTGGGGGTCAGGATGCCCTGAGAAGGGGCGTGGCCCTCCCCATGCTGGCTGTCGGACTCTGCTTCTCTGAGCTGCAGCATCCTCACGTGCCAGCAGGGATGTGGTCCTTGCCTGGCCTCCCTCAGAGGTCGTGTGAGTGACAATGAAATGCACGAATGGGTGTGAAAATGCCAAACCAGCTGTCAAGTGCTCTGCATACCGTAGAGGGCCATGTGAAGCCAAGACCTGGTCCTGACTTCAGTGCCAGGACTCTCATTTTTGCCTCCATCTTTTTGGAGGTTGCTGACTCCCCAGGCCCTGCTTGAGTAGCAGAGAACCACTAGAGCCCCAGCAAGCAGGAATACGCTTCTATTCCGTACCACCCGCCCTTAGGAGAGACCTCTTCAACCATTGCTCTCAATTACGGCCTTTTTATTGAATAATAACTCAATTAAAGGTGTGCTTTTTATTGAACATCCCTGATACCTTTATTGGTATTATTACAGTAACCAGCATAATAAGGGGGGACAATTATTTAAATGCTCATTAAAAAAAAACCACCTCCGAGCAGAGGGAGAGTAGCATTTCATTGCAGGAGCCCAGTTGCATGTTGGTTCCCCAGAGTCGCAATAAAAAATGATGTTTCCTCAATGTTTGCAAGTTTCTGCTTCCCTGGAACTTCTAATGCATTAGGCAGGCTGCATTAAAATTCCTCCAGGGTTGTATTACTGCCAGAGTTACACAGAAAGGCATCCCTGAAACATCCACCACAGCCAGGCACAAGGTGGATAATAGAGAGAGAAACAGACAAAGACCAGCCGTAACATGTGCATAGTGATGTGCGGATTTTATAGGGTGTGTCCACAGGTGAGGTCTCACTTGCTCCCCCAGCCCTCTTAGGAGGCAGGTATGTCATTCCCACTCTACTGATGAGGAAACGGAGGCTCAGCGAGGTTAAGTGACTTGGTTGACATCACTCTGCTGGGAAAAACAAGGCAGAGGTATGAACCCACGCTGCTGTCCAGGGTTCCCGTGACAGAGAGATTGTAGGGAGGGTTTCGAATATGAGAAAAACATTAGGGCCTCCCTTCAGAGCCAGTAGTGGAGATCCAGTGTGGGTTTCTGCCAACAGATACTGAAAACGTCTGAGGAAGGAAAAAGGAAGCAAGCGAGCAAGGAAAGACACAGGCCCTGGGTTCTGAGTCTCCAAGACTAATTTAGTGATCAAATTGTAGCCGACATTCCTAGGTCTGTAGGTCAGGTTTGATGTTGCTTCGTAAGTCGCTTCAAAATTATCTTGGCATCCACCTATCAGTCAGAACCTCGGGGGGCACTGTGGCAGCATGTTGGGTCGCAGGGATCCTGTCTGGGCCACCGGCAAAGTTGGTACCTGGTGGAGCATCCAGCTCGCCTCTGGGCAGGTGGGCCCTGAGCTCCAGGACGGGGTGGCAGCCCCGAGTCTGATGCAGCCCTCTCACCAAGGGTCTTACGCTGCAAGAAGGAGGTGTCTGTGACTGCACGTACCAGGGCTTTAAGATAGCCAGCAGCTTTTCAAACAGAAAAATGTTCTGAGTGGCTCTTCAGAGACTTTCTAACATTGTTCGGTTCTCAAAAGCGAGCAGCTCCTGTGCTCAAGGCTACTTCTAGGCAAGAGAGAACCATGAAATGGTAATATGGAAATGAACATTTTCTTTAAAAAATAAAGTTACAGAGGAGAGTGGAAGGAGCGTTGTCTAGGAAGGGCCTTGGAGGGCTGGAAGAAATAACGGAAGCTGTCAGATCCTGGGAAGCCTGTCCCTTGCAGTCTTCTGTGCCACACAGGCTGTGTCACCTGCTGTGCCTCCTGCAACAGCATGTAGGGACGTCTGGGAATCAAACTGGTCTAGGGGTGCAGGAAAATAAAGAGCGAACCCTGGCAGTGAACCCTGGAATCCCATTCGATGGACACACAGAGTTTTTCCCCACCTGACGGTGAATTCCAGACAGCTAACTTCCTCCCTAGGCTGCTCCAAGTGAGAGTTTTCGAAGTGTCTTCTGCCCTTCTTATTTATTTATTTTTTGAACAAGAAATGGAAACATCTGAGCTCTTTAAAACATGCAGCTACATGCTTCCAAGCAGCTGCCATTTGAGTTAAAAAAATTTTTTTTAATCGGCCATTTCACTCCCAGCCTGCCTGGGAGTTCTGCCTTGTCTTCTGATACCCGCGTTCCTCACAGGCAGTAGGACTTTCTAGAAAGTGTGTGGCCATCAGAACAAGAAGCAGGAAGTGCTCTGGAGGGACCCACAAGGAAATGAAGATGATGAGAAAAGAGATTAGGGGAAGGGAGGTGGCCTGGCTTAAAAACAGGAGGCACCAGCGCAGCTGTGGGTCAAAACTTGACGGGAGTGGTGAGAGCCGAGCTGAAGGGTACAGGCGTGTCCTTAGTTTGAAGGTCTGTGACCTGTGGGAGGCGGTGCTTCGTCTGTTATTAGCTGTGTGACAGAAAGGGACTGCTTATTTCTCTCCTTATTTATTACACATTCATTCTGCATTGCTCAGAAAAGGATTTGAGGGGGACTCTAAATAGCATGGCTTCTGGCCAGCTCTCCTGTGAGGTGAAGTTCTGTTCCCCATGTACCTTCTCTCATAAGCCAGGAGGTGGTGTCCCCAGGAGGCCGGAGCTTTCTGTGCTAGAGGGGGTGGCAGGAAAGGACGTGTAGGGTGTTCGTGCAGTCTTTCCGCTCCTGCAGTGAGGAACACGGCTGCCCAGGGCCCTGGGAAGGCCTCCCTGTCTGTTTCCGGGTGGGGACATTCCCCCAGGGGCTCCAGCATGGGGAACTGAACCCAGATAGCCCAGAGAAAGAATACTGCTTTCAGAAGTTCTTCTGGAGCTTAGTTTTGAAGCAAGATGAAGTTGAACTTCAGAATTTTTCCCTTTCTGTCCTGCTCCCCTGGCCGCCAGTCTCCTCACCACCAAACACGCAGGCAAAATAAGGTATGAGTGTGCACTGGTGCCCGTGGAACACCAGACTTGAAAGGCATGTCTTGGTTTCCGGTGGTAGGTGTTCTGGCCCCGTTGGTTCTGGGTCTGCATGCTGCCCCCTGGCCCCTGGACGGCCCACTGTGTTCCTGTGACATCGCACACACTGTGTGGCTCGGGGAGGTCCAAGCCCCTTGGGAGCTGTCCAGTCTAACATGTACGGGACTCAGGGCGTTTGGTCCTAGAGCCACTTGGTTTTTACTGCTAAGGGTGAAGCCCCAAAGAAACATAGCTCGTGGGTGGAAAACAAAAAATCGGTCTCTGTACGGGATTTCAGAAGTCCTTAATCTTCCGGGGAGGGGCTGAGATGGCCTCTGTCTCCTCCGGCCGCCCGGCTGTGCTCTCCCCTCCCCGTGCTGATGCGGGCTGTGGGAATTAACATGCACGTTTGGCTCCACGAGGGAGTTTGCGGCTACCAGACTTTATCAGCGTTAAAATCTTCCAGGTACAAGAAAGTTTGAAAAAACAAAAGGGGTTTTTCAAGCTCGCGGCTGTGTTGTCTTGTTCCCTTTTCTTTCCCCGACTGGTGAGGAAATCTGATGGTGGAAGGCAGGGCCTGCCCACACCTGTCCAGTTCACGTGAGGCATGAGGGGAGGTTCAGGCTGGAGAAGTAACCAGTGTCACCTGTGGGCTAGGACCGCGGCCGCAAGGCAGGGTCTGGATGAAATGTCCAGGCTCCCATTTTGTGACTGCCCCAACGATGGACAAAGACAGGGATGTTCTGGCTCTGTGCCACCAGTGTCCACTAAGGTTTGCTCCTGATGTCACCAGAGCCACTTTGTAACAAATTCACGCTTGCGGCCATTCTCCTGTCCTGTCAGATGTGACACTCTTTCACTCAGCCCTCTGGCAAAGGACTTCACTAGGCCAGTGGCCCCCGCCCCTCCCCTACCTCCCCTCCACTTCCCCCTCCCCAGGGTCTCTGGAGGTCAGATTCCACCCCGTGGTTAGAGGGGTTGTATGAGGCCATGGGGGCAGTCGGGGGAGGGGGGCAGTGGTCACCCAGTTGTGATCTTCATAATAATATGCTCAATTCCTTCTGTTCCTATGCATCCGTGTTTAAATCTGACAGTGCTTTCTGCACGAATGTTGCTGTACAAACCCTAGAATTTCCTGTAGTTAAAATCTCAAATGATGCGGAGGTATCCACCATTTCTCTTAAAATGTCTGCAAGGTGATTCAGTTTGATTTGTGTTTTTTAGAATTTCCTTGGTTCAAATATTGCCTAATCAGTGATGGGGGGGGGGACAATTTTGCACCCCCCCCCGGGATGTGTGGCAATGACTGGAGAGAGTTTTGACCATCATGAATGGGGCAGGGAGTGCTCCTGGCTTCTAGTGGGTAGAGGCCAGGGATACTGTTAAACATCCCACAAGGCACGGGACAGCCCCCATGCAACCAAAGAACGATCGGGGTCTAAATGTCAGTAATGCCTTGCTTCATCTAGACCTCGGCAGGTGTGAACCAACCCTGAATGGCTGAAATTTGCCCCGCTATCCTTTCTGCAGTCCAGCCTTTATATAGTTCCTATTATTGGAATCGATTAGTCTCACAAACATATCTCCTTTGGCTTCTGAGACAATGAGTTTAAGGACACCATATTTTAGGGGCACAAACCGAGCGAGGCCTGTGGAATTGGAGTAACTCGCCCAGATCCTGTGCCTGAACTGGGCTCTGCTGGCTGCCTGCCCATTGGGCAGGCCTTTTCAGCCCCTTGACTGGGGAGTCTGCCACGCTGGGGGCTTGGGCCTGCTCGCAAGTGGTCTCGCTGCCGCCTTTGAGAGCCGTGGACCCCGGGACGTGCTCGGCTCCAGCCCTGCGGTGCGCGCGCCCCGTCCGCTTCTCACGCTCTCTCTGCCTTTCTGTCCGTGTGTCTCCCCAGGTAAAGATGAGCCTTCCAGCTACATTTGCACAACATGCAAGCAACCCTTCAACAGCGCGTGGTTCCTGCTGCAGCACGCGCAGAACACGCACGGCTTCCGCATCTACCTGGAGCCCGGGCCGGCCAGCAGCTCGCTCACGCCGCGGCTCACCATCCCGCCGCCGCTCGGGCCCGAGGCCGTGGCCCAGTCCCCGCTCATGAATTTCCTGGGCGACAGCAACCCCTTCAACCTGCTGCGCATGACGGGCCCCATCCTGCGGGACCACCCGGGCTTCGGCGAGGGCCGCCTGCCTGGCACGCCGCCGCTCTTCAGCCCGCCGCCGCGCCACCACCTGGACCCGCACCGCCTCAGTGCCGAGGAGATGGGGCTCGTCGCCCAGCACCCCAGTGCCTTTGACCGAGTCATGCGCCTGAACCCCATGGCCATCGACTCGCCTGCCATGGACTTCTCGCGGCGGCTCCGCGAGCTGGCGGGCAACAGCTCCACGCCGCCGCCCGTGTCGCCGGGCCGCGGCAACCCTATGCACCGGCTCCTGAACCCCTTCCAACCCAGCCCCAAGTCCCCGTTCCTGAGCACGCCGCCGCTGCCGCCCATGCCCCCCGGCGGCACGCCGCCGCCTCAGCCACCCGCCAAGAGCAAGTCGTGCGAGTTCTGCGGCAAGACCTTCAAGTTCCAGAGCAATCTCATCGTGCACCGGCGCAGCCACACGGGCGAGAAGCCCTACAAGTGCCAGCTGTGCGACCACGCGTGCTCGCAGGCGAGCAAGCTCAAGCGCCACATGAAGACGCACATGCACAAGGCCGGCTCGCTGGCCGGGCGCTCCGACGACGGGCTCTCGGCCGCCAGCTCCCCGGAGCCCGGCACCAGCGAGCTGGCCGGTGAGGGCCTCAAGGCGTCCGACGGCGACTTCCGCCACCACGAGAGCGACCCGTCGCTGGGCCACGAGCCCGAGGAGGAGGACGAGGAGGAGGAAGAGGAGGAGGAGGAGCTGCTGCTGGAGAACGAGAGCCGGCCCGAGTCGAGCTTCAGCATGGACTCGGAGCTGAGCCGCAACCGCGAGAACGGCGGCGGCGGGGTGGTGGCCGGGGTGCCGGGTGCGGGCGGCGGCGTGGGCGGCGCGGCCAAGGCGCTGGCCGACGAGAAGGCCCTGGTGCTGGGCAAGGTCATGGAGAACGTAGGCCTGGGCGCGCTGCCGCAGTACGGCGACCTGCTGGCCGACAAGCAGAAGCGCGGCGCCTTCTTGAAGCGCGCGGCGGGCGGCGACGCGGGTGACGACGACGAGGTCGCGGGCGGCTGCGGCGACGCGGGCCCGGGCGGCGCGGTCAACGGGCGCGGCGGTGGCTTCGCGCCGGGCGCCGAGCCCTTCCCGGGCCTCTTCCCGCGCAAACCCGCGCCGCTGCCCAGCCCCGGGCTCAACAGCGCGGCCAAGCGCATCAAGGTGGAGAAGGACCTGGAGCTGCCGCCCGCCGCGCTCATCCCGTCCGAGAACGTGTACTCGCAGTGGCTCGTGGGCTACGCGGCGTCGCGGCACTTCATGAAGGACCCCTTCCTGGGCTTCACGGACGCGCGCCAGTCGCCCTTCGCCACGTCGTCCGAGCACTCGTCCGAGAACGGCAGCCTGCGCTTCTCCACGCCGCCCGGGGACCTGCTGGACGGCGGCCTGTCGGGCCGCAGCGGCACGGCCAGCGGGGGCAGCACGCCGCACCTGGGCGGCCCGGGCCCCGGGCGGCCGAGCTCCAAGGAGGGCCGCCGCAGCGACACGTGCGAGTACTGCGGCAAGGTGTTCAAGAACTGCAGCAACCTGACGGTGCACCGGCGGAGCCACACCGGCGAGCGGCCTTACAAGTGCGAGCTGTGCAACTACGCGTGCGCGCAGAGCAGCAAGCTCACGCGCCACATGAAGACGCACGGGCAGATCGGCAAGGAGGTGTACCGCTGCGACATCTGCCAGATGCCCTTCAGCGTCTACAGCACCCTGGAGAAACACATGAAAAAGTGGCACGGCGAGCACTTGCTGACTAACGACGTCAAAATCGAGCAGGCCGAGAGGAGCTAAGCGCGCGTGCGTGCGCCGGCCGGGCACCGCGCCCCTGTACAGTGGACCCGTTGCCAAACTAGAGAATGCTGACCTGACACTTGCCTCCGTGTCCCCGCCACTTAGCCCCCCTGCGCGTGTCCCCGGGGCCCAGGGGAGGCAACCCTCCAACCTAACCTGTGTCTGCGAAGTCCTATGGAAACCCGAGGGTTGATCAAGGCAGTAAAAATTGTGGAGCCTTTTAACTGTGCAATAATTTCTGTATTTATTGGGTTTTGTAATTTTTTTGGCATGTGCAGGTACTTTTTATTATTATTCTTTCTGTTTAAATTCCTTTAAGAGATTTTGTTGGGTATCCATCCCTTCTTCGGTTTTTTTTTTTTTTAACCCAGTAGTAGCCTGAGCAATGACTCCCAAGCTATGTAGAGGGGAAGCCTATCTTTTAAATTATAATTTGGGGGGAGGGCGCTGCTTTTTTGAAATCTAAGCTAAGCATGTGTAATTTCTTGTGAAGAAGCCAACACTTACATGACTTTTAAAGTTGTTTACTTTCTTATTCCTTCTTCTTCTTCTTTTTTTTTTTTTTTTTTTTGATCCTGAAATAAAAAGTGGCATGCAGTTTTTTGGGGGATTTTTTGGGGGTGGAGAGTGGATGTACAGCGGATAACAATCTTTAAAGTTGTAGCACTTTGTTTCAGAATTGGAATGGAGATGTAGCACTGATGATGTCCCGAGTAACAGAGGCCTTTTCTGTGTTGATTTCAACCTTACTATATAATAGGAAACCTTTGAGTGGTGGGTAGAGGCCCTCCCAAAAACTCAGCACCACCTGAGAAACAGGAGTTTTTCCGGGCTGCCGCCTGGGGAAATGGCCCAAGTGCATTCTAGATTTGTGCATTCCCAGCAGATCTTGTCCTTTTCTTGGAATGTGCCCTGGGAAAAAAATCATTCATTATTTGCGGTAGATTAGACTAAGTAAAATGGGCCATGGGTACTTTTCGGGGTGGATGGTGGTGGCCTGCAGTGACGCAGAAAGGAAAGAAACCAGCGATATTCTTTCAGGCTTCTGGCTTGACAGCTTCTGTCTCTTCTTCCCATCACCCCCACCACAGAAATCCTAAGTCACACTTTGTTACAAGTGACAACTGATCGCTTCTCCAGCAGACAAGTGTCCTGATGGAGAATTGAGGGAAGTTCCTGTTCTCTCATCTGATGCACACTGATGACATTGTACGGACGGAGGTGGGTGGGGAATCTTGCCAATCTCAGTTCCCTTTTACTGGAAAACGGGAAGAGTTCCATCCGAAGGTGCCCAGCGCTACTTCCCAGTTTTTTTGTTTTTTTTTGTTTTGTTTTGTTTTGTTTCTATCCCATTAGGTTGGAAGGTACGAAACATTGGACTGTTAAGATTAGACATTTGAATTCTGTTGACCCGCACTTTAAAGCTTTTGTTTGCATTTAAATTAAATGGCTTCTAAACAAGAAATTGCAGCATCTTCTTTTTGGCCCAGAGGTGGGTTAAACTGTAAGGGACGGCTGAGATTGAGTGTCGGTATTGCTAAGCGTGGCATTCACAATACTGGCACTATAAAGAACAAAATAAAATAATAATTTATTGGACAGTTTTTCTACTGCCATCCAATTTGATGTGAGTGCCTTGAAAACTGATCTTCCTATTTGAGTCTCTTGAGACAAATGCAAAACTTTTTTTTTTTTGAAATGAAAAGACTTTTTAAAAAAGTAAAACAAGAAAAGTACATTTCTTTAGGAACAAACAAAGCCACATTTACTTTAAATAAATTTTTTAAAATCCTGGTTGAGGACACGAAAATGCCATAAGACCCAATCAAATGAAGAAATAAACCCAGCACAACCTTGGACATTCATTAGCTGAATTATCCTCAGCCCCTTTTGTCTGTGGGACAACGCTGCTTAGATCTGGAGTGGAGGTGATTTACTGCTGAATTAAAACTCAAGTGACACAAGTTACAAGTTGCTATCGTTGAATGAAAAAACAAAAACAATTCAGGAACAATGGCTAATTTTTTTTCTAAAGTTAAATTTAGTGCACTCTGTCTTAAAAATACGTTTACAGTATTGGATACATACAAGGGTAAAAAAAATGTGTGTATGTGTGTTGGAGCGATCATTTTTTTTCAAAGTTTGCTTAATAGGTTATAAAAAAAAATGCCACAGTGGCTGCGTGTATATTGTTTTCTTTTGGTGACGGGGTTTTAGTATATATTATATATATTAAAATTTCTTGATTACTGTAAAAGTGGACCAGTATTTGTAATAATCGAGAATGCCTGGGCATTTGACAAAACAAGAAAAAAAAAAAACCTTTTCTTTTCCTTGAAAATGTTGCAGTAAAATTTAAATGGTGGGTCTCTAATAATTTGTTCTTGTCACAGTAACTGTAAAGTCGGAGTTTTAGTACATTTTTTTTCTGCCTTGGGTGTTGAATTTTTATTTCAAAAAAAATGTATAGAAACTTGTATTTGGGGATTAAAAGGGGATTGCTACACCATGTAGAAAAAGTATGTAGAAAAAAAAGTGCTTAATATTGTTATTGCTTTGCAGAAAAAAAAATCCACATTTCTGATCTGTACTTATTTTTCTCTCCACCTCCCTCTGGAATGGATATATTGGTTGGTTCATATGATGTAGGCACTTGCTGTATTTTTACTGGAGCTTGTAATTTTTTAACTGTAAGCTTGTCCTTTTAAAGGGATTTAATGTACCTTTTTGTTAGTGAATTTGGAAATAAAAAGAAAAAAAAAAACAAAAACAAGCAGGCTGCCATAATATATTTTTTTAATTTGGCAGGATAAAATATTGCAAAAAAAAAATTTGTATGTGAAGTCCTATTGTACAGGAGAAAAAAGGGTTGTTTGACAACCTTTGAGGGAAAGAAACAAAAGGAAGTAGCTAAATGCTTTGGTTCACAAATCATTTTAGTTGTATATATTTTTGTCAGAATTGGCCTCTACAAAGGACTGTTTGAGTCGGGCTCCCCTCTGAACGCCCCAAACCTTGCATCAAGGCTCCCTGGTGTGGCCACAGCAGAGCGGATGGGAAATTCTTTATTCGTATTGAGGGAAAGATCAGTTTTTGAAAAGATGTCGGTAACGTTTCACAGTCCTCCCTTTCTCTAAGCGGCCATCTGTAAGGATGTCAGGTGTAGAGGAGAGAGGGCCGGAGCATCTTCCTCCTCTACAGTTGCCACCGTGGCGTCACCACCACCTCTCCCGCCCTTCAGAGCAGAAAGAAATGCAGAGGAGCTTCCTTTAGTCCTTGAGACAACATTAAACAAGCAAAAAAATGTCATAAAGGTCGCTGGCCGGTCAGCGAGGCCCAGGTGACTCGATCCGCTGCTGGGACCTGGGCAAAGCGGATTTCAGGAAGGAGTCCCCATCGCGAGCAGGAACTGTGGTTCCGTGGAGAGCGCTGGCCTGTCGTCTTCCTTACCTGCTTTGCTGCTTTTCCCTCCGAAACCCACCTTCCGTCAGTTTCCGAATGCCCAGGGCCTGGGATGGATTCGGTGCCTTTCCGCAGCTCTTTCTCTCTCTTCCCTCTGTTTCCTCGCCATCCTCCAGCCTCTGTCGGTCCTTTATTTGTTCTTTTCATTTCTACTTGATTTCTTTCTCCGTTTCTGTCCCTCCCCCCCCCCCCTTTTTTTGTAAAGCCAAGTAGCTTTAAGATAATAAAATCGTGGTTTTTTTGGATGAGGGAATAACACATTTGAAGAAATATCTATATCAGGAAGCCATTTTTTATTTCAGGAACTGTAAGAAACCATTATTTCAGGTGATGAGAGTATAACCAAGCATCCTTTTGGGCAATTCTTTACCAAATGCAGAATCTTGCTTCTGGGCGCTTTTCTGTTTGACATGCTCTTTCCTCCTTGCCACTTAACTTTGCCAAGTGAGAAGAAGGGAGAGGAGGTGGGAGGTAAAGCTGAGCTGTCCACTTCTTACTTGCTTGACCCGAAGACCCAGGGGCTGCCCCTTCCCCCAGATGCCCTGTGAAGGTCCGTGAGAGCCTCCAAGGTGACCCTCCTGTAGTTACAAAAGCTAGCTAGCTCTCACCAGCTTACGCAAAGTCACCACCATGCCAGGACTAAGCCATCCTAAAGCACAAAGATGGTGTCTCTGTCAGCTGCAGAGAAAAGAGCATTTTGCATCTCTTTCGTGTTTTAAAAAGCCAACACCGAAGCTGGTGACCCAGTGAGAGAGGCCCCGAGCCTGGGCGGGGAGGTCCAGCCGACCTCAGGCTGTTTTCCACACTGCCACAACTTGATTCAAAGTTGCCCCAAATTGGAACCTGCCACTTGCCGTTTGAGGGTCTGGTGGGGAGAGGAGAAGGCTGAATTCCTCTAAGCGAAATGTGAAAAGTCAGGAAACCCACCTTTCATCCTGGTCCTAAGTGACAGGCAGAGGCTTTGTGGAGCATAGGCAGACCCGAGATTCTGGTGCTTTTTGTATCCGCCCCGTGAAGCAAAGTCACATTGAGTTCAGTTGTTTGCATTTGTACTGGCAAGGCAAAATATTTTTATTACCTTTTCTATTACTTACTGTGTGAACTTTTGTTGTTTACTTGGAGGTTCTGTCCTTTACTACAAGTTTGGAACTATTTATTATTGCTTGGCATTTGTGCTCCGTTTAAGAAACGGGCTCTTTTTTTTTTTTTTTTTAATTATGGATAAAATGTTGAGATGACAGGAGGTCATTTCAATATGGCTTAGGAAAATATTTATTGTTCCTTTTATTCTCTGTACCAGATTTGGGGGCCTCTTTTTTTCCCTTAATGTCACGATGTTGAGTTCAGCATGTGTCTGCCATTTCATTTGTACGCTTGTTCAAAACCAAGTTTGTTCTGGTTTCAAGTTATAAAAATAAATTGGACATTTAACTTGATCTCCAAACTTTGTCCTTTTCTGTGTCTTTCGAGGGTAGGGGATGGACAGCTGATTTCTGAGGGTGAATGGGGGTCTTTCTCCATCTTTCTCTTGACCCAAACCCTTACTCCCATGTCTGGGGAGACAGGAAATAATGGCGGGAGGACCAGCAGTTCTCTTCATTCACCCCCGGGAAGCAGTGGGATGGAGAATAGTGGTTCTCAGTCCCGGCTGCACACTGGAATCACCTGGGAGAGTAAAAGCCCCAGCATCCAGGCTCCACCCCAGACCAGTTTCTACCAGCATCTCTGGAGGTGGGATCCAGGCATCAGTATTTTTGAGTGTGATCTAGGTGACTCTCAGACACAGCCAAGAGTGAGGACACGTGGTTTAGAAGAAAAAATCCTTGTCTGGGAATAACAAGGGTCTGGTCTGGTGTCAGTCAGCTAACGCTTCCTAGATTCCCAGTAAGAGCCACTGGGTGGGGCATCGAGGGGTCAGAGGTGAGTGGGACCGAGACCCGTGGTCTGGTTTGGCCCCCTTGGGTTCCACTGTGAAGTGAGATCGTTGGACTAGAGAGCATCTCTGCCTGTTCTCCTCACATAGGAGGACCTCCTTCCCTTCCCATGTGCTAGGCCCTTTCTTGGCAGGTAATCTCAGATCTGGAGGAAGAGGCAAGGTCTTTCAGAAGGAAGTAGCCTTTAGCTTGGCTTTTCCCAGTGCTGGGTCTGGAGCAGCTGACGAGATGGAGGTGGAAGATGGCAGTGTTCTGTTGGGTTTCAGCCACTGAGGCACAACGGAACCTTTGCTGTCCTCCTTGTCAGTGAGAGTCAAAGCCCATCCCTGAATGCAAAGGGATCGAGGACCCACTGGGTTCTTGATCACTCTTCTTATGTGTCCTGCCCTGAGGGAACAACATTCCGCTCAAGTCACTTTCTGCGAACTCACTGATCACCAGCCGTGAACCAGATCCCAAGGGAGGCAGCCCAAGCAGCTTCGCAAGGAGACTTTACAAAAAATGAAAACACCGAGCCATGCTTGCTAAGATGTTGTGTGGGTTATGCCCTTGGAGATGACAGGAGAAGTGAGGGCACGTGTCCCTCTGTGTCCTGTCTTCACCCTCAGAAGTCACACCCCCCTAGCCCTGTCTAGCTGCTGGATGAATAGAAGTGGGATTTAAACTCCAGCACCAAAAATGGACTCGGCCTTTCAGAGGACCTGCCCTGCTTTCCAGGCATGTAGGGAATAGGAATTCCCAGAGAGGAATTCTCTTCCTTAGATCCTGGGCTCCAGGTCTTTCCCTAGCTGGCTTTAAAATGCAAGTGTTTGAGCCTTTGATTTTTCCCATTCAGAAAACCGGGCAAATAGCAGACTTGAAATGCTCAGTTGCTTTTTGATTGGAGTACACAGGGATATACTCATTTTGGGGAACTTTCAGAAAGAACCTCCAACTTAAGATTAAGGAACAAACACCTCGACCGAGTCCAAAAAGTCCCTTGGGGTGATGTGCTAACACGTGTGAATGCCTGTCATTCACACTTGCAGCCTGTCCCTTCCCTCAGCCCTTCTCAGAAGACCCAATTCCAGGATCGCCAGCAGGGCAGAGGAAAAGCTCGACTCATACCTCATGGTCCCATCAGTACCTCTGTGACCTGGGGCCCATCCTTTCTGTTTTCTGGGCCTTGGTGTCCCCATCTGTAAAGTAGCGTTAAGGGGATCTGGAAGGATGCATTCTGCCTTCCGATAGACTGATGAGCATGCCATGTGTGCACAGAGCAACACAATTTCATGGGAATGGGAATGTCGGAAGTGTTCCCTATTCAGATTACCAAAAATTGGGCTGAGAATGGGTTCTCAAGAACAGAAAATCCCACATTTTTGCTGCGTGTATCTTGGAGTCTTCAGCAAGTCACAGGTTTCCCCATTTTCTAAGCATCCCCGAGCATGGCTGGGGCATTAGAGCAGGCTGCCGAACAGCTCTCTCTTGAACTGGAAGTTCAGCAATTAAAGCTAGAAAACATTCTTCTCTGCTTTGGAGATAAAACTAGATGAATAGAGCTTTTTTTCAAAAAAGAAATGTTAATGTGATGAAATATATAACGAAACTCATGTAACTTTTAAGCCAGGGAGCATGAAATTCTGATTTTCTTGTGTGCAGGTGAAATCTTAGTCACTAATTGCCTACCCTGTCTAACCTTCAAAACAATTTTATAGGATTCTGGTTAAAGACCATCTAGGATGCTCTAAAGACGTCAAAGCAGGTTGAGCTCAAAGGTCTATTTAATTCCTAAAGCCAAGACCAAGCGGGATGTCAGGTGTGGGCACACAGCGAGGTCTAGGGCCGGGCCCTTGCTCTCCAGGAGCTCCTTGTTTAATGAGAGAAGTGCATTATGAAACAAGACTGCAGGATGGGGCAAAGTGGGCGGTGAGAGGAACATGGAGCGGGAGCAGCTACTCAGCTGGGGAGAGGGAGGATTAGGGAAACCATGCTGCTTTTTGAAAGATGAGTAAGGAATCACTAGATGAGGACAGGGGAGGGAGACATGGCATGTTTTGCAGGAAGTATGGCATAGGAAAATGCATGGATGCTGAAAAAGCCCAGTGAAGCCCACGGAGAAGCAAAACCCTATAGTTGGCCAGGACCCTTAAAATCATCTAGAACAAGCCCATCTAACATAGAAATCCCCTCCCAAACCCTAAAGTATTGCATATCCATCCATCCATCTACCCATCCATCTATCCACTGTCCATCTATTCATCCATCCACCCACCCATCCACCCATCCATCCATCCATCCATCTATCCATTTATCCATCCAGCCAACCGTTCACAAGTTGTTCATTTAATCAGCATTTATCAAAGACCTGTGCTGCATCACAGACTCTGCTGGGCAGTTACAGATCAATAAGACTCATCCCTGTCTTGCAGAGGTTTACCTTTTTGTGGGAGGCAGCCGTGTTCAACAATAAAGGAAAGAATGAATGAAAAAGAATTTGTTCAAATGGAATATTTGCATCCATGTAAAATGAGGGGGCTGGGAGACTTTGGTAACAGTAGAAAAACTGTATGCGAGATAATGTTAACTCTTCAAAGAATGGAAAATATTCATATGCTGTGATTCCAAATGATCTTGCTAAGTGTGTGTGTGGCTGTGGCTGTGTATCAGATGTGGATGCTTCAGGGAAAAGCCTCATCAGAGAGAGAGTTCTCCTACCCTTCCCAGAGTTCCAGGAAGTGAGTCCTATTGCCTTTGCAACTGAAAATATTCCAATGAGTAACGTGTATCGGACAGGCTCTCACAAATGTCTCTCCAGTATTTGCTCTCTCTTGGAGCCATTTGCTCTAGCGAGGATTTTCTAAGACATGTAAAGTCTCTCTACAGAATCACCATGGCGCCATATGGAAATACCATAAGTCCCCAAACCTAGCACTAATCATAACAGAAGCAAACTGGTCTTTTTTGGATGAATCTCTGAAATAATGTCTCTTCTAGAAAATCATCCTAAAGAAGCTGTAGTTCTATCACAGATTTAACCATAAGATGGTCACTTAGCTTATATCTCCAGTAGCAAAAACTGGAAATCAAGAAAATGCCCAATAACATAGGATTAGCTAAGTGACAGGACATCCGTGCAATGGACACGATGCAGGTGTCAAAAATAACGCTATAGAAGCAACTTAAACGGTGTTACAGAGATGTTCATGATGGGATGTTAGGTTTTAAAATAAGCACATTATAGACTCTGCTATGTACGTATGATTTTATGAAGACACATGTGAATGAAAGCAAGCCTGGAAAGAAATTCACGGGAAGGATAGCGGTGGCTGGTTCGGGATCACCTTTTAGCTGGACCTTCTGGCTGCATGTGGAGGGCGGACTGTCATGGGCAGGAGGTAAAGCAGGTGATGGAGGACAAAAGACAGTAGCTTGGACTTGAATCCAAAGCATGGGGGTAGTGGCAAGCAGAGGTCAGATTCAGAATCCTTTCTGCAAATAGGGGAAAGCTGATTGGACTTCGTGATGGAGTGGATGTGGGTGTGGAGGAAAGAGAGACACCAAGATTGACAATGAGTTTTCTGGCCTGAGTAACAGGGTGAATGGCCGCTTACTGACCTAGCAGAAGCCTGGAGAGGAGTGAGGGTGGTGGGGTAGATCTGAAGGAGATTAGGACTTTCTGTGGCATGGGGAGCTAGGGACACCTACTAGTTAAATGCTGGTAATAGCTGTCTCGCCAGGTTGTTGAGAGGGTTCAGGAGTACATGTCTGCAAAGCAGCAGAGCAGCGTGCTCACTAACAGCGGGCAGTCAGGGCGCAGACTGCCCGAGTTCATAGCTCAGTCCCGCCGCTTATGAGCTGTGGCCCTTGGTTCAGTCACTTAACTTGGTTGTGCCTTATTCTGCATCTGTAAAAATGGGGATTATTGCAGTGCCTGCTTGCTATGGACTGAGTGTTTGTGTCCTCATGTTCATAAATTGAAGCCCTACCCCCACAGCGTGGTGGTATTAGGAAGTGAGACCTTTAGGAGGTAATTAGGTTTACAGGAAGTCATGAGGATGCTTTCACGATGGAATTAGTGTCCTTATAAGAAGAAACACCAGAGAGTTTCCTCATTTACTCTCTCCGTGTACAGAAAGAAGGTATCACGTGAGCACAGAGCAGGGTGGTGGTCCCCTACGAGCCAGTCGAAGCTACCCTGAACCTTCCCTGGCCAACACTGTGATCTTGGACTTCCAGCCTCCAGAACTGTGTGAAAAAAAACTTTCTGTGGTTTAAGCCCCTAGCCTATACTATGTTTGTTACGGCAGCCAGAGCAGACTAAGACACTGCCTCATAGAGTTCTGATGCAGATTCAGTGAATAACTATTTGTAAATGTACCTGCAAATCTAGTGAACCAACCACCTGGAAAACCCTGAGCGCCAGTAACTGGGCGTTCTGTCCCCTTTCTCAGTGAGGATCAGAGCTCAGACTCTCACTAGAGTCTGACCATGTGTCGCAGTAAAGATAGCCCATGGGACCATCCAGTTCCTTCTGAATTTTATGTTCTACCGTATTTCCAGGCACAACGTCACAAAGCTGTGCTAGAGTGGCAATTAGCTTTGCTCTACGGCAACACCTACAACAAGTTGCACTGTAATGTGACAATTTCACTTGCCATGGATGGTCATTTCTGGGGCTGGCTACAAAACCAGTTATCGTCACCTAGCAATTCACTCAACCATGGGCAATGAAAACAAACTGAAAAGTTGTTATGGACACTTTCTGTTACATTGTTTGACATCCTTTGAACTCAGTAGTTTGACGGTTTTGCTCTCCTCTGCAGGATTCCAAGTTCTCTCGTGTCTGTTTCCTCTGAGGACTCTCGTGGTTCTGATTCCTTGGTGGTTTGTGATTTTAGATTGTGAGTTCATCTTTGTGGGTTCCCCCCTGGGTGAGTCTGGTGACTTCTGGCTGTAAAAACATCCTTCAGAACACTCTTGTGGCTGCTTCTGTGGGACCCCAGCATCTTCAGTTGGTCTAGAGAGGGAGTGCAGACCTGGGTCCCACACATGCTTGGCCCTAATGCTTTTTCCCACCCGAGGCCCAGAGCGGCCACACACTTCTTCACTGCCTCTGGGTGGGTAAAGTGTCTCTTGTCTTGTTTTTGCAGACAGAGCAGCTCTTCAAAAGCTGGGCTTTAGGCAGAGGGTTCTGTTCTAGGTGCCTAGCCTCACGTGGACTGATGCCAGAACTCTAGTCTAGTCAAGAACTCTAGTTCTAGGTTCTGTTTCTGGGCCTGCAACCCATGAGATGTGGGGTCAGTTCTCACTGCTCTGGCTTTGATTCCTTTTGCTTTCCAGGATTCCCTTCTTTTGAGTTTAGACACACACACAAGGTGTATATAACTATGTACCATAGAGCTATATACTATATAATTATACAACTACTATATATATATGTATGTATGTATATATAACTGTATGGTTGTATACTATGTATACAATTATATATAAGACTGTAATAGTATATATAGTTATATATACAAGTGTATATAACAACAATACTGTTATATACACACGTTTTATATATGTAGTCATATAGGGGTATACAACAATATAAAAAGAGAAGCGTTTGCACATTTTATTCATTTGGAAGTCTTATCCCTGGTTTCTCAGACTCAGCTTTGGAAAATAAATGTCTCATTTGATGTCAGTGTATTTCTCTTGTATTTGAATCATGTAACTTGTTGCATTTCCCTTTTTGCCACAACTGCCGGGAAGCTCTGTGTACATTTAATGTTCAATCACAGCATCCTTATTAGTTTGAGATTTAAAAAAAATTCTTCCTTCCATACTATTTTTGAGTTTCTATTTTGACAGCCTTATTCTATATGTGATCTTATTGTAACCTCCTCAATACTTTTCAAAAGATGGTGAGGTAGATAATTAAATAAATAAATAGATAATTTCCTCCACCCCATGAAGCCATCCCAAGACCCTCTGCTGAAACTAGTCTGCTTTTCTCCAGACTCCTGCCATGTCCGAACCTCTTCATCTATGATTGGTCATGACTGCCTTGTGATGGTTCTGGTATTGCAAACTTCACTGTTTTCAAAATCTTGTGTATTGTTCTTTATCTTCTTATGAACTTGGAAACTTTTGTACAGTAAAAAGAATATGGAATTTAGAATTGGATGCATCTGAGAGTGAGTAGGAATCTCAGCTCTGCCTGTTGCCGGCTAAACACTTGGGGTCTCTAGCCCCTGAGCCTCAGTTTACTAACCTGTAGCGCGGGGACAAGATCTCTACACCGCAGAGCTGTCATCAGGGTCAAACAGGAAAAGGAAGGCAAGGCACCTGGAACAAGGAAGATGCCCAACAAAATTTCACTTGCTTTACTTTTCCAGGTGTGACTCACGTTCGCAGCAATCCCGCGGGGCCCGCCCCGACCGCTCCAGGCGCTTTGCCCCCTGTCTTCCCCTGCCCGCCGCGTGCCCACCCCGCAGTCTGCAGGGGCCCCGCCGCCTCGTGCCTGCCTACCCCCGCTGTTGGGGCTGGCCTCCGGGAAGGCTCGCCCGATCCCCCCCCCCCCCCCCCCCGGCATGTGTGCGCCGGGGAGCCTCGCCTGGCACAGTCACGGAGACGCCCACTCGGCACAGCCCTGAGCGCCTGGCAGCTGGGCAGGGGGCGGCTGGCATGTGGAGCGGGGGCCCGCTCCGGAGGTGCGGCGCTGCTCCGGCCCGGCCTGCCCTCACGCGAGGGAGGGGTTTAGAGGCCTGGCAGATGGGGGTGGCTCACGTCGCACTGCTTCCTCTGTCTTCTAGTCTCCCCCTCCTCCCTCGCCCTCCGCTTTCTCTCTGTTTGTCTGTCCTCTCTGAGTCTCCCTCGCCTCTGCCCCCCGCGCAGCTCCTCCATCTCCTTATGCTCTTGAATCTCCGCTCCCTTCCTGGCCCCCTGCGGGGCACACCCAGCGCACTTGCCCCGGGGGATCTTCCTGGGCAGAGAGGCTGTGCTGAACCCGCCGGGTTGTCCTCGGGAAC
Organism: Camelus bactrianus; assembly: GCF_048773025.1. NCBI lineage: Eukaryota > Metazoa > Chordata > Mammalia > Artiodactyla > Camelidae > Camelus > Camelus bactrianus. The sequence goes on from NC_133544.1 coordinate 5,595,589, forward strand.
AGTGACCCTGTCCAGAGGCTTGCTTCCTCCTGGAGAGAACCCCACAGGCTCCTCAAAGACGTGGAACCCCAAACCCTGAGTGGTCTGGTGGTCCTCACACTTTAACTAGCAGAAGCATCATCTGTGGAGCTCGTATTTAAAATACAGATTCCCAGTTCATGCTGCTCAGAGATTCAGAGTCAGGAGTTCAGGGGCCTGGAATATGCATTTTAAACATTAATCCCACAAGATTCTGATGCAGGGTTTTTTTGGGCCACATGTGAGATGCCCTGTGTGGGTCAATGAATGTCTCCAGAGCTGACCTTTCCCTGGTCCACATCCCCGGCAGCTCCCACCTCCTGGCTCCTTGTCCACACTCCTTCCAAGGCCCTGCCCGGGACGACAGTCCCTTCACTTCTCAGCCTACTTCCTTCTGTGCAGGCTGGGGTGGCCGAGCCCTCTCTACCACGTGGTTGGGAGGATTGATGACGTGACGCATGAGGAAGGCAGGCTCTGCAGAGCTTCTTTTCCTAGGCATGTATCAGAAGTGATGATGAGGTAAACAGACAACCAGATAAACGATGGAAGCCCCAAGCCCACCTCACCCGCCGCACGGCATGCCCCCGACGAAGCCTCCTGCCCCGGGAATGCTGCCAGCACTTCCCAGACATCTAGCCTTTCTCCCTGCTGTCCCCTCCTTCAGGAACACGTGTCCCCTCCCATCCACGTCCTACAAGACCTATGGTTCAAGGTCCCCTCCTGCCCTACCTCCTGGACCTCCTGCACAGACCATGCAGTGCTTTCTCACCTGTGGACACATGTGCCCTGGCATAATCCCTTGTGGCTTTTAGCATCACAGGTCCTGGAGGGTGATGAGGTGCGGAAGGAGGCAATGTCCCATTGCGCTCTGTGGAGGGAACACCCACCTGCTGGGGGGACACAGAACCCTGGGGAATCAGCTGCCTGCCCCTCGCAGGACTGTGGGAGCAGCAGGGCAGGGAGGAGTTTGAAGCCAGGAACAAGAGCATCAGATGCTTGGCAACTCCTTTGCTGTGGGAGCTACTTCTCTGAGCCCTCTCAGATGGTGGAACTCTTTGGGGTCACCTCCAATCAAGCCACTGCCTTCCTTCTGGGTCCCGACAAGAGCATCCCTCATGGGTCCTTGGTTTTGGCCTCAGAGGGGCTCTGGAACCAGTGACTTGGGTCAGAATCCCACTCAGCCTCTTTCTATATGTGTGATCGCCCTGTGCTTCAGTTTCCCCGTCTGTAAAGTGTGGGCAATAATGCTACCTCCCTCCTTCGGGAGTTGAGATGATTAGATAAGGGACAGCGTGCGAAGCACGTGGCCCGATGCTGGGTGAACAGTAAGCACCAGGACATCAGTCAGGACCATCCACGCCACGGCTGGGACAGTCTCAACACCCCAGTGTCTCCGTGTGACGAAGGTTGATTTCTTGCTAATGCCACAGTCCCCTAAAGCTAATGCTGGGCAGCCTTCTGTGGAGAGATTCAGGGAGTCCAGCCCCTCCCATCTTGTTTTGCTCTCATTTTCTAGAATCGTGCTGTCCAATATGGTAGCCGCCAGCAACTATTTAAATTCAAAATAAATGTACAAGTCAATAAAATTAAAAACTCAGTTCCTAGTTGCACTGGCCACCTTTCAAGCGCTCAGCAGCCACCTGTGGCGAATGACCATTGTATCTGGCAGCACAAACATGGCGCATTTCCACTGTCGCAGGGAGTTCTGCTGGATAGCGTGGATCCAGCCTCCTTGGGCGTGTCTGCCGGCGCCTCTGCGCCGAGCCTTCAGCACTGGAAGCACAGAGAGTCCCGGGCATGTGTCCTGCTGGGCCAGGCCTGGGGGCGGTGGGTATCGCTTCTACCCCATCTCCTTGGCCAGAAAGCGATGGCACAGTCCCGACCTGACTTCAGGGGAGGCTGTGGAGGCTTCGCGTGGCATTCAAATCCCTCACAACTGGATTCACTGTATCTGCCCCATTGCATCTTCTTCTGTTCCATTTCCTGCCCTCATCACACTGGTTTCCAGGTGCTCTCCCAGAAGGGGGAGAAACCCTCTTTCCTGGAATTCCCCAGCTGAATTCTCTTCTCATTAACCTCGCTTCTCATCAGCCTGAAATGAACCACTCGGCTATTCCTGAAAAAATTCCTTGGCCGGAAGAAAGCCAAGTGCCAACTGACTCCACCCTGGTTTTCTAAACCAGCCAGTGTGGCAAGGGACCTAGGCTTGGAGAGGGGAGGGGCCCCTTCTCCCTCACCCCAATCTCTAGCTGCTGCCCAACACAGGAAGGGTGGGAGGGACACTGGGGAGAGACCACAGAGCCCTCCAGCTTGCCCTGCTTGGTGCTGGGGGCTCTGCTGGGCACTGGGGGGGTTGACCTAACCTGCGCATGATCTCTGCCTCCAGAGGGTTCAGGGCTGCGCAAGGAGTGATGTGGGAGAACCCAGCACAGATGAGCATCAGAGTCAGGGCTCTCAGAAAGATCAGAACAGCACAGAATCTCCACACACATCCCCTGGGGCCTCAGGAGCCTTGCTGGGTAATGGTTAGATGCTCTGACTTTTGCGCTTTTAGATTATTGGTCATCTCAGATTTTCCCAAGGGGCGACCACGAGTCAGCTTGGCAGATGATTAGTTCTCTTTGCTCTTGGGTTCAGAGAGTCCTTCCTCTTCTGCTTCGACCAGACTCGCAGCCTTGTGTCTGTTGGCCTCCCTCTGCCTAGGTTTTAGCATCCCAGGTAGCTTCTCACATGTTTTCCCTCTAATGAATGCAGAGCACTTTATTTATTTATTTATTTAGTCAGAAGGTGCCCAGGCATTTAGCAGTTACCAATGATCAACAGTACATTTTGCAAACAAGTAATAAATTTCAACAGCAATTTGTCTACAAAATTGTGACCTTTTGATGATGTATTTGATTTTCCCCGAGAAGCTGAACTTCTTTGTCATCCAAGTTTGATTCATATTTTAATTTTTTTAAAAGCAAATGGTCTGTATAACACATGGCAACATTGAGCTGATTGCAAATGCTATTTTGGTTGCAGTCAATATTTTTAATTTATGCCATTCAAGATACCAGGGAGCCCCCCGGCCCACTTCACCGACAGCTGCAAACCCACACATCTCTGCCGCTGACATTTCATACTCCGTAGTTTTCTTTATGTTGTATGGATTTTTTATAAAAAGGAAGGATAATTTATGTCAGTGCCTTTTAGTGATGCACCTTTAACCAAAGATAAAACAGTTTCTTGTTTCTCCAGATTCCTCCCTTTCGGCCTGAGTGTTGCAAATCAGTTTCCTACCGAAAAGGTTGTCGGCTCTTTGAATCCCCCAACTGGTGCATTACTTCGTGTTAATTACCTCTGGACGAGGGTGGCTCAGAAGCAATCATCTTTGTTTGTTAACACACCCTCGCTCTGCCACCACTCCCCATAAATAAAACATAACTGCGATTACAGTGTCACGTTTGCCGGGACTGCAGACCCTGGTAACTGCTCTAGAAGAATGCACGAGGTGTCCCCCAGCAGCTGGCTTCTACTGCGATGCGGAGCGGTCAGGATTGCTTCTCAATCACCTCATGCCCACCAGGCCCTCCCTGGCCGTGTCTGCCATTCCCTGAGTGTTCTTATGCTGGGATGTCTGGCAGAAAGCTGACTTTGAAGAGTTAAGATTGGAAGTACGCAATGGCATTTTCAGCAGCTTGGAAAGGATCTCAGTGGCAAATAGATTACAAGACTGAGGTCAGGAATTTTGCATGCATGGATGGGGGAATATCTGAAGCGATCCCCAGGCAATGATGCATTTATTTATTCATGCCCGTGCTTTGTTCAACACTCATGCAAATGAGCAAAAAAGATAAAGAGATGGCTGATAAGAAATGTGTTTAATACATTGGAACAATATGAATAATATGATTAGGGCAAGTGCCACTTTAAACAGAAGTGAGAATGAAAACACTCAAGGCACGGGGTTCTCAAGTTTGATTTGCAAGTTTGACTCTGAGCTTCCTGGCTGGCAAGGAGAAAAGAGATACAAAGAGTATCATCATCAGTGTGAAAAGAACCATTGTGATGCTTCAGGGCAGGCAGAGAGTTTCCTGGCACTTTAATTTGAAAGCGGTTTCTCTAATGAATCCTCATAGGGAGTTGTGTTTCTCAATGTGTGGTCCCCTGCCCACTAGCGGGAGGTAAGGGGCTCCTGGAAAGTCACAAACTCACTAGAAGTGCACGTTCTGAGTCCAGTCCTTCATAGTGAATGATGCACAGTCCTGTTTATTTTTGTTGTTATGTGAGGCTGATGTTTCATTAGTAGTAGCTCACTGAGTTATCAAAAGTTAGCAAACATAGTTCTTATAAATTAAAACTAGTGCATTACTGGAGTTTACTAAGAACTTTATTTTAACCTTCCATCAGGGAGTCTAATTTCCTGCCAATACTGCAAAATTCCTGTAGATCAAATGCATAGATAAAAATGTGAAGTTTCTCTAATTTGGGGGAAGGAAACTTTGTTATTAGGGAGTTATCAATGTGTCTTGAATTCACGTGGTCTTCACTGGTTTCTAGTCTCACAATGGTAAGTAGATTGGTAGAATAGCTTTTAGGTTTTCATTTTGTTAATTTTTCTTTTCTTGGTAATTGTTTTGGAAAATGGAAATAGGTAGGGTAATGGACTTTAAGATCATTTGCTCCACCTAAGTGAGCCTCAGACAAAAGAGTTGAGAATCACTTATAAAAGGGACCATGATAAGCAACAACAGTGTACCTACAGTGATGTAATTTATGAAGAAGGTATAATAATCCTAAATGCATATGTATTTAATAATAAAACTTTAAACTGTGTGCAAAAAACCCTGAAAAAATTAAGAGGAGAAATAGACACATCTACAATTGCAATTGGAGATTTCGATACTCTTCTCTTGATACTTGATGAAACAAATAGAAAATGAAAAAGGATGTAGAAGACATTACTACCAACCAACACCAGCAACTCACTTAACCTAATTGACATTTATAGAACACTTGAACAGCAGAAGCAAAGCACACATTATTTTTAAGAATGTAAGGAACATTCACCAAGACAGATGGTATTCTGGGCTATAAAAACAAGTCTTAATAAATTTAAGTGGTTAGAAATCATACTAATATGTTCTTTGATCACAACAGGATTATACCGGAAGTCAATAACAAAAGAGATCAGGAAAATTCCCAAAATATTTGGAGAGAAAATATCACACTTCTTAATGATTCATGCATCAAAGAAGAAATCACAAGGAAATTTAAAAAATATTTTGAACTGAATAAACATGTAATCAAAACATAAAAACTTGTGAGACACAGCTAAAGCAGTGCTTAAAGAGAAATTTATAGCATTAAATGTTAATATAAGAAAATAAGTTCTCAAATCAGTGGTTTAGTCATCCATTTTAAGATACTAGGGAAAAAACAGAGCAAACTAAACCCAAAATAGTCAGGAAAAAATGAATAAAGATTAGAGCAGAAAGCACTGAAATAGAAAACAAAACAAAAAATAGAGAAAATTAATAAAACCAAAATCTAGTTCTTTGTGAGATCATTATAAAATTGGTAAGTCTCTAGCTAGACCGATCAGGAAAAAGAGAGAAGACACAAAGTATCAATATCAAGAATGAAAGGGCAGGCATCGCTACATGTTCAATGGATATTAAAGCAATAATAAGCAAATACTATGAACATCTTTATGCCAGTGTGTTCCACAGCTTACATGAAGTGAACAAGTTCCTTACAATACGAATCACCAAAACTCACTCAAGAAGAAACAGAAAACTTGAACAGCTCTATATCTGATAAAGAAACTGAATTTGTAGTTAAAAACTTTCCCATAAAAATAAAATAAACCAACACAAAACCCTCCAGGCTCAGCTGGCTTCACTGGTGAATTCTATCTGCTATTCAAGAAAGAAATAATATTAATTGTACACCAACTCTTGCTGCAAACAGAAGAGGAAGGGATAATATAGCTCATTTAATGAGGCTAGCATTGCCCTGATACCCAAACCATACAAAGATATTACAAGAAAAGACAACTACAGACTAATATCCTTCTTGGATATAAATCTTAAGCAAAGTTTTAGCCAGCTGAATCCAGCAATATATAAAATGATAATACATCATGACCAAGTGGGTTTTATACCAGGAATTAAAATATCAGTTAATGTAATTCACTGTGTTAGCAGACTAGAAAATAAAACCATATGATCATCTCAATGGATGCAGAAGATGTATTTGACAAAATTCAACACTAGTAATAATGAAAAACTCTTAGCACACTAGTTATAGAAAGAAACTTTCTAAGTCTACAAAAGCTCATAGCTAATATTTTACTTAATGGTAAAAAAAAATGAATGCTTTCCATCTTCAGTTGGAAACTAGGCAGTGATGTCTGCATTTACCACTTCTATTCATCATTGTATGTGAGGTTCTAGACAATAACATAAGGAAAGAAAAAGAAATAAAGGGCATTTAAACTGAAAGGAAGAAGTAAAACTGTCTTTCTTCCCAGATGGCATTATCTTCCACGTAGAAAATCCCAAAGAATCTACAAAAATCTACTGATAAGTGAATTTGATGAAGTTGCAGAATACAAGGTCATTATGCAAAAGTCAATGGTACTTCTATAAACAGCAATGAATAAATATTTAAATTTTAAAAAGCAATACAAACATACCTTGTTTTAATGTGTTTCACTTTATTGCACTCTACAGATACTGTATTTTTCACAAATCGAAGGTTTGTGGCAACCCTGCACTGAGCAAGTCTATAGGTGCCATTTTTCCAACACATTTGCTCACTTCCAGTCTCTGTGTCACATTCCGGTATTTCTTACGTATTTTGAACTTTTTCACCATTATTAAATTTGCTATGGTGATCTGTGATCAGTGATCTTCGGTGTTATACTATGACTTGATGGTTCAGATGATTGTTAGTATTTTTCAGCTATAAATATTTTTAAATTAAAGTGTGTATTTTTTAAAGACATAATGCTATTTCACACGAGACTACAGTATAGTATAAACACAACTTTCATATGCATTGGGAACCCCCAAAATTCACATGACTCACTTTATTGCAATGTTCACTTTATTGTGGTGGTCTGGATCTGGACCCACAGTATCTTCTGAGGTATTCCTGTACAATTTACAATCATGTAAAAAAGAAAGGTATTTCAAAAACTAAATTAAACAAAAAAAAATGCATGTGTATGCACTGAACAGTACAAAACATTGCTGAGAGAAATGAAAGAAGACTGAAATAAATGAAGAAATATACCATGTTCATGGATTGCAAGATTCAGTGTCAAGTCTCCCTTTATCTATGTATTCAAAACATCCTAATTGAAATTCTAGCAGGATTTCTAAAACAGAAATCAACAAACTGATTTTAAAATTTATGTAGAAATACTAAGGACCCAAAATAGCCTAAATAATAAAAATAATAAAATTGGAGCACTCACATGACCTGATTTCAAGACTTACTGTAAAGTTTAATAATCAAGACTATTGATATTGCCATAAAGGTAGATTTATAGGCCCATGGAATAGAATATAGAGTTCAAAAACAGAACATACATACCTGTTCACTTTGACTATGGTCTCAAGGAAATGTCCATAGGTCAAAAAATGAATCTTAAGCCTTATTTCCCACCTCAAAATTAACACAAAATGGATCACAGGCTTAATGTAAGAGCTAAAATGATAAAACTTCTAAAAAAAATAGGAGAAAATCTTCATGACTTTATATTAATTAGGCAAAGATTTAAAAGATAACACAAAGCATACAAACTAAAAAAACTTAAAAAAAATCAGTGGACTTCAAGTTTAAAAGATTTGCTATTCAAAAGATTCCATTAAGGAAATGAAAAGGCAAGACACAGATTGGGAGGTAATATCTGCAGAACACATATCTAATAACTAACTGGCAGTCAGAAAAAAGAAATTTCACAGAGATGACACGTTCAGAAGGGGTGACTGCAGAAAGTTTAAGGAAAGGACATTTACAAAATTGCGGGCAGAGCTAAATGAAACCAACAAGGGCTGGTGAGTGCCCCAGGACTGGCACCAGTTGTGAGCTATCCCAGCCAGGCCTGAGAGGACAAGGGGACGTGGACCTGGAGAGAGGGCCAGATAGACAGGGGCTGTGGCCTTTGGCAGAAGAACCAATGTACCAAAGTGAGGCCTTTGCATGTGCTGTTCCTCCTGCTCAAAATGCCCTTCCCGTTTCCCCCCAGGCTCACCCTTCTCAATGCTCTCTCATCTGGGAGGTGCTCTGCTCTGTAGTCATAGTCTATTTGGGGTCCCTCTGACAGTGTGGGTCACAGCTATTCTCCACTCACTCACAGGAGCCAGTGTCAAATTCACAGCGTAATTTGTTTAAAAGCACAAAAATTTTTATCATTTTTTAAAAAAGAAATCTGATATGGAACCCTAACAGCTAAAACAGATAGCAGTGTGATTTATTAGTAGACATTTTAAATATATATATATTATATATACTTAAATATATATGTGTGTGTGTGTGTGTGTGTGTGTGTGTGTGTGTGTGTGTGTGTGGTATTTACCAATCATAACTCTGCAGTGTGAGTGGGAATGAGAGAGTTCTGGACACCATGTCACATGGCCTCCTTCCAAGACTGAAGTTGGAATTGACCTTTTCTGTCTTCAGCTGGGACTCAGCTTGATGGGGGTGCTCTAATGGCCAAGAGGTGCAGGAGGAGGACCTGGTTAATGTTTGCTGAAGGTTGTTGGGGTGGGGCTGCTGGAGGAGTAATGATGGTGCAGATCCCTGCAGGAGGAGTGGGACTTGTCGAGAGAAGACGGGGGGAACGGGGTAGCATGGATAAAGGCACGGAGACCTCAAGGACATGGCACTGTCAGAGCACTGCCCAGTGCTCGTGTGGGCTGGAATGCAGGTGCACGTGGGACAAGACGGCAGACAAGGGAGCAGTCGGATTGTGAAGGACTCTGACACTTCTCCTGGGCGATGGGGTTCATGATCTTGATAGAGAGCCATTGGCTGGCTCTTGAAAGCACATGGATCTGGGTCTGGTGTCCCGGGATTGCCATGAAGACAGGATTTCTTTGGGAATCTCAGTGTGCATTCCTTTGATGGCAGCTCCGAGAACCTCTTTGCCGTGTGGGCGACCCCAGGTGGAGGTTAATTAAGGTGCATCAGGCTGCCTGATGGTGTGATGTTTGGGAAGGTGGGGAGCATTTTATAGACACGGCCCTGAGGCTCTGAATCCGTAACCTACAGAGCTGTCTTGAAAGGAGTCTGTGAAAGGCAAAACCTGGAGGTGCCAAGGGAAAAACAGGACCTCTGAGCTGAGTTAATTACCGCCTTGTAATGTGGCAAGATATAGGGCCCCGAGGTCCAATTCCACCCTCGGTAACATTTGGACATTTTATGGAAGATGCCGTAGTTTACGACAATGCACAAAACAGGTAATTGTTTAGCAAAATGTGCCTGTCAGAACTCAGTGACCTCTGTGAATCATATTCTGCTCTTGGTGTCTTCTTATGGTAATGAAATGCACTTGTGTTCTTTCCCTTGAACTCTACTTGTTCTCCCAGAATAACTGGCAAAATGAATGGCTGGGGAGGTTTTGCTTTTTGTATGCTGCGTGCTGGGAAAATGTTTAATCAGGTTTTCAGAGAAATTTCCAAAGTTTGGGATAAATAAAATGAGGATGGTGAGACCAGGGCTTGGTCAGAAGACTTCCACAATCGTAAGCACCTTGAGGGCAAGTGATGTTTCGAGATGCTGAAGAGCACTGGGGTAGGGGCCTGGAGGGGCTGTGACCCCAGGGCCGTGTGTGCTATACCACTATTCAGGTATTTATATTTTGTACCTAGAGGTGTGCAATGAACAGTACCAGAGAAAAAAATCAGTAAGGGAGGAATCCAGGGTAGGAAGATAAGGAAAAAGCGAAATGCCAGTGCACGAGATGCTGGTGTGTGTCCTTACTCTGCTAGAAATTTGGCTCTGAGCTTCTTAGCTGCCAAAGCAGAGATGGCAAAACAAGCCATCCACAGTTTACAGTGTCCCCCCAGGTTAAGATCAAAAGTAAGAAAGAGTAGCTCAGAGACCCAACACTAAAATGCCATTTCAGCGAATACCATTCAGTGGGGACAGCCTGGGAAAGCCGGAAAAGCCTGAGCTCCCTGGACTCAGATCTGCGTTCAAATCCCTGCTGTGACACTCTGTGGCCCTAGATGGGTTTCCCTTCGCTTCTCCCTGAGCCTCTGTGGCCTCACCTCTACCATTCAAGGCGTTAGATTTTGCTCTTTTCTTGCTGTGACAGCTACAGCCCCCGTCTCATGCCTTGGAGACTCTGTTCTCCCCAAGTCAACAGCTGTTGAGCCCCTACCACAGGCAGGCACTGTGTGAGGCGGTGGAGGTAGGTAAGAGCCATCCCTGCCTTCCAGGGCCTCATGCTTTAGTGCGAGTTCCCAGTAGTGTGAGGGCCAGGGAGCATGGGAGACAGGATGGGTGACTCCGACGGTGCGTGGCGCAAGATGTTTCTCTGAGGAGGTGAAATCTAACAGTGAAGGTAAAGAGAGATGGGGGAGGGAGGGGGGAGAAGGAGAGATTGGTATCGTAGAGGAATTAAAAGTGTTTGGCCTGGCTAAACAATTTGGTAGGCGTGGAGGAGTAGAGATGAGGTCTGGAGGCGGGAGCGGGTTGGGGGGGGAACCTGGAGAGCACGGGGGCCCTTGCTTACAGTGTTGGTGGGAAATGGTAAAGCCGTTCCCTGGGGAGGGTTAATGATGTTACACAGGAAGTGTCACAGGAAGCTGCTGTGCTATGGAGCACCCGTGTCCTGTTTGGACTCCAACCAGGAAGTGGTTTACCCTACCTCAGGTGCCCGAATGTGCCCCTCCCATCACTGCAGAGGGTGGGGCACCGAGGGCACAGACGCAGCCAGGACAAGGGACGTTAGGAACATTCCACTTAGTGAGGCTGACCTGCAAGATCTAGTGGCCAAGGCCACAGCCAGATGCTTGTTAGAAATGAAAACTTTTTTGTAAATAAGTTCATTTGTATCATTATTTAGACTCCACATATAAGTGATGTCATATGATATTTATCTTTTCTGACTTAACTTCACTTAGAATGACGATCTCTAGGTCCATCCACATTGCTGCAAATGGTATTATTTCATTCTTTTTTTTTTTTTTTTTACAGCTGAGTAGTATTCCAATGTATAAATATACCAAATCTTCTTTATCCAGTCATTTGTTGATGGACATTTAGTTTGCTTCCATGTCTTGGCTGTTGTAAATAGTGCTGCTGTGAATAGTTAGGTGCATGTATGTTTTTGAATTAAAATTTTCGTCTATTCCAGATATTTGCCCAGGAGTGGGGTTGCTGGATCATATGGTAACTATTTTTTGTTTTTAAAGGAACCTCCATACTGTCCTCCATAGAGGCTGCACCAATTTTCATTCCCACCAGCAGTGTAGGAGGGTTCCCTTTTCTCCACACCTTCTCCAGCATTTATTATTTATAGACGTTTTGATGATGGTTATTCTCATTGTTGTGGGGTGATACCTCACTGCAGTTTTGATTTGTATTTCTCTAATAATTAGTGATGTTAAGCATTTTTTCAGATGCATGTTGGCCATCTGTCTGTCTTCTTTGGAGAAATGTCTATTTAGGTCTTCTGCCCATTTTTTGATTGAGTTGTTTCACAGATATAAAAAACAAACTCACAGTTACCAAGGGCAATGGGGGGATAAATTAGGAATTTGGGATTAACAGATACCTACTACTATATATAAAATAGATAAACAACAAGGGCCTACTGTATAACACAGGGAACTATATTCAATATATTGTAATAACCTATAATGGAAAAGAATCTGAAAAAGAATATGTGTGTGTGTGTGTGTGTAACTGAATCACTTTGCTGTACACCTGAAACTAACACAGCAGTGTAAATCAACTATACTTCAATTGAAAAAAACAAGAAATTAGCAAAAAATCATCACCCTCTAATATGGTTTCCCATCTGGAAAGGCAAGCAGTGGGGGAAAAAGGCATGAAAAATCTAGGGAAAAATATCTCATTAAAAGAGTTCATTAGGGGGAAAAAAAAAGAAATACAAATTCTTGGGCTCCATCTCGACCTAAGAACCCAAGTCTAGGATGTCAGTGATCTGCCAGGAGACGCCGGGAGTTGAGAAGCTGGTACAGAGCATGTTTGTGGGGAGGTAAAGCTCCTGCGGAAACCAACTGAAGACTGGAATCGTAAGGAAGTGCCTTAAGCACGTGTGAGACAGAAGGCCCTGGACACTGCTGGTGGCTGACCAGCCAGACCGGGGCCCTGGGAAGTGAGAGCCTCTTGGAAGAGGGGTACGAGTGGAGGGGCTCCCTGGTTTCCCAGTGCAGGCTTGACCTTGGTCCCTGGGGGCGCTTGGGACACTTGGGTTCCGGCTCACTGGGAGACGGGCAGGAGCTGCTGAGACTTCCGTCCCAAGTCCGCGTGCCACCAGGCGCTTCTCAGGAGTGACCGTAATGAACATTACTCCACGTGTATGTGCAGTGAATTTCCTCTGGTGTCTGCAGACACTGTTGATAGAGAAAAAACACAAATTCATCGAGAGGGTTTACTGAATTCTTTGTGTGTTTTTTCAGTCACGCTAAGGATAGTACAGGGGCAGGTATTATTTTGTGGGGCTTTGTGAGGTTTTTGGACGTTATCAAGGGGTTCTCATCCTCAGCAGGGTTGGGGGCCAGTGACCCTCAGGTTCACTGTGAGGGTCACGATGTTGGGTGGGTTCTGGTCCAGCGTTTGCACACACATCTTTATGACATTTTCATCAAGATCAGGTTAGGAATCCCCCGGCGAATATTAGGTAGAAGTCTTTTGATGCCAGTGACAAAACCCAACACAACTGGGTTTGAACAAAATGGGAATTTATTGTCTCCGGTAACTGAGATATCCTATTTAGGCCTTCAGGTGTGGCTGGATCCAGGGCCTCAGGCATCAGTCAAGTTCCCCACCCTTGTGCACCTCATGGTTCTGCTGGCCACTTCTTGACTTCACCCGGCAGGTAAGATGGCACTTACCTCCGCAACATCCCCCAAGTTTAGCAATCCAGGCAGAAGTCCGTGATTGGCCTCAGCTGGCTCATGTATCTCTCCCTGAACAAACTGCTGTGGCTAGGGATGAGGTACTCTGGCAGCCTGACCCCTCTGATGGATGAGGGGACAGGACCCATGACTAGTTTTCTAACAGTACTAAATGGGGTTGGGGAGTCTCCCCAAGGAATGCCAAGGTGGGGTGGGGCAGGTGCTACGCAGACACAGCGTCAGCCGGCCTTGTGTACGTCAGAGGTCCGGAGGGGGCTCTAGGTGAGCAGGATGCCCTGCAGGATCCTGGCTCGGTGAGACCTGTTTCCACAAAGTGTTACACGTCCAATGTCCGGCCCCAGGAGGTTCCCCACGGAGGTGAGGGTGGTGACCCCAGGGCTGTGGCTGGGCAGGGCGCAGGGCTCCAGGGGATGGGACGCTGCCTTCCTAGAGCCAGAGCCAAAGGCATTCTTGGTCCCAAAAGTCCCTGGTCCAACCCACTCACATCTCGTGACAAGATGCTGACCTGCAGCCTGTATCCCGTGTATGGGATGCTCGGGGCTGGGGTGGGCAGGAGAGGTGACAGGACCTTGACTGGACAGTGGCCTTGAGATCCAGAGGCCTGGTCCAGTTACTGGCAACCCATTGGGTCGCCAGCTCTCCACCTCCCAGCCATGTGCAGATTCCCCTGGGGGGCCCTCCCAGCAGCTCCAAGCCTCGTGGCACTCATTTCTCCCACCTTCACACTGGGGCTACAGAGACAGTGACACCAGCCCGGGCTCTCCCAGAGCCCAGGTGGGGATGGCTCCCACCTCCTGGTGGCCTCACCAGCCAAGCCTCATTAGGGAACCTCTCCCCATCTCACGATGTTCCCAGAGCATTCCACCCCCTAGGACCACACAGGGACACCCACACCACAGCTGGCCCAGAATGCGGTCTATCAGCCCACAACCCACCCCGCCCCCGGCTGGGCTTATCTTCCACAGCCGTGGAGCAGCGCAGGGGGGCCTGGGCAGGACCCCGAGTCCCTGGGTGGGAAATTATGCTGTCTTCTGTCTGCCTAATCAAAAGCACAGCTCTTTGGAAGGGAGGAGAATGCAATTCCATGATTGGTTTCAATTAAAGATTTGCTACTATTTGATTAAGATGTATTATTGATTTGGGATTGTTCCAAGCAAGCCCAGGCTCGCTTCCTGAGGGGAGGGGTTTGGGAACTGATCGGCGCCAGAAGGGCTGGGAGCTCCGGGGGCCAGCTGCTCCCTGGCCTGCACTCCTCCACAAACTCGGTTGTCACCACGTCGCTGCTCTGGCCAAAGTCAGGTTGCTGGTCAAGCAGAGGTGATGCTGGCCAGCCTCACTGGAGTCCGTTCCTGATCTGGGGCTGCTAACAGACGCCCCCAGGCCCGGCCTCCTGCCCTGGGCTCCAGCCTCCCCGGGCCCCAGTGCCAGCTGCTCCGTGACCGCATCATCCTTCCTCCCGCCTCCTCTCTGAGATCCCTTCATCCTCGTTCCCCTCTCTGGAGCACCTTTCCTGTCTGTCTCTGGTTATTCCTCCTTGTCCTTAAGCTTTCAGGTAAAGTGTAAGCCCCACCCCTCTGCAACACCCCCCCCCCCCCGCGCCCGTGTGTGGTCTCTCCTCTCTGTGGCCCCAGGATGCCGCCCAAGTCTGGGATATCTGGGAGCGTGGAGGGGACACAGCTCTAGCCTGCCCTTCTGGAACCGGAGGCGGTTAGTCAGGGAGGAGGGACCTTCACCAGCCCGGAGACCTTGTGGAGGGGCTGCCTCGGATGAGAGGGGCTGGCATCCGGGTCTGTGCTGAGCCCTGAGGTGGCAGTGCAGGTGAGGGCGCCCTGCTTGTGAGTCCTGTGTCCTCAGTGCCTAGGGCTTTGGAGACACCCAGCAATGGGTGCAACACTGAAGGAGCCTCCTGCCCTCCAGAGCTTCAGTTTCCTAATCTGCAAAGGGAAGGCGGTGACTGGACCCCTCCTCCAGGGTGGCTAGGAGGTGTGTTAATGGACAGTCAACAGCCTGGCCCCACGGGGAGCATGACAAAGCATCGCAGGCCAAGTGCCCTGGAATCCAGCTCCCTCCAAGTCCAAGCTCTGCTCTCAGAGGCCATGTCTGCTATCTGAAGGTTCACCATCACACTCTCCGCAGGCAACTGGCGTTTCTATCCTGGCATCCACAGAGGGAGCTGCATGTGCCAAGGTGTGGAGAGGAGCAGGCTGGTACATTAAGAGACCTTCAAGGCTTTCAGCCTCCTGGGAGCACAGGGCAACCGTGTGGGTGGAGGTGAGCCACACCCGTCCAGAGAAGTCCTTATGCCCCAAGTCCTTATGGCCTCATGCTGCATGGGGGTGGGGGCATAAGGGGAGGGGGTATGGTTTGGTGAGATGACCAAAGTCTACCAAGAAACTCACCCTTCCTCTCCCACCACATGGTGTTAGGACTCAGGTGAGGCGGCTCATGGAAGAACTACATTTCCCAGAAGCCCCTGCATCTGGGTGTAGCCAGGTGACACAGTATGGAAGGAACGTGGGTCTCTGAGTCACCACCAGCAGGAAAAGCACCTGAGTAACCAGGAGCACTGGCATTGGCCCCTTAGCTATGTGAGAAATAAAGAGCTATTATGTTAGACCTCTGAAATCCTGATTTTTATTTCTAACAGCAGCTGTCATTGTCTTGGGGAAGCAGTGGGTCTGTTGAGGGCAGGAGAAATGCTGGCAGCTGGGCTGCAGGCTGATGGAGAGAGGGCTGAGGGTGTGTAGGAGGTCAGGGGTAAGACCACAGCTCCTGGGATGCACACTTGGAGGTGGTCCTGGCTGGCTGGAAGGTGGGACCGTTAACTGAACCAGGGGAAGAGGGCAACTTGGGTGGGTAGGGCTGAGGTGACAAGTTTGATCCTGGCCACACTGAGTTTGAGGCACTGGTGGACTGTCCAGTGGAGCTGCCTGAGAAGCAGTAAATTATCTGAAGCTCAGATGAGAGGCTGGCAGAGCTGAGAGCAGATGGGAGGTTGTTACAAGAAGTCCAGCCTTCGATGAAATGCCATGGCCTTGCTCTTGGAGGTGCTGAGAGGGTGTTGGTGGGCCTTGAGCTGGGAGAGCCATGGTTGGATTTGCGTGTGTAGTAGCCAAGAGGAGGCTGGAGCGGAAGGGTGAGCCTAGGGGCAGGGAGGCCCAGAAGGATGCGGCTGCAAGAGATGATGTGGAAGAGGACGGAGGTAGGAGAGATGGAGGGAAAATCCATTCTGAATATCTGGCTTTGTGGGCTGGGGGAGGGGCGGGGAAGGGGTCGGGGTGGAGAGGAAGACTTCCGGCTCACAGACCACTGGGTTTTAATCCCTTGGAGGAGGCCTTTCCTCAGAGCCCATTCTAATACCCTCTAGGTGTTTATTTAATACGGGTTTTTCAGGCATCCTGGCAGAGCACAGCTGTTTGTATATGTCATACTTAGAGCAATTTATTCCTCCCTCCAAATCATAGAAGTTTGCTCATTTCACTTTGGGAGAGCAGAGCATTGGCATTTTGTGACTCTAATGGGTAATTATTCTCTGGCAACTGATGGGCGCCATATTTTCTGAACGAAAAAAGCAGTGCTTCCAGGCTCTGTCCATTGAAAACAGCTCCGAGAGCTCAGCTGCGGGTTTTAGCCTCCACCCCTTGGCTATTAATTTGCCTGGCTCCATATTGATTTTCCGTCCTGTGGTTTGGGGGCTGGGTTGGGTTTGAGATACAGGAGCTGCTCTCTTGTCTCCTCTGTCACCTCCAGCCCTCAGGCGAGGAGGGGGCCTGGAAAGTCATTGATGGGACCCCAGCCACCTTCCTGCCGACAGTGAATTTCTTCATCCAGAAAACTCTGTTGCCTATCCTATGTTTGACACTGCAGGGTAAGCCCCACCTGCAGGAGCTGACCTCCTCGGCTGGAGGAGCAGGTTTTGGGTGTGGGTGATGAATTTCTTATTTAGGTGGCTGGGGTTTCCCACAGGATCCTACCGTGGGGTGCCTGGAAGTTGGAGCCCCCCTGTTGCGGTGGCAACAGGACCCCATGTGACCTTCTCCAGTTGCCTAAGCACTCTGTGCCTCAGTGTTCTCATCTGTCAAATGGAGCCACGCATCCCAACCTCCACAGGGCTACTTGCCATGGCCTTCTAGCTGGCTCTCTGCCCACTCTTTCCTTATATCAAGCCAGGCTTTGAGCTGGCTACTCTAGGCTCTTTTGGTTTTGGCAACTGCCTGTCATTTCTCTGTCTTCAAGCCCCCGAATCTCCACCTCTATCACAGCAGACTTCTCACCACTTCCTGGGCTCATCCCTGGACCTCTTCTTGGCAGAGTTGCCATTTTACATTTATTTGTATGCTTTTGATAAATACCTGTCCCCACAGGAGACTTTAAACACCATGAGGACAGCTTTTAACTTCCACTGCATGCCCAGCGGCCAGCACGGGGCCCGGCACCCAGCAGGCTCTCCAGAGGCAGGACTGAATGACCGGCCAACTAATGGATGAACCAACACTCCTGACTTTCTCTCCTCCTTGTACCTGCTTTGGTTGCAAGGCTTTTCTGGGTCACAGAACTCTCTGAGAACTTGACTGCAGCCGTCCGGGAAGATGCACAATCGCACATGGGGACTTTAGTCCCCTCTGAAGCCGTCCACAGACCCCAGGTCAAGGGCTCTGGTCTAAAAGCTCCCAGGCTCTCTGGGTTCAACCCCTGTTGACATCCTTCACGACCTTTGAGTTCCTGCTCATTTTGGAGGAGGAGGGAGCATGGCCAGGGCCCTGCAGGATGATATCCTGATAGAGGAGCAGCAGGCAGAGGAGAGAGCAGATGGGAGGGGAGAGGAGATCACAAGAAAGGAGAAAGCTGAGGCTCCTTCCAGTGTGAAAGGCTGGAGGTGGAAAGTGGGAGAGGCTTCCTGGGAGATCTGGGCTGTGCCTTTGCTTGGAAACAAAGGGCTGAATGAGTCTTGCCCTGGACTTCACTTTGGGTTTCACTCTGAGCCTGAGTTTTAAAACCATCCCCTCCTGGCGCCGAATTCAGAGGGCCAAGTCTTGGAGGTTTTACATTAGAAAGGAGCCTCAGACATCATTCGGCTGAGCTGCTCCGGAGCAGGCACAGACTGTGTGGTCCACGGATGGGATGGGGCCCACCGGGGGCAGAGAATGAGGCTGAGAAAGCAAGCAGCCCATGTTCTGTTCCCTCCAGCGGGAGGAGCTTCTGTGAGCACCAGTGTCCGAGTGTTCAGATGGACTGGTGGATGCCAAGGTGCACTGCAGAGGCCATTCAGCTGGAATTCTCTGAGCGGCCTGGCTTTGCCCAGTGGGGTGTGAATTGTGACTGGAGTCAGGCAGGATCCACTGGGTCCAGGTAGACGTGGGCAATAATACTGGTTAGGATCTCAACCTGGGGGTTTAGCAGGACTGTCTCATGGATGGGCGGACCATGACCAAACCCACAGTCCAGAATGAGTACTTCCTACAGTTCTGACGGGCCCCAAAGGGGCTGAGGGGCTCCACTCAGGCCTCCTGCCTGTCTTCACTGAGGGCCTGGTGAGTCCTGCTACCTGAGGGCTGGGGAGACTGCTCTGGGCCCATCAGGATCAGTTCTGTGGCTCTGGCCTCCAGCTGAGGGGCTGGGTCTGCCCTTGGACCTCAGCTTTGCACCCCCTGCTTCCTTGCACACCACGGTATCTCAGCACGGAGGCTGGAGGTGCTGAGCGATGCTGCAGCTCCCTGCCTCCTGGAGCCGAAGGCCCTGGCCCATAAGTCTGGAGCTTTGCTCCTGCTGTGCTGGCAGCAGTGGCTTCTAAACCCTTCCTTGACTGGGAGGGGCATTTATTTCATTTCCTGCTGGGAGTTCCGTCTGGGAACTCATTCCCCACTGAGTACAAACAGGGCTACCGTGCCACTTCCTGTGTAACACCCTGAAATGTCCCCCTGGGAGCAGCAACCCAGGGGCAGCTCAGGGCCTGTGCTGTTTCATCACTTCATGGGCAACGCTATAAAATACCCTGTAAACTACAGCCGTGTGTGAGTGCTTTGAGCAGCTACGACTGGCCTTGGAGAGCACTGAGGGCTGGAGTGCATTTCAGGTGTGCCCCGCAGGGGCAAGGCAAGGCTCGCAGTGGGAAGAGGCAGGCACCTGGGGGAGACAGGATGTTGTGCAGACATCTGGATGCGTCTGGCTCTGGCTGGGAGGTGGAGTGGCTAACAGCCGGGTGTCCTTCCCTGATTGAAATCATGTGGAGTCTTGCTTGGCTCCTCTTGGGAAATGCTGTCCTAGTTTGACTGTGGGTCTCCCTCTCCACCCCCGCCGGCTTCCTTCCAAGAAGCCTGTTTTGTAACAGTTGGCCCTGACTCTCCTGTTCTCACCCGGAGAGGAGAATGTCATCCTTGAAACAGGGCCTCATAAACCTGTAGCAGAGACAGGACATGATTTTAACTGGAGCGCTGAGCGTGGAGGGCGGGCGGGGAGGCTGAGCTGGTGACAGCAAGATCCACTTTCCCTAGAGAGAAGTCAGTTCATCGGGAGACAGGGGAAAATGTGCCTAGAGGAAGAAATTCTTCAACTCAGCTGCCACTTCTGGTGACGGCAAAGGCCACTGTTGGCATCTCCCTTGTTCTTGGTGTGAACACACTCTTGTGGGAGACATGTGACAAGTCCTTTTTCCCTCCCAAGAACTTCTTATGCAAATGGAGCCATGATCATAGTCAAAAGCTCCCCAAATAAGGAACTACTTTGGGAGGAGACAGAGGATGGTTTCACAGCGCTTATGTCTTTGATACCCTCCCCTGCCCAAAAACACAGGCTGCTCCCCACTCCGCCATCCAGCTGTGACTCCCAGCCTTGGCTCTGTCTTAGAAAAATGAGTAAGGACTTTTCCCTCTGATTATGAGCAAGGGAGGTAGGACTCCGATGTTATCGGAGCTCTGTCTTCCTCTGTCACTCCCAGAAACACCCAGAGTGCAGTGACCACTGTGACCACGAGGCTTCTGGGATGATGGATCTAAGAGATTCTTGGACCCTGCCCTTTGGCTGGGGATGAGAGAGGTGTCTGAGTCACGGCCTCATTATTGTGATTTTATTTTGTCTTTCTGTGGAAAAGAAGAATGGAAGTGGAGAATGCACTGAGCTGAGAGCCAGGAGATGGGACTTCCCTACCACCTGGAGTGATGTGGCTCCTGGGGTCTCTGTTTCTCATTTTCGTGGGGATGAGGCCCATGACCCCTTGCCTCTCAGGATGGCTATCAGGGTAAAAGGAAGAAATCAGTACGTGGGGCATCCTCTTGAGCAGTGGGTCTCAGCTATCCCTGGGGATCAGCACCCCTGTGCTTCTTTTTAAGTGCCGATTCAGAAGTCCAGACTCTTCCTTCATCATCAGCCCCTTCAGACGGCAAGGCGTGCGGAAAGCTCTGAGGTCTAGGCCTGTCATTTCTCAGAGGGAAGTGAGGCACAGAGAGGTGAGGGCTGTGATTGAAGGGACTCGACTCTGTGAGGCAGACAGACCAGGCCTGGAGTAAGCACCGTTACATCTGACTCTAGTCTGTTTGGGGACCACACACCCACTCATCCCCTGCATCTTCATGGGCTCACACAGGAGCAGGGGAGGTACCCGCAGTGCTAAGTTCTGAGCCGGCCTCTTTCTAAAGGGCATTTTGTTGAACATCGTCAACAACCCTGTGGAAAAGGGCCTGGTGTTATCCCACTTCACAAAGGAGAAAAGTAGGACTCAGACAGAACAAGTGGCTTACAGACCTGTGAGTGCAGGGCTGGGATCCAGAACCAGGTCTTTCGGCCTCTGACTCCCTGGGAGTAGAACACGAGGAAGCAGCCGTTCCCAGCATCTTTTCCCACAGCCCTGGTACTGTCTGCTGGTGCCAGGTTCATTTCCGTGACCCCAGTTCCCCCACTGTGTTCTGCTGATTCTATGGGGATGAACTCATTCCTGGCTGCTGGTGTTGAGCAGGGAGCTTGGCATGGGGTTGTCAGCGAGGCAGAGGGCTCCCCTCTGGTATCACTGCCAGTAGCTTCCTCCCCGGCAGGGTGGATGCCGCAGCCAGGCTGACCATCCCCACACTGTCTGGGTTCCAGGTAGCCTGAAACCCCAGACTTAGAATCAGAAGGCCAGGCGGGCAGCTCCTGACGCTCCTGACGGCTCCTCTGCTCTTCTCCATCCGCCCTGGGCTCAGAGACCCACCCACCCTTTAACGGGTGTCTCCCCAGCCCACCCCAGCGGGCCAGCTGCCAAGACTGAGCGCACGGTCTCTGCACCTGCCTCTCCCAGACAAGGCTCCTGCTTCAAGCAGCTCCGACGGGCAGCGCGTTAGCCTCTGCACACACTCTTCCCATGATGGGGAACTTCCTACTTTTCAAGGTAGTCAGTGACACTTCCAGCCGCTTTATACTGTTGCAGTGTTCTCATTTGCAGTTTTTTATATGCCTTTTATATAAATATTTATATAAAATTATATATGCTCACATATAAATTTAAAATTATATATCATATATAAAATATAAGTTATTAGATATATATGCTCTATATGGTCTTATATGTTATATATGATATATTAATATATACACTTAGATATTTTCTATATTTTATATACTTTTATAATTTTAAATGCCTGGATCCCAGCTCCACTCCCTACTAGCTGTGGGTCTCTGGGCAAATTACTTAACCTTTCTGAGCTTATGGAAGTTACTGACGCAGTAAGTATAACATAAGATTTTTTAAATAACAAATGAAAGCATCTTTTTATAATTATTTTGATAAGAATTGACCAAGTCTTATTGTGACACTCCCTTAGTAAAACATTACTGTGATAGTCAGTGGTCGCCATTAGCCCGTCACTCACTGCTCAGTGTCAGCGCGAGGCACACAGTAGGAGATAAACACCCGGTCTCTGCTCTGTTGTCCCCCAGCAACGCAGGGGCCTGCAAGCCCCTGCTCCCTTTCCTAGCCTGGATGCTAAGAACGTCTTCTTTAATTTTGGCAGCTTTTTAGGTAGAAAGAAGCATCTCCCTCCACGTGGCAAAGAAGTTATTTCTAGAACTCTCCATAGGCTTAGCTTTATGCTGAATGGGCTCCAGGCATTGCTCTGTCTCTGGGAGAAGGACAGGGAGCAAAGGGGGTGACTGCCTAGCATTTACTGAGCCCCTCCAGGAATGAAGACACAGGCAGCGGGAGAGAAGCCGAGGAGACCAGAGGCAGGGCCAGAGACGGGAGGGCAGCCTGGGCGGCTCCAAGCCAAGGGAAGGCCCTTTCCCATTTCAGGCCTGGGCCACCCTCCGCAGCTGTCCTCGCCCGGCTCTGTCGTAACTGCCTCCTCTTCCCAGGTGTTACACTTCTGTTACGCCTTGAAACCTCCCTGCGTCCGGTGAGACTGATGTTACTATCTCCATTTTCCAGATTAGGACACGGAGGCCGTCGGAGGTAAAATGATTCACATTCAGTCAAACAACCAGGAAGGGGTTGAGCCTGGATTTGAACTTGAGCCTGTCCCGTCGTGGAAGAGACCAAGAAAGAAGGAAAAGAAAGATTGTCACGGGGAAGAGAGGCCTGGAGAGGTAAGGATGGAATCAAATGGAGGTAAAGCCAGAGACAGAGGCAGAGAAAAACCCAGGGAAGAGAGAAGACACAGAGAATGGAGCCTCAGGGAGAGAGATGCCACACCCGCGATAAAGGACAGGAAGGAGAGGTCGAAGAGCGAGGAGGGGAGGCCTGAGCAGCGCAGGGCCTGAGAAGCGGTCCTCCCAGAGAAAGGCCTGCAATCTCACGTCAGCCCTGGCCTGCTCCTCTGCAGCGGACCCTTGTCTTTTTCAAGGACCCCCGAGCTCCATGTCCCGGGCCTCCCAGAGGGGATTTTGCTGGGAAATGGAACTGGAGGGACAGCCAGGGCAGCGGGGGCCTGGGCAGCTGGACCCAGAGCTGCACATGGGAACCTGCCTTCCCGCCCCCAACTTCACAGCATCGCAGCCCCTCGGCTGAAACTGACCAGGGCATCCACCGAAGGGCCATCTGGAGGGGATGAGACAATGATGCACATTCAGCCAGGCTTTGGTGCCCAGGCTGAATCTGAATGAATAGCCAACCAACAAGAAAAGCCACCAAACCCAAAACATTCTCTCTCCCTATGTAGCACCCTCAAGCCCCAAATCAGAACGCCGTACTTTGTCACGAACAAAAGGGGAAGTCTTATCTCGAGCGGCTGGAAGTTGGGTGAGACGTGCCAAATCAGCGCCTCTCCTTCCCCTCTTGGGCCTCCCTGGTGGACAAACAGGCCTGGATTCAGAGGGACCTTGGTCCTCATTTGTCACCTCTCAGCTCTGTGACCTTAACAGGCAGGTGATGCAACTCTTGGTGCCTAGGCGTCCTCCTTTGCAGCAGTGGACTTTTGCCTTAAAGGGCTGTCACCGGGTTCAGTAAGGTAGCAGGGGTCAAGGCACTAGGCATGTTGGAGGCCCACGGCCTGCGTTGGGTTTTGCTCTTTCTCTCATTCTCAGTGTCTTCATCTGTAAAATGGGTCAGCATGACTGCACAGGCTCCTCAGCTCTTTCTGACTCTGACACGAAGTGATGTGATTGATGCCAAAGGGTTTGCTGGACCAATTCAGCTGGTGGAGCTTGGGCGCTGTCTTCTCCCACACACAGATTTATTGTCCTGTATCTCTGCCCATCCAAATTTGACTTCTTTAGCACAAAGAAGCTGGGAGGGGCTCAGGATTTTCGGCCCCAGGGGATTTGGGGATGGATGGAAAGATGTGAAGAGGAGACGTAATTTCCCCAGGAATTCACTCAAAGAAGCATTTCTGCAGGGTTTACACCTGGGCTCCTGATTCTTAACAACTATGTCCCAGGTGGGGCACGCAGCAGCCCGCCCCGCCCCTCACATTCTCACGTACCCGCACACGTGCCACACACACGAGTGATGCGCGTTTAGCCACACTCCCAGCCTGACAAACGTACACACACCAGCGCACGCCCACACACACTCGCACACATCCCCATGTGCGCGCACACACGATGTGAAAGAGAAAGCGTGTCTCATTTTCACTGGCCTTGGGAGATGGATGGGCAGGAGTTTTTGTTTATCCTGGAAGGGGCTCGCGTTAGCGAATTCCCCCTTCCGTGAGCAGCCCGGGCACTCGAAGCCCACGTGCTGGGAGGAAAGGCAGCTGGATTAGTCTCCGATCCTCTAACAGGGGTAAAGGGGAGGGACATGGAGGGCAAGTCCCAACAGCGAGCGCGGGTGCGAGCGTGCGTTCCCGCGAGCTGGGTGGCTGGGCTCGGCAGGGCCCAGGCAGAGGCAGCACACCCCTGGAGGTCTTTGTTGATCGTTTCCACTTTGGGAAACACTGTGCTTAAGGCTGATTTTGTAAGCTCAGGTTTCTCTTCCTTTTACTGTTGGTCGTGCTTCCAAGGCAGTGTGCCAGAGAGACTCTCATCCCTCACGGGGAGACAGCCTGGACGCCAGCATCAAAATCCCACTCAGAATATCTGAGCGTGACTGACAGCT
The DNA here is from genome assembly GCF_048773025.1 of Camelus bactrianus. Lineage (NCBI taxonomy): Eukaryota > Metazoa > Chordata > Mammalia > Artiodactyla > Camelidae > Camelus > Camelus bactrianus. Next base: position 5,620,213 of record NC_133544.1, read on the forward strand.
CCCATGCCAGCAGGTACCACGCCTAGTAGTGACGACAGTGGCCACACACAGGGTCTCTCTCTTCTGGGCCTGCAGTGTAGTGGCCACAAACCTGGATGTCAGAACAAGCCTGATCCTTCACTCAAATCCTGGGCAAGTTAGTTAATTCTGTGTCTCAGTTTCCTCCTCTGACAAGCAGGGATGGTGGTGTTAGAGCCATCTGTGTGAGAAGGTGGTATCGACCACACAAGAGAATGAATGGATGGTGCTTAGTGAAGCACCTGGTACGCGGCCGACCCTAGGAAGTGTTGGCTGTTATACGTGCCTAGTTCCGTGAGAAATCGTCCCCTGGCATCCTCTCTAAGAGATGCTGCAGAGGGCACCCTCATTATCCCTGGGAAGATGGTGTGAGTCTGGTGCCTTGTTCAAGACTCTTCAACTAGTTGGTGGAGAAGCAGGGACTGGAGTTTACCGAAGCCAGTAAGGTCCCCTGGGGAGGGGAGCTGGCCTCCCTTCCTGCAGGGTCTCAGCTGGGAGTGCTCGCTATCTCCACGCTGCTGGCCAAGGGGGAGACACTGCTCCGCCAACTTCATATGAATGGACGGCGGGTGCTGAGGGGCCGCTTCCAGCTGAGAGTGGCAGTAAGGAGCTCCCCGTGGCAGGAGGTAATCAATGACTAGGTGGATTCACTCGTTTGAAAGGGATGGTCCTACAGTGCCACTCGAGCTGCGAGTGTAGCGGTGTGTGGTGAGGACGCAGGAGAGAGCGCCAGCTAACTGAATCTGCAAAGCGGTGTGAGGGTAATGTGCTTATGCAAAACCAGTGGACCAAAAATACAGACTAAGAAAACCCAAAGGCCGCACGATTAGTAATAAGGAACAACCACGCTATTTTCTCTCTCTCTCTCTTTTTTTCCCTTAACTGTGCCGTGAAGGGTTTCTTCTTATCCATCAGCAGGAAGAGCCCTTGACAGTCAGACCTCTACAGGGCCTGCCCTGCCTCGGACTGGAGCCCAACCCAACCCCCCCTCGGACTGGTTTGGAACCCAGGCTGGTCTGGCTGGATTTCCAGCCTGCACATCGGAAACTTCCTCCGACGCTGAGAGCTCTGAGATCCTGTAAGAACCAAATGCGATAACATGGCTGCGAGGGCGCACGCAGCAGCTGTTACTGCCGGCTTCCTGTGTCCACGCGCCGTGTTAAACGACGGGGACTCAAAGGAAATCAACGAACGAACTAACCCAACAACATACTGACGACCCAGCTAGCTGAACAGTGGAGCCTGCCGCCTCGCGGGGGAGGGCCCTCCGCTGAGAAGTCCCAGAATCAATCTGAAATGACCCTCAGGTGAGTTGTTGGGAAGGCGGGGAGGACGTTGCCCTGAGAGCCTGTATGGGGTCGGATGGGGGGCGCTGACTTTGCAGGGAGGTCCTGAAGGCTGGGAGTTGGAGGAGGAGCAACAGTGAGAAGCAGTGGGACAGTGTCTGACATCAGGGGCCCAGGCGTCACCGCTGGTGACCTGCTCTCCCAGCCGCGCCCCAGGCTCCAGCTCCCAGATCCATTCCTGGGGACCCTGGTGACAGCCCCCCACAACCCCACTGCTCTCCTGTCTCTGTCTCAGTCTCTCCCTGGACACACTGTGGCCCCAGTCTTTTTTTTCCCTGAAATGCAGAGATGATGGTGTCCTTTCTCTGCTTACAACCTCTCACTGCTGTTCCCGTATTCTTGGCTCAGAGAAGCAGACCCTGACCCGGCCTGGCCAACATGCAGACCCCAGACACTGGGGCATTTAAAGCATTGTTTTCACAGTAAAACAAGCACAGGCGTAGAGTGGAGCTGGATGCAGTTTTATGGGATGGCGGCTGCGGCTCACTCTGGGCTTCATCCCGCAGTCCTGGGGGCCGGCTCCCTCTGCCCTGGAAAGGACTCAGGTGGACAAGTCTGGAAGTGCTTTCCTGCCTTCTCCATCTGCAGACACACCTCTGCTTTCCCCTTGCAGAAGCCCAGACCTTCCCTACGCAGTGAAGGCTGCCGTGAGGACCCCCAGCCCTGCAGTGCCCAGCAGAGCCCTCCCCACACCTGGCATCTCAGTTTATTTGATCCCTGCCACAGCCAGAACATGGCTTCTTGAGGCTGGGACCACAGATTGTCCTTCTCCATATCCCCTTAGCCCGGCCCAGGGCTGGCCCGGCAAGGGGCTTGGGAGGGCTGGTTGACTGTATCGGGGTGGCCGCTGTGGGGTCTAGGGCCCCAATGTCCGCTGCAGCCCCTCCTTCTAATGGCAGGGCTCCCACCGAGGTGTCTCTCACAGGCCTGGATAATCCACAAGAAAACAGGGACCTCATTTCAGAGTGCTCTTGGGCTGTTGGCCCTCTCCCTGGAGGCAGAGGAGGAGGAGGAGGGCAGAGAGCACGGGCTCAGGACCCCAGAGCTGTGGGTTCAAATGCCATCTCCTCCACTAAATAGCCATGTGATGGTGAGAAAGCTCTTCCTACTCTGTGAAATGGGAGTAATTACAGCCCCCTATAAAGTGACCATGTGCAAGCTGACCGCTCCCTGCCCAGCGGTGCCCAGGAAATGGCCACTGTTTTTGCCGCAGCTCTCCAGTTGCCGGTGGGCAGGAGAGGGGGATGGCAGGTGGCCTTCTCGGAGCTCTGCCTCCCCACTCACGGGAAGATGCTTCTGAGCAGGACACCAGACCAGCTCCGGCTCAGGCTACTTCTCCAACATATTGTACTTTATTTAACTTCAGAAAATATGCAAAAATCATCTGCCCTGTTAGTGTCACACACTTCTTCATCAGCTACTTCCACCCCCCACCCCCACCCAAAGAAACACACTGACCAATGGGAAACTGTGACAGGTGGTTAAACTGGAGATTTCAACGCAAGCATCACGGTCTAAGAGCTATCGCCCTCCCAGGCGGAGTGCCAGAAGACGACGCACATTTTCAAAGGGAAATTGGTCAGAGCTGTAAAACTCTTCACTCCCCTTGAGAGTCGAAGGTGGGTTCTGGTGGAATAAAGGGAAAGATTTGGGGGGAAGATTCCCTGGTAGGAGCTCCCTCCCCCCACCACATGGAGGGACCCGAGGATCTGGATCGGGTCTGTCCCCTGCAGAGCAGACACAGGGACCTGCCGTCCGCCTCCTTGTCGTAGACAAGTAAAGCTTGTCTGGTAGCTCTGGGAGGAGCCAAACTGAGACGCTGCGGTGATACCGCCCTGCACTCCCAGAGACCAGAGACAAGGATGCACTCATGTTCCACAGACCCGGGGTGGGGGGCCGCGCACAGCATGGTCCAGCCTTGAGTGGCCGGCTGTTGCCCAAGAGAGCAGCCTGGGCAGCTGAAGCAGACTCAGTGGGGAGAAACTGGTACACCCCGGATTCCCTGGGCCGGGGAAGGGACATGACCAGTAGCAGAGAGATGTACCAGGGCTGGTCAAGGGACTGCCAGAGGGGTGACTTCTGCAGGAAGTGGCAGGAGCTGGCTTTGCACGTGTTCAGGGACAAGAGAGCAAGAAGCCAGCTGACGAAGGGCAGTGTCAAGCAGGTAAGAACTTTCGCACTCTGTTTCTTCCCCAACCTGCAACCGTCTCATGTGACAAAGTCCGGATCCTGGAGGGAGGGGGTCCGAAGCAGGAAGCCGCACATGGGGGACCGGGGACGTGGGTGAGAGGGAAGAGAGTGGCAGAGGGGAGCAGGTCCAGGGCGGAGACCAGAGTTAACTTTACATCTCGTCTGAAGTTTTGGTTCCAACAAGGCACTTTTAATTGCTAAAGTGACACAGCGTTTGTGACTTAGAGTGACAGTAGCATTTTTACTACCTGGGTGACCTGCAAAATTATGAGCCTTCTGAGGATCGTCCAGGGGCAGGAGGAGAGCTCCTCCCACTGAATACATTCTAAAGGGGCGACAGGAGGCAAAACAAAGCGATCCCGTGGTTGTACCCCGTGAATCCCGCTTGTCCGGTGTATCAGCTCCTAAAGAAACTGCAGGCGAGGGGGCAGCCCTGCCACTGACTCCATGTGGCCTTGAAGGTCCCTTCCCCTCTCTGTGCCTGCATTTCCCTGGCTGAGAGCTGAGGCCGATCTCCCTCGTCCGGAGGGCTCCAGCCCCCACCTTGGCGTGGATCACTTCTGTTTCAGCATCTGACTTTGGGAGGAGAGAATAATCAAGGCCGTGGAGAGGTACCTGTTGCGTCTCTAGCTGGGTCCTGACCAGGCCCAAGCAAGCAGGCGCTGGTCCCCCACCCACCGCGTCGGCTAAGGGAGAGCATCTTGGTCAGAGGCAGGATTCCTTTCAGACCAAGGGACACCAGGGCAGCAGCTACTCTGAGGAAGGACGTTAACACAGTGACCAAAATAGCTTCCTGCCTTCAGCACTTATCACAGGGGTTTAAAGCTGTCCTTAGAACAGCGCCGGCAGGTGGGGTCCACGGTGGTCCATTTTACAGTTGGGGACACTGAGGCCTGCAGAGGTTTATTGCCTTACCCAAGGTCCCGTGGCCAGTAAAAGGTGGCAGGGGGTTTGAGCCCAGGTGTGCTCGGGGGTAAGACCGGTGCTCCCAACCACTTCCTGTCAGCAGGTGGGTGTAATTAACCAAGCATCTGAAATACAGTGGAATGAAGGTGGGGGGGGGCATTTGCTTTTGTCTTGAGCCCAGACCCCTCTGGGTAGATGGGGGTTCTTTGAACCCTGGAGCCAGGTGCTGGACATAGGCAGGCCCCCAGCCCACTCGATTCACTTACTGGTCAGCTATTAGGAGCCAGATCCTTTGCTGAGCTCTGTGGTCCTGGGGGCTGGGTAGAATCACTTTGGTCTTCAGAATTCAACCCTTTCCTTAGAAGCTTCCACTTAGTGAGATATTTGTTCAATGTTTATTAAGAAAACATTTATTGGGGTTTTATAACAGCCTTACTGCTCTTAATGAAAACCCCAAGATGGATTTTATTTATGCCCATTTTACAGACGGGGCAACCAGGTGCGGGGAGGGAAATCGCCCAGGCTGAGCTGGAGCCACACTCAGCCACCCGTGGCTTCCCAGTCTCCCCAGCGCCAGCGGGGCCTATGTGAAGTTTGTTGTTTTCGCCTCATTTTAGTAGTACATAACCTTCTGAAAGGACTCGTTGTTCATGAATTTTGGCCGGCCGCCCGAGTGCTGTATGGGATTCGTTTAAACTCGGGCTCTGGCAAATTTGATTTTTACTGAAAATTACCCATTTTTTAACATTTAAAATGTTATCAAGCCATGTGGCCATTGCCGTCTTGGGCAGAAAACATCTTGGATGAATTTGCATTTTTAATTCTTGGCATTTTTATTTTGCTTCAGTTCCCAAAGAGCGTTTTTTCTCTTCCTTAAAAAAAAATTAAAGAAAGAAGACAGCCCGCAACAGGGCCAGGGCGCCCAGAGAACATAATCATAATAGTAATGTGTGTTCCCTCACTGTTAATGGCACCAAATTTTACCATGTGCTCCAGAGGCAGCGCCTGCCTGCCACTCTCCAAACTCAATGTCTCCTTAACAGTGGGGAGATAATTGTGCCTTAATGGGCCAGCTCCTCCCAAAGGTGGCTGCCTGGCAAATGTTGGGGGGTAGGGGTGGGGGAGGGCATGGGGAGGCAGCTCCTCGGGGCCTGCATTATTTACCAGCGAACTGCTCTTGCCTCACCTTTGTCCAGAGCTCTCACAGGGCTGGAGGAGTTGGGCTGAAGGCTGTCAGAGCAGACAGAGGTTTAGAGACCAGTGGGCCATGTTCCAGATGAGAAAATGGAGGTTCAGGGAAGGAAAAAGGAATAAAGGTTCTTTATTCAATATTCAGTGGTAGTTTCTTGAGCACCTATCATGTGCCAAGTAGCAAAGAAGTTAGACACGGCTCCGCCCCAAGCAGGGTGGGGGACAGCCAGGTTCATGGAGTACTTGAAAGCAGGGTGACAGGGCCAGGAGAGTGGACACACAGGGGTTATGTGAGCTCAATGGTGAGGCTTCCTCCACACACCCCCTCCCCCGGCCCCGATCGCCCTCACCATGAATCTTCCCAGTCCTGAAGGCAGGTATTTGATTTTACAGATGAGGAAGCCCAGGTGTGGGGGCGGGTATTATGCTCAGTTTATGGTTAAGAAAGCAATGCTTGGAGTTGGGTTGGGGGTGGCCTGCTCCGGCACCCCCACTGCAGGGAATACAGTGATGAAGAATGCAGCCCTGCCTCCAAGGAACTGACCGTCTGGCCAGGGGACCAGAAGACAACAAATTCATAAGGAAGATGATTTCACATTCAATCAGTGCCCCAAGCAAAATCCAGCAGGACCACATGAAAGAGTGACCCCATGAGATGTGGAAGCTGCCAGAAAGGCCTAGAAATGAGCTCTGTGTATCTTAAGGACAGAACGGCCCCCAGAGGAAGGCCAGGGTGGATGCGGACTAAACTTGGCTCCCTGCTTGGGCTCCATCTTTCCTCGCTGTGTGACTGTGGGTCAGTTACTCAACCTCTCTGGGCTCTCTTTTCCATGTCTACATAATGGAGTAGCAATCGTATCTAGCACTCAAGACTGTTGTGCCGATTAAAGAAATTAGAACCACACATAGAATATATTACATGCACACATGTATAACGCATTTAGCCAAGAGCCGGACAGCCAGTGCGCGCCGGGCGGGATCCTGCCTTACCGCCCACAGCCGCTGTACAAACCTCACGCCGCCTCAATCCTCTCCCTCCAGCGACTCTGACTTGTGGGGCCATGCAGCCTGCTTCGCGAAGTGAGGAAGCCACATTTGAATTTGTTAAAAAAAAAAAAAAAAAAAAAAAAAAAAACAAACAAACCCCAAAACAAAAAACAACAAAAGCCCCAAACCAAACAAACACTGCGCGCCACGGCCGCTGTTTCCTTCCGCCGGCGCCTTCCACAATATGGTGCGGTGGGCCGCGAAAGCTTGGCCACAGATGGCACGCTTGGGACCAGCCCTGTTTTCTAAATACCCGCTTCCTCAGTGTAAATGATAATACTCAGACACATGGTGCCGCTTGGCTCCCAGGAGGCGCCAGCACCGGCGCTTTTCTTGGCCTGGCGCCCTGGGTCCGGCTTTCTCCCTCCAGATGGCGGGCAGGAGAATCCTTCAAGATGAGGGATGCAGATGCGGACGCTTGGGTGAGAGACGGGGCGGTCCCTCAGACGCTCGCGGGGCCACCGTTTACGACATGCTCTCCCACCTGGGGCCTCGTCGCATCACCTGGGAGGTGGAGGCGCGGTCAGGACCACCGACGGGGGAAGCTCCATATGACACCAAGGTGAGGCTGGGACTCGAACCCAGCGCCGCCGCAGCTGCGTTCTTGAACTTTGTCTCCCTCACAGGAAGAGTGCGCGGTCTTGGGAGGATTCCACGAGTGCCCCTCTCAAAGGCAGCAAGGAGCGAGTGTGGGGAGACGGAGGGGTGAACATCTCACACCCCAAGGAAGAAGTCAGCTTTTGCACCTCCCGGCCTACAGCAGTGGGGTAGAGTTGAACGAAGGCCAGCTTGGCATCCCTAAGCCCTTGACCTTGGATTCCTGCCTTCCCTCTTACTGGTGACGTCACCTGCTGAGCCGCTACAAAGCCCACTGACTTCGTCTGTAAAGTGGAAATGAAGTATCAAGGAGCCCGAGGGGGCAAGGGGACGCATTGTCTGCAGGGAATTTCAACAAACAAATAAACCCCACTCCAAATGGAATTGGCTTTTAATTATCACTCCGCACTGACAATTCCAAATAATGTCGATGATGAAATACTCCTCCCCGAAATGTTCTTTTGTTGGTCTACGTTTTTAAACAATTGTTGCCTTTAATGGTGAGTCTAAATACTAACTCTTTAAGCTTCAAGTTCACACTTTTTTATTACTTGCCCTTCAATATATGTTGTCTTCTATATGAAAGTTACACTGTCGACCCCTAAGATGCGATGCATGGACTCGACTACTTGTATTTGTTTGGAGGATGGTTTCCTAACAGCAGGGCACAAATCGGGCTTACTCTGGGTACCGTTCGTACCACACTATGTACTCCCACAATTGAACGTATTTGAAATAGAATGACAGCATCGTAAATGGAAAGACAAAGAAACAGAGCTTGAGTTATTTGAATTAAATTACATAATGTATGGAAAGTCCTTGCCCAAGGGCAGCACCTGGCACTTGGCAGTTGCTTAATAAATCTGAGTTACCTTTTATCTGAAAATATGGGCCCTTCAGCTGTCAAAATAACACCTTAGAGGGATTGTGGTTCAATCCCAGCTCTCCTACCTATTGGTGTATCATCTAAGTCCATGCAGTCTAGTTTCCAGCTCTGGAAGATGGGGACCATAATATCTATTCCGGTGGGAAGCCATAAGCTCCCTCCACAAAGCACCAGGTTGGAGCTATGGGTTCCTTCTCCTTGGGGTCTGATCCCACTCAGTAGGTAAACCTAGGCCCCATCCCCACTCCTGGGCTTAATTCTTTTGGATCTTCACCTACTCTTGGCTCCCCAAGATTGGCTCTTCTGGAGGATGTAGAGTTGACTCTCCAGAGTAGTCTGGGGTCTTTCTTGCAAGAAACAGAAACTTACTTGGGTATCCTAAGCAAAGGGAGCTTTGGTGGGAGGAGATCACAGTGGGGGGGTGTGTCAGTCCATCATCCCCATACACCCTTTCCCCCTGCATACAATTTGACCTCGTATCACTTCCACCCAAATTTTGTTGACTAGAAGTGTTCATAGGACCCTCACTTAACTGCAAAGGAGGCTGGAAAATGAGGCGCTCAGGATGTGGACATGAGATTAAAAGGCATCTAGCCAGTCTCCGCCACAGACTATTTGCCCATAATCATAAGCCACCCCCAAATTATACTCTACGTATTCCATATTGCAGAATGCTTATCAGTGGTGAGAAAGGACTGGTTGTTGAGATCAGGAATGAAGGGACAAAGACCTTATAAAAACCATGGGAGAGTGAATGCTTGCAAGTGAGGGTCACTGTTGGCACAACTCTCTACATCTGAGGTAAAAAATAAAAATATTTGTTGGAATTAAAAGCAAAACTTCTCCAGAGATGGATAAATGATCAACCAGACACAACTGAGAAATGAACAATGAATTAGAAGACTGAACTGATTAAGTTTTGCAGAATTAAGGCCACAGAATTGGAGTTACAAAGTATTAAAGGCATGGAAAATATAAAGGAGAACTTAAGAAAATATGAAGACAGAATGAAGCCCTTCAGCATATGAGGGTAAATACATCAGAGGTGGCAAACATGAAAGAAATAGCAATTATGAGAGAAATAAAGAGACATAGAAGATAGAATGAGGAGATTTCAACACAAATCTAATAGGATGCAGATCATTAAAATAGAAAATGTAAAAGAGAATTTAAGAGTCAGAGAAGATAGAAAATGAACCTCTATCAAGGTCAAGAGAGAGACACTGGGGTAAAAGACTGCAAGGTGATATTTGAAACAAAAATAGCTAAAAATGTCTCAGAAGTGCAGAAAGACCCATTAAGCTCCACACTTAGAGACTTTATAGTGAAACTGCAGACTTTGAAGACAGAGGAAATCCTCAAGGCCACCAGAGAATAAAACAGAGATTACTTTCAGCAGAACACCAACAAATGCCAGAAAGAAATGGAGTAATATTCCTTGAAGTTGAGAGAAAGTAGCTGTGACCCTATAATTCTATACCCAACCAAACTATAATTTAAGGGCCAGGATGACCAAGATATTTTTAGGTAAACTGGAACATAGAATAGAAACTACATACAGATGCTCTGTAATATCATTATGAAATGAATTACTTAAACAGGGAAAAATGAAAAGGCAAGAATATACAACAGGGAAGATACAGCCTCTTCAGTAAATGCTGTTGGGAACAGTGGACAGTGACATGCAAAAGAATCAAACTGGACTCCTCTCTCACGCCATGCAAAAACAGAAGTTCAAAATAGATTAAAAACTTACATGTGAGACCTGAAAAAACCATAAAACTTCTAGAGGAAAACCTAGGTGGTATCCTCTTTGACATTAATCTTAGTAGTAAATTTTGGATATGTCTCCTCAGGCAATGGAAGCAAAATTAAAAATAAACAAATGGGACTACATAATGCTAAAACTCTTTTGCACAGACAAGGAAACTATCAATGAAACGAAAAGGCTGCCTGCTGGATAGGAGAAGATATTTGCAAATGATATATCCAATAAGGGGTTAATATCCAAAACACACAGGGAACTCATACAAGTCAACATGAAAAAACCAAACAACCTGATTAAAATATGGGCAGAGGACCTGAATAGACATTTTTCCAAAGAAGACATGCACATGGCCAACAGGCACCTGAAAAGATGCTCAGCATCACTAATGATCAGGGAAATGCAAATCAAAACCACAATGAGATATCACCTCACATTGACAGAATGGCTTTTATCAAAAAAAACCCCAACAAATAACAGGTGTTGGCAAGGATCTGGAGAAAAGGGAACCCTCATGCACTGTTAGAAGAAGTGTAAATTGATGTAGCCAGTATTGGAAACAGTATGGAGATTCCTTAAACAATTGAGAAAGAACTACGATATGACCCAACAATTCTACTCCTGGGTATTTATCTGAAGAAAATGAAAATACTAAACAGAAAAGACACACGCACCCCTATGTTCATTGCAGCATTACTGACAGCAGCCAAGATATGGAAGCAAGCTAAGTGCTCATCAATAGATTAATGGAGAAAGAAGATGTGGTATAAATACACAATGGACCATTATTCAGCCATAAAAAAGAATGAAATCTTGCCATTTGTGACAATATGGATAGACATAGAGGGTATTAGGCTAAATGAAATAAGTCAGAGAAAGACAAATACTGTAGATTTCACTAATATGTAGAATCTAAAATAATAAAACAAATGAACAAACATAATAAAAGAGAAACAGAATTTTAGATACAGAGAACAAATAGGTGGCTACCAGAGGGGAGGGAGATGGGGGGAGGAAAGAAAGAGGTGTGTGAGATAACATCCAGTTGCAAAATAAATGAGTCATGGATATGAAATGTACAGTATGGGGAATATAGTCAATAACTATGTGGTATCTTTGTATGGTGACATGTCAGAACTAGATTTATTGTGGTGATCACTTTGAAATGTATAGAAATATCAATCACTATGCTATGTAACAGGAACTAAATAGTGTTGTAGGTCAATTACACTTTAAAAACAAACAAACAAACAAACAAACTCATAGAAAAAGAGATCAGGTCTGTGGTTACCAGAGGTGAGGGATTGAAAGGAGGGGTAATTGGATGAATGTGGTCAAAAGGTACAAACTTCCACTTGTAATCTAATTAAGTACTAGGGATGCAATGCACAACATTATAAATGTAATTAACACCGCTCTGTGTGACATATGACTGCTGTTAAGAAAGTAAACCTTGAGTTCTCATCATAAGGAAAACTTTTTTTTTCTATTTAATTTTGTATCTATATAAGGTGATGGATGTTCATTCAACTTATTAAAAATTAAAGTAATTTCTTCTGTTTCTGTTTATGTTTTGGAGGCTACTAGGAAATTTAAAATTAAGTCTGTTGCTCATATTACATTTCTATTGGATGGCGCTGCCTTAGAGTAATACCCTCCGCTGGTGCTGCACACACTGACATTTTTATGTTCCTTTGTATCTAGTTTATTTTTTTAAAAGTATGGTTTTTGATCTACAGATTTAATTTTTCATATATAAAAATGCAATTCCAGATAAACTGACTTCTTAGACCCTGGGTATTGTGCTAAGCCAGATGAGGAAACTGAGGCAGAGAGGCATCAGGAACCATGCTCAAGATCACACACCAGTAGGTGCTAAGGTCTGGGGCCAGCATCTGTGTCCAGGTGTTCACCACTTTCTACCATGGCCTTACCTTTCAGTGCTCTGTTCGGGTTTAGTTGAGGTTATGTGGGAAAAGAAAAAAAGAAAAAAAATATTCCAGAAGGAAGGAGTGGGATGCAAAATTAACAATACTAAAATTTCAGAGTAAATACCAGAATGATGGAATGCGTAACTTCTGAACCAGTAGCAGAAAACAGAAGAAATATGGATCAGTCTAACGAAAGAAATAAAAGAGAAAAAAAAAGAACAGCGCACCCTCATCCCATATTGTCTCCTGTAAGTTATCAGTGCAGTTGGATTCATTACCTAATTAAGCTTGTCTAAATCCACGGTGCTCTCCAAATTCATCAGCATCTGTCAAATGTTTGATGATTAAAATTCTCCAAGGGATGTGATATTTATTTTTATCTTTTACTTTTGAAATAACTTCAAACTTATACTTCTGTAAGTGTGCAAGATCATATAAAGAGCAACCCCCTGGACCATCTGAGAATAGGTTACTGATGCTATGTCCCATCTCTGATGAATATTTCAGGGTGTATTTCCTAAAGGAAAAAGAAAGATATGTTTGCACATAACCACAACTATCAGAGTCAGACAATCATCCCGTTCCTTTTTCCCCCAGTCGTCCCAGTACTGTCCTATATAGCAAAAGGATTTCATGAGCATGTGTTCTACTTAGTTGTCATGTCTCTTATTTTCTTAAAACTAAAACAGTTTCTCAGTGTTTCCTTGGCTTTCCATGACCTTGACACTTTAGAAGATTATAGACCAATTATTTTGCAAAATGTTTACCAATTTGGATCCGTCTGATGTTTCTTGATGATTAGATTCAGGATATGCATCTTTGTCAGGATTGTCACATAAGTGATGCTCTGTTCATCTGTTTACTTGGGCTGCCATTACAAACTACCACAGACTGAAACAAAAGACATTTATTTCTCACAGTTCTAAAGTCTAGAAGTCCAGGATTAAGGTTCTATCCAATTTGGTTTCTGGTAAGATTTCTTCCTGGCTTTCAGATGGCCACTTCTTCCTCACTGTGTCCTCACAAGGTGGAGAGAGAGAGCTCTGGTGTCTCTTCCTTTTCATGTAAAGACACCAGCATATTGAATTAGGGCATCAACTTTATGGTCTCATGTAACTTTGATCACTTTCTTACAGGTCCTATCTCCCAATATAGGGGCTAGGGCTTCAACATGTGAATTTTGGAGGGGACATAAATTTAATCCATAGCATCCAGCCTCAACATTTCCCCCCTAGACTATTGCAATAGCCTCTTACCTGACTTTGCTCCCTCTCTCCTTTACCCAGCAGTCCATGACACGTACTACCAGGCGGGGTATGACTTTGACGTGTCCCGTTACTGGCTTTGTAAACTTATCACTGGTGCTGTCTGTCAAGTTTCTCCACTGTACAGTTCCTCCTTCTCCTTTGGTAAATAATAAGTACTTTTTGGGGGGAGGGAGAAAGTACTTGGCAAGTATGTAAATATCACACTCTTCATCAGATATTTATTACAAATTTTATCATTTACTGATGTTTCTTGACTAAATTTAAGTATTACTATGATGACTGCCAAATAGTGATTTTTGAATTTGATCATTCTTTGCACATTTATTAGTTGGTGTGCTACTTTAAAGAAAAACTTCCCTCTCTCCCCATTTTTTAAAAAAGTCACAGCAGAACAGAATCATGGGTTCCATTTTGTTCAGTGGATATAATCTTTCAGTAATATTATTTTATTGATTCTCAACTGTCTGCTACGTGGTGTTTCTGTGAAGGAATAATTGGTACTGGACTAATTCTTCTACTTTAAACAATTAGAACACTCGGCAAAGCATACAAAACAATAGTTTCCGATATTTGACAACAGGCAGAGCAGGACTGTGATCATTGGAAGAAGTGAAATGTATAATACAAGTGCTATAATGACCCCAGATTTTTTCACGGAGGAATTTTATGATCCTGATACAGGAAAAGGGGGCTCAAGTAGAGCAAAGCAGAGTTGGTGAGGTAAGGTCACAAAAATCAGAGTTTAAGGATGACTGAGATGGTTAGAGTCTGTGGAACAGAGTGCCAGAAAGAGGGTAGCTGCATAAAGAGCAATCTTGAGAAATCTTCAGAAGTCTCATGAGTCTTTGACTGAACACTGATCTCCACATGCCCAAGGTGAGACCCTGTGAGGCTGGGCAAAGAAAACCATGGGAGAAAAAACAGTTATTGCAGTGCGGTAAGCCAAAAGCCTATCAGAACTCACACAGAGTCGAGAATCATTCACATTTCAACCAATTAGAGTGGACAGACCTTTTTCAATAGGAAGGAATTTAGCAGAGGGCCCAGAAATGACTACATGGGCCACAGCATAAAATCAGCTCTAGACTCACTGTGGCAAGGCTTTCTGACGACCTTCAAAAGTGTAATGCTGATCTGGAAGTAAATGAACTGCCTGCCAGAACAAAGCTCAACACCCGTTGATGAAGGAAAACGAAATCCAGCCAGCCTACGATGTAATAGCCAGAATGTCCAGCATCCAGTAAAAAAATTACTAGACATGTGAAAAAGCAGGAAAAATGTGGGCCATAACCTGGAGGAAAAAAATTAGTAAAGACAGATTCGAAGTGACAGAAGTAATGGAATTAACAGGCAAGACTATATATGAGGTTCTATAAATATGTTAAAAAATTTAAAAGAAACATGAACATAATGAGAAGAGAAATGGAAACTATAAAAAAGAAGCAAATGGGTCTTCTAGAACTGAAAAGTATAATCTATGAATTAAAAAAAATTCATTGGATCAGCTTAAAAGTATATTGGAAACCACAGAATAAAAGATTGAAGACATAGTCACATAAACTATCCAAAATGAAGAACAGAAAGTACAAGGCTGAAGAAATGAACAGAGCTTCAGTCACCTGTTCACAGTAGCACGCAGTCTAATATAGATGTAAACCTGAGTCTCAGAAAGAGAGGAGGGAGACGTCGGGGCAGAAAAAAATATTCGTGGAAATAATAGTCAGAATTTCCCCAAATTTGGTGAAAAATATAAAACAAAATATCCATGAATCTCAATGAACCTCAAACAAGATAAATTAAAACAGCATCAAGACACTTTACAATCCAGTTTCTTAAAACCAATGACAAAGAGAAAAATCTTAAAAGCCTTCAGAGGAAAAAGATGTATTATATATTGAAAACAGATTTAAAAAATGGCCTCTGGCTTCTCTCAGAAATAATACAAGCCAGGTGATATTATAATGACATCTGTAGTGTTGAAAGGAAAAAAAAAAATCCTCACAAAAACCTGCCACCTGGAATTTTATATCTAGCACAAATATCCTTCAAAAGTGAAGATTAAAAAAAGACGTTTTTCAGGCAGAGAAAAACTGAGAAAGTTTGTCACCAGCAGACCTGTACTAACTACAATAATGTTAAACCAAGTTGTTCAGGCTGAAGAGAAATGAGTCTATGTGAAAATGCAAATCTACAGAAAAGAAGAAAGAGTTTCAGAAATGTCAAATGTATAGATACACGGAAAGACATTTGTTCTCATTTATATTTTTAAGAAAAGGTAATTAAATGTTTAAATAAAAATAACAGTATTCTGTGGGACTTGCAACATACATAGGAGTGAAATGTATGGTGCCAATAGCACAGAAGACATGGGCAGGAAATGGAAGTACACTGTTGTAAGGTTCTTACATTACACGTAAGGTTACACGATATGACCTGCAGGTAAGACTGTGATAGGCTAAGTAAGCATGTTGTAAAACTCTAGAGAAACCAATAAAAGTAAATCAAAGAGCTGTAGCTAATAAGCCTGTGGGACAAACATGAAAGGAATAGCAATATAGTGAATTTAAATCCAACCACATCATTAACTATGTGAATTGTAAGTGGACTAAACATTCCAATAATAGATATTTTATAGTGTATTAAAAATAGCATCCAACTATATGTTGTGTACAAGAAATGCACTTTAAGTATAAAGAAATATATAGGCAAAACCCAAAGGATGTAAAAGGCATCACTATGCAAAGACTAGTACCAAGAAAGCTGGAAGAGCTATATCAATATCAGACAAAGTAGACTTTGATAAAAGGGATATTACCAAAGATAAGGGGGACATTGGCAAATTATAAATGGCCAATTCATTTAGAAGACCTAACAGTTTTAAATGTGTGCAGAACTTCCAAGTACATGAATAAAAAATGGACAGAACTGAAATGAGAAATAGACAAATCTATAACTTTAGTTGAAGATTTTGAACACTCTTCTCTCAGTAATTAATAGAACAGAAAATAAATCAGTAAGCAAAAAAAGACTTGAACAACATCATCAACATACTTGACCTAATTGACATCTGTAGACTACTCTACACAACTAGAAAGAAGAAAATACATTCTTTTAAAGTGAATCATTCATTATGACAGCCCATGTGCTGCACCATAAAATAAGTCTCAGCAAGTCTAAAAATATTGCAATCAATAGAGGTTATTCTCTGACCACAATGACACTAAATGAGAACATAATTATAAAATAAACCTGGAAAATATCCGAATATTTGGAAATGAAACTGTACACTTGTAAATAACCTATGGGGCAAAGAAAAATCATAAAGGAAATCTTAGACAATATTTTGCAAGGAAGTAAAATAAAAGCAAACATCAAAATTTGTGATATTCATGTTTGGGGGAGGGAATTTTTGTTAATCCTTGTATTTGCAAAGAAGGGAGATTTAAAATAAATAATCTGAGTTTCCATCTTAAGAAATTAGACAAAGAAGAGTAATTAAAATCCAAAAAACATAGAAAAGGAAAATAAAAAGTGCAGCAATCAATGAAATAACAAATGGTAACAAACAAACAAACAAAAGAAATCAATGAAACCCAAAGTTCATTCCTCAAAAATTGTGATAGTTTGATAAATTTCTGGATTGACTCATCAATGAGTTCATCTGTGAGTGTTTACCAATACAGTATCAGAAATAAAATAGAGGATATCACTACAGATTCTGCAGACATGAAATGACACTAAGGAACTATCATGAAAACCTTTATTCCAATAATTACAATCAATTAGATAGAGTGGACAAATTCCTTGAAAGACACAACTTTCAAAATATTCACAGGAAACAACAGAAAACATTAATAACCTTGTATCTATTAAAATTGAATTAATGATTGCAGACCTTCCCACAGAGGAACTTTATGCCCAGGTGGTTTAACTGATGACTTCTATCAAACATCTAATGAAATAATAATACCAATATTATGTTAAGTTTTTCAGAAAATAAAGGAAAAGGTAACTTATGTTAATTGATTCTGTGATACTATGATACAAAGACAATATAAGAAAAGTACAAATTTATCTAATGAATATTGAGGGGAAGTCCATAACAACATATCAAATCAAACCCAGAACTATTAACAGGATACTGTTAATATGCAAGTTTGATTTGACATTCAAATCACAATCTTACCAGTAAAAAGTTGGAAAATCATAGGATTATCTCAGTAGTTGCATAAAAATCACATGACAATATTTGACATGCAAAGATTATGAAAACTATAAGAAAATTAGGAATAGAAGGAAGCTTCCTCAACATGATAAAAGGTATCTATGAGAAACGTACAGCTAACACCATACTTAATAGTAAGACTAAATGCTTTTCTTCTGAATCAGGAAAAGTCAAAGATGATGATTCTCACTACTTCCTTTCACTGCCTAGAGGTCCTAGCCAATGCAATAAAGGAAGAAAAGGAAGTAAAAGGCATAAATACTGGAAACAAACAAACAAGAAAGGCATTTTTATTTACAGGTGACATAATTACGTGCATAGAAAATCTTAAGGAATCTTCAGAAATGCTATGAGGTGAATAATGTTGCAAAGTTTCTAGATACAAGGTCAATACATAAAAGTCTACAATATTTCTATGTACTAGCTAGATATGGAAGCAACCCAAGTGCCCATCAATAGATGAATGGATAAAGAAGATGTGGCGTATATATACAGAATAGAATATTACTCAGCCTTGAAAAGAGTGAAAGTGCCATTTGTAGCAACATGGAGGGACTTAGAAAACATTATACTTAGTGAAATAAGTCAGAAAAAGACATAGTGTATGATATCACTTATGTGTGGAATCTAAAAAATAATACAAATAAATGTATATGCAAAACAGAAACTGACTCAAAGATATAGAAAACAAACTGGTCTACCCAAGGAGGGAAGCAGGGGGGAGGGGAAAATAGGTGGTATTGGATCAAAAGGTACAAACTACTATGTATAAAATAGATAAGCAACAAAGATATCTTGTATAGCACAGAGAATTACAGCCATTAACCTGCAGTAACTTTTAATGGAGTATAACCTGTAAAAATACTGAATCACTATGCTGTACACCTGAAACTAATACTGTAAATCAACTATACTTCCATAAAAAATTTTTGGAAAATAAAGACAGAATAATTAGAAACAAATATTTAGGAATAAGTTTAACAAAAATGATACTGAAAACCACAAAACATTTCTGGAGGAAATTAAGGAAGACCTAAATGTATGGAGAGATATACTTAATGATGGGGAGATACATTGCAAGACACAGCGTTGTTAAGATCTCTGAAAGGCTTTTTCCTTAGCACTTCTGACATTAGATGTGTGTGTGTTTTCCATTAACAGTTCTCCAATTCTCTGACACCAGCTGTGTATCCAATGCTTCAATTCAATGCTGACCCCAACTCCTAGAGTTAGTGCAGACCCCACAGGTCAAAGGCCCAGTATCATAAGATTGCTTTTACTGCAGAAGCCAGCTGTACAGGGGTTCCCGCAGCACCTACATTTCTGCCGGGCCATCTACAGGTTTGGGTCTTCCCACGACCTTCCTCAGGTTTGATAACCTGCGAAAATGGCTCATAGAACTCAGGAAAACCCTTGACTTCTATTTACTGGTTTATTATAAAGGAGACAATACAGGAACGATCAAGAGGAAGAGACGCAGAGGGCAAATCGTGGGGGAGGGGTGCGGACTTCCCTGCGCTTTCCCTGCCCACCGCCCTCCAGCACACGGATGTGTTCGCCGACCTGGAAGCTCTCCAAATCTTTTAGTTCAAGAGTTTTTATAGAGCTCACTCTTCAGCGCTCCCCTCCTTCCATTTCCAGGGGTTAGAAGTCAGTGAGTGGGGCTGAAATTTCCAACCCTCTAATCACTTAGACCAACCCGTCCCAATCCACCCTATGTTACCTCATTAGCATAAACTCTGAAGTGATCAAAACGAGATTGTTATGAATAACGAAAGACACTCCTATCACTTGGGAAATTCCAATAATTTTAGGAGCCCTGTGCCAGGAACCAGGGACAAAACCTCAATATATTTCTCATTGTACCACAATATAAATTCTATCCAAAGAATTAATAGATTTAATGTAATTCTAAATCAACATATCAGTATGTTTCTGGGACAAATTGACAAACATGATAAAACTTATATGGAAATGCAAAAGACCTAGTGTAGACAAAATAATTTTCAAAAAGGAGAACAAATTCGGAGGGCCTGTACAACCCAATTTTGACATTTATAAAACTACAATGTTCAAGTCAGTGTAAAAGTAAAGATATAGATTAATGGCATGCAATCAGACATATTTGATCTTTGATTTTTAACAAAGGGGCAAAAGTCATTTCATGGAGAGAGGATAATCTTTTCAGCAAGTGATTCTGGAACAACTGTTTCCATGCACAAAAAAATAAGACTTGACTCCTCCATCTCACAACATTTATAAAAGTGAACTCCAATTAGATTATATGCTTCAGCACAAAGACTGAAATTATAAACTTCTGAAGAAAACATAGGACATGCATTTCTGATGTTGGCGTAGGCATTAGGTACTTAGGACACAACAGCATAAATCATAAAATAAAATTTGATAAAATGGACTTCAGCAAAATTAAAAACTGCTGCTCTTCAAAGACACCGTTAAGAAAATGGAAAGCATGTTACAACTGACAGGAAATATTTGCAATACATATGTTTAGCAAAGAACTTATATCCAGAAAGATTCTTAAAGCTCAATAATAAGATAGAAAACTCAATCAATCTGTGTGAAAATCTGAACAAGTACTACGTAAAAAAAGCTACATGATTGGCCAGTAAGGTCCTGAAAAGATGCTTCACACCATTAGCCATCAGGAAATTCAGATTAAAACCACAATGAGATGTCTATACATATAACAGAACGGCTAAAATAAAAAACGCCAAGCATGGCAAATATTGGTGAGAATATGGAATAATAGAGACTCTCAAACATTGCTGGTGGGAATGTGAAATGGGTACAATCATTTTGGAAAACAGTGCAAAAATTTATTATAAAGTTAAATATAATCATCCCAGAACCCAGGAATTCCAATCATAGGTATTACCTTAGAGAAATGAATATATATATACATATTCACATGAAGACATATATATAAATATTCAAACAAGCTAAATTCATGATATCCAGAAACTAGAAACAATATAAATGTCCATCGAAAAGTGATTGGATAAACCAATTGTATTATTCTTATATTAGAAAGTTACCAATACTAAAAATGAACAAATTCCTGATATGCAAAACAATATGGATAAATCTCAAATATTTTATGTTAGCCAAAGAAAGCAGACATCAAAAAATACGTGCGGTATGATTCCATTTATATGAAGCTCTAACAAAGACAAAATTAACCAATAGTTACAAAAATTAGATCAGTGGTTGCCTCTGGGGAGGGATGAATTAAGAAAGGATGTGGGAGAATTATGGGGGTGATGGTTAAATTCTGTATTTTGATTAAAGTGGTGGCCACATGCTTGTATATATTTATGTATTTGTCAAAACTCATTGAACTATAGTTATAGTAGGTCCATTTTATTGCATGTAAATTATATCAGAATAGATTTGAGTAAAACTTAAAAAAAAAAATTCCCAAATTGGTCAGTGTGTGCCTCTTCAAGTTGGTCTCTGCTCTTACATGTTCTGATTGTTCCTTGAGCATTTCCTCATTTTCTGGCACAAGACGTTCCAGGTACACGCTGTACTTTTCCCTGTCTCACCCCTAGAATCAAGCAGTTGTCTAAGGAGCCCTTGTTCCTTTGAACGGAGAATAGTTTTTAGAAACCAAGATCTGGTGCTGAGCGTGCTCACTGTTACTGGGTGTCACTGCTCTCGGGTCCGCCAAGGGATACATGCAAACACATGTTCACGTCTATAGTGATACCTATCTCTCTATGTTGAAAACCATGAATTCAGAGCACACTTCCACGTTCTAACCCCATCTGATTCATGCAAGGTCTTCACTCTCCCGGCTTCCCTTTGAGAGTTCTGAAGCTGATAACTTAATTAGCTATTTCACCTTTATGTACCATCGACTATTAGGTTCTCTCTCTTGATATAAATCAGAATCCTCTTGGCCAGAAAGTCACGTCAATATACCGTACATTTTCCTGGCGTTCTTTTATCCAGAGCGTTACTCTCTGCTGTTGATTTCTATGTTGGTCATGATTTCTTGGTTTTCAAATTCTGACTAACATGAGCAACAAGTGTATTTATCGGAAGGCTGACTGGCTCACAGAATCTAAAGGAAAGCTGAAGAATCAAAATTGGGAACAATAAGGAACTAGAGAAATTTCAGGGATGTAAGAGGCAGAACCAAATCACCTTCTGGTCAGAAGCCAATCGCCACTGGTCTCCCTCTTTATGTTCCTCCACTTGACAGGGACCCCCTCCCCCAGGTGAGGGTCTGATAGCCTGTCTTGGGTCACACACCCTTTTCTTTGTCAGTGAAGTCAGGGCAGAGCTGAAGGAAGGAAGAGGAGGAGTGGCTGCTTGGCGGGCAAAATAATAATAAAGACGCTAGCAATGCAAACTCTTTTTCTTGCTTTACCCAGTGCTTGGGATGCCCTTCGAGTTGCTGGTTGAGTCTCAACTTCAAGGTCTCACCTCAAATTCCATTTCCTCTTCAGTGCCCCTGCCTAAAGCCCGCCTTCTTCACGCTCCCTCTTTTAGCGCCTTCTGCGTACTTCCTCCGAAATAGTCATCTCCTCCTGTCTTGTTGCTTTACCTCTGTATGGAGGCCCTGCCCGGTGAGAATGCAAACTCTCACGCCTGTCTGGTCCATCTACATGTTCCTAGAACCCAGACCCACGTCTGGCCTCTAGCAGATCATCAGTGGGTGGCTGTGGGATAACTGAATGAGCACGTACCCAGGGTCACGAGGCTCATGAGTGGTGCGACTGGGCTTCCTACCCCGGGGGGTCTCACCCCAAAGCCTGTCTTTCCTCACCGCATGCGGACTCCCGGCTACTGAAGGACAGACTGAAAAAAGGAAAAAGCCACAAGAACAGGACGGACCAAATTCTCTCTTTCTAGGAGATAACACATATATAATTTGAAAGCAAGTGACATGGCTGACTCTTGCTGGAAGGGTTAAAACAAAAACTGGCAAAGGGAGCCAGTTAAACTTGTTTTTTTTTTTTTTTTTTCCTTTTTTTTTTTTTTGCAAGAGGCCTAAGTTTGCAGTCTGCAGAGCTATCTGGGGCTGGCGGGAGAGCGGTGAAAAGAAACCAGAGAAGCTTGCTGACAAAAGACTGAAATCCCGGTATCTCTTTTGTTTTCACCCAAGTCTGTGGCCACTGACATTCCTCTTTTACACCACGGGTGGATAATAAGCCCCCTTCTCAGGAATCGAAATGCTCTTATACATTTTAATGTGACCTTAGCGAGTGCTTTTCAGAAATCACAGGCCCATCTGACTACACTTGAGGTTGAATTGAGCTAATGGTATTCACCTCATCTTTAGATGCAAAATTGGAAGATAAAAAGACCTTGATGTGAAAAGAAGGAGGGGGGATGTGAGGGGAGTAGGGGGTGGATGGGTTGCGGGGGGCGGGAGGGGGGGAAGCAGATGAGAGATACTGCTTAAAAATCTCGTGATTGCGTCTTGATAACGAAATGTCTCTTCTTTCTAAAATTCCCCGTGGGCTCGGAGATGTCCTTATGCTTTTATTTTTAATGATAGAATCTTTTTATTCTTGGGCCAGGGAAATTTGAATGTGGCTGCATGTGTGGCCAGGAGATACATTGACCTTTAGCAAATCTTAGTTTTTAAAAAATCAGATGGAACAGTTATTGCAATATTCCAGCCCTGGAAGATGAAAAAGAGAGAGAGAGAAAGCAAGCTTTCTTCCTCTGTAATCAGACGTGGATTAAATTTATTAAAGATGCTGTGTCTCCTTTTAAATGACTTGCAACCACCTTTCTGAATTATAAGGAGCTCACTGGAGACATGGCACCCTTCTGATTTTGTCTTAAGATCACAGAGAAAAGTCTTCTGAAATGGGAGGGAACTTGGTTCCTTTTTGTTGCTCTTTGGCTGAAATGTGGTTATCACACACGTACCAAATGCATTCAGGGCCCTAAGGAGGTATGGGGGGGAGTGCAGAGGAGGAGTGAGAGGTGAAGGTGCAGGGTGTGGTCAGGGGAAAAGCTGAGAAGGGGAACTGCAACTCAAATAAAATGCATGTCCCCCCGAGACAGGCTCATTTCCAGTTTTGACGTGCTCGCCGCTGTCAGAAAGACCTGGACGATGCTCCCCGCCACTGGGGCTCGGCGGATGGCGGCCCGTTGGGCAATCCATCACCACGCACACCTGGTCTGCCCAGAGGAGACAGGAGGAGGGAGGGGCAGGCTGAGTGGGTCAGGGGAGGGGGAGGGAATGGCAGAGTGGGGCCCCGGGTTGACACGTGAGGGTCTGACTCTCTCAGACAGGACCTCAGGCCCCGGGGCGTCTCCATCCTAGGGGTGTACATAATTTATCAACGTGGAAAGGGTGACAGATTGGGACAGTCTGGCCTTTTGACTTTGCAACTTCTTTCTGTATTTATAGAATACGACGCTTGCGCCTTCAGGCCACAGCATTCTGCCTTTAAAATTGGGCGTGCTGACTCAGGTACGGGTGGTGAATGGAATTATTATTATGATTCAGTTTTCTTTTTTTTTTTTTAAGATACGAAGATCTCGTTTGCTCACACTCTTTGTAACCATTAAGTTGCTTTGGGGAAACGCTTCTTTTTGAGGGCGTCAGCCCTGTGGGTGTCTTCATAAAGGCTGTACTTGTAAAAGGGAAATTCTGAAGTCTGTTTTCGGTTCAATCACATTTCTTACGTGGATCCCTGCTTGGGAAGAGAAGGCGGCGGTCCAGGGCCACTGGGTCAATCTTGGTAGAAGGTTTTACCCTAAGACCCCTGAAAGCCAGAATTTATGATTTCAAAATTCACCCAACCTTGGTGCAGTGCTGTTTCATAGCTGAGATAAAGGTAAGAAAAACCATAATTTTAATTTTCCCTTAGCTTGAAATTCATTCATTTCTAAGGACATTCCAGGCTCAGAGATGGTATTGCCTTAGACGTCTGGGTAATTAAAATATCTGTTGAGTGAATGGATAAATGAATAAATGAATAAGTGAGGGAGGTGTAGGGAGAGTGGAAGTCATGCTGGCAGTGTGCATTTCAGTAAATGTCAAAAATGAAAGTGTGAGTAACTTTCTGAACGAGTGAATTTTAGATGGAGGGGCAGGCGAGCTGGGTGGTGTAGGTAGTTCTTAGACCAGGTTTTAGATGACTGAGTGAGCACGTGGTACAGGCTGGGGGACGGTCTCCTGTCTCCACAACAAAGCCCAGCTGGGTGGGTGGGTGGCAGGTGATCGGTGCCAACACTTTCCTACCAGGGAGGGGACTGAATCTCAAGGTCAAATTGCTTTAGCACTCCTGCAAACGACGCCCAAAGCAAGGTCTGTCTGACTCTGGATCGAGTGCCTGCTTCTCTGTTCTGGGGTGTTCTGCTATCCCCTTTGGAGCCTTTATCCTCAGGGTGTGGCCCTGGTGGAGGGACGGGCTGGCTCCCTGCCTGAACAGCGCACCTGTAGAGCTCAGCGCCCGGCGTGGCGCTGGGAATCTCCATAAATGAGAGGTCCCACCCCTGGCCTCCAGGGCCTGAGAGCTTTCTTTCCATTGCGTTCAGAGAGCCCCAGGGGAACTGGCACCACTCCCCTAGCCTTGTCCTGACCAGTCCTCAGAAATGCGGTCTTGGATGAGCAGAGGCTGGGGAGGGGCCCTTGGTCAATCCCTTGGACCCAGGCCGCCTCCCCCGAAGAGTTCTTTGGGTTGGGATGCTTTCACCAGGGGCCTCTGAGACACTGGCCTGGGGCCACCTGACCTGGCCTGGCCACCTTGGTGAGGTGAGGGGGGGCGGCGGGGGGACATGCTTGGCTGTGTCATCTGCGGGGGCTGACTTCTCCCACTGCAGGAATGTGCTGACAGTTCTGATTTTAGCGTCCCCCAAGTCTTCATCGGCAATTCACAATTTAACTAGGTTCCAAGACTCAGAAGAATGATTGGTCCTTCGTGCACCCTGGCTATTTCTAAATCAGGCTTACTAGAGTGGCCTTTGGGGAAGAATAGGACAGCGGGGGCCGTAGCAAATGCACTTGGGCTTCTGAATCAGCGGACTCATGACCGGCTGTTTGACTTGGGCAACTGACTGCCCCTTTCTGAACCTTAGTTTCCTCTCTCTAATGAAGACACTAAGGAGGCTGGCGCTGCAGGGTCCTTTGAGGAGTAGAGACCCTTATGCGAAAGGTGGGACGTGTAGTAAAAATGTGTGGCTATTTTTATTCGTGGAATTCTGTGCCTAATAATGAAAAAGAAGGAAGAAACAGGAGAACGAAGAGGAGAAAATGAAAACAGAAAACATTTCCTGAGTTCTCGCTGTGCCTCTGCCTACGCTCTCAGCCCTTTACAAAACGATCCCGTAAAGTCCTTAAATGATCTTGTAAATCCTGAAGTTACTGTTGTCCCCACTTTCCCGTTAAAGGAATGAGCTTAGCGGGGTGAGGAGATTTCCTCGCGGTCACACCCCTGGTAAACGGTGGAGCTGGATTTCAACTGGCTGCCCCGGAGTCTCCATCTTTGGGTGATGTGAGTTCACCATGGAGAGGACACTTTGCCTAGGACCTTACCCTCGGTCCCGGGACCCAGTGGACACCGGGTGTGGCATCTTAGAAGCTCATGGAAGTGCCCCCCTCCTGCGGAACGCTGCTGGGGCCCTTAATGACTTGTGTGGGCGGGTGGGTGCCAGGACAGCTAGCCGGCAGCCAAGAGGTGTTAACGCGCCCTCGGAGGGATTTGACTATCAAACATGTGCACGCTGGGGAGACAGCTTCAGACTTAGGCCCCAATGAATGAAGGCTCTCTCTGTATTTTGCCATAAATATTTGGAGCGGAAATTGCCTTTGAAGATAAAGAGTTGGACTAGAAGCAAAGCCCACCCTGGCCCCCTCTCCTGGGGCGGTGGGCGGTGAGGAGCAAGAGAGGGGAGCCTCCGGTAGACAGAGCGACTGATGGGATTTGGGGGGGTGGGGAGAAGCACTGCAGACCTTGGCCTTCAGCGAATAGGGGAGCAGCCCCAAGGGACTGAAATGACCGTCCTGGGAAAAGTTTGGACTTTGGAGGATCGGCTGGACTCCTGGAGGGACCATTCACTAGCTCTGACTTTGGGCAAGTCACTTGACCTCTCTGAACGTTCTTTTATCTCATCTGTAAAATGGGAACAAAATAAACCTCCCCAGGTAGAGGTCAGGTTTAACTAAGCTACATAAACTATTCAGTGGTTTCATACTTTTTTTGAGAATGGCTTTCTTGAGATATGATTCACATAGCATACAATTCATTCATGTAATGTTTACAGTTGAATGGCTTTTTGTATGTTCAGAGGTATCCACAACCATCATCCCAGTTGATTTTAGAACATTTTCATCACTTCTAAAAGAACCCTAGCCCCTGGCAACCACTGATCTATTTTCTATCTTTATAGATTTCCCTCTTCTGAATTTTTTCACACAAATGGAATCATATATGTGCTTTTTTGTGATTGGCTTCTTTCACTAATGTAATGTTTTCAAAGTTCATCCGTGTTGTAGTATGTTTAAGTATGAAATCCAGCCTTTGTATGGCTGAATAGTATTCCATTGTGTAGACAGACTACATTTTATTTATTCATTCATCAGTTGATGGACATTTGGATTGCTTCCATCTTTTGGCTCTTGTGAATAATGCTGCTATGAACATTTGTGTACAGGTTTTTGTGGATATATGTTTTCATGTCTCTTGGGTGTAGGAATGGAATTCTGGGTCATATGAGAAACAGCCAGACTGTTTTCCAAAGTGGTTGCACCATTTTACATTCCTACCATCTGTGCATGACGATCCTTCATGTGGTTTTCAGATAAGTCTTTCTGTGCCCCACAACATCTGACAACCCAAATCAGAAATCCACAAAGCTCTCCAGAGCCCGCAGCTTCATAGTGTGAGCTTAGCTGGAGCCTCCTGCTGTGTCTCCCCGCTTCCCTCTCCTCACAGTCTTCCTCTTTGATCAACCTTCCTTACTCACAGTTTTCTCTCAAAAGGAGAAAATTATGCTTTCTGTTTCTGGGCTTTCCAAACCTGCCTGTCCACCTGGCTTGGTCCTTCCCAGGCTCCCACTGTGACTTCCATGTCTCTGTGGAGCTGTGGCCTCCTTGGAGAAGGACCTTTGAGTTCTTCCTTGCTCTATTCCTGCAGGAGCCCATGTCACCTGGTGTGGTGGACAACGTCGGCATTTGGGCTCAGAATGACCAGGATTTGAACCCTGGAGCAGGAAATTTACAGCTGTGGGACACTAGGCAAGTTCATCTCCATCCTGCCCCACTCACCCCCAACCCCCACCAGCATCTGCCTCCCAAACCAAATAGCTACGACAAAAAAAGGGCTAATTACACCTTTCCTGCTCTGTTGGTAGTAAATATCTGTTGAATATGTAAATAAACAAATAAGGCAGTATGCAATGGGTAACAAATGTGAGGCTTAGTTACTCCCTGGGCAGCTGAGGTAACCCAGGCCTGTGCATTCCATGAAACTGTTTCCTTTATTCCCGCAACAGCTGTCTCGTGGATACGATCCATACATAAAACCCATTTTACAGGTGTCAAAACCGAGGCTCCAAGAACTTCAGTTGTCAAGGCTGCTCACATCTACCGGAAGAATTTAGAAAAATGTAGGCCAGATTAAGCTATAGTTAAGATCTGTAAAGGCCACATTTCCCCCAAAATGTCTCTAGAACTTGAGACACTGTGAGTAAAAAGACTTTTAGGCCAAATGAGCTTCAGAGACACTTTGCAGCGGCAGCCTCTCCTGGGACTCTTCCCATCGCTCCCTGTGGACACTGCTGTGCAGAGGGGTGGTGGGTGACACGGAGAAGGCTTCTGAGTGGACTTTCAAAACAGTCCCTGTTGCTTCTTCTTTAAGTGAGGGGAGTGGTCTTGGTGAGGAGGAGACGGCTTGTTTTGGGGTGGAGATTGGACAGAGGTCTTTCTGGCAATGTGACCCCTGCAATTGTAGCACCCCCTGGACTGGGCGGGACAGACGGTCCTCTGTCTGAGCCTGCAGCTCCTCATCTGCAGGGAAGGGACAGCCGGAGAGGAGCCAGCTGGCCTGCTGGTCGACCTTCCCTCCTCCTCTTTGACTTCAGAGCTGAGCCTTCAGGGGCCTCCAGATTGCTGAAGCTTCACCCAAAGCCTCTCTCCCTCCAAGCAGCTATACCAGCCCCTCACTGCCTGGAAGCCCAGGCCGACAGCAGTGGTTTTCTCCTGATTTCATGTCCCCCTCTTCTCCCATTGCATCTCACCTTGGAATCAGACAGAGCACTGAACAGCGAGAGCAAGGATTCCGAACCCCTTGCCTCAGCGAGGCTCCTTCCTGGTCCCCAAGAAGAAACTGTGGCTCAGCCAGGCAGGAGGGACCCCTTAGGAACGACAGCAGGGGAGAAGCAGCCCTTGTCAACACCTCTTATGTGTCAGGTACACACACAAGTGGTGACTCGGTCCATTCAAGGATTCTTGTCACGTTCAAAGGATGAAGGTGCTGAGCGAGGTTCAGGGACGCGGAGGGACCAATGCAAGGTCGTGCCGTGATGCCTCTGGTCTGCTAAGCCCGTGCCTTTCCCACGACCCTGCACACCACGAAGGGACGGGGCTTCCTCAACGCCCCTCTTCACTCTGCGGACAGGGACACGGCTCTGAGGATGGGCGGGGTGCTGAGGTCCTTCTCAGTGAGCACGGGTGTCCGTTTGTCCCTTGAAACAAGAGAAATGTCTCCGCGGACCTGCGGGTTAGACGCACGTCTTCAGCCCGAAGGTGTTGCGTCGCCTGCTTCACGGCTGCGCCCACATGGCCCACGTGGCCGGTGGCTTCCGTTCCCCGGTGGGCTGATCGGTCAGGTCAGTGCCTTGCAAAGGCACGGAAGTGTTTCCGCCTCTGTCACTGCTGGTGGGATAATTATCCCTGTGGATTTCTTTATTTCTCACCCACTCACAAGATACCATGGGGCCAATCATTACTATTACGGTAAAATATCCACAATGCCCTCTTAATCACTTCGACTATTCTTAAGTAGCCAGTTCGTTACCCTAAATACATTCACACTGTTGTGTAACTGCCACCACTGTCTCTACCCAAAACTTCATCAGCCCCAGCAGAAACTCGGTACCCATGAATAATAGCTACCCTCCACCCCCACCCTGGCCCCAGGGCCCGTTCTTATTTCAAAAATGCCTCCCTCCCCTCCCCTCCCCCCCCATCCCTCTTGGGGAATATTTTTAGCTAAACACCACAGCACACATCCAACCACGCTGAGCACAGGAAGCTGCCCAGGTTATTCTGGTCTCTGAAACCTAATTAGGGAAAAAGGAAAACTACAAAACAAGGATTCTAGAGGAGAGAACCTGGGCGGCTTGAAGTTACCTTCCTCCTGGAGGGCGGGGTCCGCCTGAGGTGATGGAAACCTGGATGGAGGTTTGTTTTTGAAATGTCTGGGCTAGGCTTGGCCTCTTGGCTCTCCTGGACGTGGCTGGCCTGCCTGTCTCCCTTCGCCACGCAGACCGTGAACTATTTTCTTTCTCTGTTCCAGCTGCCTCCTGGGCCTGACAACCAGCTCCCGCTCCCATGAGCTGGGCACGAATGTGGGGTGGTGGGAGGTGGAGCTGTGGGGAAGGTTACTTTGTTGGTCTTGATCCTAGGCTGCAGTTTGGCCAAAAACAAAGAAGAAGAAGAAAAAAGACTTAAAGCACCGATCTCTGGCCTCAGATATTGACAAAGGAGGAATGAAAATACTTGAGATTTTGAAGCCAGAACTTCATTTGAGCTTACAACTTTCTAGCTGTGTTGTCTCAGACTTCAAACCTTTGCGACTCAGTTTCCAACTTGGTAAGACAAGATAACTCGAGTATCTTATCCTACACTTCTTACTTCTGTAGCAGGAACATGACGTCGTGGTCTTTGGAAAGTCTTTGCCTTTCTTGCCCACCTGAAAACTCCTATTCATCCTGCAAACCCCAGCGGACATAGTCCTTTCTCTGTGAGGCCAACCCAGAGGATTCCAGAAGAAGAATCACTCCCATCTTTGTTCTATTTCAGTATCTCACACAGTTTTCTGTACTGCTCACAGCCTCCTTCTGTAATTGATACTTTTACACCTCTGCTGGGCTAAGCTCTTTGAGGGTGGGCACTTCGCTGATTCATTTTTGAGTCCAGGATACAAAATAAGCTTGATAAATGTAAGATCCTCTTGCATTCTGGTGACGCTGAGGTCCACATCCCCTCCGCTGGGATGTGTGGGAATAGAATGTGAATATAGAATGTGGGTTACTTGGCAGGGACCACGGGAGCTGAAGGAGGCCCTCCTGTTCTCCGTGAGCAAGACTCATCCCCATGCACCGGAAGCTCCCCATAGATGCTCAGAGCCTTACTCTTTGAGGGACCCTGGAGGGAAGGTCCAGGGTCCTGACTGGTTTCTGGAAGCAGAAGGAGCCCTGCTGTGGGCTGGGGCCTGTCCTCTCCCAGAACGTGGGAGGCCACCACAGGCCACTGGAACAGGGGTGGCAGGACAGTCCAGCCGGTGAGCCCAGCCCTCCCAGAGGTCAGCTCCCAGCACTCTCTCACTCCTGTTTAGTACTTGGCTCGGCCCAACCTCTCTGATCTGTGTGCAAAAAATCATTATTTGCTTAAAAATACGTGAAGTGCTCCCATAATTTTAATTGGTTTAATTTAAATTTTAAACGACGGATTTTCAACCTCTAATCACTTGGAAACTGAAGTGCTTTTCACCAAATGTGAAGTGCATTAGGGTTGGGAATGATTACGTGGAGTTCAGGGTGAAACGGATGAGAGAGAGGAGAGGGAGGAAGGCAGGCTCAGGACGAAGGGGCAGAGGGAAAGAGAACGCAGCAACTCGGAATCAAGTTGGAAAAACCTCCCTGTGGGCGGAGCCGCTGTCGGGGCAAAATTCAGCCTTTTAGAAGATCTAAGCTGAGATGAGAAAATGCTGCCCAGAGCCCCGTGTGATTCAAGTTCACACTGCATTTTTTCATATTGACACAGACCTTACATGTACGGTGAGATTTAAAATCACTTCTGGTTCGGTTTGCTGATGGCAAACTTCTGATCAGCCCTGTGATCTTGAACGCTGTGTGTGTGTGGCCCTGTGGCCCTAGGCACGTGCCTGGTCTGCCTCTGGGGACCCCAGCCACTGGCCACAGAGCAGTTTGGACAGCTGGACAGAAGGGTGAGCTGATGGATTAAGACTCAGAAATATGAGCTCAGTGCTCAGGGCTGGAGGAGTGTGGCTCTAACGTAAGGTGTCAGGGCCGTGCGTGTGTGCGTGTGTGTGCGCGCGTGTGCGTGTGTGTGCGCATGTGTGTGTTGAGGGCGGGCTGCTGGAAACACCCGGCTGCAGCTGGCCAGGCCGGGCATTGCTGGGAAACGTGAGAACCCCAACGTGGCTTCAGGGCACCGTGGAACCCGGAAGCTCCCTCCGCGGGAGGCCCCAAGCCAGGGATGGGGGTCGGGCAGCTGGGGCGCGCGGGCTGCCTGCCCACAGCTGCTGCCCCGTCTGCCTGCCGTCTCTTTCTCTCCGCACAGCAGTGTTGAAAGAGCAAGAGAGACTAGACTTGATCTCCATCAGCCTGGCTTCTGTTTTCACTTCGGCCGGCTCCCTCCGGGTGTGAGCTGGGGCTGCTCACTTCAGCCTTCTGGGCGTTGCTTTGCCCTTTGGTCACTAGGAAATCGGCACTTTGCGCTGCTGCCCTTGCTCAAACTTTCCCATCCTTCAGGAACGTATAATCCAAGGATCCTCTGTCCTGGTGTTTATCTGGGCCCCAGCACCTGCCACGGGGCCAGGACCTGAGCACAGATCGGATTAGAGGCTCCTGGATAGATGCCATACGGGAAAGGCCTTGTGGTTTAGACCAGGCAGATCTAGGTTTGATTCCAGGTTCTGCCATTTATAGCTGGAGAAGTCCATTCACCAAATGAACCTCAATTTCCTCTGCTGTAAAAATGGAATCAGCCTCATGCCACCCCCAAGATAACTTTCAGGTGGGTTATGGCCTACATGGGAAAAGAGCAATTTTAACACATTTACAAGAAAATATAATTGAATATCTTTATGCCTTTGGAGGTATAGAAGAACTTTCAAAACAAACTCAGAAGAAAAGCCAAAGGAAAATATTGATATATTTGACCACTTTAAAATTAAAATCTTCTGTTCAATGAAAGTTACCCTAAAAGAAATGAAAAGACGGGCTACACACTGGAAGGAGATATTTACCATACATCTAACAAACAAAGGATCTGTATCCAGAATATAGGAAGAACTTCTACAGATCAAAATCAGAAAAGAAAACAAAATAAATAGATAATCAGGCAAAAGATCTGAACTGACAATTCACAGAAGAGAAACCACGTGAGGCTCTGAACATACAGAGAGATTCTCAACCTTCTTAGTAACCAGGGGAATGTGAGTTAAAACCGTATGTAGTAGATTAGCAAAAATATTTGCCAGAGGAAGATAATAGCCAGGCGGTGGCTGGAGCTGACCCTGGCAGGGCTGGCCTCCTGCGCTGACAACCTGTCCGGCCACCCATCACTGCCACCCCAGAGCAATGTCCCTTTGCAGACTCTAGGAGAGGCCAGACCCCACCCCCTTCAGCTGCCACTCCTTCTGTCACTTTCTGTGTCTTTAATTTGCTATTTTTCTCTCCCAGTTCTTGAGATGGAAGTTTGGATCAGTCTTTCAGCATTTCTTCTGATATATACATTTATGGTTATACCAATTTAACCTCTCAGTGTGTCTTCTGAGCATCATATAATGTGGTTATCATTTAGTCGAAACAGTTTCTAATTTTTGTTGTGTTTTTTTTGTTTGTTTGACACAGTGTATTTCTCAGAAGTTTTCCTCTTAATTCTCCAGAATTCTTAATTTCCAAAAATATTCTACTTATTTTGCTCTCGAGGCCTCGCTGAATTCCACTCTGGTCAGAGAACAAGCTCTGTGGGATTTTAATCCTGACAGACGTGCCCAAACTCGATTTATGGCTCAGCACATGGTCAGATTTGGTAAATGTTTAAAAGGTATACCAGCAGTTGTTGGGTGCTGTGCTTTATGAAAGTCAATTAAGTCAAAGTGGTTAATCAGGTTATTTAAAACTTCTAAATCTTTGCTAATGTTTTTGGTCCACTTGTATCAGTTACTGAAATATGTGTCGTAATCTTTCATTATGATTGTGGTTTTGTCTATGTCTCCTTTTAGTTCTGTCAGTTTTTGCTTTATATATTCTGAGGCTATGTTATTAAGTGCATACACATTTAGATTTAATATATACTTCCGATAAACTTGACTTTGTATTTTATAAAAGGCCCCTTTCATATTTAGTCACATTTCTTCCCTGATGTGTACGTTGTCTTATACTGATGTCATTATACCAGCTTTCTCATGGTTAGTGTTTGTACTGAGATATTTTGCTATTTTTTTAAATCAACTTTTTTTTTACATTCAACCTTTCTGTATCCTGGTGTTTTAAGCATGTATCTTCTAAACAGCATAGGATTTGATCACTCTTTTTTCCCCTTAAATTCTGTCTGACAATCTTTGTCCATCTACATTTAATGTAATGACTGAATCAGATATAGATATTCTGATCTATGTAATTTTTTCTCCTCTCTTGCCTTCTTTTGGGTTCACTGAAGCTTTTATTATTATTATTCTTTCCTCCACTTCTTAGTATTTGTATATCCTTTTGCTGTTTTTTTTTTAATGATAACCCTAGAATAGGGATTCTCAATGTGTTTGGTCTCAGAATGCCTTAACACTTAAAAATTGTTGAGAACTTCAAAATTGTTTTGTGCAGCTGGGTTACACCTATTGATATTTAATTGTATTATAATTTACAATTAAGAAAAATGTAAAATATTTATTAAAAGTTATAATAATTATTACCAGTTGATAGAAATAACTTCTTTCTATTCTTTGAATAGATTTGAATTTGAACAGATCTTTCACTGATGCATAATTTCCAGGCATAATACAATGGGAATCAGTCATTTGGAAAATATTACTTCATTGGATTATGGAAGCCTTCCAAATGTTGATTATTTAAGATAAAAAATTACATTTGTTTATATCATCATTGATCTTATCAGAAAAGTCTTTAAATATTAGGGAGCCATTAAGCTCACAAAGGCCAACACAAATTTTCCAAAAATTCTAATTTTTCTTTCGAAGCTCATTGATAACATATACTGTAAGTTGCTTTCCTTAAAGTGACACATTCACTTTATCAATTTTTGAGAGGATGCCCGCCCAATATCCAAGTTGGAATAACCATAGTTTGTCTGTCAGCTGGTCTTGCCAGTAAAAATGGTACTACATTAAAAAGTGGTTAGTTCACCTCCTGACTTAATAACTCAAGTGCTTTTCCTTGAGATAACCTTTTATTTCAGGATGCCACAGCTCCACTTTATGGCCATGTTCCATTTTTGTCATATAGTATATTAAAAATGTGTAGTTAAGGGTAATGATTTAATAAGAATTAATACTTTTTAAAAAACTGTTTCATCAAGGATAGTCAAATGAAATTGGTTCCTTTTTCTTTTCCTCCTTCAAGTGCATGACAGCGAAGATGGCAGTGACTAGTAGTGTGGTTTCATGGCATGGCCGTGATTTGTAGTTTCACCCACTGTAATTTTGCATCATCAGGGCAAATGTCAACAGAATAAAAAGAGTCAAATAATGTCTTAATATCACTATGAAAGTAGTTTTGACCTTGCGGACTCTTCTGAGACTCCTGAGAGTCTATGAACCACATTTTGAGAACTGCTGCACAGCAATCACAACAGGCATCTTTGATCTTCTTTTTTTTTTTTTTTTTTCAAAGACTAATACAAAACAGTACTCACTTCACTTGTTGGATAATGCAAGCTCCTTACAGTGCTTCCACTTCATGTACTCCTACTAATGTTATAGTTTTCATGTATTATATTTATCTACCTCTTCCATACCCGCAAGTCATTATTATTATTTTTATATAGTTGATACTCATTTGTCTACACATTTACCTTTCTGTCATCTTTTCATTCCTTCCTGCATTTCCAAGCCTCTCTCTGAAGAAGACCTTTCAGCATTTCCTTTTGTGTGGGTCTGCTGGTGTGAATTTTCTCAGCCTGAAAATGTATTTCTCCCAATCTGAAAACACCTTTATTTCATCTTTATTGTTGAAGGCTATTTTTGCTGGGGAATTCTAGGCAAATATTGTTTTCAGTCCTTTGTAGATAACATTCTGTTGTCTTCTGTTTCCACCGTTTGTGTCAAGAAGTCAGATGTCAGTATTATTCTTGCTCTTGTAAAGGTCTTGCTTCTTTCTTCCTCTTCTGTCTGATTTTGAGATTTTTCTCTTTGTCACTGGTTCTCAATAGCATTAGTATAATGCCTAGGAATGGTTCCCTTTGTATTTATTTTGCTTGGTGGTTCATAGTGCTTCTTGAATCTTTCTAAATATAATTGACCACTTTTATACCTTTAATCTCTTGAAATATTGTTTGTGTCTCACACTTTGTCCTGTTCTTTTGGGACTCCAATTACACGTATGTTAGATCTTTTTGCAGTATCTCATATGTATCTTATACTTTCCCCCATCTTCATGTCTCTCCATGGACCACTACAGATATTTTCTTCTGAGGTATCTTACAGTTTACTGACTGTTTAATCAGCTGTATCTCATTTCCTATTAAACTCATTCATTGAATTTTTAATTTCAGTTATTCTATTTTTCAGTCCTTGAATTTATATTTGATTTATCATTATAGATTCTGGTTCTCTCGTGTAGTTCTCAATTTTTCTTTTATTTCCTTGAACATAATAAGCTAGTTATTTTTAAAGTCTGGGTCTGATAACTCTGTTATCTGGAAGTTTCCATATGATGTGATTTCTCTTTGTTTTCAGACATACTATTTTGTTTCCTTGCATGCCTGGTTTTGATTGAGGACTGAAATGTTGTAGAGATAAACTGAGGACTAGGTTTGTATGTTGAATCCTAACACAGGCCAGCTAGGCGGTCTAGGAGTGCCAGATCTCTTGAATCCAATTAGTAATGGAGAAATTTTAAATTGGGCTTCCATCCCTTTGAAGGACAGCGTATTTCTGGTTTGCCCTTATGCCTAGAATGTATCCTTTTAGAATCAGCTAAGAAACAAAACCCAATCAATTCCTCCACAAAAGGCAAGAAGGAAAAGAAAGAGAAACATGGGGAAAGTGAATACCACTTGGTGTTGGTAGTTTTGCAAATCCCCTTTACTAATGGTCCCTGAACTTGACTTTTGTCCCTCTAGTTTTATGAACTTGTCAAAACTTCAGACTCTCAGCCTCCTCGTCCAGAATCAGTGAGCACCTTTAGGGGAAAAACTGTCCCAATGCTGAGCTTGTCTCATTGAGTTTCCTTCTTTCCTGGATTGTGGTTTTAATTCTTCATTGTCTTGATAACTCTCCAGTGCCTTCAGGCATTTAATTTTTAATTTAAAAGTTTATCCAGATTTTCTAGGTTTTGCAGTGGGTATGTTGGTCCTAATTACCTAGTCTGCCATTGCCAAAAACGTGGCAATCTGGTACAACTACTTTCAATTTGTCAATACCTAGGGGAGTTGAAGATATTTGCATTCCATGACCCAGGAATTCCACACTTCAGGATATTTACCTTAGAGAGAAACTTTTGCAAATGTAAACAGTTTTTATAACAGCAGTGCCAACCGACAGGAGAATGGATAAATATATTGTGGCATAGCCTTACAAAAAATAATACCCACAGTAAAAATTAATGAACATGTGTCAAAATGGACAAACCTCATGAACACAACGTTAAGTAAAAATGTTATGTGGAAAAAAATGTGTGTGCAGCGATACTTACTACATTGGTGGTAAAATACATGGGAATAGAAAGTTACAATAGACACCAGATTAGTCATTTTCTTTTTTTCTGGTGGTGGAGTATAGATTTGTGATTAGGGAAGGGCACATAGATTCTTCAGTTTTGTTGATAATATTTTACTTCTCAAACTAGGTGGTGGGTGTTTCTTGTGTTTTGAAGTCTTTTGGGAAATCTTGTCTCAAATTGGTTAGTCACTTATGTTTATTTAAATAGTTGATTTATTTTTATTGTTTCTGTTACCTTAGTTTGTGATTTTTCTTTTTCCACCTTTTCCATGATTTTCTTGTCTTCTTTCCTGCATTTTGATTGTTTTTTTTTTCAAACTTATTCACTTGTTCTTTTTCCTTATTTCATTTTTACTCTCCCTCCATTGCTTTGAAATTTATTCTTTTTTTCCTATTGTTTTTCCAGTTGTCCTGGACACTTTACCACGCATATTTAACTTGGCAACATCCTAAATTAAACAATATCTTGAACTCCTTTGAATAATAAAAGGATCTTAGAATACCCAGAATGAAATCACCACCTTCCCAACTTACATATTACTGTTGTCTGATATCTTGATTCTGTTACTTTCTAAAACTTTATAAATAAGATTATCATTTTTTTAGACACACATTGCTTTGCAAGTTTTCATATGTGTTTACCAGCCTCTTTGCTCATTATTGCTCCTTGCATCTCACACTGTCTTTTTTTGGATCATTTTCTTTCCTTCCGTAGGGGAGGTCTGCTGGTTCACCTCCAACCACGTTTATCCAAATGTATCTTTGTTTCATTTTTGCTGTTTCTGGGAACACAGTTTTGGGAAGTGCATGCTTATGAATCGTCAATAAACGCAACTCCACTCTCAGAAGTCTCTCTTCTATGACTTCTGGCTGCGTGGTTGGAACTGAAAAGTTTGCTCCCAGCCTTTCTGTGTCATTTATTTGAAGATGATCTCTTCTTTTTGTGGCTACTTTTAAAATATTATTTTTGTTGTTGGTATTTTAAAGATTCACTATAGGATGGGTGAGAAGATTTAAG
This sequence comes from Camelus bactrianus, assembly GCF_048773025.1. Taxonomy (NCBI): domain Eukaryota; kingdom Metazoa; phylum Chordata; class Mammalia; order Artiodactyla; family Camelidae; genus Camelus; species Camelus bactrianus. Next base: position 5,658,463 of record NC_133544.1, read on the forward strand.
ATATTTAATCTTACTTGGAAAATGTTGATTTCTGAATTTTGGACTTTCATCTCCCATCTGTTCTAGAAAATTCTCAGCTATCATCTCTTCAAATATGAGCTTTCTTCTAATATCTGTACACTCTCCTCTGGGACTCTGATTATGTATGTATTAGAGTTCTCATTCTGTTCTTCATAACTCTTATATTTTCCTTTATATTTTCTAGTTCCTTGTTTCCTAATACACCATTTTGGTAATTCAGTCAGACTCTTGGGTTGACAAACTTTAATTTTAGTTGTGTGTAATCAACCACCTATTGAGGTTTTTCAAAATGAATTAAAATTTTTATTTTTAGAAGATCTAATTATTTTTCAAACCTCTTGGACATTGTTGATAACCTTTGGTTGATTGTTCATCTTTGTGACTCCAGTTGTGCTTCCTTTATACCTTTCAGACACTGTTGTTATATATTAGGTATCGGACTATTCAATGTCTGCAATCTTTGGGCGTTTGAAGTTCATTCTCACTGCCACTCATGGAGACTTGCCTCCTCCTGTTTCTGTGACCTTTCATTGTGAGGTCATGCTTAACCCTTGAATCGGTGGGACACCTGTGAGCCTAAACTGGGAATGCTTTCCTCTGGAGATGTCTATCTGCTTCTGCTGTGAGTCAGGGCCACCGAAGACCTGTAGACAGGTGTGCCACCTCTGAGCATCCCAGCTCTGCAGGACCCCCATCCCAGCTCCTCCACCTTGCTCTTGGCCTTAGGATCACGATCCCAGTTGCAACGCTGTGAGTGGTGCTCACCCTCAAGGCAGGCGAACTCAGCAATATGTCAAAAGTGAATGCTTCTCAGGATAGTCTTTTACTTTTTGATGTGAGCGGGTGCCTTGGGGGACATGGTCTGCCATACTTCCAGAGTGAAAGTTATCCTAGTAGTTGGTACCAACCTCTTTACTTCTCTAGCTCTCATAACTACTGCTTAACAAAGGTGATCATACTATCCACCTCGAAGTATTATGATGAGGATTAGAAAGCCTAGAAAGCCTCTAGCAGATGCTAAATAAACGATCACCAATAACAATGATGATGGTGATTAAATATTTGCTGAGCTTTTTTTGGGTGGAGGTAGGTAATTAGGTTTATTTATTTATTTATTCTTATTTTTTCAAATCAAAGTGTAGTCGATTTACAATGTTAGTTTCAGGTGTACAGCAAAGTGATTCGGTTATATATATATATATATATTTTTTTTTTTTCAGTTTCTTTGTTATTACAGTTCATTACAAGAAATTATTTATTGTTAATGGAGGTACTGGGGGTTGAACCCAGGACCTCGTGCATGCTAAGCACGTGCTCTACTGCTGAGCTGCACCCTCCCCTGCAGTATTTGCTGAACTTAATTGAACATACATGGATTGTTGTAGATGCATAGACTGTGCCTATGTTACGTCTCTTAATCTTGCAACACAATCAGGCAGATAACATTCTCCTTATTTTACAGACTAGGAAATTGAAGAGCAGAGACGATAATAAGCAGCATTTGTATTAAACGATATAAAATACATGGTAGTGCGTATTTCATTCATTCTCTCAGCAGATACTTACAGAGCCCCATTACAGTGTTTGCATTAGGAGGGTCGGGGATAAAGTCTCCTTCGAGGTGGACTCAGACCCTCTAAGCCAATGGCCCCCAGTAATAACCACTCTCCCATAATGTAGTTGGGGCCTCGGGGCCCTGGGTTATAAGCGCAATGATGCAATTTTGAGTTAAGGTGCAGAGGGGACGTGTGAGTTACAATGCATCATGATATTTGGGAATTGGTGATGTCACTGGAAGGGCGTGACGGACACCTGGGTGTGGGCAGCCTGTCTCATAAATACCAGGTGCTCCTGGTAAGAGCAGGACTATGGTCATTGGGTCCTCCTGGTCTCCCCAGGATCTCTATTGGGCAACAGGCAGTGCACAGCATTCTGGGTCTTGCTGGTCACCTCCTGGAGTCTTCTGTGACTCCTCAGCACACCCAGCTCTTCCAGGTGCCTTCAGGTTGCTGTGACATTGCCCCCGCCCATGTCTTGGGTCCGATGGTCTGCTGGGGTGATGAGGCCTGTGCCTGGGAGTCGGACCCTCTCTTGCAGGTCCCCCCAGGCTGGGGAAGACAGATCAAGGCATAAGGCTTCTGGACAAGGGTGAGTAAGGATCCGTGGCTTAGAAGCAGCCATCTGCCATGGCTCCGCCTTGGGAACTGGGAACTCAGCCTGTAAGCGGGGTTAAACCTTTTATGTGCATTTACATGTATGTGTGATGGTGAGAGGGATGAGGATGGGGCAGAGAATAAGGACAAGCCTTGTGTTTTATCTTTATCATCCAACAAGCGCACTCATCTATTGAGCAGCAAGTTTGCACAGCTGCCGAGAGTCAGAAAGGGGACCTGGACCTGATTTGGTCTCAACTCTGCAGCCCCCGCTCCTGCCACCAGTAGCAGTACCCAGCTCCCAGGGAGGTTACGAAGCTTGGAGATCCTGTGCGCGTGGCCAGCACAGTATCTAGCATGTCAGCACGAAGCGTGTGCCGCCTTCTTCCTCTATCGGAGCAAAAAGAAATCTTCAAAGAAAGTAGCAATCTGTTGCCTTGGAGAAGTTGGAGAAGAAACCAGAAAGTGTGTGGGAAGGAACTGGTTCAGCCTCAGCCTGGGCGGCCATGGTGGCTCTGCTGGGCTCTGCCTCCTGGCATCCCCTGCTGATGGGGACATTAACCACCTCCTGCCCCCTGGTTTTATTTCCCCCCACTTCCCCGATGTGGTCCGGCAATGACCACGGGCAGAAATGCTGGAGAATTTGCACCTTCTGATGATGAACTTGGCCACACGAAGCCTTATCTTTTATTTACTGTGATTATGCTTATTATGAAGAGCTGCGGATCTGACAGACTGACTATCAGCTCGGAGGCTGTACTTTTCATAGTTCTTGCAGCTGGGGTGGATTTGGGAGAGAAAAACGGAGAGAGGTTCTTTGTGAAGAAAACATAGTTTTCCTATGAGTAGTCTTCTTAGGACGTGATTATATTGGATGCATCTAACTGTGCAGAAACGATACCAGCAAACGTCCTTCCTTTATTTCCTTGAGACAAAGAAAACCTTGAGGTTTAAGAAGCTGAAAGGAACAGAGGCGAGGGGTGAAGGATGGGCAAAGTAGTGGCCTCCACCTCCTCCTGCCTGCTCCCGGGAAGCCGCCTGGGTCACCTGTGCAGCGTGGAGATCCGACTTCCCCTTTGGATGTGTCATTTCTCGACCCTGAGCCCGCTGCTCGTTGATAAGGTGAGGTTCTGGCTGTCTGCGGCTGTGGAGCAGAGCACCCACGCGGTGGAATAAAACCACACGCATTTATTACTGTTGTCTTTCATGATTCTGCGGGTCACAGGGCTCCGCTGGCTGTCCTCACTCAGGATCGCTCAGGGCGTTGTGGTCAGACGCTGGCTGGACCGGAGGCCTTTGAAGTCATTCTCACGCACGTGTCTGGTGGGTGTTTGGGCTGTTGGCTGGGACCTCAGAAGGGCTGTGGGTCGGGACGTCCACACATGGTCGTCCCATGGACCTTGGGCTCTCGCACGGCATGGTGGCTGGGTTCCAGGAGTGAGCGTCCTGTGAGGCGGGAGGGAGCTGCTTTGCCGTCCATGCGAGGTCAGAAGTCATGCAGCGCCACGTCGGCTGTCCTCTGCTGTTAGACACTGACCACGGCCACCGGACGCAGGGGGAAGGGGCCCAGACCGCAGCTCTCGATGGGAGAGGGGCAAGGCTCTGAGATGGGAAGTATTGTGGTCACTTCTGGAAATACAGCAAGAGTGGGCATCTGGGTTGCTGTGAGCATAGACGGAATAACATTGATGGACAGTGAGGTTCGGGAGGAAGAGTCTGGATGTGGGAGTCAGAATGGCGTGGATTCCGATTCTGATTTCACCATTACCACACTTGCCCTGGGACAAGCCGGCCGCACTCTGGTCCGTTGGGCCACCCAGGGCCTGGCTGACGAGGGTGTGGGTGGGAGTGGGGGACATCCCTCACCTACTGCAGGTGTTTCTCCCTCTTTCCTTTCCTGGCGTGTCTGGCAGGCTCCTGCAGGTGAGCGTGGTGTTCAGGGATGACCCTGCAGCACGCCGTCCCTGTTCCTCAAGATGGTTATGATTTTAACCAAAGACTGTGGGTTTACTGGAGTGAAAGTCACGATGGAAGCTGCGCTTCCCACAGCCCTTTGATCTGGGCCGATGGAGGAGCTTGCTCATTGGAAACATGTCTCTTCCCGGGTCACGGCGGCTCATCCTGGAGATGCAGCATCCTGTTTCTCACCCCCGCAGCCCTGGGAAAGGAGCTTTTGCTTTAAGAAGAGAGGCACAAAGACAATGGCTCTCTCACTGTGGTCCACATCCTATCAAGGCTCCAATGCACCTTTTGTGAGGCTGAGCGAGGGGTGCTTTGTTTTTCTGACGAGTCCAGTAGGTCCTCAGCCACCCAGCTTAACTACCACGTGCTTGCCCTTTGAGGCCGCAGGTGAAACGGCAAAGTTTGCTCCTAGGGCCCAGACAGCATGGATTTGAGTTCCTAGCCCTTGTACCATCACTCGCTGACTGTGAGGCTTGGCCAGCTGAGGCTTGTTTATGTTATCTACAGTGTGGGTGCCCTGACACCACCTTGCTAGGCTGGCGGCGCGGATGAAACGGGATAAAGCCAGGGCAATTGAGGCATTAATCAAACAGCACTGACTGGGTGTCTGTTGAGAGTCGGGGCCGTATTTGGGCTGCTGGAGATGTGACTAGACAAGGCCCAGGTGCTCTGGGAGCAGACGCAGACCCGGCCAGAGAGAGGAGTCAGGATGCTACCCATCAGTCGGTGACCTATGCCTTGGTGGCGGGCGGAGATTGTGCGGTGGGGCAGAGAGGGCTGCGCTGATGAGGTGGGCCTTGAGCAGAGCCTGGAGGGAGGGGAAGGGAGCCCGTGGCTCTGTGCAGGAAGAGCATTGTGCACAGGGAACAGTATGGCCAAGACCTCACTAGGGGTGCGTTTAAGTCCTGGGAGAGTAGCTAAGGTGCTGGGGCTGGGCTTGCTTTCTTCCCTCAAGAACAGGGGGTGCCCCTACTCTGGAGTGCCGGGTACATCTGCGTCCTTTCATCCCACTGGCACGTTTGGAAGCGGTGTGCTTGTCTAGTTTTCCACTCTGTCCATCAGGTCGAGTAACCTTCATGACAGCCCTGCAGGGCAGTGTAACTACGCCCATTGAGTGGATGAGGAAACTGAGACCCATAGAGGTGAAGGAGGTGGTCAAGGTCACAGGGCTTGCAGAAGGCAGACGGGACTGGAACCTGGGGTGTACGTGACTCGGAGTCGTTCCCTCAGCCCTGGCTGATGAAGCCAAGGCCTGGAACCTGTGACATACGCTGGCGTCCATCTCTCTTCCTCTGCCCGCTCCCGGCGTTCGGCTTCTGTTGCTGACGCAGGCGTGCGAGACGTGGGCTTCTCCGTCACGCGCCAGGCTCGGCGGGGCTAAGCAGATTTCTCCTAGTGATGGAGGACACAGTTCATTTGGTACAGAAGATGCCTCATGACTGCTGGCGTCAAAAGAAAAAAAAAAGGGAGGGAGAGAGAAAGGAAGGCAGTCTGCACAGTAACTCCGCACAGACCACTAGCCCCACCGGAGCTGTAGCAGATGCATTTTTGGGAGAGGACTGAGTGGAGGGTGTGGGCTGGCTCTTAGAAATGCCTCGAATGCATCTTGTCCTGAGCAGCAGGTAGAACACCGGCAGTGATGACCAGGGACCTAGAGGGTTAGACCGCGGGAACGGACTGCTTCCAACCAGGCAGGCGCTGGTATTTCCTAGAATAACTCAGCACGTGGCACGTCATTCAGTGGTTCCCAAAATCCAGATTCTCTGACCAAACCCACAGAGATTCTGACTCAGCCTGGTGGGATGGGTACTGGAATCTCAATGTTTTAGTTGTTCCAAGGGGTTCTAGTGCAGGAAGTTTGAGAAATGTGCATGTGGGGGTCTGAGTGTGTGACCTGATGTTTTCCAGTTGTGGGTTTGAAGCTGTTATGACCCAACCCAAGAGATCTAACCTCTTCAAGCATCACTTCCCCCTGCTGTAAAATGAGCCATAAGGGTGTGCCCACTGGAGGGCTGTTGGAGGACCGTGCGGCCATGCATGTAAAGCTGCTTTAGTTCTGCATTGATAGGCTGCAAGGAGTAGACCTAGCCCCCAAGTGGAGGACTAGTTAGTGATACTTGAACATCAGGTGACTGGGGCTCCAAGTCTGGCAGACACCAGCTACATCACTGATAATTTAGTCCTTTGAACTCAACTCAGACATGAAGCCTTCCTCCAGGTCCTCCAAGAAGCCTTCTTTAGGCTTCCGCTACCTTCTATGTTCCTCTCTACTGAAACATCCTCACACTGCTTTAGAGCAGTGTGTTCGTGTATCCCTGTACCTGGGCTGCCTTCCTCATCCTTTTATCTCTAGGACCCAACACACAATACATTCTGCAAAGCTGTAATCAGAACATTGAAGCAATTTTGGATAATGCCCTTTTGGCCTCCCATCATACACTGAGCATGTGTCTGTAGTACAAAGGCTTTATTGCCATCATTTTTGATGGCTGCCTAATATTCCATCGATGCTTAAAGCACTCCCTCATTGAGAGTCTTTATTTTTGCCACTATAAATAATGCTGATGTGAATATGTTTGTGCTCCTGGTTTGTGTAGTAAGCTCCTGAAGACGAATGAGAAAACAAGCAGACACCAGTAGCAAACATTTTAAAGAGATAATTCTAACAGGATGGGAGGCAATTGGCAAGGATGTAAAGAAATGGCCGACCTCGCAAACTAGAACAGGCACAGTGCCCGTTAGAGTAGCAAAATTAAAAATAATAATCATGGCTACTCTTTGGAACACAGAGCGTCACCTTTGTGAGGAAGGCAGCTTCCAGGTGATTCTAGTACCTTCTCATATGGGATTCCCGCCCGGAGATGTGATTCTTGACCTCAGGCTTGAAAGGTCAGTAGCTGTTCATTCAACAGATGAGACAGTGGAAATGGATGGAGACAAGCAGCCCAGGCAGAGGAGGTGGACTTGTGTTTGTGCGTGTGTGCCTGTGCGTGTGTGTCCGCATGTGTGTGCACAAGGGTGTGAGTGAGTAGGTGGGTGTGTCCCTGGATATGTCAAAACCAGAGTCTGGAGGGATGTGTGGGGGCTGTAGGTCATGACAACCCTCTGTGCCACGTGGGAGTTTCTCTTGAAGGTGATAGGGTGACACTGAATCAGAGAGGGGACATGATCAGATTTGGATTCAGGAAGATCTCACTGTCTGCTGGGTGGAGGACGGAGGCGGGGAGGCCAGGAAGGAGGCTGCTGTGATAGCCTAAAGGAGAAATGTGGACCCTGAGTGCTATGGACTAAATGTCTGCACACTGCACTCCCAGCCAATTCATGTGTTGAAGCCCTAACCTCCCAGTGTGACTGTATTTGGAGACAGGGCCTGTGAGGAGGTGATAAAGGTTAAATGAGGTCATAGGGTGGGGCCTTGATTCGGTCGGCATGGTACCTTATAAGGAGAGGAAGAGAGGCCGGAGCTCTCTCTCCTGCCACATGAGTCACGGTGAGAGGGCGGCTGTCCACAGGAAGAGTCTCAGCAGGAACGGATTTGGTCAGCGCCTTGATCTTGGACTTCCCAGCCTTCAGAAGGATGAAGATGAGAGGAGGATTAGATCGCCCAGTCTGCAGGTTGTTACAGCAGCCTGAGCAGCTAGGTCACTGGGCCAGCACGAAGGCAGGTTGGATGGAGGGGAAGAGGTGAATTTCTCAGTTTTAGGTGCTCACTTTCAGTTTTCCAAGAGACCCTCCTCCAGACACCTTCCCCGGGCAGGTGTCTGCTCCGGGAGGGAGGGGTCCCCGAAGCCTGCAAGGCCCCTGGGAGCGTGTGCACGCGGCCCACCCTGCTAATTGCATGTCGATGAATTGCCTAATGCGGTTACTTATCTGCTCATGAATTGAGGCCCAAATGCTGCTCTTTGCAGGGTAATTATGCTGGATAAGTGACTGGCTGGAACATTGACAAGATTTTGTCCCTTGGTTGATGTCTCTTCTCAGAAGACAGCCGCTGTGTGGGGTAAAACAGAAGACAGAAAACATCTCTGGGGCTGACGCAACATGGTGACAGGGAAGCTTGCGGTGGTGGGAGAGGAACATGCGAAACACTCAGTTTGGGTGAAAAAGAGCACACAACTGCTCTCTCCTTGAAATGCATCTGTTCCCCTGATGATTGGCGCAGTGCGGGCTTGCTCTTGCCTGTTTCCAGCCGAGGATCTCTCCTCGTTTCCAGAGCTGTTGTGTGTGTGACGAAGCCGCCGTGAGGTTGAGTCGCCCACAATGCCTGGGGAAGGTGGCTGGGTGCTGGGGTTTGGCTGCGCTGGGTTTGGATCCTGGCGCATCCATGGTTGTGACTTTGGTTGAGCGAGACCGGCATCTGAACCTCGGTCTCCTCATCTGTAGAATGGGAAGAACGGTGTCTTTGGAGAGTTGGGTGGCGAGTCTACGAGGAGAGACAGGTAAAGGTCAAAGGGAAGATGAGGTGTGGGATGGAGGCCTGTACTTCCTCTTTCCTCTCTCAGATGCCAAGGACAAGCTCAGGGCGTGGGATGGTGGGGTCCCTGGGGGACCCAGGAAGCCCTGATGAAGGCTACCATTGCAGCCTCTTCCCCAAGGACTCAGCTCAGCCGAATTATCTGGGGGACCTGGACCCAGAAGACAGGGGCTGGGAGAAGGATCGCATGAAGGCTCTAGCATCTTCCAGAGAAAAGGGGCTTTGCTTTTCCTGCTAAGCACCAGCCGCTGTGGGAGAAGATGCTTTGAAATTATACACAAGTCTTGGGAATTATTTCTGTCTCCGTTCTTTGCAGGGGGCAGTGGACTCGGGGAGCTTCTGTGGTGCTCTCCAGGCCATGTGGCTCTCAGACGGCAGCAGCTGGCTTTGGACCAGGCCCTGAAGCTCGCCCTCCCGCAGGGAGGCCTGGGTGCAGGAGGCTCCCCTCCCCTGTGGATGGGTGCACCCGGGAAGCCTTTGGTCCTGTGCTCAGACTCAACAGTTGTGGCCTTGGCTGGCGGGAAGTTCTCTGCTGTGACCTGCTCGCAGTTCCTTCGCCTGCCCTGGTGCCTGGCACCCGCGTGTGCCCCGCACAGGGTACAACTCAGTAGTGTTTTGTGAATTAGTGACGGGACTTGAATTGATGAATGGGTGTGTAAGCTCCTAGTTAGGGCCTCAAAACAAACAAAATGTGTGTGTGTGTTCGGAGGCATCTCGGAAGCTCCAGAGGTTGTCAGGTTAAAAAAGGAAAGGGCCATGATGCATGCACTCTGTGGCACGTTGTGGAACGGCTGGCGTTTTAAGCCTAAAATGACTGAACGTGCTAAATATAGTTTGAAGCTATGTTAGGTGGTATCTTATACTAGCACCAAAAGTCAAAAGTTTAAGAGAAATTTAGGAGAGGAAGAACTTGAAACTGGGAAAATTCTACCAATTACTGTCATATGTACACGTGTTTGTGTGTATGTGTGTGTGTGAGCAAATGTGTTGGAAAAAGCCTCACCATGGTTCTGCTGCAGAGCTTCAGGGATCCCTCGAAGCCTATTCTAGGTACACAGCAGGTGCTCAATAAACGCTCTTGGGTGAGACTCTCTGCTTCACACCCCACTTCTCTTGGCCAGGGTGTAATATTTGGAAATTGCTAGCCAGTAGAGGAAAAGAGGCCTCAATTATCAGATGAATTTGGTGCAAAAACCTGTTCAGGTTTGGACCCTAAGACACTGTACTCACGTGTCAGTCACTCTTCGGTTTACTCACCAGGGTCTACTCCTCGGGGACGTGGGCACCGAGGAGGGTGTGCGGTGCTAACATGACAGGTGAGTTCGGGCTCCCAGGTGGGTCAGTATCCCGGGGCTGCTGGGACAAGGTACCATGACCCAGATGAGTTACATAACGGAAATGTATTGTCTTGCAGGTCCAGAAGTCCAAGATCAAGGTGTCCTGAGGTCGGCTCATTCTGAGGGTCTTGAGGGAGAGTCTAGCTGGGCCTCCCTCCTTGGCCAGACGACAATTGAGTGCCTGTCTCTCCGTGTGTCCAAATTTTCCCTCCTCGTAAGGGCACCCATCAGATCAGACCAAGGCCCACCCTAATGGCCTCATTGTCACTTGTTGATCTCTATAATCAACTCCTCTCCAACCGTGATCCCTTCCTGAGATACTGGGGGTGAGGACTGACTGCAACCTGAGATGCTGGCGGTGAGGACTCCAATGTATGAATGTGGGACGATGCAGTTCCACCCCGGACGCTAGGATCCCGTGGGCGGGGAAGGCGGGATCCAGGGAGCACAGCAGTTGGACCGAGGGCACTTGGGAGCAGGAGAGTCGTACCTGACTCTGCTTCGGAGGATTTGGATGCTTCAACAGGAGGATGCACGTAGGTCAGAGGTCAGGGCCGAGCAGGGGTTTGCTGGGTCTCCAGGAAAGGGGGTGGATGGTGCTCTCTGGGTGCCAAGTGCTGAGCTCAGGGAGCTCGGCTGGCCGAGGAGGCTGCCCGCAGCGGCCGGACAGGGCCTGACGTGGCCTGGGCAGTAAGGGCGAGGAGGCTGCGGGCGGGCAGAGGACCTAGGCTCTGAATGCCGGGCGAGGACCTGGGCTGGAGTCTGAAGGTCACGATGGCCCAGAAGAGTTTCACATGGCGCAGGAACAAGATCAAATCCGGGCTTTCAGAAGTTCATCTGTACCTGAATCACTCATTCACTTGCTTGACAAATCTGGTTGGCTATTTACTTGGGTGTCCAGCCCGGTCCTCAGTTGTCGTGGGGAGAGCACCAAGCATCTGCCCCCCGCTCCAGGGAGCCGCAGCCCAGCTGGTGGAGGGTGAGCGACGGAGCCTTGGAGAGAGGCAGGTTCTGGTGCCTTTCCTGCCCTATCCCCGGGGAAGAGGGAGCGCTGCAGGGCAGCTAAGGGATGGCCGGTGCAGGAGGATTTTGTAGTGAGCTCCCCACGCTCTGAATGACCCAGATGGAGCCAGAGGCTGAACGAAGTTGAAGCTGCAGGGGATGGAATGGGGGCGAGGGGGTGTGGTGCCCACTGGATCCAAACCCCATTCCACCCAGCTGGGTCTGTTCTGGCAGAGGTGAGAGGTCAATGGACGTTGTGGGAGGGACAGTGTATGTGGTAGAGGGGGAAAAGCACAAGCCTTGAAGGCAGAGACACCTGGGGTCCTGAGGATTGCGGGCAGGTCATATGATTACCTGGAGCCTCAGTCTACCCATCTGTATAATGGGTGTGATAAGGAGCCTTCACAGAGGTGAGATAAAGACTACAAAGTGCATGGCACTGGGCCTAGCATAGTAAGCATTCAGTGGATAGAGATTTCCTTCCACTTCCTCCTGGTCCACATTATGGCCCTCTTTGCAAATGGCCAGGGAATAAGGGTTGAGTTCCTGGTGCTCCTCTAGCCCCAGGGAGAGGTGTTGGCAGGTGGCCTCCTGGAACTCGTCTCGCCCCTCCCTGGGTGCCCTTGTGTTTCCAGGCTCCCAGAGCTGGAAGGCGGGGTCATGTATGTAGGCCGCTGCCTCCGCTCAGCGAGGGCTCTGCAGACGCTGGCTCACTGGGGCCAGGACAAAGCCCTATTATGAAGGGCGTTCGCCCACAGGTCTCAAGTGTGTGAACCTGCCGCCCCGGCCCACCCCGGCCCACGGATGGCTGGGAGCGCTCTGCCCAGCCACTGTTCCCACAGTGCCAGGGAGGTTACCCAGGGTGATGCTGCCCAGGGGTGCGGCCTTTTGTGGGTATTGACCCTGAATGTGCTGCTGCTGAGGTGGGACCAGCTGTTCTGCGTCTCTGCTGTGATCCAAGTTGCAGGCTGAGGCTCTGGCGGGAGGGAGGAGTTCGGAAGGAAGGATGTCCAGGCTGTGCTCCCAGGCTCTGTTCAGCATCAGGGTGGGAAGCCAGGTCCCAGAGTTTCTTTTAAAACGGAGTGGGTGTTTAACTGGAGGATGCTGCACTGTTGGCAGCAGTGGGGAGGACCACATTCATTCTTTCAGTTGGTCAATATTTGTTGAGTGCCTGTGATAGGTCAGCTCTGTGGATGTGCAAAAACAGGTCGAAATCTCCACACTCATGAGGCTTATATTCCAAGGTAGAGTTCTTCTAGAAGACCTCCTCTGCTCTTTCCAGCTCTATGAAATGATTCATTTATCCACCCAGCACTTTTGAGCCCACGGAGATGCCCATCCATCAACCCATCATTCATTCATTCAACAAACATTCATCGAGTAGCACCCACCACGTGCCATGCCCATTCTTAGCAATCGGATGTCTTTGCTTTTGCTGCCCAGAAACAATTCCAGAGACAATAACTCCTGTGTTAAGTGATTTATTAAGGAAGTGCTCCCAGGAGAACCAGGGAGAGGCGGGGGGTTGGGATGAGAAGAGGAGGGTGGGGGCAGAGCTGAGAGGGTGTGATTTCAGGCAAAGGAAGGTCCAGCCTCAGCCTGTTCCCGATGGGGAACTTTGGAGCATAAATTGTATCTCTGAGCTTGTCCGTCTGCAGGCTGGGTCGCTGGGCCAGCTGCTGGCAAGGAACCACTCCCCTTTCTTCGTCCAGGGGGTCGTAAACTCCCAGGCACTTCTGCTCTCTGAGTGCAGGGCGGCAGCTCAGGTAACCCAGACCTGTTCTCTGAAGGGAGTCCCAGGTGCTGGCTGACAGGCCAAAGTGGTGGAGCCGGGGGAGTGCACACACGGAAATGGAGAGGACCCCGGGGGCCTGGGGTGACAGAAGAGGTGGAAGGATACACAACCTGCTGAGGGAGGGACAGGTTAACAGATCACGACAGTGTGATGTGAGTTGTTCCCCCTCCGGCATCTCTACCACCAAATGGACCAGGAAGGAGCCATGAGGTAGGGGCAGAGGGTCTGGGTCGAGCATTCCTGACAGGCTCCACTCCCCCTACCCCAGAACCCAGAGAAGAGAGGTCCTGGAGGGCTTCTTGGAGGAGGTGACACCTATGGGTGCAGGAGGACCAGTACACACACATACACACAGAGGTGGGAACTAATGGCAGGTTTGGGATTGGAGCCCAGGTTTGCTGATTCTAAAACTTGTGTCTGTTTTTTTCCCCCTAGATTAATGTTTTTCCATCCAAGGCCATGGCTTCATAGAATCAGGAGACTGCCTCTGGAAGCTGAGGAAGCTTAGGCCCAGAGAGGAGCCATGGCTTAACACTGCCACACAGCAGAGTTTGGCACCTGGGTGGAGTTGAGAGCGCTGGCCTCAGAGCCCCAGCCCAGACTTGCCAGGTCTCAGTGCCTGCCGATGCTTCCGTCATGGGATTTGAGTTCTGGGAGTCGGCAGCTCAGATGGGGCAGGCTGTGTGCTTCCGGGAAAAGACCTTGTGGTCACTTGGCAGACAAGACTGTCAGGACGGTTAGTGGGTGATGAGACAGCACCTCGTCTGTCTCCTGCGGGAGGGCGGTGGGGATTCACCCAGGTGAGACAGGTCATCTCGGCAGGGGTGAAACTGCGAAATCCACACTGTCACTTTGACCAGTGAAGTGGTTTAACACTTGCGCTCACCCATTGTACTGGAGACCAGAGCGCAAGGTGACAACATCCCTCCCGGCCCCGTAATTCCAGGCCCCCCACTCTCAGGGGTGGGGAGGAACCATCACTTGAAAGAAACTTCAACTAGAAAAGAAGTTTATGCTCCTCGGCTTTGCCTGGGGTGCATTTCTTATCTGTGAGTAATAGGTTTTTCACAATCCACCTTTTATGTTCATTTCAATAATGCGCCTTGCAAAGCCAGGGTTCTCTTAAAGGAGAAGGCTGTGTTTATTTCCTGAGTGGTGCAACCCAGCTAAAAGCCTTGACGGGCAAACTTTGGAAGCCCTATCTTCCGGCCCACTCTCTCATCAATGAAAAATTAAACCAAGAATACATACTTCTGTTTCATCTAGACCAGAAAGCCAAACAGAATGAAAAGCACCAAGCCCCAAAGATTTGAAAGCAAACACAGCTTTAGGGGCTTTTGAAGGTGACGGTGCAAGCCCCAGACAGTAAATACACTATGTATCGTGTGTGTCTTTGGTCGCAGCTGCTGACCAGCCATCCCGGGACATGTGGTCACAGTGCCTGGCGGGCAGGTGCGAACCTTCTTCCTGCCTGAGTAGGTTGTGATGCTGATCTGTCTTTTGCTCTCATGACCCAGGTAGTTTGTCAAGTGTCTGTCTACCCACCTCTTCAGATGGGTGGGACATTTCCTGATTCTCTGCACTAGCTTAAATTACCGATTAAGCAAGATGGAATTAACCTCTATTAAAGCATTTGACGGCAACTTTATATACATTTCTGCAATTCATTAACTAGGGGTGGTTATTTATTTATTTATTTATTTACTCATCTATTTCTAAGTTTATAGCAAACAAAAGCTCAGAGAGGCCAAGCGATTGGCTCAAGGTCACACAGCGGGTATAGGACGGAGCCAAGACATGAACGTGCTTATGAAGTCCTTCCGTCTTCCATACCCCGGCCAGCCATCATGACTGAAAAGGGCTCAGCATAAGCCTACACTCCATCTTCTCCTCTCCTCTTCTCTCCCTTGTCCTTCCACGACAGAGTTTGGGGCTGTTTTTTTTTTTTTTTTTTTTTTTGAACCACATCATTAACCTTGAATTTTTTACTTTTGAAAATAGCTGTAGCTGTGGGTCAGGGGCTGGAGCTGAGTGAGGGTGCCTGGCAGGGTGGTGGTAGCGGCAGTGGGAGGGGATGGGGTGTCCGAAGGTTAACTTCCTGTCCTTTCCCAGGAGGGAGATGAACAATCCCCAGGGACTCACGCGGAACACTTTTTAGCATCTTGCACTTTTGGTAAGTGACAGTTTTGCAAATTGCGGGTAAAGAACTTAAATGTCTAATTAAATCCCGAAGATGTACAGGAGTTTGAAACCAGTGATTGATGTTCACGGAGGTGCAGGTCCCTGATGGAGGCTGCCTGACAGAGACTGCAAAGCCGGCTCGGCAACTGATGTCTTGTTGTGATCCGGGTTGTCATTTTTTCATTACTGATTAAAATTAAAAATCTGCTTGGCAAATCCATTGTAAAAATTCCCTTCATGAGCATCGACGGGTACAAATTATTTTGTCAATCGTCTGGCAATCAAAATGGGGCTGGAGACGGTTTCTAGCCCACACTTCTTTTTTATCCACCTCTCGCTTACGCCAGTGACTTTTCACAACAAAGTTTTAAAAAGCGTAGGTAACAGTCTTGGCAGTGCTTAAAAAAATTAAAGATTCATCTCTCTCTTTTTTTAATGAAATGTTCTGTTTATGTGTGCCCCTCCCCCTGCCGAGAGCGGCGGGGAAGGTTCGTGGTGGGAGAGCCAGTCTGTGCTCTGTAATTGTCTAATGCCTTGTAATGACAGGTGGATAATAGTATAAAAGCCTTTATTAGGATAGAAGTCCATTTTGAGAATGGAAGCGTAAATTGTCTAAAACTGCGAGGCAGAAAAGGAATCTTACTAACCTGCAAATCAAGTGGAAAATATTGACAGTGACTCCATTGAGGGGTTTTGACTTCGTAGCCACGTGTCACTGAAGGATGGAGGAGGGACAGGAGACATGCAGGTGGCGTGGAGCCGTGCACAGAGCACTGAGTCAGGAAACTTAGAGTCAAGGCTTGGCCCAGTGCTGTGTGGCTTTGGGCAGGTCAATTCCCTTTCTGGGCCACATTTCCTCTTTTGTAAGATAGAGTGATTGCATCATTCAGCTAGTGTCTGTGTTCTCTCCAATACATACTCTATAGACATGTTCATTCATATGGAGTTTGGGAGTCACCTAGGCATTTAAAAATGCCCAGGATTCATCTCCAAAGGCAGAATGTGGTTCTGGGGAGAGAGCAGCCCTGAGTTTGGACCTGGAGGCTCTGGCTTGGATCCTGGTCAGCCACTGGTCCTGAGAATTTACTTCCATCTCTGAGCCTCAGTCCCGAGTCTACACGACTAAATGAGCTCACCTCCGAGGAGCAGCCAGGGGGACCTGCCGCACGGTGGTCACTGAAGCCATGAATTAAAAAAAAGGCACTATCAAGCGCACAGAGAAGTCTTTAAAGAAAACGACTCCTTGTGTGTGTGTCACGCAGGCCGCTGGACCCCTGCAGTTCTTGTCACCAATTACGCTGCGTGGGTTTTTTCCCACATCAGGCGATTCTCCGCCACCAGCCGGGCGTCCTACAATTCAACTCAGGTCTGACGCTGCCCACCCGGCGGCAGCATCAGATCCCGCAGGCTAAAGGCTCAGTCCTACAAGACTGGCCCCATCGCAAGTCCAGGTTGTCACCTGTGCTTCTGACTGGCTGTTGATTGGCGATTTCAATGCCCCTCCCTCTCTGGGTTGAATTAATTTGCTAGAGCAGGTCACAGAACTAGAGAAGCATTTTACTTACTAGATGACCAGTTTATTAGAAAAGGATGTAACTCAGGAACAGCCAGATGGAAGAGACGTGTAGGGCAAGGCAGCGGGGAAGGGTCTCGGGGTTTCCATGCCCGCTTCAAGCTGCTTCTCCCCTTGAATCTCCACGTGTTCGTAAACCTCCAGCCCCTCTGCCCTCCCTGGAGGTCAGGGGGGTGGAACTGAAAGTTCCAGCCCTCCGGTCACGTGGTTGGTTCCCCTGGCAACCATCTTTAGGTGCTTTCCAAAAGTTCCCTCATTTACATAAACACCCGTGAGGTTGAAAGGGGTCTGTTATGAATCTCAAAACATCTTTATCGCTCTTATCATTTGGGAAATACAATGAGTTTTAGGACCTCTATGCTAGAAGCAGGGAGGAAGACCAAATGGATGTTTCTTGTTATAAACCAAAATATCACAGCCCCAGGCACCTCCAGCCTGCTTACCGGGCCCCTCGAGTTATACTCAGTGGGGTTGGGGGGTCTGATCTTGGCTGTTGGTGTTGGAAGGGCAGGAATTGATCTCATTATTTCTGGGTCTTCAGAGCCCTGCCCAGTGCTTTGTATCAAAGAGGTGCTTTGCACATGATTTGGAATAAGGAATGAAAGCTTGATAAAGACACTCACAGGGAACACAGAAACGAGACTCTCTCCAAATGAGATAAGGTGGATCACAGGAAGGCTTGGAACCAGTGTCTGGGCCTGGGATCCCAGCAGCAACTAGTTCTCTCCTTACAAGCATCCTGTTCAACCAACATGAGGTCTGCATCCCACGGTGTGGTACCCTCCTTTCTATGGTTCCCAGCTACGTGCAGGGATGGAGCTGCAAGAGACACCCTATGGAACTCTAACTTAGACTTAATTAAAAAATATTTCACTCCGTTCGGATTGTTTGTTTCTAATTTATGAACTTAATTTTCCCCTTCCTTGCTTGTAAAAATCTAGAGGTTTCCATTTTTTCTGGGAAAGAATCTATTTTTGAAGGACTGAGATCATAGGGTCATCTTTAAAACAATATGCCTTCTGTCTTTTTATAGACCTGTCTGCTTATTAAGTACCTCGAACAAATCACAGCACAGAGAAAGAATTTGTAAACAATTGAAATCAGGAGGTTCGGAATTCCAAATCTCCCTCCTCTTATAACTGAATTGGAATATTTATGTCTCTTCACACATAGTTGGCATGTGAGCCCGGTACAGAGAATGGGATATTATAAAATGCAAATAAATCCACATTTTTCTCCTCCGTAACACAGCAGGAACAGGGCTGTTGGGAATAAAGGCCATGGATATTTGAATGGTTTAAAAAAAACACTTTAATGATTGGGCAATTTTCTATTTTGGAAAATGGTTCATTCCATTTTATAGGATGATTTTCCCAAACCTATATTTTGTGGATATTTTGCTAATGTGCCAACCCACAGCTGGAAAGATGGGCGTGCATTTTCCACACCCCTGAAATGTGAGCTCATGCATAGAGCGGCTGGTGAGAGTCCTGCGTCCGGGAACCCCACGGAGCCAGGCTCTCTCCTGCGCCCTTCTTGGTGAGGCTGATGCAGACAGGACATTTGGGGGCGTGTTATCTGAGATTCCACTGTCCATTTGCATGTCCACCCACTTACCTCATGGACCCATCATTGTTGAACCAAGTTTAATAATTTTTCTCTCCACACTCACAGAGGACCTTGTATTATGTGCAGGCAGGAGGAGTACAGAAATTAATCAGACACAGTCTTTGCCCTTGAGGGACACCCCAAACTAACTGGAGAGACAAACAGCTGCAGACTAGGAGAGAAGGGCTGGATAGGGGAAACCTGCCAACAGGATGAGTCCCTTTTAAGTTTCTTCCTGGTTGCAGAATCTGTCAATAAATAATAATTCGAAGTGATGTAAATAGCCTGGTCCGATGCTGTGGGCATCTGACAACCCTCTACTACACACCCATCCTGCATCAGTGGCAGACATTACTAATCGATCATGGCACTCTTTCTATTTCAGCCAGGTGCAACCTTCGCCAATCCATTGGAATTGGCACAGGAGGGTGAGTTTAGGTGTTAGTTGGGGTCTGGTGGTTGGTAAGGGCTCTGAGTGAGGACTCATGAGACGCATTTGCTGCCGGCTTTCTGGATGACACAAGTAAGGCTGTCAGATGAGGGAACAATAGGCGATCTTTAAAGTCTTTTGCAGATCTGACACGTTAGCCACAAGTAAATGATGGAGGACATACTTAAGGTACACACTGTTTGAGGACCTACTGCGTGTTAGGAATTGCATTAGCTCTGGGAATGTGAGAAGTACAAGACACGGCCATTAGGAGGAGATGGGCATGTACACAGCCAATCCTAATATTTCTTGAATGTGAACCAAAAATAAGAGAAATTTGGTGAAGGGCTCTGGGACATAGGGGAGGGAAAGATGAACTGTGGGGAAGACTGGGAAGTCTTCCTGGAGGAGGTGACATGTAAGCTAAGCCATGATGGGTGAAAAGGAATCCAATAAGCAGAGAGGGTTTGATTTGCCATTCAACTGAGGAGACTCCTGTTCTCCCCTCTCTCTGTCTTCATTTCTTGATCTGCAAAATGGGAACATGACAACCATCTCTCATCAGGATCGAATGGCTGGAAATGTGCCTTGGCCTGTGCCCTAGAAGTTTTCATACAAATGGCCATTATTATTACTCCATTCATTAGTTTTTTTCAAGAAATACATCTACTAGTGTCAGGCCTACTTAAACCCTAGGGAGGAAGAAGTAGAGGGGGAGGCAGCATCTATTCCTCTAAGAAGTCTGTGTTCTGGTCAGCGTGTCAGATTTTGTTGGACATCCTAGCCTGTGAGTGTGTCCGTGTGACACTTTGGAATTTGGTGAGGTTGAACATGGTGAATTTCACAAACACATCAACTATTATTTCAAGGAAATAATCCGTCCTTAGGAGTTAGCCCTGCTCCGCTCGAGGCCTTCCAGAGCTGGTCTGCTGTCATGTGGGTGAGGAGAATCATCACTGTGAGGGCAAGGACAAGGAGATAATGCGTGTGGAGGACTTAAAACTGCCCCTGGCCCGGGGTGCGTGCTCTGCAGACACCAGCTGAAGTTTGAGTTTGCCTGCAGGCTGGGGGGCAGAGTCACCAACGCGGCCCCACTTGACCCTCCCAGGAGCTCATGGGCCCCTCTTACGGATGAGAAGATTGAGGATTGCCGAGGAGAATGCCTGCTGCAAGGTCTCACAGCCTGCATGTGGCAGTGGCCACAGCTCCCGGGAGCCCAGTTCAAGCAAACTTACCCTAGCCTGCCAGCTGGGATCAGTTCCCTGACCTGTGTGTCACCTGGTTCCCAGCTTTGGGAACTGTCCCAAGGGGGCAGTGAAGGTGGTCAAGGTGAGGGGCGTGTGACTGGGCCAAGTCCTGGCTTCACTGCTTATTAACCATGGGCCCTCTCTGAGCCTCAGTTTCCTCATATGTAGAATGGGGATTTGAAGGTGCCGATAGGGTGGCAGGAAAGGGCAGGCAAAGGGGGAGGGAGAGGACATGCAGACGGTGCTTGGGCCAGTGCTCTGCTCCTCTGGAGAATTGGAACGGGCCTCCTAGGAGAGGGAGGGAGGCCCTCGGGCCCCTCTGTCCTACACCCCAGAAGCTGCCATCGCCAGGCTGCGAGCACAGGGTGTCCTGAAACGCTCTCTGCCTCTCTCTCGAGATGATACATACTTGTCGTGGGCGATGTTCCCACTATCAGACATTTGGCGGAATCATAAAAACCCATTCCCACTCTGCTGAATACACTTCATGCTTCTTCCCTGACAGGCCTGGGCGTGTTGGAGCTGGGGGTCCCACTGTCTCGAAGCCCACGCTTCCGATGTGCTTGGGAACGGAAGGTGTGTGGGGACAGCCCAGGCGAGAGGCCCAGGCCACTGAAACAGGAAGAGAGAAGGCGGGGTCAAGGTCAAGAGCGGCACCCCCCCACCCCGCCCCGACTCCGCCGCACCGTGCACCCACTGCTGCTCCTTCAGGGAGAGGCTCACACACCCTCAGTGCTGGGTCTCAGCCCTGTGTCTAACCACGTGCCCATGGGCAATCTCTCCAAGCCCTAGTGTTTATGAAAGGGGAATAATAAAAGTGCCCACCCGTACAGTTAAGCGATTCAGTGGCATGATGCATGTAGACAGTGTGAGAGCCCAGCGGATGCTGCAGTGGGAAGGTACCACTATTGCAGGTCAGGAAACAGGCTGAGTTCTGAGCTATATCTCTACGTCTCACTTTAAAAAAGTCACGATGACCCAGGGTGGGGGGGAGTTAATATCATCTTTATTTTGTAGATAAGGGAACCAAGGCTTAGGGTGGGGGTGACATAGCTGAGTGAAGCCCCGAGATTTTGCCAAATCCACCAGTGTGATCTCCCTGCCACCGCCCTTGGAGCCCAGGTCCAGGGGGTCCCCTGGGACGGCGAGGGCTGGCAGCACATTGAAGTGGGTCTGATGGGAGAGGTGGGCTTCTGGGGGTCAGCTGGGGAATCCAATCTCAGGTCAACCAGCTGGAGCCAGTTTTATGGATGCTTCTGGGAGGACCCTCCCTCTGGAGAGGCAAACATGTGGTTCCCAGGACTGGAAGCCTCAAAGCATGTGCGGCCCTTAAGCCTCAAAGAGGGTTTGGCCACTGTGGCTTTTCTGGCAGCAAAAGCTGTTGATTTATTTTTCAAGCTGAGTGGCTAATTGAGTGTGGCAGCTACAACCTGCTCTTAGCGCCTCGCTGTTGTCTGCGTGGAGGGTCAGGCTAGAGCCCCCGTGTGTGGTGGGACCCTAGGTCTCTCCCTTCTTCTTTCTTGGTTGGGAACGCATGGTGATTTCTTTCTTTCTTTTCTTTTCTTTCCTTTTTTTTTTTTTTTTTTTTTTAAAAATTGAACTACAGCTGATTTACAATATCGTGTTAGTTTCAGGTGCACAGCAAAGTGACTCAGTTACACGGATGTACCTGTATATTTATAGTCCTTTTTTCCTCAGTTCTTTTCCCTTCTAGTTTATTACACGATATTGAATACAGTTTCCCGTGCTATCACCCCAGGGACTTCTGCCTGAGTCTCTCTTCCTCTCAGAACTGTGCAGAGCCCCTCCGAGCT
Source organism: Camelus bactrianus (assembly GCF_048773025.1). NCBI lineage: Eukaryota > Metazoa > Chordata > Mammalia > Artiodactyla > Camelidae > Camelus > Camelus bactrianus. The sequence goes on from NC_133544.1 coordinate 5,680,060, forward strand.
TGGCTAAGGCTCGCAGGATAGACCACGCTGGATGCCGGCTTGCAGGCTGTCTCCTCCTCTGGGAGGCGTGCATAGAATCCCTCACACCCAGGTCAGCATCCTTTTCTGTCCTTGAGTGTTTCCAAATTCTGCTTTGGGACCAGCTCCTGGAGAACTTTCTATGGATATAGATGAAAATATGGCAGAGTGGGCCCCAAAGTGCTTCTGGGGATTCTGACATGATGCCCGGCAGAGGGCTTTGTCTACCTCTGTCCTCCCCTTGACGCAGTGGACACTTCACAGTGTGGAGTTCTTGCCTCTCCTGTTCTCTGACGTACCCTCAATGCCTAGAGCAGCACAGAGCAGATGCTCAAGAAGTTGAATGAACAGATGCAGGGATGGGTCAGTGGATGCTGAGTGATTCCGCCTTAACCTGGCTCTATTTTAGATGAGCCACTGTTGATCCATGGCTGTGTCCTGGTAACAGGGAAAGGGTCTTGTGCTCAACATCTGCTGAATCAGGAAGCCGGACCTGATTGTCCACTAAAACACAAGTCTCTCCCCTTTCCATGCTAGAATTTGGCACAAGACCTTGAATAATAGGTGCTTGCTAATGTCTGTTGAGTTGACTAGCTGGTGTGGAACTCAAACCATCAAGTCAGGGATCTTTTCATTCCATCCCTGGTCCCTGTCCCGGCACCCCCTGTGTTTGTTCCCAGAGAATACTGTGTGTGAAGAAATAAAGTTACACCACAGATGCTCAGCACCCATGAAAGTGCCCAATGGACTGAGAGTCTCAATTAGGGTCAGAGTGCTAACCTCCACACAACCACAGGGATGTGCATTTCTGTTGGATTAGTAAGGTTGGAACAGAGCTGGTGATTTGGGTCTGCTGGCAGCCATAGGCATTTGTATCAGTCAGGATGGGCTAGGTTATGTTGCACAACAAATATCTCCAACATCTCAATGGAGGAATACAACAAAGCTTTATTTGTTACTCACACTACATGTCCAATGGGGTCAGCTGAAGGCTGGGCTGTAGGTTGTCCTCACTTGGGGACTCATGCCAACAGAGCAGGCATTGTCTGGAGTGTCACCTGTTGCTATAAAGCATGAATTGAACACTGGATCTTAAATGCTTCCACTGGGAAGTGACACACATCACTTCTGCTAGCATTTCATCAGCAAGTCACATGGTCCCATGTAACTTCAAGTGGCCAGAAAAGTGCAACCCTACCAAGTCCTAGAAGGAAAAAAAGCTTAAAATGTTGGCTGTACTATGTAATGGTCACTACTTCATCCTTTTAAAATCCAGCGTAGGGCTCTGGGGAGTTACTTCCTCCCTCTGAGTCCTAGTCTCCTATGGGTAAAGTCAGAAAAATAATATTTATACAACAGGTTAATTTGAGGATGAAATGAAGTAATACCTTGGAGAAGGTGCCTTTCCTTTTAGGTCACTTGTAAATTAATGAATGAGCAAATACTGGGAGTAGAATGGTGAGAAAAACAAGACTTGGTTCCAGTCTTCCTGGGACTTACAGTTCAGTGAGTAAGATAATAACAGTCAGATAAATAAAAGGGAAATTGTAATTATGACCTGCATGTCAAAGGGGAGGGTGGTGGTACACTGGTGGCAAAAATGGCTCCAGTTCCCTACCATCTCCTGCGCAATGTGACATTCCAACTCCTCCCCTTAAGAGGTGGAGGTTATTTCTCCACCCCTTGCATGTGGGGTGGCCTGTGCTTGCTTTGGCCAATAGTGGCAGTGAAAGCGATGCTATGCCGGTTCTGAGTCGAAGCCTCAAGAGGTCTTGTGTGCTTCTGCCACCACCATGCAAACGTGCCCGGGTGAGTCTGCTGTGAATAAGACAACACATGGAACATAGCAGCCATGCCAGCTAAGTCAGCTTCCAGCCTGGCTCAACAGCTGACCACAGGTACAAGCATGAGCCCACCTGAGGTCAACTGAGCCTAGCTCAGATGGACAGAGCCATCCAGCTGTCTTATAGACTTATAGACCTAGTATATGGTGATTGTATTAAATTTGGGGGTGGTTTTGTTAAGCAGCATTATCATGGCAAAGCATGGCTGATACAGGGAGATCCAGGAAGATGCATAATCAGAGTATTTTACTAGTCTAAGAGGTCAGGTAAGGCTTCCCTAAGGAAACAGAGATTGGGCTGAGATCTGGTGGCAGGGTAGAGGAGGTGTTAACTAGGTGAAGGGGTGAGGAAGAACATTCTATGAAGAGAGGACAGTGTGTGTGCAAAGGCCCAGTTGAGGGAGCAGCATGGCCCATTCAGAAGCTGAAGTGTCCAGGGTGGTGGGCTGCAGCAGCAGGAATGCAGGGCCTCTTCCTATGCCTCAATAAATAAGGCCTTTCATTTCTGGGACGCTCGACATCCTACTTCCCATGAGCAATGCTAATGGCAGATGCCATGTTCTTCACGGTGGCCAGTGTTTGCCTAAGACAAGCCTTGAAAGGCTCTGCTTTCATGTCTTCCAGGGAACCAAGTGGGTGGTCCTAGCGGCAGAGCTGAAAAGGCTCTTGGAGTTTGTCTGGTCCAACCCGTCCTTTACTGACTGGGAGGCAGAGTCCTGGAGAGGGAGTGGGGCCAGCCTAGGGTGTGCCAGGTTGGGTGGGGACGGAGGGTTGGCAGATGTGTGCAAGACAGCACACTGTTTTTTTTCCAGTTGTGATCTCCTATGTGACCCTAAAAGGCCCTGTTGACTTGATAATAGTCTCAAAAAAACATCTACAGTAGTGATAGAGGAAATCACTATAGGAGGGGTAGATAAATACTGTTTAAATGCCATGCTGTGTGTCAAATGTTGTATGTGGAACTTCATAAAGATCATTCTAATTTTAATTGAAAAATATTTTTTAATGGAGGTACTGGTGATTGGACCCAGGACCTCATGCATGCTAAGTATGTGCTCTACCACTGAACTCTACCCAGCTCTAAAGAGAATTTTATTTAATTCTCTTAGCCACTCTATGAGTTTAGTGGTTTCATTTTAATTTAATTTAGTTCTGAAATCCACTGAAATTCAGAGAGATGAAATCATCAGCCTAAGTTCACACGGCCCGCAAGTCACATGGGTTTCTCTGACTCCAAAGTCCGTGTTTTCTGCCTCAACATGCTGCCTCTATAAACCCAATTTCTTTCCGATGGAATTATTTGATTTCAGTTGATTGTGAGGGACACCAGATGTGGCAGATGTTTATCACTTTTTGGCCAGGCAGCACTCAACCTTGACCTCCCCTTTGGAGGAATTTGCCTTTGCAGGCACTCATGAGGTGAGAGCCATTCCCGTGAATGCGCCTTCCCATCTAAGGGCTCTGCTTCCACAATGGGACAGCCAGACAGAGGATGGTGGTCACACAAAACCTCTGGAATTCTTTCCAGTTGGTTTCTGTGGTCCCACAGCCTGGGATGTGTATACAATCCACTGAGCAACTTGCCTATCCAGGGCCCCCGACCTGGTAGTTTAGAGGAAAGGACAAGAGAATCTTGCTAGTGGGGAAACCACTTGTGTATCACTGGTGTGTCACTGGGACTAGGTAGCAGGGGGTTTCTATCTTAAGGAGCTCAAACTGTTGTGAGACCTTGAGATTCTAAGAGTGGATTAGAGCAGCTCAATTCATTCCTGCTTGGATCAACTCAACTGAGCTCAACTTAATTTGACACAACTAAATTCAGCTCAGTGGGAATCAACTCGCCTTCACTCAGCTCAGCACACACTAGCTCAGCTCAGCTCAGCTCAGTGCTGAGATGAGTCAGTTTTACCCAACTTACCCACCTCGACTTCACCCAGCTCAGCTCAACTAGCACAACCCGGCCATACTCAGCGTGCTCAGCTCAACTCAGCACAATGTAGCTGAGCTCAACTGGTCAAAGCTATGTCCAGTCAATGACAGAGGCAGTTTTTGAGTATCAACTTTAGGTGCTCTGAAGGTTGAGTCCCCCAGGAACTCAAATTTTAGGCTTTAAAATTAGTAGATTAGATCTGAAAAAGAATGTTGATACTAACAGAGAAGCAAAGACAATGAAACTCAATAAAATGAACTAGCTGGAGAAAGCTTCTTGAAAGTCTTGTTATTCCAGGTAAAATTTATTTTGACTAATATGGAGGGCTGGAAGTAAGTCCAGAAGGAGAGAACCAATTGCCTGAGAAACACCTTGAAGGGGTAAAGTAACTGCCATAATTTGGGAGTGGACTAGAGATGTAGGGGGTAATGCGAGATAAGGCTAAAAGACGGAATGCGATGAGATATAAGACAGCTCTGGATGGCATGCTCAGGAGTTTGGACTTTTCCTTAGAACAAAAGTCTACTAGATGATTTTATTTTATTCTTACAATAACCCCAGAGAATATTTAGGGTAGGGATAGTGATTCCCACTTTACAGATGAAGAAGTGGAGGCCTAGAGAAGTTAATGCTTGCTCAGGTAGAGATTTGTTGAGTCGGATCTTAAACCACATTGAGAGAACTACATCTTCTTTGTTTTTATTTCCTCAGCCCCACAGCTAGCACTCAAGAGCCGAAGTGTGGTGTGATTCAAGCTATATTTTCACACCATAAATGTCCAGAGGGTAGAGGATGGGTGGGAAGGGTTTGAGGCAGGAAGACCAGTTGGAAGAAAATAAGTGTTTGGAAAAGGCTGGGGCCTCAGGGATTACAGAGAGAGGAGATATTTGCTAAATATATGTCTTCGGTTCCCACAAAATGTCATGTAGTATCTAGAGCACATTTAATTGGGTTGGAAGATTATGGTCTCATTTTTCCAAGCCTCTTGCCATTCTAGAACCTCAAATTCCTCATCTGGAAACATAGAGTTTATATACTAGTCCCTCAATGATTGCTGAAATTCAAACAGATATGAGTGCTTAAAAATATCAAATGTTTTCAAACTTAAGAAAACTATGGAGAGCAGTGTAACTAAAACCCATGTGCCCACTGCCTAAAATAAACAAATATTAATGTTTTCCCAAGTTGGCTTTGGCTTTTTTGTTTGTTTTGGAATAAAAATCTTTGACAATTATGTTGACGTTCCATTTGTATCCTTCTCTGAGGCTGCCTTTCTCACTTCTTGCCTGAGGCCATCACTCTCTGGAATTGGATGTGTCCTTTTCTGTACCTTTATTACACGTGAACATTTCCATAAATAATAAATGCTATTGTTTGTGTGTTTTAAACCTGTGTATAAATGGCATCACTATGTACCATTCTGCCACTTGGATATTCTGAAAGATGAATTTAACCCATTTACGTTTATTGACTCCTGATGGACTTTTTATTTCTTTGATTTTTACATTCATGCATTTTCTTTATTACTCACTTTAGTCCTTTCATTTGTCTTCTTTTGAAGTGAGTGGCAAACTATGGCCTGCAGGCCAAATTTGGCCCAACACCTGTTTTTGTAAATAAAACTTGATTGAAAAAATGTAGCATAGCACGAAGGCCCTCCAGGATCAGATGCCATAGTCTTGCTCAATTATTTACCTTTTTTTTTTTTACAGCTGCTTTTGCATTACAATAGCAAAGCTAAGTAATTTTGATACAGACTATATGGCTGTCAAAGCTGAAAATATTTACCATCTGGCCCTTTATAGAAGAAGTTTGCCAATTCCTGTCTATAGGGGTGATTTTATTTTTTGTAACCAAACTGGTTTGGCAGTAATATATTCTACAGCTAATGTTTTAGCAGTAGTCCTCAAAAATTTAAGGTGAATATTGAGCAAGATCTTCAGCTATCTCCATCCTCTGCCCTAACTACCCAGTGACCTCTTTAAGTTTGAACTCCCTCCTCCTTTAAAAAAGTACTGTTTTTGTCTAATATTTTAGTTCTACCTCACTAACTCCTGTTTTAGTCATTCTTTTCTTTCTTATTTAGATTTCCAGCTTACTTACCAATTTATAGATTCATGTTGCTTCTTGCTGTTTCCTCTTTCTCTCTGACTGATTGCCTTCTTGTTGCGGTATCTTGCGTAGGCGTCTGTGGGTGATGTGCATCCTACAGCTCTGTGCATCTGGAGATGTCCTTTACAGTCCTCACTCCTGAACAGCGAGCTGGTAGTACCTCCTGCAAGTCTTTAAACTCGAAGAGTGATGACAAGAGGTCTGCTATCATTCAGTCCTTCCTGTCTCTTCTCTCTGGTGCTTCTTCAGCTTTTCTCTTGGCCTTTGATGCGCGATGGGTCCGCCACACTTCATTTATGCTGCTTTGAGTCAATGTGGAGCCTCATGTTTTTTCAATTCTGAAAACCTGTCAACTCTCAGCATTTCAAACATTGTCTCTCCCACATTCTTTCTTGTTTTCCTCTCCACTACTTACATTAGACATGGGAGGTAGAACTGTGTGAAAATCGCTGACAGTCAACCATGTCTGACCTACAAAGACAGTTCATCTTCACAGCTTGTAGCTCCTCTTTCTGTCCTGCAGATCTCAAATTACTCTTTCATATTATCCATTGAATTTATCTCTTTTCTTTCTGCGTTCCATGTGCTTTCCAAATGTCTGTTTTAGAGCTCAATATTTTTGATTCAATCTATCTATTTTTCTATTTAACCTGTCTATTGAAATTTTCTATTTCAATCAGTGCATTTTTCATTTTTAGAATCTCTATTTAGTTTTTTTCAGAGTTGCCTTTGCTTTTCCGTGCAATCTTGTTTTGGTATGCATTTCTTCCTCTCTTTGAAGGTTTTACATATGCTTATTTTAAAGTTTCTTTCAACTTTTTATTTCTAGTTCTTGAAGTGAATTTCTCTATTTTGCTACGTCTTTTGATTGTACCAGACCTCAGGGTGGATTTTTTTGCTCCTGTGGATTGTAATTTTTACTGTGAGCTCATTTTTAATGGGACAGATTTCCAGAGCCTCGTTCTCTTCAGTTTTAGAGGTACCCTTCTGAGAAGTTTCACATGTTCCTCTTCTGGGATCCTGTGGGTTTTATCAGCTCTGGACAAATTTTATAATGTTTTAGCTTAGAGTTTCATGGGGGTGCCGTGCTTCATGGTTCCTGGCTTTAGGAAGGGGGTCAGAGACATACCCTGTCCCACTTAAGTCTGAAGTTTCATTTCTTCCCCTAGACGCGAGCTCCTGTCATCCCCGGTTCTGATACCCTGTGGGTTGTTTGTCTTCAGCTTTTATCATCTCCTCTGGTTTGAGGTTTATCTTCATTTGAGCTCCTGGAGATTTTCCTTTCCTTGCTTTTGACGTTGGCGCTGTAGTTAGATACTTTGTTGTTACACTGTATCCAGCATTTTTGTTTGTTTGGACTTGGGGTGAGTGGGGTGGACAGCCTTTCAGCATTCGCTCAGTCCACCATATTGGCTGGACATCTCAGGATCAAGGGTTATTATTACAGATATTTTTATTATCATGAAAGGAGCCTCCTAGGTCACCAGAAATAAGACAATGGATGTAAATCTGCTTTGTAAAGTTTATAAAGTTTTCTATCAATGGATGGTATGACATTCTCAATTTCCATTCCTCAAGGAGAGATTTTAAAAAATGTCTTGTATGTATTGAACTTATTAATAGAGTTCCCTGTATTTGCAAGCCCTGCTTTTTTATCTCCTTCACAGAAAGGGTGTGTATCAAGGTCACTGACATGACTTCCATCTGGTCAAATCCAATGGGAAGTTCTCTGTCCATCTCTTGCTCACTTGGCTCAGCTGACCACTGTCTTCTTCCTCAGATTCTTTCTTTGCAGTGCTTCTAGGACACTGCACAGCCCTGATTTCTTCCCACCTCACTGGCCACTGTTTCTACGCTCCTTTACCCAGCTTCTAAAGATCAGCTGCTCCTGGGTTCTTCTTTGGGTGCCATCTGGTCCATGGCCCCACCTCCCAGCCGCATCCCTAACTTCAGATGCTTTATCCATCCCCGTTGCTGCTGTGATAGTCCATCATCTTTTGCTAAACTGAGACATTCTCTTAACTGATCTCCTTGTTTCTCAACTTATTTTGCCATTATCCTGACTCCATTTAGCAGAGTCAGAATACAAATTAATCCTGCAATTCCACTGTTTAAAACCCACCAATGGCTTCCCGGTGAACTTAGAACACAACCCCATATCATGGCCTTCAAGGGCTCCCCACCCTGATCTGATCCTTGCATTCCCCTGCAGCCTCTTCTCCTCGACTCCCTGATAGCTCACACGCTCTAGCTTGCCTTCTCACTATGCCCCAGGGCCTTTGCACTTGCAGACCCTTTGCCTAGCCATCTTTCCATGGCCACCATCATTCAGTCTCAGCTCATGCGCTAGCTCCTCAGAGAAGCCTTCCCTGATTACTCTTGCTAAAGCAGCCCAACCCCACCCCCTAGTCTCCCAGTCATTCTCTATTCTATTATCCTGCTTTGTTTTTCAAGACTTTGTCATCAAATGTCATCTCATTTATGTCTTTACCTATTTATGGTCTCCCCACTCCCCCAGCCCTGACGAGAATATAAGCCCTACCGGGGCAGTGATGGAGTCTGCCTTGTTCGCTGTTGACTTCCAGGTATTGAGAATAAAGCCTGGCACTTATTAGGTATTCAACAATTACTTCTGGGAGGAATGGGCAAATCTCTTTTATGCTTAACATATATTATCTCTTTCAAGTCTCTCAACAAACTTACAGGTAGAACTTGCTGTGTCCATTCTAGGGATGAGGAACTTGAGGATCCTCTGAGATTCCTGAGAGTCCCGGAGTCCCAGAGCCAAAAAGAGGCAGAGTCAGGCATTTGGTTTTCCTGGCTGGACCCGAGGTCTGTGCCATTTCCTTGTATCAAGTTGCTTTTCGTGAGCAGATTGGGGATTTGGGTGCAGAGGTCAAGACACAAACAGTTGTTGAGTCAGGATGTCTCTTTTGTTTGAGAACAAAACCGTTTCTTTAAGCCAACGAAGAGCGCATCCAAGTCCCCGAAGTCCCAGCACCGGATGGCACGCTTCCCTGGAAATGCCCACACAATTGTAGGCATTATGCGGAGGCATTTTTTTAATCAACCGTGTTTTGGAGCCTTTCGAACCATAAAAAGACCAGTGTGAAACCACAAAACTTCTATGTTTCTTACACTCTTAAAACTAAAGAAGAAAAAAAAAAAAAAAGAAAGAAAAGGAGGGGGAAGAGTGGGATTATTTGAACCATATTTTGCAAACGCTAGCTCCTCTCCCAGTCTGAGGCAGCTGGTGCCAAGTTGCAACTCGCCGCACATTTTTATGGGCTGAGTTATTAACCTTTGCAAACAGCTGCCCGCAGTGAAATGACTGCCTGGGCCTGGGTCCCTGGACAAGAGGAGGCATCGCCATGATGCCCACCAAACGTAGAGCTTTCCACCCTGGCTCCCGAGACTTAATCTGTCCTTTGGCCACACATGCTCGCTGGCACCACAAGGAATTCTCTGTTCTTTCATTCACTCAAGACTTGGAAGTCTGGGGAGTCGGCACTGGCAGCGCACTGGGCCACAAGCTAGGACCAAGCCAGAGGAGCATGCGTCTTGCTGCCCGCATCTCCCGGAAGTAGTGTGGAAGCAGGAAAGCGCTTTCCGGTCTGATGGACCGATTAGAATCCCGGCTTCACTGAATGCCACTCACTCTGCGTGTCCTTTGGCCAATAACTTGGTCTAGCTCACCCTCAGTTTTCCTGGTTGTATAGCGGGGCTCCGACACTTGCCTTGTGGGCTGGGTGTGAGGAAACTGCCTGGTGAGGATGTAGTGTGATGGTTAAAAGCAAGGACTTGAAAGTCTGTAAGACCTAAGTTCAAACCCCAACGCTGGCTCCTAAGAGCTGCATGATCTTTGGCCAGCAAAGGCTAAACACCTCTTAGGCTCCGTCTCCCCATCTCATCGGGTTATGCAGGGGTTCAAATGAACTAGTGCCTGTAAGGTCTTGGCACAGAGCCCGGCTCACAGTTCTTAATAAATAGATACCATCTTTGTCTTGTTCCTGGTAACCAATCCTCAGAACAGGGGGTGACACTGACCATGTTTGAAATGAGAATCACCAGTACTATGAATGGGTTCTCAGGCTGCTTGCTAATGTAAAAACTTACTAGCTTGATAATCATAATGAGATTGTGTGTGTGTTTTTCACTTCAACTTAGAAAAACTGGAAAAAAAAAGAATATCCTTTGTTCAGTGGAGAACATGTTTTCAAAGAAAAAAAAATCATCAGCCAAGAATATTCAGATCCCTTTGTTCTGTTTCGAAGAGATAATTATTTTGTAGGCTCTGGGGCACTTAAACTCTGTCCAGAAATTCTTTTGGTAAATAATAATAATAGAAAATATCCTTTGGAAATAATAGTGGGGATTTAGCAAATGCCTCCCTTTCAGGGATCTCAAAGGCTTCCACGTAATTTCAGGGCTTTAGCGATTTTCTTAAAAGGGTTTGACTTTCTTTCCTGCATCAGCCAGAGGTATGCTCACAGGAACTGGGGAACTTCAGAGCTGGAATGGATCCTGGGATAACTTTGTCCGGAGCATCTGCTGTACCAGTAGGAGAAACGAAGGCTGGGGCCAGAGACGGTGCAGCCGGCCGGACCGGCGGGCAGGCCCCATGAGAGCCAGTTCTGCCTGACTTGGCGGCGCTCTGACTTCTGCAGGTTCCACGTTCTCCAAAAGACACCTGAAGGCTGACCTGAGGTGGACACTTGCCATGTGTTTGCTCACTTCAACTTTGAGCGCCCCCCTTCCTTGGTTTTGAGAGAGAGGGGCTGGTGGACAGCGAGGGTTGGAGTTTTACCTGGGAATGCGAGCACGTGGCAGGCAGGGGACCAGTCCTGGCTCTGGAGGTGGGCTGGCAGCTCAGAGGCCAGCTGTGACCTTGGCTGACTCCCCCCAGCACTCCAAGCCTCCTCACCTTCCCTTTACAAAGCAGCAGCTAATTGTGACTCAGGTGGGGTTCTTGTTAAAGGTAAGAACCCGTGCGCCATGTTCATCCACCCCTGGGGCGTGGACTGTCATTATCTGAACTCATGTCAGATCCGACTCCCCCAGCCAGGAAATGTCAGTTTACATCATCTTGGTTTTTTTTTTGGGGTCTCATTCTCCAATGAGTCTTCATTCATTCATTTAATAAAAACCTTCCGAGCCCAACTATGTGCTGGACATTGGGTGTCATGATAGCCAAAATGAGATGTGAATCCTGCCATAATGGACCTTACTAGGAAACACCAGAGCCATGACTCAGTAGCACCACCATAATAGTGTGCATCTGTCAGGACGAGGCAGGTTGTGCTGCAGTAACAAACAACCCTCATATACAGCGGCTTAAACACAAGGCTTAGTTTTGGCTCTTGCTACTTGTCGAATACTGGTCAGCAGGAGGGCTCTGTTTCTCACAGATTCTCACAAACTCAGTCAGATGCAGAATCACTTCAGGTTGGCCCTTCATAATCACCGAGGCAGCAAAAAGAAAATACGGTGAATTCTACAGAGACGGTTAGAATTTCCACCCAGAAATGACACATTAATTCCACTCACATATGGTTGGCCAAAGCAAGTCACAGGATCGTACATAACTTCAAGGTCGGTGATGACCTGCAGTCTTATCATGTCCTGGAAAGAGAACTGTTATATCTGGGGGCCTCAGTTTCCCCATCTGTACACACAGGAGGCAGGAACAGCTGGCCCCTTCTCTCTAGCTGTGGCCACTGAGGTCGAAGGACTGTGCTTTCTGGAGTAGCACCTTGGTCCTGCTGCCTGCGTCGTGGGAGCAGGGATCACTCCTGTTCACCTTCAGAGTTGGCAGGGAAGTGGGTGCAGCCTGTGCTTAGAACTAATTAAGGTTTCTGACTTCCAGTGTGACGCCTTTATCTTGGGCCTCCTCTCCCTTCTGTACTTAAATTCCGGCTGAAGTATTTTCAAGGTTATGGTTATTACATCAATTATTTTTCTAACTTCTTTTTTGAGTGAAATTCATTTTTGCAGAGCAAAGAAGGAGTGGTGTGAGCGGGGCTGCATCAGCGAAGGGAAGTCACATTTTGGCAGAGGAATCGTGACTCTCGTGATGAGTGATTGTGGATGGGGACGCTTGAAACCAACGTCCACAGCAAATTCCCCTGCTGTTTCCAATTGGTTTTGCTGGTTGGTTTTAAATCTTGGCCTGACTTTTTCCACTGCTGCTGGAAATCCTTTCCCGCCGGCTGTCGGCCACCACCCATTCCCCCGGCCCCCTCACTCCTCGCTGGTGGCGGCCACATTTCTAATGCTGGTGGATGCATGGGGGTCGTTTTGAAATATGAACTTGGAGGCCTGTTTCTGTGCGCATCGCAGGCTGCTACTTGGGGGTGTGCAGGGACCTCCTGGAAGGTTTTATGACTGGACTTAGCTCTAAATGACAGAAATGTAGCCCAGTTAAGCTAAGGTGACCCCCTCGCCCTGGGCTTGAGTCTGCATCCTAAGGGGTTTGTGGAGGGAAGCGTGCATGGCCCACCTGTGCTCATCATCTGTCTACGCTGGCACCACTGAGACCTCCTTACTCCACATGGTCCCTGTCAGGTTCCGTGCCTTCCCAAGGGGCCCTGCCCAGCTGCCTTCAGGCCTGCAGGGAGGCCCAGGGGCACCCCCCGGCCCCAGCCACCAAGGGCTGTTTGTGGCTTTGCAGGCCCTCACGCAGTCGTGGTCGCATCACTGCTCCCGGGCAGCCCTGCCGAGTGGGAAGGAGCGCCACGGGCTGGCTGTCTCCTCACACTCTCCTAGAAGGAGGGAGAGCTCCACTCTGCCCTCAGACTGGCCACACCCTGCCTCCATGTGCCACTCGGGACCCGGCCCTCTTCTCAATCAAAAGTGCTAGCCCCCAACTCTGTAAGCTGACGTTTGGCTCAGAGTGTTTTCCACCTGCGATGCCCTTCATTCTACGATGATGGGGACCGCACGCTCCGGTGGAGGCCAGGCAGCCAGGTCTGGGCTGGCCGTACCCTCAGGCCTGCGAGCCAGAGGTGGGGACTCCTGGGTGGAGGGATGGTTCCAGTGGGGCCCGGTGGGACCACCAGTCCTCACGTGGGCCTCTTCCCTCAGCCTGGAGGCAAACTTCACCTCCTCCATCAGATGCTCTTCGAGGCTGAGCTTAGCATTACCCCTGTCTGTCCCTTTCCCTCACATCCTGCCCCATGATGCTTCAGCATTCCCGGCCTCAGAGCATTTGGTACATTCGAGTCTGGCTGTGAAGCCAGGTGGGGGCCTGTCTCCTGTGTCAGTCAGAGCTGAGACAGAGAAGCTGAACCCCTAGGAGGTGTATGATTGTAGTTATAAGGGGACCCGCTGCAGGGACTTGGCCTCACACGAGGGTGGGAGCTGGGCCAGCAGCCCCTGTGCCTCTGTTGGCTTCATTTCTGATGCTGGAACTTGTGGTCTGCACAGCAGGTAGCTGGGAAGGGAGGAGGGCTGGGACGTGGGAAGCGGGGAAGTCAGGAGTCAAATAGAGCCCCCACAGCGGAACCCATGGTGATGGGTGTGTCCTGCCTAAAGAAGCAGGCACCCTTTGTCCTGAAGGAAACATGGCTCAGGAGTCGGAGAAGTGAGGACCGTGTGGGGATTGGAGCCAGTGCGGTCCCCCAACCCCCTCCAGTGCCCCACGCGGAGGGAAGACAACGTGTGTGGGCTGCAGACTGTGGTGTCACTCCTGCCCTCCAAGTGTCACATGAAGATGCGTCTTGTGGCCCCTCCTACTGGAAGCCTTAGGGGAGTGAAATTCTGAGACACGGAGCCCCGCCTGGCCAAGCTGATGCATCACTGCCCCGTTTGCCTGGGACCGCTCAGAGCGGGGCATGTCTAGTTCACCATAACTTCAAAGTTTATTCAACATACTTTTGTTGGGCACCTACTATGTGCCAGTCCTGTGCCAGGTGCTGGCAACACAGAGATGACTCAGATTCAGTCCTGGCCTTAAGGACCTGCCAGGCTGGTGGGAGGGACTGGTTCAGAGCCAGGCAATGTTTATGCTGAGGTCACCACAAGGGTTGCATGAGGCTGTGGGCTCACAGTGGGGGCACAGGAGATCAGCAGAGGCTTCCTGGAGAAGGGGCTGACTGAAGGATGGAGCAGGAGTCAGGCAGAGAAGGAGGAAGGGGAGGGTCCATGAGATAGCATGTGCAAAGGCCCTGAGGTACAAGGAAGCACTCGCATTACTGCAAGGAACCATGAGTCACTCAGTCCTGCCACAGGAGGGAGGATGAGAGGCCTGGGATGAGTGAGCTGAGAGGCAGCAAGAGGCAGGATGGGGAATATTTTTAGGGTCTTAGATTCTTGGCTGAGCAGGTCAGGAGGTGTTTGTAGTTGGGGTGTCACCTGGTCAGATCTGGAGTTTAGAAGGTTCTCCATCACCCTGACCTGACTTGGATGGGAGAGGATGGACTGCAGGCAGGCAGACCCCTTGTGGATTAGTGCGACAGGCATGGTGAGCAATGGCGGAGGCCCTGACAAACACGGGGAGGTGTAGTGGACTTAATTACATCTCCTCCCTGCACAGGCTTCAAGAAAAATGAAACAAAAAACAAAAAACTGAAGGTGATGGACACCCCAGTCCTGGAGGAAGAGGTCAGTTTTAGACAAAAAGCAGACTTTATTTTTCATGTTCTGTGGTCCCCAAACAGCAGCCTTCTCTGCTCTTATTGAGATGGTCTGGGGGCTGGAGCGAGAGCCTGGACCCGTTACTGTGCCCACCTGCTGGGGAGGGGTCCCCAGACACTGTCCTGGTGGCCACAGGGGAGAGGATGGAGGTCCGGGGGGCAGACGGGAGGCCCCAGAGGGTTAGCAGAATCCCATAGTTCAGGTTCAGGCCACGTGGGTCATGGGTTCCTCTGCCACTGACCGCACGTGGCCACATTCCCCAGGCTTCGTGCTGGCGCGAGCCCCTTGGCCATGGGTGGGGGGCAGCAGAAGCCAAAGGCTGCCCTCCAAACGTTGGCCTTTTATGTAATGTGTTGCAGCTGTCGAAGAATTCTCCTTCAATTTCAGACAGAAGTGTTCATCTGGAGTGTTTCGGGCGGGAAGGGTGTCACTGTGGAGCCCCTGGTCCCCTCTGCTGCCCAGTCTCTATTAACGAGGGAGAGTGTGGGCCTGACATCCGGTAGGGGAACGCAAGTTTACGGGGAAACGGGCTTTAACTAGTGATGCTAGCGGCCTTTGTTCCTGGCTTTTCTTTCCCAGTGCCTTCGCTTCGGCCACGTTTCTTTTTTTCTTTCTCTCCCTTCCTCCCTCTTGGCGGCTGAGCCCTTGTGTGATGGGCTCTTATGCTCCCCCTACCCCTGTTTTTCTCTGCATGAGACCAGCTCACGTGCTCTCTGGAGCTGGTGTCCCTGGGGTGGGGGCGCAGGGGTGAGTGACAGCGGCTCTGGGCTCCCTCTGGCTCTGCCCCTGGCCCTCATGGCTGGCCGGCTGCCCTCTTCACCCCTCTCTGCCTAAACATCCCCCTTCTCCAGAGGGACCTGCCTTATTACCTGTCACGTCGAATCGGGAACTGATTAAGTGAAATGATGCAAAGAGCAGCTTCCACAGGCTGGGGCACTCAGCAGGTGATCCGGAAATGCAGGTTCCTTTCTGTCCCTGCCTCCTGTCCTGGATCAGGGCTTGGGAGCTGGCCCAGCGGACAAGCCCAGGATGGCAAGGGGAGTCTGACTCTGGGCTTATCTCTATACCCCACTCACTGCCCGGCTGTAGAAGGAGCTGGGTTAACCACACATTGGGCAAGTGCCTTTGGGTCTCTGTTTGAGGGTCCTGACTGAGTAGTGATGGGGGAAGAGGTGGAGGAGGAGGGTAGGGAGGAGGAGGGTGGGGAGGAGCAGGAGACAGAGGCCAGCAGGGCAAGGCAACAGTGGGCATACCAGGATCTGCAGGCATCGTCCTTCTCGTGGTCCCTACCCAGCCTTTTCCCCTCCACAAGGTTGGGGGGTGGGTGCCAGCCCTGAAGTGCTGGGAGCTAGAGGTCAAATCATGCCAGGCTTTAGAGAAGGCAAAGGCCCCCCAGACCACCACGTTGAAACCATAGTTGAGTTGGGTAGAGGCAGAGAGTTTCAGCCTAGGGACCAGGGAGGGGTGGGTAGGACAGACGGTGCTATACACTCGTGAGGGTCACCTGTGAGGGTGGACAAGCAGATGTGTGACTGTCACCTCTGAGCTGGGCCATTAAAAGCAGGTGTGTCTTCTCTTTGTTCACTGGGGGCAGAGGTAGACCCCACTGGACACTCGGAGGTCCAAGGAAGGGAAGGTGATGGGTCCACTTGATGGATGGCACCCAGATAGCTGCTTGGAACCAGGCCAGCCCTGCTTCCCTGCAGTGGACTGGGATGTAAGTCAGAAATAAACCCTCACTATGTTCAGCCACTGAGGTTTTCAGGTCATCTGTTAGAGCAGCTAGCACATTCTAACTGATACAGGGAGACGGGACACCAGTTGGGGGCGGAAGCTGCAGCGATTCATTCTAAGGATCCATTTCTGTATCAAATAGAATTCTTTTGGTTGCAAGTGACAGAAACCACATCCAAAATGGCTTAAGGAGAAAATGGAATTTATCAAAGTCTGGGGGATAAGGCCAGCCTCAGGCATGGCTGCATCTAGGTGCTCAGATACAGTGGCAAGCACTCTCTTGTCTCGCTTGCTCTTTCCCTTCTGCTTTTCTCTATTTAGGCTTCATTCTCAATAAGGTGGCAAAGATGGCCACCAGCAGCTCCAAACTTAGGAGTTCATTTATCTTTGAAGTAAGAGGTAATATTTCTCTCAGTTACTTGAGAAAAAGGCCTGGAGTCCACTCAGTTGATCCACTTGGGTCACATGCCCATTTTTTTAAAAACTTTTTTTTATTGAGTTATAGTCATTTTACAGTGTTGTGTTGAATTTCAGTGTAGAGCACCAATTTTTCAGTTATACATGAACATACATATATTCATTGTAACCTTTTTTTTTTCACTGTGAGCTACCACAAGATCTTGTATATATTTCCCTGTGCTATACAGTATAATCTTGTTTATCTATTCTACATATGCCTGTCAGTATCTACAGATTTTGAACTCCCAGTCTATCCCTTCCCACCCCCTTCCCCCCGGCAACCACAAGTTTGTATTCTATGTTTATGAGTCTGTTTCTGTTTTGTATTTATGTTCTTTTTTTTTTTTTTCAGATTCCACATATGAGTGATCTCATATGGTATTTTTCTTTCTCTTTCTGGCTTCATTTAGAATGACATTCTCCAGGGACATCCATGTTGCTGCAAATGGCGTTATGTTGTCATTTTTATGGCAGAGTAGTATTCCATTGTATAAATATTCCACATCTTCTTTATCCAGTCCTCTGTCAATGGGCGTTTAGGTTGTTTCCATATCTTGGCTATTGTAAACAGTGCTGCTGTGAACTTTGGGGTGCAGGTGTCTTTTTGAAGTAAGGTTCCTTCTGGATATATGCCCAGGAGCGGGATTCCTGGGTCACATTGTAAGTCTATTCCTAGTCTTTTGAGGAATCTCCATACTGTTTTCCACAGTGGCTGCACCAAACTGCATCCCTACCAGCAGTGTAGGAGGGTTCCCCTTTCTCCACAGCCTCTCCAGCATTCGTCATTTGTCATATGCCCATTTTTGATGCATCCTGTGGTTAGTGGTGGGGGTTCCAGTGCTCTGACTGGCCAGGCCTGGGTCCTGTGCCCACCCTAGGAGCTAGGGGTGGGGTTGGCCTTGGTCAAATCCCCCAGCTCAGATGTAGTTAAGGGGAAGGTACTTAAGTTGGTCTGAGGAAGGTCCATCCTCTTCCCTGGGCCAGTTTCTGTGCACTCTCAGCATGCCCTGCATGTGAGGGGTTGGGGGAACTGCAGCGACCTGGTCAGGAGGGGCAGGACCCACAGCCCGGCCCCCGACTGCCTGCCCCGAGTCTCTCCCAGCTGCCGCACCCAAGGGGCGGTCTCAGGGTCGGGGAGGGCACGTCTCCCTTTTCTGGGTGTGTTTTCCTGTCCCGCAGAGGGAGCACAGCTGTGGTGTCAGGGCAGGTTCCGGGTTTGGTTTCGCTCTGCGTGTCCCTGGGCTGGTCACGTCCCTCTCTCTCCATGAGGACTGTGTGAGGTGGGAACTGAGCATCCCGGCCCTGTGTCTGCAGGTGGGGACGCTCTGCCCTGCAGAGATGCCCTTTGCTCCAGCATCAGATTGACCTGTGATCTGTCTACCAGCTTGGAGGTGACTAACAGGGACCCTAGGGAACTGTTTGTTTTTCAAAACTTTTTTTTTTATTGTGATAAAATACACATAACATAAAATGTACTACCTTAGCCATTTTTAAGGGCACAGTTCTGTGGCATTAAGTACCTTCACATTATTGTGTGATCATCACCAGCATCCATCTCCAGAACGTCTTCATCTTGTAAACCGGAAACTCTGTCCCCATTAAACACTAACTCCCCTCCCCACCTCCCCCAGCCCCCCGCACCCACTAATCTACCTTCTGTTTCCATGAATTTGACTCCTCTAGGGACCTCATATAAGTGCAATCATACCATAGTTGGTTTTTGTGTGTGTGACTGGCTTATTTTGTTTAGAACGATGTCCTCAAGTTTCATCCACGTTGTAGCACGTTCAGAATTTCTTTCTCTTTAAGGCTGAATGATATTCCACCGTATGAATAGACCACATTTTGCTTACCCATTCATCCTTCATGGACACCTGGGTTGCTTCCACCTTTTGGCTCTTGTGATTTGTGCTGCTGTGAACATGGGTGTACAAATATCTATTTAAGTCCCTCCTTTCAATTCTTTTGGGTGTGTACCCAGAAGTGGAAGTCTTGGGTTCTGTAATAATTCTCCTTTTGATTTTTTGAGGACCCACTACACTGCAGGAACTGTTTTGTAAAGCCCCCAGTCTCATGAGCAGGGGTTTATAAATCCAAAAAAAAAAAAAAAGGGAAAAAGGAACCAGCTCCACCTTTGGGGCTGTTATGAGAGCCCTGACAGGAGAGAGAGTTTACTCTGACTAACACACCAAGCAGGGAGAGTCCGGGGCCGAGTGGAAGGTGGGGGAGGCACGGGGACAACCAGGAGCCTCGCGCCTGGATGCCCGGCCGGCCAGCAGCAGGGGCAGCTGGCTCCACGTTGATGGCAAAGTGTCACTTTGCCGGAATTCAGGAGTGCTACTTCTGTCATTAGGCGGCAGTCTGCAATTACCTCACTCAAGGCTGTGTGCGGGGCAGGACTCTTCCAGGGACAATAGAGCCATTCCACCTGCACCGCTCGGGAGGAGGTGAGGGGACCTCCCTTCAGCCAGCAGCTGACACGTAATTAGTGGCAATTGTATTGTTGTGGGTCGCCTCTCCCAGGAAGACGCCGGACTCGCAGCTGGAGGGAGGCTGTCTTGGAGGCGGAGACCAGCCTGAGCTCAGAGGCAGAGGTGGCCTGACTGGGGAGACCGGGGGACCCAAGAGGAGCCCGGCCTGTTCTGCCGGGTCACTTTCATTCCTGCCCCTGGGGACCTCGAATGCCAAGGTCAGGGCCCCCGAATTGTGGACCAAACTCCTCGAGGGGTTAAGCAACTTTGAAAAATGCCGACATGGGAAGGAAAAACATCGTGATGCTTTCTGACCACGGGGCTGCCTGCAGCCCGGTTTCCCAAGCCCTGGGCGGGATTGGCGTCTGGATGTCCCCTCTGGAATGTCTGGGCTGCAGCCGGGGCTCACTCTAAATGAGAAACAGGCTGGCAGGCCGCGGCCAGCTCCTCGTGCGGTCTGGGCAGGGCCACTTGGCACGGGCTGCCGCCGTGGAGGACACACTGGCTGTGCCTGGCGGCCCTCCACCAGCATGGGAGGCTCGGGGCCCGGCCAGCCGGTTCAGGCCTGCGCCTGCACGGAGGGAGGGCAGCGCTGCCTGGGGCCGTGGCAGGGCACCGCCCTGGAGGCAGATGGTTCTGCTCCTGGCCTGGTCCCTCCCTTTTCTGCAACATTGGGAACAATGCCAATGTGGGTCAAGGAGTCTCAGTTTGCTCAAGTTGAAAAATAGGAGCGGTGACACCTCCTGAGGTGTCTCATGGCACAGAGTTGGGGAACAGAGGTGATACTTCATGGACTTTTAATGCCTAGAAAAATCTAAGAGGCTTGCTCAATATTCTAGTTTTATAGCAGTAAGAACTGAGGTTCAGAGAAGTTCAGGAACTCACCCAGGGTCACACAGCAAAGTATAGGCAAATAGATTTTTCTATAAGCAAATGATTCTCCAGATCAGCACTTTGCTGCGAGAGCCCAGCTCAGAACGGTGTCTCCCAGCCCTCCTGGCCTTGTCCTTCCCTCTCGTCCTCCCAGCCCGGGCACTGATCACAGAACTCCTGGTTTCCAGCATGCATTCGTGTACTTTTTCTAATCCTACAGAGTGGAGACTCAAGGTTGTCCCAGGGGCTTCCAGTTCAGAGCTCTCCCTAAAATCTGGGGGCGCCTGGATCAAGCCCCCTACATTCTGCCCTCCCATCTCCTACACGGCGACATCTGGCTGACGGCATGCTGCTGTCATCAATCACTGCACATTTAACAAGAGGCCCCAGAAGTGACGTTTGTCTCTTGTAGTCATCTTTCCAGTCATTCCAAGCTGTGTCTTAGCTCCACGTTAGAGATTAAGAGTCCAGAGAGGCTCAGTGACCCATCAGTCGCCCAGTGGGAAGAAGGGAAAGGCTGGGGACCTGCAGGAGCTGCCCGGGACTTGCGAGGGGAAGGACGCTTCTGCTCCGCTGTGGCTGCAAGAGGGCAGAGAAAATGCGTCAAGACCTAGACGTCTGCCCCTCCCCCGGGGAGAAAATGCGTGGGCTTCTGGTTTGGTCATTTATGACCGTGTCACTTTGGGCAGCCACACAGTCTCTTGGACTTTGGTTCTCCCACCTGAAGACCGGGGTGGTGATGCAAGAATGTGAAGCAATGAGAGGAGGCCGGGAGGGCCCCGTGCAGGGGCCCTGAGGGATCCGTATTTGGGAAGAATGTCTTGGGAAGAAGGGTGGGGTCTGCAGCAGAGGAGTTCCCTGGGGCCAGACTGAAGGATCTCGAAAGCCTGGGAAAGATATCTGATGTTTTTTCCTCTGTGGTGGAGACTGAGTGTTTTAAGTGGGAGGGGACATGGTCTGTTGGTGCCTTGGGAAGACCATCCTGTTTGTCCAATTGGAGCGGGTGGCCTGGAGGGAGGGGCCAGGGAGAGTAGAGAGAGGGGCAAGGGGCTGAGGAAGGGAGGGGCTTCAGGCAAAAGGCCCCGCCCATCACTCCCTTCCCTGTGCTTTCCTATGAAATTCTTATGGAGTTGGCAGCATCAACTTGTGTCCCTGTTGGAAGTTTTGGTTTTAGTTCCATAAAAGCGATGGAGCTGGTTGCCATCAAGCTCAGGACGGAGGCATCCTTAAGGTCAGTGCCAGGGCAGAGCAAGTCCCCGCCCCGCCCCGCTGCCCAGCTCCTGCTTCTTTTCCCCTGGAGTGCCCTTGGCCCTGACGCCTGAGAAGTGTCCACTAGACCCTGGCAGGGCCAGCAGATGACCTCTCAGAGGCCACCCAAGATCAGCCATCCCTGAGGATGACAGAGGCTGTCCGTAGAGGCCCCCTCACCTCGGCATGAACCTCCTGGCACCCACAGCTCTGAGGGCGCACCTGCACGCTGAGCCCCAAGCGGGCTCCCAACTGCTGCCTGGACCCTATCCCTCCACGGTCTTGTGCAGACCCCAGCCCCACTGATGCTACAGACGGTTCCCATAGTCTCCCCTGGAGTGAGGGAGGGCCATGGGGGGTGGCCATGGGAGAGATGTGTCAGGCCATGGAGGGGAATAATTTCCAACTCAAGAAAGCAGGTTGGGATTCAAATGCTCGGCAGTGATGCCACTCCAGGGACGAACTCTGGTCTAAGTTATAAAAGTACCCTCATACCCGCTTGTAAACTATTCTTTCTAACAACAGCTTGGGACATCTCCAGAGCTATCTTTGTGGTGCGCCTGCGCTCAGCAGTGTTTCCGCTGAGAACCGTTAGGTATGTGGGTGACATCTCTGGGCAGGGTGGGGGTGACCAACAGGAGTGTTGTCCCTGCAATCTGGCATGGCCCAGAGCACACTTCACGACACACCCTTCTCCCACCTCCCCAGGTGGTGGAGTTGAGTCAAAATAAATACATTTGGAGAGGCACTGAATGGCCCTTTTGTCTTGGTGGAAGGGCTGGTTACAGACCTAGTGCTGGTGTACGAGCTGCAGACCTTTGTTTTATCTCGGTGTCCAGGTTTTCAAGGGCCTCTGTATATGTGTCTGAGAAGGCTGCATAAGCACGTGTGCATCTGTGAAAGTGCGTGCCGAGTGTGAGGCACGTGTGCATGTAGGGGTGAAAGGTTCAGCCAAGTTTTGGACCTAGGAGTGGGCATCAGTTTCAGTCTCAGGGACCTGCTGCCAGGGGCAGGTGACAGGTTGATGGCTCCTGCCAGCAGCGGGGACATCAGAAAGGGTTAAGGGACCTGCTAGGCTGCTGCCCCGGGGGGTTAGTGCCCCTCGGTGCCCAGGGAAAGATTGATAGGTCTTTAAAGTTATTTATAAAAATGGATGGGGATGCAGCATCCTTTCCTCAAGTCCGTGAGTCCGGTCAGCATCTGCTCCTCCACACTGACAGCCCTGCCCTGTCTCAACACACATGAGCAGGCGCAGACCATAAAAATAAACTTCCTCCTTCATCTCTTGAATGGTCGTCTTCCCAGCTCCCCCAGAGGGGAGTGATGTCATCATGACATGTCTGGTGGGAGGGAGAGATTTTTATGAGCTCTGATGAGGCTGTTTGCATCACAGGTAATTAGGGTGGCCTACTGGAGGGAGGAGCGAGGCTGTGTCTTTGAAGGGCTTTGGGGCACCAGGTACGCTGGTGAGGACCCTCTGGCTTCTGCAACGTCACGTGGAAAGCCTTCTTTCAGGGTTTGTACCGACAGCCTGCCTCACTGGCCAGCTCCTGGGTTTTTAAGCAACAGAGCTGGTGCTGTAGAGATAATGGAAAAGAATCTGAAAAAAAAAACAACTGTATGTATAACTAAATCGCTTTGCTCTACACCTGAAACTAACATGGTCAACCAACTGCACTTTAATTAAAAAAAAAGATAAGGCACAGTCCTTGCTTCCTATCTGCTCCCTCCTTGTCCTCCTTGCCCATCCCTCATTCCTTCACATGGTCTGCCCATCATTTTCCTTCCACGCCGTGGGGGCAGAGGGAGCTGCCAGGGCCTTGCAGGCAGGCGGCCTTGGGTTTGAATCTCGACTCTGACTCTTGTTCTGTGTGATCGTACATAAGTGGCTTCACCTCTCTGAGTCTCAATTTCCTCATGTAAACCTGCCCGGCGGGGTTAGTGTGAGCCTCACTTGGGGTGTTGTGGGGTTTCTCAAGCCATTTTCCATCTTACAAGTTTTGCTCTATTTATGCATTTCCTCTGCGACTATTTACTTAGTATTTTAAGTTAAATCCATTTACTTTTTTCAGCATGAATTTGTTTAAAACATTAAAGTTACACTATTATTATAAGTGGAAAATGAGGCTCATGTGCTAAAAATAGGAGAGAATAATCAAAATAAGCTTATATCTGCCAATGACAGGATGGTTCACATAGAAAATGTCACATAATTGACAGTAAAACTCCTAGAACTAATAAGTGTGTTCAGCAAGGTAACAGGATACAAAATAAATACATAAAAATCAATTGCGTTTCTATATACTAGCAATAAACATACGGAAATAGAAATAAAAATATAATACCACTTATAAATCCTCAAGAATATTTGGGTGTAAATATAACAAAATTTGTATGGCACTTGTACGCTGAAAACTACAAAATACTGATGGAAGAAGTCGAAGAAGATCTAAGTATGTGGAGAGACATTTTGGGTTCATGTTGGGAGACTCAACATAGTAAAGATGGAAATTCTTCCCTGAATTGATTAAGAGGTTACCACAATCCCTGTGGAAATTCCAGCAAGAATTTTGTTGATCTAGACAGGATGATTCTAAAATGTATAAGGAAAGACAAAAGAACTAGACTGTCTACAATCATTTTGGAAAAGAATGAAGTAGGAGGACTTCAAGGCATGACACGGCTACAGTGATCACAGTAAAGGTGGACCTGCAGGATAAACGATGCTCCCGCACGAACCGCCTGAGAGCTCTGACTCATCATTCAGCAAACGTTCACTGAGCAAACACTGTGTGCCCTGTCTGAGCCCCACCTGTGATGCAGAGAAATAGACACCATCCCTGCCTTCAAGGGGCTCCAGTCTAGTGGAGAGACAAGCTGAATGCAGAAAGTGTGTGTGTGTGTCTGTGTGTCTGTGTGTGTGTGTGTGTGTGTGTGTCTGTGTGTGTGCGTGTGCGTGCGTGCGTGTGTGTGAGACAAGGTGGGAGGAAGGGCAGGGAAGAGGCAGAGCGTCGCCAGGACCTCGCGCCGGGCTGAGGGCCCCAGATCTCCTCCTTTCCTTCTCCTTTTGCCCTCCCTGCTTTCCACGTTCCTCTTGCTGCTTCTTGGCTCTCCTTGGGAATGCTGCCTTTAGGAGGACGTGCTGTGCAGTGCGATGGCTCTCATCACTTTCTAATTTTCAGCAGTCAAGCCCTTTGAAAAATGCAATTTAGCACAGCACCCCCACAGACTGAATGCTTGTGTCCCCCCAAGCCACATGTGGAAGCCTCACCCCCAGTGGGACGGAATTAGGAAGTGTGGTCTTTGGAGGTGAATGCGATTAGTGCCCCTGCAAATGGGACCCCCAGAGCACTCCCCGACCCCTTGCGTCACGCAAGGATGCAGCAAGAAGACTGCCGTCTGTGAACCAAGGGGCGGGCCCTCAGCAGACACCGAATCTGCCGACACCTTGACTTTGGGCTTCCCAGTGTCCAGAGCTGTGAGGAATCAACGTGTTTAAGCCACCCAGTCCGTGGTGTTTTTGTTACTGCAGCTCGACGGACTAAGACGGCACCCCGATATCTAAAACCGGTAGAAGCGCAGCCTCTCAGGGAGGGCCCTCCCCCACCCCCTCCCTCCCCCTCCCTCCTCCCCTCCCTCCCCCGTCCATGCAGTCCAGCCTCCAGACACTGCGCGGGAGGCTGACGCGCAGGGTGTTTCCCAGGGCTCCGTTCTGGTGGGAGAGCAGGGCAGGCGGAAGGACCGGGCGGAGGAGGAAGTCCGGCTGGAGGGGGGCTGACAGCACCGGCCCGCCCTGCGGCGAGGCTGGGCCTTCTCGCTCCTGCCCCAGTTGGCGGCTGGCTGAGGGCCGCTCCGGGAAGGGTGTGCTCTTAGGGGACGCTGGTCTCTGCCATGGGGGTCCCCGGAAGGTGTGACAGCTGGAGGCGATAAGTCCTTTGTTTAAGGGGATCCGGGCGGTGCATCTCCATGTCCAGCCCGGGGGCCCCTCCTTTATACACCTGGAGGGCAGCTCCTCCAGGACTGTGGTCACCATGGTCTTGGGGGGCTTAGAAGAGCATGTTGCTGGGTGAAATGCAGCCAGTCTCTGGGTGCAACTCCTGGTCGTGGTGGGGGATTCCCCCACCCCTGATCTCAGATTCCCTTCCCTTCCTGTGGGACCTCTGTTGGTCTCAAGGCTCAGCTGGCGGGATGAGAGGCCTGGGACCCATCACTACGACCCTCTCAGGCTGAAGGTCGTGCATGCGTCCACTTCCCATCATAGCTGAGAAAGACGACTCAGCAGAAACCCGCGAGCAGCGTGAGTAGCCCCCCTCTCTCCCACTGCGGTTACTGCGAGTGGCGGGGGCTGGTGACAGGTGCTAACACGTGGCCCAAAGACCGTCACACGTATGTCACTCACGCGTATCCATCTATGTGCCTCTACCCCAGACCACCTGCCCACCATCGGAAGTTTTCCTTTTTATAAGCCCTGGTCCAGCGGCGGGCTGTGCGGCACTGCCTGCAGGTCCTCATCTGCTCTAATCAGCACCCCGTCCCCTTCGGCACAGCGTGCAGGGCCGGGCACCCGACTTGCAGCTGTGCCCTCGGGGGGGGGGTGTTGTGAGGGGTCTGGTGGTGCGCACTGAGGAAGGGGGCAGGCGCGGCCGTGCTGCACGACGTGGGCACCGGGGCTTGGGTTCCAAGTGCACAGAAATTGGAGAATTGGAGTTTCCATCTTTGAGAAGTTGGCATTTTGACGTGGGAGGGGACAGCATTGAAAAGTGCGTAACTGAATTCGGTTCAGGGACCGCTAGAGAGTGCGGTGCAGGTGGCGAATTCCCCTGAGGGTTGACTGGAGACAGCGGATTCTGAAGACCCAAAGATGTGTAGGTGATTCTCCGTGGGGACAGGGCGGGGAGGGTGTTGTGAGCAGAGGATGCAGTGTGTGTCACGCCCAGAGGCCAGCGACAGCCTGGCCCGGGTGGCGTAGCTGGACACGGAGGGCAACTCAGGACCAGTGGGTGGGAAGGAAGGTCAGGAATAGGTGTGAAGCCCAGGCTCGCTGTCTTTCCTGCTTTTAAATAGTTTCTTGAAGCACGGAGAGAAAAAACACACAGCTCTCATGAGTTGGTAAGTTAGAAAGTGCTTCCAGAATTGCTCGGACCAGGAGGAGGGACACACCCATTTCTGGTGGTGCGGCAAACAACAACGTCGGACGCACTGCCCTGCCTGGCAGGGGGCAGTCCTCCAGGGGTGCCTTCTTCTGCCTCACCGGTCACTCTGTGAGGAGAGGCTGATGTGAACATATCAATCCAGCCCCATCCAGTTCTTTTCACCAAAGCTTCAATATGCATCCGATCTCAGAATATTGGATTTTTCTTGGGGGAAAGAAAGAAATTACTTATCTGGGGAATAAGCCCAGAGTTCCCTCCACACGTCGTACATCCTCTATATTGGGCTAAAATAAAGTTTGCTGATTCTCATGTAAATCTCTAAAGCCTGGGTGTCATAATATGAGTGTTTCATGTGCCACATGAGTGGGCTGCATCCCCAGAAAAGAGAGAAAGAAGGCAGAGAAGAAAGATTAGTGATCGTATCCAAGGAGAAAGAGAATGGATTCAAATACTTTAAGTGTCTCCAGCTTCTTGACACAGTGGACCAGAAATACGATTCCATGGGAGAAGCATTCCTTTCGGTTTATATTTGGAATTGATCTTGGAGTCTGGCAGATACATTCTTTTTGCACTTGTTCCTGCTGCATTTCATTTCCACCTTCCCTAAGCCTGACAAAATGATGCTTCATAAAATCCTAGTGGTTTTTGCTTCTTTCCTGTGAGGCTTATGCAGTACTGGTGATCGAATAAGGTACCCTGCTTGCTGCAGATACTCATTGTGTGACTGTTCGGTTTGGTCCTTCAGAAAATCTTGTTTATGTCTTGATAGGTCTGAGGGGTAAAAAGCCAGGTTGTTGCACAAGGATCTTCTCAGCATGACTTTACTGATAGGAGGAAAGAGAGGTGTCTTTTCTTATTTTAAAACCAATGGAAAAATTTCAGGGCTTAGCAAATACAAAGCAAGAATCAAGGTGAGTGTGAGGGGTGATTTTAGCTTATGTCAAGTGCATACCACGTTAGATGGCATGTATCTATGCCTTGACTTCATCCTGAATGCAGAACTTGAGAGTTGGGAGGTCTTTTGACACATTTAATCAACTCTGTTGTTCTCCTGATGAGAAAATTGAGACCAGATCAGATGAAGTGATCCACCCACTTCATCCAGAGGGAGCTGGGGCTGAGAAAGGCTTATCACCAATTGTTACAGATTGTGTTTCCAAAAATGGATGGCTGCAGCCATGTCTCGCATCACATAAGCTCTTCTGCCTTGCAGACTTGCTACCCTTCCAAATCTGGGATGACGCCGGACTGCTTTGACCAACAGAGTCTAAGGCAGGAGTGACGTTCTGCCACTTCCAGGCCTAGCCCTCAATGGCCTGATGCTTTTGCTTCTGGCTTTTCAGGCTGTTTACTTTCTCTCTGAACCCAGGTGCCATATTGTGAGAAGTCCAAGTCACATGGAGAAGCCACATGTAGGCTCTCCAGTTGACAGCCCCGGCTGATCTTGGAGCCGACAGCCAGCGTGGACTTTCAGCCGTCTGAGTGTGCCATCTTGGATGTCCAGCCCAGTTGAACTGTCAGATGACTACCGTCCCTGCTGAACCAAGAGAGGATTCGCCAACTGAGCTCAGTGAGTCCTCCCAGCTGTGAGAGCTAATAATAAAGTATTGATTTAAACCACTGAGTTTTCGGGCTGTTTGTTATGCAGCAATGTTTAACGGGAATACTGCGCATAATGCTAACATGAAAACTCGTGCTTGAACATCACTCTATAATTTTACAACTACTCTCTCATGTATCCTAAAATTCAGTGTTTTTCTAGTGGAAGGTCATGACTCATTAGTGGATCATAAGGTCATTTTAGTGGGCTGTGAAAAATTAAATCAAACAGAATAGAATTTATCAGAGTGCACAGTAAGAATTGTCTTGTGAAATTTTTGGTTCAACTGTGTGTGTGTTCTGGATTCTATTGTATACTCTGTTTCTTATTGTGGGTCATAGTCCAACATGTGAGGAAAACACTGTTCTGATTTAACCCTCCCCACAGCTTTGACAAGCAAGCAGGGGAGGTTTCGTTATCTCCTTTTCACCAACCGGGAAACTAAAATCACACATTGGTCATGTGGCGGATCCTGGCTTCTTCCCCTCTTTTGTCACCCCAAGTCCAGCCTCCCATGCTGTTTCCTTCCTGTTCTTAAAATATGTAAAATCTTTCAGGTCTTGAGCTGGTGTGTGTGTACAGGTAACAGCAGGTGACACTTATGTGTGCTGGCCCCGTACTTGGCCGTGACTCTCCTAAGGGCTCTACACCATGACTGATGGAGGTGTTACAATTATGCCCGTTTTCCAGGTGAGGAAACTGAGTTCAGAGAGGCTGCATAATTTAGCCAGCATTACGCTTCCAGGAGGAGGCTGAGCCAGAATCCAAATCTATGTAAACTGGCCCCCCGTCTACACTCTTCACTGTTAAACTAGGCTCTTCTTGTGGGGAAAGTCTCGTGTGATGACCTCTCTCCATCACATTCCTCAGTGTATTCCTGTTGGGCTGTTTTCCTCCCTGGCCCCTTTCTCAGCCCATAATTTGCAGCCTTAGCTGAGGCTCCGAAGCCCGAACGCAGCTGCCTACATGTCCCGTGGGGACACTCTGAGATGCCACCTGTCCCAGGGCCTGGAGAGGGGCCAGGTCTTTCTTGGTGCCTGGGAGGGAGAGCGTTATCTTGCAACCACTCTCCTTCTTGTTTACAAGATGAGCGTCAACTCCGCGGTTAGATTGGCAGAGGAGTTGAGATAAGAGAATCTGTGTGATTTTGGAGCCCATTTCCTCTCCTTCTTGCTTTACTTTCACTTCTGTCTGGAGTGTTTACCTGTTGATGAGAAGTCCTGCAGGGAGAGGGGAGGGAGAGCCCGGCACACAGACAGCCTCTGTTCCTCGGTTTCCCCGCCTGGAAAAGTAAGCATGGATTGGATGAATCCAGTGATCCTAAGTCGGGAGCAAATTTTACCCTCAAGGGACATTGGGCAGCTGTTTGGAGACATTTTTTGTGGTCACCACTTGGGGTAGGGGTGTTCCTGGAGTCTGACAGACAGAACAGGGGATGCTGCTAAACATCCTTCTCCAGGCAGGGGATTTCCCACCCAGACCCCCAAATATCAACAGCACCGAGCTTAGAAACCTGGATTCATCTCATAGCAGAAAAATCCCCATCACTGAGGGCCTGGTACCTGCCAGATGATGGGGGAAGCCGGAAATGAAAAGCAAACGAACAAAAAAACCATCTCTGGACCCAAAGAGCTTGCAATTTAGTGAGAACACCAAACCCATAAACTCTTTTTGAAATGATAAACACCAGAGGGGAGACATAAACACAGCGTGGAGAGGCCAGGTGCCTGGGGAGCTCCAGAGGACTTCACAGAGGAGGTGCCACTGGGATCAGACCCGGGGAGGCCCAGAGAAAGGAGGAGCAATGCAGACAGGAAGATGGACCTGGAGATCATCATTCTAAGTGAAAGAGAAAGAAAAATATCATGTGATATCACTCATATGTGGAATCTAGAAAGAAAGAAAGAAAGAAAAGGACACTATGAACTCATCTACAACATAGAAACATACTTGCAGACATAGTAAACAATCTTAACTGTTACTAGAGGAAGGTGGTGGGAAGGGATAAATTTGGGAGTTTGAGATTTGCAAATGTTAGCCACTATATATAAAGATAGATTAAAACAAACAGGTTTCTTCTGTATAGCACAGGGAACTATATTCAGTATCTTGTAATAACCTTTAATGAAAAAGAATATGAAAACAAATATATGTATGTATACGCATGACTGGAACGTTGTGCTATTCAGCAGAAATTGACACATTGTAACTGTACTTCAATTTAAAAAAAGAAAGAAAAGAAATGATATAGGCTATAAAAGAGTGAAGTCAGATCTTTAATGTACTGGAAAGGAAAACAAACTGTCAACCTAAAATTCTATAACCAGCAAAATCATCTTCCAAAACGAAGGAGAAATCAAGACTTTGGAAGACAAGCAAAAGTCAAAAAGTGTTCATCAACAGAGGACATGTTGCTCCAAATGGCATTATTTTATTCCTTTTTATGGCTGAGTAGTATTCCATTGTATAAATATACCACAGCGTCTTTATCCAGTTCTGTCAATGGACATTTAGGTTGTTTCCGTCTTGGCTATTGTAAATAGTGCTGCTATGAACATTGGGGTGCATGTATCTTTTTGAATTAGAGTTCCCTCTGGATATATGCCCAGGAGTGGGATTGCTGGATCATAGGGAAGTCGATTTTAGCTTTTTGAGGAATCTCCATCCTGTTTTCCATAATGACTGCACCAAACTACATTCCCCTCAGCAGTGTAGGAGGGTTCCCTTTTCTCCACAGCCTCTCCAGCATTTGTCATTTGTGAACTTTTGAATGATGGCCATTCTGACTGGTGTGAGGTGATACCTTGTAGGTTTGATTTGCATTTCTCTGATAATTAGCGATAGTGAGCATTTTTTCATGTGCCTATTGGCCATTTGTACTAGCCTACATCATTTTTGACCCAAAACATATTGTCATTCTTACCTTTATTCTTCTGTATGTCATGACTTTTTTTCTCATATGCTTTTAAGATTTTCTCTTCATGACTGGTTTTGAACAATTTGATGATAGCCTTTGGTGTAGTTTTACTCATATTTCTTGTGCTTGCGGTCCTTTGAGCAGCTTAGACCTATGAAATAGAGTTTTCACCCAACCTGGAGAAACAGTTCAGTCATTTTTTTTCAGACACTTTTGGCCTCACCCCTCCTCGTCTTCCAGGACTCCAGTTTCGTGTATTTGGGGCCACTTGAAGTCATCACATAACTCCTTGTTGCATCACTATTTTTTTCCCTTTCTGCTTCATTTTGGATAGTTTCTATTTTATGTCTTTAAACTCATTCTTTTTTTCTTCTTCAAGGTCTAATCTGCGCTCCGCCCCACACAGTGAATCTTCTATCTCAGGTGTTACAGTTTTCATCACTAGAAGTTCTATTTCACTCTTTTCATTGGCCATACTTTTCCACTTCTATGCATGCTTGGTAATTTTTGCTTGGTTGCCAGACCTTGTGAATTTTACCTTGTTAGATGCTGGATATTTTTGTATTTGTATATTCTTGAACTTTGTTACATGACACAATTCGTTTACATGAAAATAGTTTGATATTTTCAGGTTTTTCTTTAAGTTTTGTTAGGCAAGATCAGACTAGTATTCAGTCTTAAGGCTAATTATTTTCTCTATAGAATCCAGAACTTTCTGATTGTCCTACCAAATACTCCATGAAGCAGGTGGATTTCCAGTCTATTTCAGGCTCTGTGTGAGCACCAGTCCCTTTAATCTGTTTGCATGGTTCTTTCCCCAGCCTTGTGCAGTTTCTTCACGCTTGTGCCTTGGTCCAAACTCAGCTGATGCTCTGGGAACACTCCGCAGTCCTCTGGAGCTCTCTCAGTGAGCTCTCTTCTCTCCAGTGCTCTGTTCTGCAAACTCTGTCCGCTGTATTCTCCTTTGGTGTCAGCTCCATACCCTCACCTCTTCCTGTAAACTCTAAAGGCAGTTGACTGGGACAATTGTGACACTCACTTCACTTGTTTCTCATCTCACTGGGATCACTGCCCTTTATTGCCTGATGTCCTTCATGGTCTTGAAAACCTTTGATATATATAAATATAGACCTATCTATCTGTCTATCTGTCTAAAATTTTCACTGTCTTAGGCAGCATAATAGATCTAGTCCCTGTTACTCCATCATGGCTAGAGTGGAAATTCTCCAAGAATTTTTTTTTAATCTCTAATGAAACTAATCAGGTCTCTCTTGAGTATGCCTTCCTCTCCCATCAGCATCCCCTCCACCATCCTAGGCTGGCCACCTCCATCTTTTACTTGGACCACACAATCACCTCCTATATGGTCTCCCCATCTCTACCTCAGCCCTTCTCCAGTCCATTCTTGCATAGCAATGCATTTGGTCTTACTCAAACAGAGGTCTGGCCTTTGCCCTCAATTCCTGGGAAATAATGTCTAAGCCTTTTAGAATGTTATCCCTGATAGGAGTGTCCTTGTTTCCTTGGGGGATTTGGGCTACGCCAACAATGTGATTTAGGGTGGAGGCTTTGGGTCACAAGACATCAGCTCAGCCTCTGGAGGGGATGGGGGCAGGTCAGCCTCATGGGCAGACTGAGCCCAAGTAATGAGTCTGAATACCAAGGCTTATGTGAGTGTCACCAGTTGTCAGTCTCCATGTATACTGTCACACATTGATGCCAGGAAAGGTTTGCTATCCATGGCTCCATGGGCAGAAGCCAACTGGAAGCTCTGCATTTGGAACTTTCCTGGACTCTGCCCTTTGGCTGATTTTAATATCTGTCCCTTAGCTGTAATAAAACATAACCATGAGTTTAACAGCTTTCATCAACTTCTATGATTCTCTTTAGTGTATTATTTATGGATGGGCTTGGGGACCCCCAAACTTTTAAAGGATGTCAGAAATGATGGCTGTCCTGTAGACTCTCCCTTTTAACTCTGAAACGCTTTTGAATGCAATTCGCTTGATCTTTTAAAAAAGAAAAAAGAAATTTGATATGCCCTTCCCTTGTTTAACCCCTTTGGTGATATACTGATGCAGAGTGGAGAGCAAACCCTTTAATACGGCCCCAGTAAGCCCCGGACCCAGAGCCTGCCTCCCTCGCTTTGCTCTCTGTTGCCCCTCCACCCCCCGCCCTTGCTGTTTTCTTTTTCTGTTTCTTCCATTCTCTTCCCTTCCCCTCTCTTTCTACTTGATTCAACTGGCTTTCCCATTTCAGTCCTCTTGGGCTGGCTGGTACCTCCCTCCCACAGACCAGGTACCTCTTCAATGACTCTCGAGTTCTCCTAACCTCTTACACATGTGCGGCCTGCCCTGCTGAGAGCAGCCGGCGTGTTCTGGTGAAAGATACTGTGTGTGTCCACGGAGGCACAGGCAACTCAGTTCTCAGCAGAGTCTGGTCGGGTTAGTGCTGAGGAAAGTTTTTTAATTAACACTGGTGGAAGCTTGAAAGATGGGCTTGAAGCCAGAGAGAGTTTTGGCCTCAGGGCTCCCGGTTAATTACACAAGCAGTATAAGGGTCCCTTGTTTGCACTTACCTCTCCTCTTCTCCCTCAGCTCCCAAGTGAGAAGTGGGGTGGGAACTATTAATCCTATTTCTGGGTCGCTTTTCTTGCTATGTCATCACCTTCTTTGAAGATCTTGGTCAAGACACTTCCCATCAGGGCTTGGGGTTGTTTCTTTGGAAAATGAAGCGTTTCGACAACCTCAGTGGTTCCCACCAATCTGATCACAAATGTCCCCTTTTATTTTTCCTCCCCTGTGAGCACTGAGCATGCTGCAAACGACAAGAGAAAGCTGGGACTTGGTTGTTGGCGGGGCCCTGAGGGGTGATAAGCTCCTGCTCGGTGTCAGGGTCGGACAATGCGGGTGCGAGGGTGCATCAGAGATGGGTCCACGCCCACAGTGAGCCCGCGATGTTCCGGCAAAGACAAGCACACAAACGGAACCACTCAGCACGAGAAACAGGGCTTAGTCGGGCCGGGGAGCCGGACGGTGGGGGCCAGTGGGGGGAAACTTCACGTGGACCCTGGAGGGCAGGTGCCATCACCTGATTTCCTCCAAAACGCTTAGATTTCTGCCAGATGCTCGAGTCCACGTGCTGTTGTAGGCTTTGTCTTCATACTAGTTAGCAACAGTCAACGCAGTCCTTGGAAGGCAGGTTCCACGGCTGCGTATGAAATCCCTGCTGCCGTAAGACGTGGCCGGCAGCGTGGCCCTCTCCAAGAATCCCACATCACTGTCACTCTCATCTCTGGGGGACCCACAACTGCGGGGAGGCAGGAGGGGCCTCGCACAACTGTCAGGCCTAGGTGTTCCCTTCCCAAGCTGACCTTGCCCGTTGACCTCACCCAGACAGCTCACCCCCCCACCAAAGCCACGCTGCACAGCTCCCAGGGGAGACAGAGCCTCTCTCCTCTTTCGAGATCCAACCTTCCACTATTCCTGGGGAAACCTGGCTCCCGGGGGTGGAGGTGGGTGTCCAGCCTCTTCTGAGAGTCAGGGCTGTGTCTGCTCTGGTTCTCATGTTTTTAAATCCAGAGAAGCCACTTATTTTGTGGGCTCCAGATAAGGACATTTTTTTTTTTTCTGATTAAAATCATGCAGTTTGTAGAAAGTGGGGTGATATAAATGTCTCGAGCAGGGCGTTTACCCCAGAGCACAACCAGGAAGAACTCAGCTAAGAATTAAACAGGCCGCTCTTGCAAGGGAAAGACCAGTTGCTGGTTGACCCCAGTCCTGAACGATCTGGCAAATTCAGTGGCGATAATGGAAACTAAGTGTGTATTTCCCACCTGGGTGTTTTCTCAACTCACTCCTGCTCCTTGGGGTCTGGTTATCATCATGGTTTCTCTTTTTATTAAAAGACAACACCATACCTTTCAAGAAAAAAAAAAAAAGCCACCCTTTAACCTTTATTTTCTGGTTCCAGCAGGAAGTACAAAATCCAGCTAGAAGATTCCTCACGGGCTGCTCAAAGGCGGTGGAGGGCTCTGAGTTTTCCGTGATTGAGGGAAGAGAGAAACTGCCTGTGTCCAAGGGGACACCAGCCAACTGCAAAGGAGGTGTGGAGGGGTCGATGTGAATGAAGCCGTGCGATGTTTCAGGAGCACTGAGGTCTCCGGTCAGAAGGCTAGCAGGTTCCACCTTCTCTTCCTCCTGCCCTCCATCCCTCTCCCCCTTTCTTTCCTTAGAAAATGTTAATTGAAGGTCTTTTTGCCTTGTGCCAGGCCAGGCGTGGAGAGAGAGGGAGAGAGAGGACCTATTTCTGCCCTCTGTGGTCGCGGTTAGGGATGGACGAGCCCACAGCTGACTGCCGTCCAGGATGGAGGGAAGCTCAGCCATCACAGGAACAGATGCATGGCAGACTGGAAGGCTTCCTGGAGGAGGGGACCCCCAAGGAGAGACTTCACAGGGGTCATGAAGGGAGGAAACGAGAAAAAATATATTAAGCAGATGCAACCAACTCAGATACCTTCTCTGATCAGCCTCGTTTTGGGTTCAACAAACTGCGGAGAATCAGAGGATGGGGATAAACTTTGCAAATGGGAGGGGTAAGAATTCAACTCACCCTGACGCAGTAGCCCTGCACCAAGTGCCACTTCAGGTGCTGCTGAACCTCCGAACAACCCAATAAGGTAGAAAGATCTGGATCAGGCCAAGGCCGGATGGACAGGTCTGCAGGGACAGCAGGGGCCGAGTGCAGCCAAGGTCCAGGTCACCCACCATCGGTCCTGCTTGAAATCTTCACAGGGGGTCTTCTGGGCGGCGCTTTGGGAATCAGCCCACGCGTTGCTAGCGCAGGTCTGGAGCCTTGGTCTCCCTGGTCTGGAATCTTTGATGGGAGCTCTCCTAGGTACTGCATCACGGGGAGCACGCGGTGTACTCACACCACGCAGACCCCGGCTGGCCCCCACTGAGCACCCTCCGTGGCCAGGCTCTGGGCTGCAAACTGTGATTCCAGCCACTCTTGCGCTTAAGAGCGCCCCACACAGGGAGCCCTGTGATAACCATAGCCCCTGGGATCAGATTGCCCAGGGAGACCTGGGACCCAAAGGAGGGGCCTCACTCACTCTCAGGCAGTGAGGAACTTGGGGGCAGAGGCCAGGAAGGCTTCCCGGAGGAGGTAATAACCACGCCTTGCCTTGGTGGTTCTTGACTCTGGCTGCACGTGGAGTTGCCTGGGTGCTTGTGCCCCTGGCCCTGAGATTCTGGCTCAGTTGGTCTTGGGTGGGATCGAGGCCCTGGCATTTTGAAAAACTCACTGAGCGATTCTAGTGGGTTGAGAAGCACTACCTTAGGGTGAGGAGGGACCAGAGGTTGAGGGTGCGAGGAAGTTTATTCCAAGGCACGAGTTCTGAAGCAGTGCAGAACCTGGCTGCGATGCAGGCAGGGAGGGTGGGGCTGCTCTAGTCTGAGGCTGGAGGGAGGCCGGACCAGAGGTGGGGCCCGGCTGGGGAGGCCTTGGACACTAGCCGAGGATTTTAGGGGAGGGAGGACACTGAGACACTTGGCAGGGGAAGGCCAGCCGAGCTCTGCGGTTTGGAGGATCCTCTGGAGCATCAGGGCTCAGGATGGACGCTGGTTCTCAGGAGTAGGGGGTGAGAGTCACGGGGGTGTCAGGGGTGGAGCCAAGCAGGAGTGGGCGGGGCTGATGTGTTGCTCACCTAAGAGGTGCTGGTCACTGGGCCTGGGGAGGCCAGAGGGCCTAGAGCAAAGGGAGATGCTGAGGGTTCAGGCCTGAGCACCCTGCAGAGCCGAATGGAGCCACCAGGATGCAGTGGGGGCAAACGAACAGGGTGTGGTCCCTGCACTCAAGCTCCCAGGCATTGTGTGATTTCTGGGCGCACCCTGACGCCAAGGTTGTCCAGGATTTCACTCATGGCTGTTTTTAAAATGAGCATAATTGAATTGCCAGGGACCAGCTCCATCCCAACCTCCCCCGGAGCAGCACCATCTCCAACTAGAGCGGCATCTGAAGCTGTGGCCATTTGATGTATCATTAAATACACCTCTCACGCTTGGCACATAAACCCTGATAAAGTTTCACCTTTTAACAAAATAAATGACTCAATTAACAAGATGAAAAACAGCGGTGTGGTGGCAGGCCCACTTGGTGGCTGGGGAAAAAAAGCCTGGAGAAGAATTATCCCAGCAGGGAGTTAATGCGGGCAGAGGCCCAGTGCTCTGTGGGCCACCGCTGACTGCCAGCCTCCCAGCCTGCGGTGGACGTGGCCTGCTGACCGCTGCTGCAGCGGGGGTCACCCACGTTCTGGGCCGGGGCCTGGCTGGGCCTGTGGGGTCCAGGGGGGCTGGCTGGGCTGAGCCTATGTTATTGAATCAGGCAGGGCCTGTGTGTGTGAGCATGAGCTTGTGCGCGTGCTCAGGCGTCGGCATCCTGGCTTTGGTCTGTCCCCGCATCACCGAATCACAGTCATCCTGAATGATGAGACACCCCCATGCCAGGCTCTGTGCTAAATCTTTATATATTTTATCTCTGAAGGACGGAAGGTGGCCTGGGAGGCAGGACACTGGGTTCTGAGTTCAAACTTCGTGTGGCTTTGGAATAACAACTCCCCTCTCGCCTCCATTTCCTCCTGTGCAGATAGAGACGGTTGGACCAGGGCAGGCATCTCACTGGGGAGGCAAGGGTCTGTGGTCAAGCCTGTGAGCCTGGCTGGGAAAATCAAAAGGTACCTTGGTTTTCCTTAACCTCTACCTAGAGCAGAGCCCCTCTGTTAGGGTGGGGACAGTGTGATGTCCGCAGAGGCTGCAGCCCCTGTGATTTTGTTACCAACAGGAATCCCAGGCATTTTCCTTTCCCACTGCTGCTGCTGCAGAAATTTCAAAATGCCGTTTACACTCTTCGCTCCCCTGAAGTTACGGTGGTGATCAGACCCTCCGGTCGGGCTTGTTATTTAATGCGTTAATAAAGACGCAATGCACTTCTAGATCAGAAATCTGTTTTTAATACTTGATAACTTTCAAAATAATTGGCTTCCTTTGTCATCACGTGGATTTTATTTTGTGCAGGCAGAGCTATATTCTGAGATAAGCACCCCAGGCGCCGGTCACCTGTCGGAGGGCCCACGGCACAAAATGGTTAAGGTCCCCTGGGCTAGGGATTTCCAAGGGTCCCTCAAACTCTTGTGTCCTGTTCATCCATGGAGCTAGAGCAACCATCACAATGACAATGATGCCGTTACAGAACACCCACTGTGCGCCAATGCCACCGTGATTTTTAAATTGAGGTAAAACGGTGCATTTAAGATCTTCAGGGTCTTGAATGTACAGACTGATGAATTTTGACAAGTGTGTACACCCTGCAAACAATACTCCAGCCGAGAGAGAGAGCATTGCTGCACCCCACAAAGTCCCCTCTGGTCCCTTATTCACTTACCCGCTCCTTCCCACCCCGAGCCAGAGGTAACCACTAATCGGTACTCTTTCTCTGTAGATGAGTTCTTCTTCTTCTAGAACTTCAAATAGGCGGAATTATACTGTTTGCCCTCTTTTGCCTCTTGTATCTTTCACTCAGCACGTACCTGGGAAATGCACCCACATTGTCGCAGGGATTAGCTCCCCTGTATTGCTGATCAGTATTCCGTCGTATGAATTATATTCCTTGTATGAGTTATTCCCCCAGTTTCTTTATTCATTCTCTCACTGTGGAATACTAGAACTGTATATACAGATATAGGCATTATAAATACGTGCACAGATGCT
This sequence comes from Camelus bactrianus, assembly GCF_048773025.1. Taxonomy (NCBI): domain Eukaryota; kingdom Metazoa; phylum Chordata; class Mammalia; order Artiodactyla; family Camelidae; genus Camelus; species Camelus bactrianus. The sequence goes on from NC_133544.1 coordinate 5,718,818, forward strand.
CTGGGTAAATGTCAAGGAGCAGAATTGCTGGGCCATGTGGTAAGTATGTGTTTATCTTAATTAGGAAGTGCTAAACTATTTTCCAAAATCATTGTACCATTTTTCATCCCCATCAGCAGCCTGCCAACATCTGGCATTGTCAGTCTTTGTAGTTTTAGCCATTTTTTGAGGGTGTGTGGTGGTATCTCAAGGCGATTGAAAACGCATGCAGGCATTGTTTAATCGGATCCCCAGGGCAGGTGTGACCTTCCCATCCCTAGCCTGCGGATGAGGAGGGAGCCTCAGGGAGCAGGTAAGTCACTTGACTGATGATGGGGCTGGGATTGGAGGCAGGCCATCAGGCGTGGGGAGGGTGGACCACATCCTCCCTGAGGGACCCCAGGTCTGAGCCCATCTATGAGTGTGACTCATGGTCCTGGAGCCCCTCCTGGGATGCAGGGGCGTCCAATCCAGAGGACATCCCATTTATTGCTTTTGTTCTCGGTGGGGTTTGGTCTGACTCTTGACTCTCAAGGTGTGGGCACTGACCAAGAGGGACATGAGGGAAGGAACTAATACACGTTTAATGAAGACCTTGATCCAGGCAACGTGCCAGTTGCTGCCACAGCTTTCAGGAAGTCTCCCCTAAGGCAGAAGGTGTGGTTCCCGTTTTACAGAGGAACAAACTGAGGTTTGCCCTTAAGCTAGCACATGACTAGGCAGTGAAACCAACCCTGCATGTTGAGGGTTGGCGGGTGACAGACCAGATGGTGAAGGTCACCCTCAGATCTTGGAGGGAGGCTCCTGAGCTGGTGCCCTTATGCAAGTTTCAAGGAGGAGGGAGCTCTGAGAAGGGAGTGACACGCTGGGAGCGAAGCATCACGGGGGCTGAGTGCGGAGCTGATGGGAGAGGATGGAGGTGGGTCCAGACAGCACAAGAAAGAGCATTTTGTCTAGTGGAAGAGTAGAGCATCCTGCTGCTGGAGGTGCTGGAAAATCGAGGCAGACATCAGATTTTAAACATCAGTTGTGAACTTGAACCCTCTTAATGTTGTGGGAGATGAGGTGTGAGTAATAAAGGAAAATTTCAGTCTGGTCCCTCTGAAAGAGGGCGCAGCTCTGAGACTGGCCCACAGCTTTTTCGGAGAAGTAACACTATATTTTGCCTTTTGTTTTTTAACTGGGTGATAACTATAATAGCTGTTTATTTTCTGCCTTCTCCAAAGGACTGTATATCATCAATATACTGAGTCTTCTGTATCTTTTTCCAAAATGTCCTTTTGTATGAATATAGTATACATTATTTATATCTGATTTACGATTACGTGACCTTTGGTGATTTCTGCATTTAGCTATAATTAATAACACCGCATTGAAGGTTCTTGTAGATAAACCTTTTCCTATTTCTCCAGTTCCTTAGGACACGTTTCTTGAGAGGGAAATGTGACTTTTCAGCCTGTTGATATGTGTTACTAAATTCACCTCCGGAAGGGGAGGACCAAATTATGCTTTCATTAATAGTTTTGGGGACCTCTGTTTCACCTTTCATTGGCCAATGCTGTCATCTTTTTAATTAAAAAAAAATAACTTGGCTAAGTTGCTAAGGAAAAAGAGAACAAGATTGTTTCACTTCACATTTATTTGACTGATGAGGAAGCCGGCCCGTTTTCAGTGATCTTGGAATCAGTCTATCTTTCCTTTTGTGGGAGCTGCTCCTTCATGAACTGCGTCTACATCCTTCCGCAGAGATCCCTGGAGTGGCTCCCACAGGCGTCCTCGCCCTGCGCCGCGCCTGCAGGCCCGCAGGCCACCCTGACCACGGGGACCTGGCCTCAGCCCGCCCCCCTTCCCTCCCTTGCCCTTCTGCTGCTGGCTTCTCCACGCCATGGTTGGGTGTGCCATCCCAACGGCAATCCCAGCCTTTTCAGCATGGAAATATGTGTCTCTCTTGAGTGCTGGGGACATTTTTGTCCTGGCATCAGTGACATGTTAAGTTCGGTGAGCCCCTCCTTTAAGCCAAAAAAGAGGGCAGGTGGACGTATTCTCGTGGTGGCAGAAGACAGCACTTGAGAAGTTTCTGGGTGCTCTAAGCACCCCTTTACTCCTCCTGGCCCTCTGCATAAACTGCTCTCCAGCTCAGCCACAGCCCCCGGCCCGGGGGAGCCTCAGCGCTTCATCCACGCAGCGGAGCTCCGGCCAAAGCTTGCTGGGAGATTGAGACGAGGTTCTGCACGAGCCCCGCTGCCCCAGGGTTGGGAGGGAACCAGTGCCCTCTCCTTCTCCCCTAACAGCCTTGGGAGCACCTTCCTCCCACACGGCAGGGGGCATTTGTCAATCAAATCCAGGGCATGATTGTGAGTTCTGAGACAATTTATGAGAAAGCAGCAGGCACACAACAGCAAATAACCTCAGCCCAAACACCACCAGGGTCTTCCCGACCCCCCACGATGCAGTATTAAACGGATCCTTGGAACCATAGGCCATTGACTTCCCTGCCCACAAAAATGGTCTAGCGTGTCGTGGTTCTGCGGCGTCTCTGTGGAGGTGGTGTGGTGTGGATGGAAAATAGGGCGTTTGGAGCCAGACGTCACGGTTTGGAGTCTGGTCCTCCCACATCTAGGTCGTATGCCCTTGGGCAAGTCAGCCCACCTCCCGGGGGCACCGTTTGCTCCTCTGTAAGGTGGGAACACTGTGGACCAACTCACAAGGTCACGGGGCTCCAGTGAGGTCGCTGGTGTGAAAGGACCTCTGGCAACAGTAAAGGGCTCTAGGAGCACGCTGGGTCCTGGCTCAGAGGAAACTGGGATGTGCCGGGAAAAGCACCGGGTCCAGCTGTGGAAGATGGGCTTGGTTCAGACTCCAGCTCCCCCTCCTATTGGCTCCGGCACCTACCTTCAGGCTCCTTAGCCATCCAAGGGGAAGAGAGGGAGGACCAGAGGCCAGACATGGGTGACAATCTGTGAAGTGTGACGGCCCAGCATTCTCACCATCCTTGGGCTGGGCTCACCTGTCCATATGCAGCGAGCTCTCACGGCAGGTGCAAAGGAGAGGTCTGGCCAGGCTGAGACTGAAGGAGGAGACCCTCACAGGAGGGGGCCAGGACTCGAGCCCAGGAACCAGAGAACAACGCCAGGCAGGTGGTGACTGATTTTGAGATAGGAGCCTGCGTAAGTCCGCGCAGGCACGGAATAGCGTGGAAGGACCCCACATCCTGGGGACCAGCTCTGCGGGCTCCCAGTCATAGAGTGTAGGTGCCACTGGCGTTTTGTATTGGCGGATGGGAGCCTGCCACGTGCAAACGTGCGTGTCCGTGATGCCTACATCAGCCCTTCAAGGGAGCTTGTCCTGCATCTGTGAAGCCAACCCACCTGTGCTCTGCCTGGGGGCCCTGCGCTGACCCGTTCGGAGCCAAAGGGGCAGGCTTGGGCACGCACGGCCCTGCTCCTCTGGCCACAGCCTGCGGGCATGGTGGACACCGCATCCAATCGCTGGTCTATTTTGTTTTCCCTCTTGGAAGTTTCTCTCGGACTTGGCTGGACAGAGAGGCTGAAACTGAATTCAGCCCTCTGTGTGGACTTGGCCTGTGAGCAGGTGGCAGCCGTTGAATGGAGCCAGTGGGAAGAGGCCCCTGGCCTCCCCTTGTGATGTCTGAGCCTCCGTGAGCTGCGGGAAAGGGCCTGGGGCAGCCCAGCTGTGGGACAGCTCTCCTCACTGTCCAGACTGCCCAGGTTTTCATCACTCCACACACACGACGATGGGCTGAGAAGGGTCTCAAACCCGAGTCTTGAGGCCTCAGTGTGTGCTGTTTCCAGTCAAGCGACCCAGGCCGGTTTCACTCCCCTAACTGGCTGCAGGGATGTAGCTTGTGTGTATCAGATGCTCTGCCTGGAAGCTCACGAGCTGTGTTCTGTGGCTGACGCCCATCGTGTTTTCCTCTCTGTGTGTGGCCAGTGCACACAGCACTGGAGCCGTGCTCACGGCTGCTGCCCCGTCAGACCCCCGGGGTGTCGAATCATCCGTCAGGTCTCCGTGTGGCTCAGAGGGACTCGTGATTTGCATTTTTGGAGGAATCTCACTCTTTTTTCTCTGCAGATCATTTTCCTCCCATTTTTAAATTCCTCTGGTCCAAATGATTACTTCATAACCTCAAAGGCTGAAGTCATAGAAAATCCTGGCGTCAGAAAGAGCTGGGTTTGAAACCTGTTCTGTCTCTTGTGTGTTATGATGGGCAAGTCATTTCTCTTCCCAGGCCTTCCTGTGCCAAGTGGGGCTAAACCAGCTTCCATTGGAAACCTGTTTGAGCATCAGATGAGATAAGCACATACAAAGACTTTGTAGATTAAAAAAAAACACCTATAAATTTTCTCAAGTCCTAGTGGGCTGATTAATTAACTAGTGAGCTTGGTTAATTAGTTCAAAACTGAGCTGTCTGTTGGAAGGTGTGTTGTTTAGTTAAAAAAATGGTGACTCTGCACATTTCATGTAGTCATTCTGCAATTATTAGGCACCAATGTGTTCAGTGCGGTGCTATATATTCTGTTGGGAATAAAATGGCTTAAGATACTGTCTTACCATCTGATAGGGGATAGAGGATGTAGTTCTGATAATAGCAATGCCCCTTCACCTGAGTTAGTTCTTTTTTTTTTTTTTTATGTATTTTGGTAAATCAATTTAGAACATGTTTGAAACAAGGCTGAGTAAAAAGCAGTGTAGCCCTGATGTTTGAAATGATTAAACATCTAGAAGAAATATGGATTTTAAAAATCTAGCTATTTGGCGTGGAATAGAGTGTCATGAGCCATGAGGCTTCCTGGCCCTGGGGCGCTGGAACCCTTCTGGGTGCCCTTGGGGGTGCTAGGTCTCAGGTTGGACGACTCAGCCATTAAACATGGCAGAGACAGCAGCACCGAGTCCAAGGTCAGCTTCACGGACCATGACCAGGGCAGTTGCACGGGCCTGACACTTCAAAGGGCCCATGCTGGCTTTAACGCTCTGCTCGGGCTGTCTTAAAATTCGAAATAATTTCATCTTTGAACTTGTGCTGTGTAAGTGACATCCAGTGAAACGGTGGGGCTTGAGTGTGAACAGAGGTAATGCCTACCCTATGCGTGTCTCCACTTTCTACTATATTCACGTAGATCATTCTCGATGCCCTGGGAGCACAGAATGCCAGTGGACCCACGGCGCTTGGAGGTTCAGGACGTTGTCAAGCAGGTAATGGAAGCGCCTGGCCTCCGCGGTGCTTTGGCGGAAGGGGCCCATGCTGAGCAGTGAAATGTGGAGCCAGCTTCTGCAGAGTTCCCGCTGTTCTGGTCAGAAGGAAACGTACATGCAGGCACGAGCCGTCAACTACGAATTGTGTAATTTTGCTTATTTGACACATGAATCAGATGCTCTTATGTTTGCATTTGAACCTGGAATATATTCTATCCATATTTATATAAAGATATATGGTAAAACTATCGCTGATAATTTTAATTTTTCTTTACTTAGCAAGACACGAAATACGAAACAAAAATAGCATGACTAGTGGAGAGAGAAGATTGTGGAAGAAAGAGCTTACGTTTCAGTCCCTCTCAGGACAGGTTTGTCCTGCGTTTTGAGCAAGTGTCTCTGCATGTACATCTGGTCCTGGACCCCACAAATATACTGGGACTGAGACCTAGAGATATTTAACCACATCCTTGCGGGATGATGACTCCATGGAAGTCAAAGAATGAGGTGTTCGGAATTGGAGTTGGGCCGCTCAGCCAAGGCTTCAGGAGAACAGCCAGCTGGCGGGAAGGATGGCTCCCTTTGGGAAGCCGCATTTTCATTTGAATAATGCAGCTCTGGGATGCTTCTCCTCACGGTGGGCGAATGCCCAGGGAAGTGCAGTGACCTGCCCGAGGTCACACAGCTCAATGGCTACCGAGCTCAGCCTTAAACCCGAGCATCTTCCATGCTGGTGGCCAGAGCCCTCACCCAGTCTTTCCTGCCCCACCTTTCCTCATCTCTCTCTTGTTGGCTGCGTCATGGGACACTCATTCAACAAACATTCAGTGAGCCCCACCTGGTGCTGGGTGGCATGCTTGGTGCTGGGATGACAGCCATCCTGGCAAGGCATGTGGGCTAGTGGGCATGAGCTGGGACTCTGGAGACAGATGGATTTGGGTTCAGATGGCAGGGTCTGCCTCACTAAACAAGTGATGTTGGCCACATTTATAGAGTGTTCTTAGAACGCTGGCCAGGCATGTGGTCAGAGGGGTGATCTGCCCCCCTCCTTCCCCTGAACTGGCTGATCTGGCCCCTTTCCTTCTGGAGTTGAGAGTCTAGGGAGGTGGATCTCAATAAAACAACTCTAAAATATTTGCTGTCTATCTAGGTAGTAAATGTCATGGAGGGAATGTGCAGGAGGCTAGGAGAGATTGTAACAGAGCGAGGTACTTCACTTTTCTCAGCCTCAGTTTTCCCATCAGCAAAATGGGGGTAGTCAAGCCCATCTCAGAGTTTTTTTGGGAGGATTAAAAGGGACACTGTGTCTATCACACCTGCCTTTTATAGGGAGCTGTTATTTGGGGAGTACATAGTTGGGCCGCTTGATAAATGTGGCTGTCCTTCCCTTTCGGTGAAAAGGAGTGGAGGTTGCTATCACACTTGTTTTGCCCTCTGAACCTCTGCTGAAGCTCTTTCTTGGAAACGAACTGGTGGAACAACCAATGGCCAGACCCACCCCCTTCTTCCATGACTGAGACCAACAAGGAAGCCATTTCTGTCAGGAAGCTTCAGGCTCGAAACTTACCCTCCTCTCTGGGGTCTCAGCCCAGATCAGCTGGGTGCTTTTGGCACCGGTTAACAGAAAATCCAGCCCAGAGAGGCTTACACAACGAGGGGCTCTGCCGTCACAGGGAAGAGCAAGCCCAGAGACGTGTGGGTTCCAGGCGCCGGATATCTGGGGTGGTGGTGGGGGGGTGGGCTCTGGGTCTCGGGAACTCTCCAGGTCCTGCTGGAAGTGCGGCCGCCCCTCGGGACAGACGGCAGCTGCAGCAGCCCTCGCTTCTCATCGTCCAGGAAGGCTCCTCCCAGCAGCCCCTGGGAGAGGCCTCCCGTTCACATCTCACCACCGGAACTGGGCCACATCCGTGCTCGCGGGCATAAGGACTGGGGTCGTCCCTCCAGCTTAGCCCCATCGGGAGCTCCCCCCGGGCTGGGGTCCCCAGCCCCGCACTGCAAGGAAGGCAGGCGATCTCCTGAGCACAGCCAGGGCTTCTCAGAGGGAGAGAGCAGTAGGGATACGGATGTCGAGAAGTGGCCTCGCCTTCCCTCTGCGTCCCCTGCTGCTTGCTTATTACCGCCCTGCCCCCCTTCTGGGTGCCTGAAGGTCAAGGCCTGGGTCAGGGGTATCTCTGAGTCTTCCTCACTGCCTCCCTCACCCATCGCAATCCTGGGAGAGAGCAAATTTGATTTTCCTTTCTTCTCAGGGAGTTGAAACAAAACCCCCAATGCCACCAGCATATCATGAATATGTCGACACTGCCATCCGCTGTTGTCTTTTTTCGATTCTGTGGTGGTACCTTTTTTTTTTCTTTAACACGAATACTGACAGCATGCTCACTAACCTGCCATATCCGCAGTGAGCACACAGTCTGGTTTTGCAACCAGAAGTCAACCCCTGACGCATGTTTATGCGAACAGCTGCCCCAGAGGCTTCTCACCTCTGTTGGTAAAACTGGACCTTCCTCACCTTCCTGGGATCTTCCCCCAGATTCCAGATCCCAGGGGTCTTGCTCAGGAGCCCTAATCAGGACAGAATCTCTCTTTTTAGTACACAAAGGCCCAAACTAGCAATTAACAAGGAAGCCAAACCTACTTGCATACAGACCCTTTTTCATCTGTGGGGTTTGTCTTCAAACTTCTAAAATGTGTTTCTGATCCATCCTTGCAGTCCAGAGGAACTATTCTCTGGGGTGCTAACGAGGGAGTGTCAGCAGAAAGCTAGACCTGACCCCTGGCAGGAGAAATGGCGCTGGAACCAAAGAGAAGAAAAAGACAGTGAATCAAAGCATCCTTGCTCCCTCCCTTCCAAAAGTCACACTTAACTATTCCTCTCTCATTTTCATCAATCACCAGGGCGATACCCCCTAGATCAATGCATTAACTTGTTTGTTTTTTACAATGAAGGGAAACTTCATAGCCTCATCATTCATTCCAGAGTGTGGGGGGAAAAAACAAAAGCCAGCCACCGAAATTTGCATGGTGCTCAATTATACATTAGTGAACATCACTTGGCAATCTGTTCATATCAATTTAATTGGATTTTAATACTGCCTCTGATCTTGTTTTCTAATTAACAGCAGTGCTTGGAAATAAAGCAGAACCATGCACCCAGCAACACCTTTGATCTCGACCATATGGAGCTTCACCAAGCTCTGGAAAAAAAAAAAAACCTCCCTTGCCTCCACCGCCGGCCGAGAGAAGTGAGGGCCCCCAGATGGCTGGATACCGTGGACTCCTGGGCCCTATGGGCTGTCTCAGCCTCTGATTGGTCCCCATGGCAAAAGCAGAAGACTGGCTTCTTGAGCTGGAGGCAAATCTGTGTCCCCAGGCCTGGGTGAGGTGGATGGTTTTGGCAGCTCCGTTTTGGGGGGTTAATATTTGAATAAATAGACCTGACCCTGCGATGCTTGCTTTAGGGTGGGGTCTGACCGGCAGGAACGAGGGAGTGTGTTCTGGGCTGGTGCGGGGAGTGTCGCAGCCCCTTGGCGGGTGCGCCTTCAGACCTGGCTGTGGAAGGTGCCTCCTCTTTGCCTCTGTAGCTCTTCTCTGTTTTTTCTGTTTCCGAAATCCTTGGGTCTCTCACTCTACTGATTCTCATCTTCTGGGTTGACCACGTGGGAAGCCTGATCAGAAATGGAGACAACCTGAGAAAAAGAGTAAGACTGTGATTCCTGAAATCAAGGTGGGGTCCCAAGGGAAGCTGGACAGTTCAGGGCACCAGATGGGCCATGACCAGGGCCAGGACCTGCGTCCAGGCCCTCCTTCAGCAGCGTGGGGCCCTGGCAGGTGAAGAGGCAGTGAGGGGAGGTGGGTGTGGAGTGATGGTAAAGAGCTTGGCAGAGATCCCTGTCCAGAGTGATAGTCACGTGACCTCGGGCATGTTACCCAGCCTCTCCATGGAGCCCCTTGCTCACGGACCATTCTGCAATTCTGAGATCCAAAAAGCCCCCAAAGTCAATTCTTTTGCAGGTTTATAGCAGACTCATTTGAGAGCAAAACTTGACCTGCACGTATGTGAGACTCTTGTAATCTTTGTTTATCCCATTTAATTCAGATGTGCATGCACTTCGCTGTAGAACAATCATGTCTGGGATGATGGAGGGCGGCTCCCGACTCCACTGGGATATTATGCATTTACCTTTTTAAACCCAGAATATTCTGGATTCTAAACCACATTGGGCCTCGAGGGTTTGGGATAAGGGATCCCGGGCCAGCATCTTCCTCAGCGATGTGAGGTGACTCCCTAAAGCAGTGATTCTTCCTGCGGGGCTGACCCCCCCAGGAGACACTGGCCGAGGTCTGGAGACAGTTTTGATGACCACGACTTGTGTGCCGTGCTGTTTTTGCCATCCAGTAGGAGGAGACCAGGGAGGCTGCTAAACGCCCTGCAAAGCACCCGCCAGCCCTCCCGACGGAGAATTCTCCAGCCCCCAAGGGGCAGCAGTGCCGGAGGGAGAACCCTCCCGCCTGAGGCCAGCTTTCTTCTCCCTCCACACTCAGCCTGTCTTTCTGCATCTGCCGAAAGCAGGGAAGGGACATCTGCCTTGAAGGGTTCGGGGCACTATCACAGGAGACAGTGTGAATGCATCGTATGAATTTCACTGCTCTATTGAAACACGAAGGGCCATTTAATTATTCAAAGGATAAAGTGTGTTTTCTGAAACCTCCATCTTCACAGCGAACACTTACCCACTTCCTTGTGTATACATCTCAGGAAGCAGGTCGCGTGCAAAACACTAGCAGAGAGAGAGAGAGAGAGTCTCACATTTTCATATTTACGGTGTTTGCAATCTATTCTTATCCTGTTAGAGTGACCATTGATTGCTTGGTCTATAATCCAGTCATTCTTAAAAGCAGTATTTCCTTTGCGTTGCTTTAACCTTTAGACTTCCCACTTACCAAAGAGCGCCCACCAACACACACACAGACCTTGTAACTAATTAGGGAACTTTGATACGAAGGATAGATTTTTATAAAGAAACTTACCTTAAATTGCAGTCCTGCCTGGCTCCTGGACCTCCTGAGCATCTCTCCTGGGACCATTTCACCCCTCCTAGCAGGCTTAAGCCCAGTGCTGGCCACTGGGACCAGTGTCACCTGGCTGGTGGGGACTGGGAGCAAGGAGCCCTCTACTCTTTTAGCTCATCATCACCTCTCTATGGAGTTAACCCACCCTTGCCCTTGTGGACCACTTGTAGCCTCTGGGTTTTGGCTTCATCCCAGGTCCTGGTTGTCTAACTGGGTCCCAGCTTTGGGAAACAGGTTTCTCTGCTGGAGATGATTCTTGGTGACCCAGGTCATTCCAATCCCTTCAGGCTAGGCCTTTCCTTGCGGTGGTAGAAAATTCCTCCAGAAACCAGACCCTGTCTCTGCTGGATGAATGAACGACTGGCTATCCAGAGGTTGCCCACCCCTGCGCTCCCACGCCTCTGATTCTCTGTGGTGGCATAAGTCATTCTGGGATCCAGAGGTCAGTTCACACTGTCGCTGCTGGAACGAAGTGACGTCTACATGCAGGAGGTCTGTCTGTCCCACACTCATGCTGCTGTCTGGCCATGTCCACCTCACCTGTGCTCCTGCAGAAGCTATGCAAGCCCCTCAGATGTCATCCAGCCTTTTGACTTGGCTCGGATGTTGGATCCACTGGTACCCAGCTCACACATGCTTTCTTAAATGTGACCATGGGTATCAGTCAGTACAAGTAACACTGATTGCTGAAACAGCCACCCCCAAACCAGCTCTCAGGAGCCCAACAAAACGACAGTTGACTTCCTGCTGACAGCACCATCTGATGAGAGTCAGAGGCCTCTCCTGGGCAGCTCATCTCTGGGTGGGGACTCAGGGATCCTGGTTCTTCCCACTGCACGGCTCTACTCTCTTGGGCTCCTTTGCTTACAGCCATGTGGAATAGAGGGAAGGAGACCAGGGAAGGGAATATGGGACCGTTAAGTGACCAGGTGTAGAACTGGCCTATAGGACTTCTGCCCACATTCCACTGGCCGGAAGTCAATCACATGACCTAAACCTGACTGCAGTTGGGCTGGAAGCTCTAATCTTCCTGTGCATCCTGGAGGGGGAAATGGTATTGATGAACCTCTAGCCAGTCTCAGCCACAGTCCACAGTTCTGGTTGTCAAATAATGTTTACCTCTTCCTCCCCTACACAGAAGGCATTCGCGTCCTCCCTCAAGGGAACAGCCCCAAATACCATCAGTCCCTGCATCCAGCTTAAAAAGTTGGTTTCTGGATGACACAGAACCTTCTCCATCTGGTCCAGCTATGACTCCTCGTGGCTTGAGGACCTATGAATTAAAAAGACAAGCTTTATGCCCAGATGTCCAACACTAGGAGGGTGCTAGGACAGGGGCTGAGCAATTGCGGTAAACTCCTCTGTTAGGAACTCTTCTTTCCTTAGATGTGTGGTTTGCAGCAAGTCTGGAATCTTCATCCTGGTGGACGTCATGCAGGCTCCCGCACCTGGAGACTGGGGACTGTCCTTGGTCAGGTCCTGATCCTAGTCTCCAGGAGGAAGTCCCTGATGTGGGGTTCTCTGTGGCTCCTGGCTGTACTTCTTTGGGGCTCTCTCTTGTCCGTTCTGCTCCTCGACCACATCTGAAGTGGTTGTTGGGGGACAGTGCCCTCCTGTACAGCCTTGAAGCCCACCTCTTGCTCAAGGAAAGGTTTGGAGATTAAATGTGCATGTGTGTGTGCTTTTAGTGCTATTCAATTATCAGTAGCCCTTCAAGAGCTTTTCTGCTTTGTTTTTGGGAGGATGGGGGGGTGATAATTAGGTATTTATTTATTTATTTATTTGGGGGGGAGGTAATTAGATTTATTTGTTTATTTATTTATTTATTTTCCATGGAGGCACTGGGGATTGAACCCAAGGACCTCATGCACGCTAGGCATGCATTCTACCACTGAGCTATACCCTCCCTGCCATCATGAGCTTTTTAAAAAATATTTTTCAAATCGAGGTATAATTTAAGTATGGTAAAATTCCCCTTTTAGTGGACAATTATTATGTGCGTTTTGGTCAACATATAAGATGATGGAACTACCACCACAATTGAGATTTAGAATGCTAGTTCCCTCATCCTTCAAGTTTCTCTCGTTTTTCTTTGTGGTCAACCCCTCCTGCCAACCCCCTGGCAACCTCTGATCCATTTTAGAATCATGCAGTGTGTAGCTTTTGAGTTAAACTTCACTCACGTAGCACACAATGCATTTGAGACACATGCACATTGTTGCTTGGATCAAGAGTTCATTTTTTTTTTTTTTTTATTGCCAAGGAGTATTCCACTGTAAGGACATCACACTGAAGGATTTTATATTGTTTCTAATCTGGGGCAAGAAACAGAATAAAGTTGCTATAAATATCCACATACAGGTTTTTGTGTGAAGCTAAGTTTCATTTCTCTTGGGTAAATATCTAGGAATGGGTTATTGGGTCACGTAGGAAGCGTATGTTTATTTTATGAGAGACTCACAAACTGTTTTCCAAAATGGCGGTGCTATTTTGCATCCCCACAAGCAACATCTGGGAACACCAGTTACCTTCCTTCTTTGTCAACACTTGGTGTTTTGTCTTTTTTGTTTTGCCGTTCTAAGAGGTGTGTAGTTTGCATTTCTTTAGTAACTAATCATATTGAGCATCTTGTCATGTGTTTGTTTGCCATCCACGTATCTTCTTTGATGATATTCTTCAGATCTTTTGTCTGTTTTGTTATTGAGTTGTTTCCTTATTTTGAGTTGTGAGAGTTGTGAATGAAAAATATTGCCTGTCATAACAGTAAACAGAGGATGCTGGGGCCATCAAGTCATCAGCCACTACCAACGTCTTCAACAGTGAGCAGAGGGAGCTCAGGATGGAGACAAGCAGGCAGCCCGGCCTCTGCTGCCACCCCCAGGGTGCTCCCCGAGGGAACTCAGGATGGGAAAGAACAGGACACTGGCCCTAGACGGCCAGGTGCACAGCAAAGGAATGATTTCAATGAGCCCAGAATTTTGCACCTTTCCATACATAGAAAAGCACTAAATTCCTTAACTTGAGATGTCTGGTTTTATCTATTGATGTTCTGACTACCTGGTCTTTGTTGTAAAAATTTCTATATATCCTGGCTCCTCCCTTACCTCTTTGGAGCAATCTCTTAAAGCCATCTGAGAAGGTGTGTCCTCAGAAAGTCTGCTGAATCAAACATAACTCCCAACTTTTAGGTTGTGCATATTTTTTCAATTGACAAAGTTTTTTTATACATTATGAATACAAGTTCTTTATTAGATATGTGATTTGCAAATATTTTCTCCCAGTCTTTGGCATGTCTCTTGAGTTTCTTAACAGAGTTTTTTGAAGAGAAGAAGTCTTAATTTTGATTGCATCTAATTTATCAACTTTTTTTTTTTCTTTAAAGATTGTACTTTGGGTACTGTATCCAAGAAAACTTTACCTAACCTAAGGTCATAAAGATTTTCTCCCATTTTCTTCTAGAACAAAACATGTCTTTAGCCTTGAATGGTGAAAGGGTTTTAACATTTACTTTTGATTTCTTTGGCAATGTTTGTCCCTCAAGAACTTAGTAAGCGTCCGACCAGCTTGCTTTGCCCCATTTTCTGGACCAGAAACCACACCCCAAGTCCCTCATTAGCTTGAACAGAAGTGACACACCCTTAATCTGATCTTTGCTTTAAGTCACTTTATCCAACCCAGAGGATTTCCTGGGCCTCTGCCCTGCCTTTAAAATTCCATTTCTATTTAGGACGGTGTCTTTTCCAACCTTGTAAGGCCCCACATTTCTGGACTTTCTGTTCACTTCTGTTCTGCTTTTCAACTGGTCGATTATTTCCTGAGCTTATCTCTTTCTTTATACTATTTCCCCAGATGCAGCCAACTGTATCTGATATACACAGACATCTTATATGCTCTGTTTTCAAACTTTTTTTTTGAACTGTAAGTTTAGTACACAGAGGTTCTGCCCTCCAAATTATCATAGACAACAGTCTTAGAAAAGGTTGACCCCTGCATAACTGCGATGTCCATCCATCCATCCTAATGTGCCTGTTTCTTCACTTCCCACCTCTTGACTGATAAGCTGATGCCACCAACGTTAGAGTTTCAGAGGCTCTTCAGCCCCTCCTGTCTCCTATTTCTAGATCAGTCATGATAGGTAACCCTAGCTGCTATAACAAAACCCCTGGCATGTCAGTGACTTATCATAATAAATATTTATTTTTTACTCATGTTAGCAGACACTGAGGACTTGTGGTTCTCCTTTAAGTGTTGACTTAGGAAACTGGGCTCCTTCCAGCATGCAGCTCCACTATTTCAGAGGCCTTTTCCCAGCCAGAGAGAGAGAGGGAGAGAGAGAGAAATGAAGATCATATGCAGAGTGGCTTAGAGCTGGCTTAGAAAGGTGCCCATCATGAAACCCTCATTCCATTGGCCCTAACAATCAGTAAGGGATGCTGGGAAATGTAGTCTCTCTGTGACTCCAAGAAGAGGAAACAGGGGTGGTAGGATCTGGTTCATGGACCCAAGACTTTGGCCAGGAGCTGGGGGCCCTTCCTTGAGTCAGATCTCTCCTTGTACGTGTAAGGATCATGTATTAAGTAAAGCCTTAGCATTTCATTTAATTCCACCCATTCAGTGATTCCTTCCAGCAAACACTGGTGAGACTCTTAGTGTGGTAGGGATAATACAGGCGTGGGAGATGGGAGGTGGGAGGGGGTGTCTCTAAGGTTTATCACGTGGCTGCTTTATTTCTAGCACTTGACATGATCAAGTCCCACAGTGGTAGACCTGTTTTATCTCCATCTTGAAGACGGGCCAGCTGGTACAGAAAGGCAATCTTGTCCAATGCCACAGAGCTAGTAACTCGATCAACTGGGACTAAATCTTACATCCATTCTAAATGATTTGATTTTATAACCCATATTTATACCTGTCAGGTGATAGTATGGTGGGGGAGATAGGCACAAAACCAACTAATTGCAATCGAGGGAGACAAGTGAACAAGGTATTGATCACTATACCTGGAGGCAGGGGAGACACTGGGAAATCTTCCAGAGGGAAGGGCATTTGAGCTGGGGTTTCATGGAGTAGTCAGGAGCTCACCAGATGGAGAAAGAGGAAAAGGTTTCTGCTACATAGATTTCTCTGTGGCCTCTGTTCTAGGCCAGGCCATCTGTGAGAAGATCTCCCCTCAAGTTTCAGTTTGGGGTTTCTTGTTTTGATTTGTGATGCCGGTGATGAGGGCTTCTGGGGGAAGAAGGAAAGGAAATTGCTCTTCTGAGCTGGCTGGGCTGTGTCTCCAGGAGGGGAAGATGTTCTGATAAAGTGCTGTGATCATGACCTTGCAGATCAGCCCTGCCGGGAGATAAGAGCAGACGACTTGCAGAAGGAGCTTCCTGCCCCGGGCCAATTGGCTGGCCCGGCAGACCTGCAGCTGCTGGCCGGGCCGGCGGAACCCGCTGATTTGGCCAGTGAAGTGCTGAGGCTGCATTTCTGGTTTCCTCCGAGGCTGCATCTCCGGTTACCTGGTCCACACAGGAACCCTTCACGACAGGCCGGGCAGGGGAGGAAACTGGGTTTCAGCGCTGGCTCTGTTTTCAGTTTGCCTTGAGACCATGAGAAAGGCACTCCACCACCCTGGGCTTCCTTTCCCACTTGTAAAGTGCGGTTATCAACCCTCACTTCAAAGCAGCCTTGTGAGGAGCCAGCAGCTAATGAGCCTGAAATTCCTACAAGGGTACTTGGTGTAGAGTAGACGCTCAATAAAAGGTGGACACACTTTTTATCATCCGTTATCCTGGCCTGACTGTGGCTTCTGCTTGCAGAGACCTCTATTCCAGATTCTTCTGGGGCTCTGTAGCGGGGTGCCCAGGCTCTGGGGATACAGCCATAACCTATCCTGCCCGCCGGGACCCTCTGGACTAGGAGGGGAGATGGAGTTTAACAAGTAATCAAAACCACATCTCACTAACGGGGGGAGGTCCGTGGGAGGACGGCAGGAGGTGCCAGAGCGGTGGGAGTGGGCGCCCCGGCCCCTGGCGGAGAGCCCAGGAAGCGGCGGGGCTGTGTTGTCCTCGGTCTGGAGGTGCCTGCCTCTGACCACAGGGGGCTGTCCTGTACCTGCACAGTGAGGCCACCGTGCTCCTGGAACCTGCTTGTCTAATTTGGCATCACCACGGTCCTTTCTATTTAGTTCTCTAGGAAGACAAGGGTAAAAAGTGCCCCTTTTCTATTTAGTTTGTCAAAATGATCATGACTTTTTGCTCTGCCTCCCTTTCCTTCTTCCTTCCTTCCTTCCTTTTGATGCTGATTCACAAGTAAAACTTTATGACCCTGCTAGCGGGCAATTTGTAAGCATTGCTGGGCACCTTACTTGAACTCCAATATCACACCTCCTCCACGTGCACTGTGAAAACAGTTTGCTATCTAGAGGGTTCTGAATGCCTCAAGTGGCAATGGGAGCTTCCTGCTCTGTTTTCTATGTTTCTCTCTGTCCCTGTCTCTCTCTCTCTCTGTCTCTGCTTTCTTCTGACTTTGTCTGTCTCTCTCTGTCTCTGCTTCCCTCTCTCGCTTCATCTCTGTTTCCCTGTTTCTCTCTCTCTCCATTCTTGTGGGAGGAGCAGAGCTTGGGGGAATTGTCACTCTCAAGGAGGAGAGAGAATGCTTTTTACCTGTTTACTAAGCAGCAGCTCCAGGCCTAGCCCCGGGCCCCAAAAGAACATTACAATCTAGGCTAAAAACTTCAGAAATTAACAAGTGATAAAATGGGGGTTGGCTATTCACAGAGATGGAAAATCATCATAACAACTGTGGAATATTAATTGGTGTGCTGCCATCCTAAAAAGAAGAGGGGAGGAGGCAAACTTGAAATGACGGAGACATCACAGGAACACAGATGATTCCTAACAGGGCACGTTAAACATACATACAGTGGCAGCAAATTGGATAAGTTCACAGCAGACTTCCTAGTAACATAAATTGACTGTTAGCCTCTTTGCAGACTGCTGCATGAAGCTGGCATCTTGGTTTGGACTAAGCTGAAAATTTTAACCGTGTTAGAGAATGCCGATGGGGGAGGAGTGCTGTGAACCATCCCCCCTCCCCTCGGTATCTGAGACGTCACCTTGTGAAATCCACAAAGCAGTCTTCTCAATTCAAACACTCCTCCTCCGCTTCCTCACATGCTAGATGTGTTTCCTTTCATAGCACGTCCACACATTCTAAGCTTATGTATCTGGGGTCATGTCTGTTTCCCAATGAGGCTGCAGATAATGATGTTTTTGCCACGACATTCTAGGAGCTGGGTAGTGGTGGTTCTGCCTTGGAACCTCCGAGATCTCCTGTTCTCACTGAATGTTGTCTGGTTCCATGCCTCGGGGGTCTCTCCTGGGACGAATACCCAGCCCCCAAAACAAAACCAGTTCTGGTGTCAGATCTGGGTCCAAGTCCAAATTTTGCTTTTTAGTTATCATTGAGGTGGGAAGCCCCATGAAAAAGACCGGCAGGACCCCTAGGCAGGGCCACTACTCTCCTGCCGGTACCATCCGGTTCCCTGGCCCAGTGGCATTATCTAGCTTTTTAAACTCTGAAATGGCTTACTTCTAGGAAAGTGGAACTTACCCCTAAGATTCTATTGGTTCCCTGAGCTCACTCTTGATTGATCTACTTGCAGTGTTTCATTTGCATGGAGCTCACTCCTGATTGGTCCATTTCCCTCACTCCTGATTGGTACATTTCTACAAAGCTTGTTCGTAATTAGTCACCTTTGTTATACCTTATTTGCATATGATGTTGCAAAATGTTGCAAATTCTAGACTGGTAGCCTATAAAAGCCTGTGTAAACCTACAGACAGGGTCCAGAGCTTGGCGTGTTAACTCTTATGGGCCCGCTGGCATAGTAAACCTGAGTTCTCCAACCCTCCATGTGCTGCTTGGTCTCTTGCCCGGATCCAGGTTGCTGTCACAACTGAGCTGTAACACACTTTGCTGCAACACCATCAGTGGGATCTTGAGCAAGTCTGATTTTATCTCTCTGCATTTCAGCTTCACGATCTGCATGATGGAGGTAAGAATGGGATAAGACTGGCGTCACAAGCCTGCAGGAGGCTCCCAGTCTCCTGACCCCCGGCAGGCACTCCGTTCCGTTTGATGGAATGTTCTACGCTGGCAGTTTTCAAAGGGGAAGGTGTGCATGGAGGCAGTTCTCGTTGAAGACAAGGAGAAAATGCTGAGACTGTTATTTGTGCTCAATTTAAATCTCAATCAAACAACAATACCTTTGTTTAACTTACAGATACACATATAGGTAGGAAATATGTGTTCCAACTCCTCTTTTCTGATTTGAAGCACTTTGGAAGTGATGCTCAGCTAATAGAGTCTCAGCCGTTTAGGCACCGACCACCTTTCCTTTTAACCACTTCAAACAGGAAGTGATTCCCTCTCAGGCAGAAGCAATGGACTAGAGTGTAGCTTTGTCTGTGGAATCCTGCTTCCTGTGGGGAGCATCACACTGGAATACTCTGGTGGCTTTCATATGGGCCACTGCTTTACGCTGACATTAAACAGTCCCAGATTCCTGCCCTTTGCAGGTTTCCTGTCTGCTTTCCCGAGTTGGTCTCTCTCTTTCTCAAACTGCAGCATAAAGGCAAGAGCCTGAGAGGAGATTTGAAAGACCTGGGATTCATCTCCCATCTTGGCCACTAACTTACCGGGTGACCTTAGGGAGATCCCGTCTTGTCCCTGGGTTCTGGGTTCCTCACTTGTGAAATGAATGAACTGGCCCAGATCATCATCTCTAAGTCTCTCCTAGCTGAGGGATGCTGTCATTCTTCTAGTTGGCCAGCCTTTCTTTCAGTATCCCTCTACTCTCCTACAACCCCGAAATCTACCTTGGGTTGGGGAAAAACCCAAATATATCCCAGATGTTGCCTTGGGTCTTACGCATGAACAAAGAAGTAAATGAGCCAGATTATTGCAGCAGAGCCCAAAGGAGGTCTTGACGGGAGAACTGGAGGGCCTCTCCCTGGGACAAACAGGTGAACGTGCATGTCTGTGTCTTCGTAGCAACTCTGCACACTGCTGTCTTATCTGTCGACAGGGCTGCAAGTCTGACCCTGGATGGACGGAAGGGCACCGTTCTTCGCAAATGCTTTGTGTGAGCCCGGAGCTACAGGTTCTGAAGCAATTCCTGGAGCTGTTTGTGGAGATGGTTGGTGTGTAAGTCCAGGATCTCAAAGTGAAATGTCAGAGCCAGCTGCGAGGGTTGCTTGGCTGTGATGAGGGTCTGTTTCCAACTTGTGACGTTCAAATCTTTTGCCTATGTTAACGTTATTTTTTTTTATTATTGACTTTTTAGAATTTCTGCTGATGGTTCTTTATCTGGTCTATGATTTACAGATATTTTGTCACATTCTATATTTTGCTTTTTCAGTTTCTTAACTTTCTTTAGAAGAACACAAGTTCCTCATTTTCATGATGCCAATTGTTTTTTTCCCCTTTAACAACTGTGCTTTTGGTTCCATATCTAAGAAATCATTGCCTAATTGGAGATTGCAAAGATTTTCTTCTATGTTTTCTTCTAAAAGTTGTATAGTTTAATATTTTACATTTTGATTTATCATTTGCTTTGAGTTAACTTTTGTGTATGGTGTATGGATTGAAGCTCATATATACATATATTTGCATATGATTCCTTGATCTAGCACCACTTGTTGAAAAGACTAACTTTCGTCCACTGAATTACCTTACATCTTTGTTGAAAGTCAGTTTCAACTAGATGGGTTTATTTCTAGAGTCTGGTTTGTTTGTCTTGACACCTATTGCACACTGTCTTTATTACAGTAGCTTCATAAATCTCGAAGTGAGGTAGTGTTAATCTCCCAGTCGCGTTCTTTTTAAAAGGTTTTTTTTTTCCCTCCCATTCTCAGTCCTTTATACTGCTGTAAGAATTTTAGAGTTAGTTGGTCCATTTCTGTAAGAAAGCATACTGGGATTTTGGTTGGCATTACATTGAATCTATCGCTCTACAGGGAATAACTGGTATCTTAACAACAGTGAGTCTTCTGGTTCATGATTAGAATAAATCTCTTCATTTAGCTTTTTCTTAATTTTTTTCAGTAATATTTTGCAGTTTTCTGTGCTCAGGCCTTGTATATCTTTTGTTAGATGCATCCTTCAGTGTTCCTTATTTTTTAATGCTATTGTAAATAATTTTTTTCTTTTCCATCTGATTGTTGCCAGTATATAGAAATATAATTGATTTTTTCATATCGATCTTATACCCAGCAACCTTGCTACACTCATTTGTTCTAGTCACTTTCTTTGTATGGTACACAGAATTTCCTATGTAGACTATCGTGTTTGTGAATAAAAATAATTTTACGTCATCATTTTCATCTGGAATTCCTTTATTTTTTCTTTCTGCCTTGTTGCACTGCTTCTAACTGAACTAGTACGATGGTGAATAGAAGTGGTGAGAGTGAACTTCTGTGACTTGCTCTTGATCTTAGGATGAAAGAATTCAGTCTATCATCATTAAATATGATGCTGGCATATGTTTTTGGAACATGCCCTTTATTAGACTGAGGAATTTCCTTTCTATTTCTAGTTTGCTGAAAATTGGATGCTTGATTTGGTCTATATGTTTTCATATATTGATTAAGATGATCATATAGTTTTTCATTTTTTTGTCTGTTAATGTGATGAAGTATATTGATTGATTTTCGAAAATTAAACTAACCTTGTCTTCCCAGGAGAAAACCCATTTGGACATGATGTCTTTTTACATACGTAATTGGATTTGGCTTGCTAAAATTAAAAAAAATTTTGCATTTATTTTCATGTGGGCTATTGCACTATAGTTTTCTTGTCATATCTTAATCTTGTTTTCATATCAGGGCTGTGCTGGCTTTATACAGTGAATTGAGAAATGTTCCTTCTTCTTCTATTTTCTGGAAAATTTGGTATTATCTTCTGAAATGTCTGAGTAGGATTCACCAATATGAAATCATTCGGCCTGGTCTTTTCTTTTGGCATAGATTTAAACTAAAATGTCAATGTTTTTAATAGTTAAAATACTATTTAGGTTATTTATTTCTTCTTGTATAAGTGTTGGTAGCTTGCCCATTTCATCTAAGTTGTTTTCTTTATTGCCATAAAATTTTTAATAATGTTCCATGACTAGCCTTTTAATATGTGTAGAATTTGTAGTGATGTCACCTCTTTTTTTTTTTTATGATACTGGTAATTTGTTTCTTCCCTCTTTTTTGTCTAATTAGTCTGGCTAGAGTTTCATCAATTTTATTGATCTTGTCAAAGAACCAGTTTTTAGTTTAACCGATTTTTTTTCTATTGATTTTTATTGGTTTTCTTTCTTTGATTCCTCTTCTGATTATTTTAATTTCCTTTCTGTCTGCTTAAGTTTGGTCTTATTTATTCTTCTTCAGCTAGTTTTTCAAGGTAGAAGCTGAGATAATTGATTTGAGACCTTTCTATCACCTTTTCTAAGACAGGCATTTAAAGCCATATCCTACGTGTTGCATTAGAAACATCCAATACATTTTGATTGGTTTTATTTTCAGTTAGTTCAAACCACTTTCTAATTTTCCTTTTGATTTCTCTTTTGACCCATGAGTTATCAGAAGTGTGTTATTTAGTTCCAAAATTCTTGTAGATTCTCTAGATATCTTTGTGTCATTGATGTTCAGTTTAATTCCACTGTGGTCAGTGAACATACTTCTATGACTCAAATTACTGAGACTTGTTCTATGGTCCAGAATGTGTCCTACTTGGGGGACTGTTTCATGAACAGAAAAGAACATATATTCCACTGTTGTTGGGCGAAGTGCTCTGTAAATGCCAACTAGGTCAAGTTAGTTGAGAGTGTTCAAGTATTCTTAATGATTTTCTGTTGAGTTGTTCTGTCAGTTATTGAAAAGAGGACACTGAAATCTTAACTAAAGTTGCCAATATGTCTTTTTCTGCATGCAGTTCTAACAGTTTTGCTCCATATATTTTGAAGTTCTGTTATGAAGTGCTTTTTCAATTTAGGAATAGAATGTCTTTTTGATGAATTAACCCCTTTTCATTATAAAATGTCCTTTGTTGTCTTTTTGTTAGTCTTTGCTCTGACATCGACTTTGTCTGATATTAACGTAGCCACACCTACTTTCTTTTGTGCAGGGTTAGCAGGGTTTTGAAATTTAAAGTGAATATTTTTGTCAGCAACATAGTGTTGAGTCTTACTTTGTTTGTTTTTTTTTAATACAATCTGACAAACTCTGCCTTTTAATTGTGGTGTTTAGATCATTAATTTTAATGCCATTATCACTATGGTTTAAATCTACCATGTTGGTATTGGTTTCCTGTTTGTCTTGTCCTGTGAACTTTTCCTTCCTTTTCTGCCTTCCTTTGGATTGAGTATTTTTTTATTATGATTCCACTTTGCCTCCTTTATTGGCTTATTAGCCTTACCTTCTTGTTGAGTTATTTTACTAGCTGCTTTAAGGCCTTGAATACGCATCTTTAATTTAATGTGTGGTGTAAGTACGTTGCGACAGTGCACTTCCATTGCTTCTCTCCTGCCCTTTGTGTTATTGTCAAATGTTTTACTTCTCTGTGTGCTATAAACCCCACGATATTTTATTTTTATTTGTCCTTTAAGTAGTTTATTATCTTTCAAAGAGTGCTGAATACTAAGAAAGGCGTCTTTATGTCCACCCGTGGAGTTCCCAGTTCTGGTGCTTTTCATTCATTGTGTGAATCTAGGTTTTCATTTAGTGTCATTTTCCTTCTGCACGAAGAACCTTTTCTAACAGTTCTTCTAGGGCGGGTTTGCTGGTGATGAATTCTTTCAGCTTTTGTACGTCTGAAAAGACATTATTTTGCCTCCACTCACTGAAGGACAGTCTCAAGTCTCCACAAATCTGCTGGCAATTCCCTTTCTGCTGCTCCCCAAGGCTCTCAGGGGATGTGTGGGAGGGGTGGCGGGATTTAGAATTGTTTCTTTTGTGTGGAATATTTCACAGGAACATAGAGGAATCTGTCCTGTGCCCAGCCATTCACTGAGGCAGAAGCCAATGTGGCCGATTCTCCATCCTAGAAGCAGGAGTGATAATGAGTAAATTGAAGGACAGTGTATGAGGGATGGTAATTTATCACTAGCAAGAATCACATGATTGGGGAGGAGAGGCTATGTAGTTTTTAACCTTGAGAATATAGCCCTTCATTGAACCAGTGATGATGAATAAATGCCTTTTGCTACTGGAAAATTAATATCTTTTATGCCTCAATGACAAAGTTTGGGGTTTCCATGTTGCATTGAAGTCAAGGCTACCTTTCCTGTTGGGTAGAAGAGATAGATGCACAGAAACTGTGATGGAGATTTCAGTCCTCTTGGCTTGTGTTACCTCTGTCTGGTTTCCTCATAGGTGACCTTTTTCTCATCCTGTAGGGGAAGATGGCAGCGTCTCCTTGGCTCAAATTCCAGAGTCTATGTCTGCATATATAGTTTAGGCAGCAAAAGGGAACTAGACAGACAATCCCCATGCTTTCTGATCAATTTTTCTCCCTTATGGTGACTATTACCATTTGAACAGTTATGGTACTCACATTTGAGCCCAACCGATTTGTCAAAGATAGAACCCAGGGGGAGAAGCCACAAACACCACAAACAGTCAGATACGGGTCTCTGAAGAGTTTTGAGAGTCTGGCTGCCTCAGGGTCAAGTCTCTTCTCCCTCCTCTTTTCTAGGCCTCAGTCTCCCAGCTGTAAATGGAATTTTAGTAGTTTGCCTTCCAATTCTAACATTAAATAAATCTACCTTTCCAGACTATATTCAATCTCGTCCTTGTAGGAGCCACATTGGATATTTTGTCTGTGTCTGGCAAGTTGCAAATTTAGTCCTTTTTCTTGATAAGATCATGTCATTTTTTGTAAAAAAAAAAAAAGAATTTTATTTTTCATAATGATTTTTCTGTTATAAAAATAGTATACTACTTACAGAAAATTTGGAAGATAGAGATTTTCAAAAAGAAGAAAACATAATCATTAAAAAAGATTCCCACTGCTCAGAAATGACCACTTC
This sequence comes from Camelus bactrianus, assembly GCF_048773025.1. NCBI lineage: Eukaryota > Metazoa > Chordata > Mammalia > Artiodactyla > Camelidae > Camelus > Camelus bactrianus. The sequence goes on from NC_133544.1 coordinate 5,743,143, forward strand.
AGTCTTTGGTTATACAACCTCTAGTCTTTCTTCTCTGTGTATATATTTATGTTATGCATAGATTTATGTTTATTTTTTAAAATAAAATGGCTTTATACAGAATAAATTGACTTTTAATTTTTTCACTTAGCATTATTCTGTAATCAGCTTTCTACATAATTGAATATTCTTCTATCATGCCACTTTTTAATGCCTACCAAGTTTTCCTTTTTAGACGAGCCATGATTTATTTAGCCATCTTCTGTTTTCGGACATCTTGAATAATTGTATGTTGAACTTCCTAAAGTGGAGACTTTATACACATCTATGATGATCTCCTTAGGATTAATACCTAGCAGTAGATTTCTAGAACAAAGAGTATTTATGTTTTTTTAGGCTTAGCAACATTCCAAACTAAACTTCAGAAAAAGTTGTGTGACTGGAAATTTCCATTCATGTACAAGAAGGAATCTGTTCCCACCTCATCATCCTAGGTATAATTTACAGGTTTCCAGCCTTTATCTGTAATTCTCAAATCCAAAACATTCAGAAAATGAACATTGTTTCATTATGCATTTGGTGGCTAACTCTGACTTCAACTGATATCCAAGTATTTATCGCCTCTGCTTACATCATTTCGTGTGAATATCCGTGTTTTGCTTTGGAGCTATCCCAGCGTTGGATTTGGGGGTGCTGCTTCAAATATTTTGGGATGAGGGATGTGTTTTTGTTCATTTGGGCGGTTGTAACAAAATGCCACAGACTGGGTGACTTATACAAACCAAATGTTTATTTCTCACAGTTCTGGAGGCTGGAAGTCAGAGATTAGAGTGCTGCAGGGTTGGGTGAAGGCTCTCTTACCAGACACAGACTTCCTGTTGTGTTCTCATGTGGGGGAAGGGGCTACGAAACTCTGTGTGACACAAACATTCAGACCATGGTGGAGGGTTGCCCACAGGCACCAAAATTCCTTTTTAGAATCTTAAAATTTCTTAATTTGTGAACACATCTGGCCTTGGGAGAGTCAGATAAGTAACTATGAACCTATGTTAAACAAATAATTAACACACCAATAGGCAAACATGATGCCTCATTTATCTTCACGTACCTTTCCTTATGTACTAGTGAGGTTAAATATATGTTGTATATCTTTAACATCAATACGGCTTCTGGTTTTTGTGTATTTTGATAGTTTTAACTTGTCTAGAGAACTTCTTTCAAGGTTACTTTTTACCTCCCAAAGGCATGTGAAGAATATAGTTTCAAAGTCCTTGCCTTTTGAAATTTCTTTTGTTATCTTCATCAGTCAGCAGCTTCTTGGTAGGGATAGATTCTCTGGGTCACTGTTTCTCCTTGTCCATGGAGAAGGTAAAATGGGTTCTGTCATTTGGGAATGTGGAGGAGAAGTCTGATGCCAAATCATTTTTTAACCCTAGTGTGGAATTTTTTCTTTTCATCTTTTAGATTAAAAAAAAAAAAAAAACTGAAAAGACACTTGCACCCCAATGATCATAAGCAGCACTATTTATAATAGCCAAGACACAGACACAACCTAAATGTCCACCAACAGATGACTGGATCAAGCAGATGTGATGTATATATGTGTATATACAACAGAATATAACTCAGCCATAAAAGAGAATAAACTAATGTTATTTGCAGCACCATGGCTGGACCTAGAGATTATCATATTGAGTGAAGTAAGTCAGACAGAGAAAGACAAATATCATATGATATCACTTATATTAAGAATCTAAAAAAAAAAAAAAAGATACAAATTTTATTTAAAAACCAAAAACAGACTCATGGTCATAGAAAACAAACTATGGTTACCAAAGGAGAAAGGGCAGGGAGGGATAAATTAGGGGTTAGGGATTAACAGATACACACTAATATATATAAAATAGATAAACCACAAGGACCTACTGCAGAGCACAGGGAACTATATTCAATTTCTTGTAATGAGCTGTAATGGAAAAGAATTTGAAAAAAATGTACATGTATAACTGAATCACTTTGCCGTACAGGTGAAACTAACATTGTGAATCAACTAGACTTCAATAAAAATAAAAAAAAAATGTCTAGTATTTAGAACATGAAAACTCAACACAAAAAGATTTTCTTCATCTAAGGGAAATTTTTTTTCTGTTAGTCCTTAAATAAGTGCTGACTTTCTGTCTGGCCTGGACGCTCTGAAATTCTTGTTTTGTAGATGTTGTGTTACAAGAGTTTTCTCGTCTTATGTCAGTTTGCTCATCACACTGGCTGTGGATCCTTCTTCTTGGTGGGGGAGGATTTCCATATCCAATGCTCCACTGCACTGATCTGGTTTTCTGTATATCAATTTCATTCTTTCCTTTCTCTATGGCTTCCTTTGTGTCCATCTTCATGAATATTTCCCTAATCATGAGGGTGGCTAACAAGGGGTCAGGGCTCATTTTAGGTGCACCTGTCATTTGATCATGACCACATATCCGCTCAAGTAATTTTACAGTTTTTGATCTCAGTCTTTCCAGGGCAAGTGGCAGGAGCTGGACTGGATGCCTCTGAAGCCCTTTTTAGCAGCACTATTCTAGGAAGCATCCTTGAAATTGCTGCGGAAAGGGGAATACACAAGCTTGCCTTCAGCTCCCCTCTCTCCCTTCAGTTGGAGACACTAACTGGCCATGATGTTTGGTGCTTTGGGCCAGAACAGATCCTTGTAAGAATACATTAACGTGCATTCAGATCAGAGTAGCCTTGCTCTAGAAGGCGAAAAAGCACAGTCCTGGGATTTGGGGGTCGGTGGTGGCACCACGCCACTGAGCCCTGGGGGTGAATCCCTTCTCTGTGTGCCTCAGTGTCCCTGCCTGCAATGTGTATGAGCTCGACTAAGCACAGCTGGTCCTGGGTCTTCGCATCTCTTCCTGCCTCCGTTGGACCTGGTCTCCATCCTCACTCTGAAGTGAACTCGCTCTGTAAGTTCTAACAAGAAATATTATGATCTAACTTCTTGTGGCTTCAGGAGCCACATCTGTGGTAACATTTCAAATTAAGTGTCGTGAATGAGTAATGACTTTCTGGATCTGAGGAGTCCGATTGAATGGGAATCTTTATTGTGCGTTAATTAAATTCCTGCTTATTATTAAAATTATATTTTGGTGTTTTAATAACTCTATAAAGGACACGTAGATGAAGCTCAGAGATACACATAAGTGTGGATTCTTCTCAAACCCCAATAAATACTGGTATTAATTCAAATGTGTACGTACTGTGTCATGGAGCTTTGATGGAATTTATGCCTGAGATGGGTCGAGGTGTTGCAACAATGTCTGCGCCTCTTTGGAACCTGAGTTCGGGGATCTTTTGCTCTTCATGGAGTCTGAATTTGGGGCACGTGTCTTCACAGCGCAGAGTGGCTGGGAAATCAGAGGAGATTTGGGGTGGTTATGACATACTCCTGTTGAATTCATTCTGGGCCATTCCAAGGACCAGAATAGAATCGAATTTGGAATCCTCTTGGACTCTGATTATTATTAGATCATAGAACTGTATGCTGGGTTGGTAAGAATTTCAAGTCATTTATTGCCGCTAATCAGAACCACCTGGGGAACTTTGGAGATGTTCACATGTCCCGCTGCTCCCTCGAGATGCTAAGTGGGTGGGTGGGGTGGGCCCAGGGACTTTTTACCTCGTCCCTCCACTCTTCTACCTCCCCCTCAACCTTTCTGCCACTCAGGGGCCTGCAGAAGCCTCCTCTAGAAGTTAGAATTAACTGGGGAACCCACACACCCCTGTCCTCTCTGGGGCATGGGCTCCAAAGTCCTGACAGCCCCAGGCCAGCCCCGCCTTCCTGCTTCCAAACAAGAGAGCTTCCCACATCCCCAGAAGGTGAGCTCCTCACTGGATATCCTGGAGGGTCTAGAAATTTATTTCTCTAGGGAGATAGTGGTGCCCCAGGATGGAGAAATGGTTTTATATTCCCTGGGGAAGTGGGTGGAATATTTCGGAGGGCTGATTTGACACGACCATTTTAATGTGGCTGTCTTGATACAGGATGTGTGTTGGTCAGGGTCTGGCAGGAAACAGCACCCTCAAACTGGGTCATCTGAGGAGAATGTAGCAGATGTGCCATCTGCAAAGGGGTGCCCCACGATCTGGTCCAAAGGTGGGGAGAGAGGGAGCCCTAAGCGGGTGGGGGTGCAGCAGCCTGAGGGAGGGAGCTGGGGAGCCAGGGCTGTGAGTTCTCAGATCAGTTTCCTGGGCCTGGAGGAGGAGACTGGAAGGCAGATGGGGAGAGGCAAAGGAAGACGGTGCAGGGATGGAGTGTGGCTCAGTGAGGGGACGGGGGCAGCTATGGAACGTATCCAGAGCTCGTAAGTGACCCAGGGGCAGCTTTGTAGAGGGTCTGACCTTTGGGAGGGTCTTGATGGGGGTAGAATTGGGACTGATGGAGCTGGTGGCAGTGGCAGAGGTCCCAGAGGAGGCACGAGGCTGGAGAGGAGGAAGCCTGCAGGTTGCAAGTAGGGGTGGAGGGAGGGGGAGCAGGCGTGGGTCTGATGAGAGCCTGGGAGCCAGGTGAGTCGGAAGGCCTGGCTTGGTTCCCTGCTGGCGAAAGAGTCTGACTCTCTGGGACGTCAGTGTTCACAGGAAGGGGTGATGCAGGGCCGTGTTTGGGGAAGAGGAACATGGCAGGTTGGATGCGCTGGGGAGAGGCTGGAGGCCGGGGAGTTTAGGGGTTACCGTGCTGGCCAAGGGAGCGTGAATAAGGGTCTGGTCCCGGTGGCCACTGCAGGGATGCAAGAGAGGAGAGCAGAGTGAGAGGGTCCGAGGTTCTTGCTGGAGAGAAAACTGATGGGAAAGTGGGGAGGGGGTGGGGGAGGATGCTCTGGCCCCTGGCCTGGTGGTGTCATGAGACAGAGGCTGAGGACTGACCGGAGCCTACAGGACTAACACCGTTTCCCGAGTCTTCTGGAGGCTGGCGGTGCTTGGGTCTCCTATGCCTGTGGCCTCGCTGCATCCTGCATCCTGCTTCTCATCAGAGTCACCTGCAGGGTCTGTTGGAAATACAGCTCTCCAGGCCCCACGCTCAGATGAGCTGGCCAGGCCTGGGAACCTGCATTTTACAGTGCCCTCCCCACCCGCTTCCCCCCGGGAGACTCTGCTGCAGCTGGGCTGGTCCGAGCTGCTTCTGTTTCCTTTTATGCTCCCAGCCGCAGGGAAGGTCTGTGTGGCTTTTCCGTTCCACTAGTGGGGAAACTGAGGCACAGGGAGGCAGGGCACAGGTGGCATGCCTGTGTCAGGGCCACCCTCAGCCCTGTGGCCTGGGGAAGCCAGGCCTGCGGGGGATGGAAGGGTGGACGGGGGCCGACTTTGATGCGTTTACTCTCACCTCCTGGGCTGCAGGCAGCTGGCTGGGAGGTCGTCTTCCCCAGGGCAGGGCCGCGCAGGGGGTGGGCGAGCGGGTGCCAGGCCCTTCCCGGTGGCCGGGGCCTTGGCAAGCCCGAGCGGCTGAAGCTGGGCTGGGAGGCTTCGGTGGGGGGAGCCCGTTGGCCGCGGGGCTCTGGGAGGATTCACCATGGAAGGACCCTGAGTGATGACGCATGCTTGTCCCCGTCCCATCCCCTTCAGCTGTGAACTCCGCCGAGCAAAACAAATCGCGCTCCGGGGACTCTTCTTGAGTTTGCTGCTCTCCACCCGGGCAGGGCTGTGGGCTCGCCTTGCCCCGCCCGCACAGTGGGAACCGCTGTGCAAGTCTCGTGTCGCACAGTCAGCCAGACCTGCAAGCTGCCCCCCCGACACTTCGTTTCTTCACCTACAAATTAGAGGTGGCATGTCCACCTTGTTGTGTGGTTACGGGGAATCAAATGACGTCAGGCGAGTAGCCCACACAGAGGGTTTAACACGTGGCCAGGCTCAGGGCAGGGCAAAGCTGCCCTATGTCACAAGAACCCAGGGCACCGGGCAATTGCTGGTTTAGGCAGATATCGAGTGGCCACTTGTAAAGGGTCATGACTGTGCCCACTGCCGTGGGGACGTACACAGAGACAAGTATATGGAACCTGGCAACTAGAAGCTTCTAATCTCCCGGGGGCTGGGGGCAGTGGGAGAAATCCAGCTGTACGAACAGCGCACGTGTGCTCTGTCAGCACCCTCTGTGTCTCACACACTGGCCTCGCCGTTCTTCGGGTCCTTGGAAAGGTAAACAAGAAAAAGAAGAACTGTCTTAGTAGGATTTGTGACACTTCCCTGTGATGGGGCTGTCCCCAGGCTGCTTGTGCTCAAGCACTTGGCAACTTCTCCTGAACTTGAGCTGCACCTTCCCTCCTTAATGGCTCTGCAAACCCCCCTGCCCCCGCCCATCTTTAAAAACCCCACTCAGATGTTATTTCCTCTAAGAACTGCTCCCTGGCCTGCACGTCCCTCCCTCTGGGCTGGGTCAGTGGCCTCTCTGATGTCACAGCCTGGGGCTGGCATCATTAGTGCTCTGATCATGCTGCCTGGCAGGGGTGATTCTCTGACTTCCCACTAGGTCATTAGCTCCTCGAGGGCACACGTTTAGTTCACCTCTGTGTTCCCCAGTGCCCAGTCCCGGAGGAGGCAGAGAATAAAGGCCTGGTTTGTTACATGAATTGACGGACCCACAAAGAAAGAGATCACAGCCCCGGCCTGAAGGAACAAGTGCGGGTGCAGGGCGACCAGACTTGACGGGCGGGGGTGGCTGATGCTCCGGGGGAGCCCAGAGCCATCGGTGGTACCCCCCAAGGGATGCAGGAGGGCTTCGGGAGCAGGGAGCCTTTGGGATAGGGTGTGAAAGGTGATGTATTGCTCCTAAAACCATTCTTCTCTGTCTTGCAGAGTTGGGGCTGGGGCTGGGGCTTGAGGCCCAGCTGGTGATGAGGTGGAGCCAGAAACATCCCATCTGAGCACTTCCTCTCTGCCAAGAGGCAAACATCCTTTTTTCCAAGTAGGGAGCCTCTGTCCCTTCATGGCCCAGCTGGCCACAGTTCACTTCCCACTCAGTCGAGAGGTTCACCTTCAGGGAAGATGGGGCAGGAAGAGCAGGGGCGGGACCGAGGGAGAGTGAAATGGAGCAGAACGGGCGGGCCCCCGGCTTCTGGCAGCGAGCAGGGACGGGCCCCCAGGGAGCACTTCCAAGGGGCCGGGCTCCCTGCTCTGGGCTGGGGGTGGGGCAGGCCGACAAAGGGGGCGCCTGGCCCCCACCCCGCCACTGGGAGGCCACAGGTGCAGAGGCAGGCAGCTAAGGAGCTGAGCAGGGATGGTCAGCTCTGCAGAGACGGTCTGCGAGATGGAGTGGCCGATCATGCCCATGTGTGCATTGGACAGGCGTATGTGCCCAGCGCCGTGGGCAAGACAAGGTCCTGCCCCATGGAGCTGACGTTCGGGTTGGGGAGCCCTCGCTCAAATTTACCAGAGCATCTCTAGCAAGAGTGGAGGATGTGGATTAAAATGAGTCATTTGTGCTGTGGGCCCAAGGACTCTGGGGAGAAGTACGAAAAAAGAACATGGTAGAAATTTAGGAAAAGCCAATACGTCCCGAAAGATGGGAACCTGGGATCCTGATCTCAAGGCTTGTGAGCCAGGGGTGAAGATCCTGTCTGTACTTCAAAAGCACTGGCGAGGAACATGAGCATGTTTTTGGTGGGTGTGTGCCGTGATCAGACTGGCATTTTGAAAAGACGACGTGGCTTTGGCGTGGCCTGATTGGACGAGCAGGGGCAGAGCAGACCGGGGGCGTTAGTCCTAGGGCAGGGATGTGGCTAAGGCAGGGCTGCGGCAGGGCTCGGTCTATGTGGAGTTAAGTTTTCAGTGCTCTATCTCAGCTTGTTTCCAGATGTGATTTTGAGCAGTGCCCTGTGTCCATTCTTTGCTGATGTTCTCAGGAATGCGGCCAAGGTGTCCTCTGCCTCCCCGTTCAGTGCGCTGGAGTTTGATGCCAACCACACGAGGGCTGCACCTGGACTTGGGGGCTCCAGGGATACCTGCGGCCGTGCAGGCTCTGAGCGGCCCCCAGCCCCGCAGGTCCTGGGAGGGAACCGGGCAGAGATGATGGAGGTCGCGCTGCCCTTTGGGAGCCCTGAATGCCCCGAGGAGCCAGGGAAGGATTTCCGCCTGACTGGGTGCCTGAGCCTCATTTGGCTGCAGAAAGCAAGGAAGGGGCGCCCAAGGGAACAGCACGCGTAGAGGCGTAGAGCCCGAGAGAACTGGCGCGGGAGGGTGGTTAGGTGTCATTAGAAAGGAGCGTAGGAGGTGGGGACTGAGAGATGCCCGGCCAAGGTGGGCTGTTTGCAGAAGCCAGGCGGGAGGCGGGGGCTGGGCAGGACGAGGCCCAGGCCTGCTCGGGGCAGCATGCGCTTCCCGCAGGTGGCCCTTTGATCTCCCAACAAATGGCCTATTCAGCATCTTGGAGACTGGGCTGCCTCCCGGCAGCCAGGGTGGGGAGATGGCAAGACACGGGGGATGGGGATCGTCTCCTGGTTCCAGGGCGGGGATTCCCTCTGGCACTCCCACTGCCCACACGGGGGCCACCAGGTTCCAGCTGCTCTTGGGATGGCTGGCTGCCAACGACTCCCCTGACTGGCCCCAGGGCTGGCCTCTGGGTCTGGGGCACCTGGGGGGCCCTCTGGCAGCCTTTGCAGGTCCTGGGGCTGGAGTGGGTGTGGAATGGGGTGGGATCACCTGGATGGGGGTGTCAGGGGGAGAGGGCTGTGTTTGCGTGTGTGTGTATATCCTCCTGTCAGAACTGAGGGATGGGGTGCCCTCCCTCCACTGGAAACATTTGGTGGTTGAAGACCCATTAACTGGAAGAGACAGGGCTGGATACTGAGGCCCTAATACTGAAAAGGTTGAGGTCTCCTCCCCACCTCCCACCTGCCATTCAATAGTCAATACTCAAACCCCAGGAGACACTTTTTTCCCCCCCCGAAATGATGCTAAATGTTAATGAATGCTAAAAACAAGCAGCTTCTTTTTAGACTCTTGGATTCTTTCCCTTTATTCATTGATGGGTGTCTCTGCTTCTCTGATGTCCTAAGGAGCATGCATTTCAAAGGCCTATTGGCTAAGGGATGGTTCTGGAAAAAGGCCAGTTTGCAGATTGCCACATTAAGAGAGAAAGCTGGGGCTGAAAGGTGTTTGGGGCAGTGTGTGGACTCACACAGTCCTGGCCTTTGACCTTCCTGGCTTCACCTAGCTGTATGCCTTCAGGCAAGTCACATAACCACTCTGAACCTCAGTCTCCTCCTCTGGAACCTGGTATCAGTGCCCTTTGGCAGGGTTGCTGGGAAGAGCGAGTGTGCCAATATAGACCGAGTGCTGTGCATCCGCATAGTAGATGCTCAGTGAACATTAGCTCCCCATCTCTTAAGAAAGAAAAGTTGGCTTAAGAATAAACTTTAATTAAAATGTTTTTGTTTTGCTAAGAAGGGGCCAAAAGTCACAAAATTATTTACAGATTGTTTTCACTGACTTAAAAAATCCAGGAGATTATTTAATCAGCAGTCTGTTTTCTTCCTCACAGCAGCACTGATACACTCATCTTTGAAAAGGCAAATTCAGTCCTTTAAGTGTTTGAATTTATTTTATTCATTTATTCACTCCTTCACTTCTGCAAACAAGTAGTGAACACCTGCTACGTGTGAGGTCTGGTGCTGCTTCCAGGGATGCTGAAAAGAGCGGGGAGGGGGCTTGGGGCTGTGGGAAAGGGCAAACTTCAGGCCTGTTAGGTCCCTGCAATTTATTAACCGTGACCTCGGGCAAGTCATTTCAACTCTGTAGCCCTCAGTTTCCTCACCTGGATAATCAGGATAATAATATTTCCCTGGCAGAGTTGTTTGTGAGGATTAAAGGTAATGCACGTGAAACACGCGGTGCACGGAGCAAATGGCAGCAGCCTTAGCACTAAGCCGTGGCCCCTGCTCTTAAGCGCCGCTGGCCTCTTGTGGGGACACTGGGCGGGCAGATACAACCCAGAGCGACTTGTCCCGTGGGAAAGCGCATTCCTCCTTCTGACTCCATGTGTAACCGGTGGGGCAGGTGGGCCTGGGGACTTCTGGGAGGAAGCTGACCCCCAGGACATTTCTTTGGGTGGCCTTTCTATCCTGCCCATTTGTAAAAGACCACCAAAAATGCAGCAAGTCCCCAGCGGGCTTCGAAGACGTTGCTCAGAGCTGGGGCTGAGCAGGATGCCGACCAGAGCCCCATGGCAAGTCCCTGGGAGTCTCGCTGGCTGGGTGCAGGGCTTGGATGAGTGGGAGCAGCTGAAGGAAGAGGCAGAACTGGTTCCTCTGAGTGTGTTTATCCTGCTGATCTGACCTCAGAGCCCAGCCATCCTAATGATTTTTAATGACTGTAATGTTTTCCCCGTCTTGACTGGACCCATTGGCCACACTCCCCGATGGCCTGTTTCCCACGTTGCCCCGTGGAAGTTAGTTCAGATGCCAGGTGGGATTACATGGTTGGGCTTTTAGTTAAAAAGGCTTTAACTCAGGACTCCGCTCGAGCGCAGTGGGGTGGCTCCAAACTGAGCCCCTTGGTAAAGCCAGCTGGGACAGGGTGCCGGGGTCTGGAAGCAGCTTTGAGGTCAGGAACTCCTGGGTGCCACTCCCCGCTGGCGGAGCTCTCAGGAGACTGGCTCTGCCTCTCTGGCTCTGGGTCCTCGCTGGTCTCCGTCAGCCAACAGGGCGCAAGCTCCCCGCATGTGTACACATCCCTCGTCCTCTCTGCGCCTGAGCAAAGCAGACGGTGATTTTTTTCAGGTGCCTCCCAGTGCTACCATCCTGTGACTGACGCTTGCTGGCCCAATCCTTCCTGCCAACTCCTACTCCCACCCACCTGATAAATGCCTGCCCGTGTCCGATGTAGACTTGACAAGCAATTTCCCAAGAGGGGCTGTGGTGGCCCGGAGTGGCCGCCCTCCTGAGGCCCCCCCCAGAGCCGGCTGAGCTCCACGGAGTAGCCCTGGTGCCCCTCCATGCCGGCTGCCTCCAGACAGGGAGCACCAAGAAATACCGAGGCCCGAGTCCTCTTAACTCTTGTGCTGCAATTGTCGCTGGGGCAGCAGAGATTTCTAGAAAGTGAGAGCTCCTCGTCAGCCAGGAAGGGCTCTGGTCACCAGTCCAGCTCCCAGGCAGGTGCCAGCTCCTGCTTCGCTGGGACTCAGCCTCCTTCGCGAGCAGCCCCATCCCGGCCAGCTGAGTCACAGGGACTCTAGCTGGAAGAGGGGGGTGCCTAAGGGCCCAGAGCCTCCTGGGGAAGGCGGGGTAGCTTCCCGACGTGCGGTGCCGGTGGGAGCGCTGTCCCCGGGGGGCCTTTTGCTCACTTCCTTCCATTCTACAGATGAGCACCCTGAGGTCGGGGGTGGTTGCAACCACTTACCTGTGGCCTTGTGGCCAGGGGGCCGTGGGGCAGCTTTGTTCTGGGGTCTGACTGCAAAGTCCCCTCTGTTATTACTATTATTTCTCAAAAATCTCATGAAACTTGACAGCTTGACCCTGAAAGCAAGCACCCCTTTATAGAAGACAGTGGTTTTCAGCTGGGGGCAATCTTGCCCCCCAGGGGATGTTTGGTACTGCCCGGAGGCAGGGATGCTGTTAAGCATCCTACAGTGCCCAGGACAGCGCCCCCCTCCCACCACAAAAGAACCACCTGGTCCAAACCATCTACCTTGCTGAGGCTGAGAAGCTCTAACATGAGGGAAACCAAATATTTTTCCCTTTTTATTTGTAACCAGAACATGAGGTCTCCAGTGGGTCTCAAAAATAAAACCCACACATACACACAGGCCATATTCAGTTTAAGAGAAAGGTTTTTTATTTCAGAAGATGTAGGAAGGGCTGGTTCATGTTGGAGTCAGGGTTAAGTGTGGCCTGGTGGCTTTCCCGTGGCTGTCTCCCCAGCAACCCTGGACTGGCTCGATCTGTGCCCCAGGGGAGCTGATGACACTATTCCCCACTCTGTACACTCTGTGTACAGCATGGTACCCCCTACCTCCAGCCCTGATCTCTGTCTGGGGCCACTGTCCTGAATTCCCACTGTTGGTGAGACCCTTGCCCCCGGGTGTCCCACCCACAGCTCAAAATGCAACGTGCCCGGACCTGGGCTCCCCAGCCAGCAGCCCCTTTGCAGGCCCCGTTTGCTCTCATGCCCTAGGCCGGGCCCTTTTGGTCTTCTCCCCCAGCCCCACATCTTGTCCTGATGGATTTAAGTCCCTAAATGGTTTCTTCATCCGTGGCTTCTGTGCTGTTTTCATCTCTTCCTCAGAGTCCCGCCCTCTCTTCCTCATCACTCCAGGTCTTCCTGGGTCAAATCATTTACTCAAACCACCATGAAGTGTATCTCTTTCAAGTCGGTTTTCACTGGTATACGTTCCTGGTGCAAAATCCTTCATGGCTCCCTTTGCTAACAAGAGAATGTCAACTCCTTAGTGTGGGAGTCACAGCTCTCCACGCCTGGGCTGTCAACTTCCTCCTAAGTGTGAACGTCTCCCTCCTCATCCCATCTCCCCTTTGGATGCGGGGGCACACTCGCATGCACGCACACACGCACACACACACACACACACACACACACACACACAGACCTGCGTTGTCCGTGATCCCCCTGGACCTGGACTGCCAGCCCTGTGATGGGGTGAAGGGCTGAAGCAGCCCTCCCGTCCTGACCCACAGTTCCTCCCGCCGCCACCCCTGCGGCCCTGCCTCCTCCCACGCCCCTGCCCTGGAGTGCCCGCTCCTGCATCCACACCCAAGTGCCCCCTGCAGGCAGCTCTGCGCAAAACCATTTGTCCCTGAGAGAAGGGGAGTTTCTGACTGGCACTCATCCCTCTGCCTTAAATTCTAGTGATTTATGATAAAGATAACGGCGGTAGTTACTACACACTGAGCGCAGCCAGACGCCTCATTGAATCCACACGACTACCTGGTTCAAATAGGCATTGACAGTCCGATTTTATAGAGAAAAGAGCGAAGGTACAGAGCTTGTCATAAGTTTGCTCAAGAGCGAGAGAGCCGGGCAGCTGCACCCTCAGTTGCAGGGCACTGGGCGAGCATTCATGTGGCTGATTTGGTGTCCACATCCATTACAGCAGCAAGCCCTGGGCCTAGGAAGAGCATCCATCCCTCCATCCATCCACCCACCCACGCATCCATCCGTCCATCCGTCCACCTGTTCATCCATTCAGCCACCCATCTCCCCATCCTCCACCCATCCCCCATCTATTATCCATCCCCCACCCCCCATTCCCCATCCATCCCCCATCCCCACATCCAGCCACCCATCCACCCATCCGACCATCTATCCACCCATCCACGCATCTGACCATCCATCCACCCACCCATCCATCCATCCACCACTTATTTATGAGGGAATGCCCAAAGCAGCATTTTGTGAATGAGTGCATTTATACTCTCCAGAAATACCGACTATTCCTCAGGCATACCATAGGTGCTCAGCAAAAGGTCTTCTGCTGCCTTTTGCTGAGAGAGGGAAATGAATACATTTAGACTTCAAGGTGATTGAATTAGGACATAAGAAACTTGAAAACAAATCACTTTGGAATTTTAGAACCACAACATGGTAAAGCTGGAGGGGACACTGATTATTTTGACCCAGTGCTCTCACGTCTCAGGTGAGAACAGTGGGCCCGGTTCAGGGAAGGGCCTTGCCAGGGGGCGGCCAGTGGCTGTGACCACGCCTGGGCTCGCCCCAGCTGCCTTCAGGCTGACAGCACATGGCGGTACGCTCACAAAGTAGCTGCCCCTCTGGTGTCTCCAGGACTGATGGCGTTAATCCCGGCTTTGAGAACATGCGGGCCTCCAGCAAGATGTGGGCTTGGAGGTGGAGGTGACAGGAGAAGAGAACGGACTCCTCACCGTGTCCTCTCGTCTCATTCACCGGGAGGGAGGCATCCTGGTCCCATTTCACAGAAGGAAACAGGAAGCCCGGAGAGGGGAAGTGACCCGCCCACAGGCACACAGGGTTGCGTCGGGACTCGGGACGGAGCAGGTGGCCCTGCCCGTCAGGAGGGCCTGGGCTTGGAAAGTGCACCTCACTCCTGTGAGGATTAAACGAGTAACCCCCACGAGGGCTGACCCGCAGCCAGCACCCGTCGCCAGCTGGAATGATCACTGTTACGATGAGATACCTTTGTTTCCACACCGAGGTCTGCCCACACTCCTTGGGTGACCATGGGAATCCCTTAAAGTCTCTGATCCTCGGGGCAAGATAAAGTGGGGCTGGCAGCACCCCTTGCCCCCCACCCCCAGATGCTGGTGCTAAGGTCCCGGTGTCCTGCTCAGCCAGCACCAACTGTTATTTTTATTTCCATCTCTCTGGAGAAGTTGTGAGAGTTAAAGAAAGGGAAAAGGGGTTTTGATGGTAAAAAAAGGCAGGGGTAGAGGGCAGGGGAGCCGGGAGTCAGCCCCTAGGGAGATTCTAGTTTTTGGCAATTTCCCCCGGGCTTCTCTGGAAGGATTGGCAGATACCAAATGTCCCTCTTGCCTCACGAATGGACGTTGCAACATCGGCTTGGAGTGAGGAATTGCACTGTCCTGGGCGGGCCACCTGAGTCATGGCAACGGGGGAGCTCCCCCCGGGGACGTCCTGCAGGCCGACAGGGCCTGGTCGGCGAGACTGGCGGTTAGTCAGGGGCCTGGCGGGCAGGACCTTGTTCTGCAAGTAACCATCTGTCAGGAGCATTCCTGGGCTAGTTTGAGACACACCTGGAGATCTCCATTTGTCCGGGGGGTGAGGGCTGGGGGGGCTGCCCTTGCCTCGCAGGAGACAGGGCAGGCACAGCTGGGACCCCCGGGCCTTCGAGGGGCACCCAGCTTCTCTTCCTCGCTCGGCCACCCATTGCCAGGTGAACCTTAGGGCTCCCGTGTGTAGAGGAAGTGATGGGCCTCTAACATCTGTGTCTCCAGTTCGAATTCCTCCGTGTTGGGCTCTCAGAGTTGTTACTCAGCCCAGAGCCTGGTGCACAGTGGGTTCCCTGGTAGCTGTGATGTGAACAAATGAATGAATAAATGAATGATGGCTCAAAACACACCCCCACCCCCTCCCTCTCCTTTCCAGCCCATGGGATGCTGTGCTCCGGGCTCTGCTCTGAGCAGAGTTGGCAGCCAATGCCGGGGGGCTGCCTAGCCCAGGTGAGGATTCCCCCAGAGAGGCTCAAGCTGGCGGATTAGAACAAACCCATTAAGGACCTTTGTGTATTAAGCCTTTGGGAGGAAGGGCAATCTTTTGAAATCAGACACATCTTGTTGTTAAGGTGGGTGTAAGTTATTTTTGGAGGTAGGGCCGGGCCGTGGCGGCCAGAGCTCACGTGGAAAGGCGCATTGCCGATACAGGAGGTTAGGCCTTGTTACCTGAGATAGCCTCCCCCGCTGAGTGAAAAACGCAGTTTTCGTCAGCCCCGTGTTAATCACGGCCGCCCAGAGCTGCAACTGGCAGAAGCGTGTGTTTAGCTCATGACTCAGGACTGACTCAGCATTGGGGACCGTGCTTTCCACGGCCTCAGGCCGGCCTCCCTGTTTTCCTGGAAACGCCTAAGTCGTTTGCCAAGCCCCTCCACAGGGCCCGTTGAGCTTCCAGACCAGGGTGGAGGGTGGGGAGGTGCCCTGGGTGACGTGCTCCCTCCCTTAACCTCAGGGCAACCTGAAGACCCCTCTGGAAAGCTGACCGAACAGTGTGCGATGCTAAGCTTGGATTTGCGGCCGGCACTTTCTGACTTCGAACGTACTCATTTTTTCCCATTGCCCGTTGGGAGGGTCTCCCTCAGGTCGCCTGCAGGGCTCGGCGTGGCTGTCCCAGGAGCGAACTGGTCTCAGGAACGTTGATCGTGCTTTGTTTAAGCCGTGGCCATGCTGCTCAGGGCTGAAATTGTTTCTGGTTCCGTCTGCAGGGCTCCGAGGCCACGCCAGGTGGTGAAACACGAAGGCCCTTCCGGGCGGGGAGAGAGGACCGGGTCGTACATCCTGGCCGTGCTCCTGGATTGACTGAGGGCCCGTCCGCTCCTGTCGCCGAGACAAACACCTTCCTGCCTCGTTTACCTTCTCACCCGTGGCCGTCTGGAGTTGCCGCCTGGGCCTGACCTCACAGTGGCCGCTCGGAGGGCTGGCGGGCGCCCTGGACAGGGCCGTGTGTGATGTGAGTGCCCGATGCCCTCAGAAGTCATCCATTTCCCTCCTGGCCGCCTGGTCCTCCGTGACTCACAAACTGGGTCTCATTTCTTGTCCCCTTTCATCTCCCGGCCTGGGGGTGGGACTCAGCAGGCCCATTTGATAGATGAGGAAACCCATGTTCAAAAAGGCAATGTGACTCTTTTGAGTCAAGATGAGAGACCAGGTTCTGGTTGTCCTGGTCTGACCTGCCTTGGTCTCTCTGGAGAGGATGCGGTGAGAATCCTGGCGAACTGGCTGCTACTAATCATTGGCCAGCACCCTTCCAGGGACGGCCAGGGCACGTGGCGGCCCGAGAGTGCAACGAGTGCAAGCGTGTCCACGATTCACATCCGTCGGCTCATTTCTTCCCCCTTTTAGGCACCCGAGGGGCTGGGTTTTATTATTTCATCTTTTCAGATGAGTAAACTGAGGCATAGAGAGAAGTTAGGCATCTTGTTCACAGTGACGCAGCCCGGATGCTCGGGACGGCCCAGCTCACGGTGATCCAGCCCGGCTGCAGCCTGGGTCTGCCTGGCTCCACGGGCAGGCCCCCCTCAGCCCCTTCGACAGCGCCTCACCCCTTTAGTGCATGCCTGGAAGGACAGTGTGTGTGGAAGGAGGCCCAGGAGGCAGGGGCAGGGCAGATGCTCCTCCTTTTAGAGATTTACAAGGCACCCGAGTGCTTTAAGGAAGTGGAGAAGATTCGCTGTCCCCAGTGGACTTAACTCAGTCTGACTCTCCAGCTCCCAAACTTGTCTGACCACAGGAAGTCTTTTTCTGTCTTTTTTGTTTTGTTTTCTCTTCTCTTCCCTTCCTTCCTTTTCTTCCTGATCTCTCTCCTTTCTTTATTCCCCTCTGTTTCTCTTTGTCTGTCTGTCCCTCTCTCTCTTCCAAATCACCAAGGACCATGGGCTCTTTGGGAAGCAGGGCTCTGGGATGCTGAGGACGAAAGAGCTCAGACGCAGTCTGAACACGTGTTTGTTCCAGCACCTGCTTTGTGCCTGGTGCAGAGGAGACTGACTCCCTCTCCCTCCTGACAACTGGCAGGGGGGCCCTTAGGGCTCCGAGAGCTCCTGGTAATCCGTGGCACCCACGCCTCCGAAGCCTAGTGGTCTCTCAGCCTCCTCCCCGCGGCCCCTTCCTCCCACGACCGCGGACACTTTAAATGTGTCGGGTTGGACCCAGGTTTGGCTGGTGTGGCATCTTCTGCTTCCGGCTGACCACTCAGCATCTGGTCATCCCTCCCCGGGTGTCAGCGCAGCCCGAGGCTGAGGCCTGCCAGTTGCGCGAGGCCGTGGTGAGAGGCGGAGGCTGACTGTTCATCTCCATACAAATTAGCGGCCAGTCCGCACATGCAGCCGTCCCCACCGCGGCAACAGGAAAGACGGGCTCTGCTGTGATTTCCTTCACGTCTTGTTCTCTGGTCAGAGCTGGTCTCAGCTGTCAGAGTGACATATTGTTCCCTGACACAATGGCCATTGCAACACCATTTTTTTTTTTAAATAAAGATTCTGAATGCAGGGAAATGTTCAGCTCCTTCGAGATACCTATGGTTGACTGATGCTAAGGGACAGTTCTTGTCCTCAAGACATGGCCTGGCTCATCTTTTGCTCTGACTGTCAGACCTGTTGTTTTTGTATGTAACTTTTCTTTGAGGATCTTAAAACAACTTTTAACCAAATGGTGATGACTCATTTCTGGATGGGTCGCAGAACTAAAAGATTAAGATTTGCAGTTCCTCCTGGACCAACTCCCCTTTTACCTCCTCATCTCCTTCCCTGTCTTGCTTACCTGCCCCGCCCACCTTCCTTTGGCCTCAATTAGCAGAAAGGAGGGGCCGCTTGGTCCAGGGCGCTGTCGTGGGTGGTCCAGAGTGTTGAGAGCGTTTTCTCTTTGCGTCTCCAGCGCTGGGGTGATGGGCTGCTGTCATAGTGGGAAAGTCTCCCTGGGAGATTGCAAAGCATTGGAGATGCAACTGCTGATGGTAAATTAAGAAGAAAAAAAAAATAGGCAAAATATCCCAAAGACAGAATTTGGTAAAGATGGTCTGATGTCACCCCCCCAGCATTCAGATCCCATGCTCTCAGGCTTCTCAGACCCGTATTGGAGGGTGGGAATAACACAGCAGGGGGGACGGAGGATGTTTGCTGAGAGCTCCTCTGTGCCAAGTGCTTTTTTTGATACCCACAGGTTTTGGCACTCTGGACCAATAATAGTGATGATGGTGCTAGCAAGCCCACACAGGGCACAAAGCGCTGGGAATGGCCCTCAGTGCTTTGCGAGTGCTAACTAATTTAGTTTTCACAGTAGTCTTACCGAGTGGGAACTGTTATCTGACTTTGCAGTAGAGGGTCTTGGCGCCCAGCGATGTTAAGTAACTTGATCAAAGTCACACAGATCAGAGGTGATAGAGCCAGAAATCAAACCTAACCAGTCTGTGCCCCAGGGTCCGTGTGACTCTCCGCTTCTCCAGATTGCACAGTGCTTGGTAGAGACAGGCTTCCCCAGAGGCTGCTGGCTGCTGGGGGTGGGGGATCCTGACTGGGGGCAGGGCTTGTGGGGGCTGCACATCTAGACCTCGACTCTAACACCTATAGGAGCACAGGTCTCCCAAACATGGTTCTGGGGGCGAGAGCACTAAATGGGACGCCTCAGCTCAGGCCAGGGATGGTAGGGGGTGTCTGGGTCACCATGAAGTACAAGTGGACCTCTGCCCGGGGAAAGGACAGCCTGGGCACCCAGGACGAGCATCACACATAAATCTGAGGCTGACGGGGACAGACTATTATCTGTTATGGTTGATCTTTTGGACCATTTGTTAGTGAGGAGCTCAAGGTGTCGAGCTCAGAAGGTAGATATTATGCTCACGGCACAGTGGTCCTTGCTTCCAACTTTCACTTCACCCTTTGGTTGCTCGAGTTCCAGAATCCCTGCAGACGCCGCTCCAGCCAGCAGGACAGAGGAAGGCACGTGGGACGCAGGGATCATTAGAGGCAGGGTTTGAACCCGAATGTGGACAAAGCAAGTGGAATTCTGTCCGGCCAGGCGTGTTCCTGGCTGGTGTGTCTCCTGGTGGATGTTTGCATGAATTCTGCCTTGTTGAGTCTTATTTCATTTTATTTCCATCTTCTTGAATGTTTCGTCCTTCCCGCGGTCCTGTGCTTTGGCGGTTGATTTCCACTCTCCTGTGTGGAAGCAGGGAGTGAGCGGCCCGTGGTCCACCCCAGAGCACGTGTGTGGAACCAGGATTCACAGTTTCCTCTAGGTTGGCCAGTGGTTCCACCGCTCGCTGGGCCTTGCCCTGCAAGTCCGTGGCTCTTCCTTCTCTCCCCTTCTCTGTCTTTCTCCTCTGGGTCTTCGGTGGAACAGGGCAGGTCAGGAGAGGGGACCTCTTAGACCACGAGCGCCTTCTCCTTGGCCACTGCCACAGTGGCCACTGCCAGTTCCGAGTCTTCTTGGCCTTCGAGGTGCTGAGTTTGGAACTGCAAACGGCAGCCCCTTTGGAGTCTAAATTCGGTTTCCTCTTGGAAAAGGCCTGCTTCCTGATTGTTAGAGAAAGCGAAGAAAGTCTTTAAAAGGCTCTGCTGTTCCTATTGGCCTCCAAACCATTGGGCTCCAGTATTTTGATGATTTAAGTGTGGATGGATGAAAAACATGTGGCCCGTGTTTCCCCTGAATTCAAATACGTATTGAACTTAGAGGAAAGTTAAAAAAAAAAAAAAAAAAAAAAAAAAAAAAAAAAAGGCCGGGGAAACAGTCTGGGTTTTACTCAACGTCCTGACTCTGAAAACTTGGAGTAAGGTATTTGCAGGTTACAGGTTCCAAACGGGCCCTCGTGGGCCCTCTGGAAATGTCTTCAGTTGGCTTGGAGGCAGAAGGGACTTCCCAGGATGGGACCAAGTTGGCTTCCTGGGGGAGGCTGAAGGAATGAAGAGGAAAATAAAGCTTCAGCGTCCTCCCTTGCAGAGACCCCCTTCCATCCTAGTTTTGCTCAAAGTATATCCGTCTCTGGCCAGTGAGCATCCACGGGGTGCCAACTTGGCGCCGGCATCCCCGCTGGATTCTGTTTCAGCTTCGGGTGCTGGTTCTCTCTTGTCTCAGGCTTCGTCCAGTGGAGCCACTCACTGTTCCCGCGCCTCCGCCTTGCCTCTACCTGGCTCGCCCTTCCCAGTCTTTCGCCATCCCAGCCTGTCTGTTCATACCTGCAGTATGCACCCCAGTGCTTTGTCCAGAATCTGCTCCCCATCAGCACTTTGAGTGGTGTCCAAGGACTCACAGAGAGAGGAGGCTCCTGCAGATCCAGAACTTGTGATGAAATCCATAATTGCTTCTCTTTAGACTCAGCCGGCCAAGCAGAGTGGAGGGATGTTAGCGTCTGCTCCGGACGCTCAGCCCCACCCCATCCTTTGGGGAGGGTTTTCTCGGGCCCCTTCCCTCCCGTGCCTTGTTTACCGCAGGCAATGATTTTCACTTCAGAGAACGGGGAATGGATTCCGCTTTCATGTGGTTGGGAAGCAGAGGCCCACACAGACATCCATGGGGTTTATGGCCATGCCAGGGAGTTGGTAAGTTTCTTGGGGAGAGCCCTGATCCCAGCAGCTCCCTGGGAATGAGGCCTATAAATAGCTCCTGCCAGTCAAAGCATAATGATTTCAATCTTCTCACTGTATAAATAAACAGTGTTGTTCAGGAGTTCTCCTTGGCTGCAGTTTTGGCCCGGACGTCTCAAATGCTTGCAGATGATCTGGTTGGAATTTTCAGCCAAGGCAAAGGAACTGACATTTGGGGGCTGACTACTGTGTGCCCGGCCTCGTGGGAGACATCTAAATAGGTTATCCCGTTAAACCCTCACACCAGCCAATCAATATCATCCCCCTTCAACTTACTCAGAAGCGGAGCTTCAGAGGTGGTAGGAAACATGCCAGAGATCAGAGGCCAGCGAGGGGGAAATGAACTCACGTCTGCAGGACTGCAGAACCCTGGCTCCATCACGCTCCCTCGTTGTCTCAGGCACCCTAAAACAATCCTGCAAGAGCAATGTTTTTGTAAGACTTGTGTTTCCCCTTGGTAATATAAATAACACATGTTCTTTTCTTTACAGGGAAGTTTGGAAATGTAGAAATGCACCAAGAAAATTAAAATCACCTGTATCCTTGCCACCCAGAAAAATACACACAAGTATGTTCTGTTCACGCTCTCCCAATGTTTGGACAGATAAGCAGTTAGATCTGAGAAAGGGAGATGACCTTACAGATGCACATACTGATGGATAGAAGTTTTTAAAAAATGGAAGTGAGAGGATAGAGCAGATTCTGTTTGGCAGGGCTGTTTGTTCACTCCACGTTACGAGGCAGTAAGGATGCCCACTTTCCATGGGAGCCTCAGGGAAGTGAAATGACTCATCTGTGCTAACACAGTGGATAAGATCCATTTTTCTTCCTGACACCTCCTTTTCTCCTCTCTCTCTGCCCCCATATTTGGGTGCAGATACCGTTGGGACGTAAATCAACTAGTGCATTTGCATTTTTCCACATGTGCTGGACTGCTATAGGTCCGTGTTCCAGTCCCAACTCTGTGCCTTACCAGCCCTGTGGCTGTGGGTGACCCAGCTTTTGGTTTCTCCCATGTATAAAATGGGTCCATGCTAATTCAAAGCCTTAGTGGAGCTGAATGTGTTTGGTGAAGAGCGCTCTACAGATTGACTTCCCAGCTTTGGGAACGTGAGAGAGCAGAGGTTCAGTTTCTGAAAGCTAGTTTTGTCACTGACTTATTGTGAAAGCTTGGGAAAGCCATTTGACCGCTATCTCGGTTTTCACGCCTGTAACACGAGGGCAGTTATAACTCCCTCATGGAATTGTTGTGAGCACCATCTCCATCACCATCACTGGAGACATGTATTGAGTACTTCCGTGGTGCCATGGGCTGTGCTGAGGTCTTTTCATGCATCTGTTCATTTAGTTCTCATGACAACTCTATGAGGATTGTGAATGATTATCATCCTCATTTTACACATGAGGAAACTGAGGCAGAGTTGAGAAACTGAGAATTGTGTTTATGCAACTAGGAACATGGATCTGAGATGCATGAAGTCCCTTCGAAACTGGAAATCCTTTATCTCTACAAGATTCACGGCAGGCTTCTGGTCAAACAAAGTTGGGCTAGGGTGTTTTTCTGTATCACAGTCCCTTGAAATGTAACCAGCCAACAAAAAGGAAATGAAACCAGTTTTGCTTTCCTGAAAACAAGGACAAGTCACACCCCAAACTGCAGAACGTGATACCTATCTACCCAAACCTGTGAAACGCAGGGTACTAGAGGGTGCCCAGAATGGGTACCCATCTCTTTGGACCTTGAGCAGGAAACCTATTTTCCTAAGAATGAGTAATCCAGGGTTAAAAGACACATCCAATGACCCACTGCTTCTGACATCATCTAAGGTGCAGGCAAGCGAAGTCCCTGTGGACTCAGCTTGACATCATCCAGAGATGGGGTGGTAGAGGGACAGGGTACTCAAACTCAGAGTGCTGTTTCTAGTACCGTGGACCAAGTTTCCTGGCTTGAGGACGGTGCTAGATATAAAGCAATGTGGAGGAGGATACAAAGGCAAGAAATGCCGGACCAAATGCAGAGATCTCCAGTGGTGAAGGGAAGGTCCCTCTTGAAAGCCAAAGAAGATGGAGACATCCCTCAAGGCAAAGATAATCCCATGTAGCAATAGAGGGGCTGCAGATAACAGGCAATGCCCACAGTTCATTGTCTTTCCTTTCTGCTCCAAGTCAACACATGGACAGTTCCACAGAGGAACAAGTCTGTGACCTGTCATAATATAAAAATAAAATACCCATAAACACAGAAGGGAAAAGTTGCTCATCAAAAGGCACATCAAGGGAATATGTAACATAAATTACTCAAGAAAATAGTGAAAAAATTTAGATAAATATTAGAAATATTATCAAAAGTATGATCTTTTAAAGATAGAGAACAAAGAAGAAATTATAAAACAACATAAGGCGGATGAAAAATGAGCTGGCAGAACTCAAGAGAAAAAACTGATGTGAAAAAGACAAATGTTATGTAACTTAAAGCTCCATTAGCGTCTTTAAAAGTCAGAATTGACATGACAGAAAACATGATCAAGGACAAGACGGCCCAGCTAACTCTATTGGCATTTTGAACAGAACATTCATCATGGGGCAAGACTCCCTCATGTTGAAGGACATTTTGATTTTTAACCCTCAACCCCCAAATGCCAGTTAGGCTCCCCCCGGCCCCACTAATTGTGTCAGCCAAAAATACCTCCCCACTTTCAAAGTACAAAGATATGAAAATGATTAAAAAGAGGATATATTTTTATAAAAGGTAGACAAGAGAAGTATGATAAATGCATAAATTTATTTCTTTTAGAAAGAGACTAGAACAAATGACACAGAAACATAGTAAATGATATAACTGAAGAAAACTTTACTTAGATAAATAAAGGGCTGATGAGAAGGTGCACCATTTTCCAGGAAGGTATGAGATAGAATGATTGAGCAATGTCAGCGTACACTCTTGTGAAAAAGACTGAACTTCAAGAGTAAGGACAGAATTCTATTAGCTTCTAGGAGAAATGCAAATTTTAAAATATAAATGAGAAACACAGAATTGCCCACAACTATAGTCGACACCAGAAGACTCGTGCCTACCAAGTAGTGAAGGTAGGAATAAAAGGTGGGCTTCAAGAATTTTAAGCCAAGTTATAGTGTCTTACAATTCAGATATAAAGGTTTTAGAAATATTGACAAGCTTGCACAAATTTTCAGATTTTATCCGCTTTATGAGTCTTTCAGGAAAAATAAGCACAGTTCAATTCCCCAGTTAAATCTCCTAATTTATTTTGTGTTTTAAATTAGACAACAAAAAGGTGAATTAAAATAAATAACACAGGAATGATGATGTCATGGTTAGATGGTAAAATCATTGCCATTAACTATAAGACTACAACTGATCAACTGAAATTTTCTTCACTGAATAAAATGTAAATATTATAAAGCTGGACAATAGTCACACAACTGAAAAATGTTGAGAGGTAGTGAGGGAGAAGTTTATGGTGTTAATTTCTTCCTCTTCACAGCAGGGAGTTAATAGTCTAAAATGAAAAAAAATATATATAATTTAAAGATGACTCCAATTCAATACGTGGTATAATCTCTTTTCTTAATTTAGAGAGATCTTTTAGGAAGGAAATCAGATCCCATATAGTGAAAAAAATGAATCTGAAATAAGTCTTCCAATTTTACTTTGGTGTCTTTTTTCTTCCATTCAATCTGAATAAAAGAGAATTTAGTATTTTTAAATATTAAAAATAATGTGCATAATATCTTCCTGTTTTTGTCTCATTATCTTTCACTTTATCATCTCTCTCCTTTTATCTATCTTTACACGTAGAATAATGGATGGAATGATGTTTACCAAATATTGATGACCATTGTTTCTGAGTGGTGAACTTTTGGATAATTTTTTTTACTGGCCCTTTTGCACTTTTTTTTTTGTATTGTGAGAGTATTTTCACAATGATCATGTATTATATTTATTAAAGAGATAAAGTCAATATTCTAAAAAAATAAAGCTGTCACAACGTAAGAAAAAGGCAAAGCTAATTTTGTTTTATCTCCATTCTAAGATGGAAGGTGCCCATCTAGTCTGCCCATTCTCTGGACTTGAATTCTAATCATGACTGTAAATGGACCTTTCCTATCCCTAACATCTTTCCCAGGAATATCTGAAGTGCTTTATAACTTAGGTTGGG
Organism: Camelus bactrianus; assembly: GCF_048773025.1. Taxonomy (NCBI): domain Eukaryota; kingdom Metazoa; phylum Chordata; class Mammalia; order Artiodactyla; family Camelidae; genus Camelus; species Camelus bactrianus. The sequence goes on from NC_133544.1 coordinate 5,768,070, forward strand.
TCCAAAAGAAATGGAGCCAGCTGATGGACTAGAGGACAGGGTCACACATATTGAACTTGATTATAAAGGACATACTTTTTTAAACTACAATGAGATGATATTATGGACCCTGATGTCTATTTCCTTGAGAACTGTCAGACACAGAAGTGGGTATGACTGAGGTAAAAGCATCTGTTGTGACTCGTTTGGGTACTGACTTAGCGTCATCTCTTGATTTATTTCCCACAATATCCCATAATAATAATAATGCATAGTTAAGATCTAGTATTATACAATGTTCTCTCTTTGCACTCCGCTAAACACTTTTATGTGTATAATCTCATTAACAATCTATGGGAGAGGCAGCGGCATACCCACTTTACAGACTAGGAACCGGAAATTCAAATGACTCACACAGGAGTCTTAACTTTCAAGTCAGAAATTGAAACCATGAGCTTGATTAGTAGATGAATATGGGGGAACCAGCATGTCAGAAATTGGACTTTAGAATTTATATCCTAAGCCCGTGTCACTTTACAAAGCCCCAGTACACCTGAGGACATGTGATAGCCTCTCTCTCTCAATCCATGTTGTTTGGATGAGACTTAATTCTGCTAATTCCAAGACTGTGCAGGTGACCTGGACAAGGGCTCACAGTGCATCCCATTGCTCTGGGCACCATGATTAGTTCAGGGATGGGCAGTGACTCCAGGTGGTCCACAGGAATGAACACTGGGACTTTTTCTGGTGTGACCAATACAGAGGCATTCTGTTTTCTGTGAGAATAATAGCAGCAAGGATGAGGCAAGCCTGTACCTGCTAAGAGCCACCACATGGACACCAGGAATAAAGCCAGCCCAGAGGAAAATGGAGCCAAGAGGTGGAGATAGACTAGATTCCCACGGCGTGGCAGAAGCTGCTAGATCCAGCCATTCCTGAATCTATTCACCATGAACTTTGGGGTTACATAAAACAGTGAGTCCTCTTTTTGTGTTATTGAGTTGGCTTTTGGTCGCTTGAGACTGAATGGCCCTTATACGTTTGGAAACCTCACATGAGGCAGAGCAGAGGCAGTAACTAGGTCTGACTCCCAGGGTGGAATCCTTCCACTGGACTGTCTGGGATGCCTTGCAGGAAACTCACACAACATTTTGGTTTCCTCAAGATGTGACTTTGTTTGTGGAAGAGGATGCCTTACTCATTGACTCTGAACCCTGAACTCTTCAAGGCTTTCCTATGAAAACTGAATTGCAATAGATGAATGAATTACGATGAAAAGATTGCCACTTGGAAAGTTTTGTTTTAAATGATCTAAACGAAAGAAATGGTCTTTCCCTTTCAATGTGCATATAAAATCACTGTACTTTCCTGGTTAACAATAGAAGTCCCAATCTCATTATCAGAATCATAGAAATGAGTGAGGTGACAGTTTCTTTTTAAAATGCAAAGTGTTTTATGTCAGAAGTTGTGAGGCATTAGAAGGGGACTCTCCATCTATGCAGGTGTGAAAGGGTGGCTTTCTTTCTTTCTTTGGGTATTTTCCACAATTATGATCCAATTTTCTTGCCTGAAAAACAAGAGTGGTTATATATATACCATTAACCAAAGGAAACAGAAAAACACACCCAAAGCCCCTTGCGTTTTCATGGAGACAAAGAGGAAGCAGTGAGCTGTTCAAAAGGAAAGTTATAAATGTAATGATAGGAAGGCCATGTGATGCACATTAATTCAAAAGGGCCCCTTTATTGGAATGTGATCTGATTGTGTTTACAAATGTATAGCCAGGAGGCTTTTAATTTTGGGGCAATTTCATTGTCCACGGATAGCTATCCAGCTACAGATATACATCTATGAAATTATGTGCTTTTGTGTTTTAAATGAGATACAGCTCCTCTTTTTTAAAGCAATAATATTCCTATTTTATGATCTACAGTTGCCCAAAGTTGGGGCAATTTTATAACAATCTGATTTGAAATATCATAATAGATGAAAGATGTAAATAACGCGAGGTTTAGAGACCCGGTTGAAATTTGAATTCATTAGAATTTTGCCACCACTGGTGCTAACAAGGACAGACATTATTAAATTGCACGGATTGGGTTCTTCTTGCCTTTCCAGCCACTTCTTGCCTCCTTGCTGTTTATTTTTCTTTTAAGCTCGAGTTCAATAAATAAACCTAACTAACAATTAAAAAGTCTCCAAATGATGCTAGATTGAAAAATTCAAAAATAGCCTGGCTCGCACTGCACTTGCCGTGGAGTTTGATTAAATTCTCTAATTGCATTCGAACGGGCAGAGAAGATCACAGTGTGTTGGTGCTTTTAGCACGAGCAGCCGATGAGAAACTTCAATTACCACTAAAAATGGAAAAATGTTCGTAATAGATAAATGCGCTTCCCTATTTGAGAGCCGCCTTTTAAATATTACATAACTGATTTGGGTGAGATGCTGTTTATTTTATTTCCTCTTGTTCTTTGCGGATTGATTTATGCCCTTGCCCAAAACCTAGGAACCTTCTCCTCTGCCAGAGACCCATGGCTGGAAGCTGGTTTGGCAAAAAGAGCTCTTTTCCTAGCCAGAGACTGGATGTCCTGGGGTAGAGATGATGGAGTCTGAAAGTTTCTTGGAGAGAAGGAGAAACAAAGATGAAGAAAGATGTTAGTGGGTACATTTGGAGCAACCACTGTTGAATTGGACTCTGCTGTGGAAGGTGGGTGAATTAGGGACAGGGCAGAGTATAAGACAGATTGGCAGAGAGCTGTCCATTTTCAAACACTGCCGTGAACCAAGTGTGCCTCCATGTTCTGGGAAAATGGACGCTCACACACAGCTTGGCTCAACTGTCACCTCCTCCAGGAAGTCTTCCTCCCTGCCTCCTCTGTGCTCCCAGTATGCTGTGTATCCTCTATGGTGCCATGGTCTGCATTTGATGGGATCATTGTTCAGACCACCTCCTGCCTCCCCCCTGCACCCTTGGAGCTCCCCCGGGTCAGAGCCCATATTTGGGATTTCTTGTCTAGCCGGGAAGTTCCCTGGAGCTAATTATCACCCGCTCTATACCTCCTCCTCACTAGAAGGCAGGACCTATAGAATCATACAGACCTTAAGTCCTGCCTGCCAGGTTTCAGCTGGGTGGCTGTCTTCACCCTTTGAGCCTTGGTTTCTTCATCAGTAAAATGGGGTGAGACCACCCATCTCATAAAAACCTCTGAGCAGGATTAATGGAAATACAAGAGGTGAAGGCAGCGAGTTGGTGCCAAGCACGTATGGTAGACCCTCTCTAGATTCTAGGTTATTTCTTTTCTTCTTTCTTTTCCTTAATTCACGTTTTTCTTCCTGATTTCCCTCATTCCAACCACCACCACCACCACCATAGTCGTCACCATAAAATGAATATTTACTAAGTGCTGGGCCCTGTGTTGAGGGCTTTTCACAGATCATCTCATTTAATTCGCCTCCTTCTTCCCCTCTTTGCCACCCCCTGCCTCAGTTTCCCCAGCTCCCGGGCTCCCTACAGCCTCTTCTTGTGGGGGTCCCACCAGTAGGACTCAGCCCAGGGTCATGGCAGGCTCCGTGACAGTCTTGGCTATGGCCTTGACCTCACTTCCTGACGGGGCTGGACCTATGTTTTCGTAGCCTAGGGACCCAGTGTCTGCTGCATCAGAGAGAAGCCGGGGCATCTTCCTGTGAGACTGGACAGAGCAGACGCTCTGCCTTGAAATGCGGTGTTACCTCGTCCCCTGCCCTGCCTCGTCCATGTCATCTGGTCTCTGTACCCCTCCCCTGCCTGGGCTCTGCCGTCCAGAACCTCCAAGTGACAGCCTCTCCTGACCCAGCCCTGGGCTCCCAGAGTCCTGAACCTGCCTGGCGCTCTCAGCCACGCCTGTTTCTGCCGATGCCCTGTCACCTCGGCTCCCTGCCATCATGCCTCAGGTCTCCGTGCGCCCAGCCAGGGGCGACACCCTCCCTCGGTCCCCTCTCCACTCTTCCCACAACACTCCTGCCTCTCACTTTTGCTCCATTCCTGTCATTCTTCTCCTTCACTCTCTCTTTTTCTCCCCTTTCCCATTGGCTGTAACTTTTCATAGCAGGTCCTAGCGTGTCCGACAGCCACGGGACAGGGCCGCTGCTCTGGACCTAGCGGGGAAGACGGAACCACGACCACAGAGCCCTTTGGCTGTGGATAAACGCACCATCTCAGCCATCAGTTCAAATAACCGAAGCGCAAGGTCGGAGTCGGGCGAATCAGCTTTGGAGAAACACACGAGGGAAGTGCCTTGGGGATCTCACTCAATACAGGTCACAGGATGATAGGGCAGCTCATAAAGAGCTAATGGGACCCGAGGCTGCGTTACAGGGGTTCAGCGTTTAGAACGAGGGAGACGGGCGCTCTGCTTTTTCCTGCTTTGTTCCCTTAAGCCTCAGGTGTAGTATCACTTCAGAGTGGGGAGTGAGCATAATAATAATCTAAAAAAAGCAGATTGGAGGACAGTCACAGTAAAGCCATCGGGGGACAACTGGGGGCGGGGGGAGGCTGGCACCGTGTCACGTGTTCCGGGGGAGAGACTGAGTGACCGAATGAAGGGAAGCGGGCATGTCTCCCCGGGGGCAGCACACAGCTCTGCCCGCAGTTTCCAGGGGGTTGCCTGCGTAGACAGGTGTCGGGAGAGCTTGGGTGAGCGGAACAGGACGCAGACCAGCAGGAAGCTGCCTTTGGCAGAGACTCAGAAAGAGCTTTGAAAGCAGCTGAACCAGCCCCACCCACCCTGGTTTGAGGGACGCTGTTCCCTGACACTGCAGGTGCTCAAGCAGGAGGGGCCCAACCGAGGGGATGCTGGGTGGACAGTTGATGTCACAGACCTAAACCTGGTCTCTTTGCTTTCCAGCCTGTCCATCGCTGGTCCCCTCATGAGACTGACTGGTAGCACGTGGCCTTCTTCTTCCCTCCCTCCCTCCATCGACCTTCAGAACATCCCAAAGGGGGTCTGGGGGAGAACTCGGTGGGATCCCGTTCCGAAGGAATTGTAACCAACTGCAGACGCCGCCCTCTTCTCCATTTCCCATTTCGTCTCTTCTCTCTCCTCTGCGTGAGTGTTGCCCCCACAAAACTGTGGGTCTCGCTGCTTCCCACACTCACCACCCACGGCCAGTGGAGCCCCCAGTCCCATGGCTTCTGCCTCCTCTCACATCTCTGCCTCCCACTCCTGCCCCACAGCTCACCTCCGGATGCCCACCAACCCCTAGTCTCTCGTCCGCAGTCACAGGTCTGAAATGGATCAACAGCAGGGCTTCGTTGCTTTCAGGGGCTCTAGGGGAGAGCCCACCTCCTTGACTTTTCCATTTTCTGGAAGCTGCCAACTCCTGGCTTGCGGCATCTTCCCTGTCTTCTGAGCCAGCAGCACAGCACCTTCAGATCCGTGATTGTGACCTTCTTGCCTCTCCCCTGAGGCTCTCTGTGATGACACTGGGCCCAAATCACATCCATTACTATCTCCCCATCCTTAACCTAATCACACCAGCAAAGCCCCTTTTGCCATCCAAAGGGACAGGCTCACAGGTTCCGAGGATCAGGACGTGGGCATGTTTTATTCGCTGACAAGACCCCACTAGGATTCACGAACAGCTACCATCTTCGATCCCCACAGGGTCGTCCCGAGGCTTTCAGCTCTCGCCTCTCCCCGACGACGGACAGGCTCCTTAGCCTGGGCACAGCGTGCTGGGACCTGGTCCCGTCAGCCTTGGTCTCCTGCTGTCTCCTGGGACTGGGCACTCCACGTGGTGCCCTCTCTCCACCAGAGCCTTTCTCTGAAGCACTGGCCACGCAACGGATCCACATTTCTAGGTACTGCAGTCAGCAGGGGCCGATGATCTGGACATCCCACCTGAGTGACCTGTGGGCTGTGTCCTCAGGCCGATGCTCCTCTCCATGCCTTCAGTGAACCCCCAGTAGCTCTTTAGATAAAGACCAATGTCTCTACCATGGCTCCCCAGTGCCTGCAGAACTGACTCTTTTTCCTGTCCATCTCACCTCAGGCCAGGGTCCCCCTTGCTCTCAGTCCAGCTACACCAGCCTTCTCGTAATTACTTATCAGTACCTTCCTCCCTCCTGCACCTCACCCTTTGCCCACCCCTGTCTGTCCTCTGCTGGATGGCTTTGTCCCCTCATATGGGCTCTTGCCTACTCATTCCTCGAGAGTCAATCAGCTCAAGTCCTCTTCCTTTGGGAAGCCTCCCCTGATTTCCTAGATGAGCTCAGAGACACTGGTGGGCGTTTGGAGCTCTGTGTGCCTTTATGCACAGACCCTTCACAGTGTCCCACAAAGTCTGTAATTTCATACTTGGTTGCGCGGCTACATGATGAATTGCATCTTGTCTCCTGGGGAAGACAGACACTGTAGTGGGTCTCGTGGTGCATGACACGTAGACTCTTTTAGGGCCAAGGAAATTACTTCCTGGCTACTGGGGTTATTGGCCAGGGGTGACTCAGCTGTGTCCCTTTCTAAAGGGCTGAAGGAAGCTGCCCAACCCAAAGTTACTCTCTCGCATAGAGGTCCCATGCAGTGGCTGTGCCGTGTGAGGATATAAAGGCCTTCCCCCTTCATCTCAATTCAGGATATCTCTGATGTGTTATCGCAGGCTCAGAGCTCCCCTCGGGATTGGCTGAGGCCTTTACTGTGGCTGCATCACAGTTTGGCTTCTCCCTCTGCTCTGTCCTTCTCCTCTGGCTCCCTTGCAGGAGATGCTCTCGAGAGCTCTCCTCAGTAGTCCTCCTGCACATACATCTCATTCCAGGGTCTGTTACCGGGAAACCATCAACAAGTGTGAATGGAGTGGTCCTAAGGCACAGACTCTAGGACAGGATTTTGGACCTGGATCTCCTGCTGGCTGACTGGCAGTGGAGACCTCATCACTGGTAGCAGGTACTCAGTGGAGAGTTGCTGGCATGTTGCAGCATGACAGCTGTCACACCTTTTGCTGGTGGTGAAATGGGATGGGGTGTTGGAGAAAAGGATGCCCCGGCAGATGCCATTTCTCAGGTGAGAAAGGAGGGGATAGTAATTAGAAGTATTATGGAATCGGATGCTCATCGCTGGGGGCAACCGATGGGCCGCAGAGACAGTGAGAAGCTAACTGTGACAAAGCACCAATTAAAGGCGAGGTGTGAAGGCGAGAGGGCGGCTAGTACGCAGGCTCATCCTCCCGGAGGGCAGACAAGTGGGGGGCCAGGCCCAGGTCTTTGTTATAAGAGCAGCAGAGAGTTCCAGAAGAGGGTGAATCCTTGAAGCCTGCAGATCTGCTGTGCCGGGGTCAGATCCCTCCTTAGGATGGAGTGGGACTCCTCATATTTCAGCGTCTCCCTTTGTCGAGTCCTACTCCTCTCGCTTCCTTAAGTTAAGTTTTGCTGCTGGTGAAATGAGGTGGTTCATCCCAGGTCAGCCGCCGGGACCGGCAGAGATGCTGGCCATCGGTAACAGGCACACAGGGCAGCAGTGGAGGTGGGAGTGATGCGACCTGGATGCAGCCACGATAGCAGGGCAGCAGCAGTGGCTGCAGTTTGTCCCATTAACCCTCCTCTTATAATTTTTCCAAGGGAAAAGAGACCAACCCGAATCCTGGAACAGCTGTTCCCAGATAGAGAGGAATTGGCGTATGAAGCTGACAGGTCCAGGTGGCACGGGGGCCGGGCTGCAGTGGATGCTGTGGTGGGCTGCCCAGATCCCACCTCAGGGCAGGGGCACTCAGTGTTTCAGATGCTTGGAGTGTTGGCTGTGTCATTGCACTCTGGACATTGTGCTCAGCCTAAAGAAGCTTCCCTGGCTAAGGCTGCGCACTCTCATCCTGGTGGACATCTGGTTAATGCCGGGCTACCAAAGCCCAGCCCCTTTGCCTGCATTTGGACCATCTCTGAAGGTCCAGCCTAGATCCAGAGCTTCCTGGGGGTTCAGCTGCGGCTCTCCTGGCAGCTGAATCACAGCTTCACTTTTCCCCCTGTCCAGTCTTGCTTTCTTCAACTCCTTTTCTACCCCTCCTGACATGCTGCTCCCAAGAGCAGTCTTGAATACAGTGCTCAGAGTCTCAAAGTCTGTTTCCCAGGGAACTGGACTGTGTACACATTAAGTTCTGGAGCTCTGGCCCCTCCACCTCTCTCTCTGTTTAGTCTCTAATACGGGTCTCTGGTCCCCGACAGGGGACCTCCTCACTGTCCTCTGACTCCCTGACAGTGATGCCTGTCTCCTGTCACCTCCTTCCCTCGGTCCATTCCCACCACCCACCCTGCCTACTTTCGCAGAGCGCTGGGCCCCAGCCTCTCCTGCCTGGCCCACCCAGCTACAAAGTGCGTCCTGGTCTTGCAGCAAGAAGAGGAGAGGAGAGGAGGCATCACCTGGCTGCCCTCCCTGTCACTTAGGATTCCTTCGCTCCCCTGCCACACTGCTTTGGGAATGACCAGAGGGGGACACGGGGTGAGAGGTGGTGCTGCTGCCGCCTCCTTCTCCAGACTCCGGTGTCAACGGGAGGGTCACGCCAGGAGGGCTCTGTCCGTGGACTGTGTCAGTGTCTCCTATGGGCACCCAGAGTCCACTCCGAGCTGCAGAGTTAATGGCTGGGCTGACAGACCACGGTTAAACATCTTTCAAATGTTTGGATTTGGTCGGGTCCCAAGTGTGGTTTGTTTAAAGGATACCCCTCTGCTCATTTCCAAGTCTTCTATGCTTTGAGGACCTTTAAGTCACATGTTTTGGATTTGTTTCCATGGAGCTCATCAAAGTGCTATTTTGTAGGCTGGGTTTGATGTCCGAGCAGCCCTTATAAGCTATTTTGGGTTTGCTCCTTGACCGGATGAGGTTTGCTTTACTAAGACCGAAAGGACTGCCTGGTGCTCTCAGGAAGGAGTCCAGATTCCTCGCTACATGCAGACCGTTCAGTGTCCTGGTGAGCTCTCAGAGTTGGCATAGCAGATTGTCTCTTAAGTCTAATAATTTCCATGCTTACCCTTTCATGAGAAGGAAGAGCATTTTGGAAGAAAATGACTTTTTTTTTTCTTTTGGTAGCCTTAAAAGCCTGCATCATGAAAAGACAGCAAAGGTGACAAATTATCTCCCCGGCTTGCGGCTTTGCTGCAAAGGCCTCTGGGAAGCTCTTTTATCCGTGCCTCGCTGTCTCGCTGACCACATCCTGCAGCTCCGCAGGCACAGCTAGACCCGAGGCAGCGGCGGCGGGTCGTCAAGTTTGCTTCTCACTGGGGCACGCGGTCTGTCTTGGCCACGGGAGAGGACGGGTCAGGGGCCGCTATGACTGTTTCCAGTCTGACCTGAAGGGGGAGGAATTTCCCGAGCACCTTCTGGCTTGATCTCTCATGGGGTCCTCCCTGGAGCACTGCCAGGTGAGCATCCTTGTGCCGGTTTCTAGACCAAGAAGGCAAGTGACTGCAAAACTTTCCTGATGGCTCCAGAGTGGCCTTTCTTCCTCCCACAACATCAGATGGTTGAGTGGTGCCTGCTTATTGCCTCTGAGAGTTGAGAAGGTTCTGAATGGAAGAGATGTGAATGCGATTAAGAGGGCTTGGAGCCCCTCCGCAGTGGCTCCCACACTTGCTGCACTGCAGGCACGTGGGGACTGTGTCCAGGGCAAAGAGCTTTGAACTTGGTAGGATTACTGGCCTGGCAGGGTGTGCACTGGGCAGACCGCTCGGATCCGTGGTTTTCTGCCTGTGACGCGGGGCTGACGTGGGACTAGTGAGAAAAAGCAGGTGGCGTGCTCAGCTGAATGCTGACCACGCAGGGCAGAGGTCTACTTTCCGTTATCACAGGGAGCAGAAGTCCAGCCTCGCTCCCTCTTCCCTGGCTGGGGGCCCCTGGGATCCAGGCAGACCACAGCTGTCTCAGCATTTCATGCGAGGTGCTTTTGGTCCAACCAGGCTGAGAGGTGATGCAGAAATAGGTAGGTTGGAGTGGTCTGCACTGTGCGGACTCTAGTAGATGGGAAATGTGGCCCTCTCTGCATGTGACCCTGGGAGGGAGGAGCCTGAGGGAGGTACTTGCCAGTGGGGTGAACTGGTCCCTGGGCTGGTCATCGCAGAACTCCCTGGGGCCCATTCTGCAGAGACAGGCTTGAGGTTGTCACTTCTACAGCCCTGCCACGTGGGGTGTGTGTGTGTGTGTGTGTGTGTGCGCACACATGTGCACACGGGCACACACAAGTGGAAGAGAGGCGGAATCCAGCCTGTGTTGGCAGGACCCTACGTCTGCTTCTCATCGTGGACCCCAAGTCGATTGCTTCTTCTTCCTTCTCTTTCCTTCCTTCCTTTCCTGCCTTTAGTTGGTACACAATCGATACCTTTTCCATGTGAAACATCTGATTTAGCTTCATTCTGGCTGGAAAATGCCACCTGATGAGGCGTGGATCTGGCCCACCTGTGTGTGGCGCCCGCAAGGCTGAGAACTGGGAGCTACCAGTCCCTGCGGGTGGCAGTGGGGAAGCTCAGGCCCGTGGAGGCTGAGGGGACCACAGACGGTCTCACTGCTTGTTAGTGGAGGAGATGGGACCCGGACCCAGAATTCTTTCAGAGTAATTTTTTTTTTTTGAAAAATGAAAAAAGGAAAAAAATTATAATCACTTTTTATTCTTACCACTCCAAATTAACCACTTGTCTTTTTAAATATTTGTTTCAATTACTTGTCTTTGTTTATTGTTGAAATAGTCTGTCAGTAATACGTGAGTGCCCTAGACACTAAAAACTGTTAGAACTGTTTGGATAAATTGACACCTGCTTCCCGTGACCACTCCTCCCACCCTGGTCCATTTTCTTTTCCACAAAAGGAGCTATTGTTGTAGGTTTGATGTCCTTCCTTCCAGGCCACAAGAATCACACACACACACACACACACACACACACACACACACACACACACGCAGTACATAGTATTGCTTTTGTGATTCAACATTTACATATTTACATAAGTAGTGTCGTGTATCACACTGCACACACCCAGCAGGAGCCTGTATTTATCTCCCCCGTGATGCGCTCTGGGAGACCTGCAGGTGCAGATGGATGTAGATCAGGACCATCTTCCTCGTGGCTGTGCAGACTCCTTTGCACCATCCTGTCACTTCTTAGTTATCCACACACTCAAGGGTTCTCATCAGGTGACATGGCTTGCCTTTCTGCGAGCAATGAACTGGAAACCAGAAGGACTCTCGTGACTTGTTTCTGCCCAGAACGTGAAATCGCAGGAGGACGTTGCCGTGCTGTGCCTCACTTGTCTTGTCTGTTGAAGATCACTTGCTGAAGCATTGTGTGGCTACATGTCAAGTCCTATTGTGGCTCCGGCGGCCCCCACATCCAAGGGCATGAGGGTGAAAGCTCTTATTTCCATCAAGCAGCTTGTTTGGGGTGGAGGAACTCCCCCTCCCCTCTCGTATTGCTCTCTTTGCGTGTGGAACTCTTCTCATGGGAATGCTGTGCTTTCTGTAACGTCTCAGGATATAGTGGGTCTACAGTGGGAAAGTCACCCCAGGAGTGGAGAAGGTGTGGTCCCTCCTGAAGGATGAGGTCATTCCCAGTGTCTGTTTCCTTGGAAACAGTTGGATCCTCGGATGGAAAAAGCCCCAGGCCGATGGGCGTCATGAAGAGGTTGAGATATTTCTACAGCAGCTCCCGAAATGGCAGATCCTTGCAGGAGGGGGTAGCTGCAAGAGGGAGGTGACTTTTCTAAGCTTACGAAGCAAGACTGAGAAAAGCCCTGAAGGCAAAGTCAGGGCCTGGTGTGCTGTCTGTGTCATTATGAAAGAAGATTGCATGGAGGAAATTTGGCTTGACTCAGTGGGATGCAATGCTGATGGTGGAATTTCAGAGGAACAGCAGGTGAAAGAATTAACTCTGCTAGGGTATCTGCAAAACCCTTCCTATGGGTGGGGCCATGGGAGCTGGGTTTTGAAGAATGAATAGGAGTTTGCCAGATGAGGTAGGGAAAAGGCCACTCCAGGTGGAAGGAGTCTGTGGTCAAAGTTGTGTAGGCATAGAAGTATCAGTGAAGATTCAGAGGATGGGAAATGGTTCAATATGTGCAGAGGATGGGAAGACTAGGAGGCTGGCGAGATAGACTGGGGTATGACTACATCATAAATGCCACAAGGAGCTGTAAGAGAATCAAGAACAGGGAAACAACAAAGTGAGATTTTTTTTAGCTCAGGAAGATCACCAGGCAGCCACGGGGTGGAGGGTGGAATTCAGTTCAAGACAGAGGGATCAATGAATGTTGCAGTAACAGCAGTGAGAGATGCCAGTCGTAGGGGCTTGAGGGTGGAGGACGGAAGATTTCTATGGGGGCACAATGGTAGGAGTGGGTGGGGAGGAAACCTAATGGTTATCAAGCATGTTTTACATGCATTAGCTTGTAAATTTTCACCATCACCCTGTAGTAAAGGTATAATTGGTCCTTCTTTACAGATAAGACAACAGAGACTCACAGAAGCTAAGTACGGAGGCCGCACGAGTTCTGCACATCCGAGAGGTTTCAGAGTTGGTCTGTTTCCCCTACTTCCTGGTTAAGGGAGAAAAAACATTCAGTAATTCCAGAAGACTAGGGTTTCACCTGGGTGAACAGGGATGCTGGCAGACGTCCCCACTGCTTCCTAGTATCCAGTCTCCTTTCCTGTGATTAGGTGTGACCGTGTGACTAGTTTTGGCCAATGAGCTGTGAGTGAGACTGACATATGTCACTTCTGGGCCAGAGTATTTAACAGCGGTGGGATGCCTTCTGGCTCTATATTCCTCCTGCATTGCTGATCAGGGAAACACACCTTGAGATGCAAACTCCACCAGCTTGGAGACCTGAGTGATGATGACGGCAGAACCCACCTGCCTGCCCATGTTGCCCTGGAGTGTAAGTGGGGAATAATTCCTACTTTTAAGTAGTGGGTATTTAGAGTTGCTTGTTACTGCAGCACAACCTGTGCTATACTGACTGAAAAGAGCAGGGGACTAAAGGAGAAGGAGCAGGCTGGTAGCAAGGGTGGGAAAGATGACATTTCTCTATTTGGTAAAGGCTGAGCTGTGGTAGAACATTATAGTAAAAGGAAGTCAGGCTTTGGAGACTCACAGACTGGGGTCCAATGTCACCTCAGGAACCTGCTGTCTGAGAGGCTTCAGGCAAAATCTCCCAGTCTTTCTGACTTCGGTTTCCTCAAATGTGAAACAGAAGGAGTTGTAATCATGACCTCATTGGGCCATTAGGGTGACTACAGCTGAAATGTACAGAGCATCCATCGCAGTACCCGGTCCCAGGGAGCACTCACAAACCATGGCCACTGCCCCAGAAGGATGGTCAGAAGGATGTGGGTGATTTAAGTTTCAAGAGATCAGACATATTTCACAGGAACTTCTCTAGTGCTGAGAATGGTACCTAGATCCCATTTTAGTAGGTGTTCATTTTATATTCATTGGATAAATGAAATACTAAAATGTACTAAAATTCTTTGCTTTATTTGCCCATTTCCTCTCACAACCAGACAGGGAACTCTTTGCCCAGAAGGATCTAGATATATTAATTCATCTGTTTTCTCCATGCCCAGTGAATATCAGATCTTAGGAAATTTTCCTTGAAGAAATGAGTCACCCTGGGTTTTAGAAATAGCCAGACCTGGAGGCCATTTCTCCCAGACATATTGATGCCAAGCCCAGCCTTAGTTTTCCACTCTCCCAGCCAGCAGGTCTCTGTGCTGACCTCTGGCATTCCTCCAGGGACCCTTCAGGCTCTGGGTCCAGGAGCAAACAAAGCCTACCACACTGGAGCCGTATCTCTCATCCATCTTTTTCCCAAGGCAGGCAGCATGTTGGACGGCCCCGATGTCAGGCCTTACCTGCACACAGCTGGGTTCAAACTTTGGCAGCAGTGGGCTGGCAAGCAATTTCTCTCCTTCCCAGGCAGACGAGTATGTAGCAAGTCTGTTTATCAGGCAACGCCTTATTGTAGCCAGAGGTGGTGGCTTAACAGTGGCAGAAACGCCCGCATTGCCTCACAAGCTGCAAGTTACTAAGAGGCGGCCTTGGCCTCAGCGGGCAGATAAGCACCTGCATTGGAGAAGGAGCCCTTGATCATGGGCTGATAAGCTCAGGGAAGGATAAAAAAAAAAACACCAAAACACAAAACCCAACAACAACCAGAAGCTGAGCGACCCACTGTCGGAGGCTTTTCCATGTACACACGGGCGTGTTCTCATCTTCGCCAACACACGGGATGATGCAAAAGCTCTGATTTTAATTTAATCTGGTGGTCATGCAATCATGGAATGAGCGTGTCGGAGCTGGAAGGGACTGTGGGGATTGTCTGCTTGAACCTTTAATCTTCCAGGTGAGGACACCGAGGGCCACAGAGCTGCAGGGACTTGTTCGAGATCACCCGGCAACGTTTTGGCAGAGCTGGAACGAAACCGTGGGTCTCCAGACCCCCAGGCCTTCGCTCTTTCCACCAAATGGGATTGCTTCACAGGCTGCCTCCTGATTCCTCAGGTGCATCCTGCAAGCTGTACTTGGTGCCTCAACAGTCCTCTTTAGTAACACCAATCTGCCTCTTCTGCCTCCAGAGGCAGACAGCCCTCCCCCTCCCCTGCTATGCCGTGGCTGTCGGGGTTGACCAGTTAGCTCAGGGCAGCAAGGTCTGATGTTTCAGACCCAACCGTTCCAAACCCGGTCATTTCACGTTTGAAAGAAGTGACGTCCTGATCAGAGAGGTGACTTGCTTAGGTGATAGAAGTAGAGAAGAGGACACACCTGGGTCTAAAATTCCCAACATTCTGACTTCAGCTCTTCCCATAAACAGTGGATTAAAACCCAGATGTAAGTGAGGGTGTGTGGAAAGCCACCTAGACCCCACATCTTTCCTTCATGGTTTTCTTTTGGGGAAAAATCCCATATGTTACCTTAAGGATAGAAATGGAGCTTGGCAGCCTTTGCAGAATTCAAAACAGCCCTGTTGTTAGAGGCACTCAATGAACGACAGTCAGATGAGTAAATCCTTGGTGGTTTCATTCACCTAAAACTCGCTTTCTGGGTTTGGTCTGTGAATGTAGTGAAACAGACCAGTATAGATTTTAGCTTAAGAGCATTCCTGAATGAAAGTGATAAAACTAATAACATCTCAAGAATCACACATACAATCGGTACATCCCAATCTCACACTACAACATGAAGTCGAAATTCATTAAAAAAAGTCTGAAAATATTTATCAAATACCTGTATGTGATTTAAAAAATCATACAGTACAGATATATTCCTTTTTTTGTTATTGAAATACAGTCAGTTACAATGTGTCAGTTTCTGGTATAAAGTACAATTTCCCAGTCATAATATACATACATATATTCATTTTCATATTCTTTTTCATTAAAGGTTATTAGTGACAAGTAATAGTCCTTTGTCACTCTAGTCCTTTTCTCCTTAGTAAACCACTTTTAATTCTGTTAGCTATTTTTGGTTATTTGTTTTTGTTTGTGTTGTTGCAGAAAAACGTGTTACAGCTCAGTGTTACAGCTCAGTTGTGACTGCAACCTGGATCTGGGTGAGAGACCAAACAGAACTCGGAGAGTTGGAGAACTCAGGTTTATTACGCCAGCGGGCCCAGAGGAGTTAACACTCCAAGCTCTGGACCCCATCTATAGGTTTACACAGGATTTTATAGGCTGCCAGTTTACACTTTGCAACATCATATGCAAATAAGGTATAACAAAATTTGACTAATTAGGAACAAGCTTTGTAGAATTGGACCAATCAGGAGGAAGAGAAATAACCAATCAGGAGTGAGCTCATGCAAATGAAGTACTACAAATGGACCAGTCAGAAGTTAGGGAAATGGACCAAGCAGTAGTGAAGGAAATAATCAATCAGGAGTGAAGGAAATAACCAATCAGGAGTGAGCTCAGGGAACCAATAGAATTTTAGGGGTAAGTAAGCCGTTTCAGTTGGCAAAAAGTGAGGTAGAGCATCTGGGCCAGGGAACCTGATGGTGCTGACAGGACAGTAGTGGCCCTGCCTGGGGGTCCCGCCGGTCTTTTTTAAGGGGCTTCCCACCTCAGTGTTGGTATCTCTCTCTCTCTATATATATATGCTAATTATGTTAATAATGTTATTTTTGATTGATCAAGTTTAGATATCATATATAAGGGCCCTCCTATAACAGATGAAGACTTTGTTTACTTGGACCATCACCCACATCTCTGTCCCCAACTCATTTTACACACACACAACTTTTAGTGTATGTAAACTTCACTAGTTTAAATCACACATGTACACATTTTTTAATTGAACTATAGCTGATTTATAATATTGTTAGCTTCAGGTATATAGCAAAGTGATTCAGTTTTATATATGTAAATACGTATTCTTTTTCAGATTATTTTCCATTATTGGTTATTACAAGATATTGAATATAATTCCCCATGCTATGCAGTAAATCCTTATTGTTTATCTATTTTATGTATAGTAATTTGTATCTACAAATCCCAAACTTCCAATTTATCCTTCCCCACCACTTTCCCCCTCTGGTAACCATAAGTTAGTTCTCTATGTCTGGGATTCTGTTTCTGTTTTGTAAATAAATTGATTTGCATTATTTTTCAGATTTCACATAAAAGTGATACCATATAATGTCTTACTTCAATTAGTATGATAATCTCTAGGTCCATCAATGTTGCTGCAAATGGCATTATTTCATTCTTTTTTATGGCTGAGTAATATTCCTTTTTATATACACATGTATATATATATATACCACATCTTCTTTATCCAGTCATCTGTCGATGGACACTTAGGTTGCTTCCATGTGTTGGCTATTGTAAATAGTGTGGCTATGAACATTGGGGTACATGTGTCTTTCTGAATTAGAGTTCCCTTTTCTTTTTGGATATATGCCCAGGAGCGGAACTGCTGGATCGTATGGTAAGTCTATTTTTAGTTTTTAAAGGAAACTCCATATTATTCTCCATAGTGGTTGCATCAGTTTACATTCCCACCAACAGTGTAGGAGGGTTCCCTTTTCTCCACACCCTCTCCAGCATCTATCATTTGTCAACTTTTTGATGATACATGTATACATTTTTTTATTCCTTCAATGATGTACAGTAATCTTTAACTCACTATTTATGAGATGAGTGTATGACATTCCAACCCTTCTTATCACCTCCTCTTCCCCTTCCCCTCTTCTACTTCTCATTTCTAACAGAGGTACTTTCACTTTTATAATGTTAAGATGGAAAACATTTATTTTTTGTTTGGTAAACTACAGTCTACCTAGCTTTCTCTTAGATGCAATGATGCTAATGAAAAGTGTAATACTGGTTTTACTCCTTTCCTTTTGAAGATGGCCCCTGGGAGATATGGAGATTTTCTCTTTATCTCCAAAGTTTCTAAAATTTCATAATGTTATAGTTAGTTATAGATCTTTTAAAACATTTAGCGTACTAGCCACTCAATGGGCTTGATTATTCTGAAGCCTTTTGTCTTTCATCTCTGGGAAATTTCTTGTATTGTTATTACTATTTTGGAAAGTTCCTTATCTTTGTTTTAACCATTTTGTCTTTCTAGAACTTTCAGTGGTTTGATGCTGAATTGCTTAAATTGTTCTTCTGTGTCTCTCCTCTTTACTTTTCTCTGATATTTCCATTTCATGGCTTTTTTTGTTCTGCATTCTAGAAGATTTCCTACATGTTACCCTCCAACAGTTTTATCATTACATTTTTTTCTTTTTTTTGACATCATATATTTAATTTCTCAGGACTCCTTCTTGCTTTGTTCCTTTTACCTAGCACCTTGGTCTTTCCTCATGGATGCAAAACTTTCTTGCTTATTTTATACAAATTTATTTTCTCTGGATTATCTTTGTTTTCTCCAAAGTCAGTTTTTCATTTAAAAAAAACTTTGGTCTCTCTTTCATGTTTGACTTCCCTAAGATATCTGATGACCCTTGGTTAATCACATAAGTTAAAAAATGAGATACTAGAAAACCATTTGGGGACTCAATGTACTTGGACAAAACTTGTTGACAGTCGAGCTTCTGTCTGGGGTGAGAGGGTGGAGGGCTGAATGTAAATGAGGGTGGGAGTGTATGTGCCCACTCCCCAAATCTAGAGATCTTTGCTCTCAGGCACTGGTCCTTCCACCAGCAGCCCTAGTTCTTCTCATTTAATCTCTTTAAAGAAAACTTATCCATTAAAAAAATGGGAGTGGATATTGGTCCTTTTTTTTTTCTGTTTGTGTGAATGGGCAAATAGGGAGTTCAATTCATCCTCTGTTTTTAACTCCACTTTTCACTCCTGCTTTTTCTTACATGGTGTTTCTGATCCTGAGCCCGCCTGAAGCTCCTAAGTCCGTCTTCTCTCTCCTTGGCCACCAGCCTCTCCTGGAGTACCCTGGAGTGTGGTTTCCTCTGCTCTGATGCTCTAATTCTTTTGTCATTCCTCCTCTCTCTCCCTTTTCATCTTATAGAAATTTGTCAAATTCTCTGTGGATGCTCTTCTCCCAACTCTTGTGAGTTTATGTTTTTTTGTTTGTTTTTTTGTTTTTGTTTTTTTTTTTTAGAATTTTACCTTCATCTCAACAATCCCAGTGTGGGACGTAATCCATGTATCTGGTAGGAGGGCAAGAATTTATTTTTGTCTGTTTTGTTCATTACTGCATTCCCAAGCCTAGAACAATGTCTAGTACACAGTAGGTGCTCAATAAATACATCTTGCATTGAATATAGAATAGTGCCGTTCACAGATATTGTCATATCAGCTACTGGTTTCTGTTTTAGAGCTGAAGGAACCTAGCGGGTGCTGTTTTTCATGCAATAAAAGCATCTCTTTCTCTGAAGGTAAATTCAGATCCTCACCTCTTGAAAACAAAAAACAGATCAGCTTCAAGCTTTGAAATCACAGACCCCTCCAATCCTAAATGACATTTTAAAAATCTCAGGACCAGTTTTTAGTCTGGGCTGAAGCATCAAGTATTTCTACCCTCCTCTGCTTCATCCTTTTTGCTTCCCCATTGATTACCCCGTCAACCAGAGGCAGGTAGGGGATGGTCCTTTCCTACAAACCTAACTCAATTTGCTTTATTGAAGCTGTGACCCATCTGGTCTGGACACTGAGAGGACCTGAGTGTGGGAAGCTGAGTTCCTCTGGCAGAAGTCAATTTAAGGGCCAATTTACTGCAACTTGCGTTTCTCCAAGTTCACCTGGAGGAGACCATTGCTAAACTTGGGGACACCTTCTCATATCCTCTTTTCTGCTCTCATCAATTCTCTCCTGCCCCAGCTGGGTGACTTTCCAGCCAGCCTTCTGTCTTCCTCTGTAAACGCATGGAGTAAAGGCTGCCCTGCCCACCTTCTAGGGCTGCCACGAAAGCAAAGAAGCACAGAGGGTGGGGCGAGCTCCTCTCGCTGGCTATGGTGTGATGTGACTGGGGGACCCGGCTGTGAGCTGGGAGACTGGGACCTCACCTGTCATCTGCTGGTGCACCGAGTGGCCTCAGGCCTGGACCTGCTCCTCTGGGCCTGGGTGAGGTCAAGGCAACACCCAGGGGTTGGGCCAGGTCATCCTTCATTTTTTCAGCATCTGAGACTTTATGAAAGTAGAGGGCCTTGGGTCCAATGCTAGGCACACCTGTGAAAGGGGCTGGAACCATCACCATGCCAAGGCCAGCAAAGAGAGAAGGTGGGCCTGGGGTTGGTGTCCCCAGATGATACCCCCTCTCCGTGATGAGTCCCTTCTCCCAGACATGGTTATGGTTCGTGAAACCATAGGAGAAGGTATTTCTAAAAGATGTGCTTATGATTATTATCAAACTTTTATTATTATTATTATTATTTTGGAAAGAAATCCCAACATAGACACACATCAGATTTTTTTCAGGAATGTTATTAGAAGGGATTTACCTCATACGGGGACCAACTGATGTGGAGTGAAGCTGGGATGTATGGTGTGGCGGGGAGAGGCATCTGGTGAAAATTCTAGCCAGTGAGTGTGCAGCCAACGGGAGGTATAGGAGGGGGAGGTAGGAAATGGACAGCTGGGATGAAGAAGTGTGACGCAGCAGTGTGCGGGTGATGATGAAGCAAATAGTAAAGAAAATGAGGGAGGCCAGGGCATGTTAAAGGTCCCCAATTGACAACTGAAGGACTTCTCTGCTTAGCACCAGGGCCGTACTGCATGCATGTGCGTGTGTGTGTGTGTGTTTTCATCTACTTCACCCTTGCACCCTCTGAGACTCTGACTTTTTATAAGGAAGGTCTTCTCTTGGACGCCCCACCTTGAATAGGCTCTGGTTTTTGTTTAATGTCCCCTGTATCCTCCAAGGCTCTGAAAAGCCAAGATCATGCTTCCAGGTATACCAGATGTCCTCAGGGCGACAGTGACTCTGCAGGTCTTCCTCTGACTCCTGCTTCGATGTTGACCCACCTTTCTATTAGCTTATGATCTTTTCAAAGTATTTAAGATGCTGTGTATTTTACCTGGACTCCTTCATGGTTCCTCGCACACCTGGTTGGCTCTGCTACGGGGGTGGGGTGGAACTCTTCCACTGGCTGGCTCTAGGGTGGCTGCAAGGAGTTCTGGTGCTTCAAGTTCTTTCCTCCAAGAGTGGAAGGAAATAATCCTTTCTAACCGATCATGGAGATCAAATGATACTAATGGAGATGATGTTCTTGCAAGGATGCTATCTCTCATTTCTATGACAGTTTAGCATTTAAATAATGCCTTTGAATTCACTCTCACTTAGAACTCAGGATGGGGAAAGAATTAGTGCCCTCATTTTACAGCCAGATGTCTGAGCTGCAAGCGAAGTAAGTAACCCAAGATCACTCAGTCCGGCACAGCATCAGGACTGGAAACTGGTTTTTTGAATTCCATATCCCATTTGCTGTTCTCTTTACTGGTCCTTCCGCTTACCAGGAACCACAAACCACTGTGTAAATGGGGTCAATTAGTTTGATCCCCCTGAGGGATGTAAGTGGGGTGGGTGGGGCTACACACTAGTTTTACTGGGATCCCAGAAACTGACTAGGGTCTGGGGACCCAAAGCCCTCTTTTGCATCACCTCCCCCGGCCTGAGAACAGCTCAGGATGACGGCAGGCACAGAGCCACGGGTGGGCTGCATCTTTCCCTCTCGTTCAAGGACTAGCTCCCCGCTCAAGACCGAAGCTCGGCTCCCGTCATGGATACCTGGCTACAGATGATCAGGGAGGAGGCTCTCAACCTTGTAGTTTTTCCTCCAACTCTCTTCTCTAGGTGGGAAGGGGTGGTACCTGGGATGGGGAATGTCTCAGTGTAAAAGGATGGTGACTGTACACAAAGATGCCCTAATAAACAGAGAATTTAAGACTGAAGCGGGAGAAGTCCAGGCCTTCGTCAATCTGTATGAAACCAGTTCTGTTACTGACACGGAGCAAGTCGCCATTCTTCTAAGACTTAATTGGCTCTTCTCACGTCAAAGCAGAAATAGGATGCAACTGCCTATCCAGCAGCTTTAAGAAATTATTTATGAAGGGACAAGTTCCAGAGAAGGGGGCATCCAAGGGGAGCAAAGGGAAGGAAGCAAGGAAGGGGGCACGAAAACACAACCCACGGACCTGGTGCTTGACGCTAAAGGCTTAACATCAAATGCAGCCAGAAACCCGCTTCCACAGCTTTATTGGCCATTCCGGACCCCTCATTTCAAAGGGAAAGATTCGAATTCAGAGACATAACACTCCCTTTGTTCTCTTGCCCTCCAGCCTTTGGTGCCAGTGCGGACTGTACTGCAGGGAGAGCGTGGGATCAAAACCGCTCTCCGCTCAGCTACCTGCCCCCAGAGCTGGCCCCTGGCATGCTTAATGAAATCAGCTTTGCTATAGATTGACAATGCCCTGTCAATTATAATCAGTTATCTTGGCAAGCGGAGCATTTGAACACTTAAAAGAGCAGGGGTTCAGCAGGCCCAGAAAAACTAGAATAAAATTATACTGCGTGGCACTCAGAGCGAGAGTGTATTGCGCACATAAAATTTTACTCTAACTGTCAGAAGGACCGATGAATTTTACACCTCGTTTTCTGCCCATAGGGTGTTTGCGGCTCCACTGGGGTCACGTTCTCCTAACGCTGATGAAATAGGGGGCCTGTTTCAGTAGAGGAGGGGGACTGCCCAGCGCGCAGGGAAGATGTGGGGTGCGTAGTGGACACCGGGGTGCATGTGCAATGGCTGGCAACGTCGCAGGAAGTACAGGACTTGAGGGGATTCCTGGCTTTCCCACTTCCGGCCGTGTGAGCCTGGACAAATCGCCCTACCGTGCGGGTAGATAATGGAGCAAATAGAGAAAGTCTCTCTTATGAGGCCCCTGTGCAGACACGCTTTTCTTTCTTCTCACCCAGTATTGTAAAAGCCGATTTTGAGGTGGGCAGATGCCCCCTTCAGAGGACCGGCCCTCCCTGATCAGCATGAGATGCCCTGGGTGAATGTGAGGGACTGGAGCGAGGCCCTGCTGACTGCAGAGCACTCACCGCTGAGGAGGGGTCCCGGCCTCACAGCAATCTCCCCCCACTCTCCACTTCCCGCCTGCACGGTAGCATCTGCCTGGGAAGCTTCTGGTAGGAGTCGTGCCCCTGAGGGGTGGCGGCTGCTGACAGTGGGCTGCGGGACCCTGGAGAGCCTGGACTTAGGACAGGAGGACCCGGTGAGTGGGGAGCCCGGGACCGAGGCAGCCATGGCCCTCAGACGCAAAGATGGAAGCTTGCCCGGCCAGTGGCCACGGAGAACGCTTGTGGGAGAGGCTCGTGCTCCCCCGAAGCCAGACTTGATCTGCTCCTCTTTCTCCTAATGCCTCCTGGAGAGAAAGAAAGTGGGGGAAATCTCCGATCAGACTGGGGACTTCTCCAGAGGTGACTGCATACATCAGGCCACTCTGAGTTACCCGAAACTGACGGCTGTCTACCATCGGCGGGAAAGATGCTAGAGAGCTGAGTCGGTCCCCGGGCTGAGCGCACGCGCGCACTGGGCCCCGTTCTCGTTCCGCTGCTGCAAGGGGTTGGGAGGATTTCGGTAAAAGACGTTAGAGTAAAATCCACCTGCAGCAAATAAGGAAAAGAGACCCCCTTCCTGAGCGGCCATCTCACCGGGCGTCGACTGAGCTGCCAATGGCCCGGCTGGACACAGCCGGTGCCGCCGCACCGGCACTTGGTGCTTAGTCCTGGGAGGCCGGGGGCAGTGCGGACGGTGTGCGTGTCCTGAGGTGGGGGGGCCTGGGGCAGGGAGGTTGCGGGGGACGCCGCGTCCTGAGAGGATGACCAGAGGCCTCTGGGCTGGACGTTTGAGGGGGACCTACCCCACGTCAGACCTTGACCTGGGCTGCCTGACAACCAGAGCCTCATCCTTGCTGTCCCCATGCGACGCTGGGGGAGGGGAGGGAGGGACCCTGTGTGTTTTACAGCTGTGGAGACCAGGGGCAGCGGAGTGAGCAGGCTCTTCCCAGCCTCTCAGGAGCATCTTTTGTTTCTCCCCTCCCCGCCCCCATGCCCTGGCCCCTCCGTTTTCAGGGCTGTGGGCCAATTTACAGCAAGACTTAGCTGTGGGCAGCTGTGGCCAGCTGTTTAGGAACACGGCTTGAGGAGGCCGAGACGCTGGCCTCCTCGGGCTTACTGGGTTTCTGCACTTCTGCTTCTGCTCGTGAGAGACCCTGGCAGCTGAAGCTGGACAGCGGGGTGGGCGGGGGCTCAGCCTTGCTCTCTTCCCAGCTGGAGCGGCGTGAGATGGTGGTGCCTGGGCTCAGTTTACCTAAAGGGGGCTTCTCCACACTAATTGTGACAATGACCATAACTAACTGACAGGGCTGCTGTAACGGCGAACGGAGACACTATTTGATGAGGGTGGGAAGCCATCCCTTAGACAGAGTCACATGGCCCAGAGAGGTTAATTCCTTGTCCAGGGTCACACAGCACTTTGGAGGCCAGTTCTGGCTTGAACACTGCTCTCTTTGCCTCATCTCACTCCTCTTTCCTTTTTCACTTACTTTTCCAACCTCAGACATGAAACAGCTCGCTCCCTGGGATCTTTCTAATAACATTTTCTTTCTCTAATTCATACATCACAAATGTACTCCATAAATTAAAAAAGAAAAAAAGTCATACAGCCAGGAGGAATGAATGAAGCTATTGTAAAATGACATGAATAGGAATGAAAATCTCAAGCTACATTTTTCTTTTCAAGGGTGGGGGGACACTAAATCTCCCAGTGGCAAGCAGGGTGCATTATGTCTCCAAGGGGCGGGAAGCAGACGCCTGAGTGGGAACAGTGCCCTTTGAAAGGGTGAAATGGGAGTGCCAAGGTTTGTAATCATGCTCCCTAGAGATCGTACGGGGCGGCTGCAGAACAAGGGCCTTCTGTGTGGGGTCAGGCGGTGGCGGTGGTGGTGGGGGCAGGGTGGTGGTGTCAGTACTGTGCTGGCTGGCCACAAATGGGGCTTCGGGGGAAAAAGTTGGATTCAAATGTTTCCCATACCCCTCCCTCCCTCCCTCCCTTCATCCCTCCATCCATCCCTCCCACCTTCCATCTATCCCTCCCTCCATCCCTCTTTCCATCCCTTCATCCCACGCTCCATCCTTCATCCCTCCCTCCCTCCACCCCTCCCTCTTTCCATCCCTCCATCCCTTCATCCCTCCCTCCATCCGTTCCTCCCTCTCTCTTTCCATCCCTCCCTCCCTCTTTCCATCCCTTCATCCCTCCCTCCCTCTTTCCATCTTTCTCTTTCCCCGTCCCTCCACCCCCTTCCTTTCTCTCTCCCTCCCTGTTCCTCCTGCTCTTCTTTTCTCCCACTACCTGCTTTACACCAGACCTGTTGGGGGGGCTCTGGTAGTACTGTGACCATCTGAGGATGCTCTGAGGCACTGAGCACCATTCTGCTTGGAAGGACCCTGCCCCTCATCTCTGAATGTCCAAAGCCCCATCTTCTTGAAATGCCTACTAAACCCCCTGCTCCCCAGGGAGCTGCCTAAACTTGTCCCTCCTGGAGCCCTTCACAGGTGAGAGACGCAGCTTATCCCTACAGGGCAATGCAGGTGCCACATGTATGTTCTCTCACGGAATCGTCCCCACAGCCCCTCCTGACAACTCAGGGCTGGGTTAATGACACAGTTTTGGAGCTTTGTCTGACGCATGCTTATTGCTGATGGAAACCTCTCTAAGAGTGGGTGGAAGCTAGCCCCACCAGAGGAACTGGGCTGGGGGCTAGGCCATCAGTGAACAGTAGAGGCAGAATCTGAGCCCACAGCAGTCAAATTCCAGCACCCCTGTGCCTCCTCTGTTCTCTCTCCTACCAGGGACCAGACCTCTCTAGGGCCCTGTTTGACCTTCTATTTCAGCCCTTCCCAGGGTCTCGTTTCCGAGTTCTTCGTGGACATCTGGCAGTGAGGTTGAGTGGAAAGACGGTGGATTTGAAGTCAGACAGTCTATCTCAGCCACGTCTGAATTGATATTAATAGAAAGCTCTCAGGGAGCACGTGCCGAGGGTCACGCCCTGATCTAAGAGCTTTATGGACCAGAGAGCCCCGCACCACCTGTGAGGGGGGTACTGGCACCATGTGACTTTTCCCAATGGGGAAACCAAGGCACAGAGCGGTCATGTCACTTGCCCAGGCTCACACAGCTGGCCCTGGCAGATCCAGGCTTCACTCTGAGGTGGCCTGGCTGCAGCCCCCCTGCTTTTAACCCTTTAGCTGCCTTGAGCATGAGTGCATGGGATGAGACAGAAACAGGCAGAGGAGGTGCAGGACGCAGAGATGGGGCCCACATGAGGACCAGCAGCTTCTACACATTGATCCCTCTTCTTTCACTGCAGGGGGCGTTCCTGCAAACCTGGCGGCCCCCAGCCCCCAGCAGCTCCTAGCACGAGCTGGGTATGAAGTTGTTCAGGATGCCGGGTGCATGGAACTGGTCCTGGGTCTTATGCACCAGCCCAGTGTGCCAAAGTCAGGTGCCACACATGTCATCTTTAGGGGTTCTTGCCAGCAGCATGCTCTTGGCAATGTGGTCACAGGGCACTTGGGACCTGGGTCTGCTTTGGGGTGGATAGAGGACCCCAAGGTGTTCTCTTTGGTACTCACTAAGCAAAGCAAAACAAGACAAAGCAAAACAAAAGTCTTTGTAGTAAAGAAAATAACCCGGGGTGGGGAGGATACATTAGAAGTTTGGGTTTAACAGATACACATCAGATACACATTACGACATTATATATAAAACAGATAAACAACAAGGACCTACTGTATGGCACAAGGAAGTATATTCAATTTCTTGTAATGACCCATAACAGAAACTGAAAAAATATGAAAACTAAAAAAAATGTGCGGTACACTGTATATCTGTATTTACATGCAATATAATGTGTGTGTCCAGTCGAAATGTAATAATTCTACATAATAAACCTGATAAAGGGAAGAAAAAAAAGAAACTGAAAAAATATATATGTATAACAGAGTCACTTTGCTGCATCCCTGAAAGTAACATGGTGAACTGACTACACTTCAATAAAAAATAATAATTTAAAAAAAGAAAATAACTCAGAGGTGAAATTGGTTACGAGCTTTGTTTAAAACTTCGCAGTTTAATTTACAGCATGATTTGCCAGTATTATTTAAAAACCTTTTGCCTTATCCTGCACGTTTCCATTCTGCAGAATATTCTACCTTCCTGGGGGTTTCTCGGTGTACTTCCATATCCCCCTGCTGCTGACACAGATAGAACATCACTGCAGTGAAAACTGTGCAGCATAAATCGTGGCTTTTGGGGTCATCAAAAGACAGAGCCCCTTGAGGGAATCACTAGTTCAAAGGAAATTCCATCAGATTTAAATCCACCTCCATCAGATTTAAATCCACATGGTCGTCTCTGAGGTTCGGAGACAGATTCCCGAATTCAGCCAAATGGATGTTAATGGAACATTCTGAAGAAAGAGAATCAACAGGATTAAGTACCTGCAAAGCCAGTGTTGGACTGCATTTAATTTGACTGAGTCCTGAGAGGTGGGCATTTGTATCCCACTACACGGATGAGGAAACTGAGACCCAGAGGCAAGTCCAGCTTGTCCAGGGCCACACAGGAAGATGTGGTCAGAGCCCAGGTCTGTCAGGTTGGGGAGGGACATTGTCTGTGACACACAACTGCGTTAGTATAACACACCTGAGTCAGTGCATCTCAGGGCCCCATCGGCACCCAGGGTTCCCCTGTCTCTTGGGCACGTACCAAGTATCTGGTATTTTCTCAATTCCTAGGGGAAGCTGTGGACAAAATGGTGAGAGTTCAAGGACCCAACCCCCCAAAGTGCAAAGACTTTCCTCAGGTGCATGTGTCTTCTTACTCGCCTGTTGATTCTACAAAAATATTTACTCTGTGATTCCATACTAAATGAAGAGCGTGTTGCCATGGCAACCCCCAAACTGTGCTTTCGTTGACCCCTTCTTTAGTGACTCCTCCTGTCTTCCAGTTTTTTGAGCTTGTTTTCTGCACTTGAGATTGCCCGGGAACTCTCCCTTCACTCCCTCAGCGCTGCGTCTCCACCCAGCAAAACCACGTCCATCTTTTGAGTCTCATTTCCTCCTCCTCCAAGGAGTTGGTCACTTCAGCTGGTGCCCAGCTGTCTTGATCAGTGGTGGAATTCCTTTCCATTGATGGTCACTAACACCCTCTTAGTTAGTTGGAATTCATTTGTTTATTTATCTAACCATTCATTCATCCAACAAGTATCTGCTCAGCACCTACTCCGTACCAGACCTTGTATTCGATGCTAGAAGCATCAGATAAAAAGAAATATAATAAAGACCCAGTTCCAGCCCTTAAAGGGCTTATGTTCTCTTGGGGGGAGGCATTGACCCAAACATGCAATTAAAATCTGGGAAAGGCAAGACTCTAACAGGGCAAGGCACAGTGGTCAATTCCTTTTGTGGGATCTTGGGGAAGGCTCCCCAGAGAAGGGGGCAGCCGAGCTGGCACTGATGGATGAGTCAGAGCTTCCAGGGCATCCTGGGTGAGCAATGACCTCCAGGCCTCCCACTGGCCCTGTGCCGATTTTATGTGAATTAGAAAACGCCACCTTTCTTGAGCACTTCAGTGCAGTCAACGACAGCACAGCCTCACTTGGCAGCCCTCTGTCCTCTGTTATGTCTGAGCACACGTTCCAAACTTCTCTGCGGTCCTGGCCGCAGAGGCCCGCTTGGGCTATGTCTTTAGCTTAGAAGCTGGCCTTGCCCAGTTCGATGGTGACTTCCAGAGGCCAGGGCACCTCTTGCAGCTTCGTACCACTCAGGGCCCCCCATACGGCAGCAGTTGTGCTTCAGTGGAATAGTCCCAACATCAGAGAACTTCATGTAACTTGTAGTGGTTCCTAAATGCCAGGCCAAGGACCCATCATGTCAGAATCCTATGCGGAAGTTTTAAAAAAATACACACACGTAGCTTCACCTTGGAAGATCTGATTCAGGGAGCCTGAGATCAGAAATGAGAATCATATGTTTTTAAATACAGCCAGCGTTTCTGGTGATAATTAATTCTTACAGGGCTGTTGTCAGTGTGTGCTCTGTCCCGGTGTTTGTATCATCTCATGTCACTCTCGTGATGACCCTAAGAGGCCAGTCTGATCCTTGAGTTCTGCAGATGAAGACGCAGACACGTGGCGAGATTAAGGTCACCCAGCTGGTAAGTGCTCGGGCTGTGGTCTGAATCCAGGTGGGTAGAGCCCAGAGCCTGAGCACCTTGTTGCTGGGTGATAACACTGGTCCTGGAATCAGAGGCAGAATCTGGGAAATCTGGAAATGCTAAATTTAAGAATGTCCTTGAGGGTCGCAGCCCTCAGACTTCCCATTATAGAGATGGGAAACATTGAGTCCCCAAAGGACAAATGGACTTGTTCAAAGTGTCCTGTGAATCTGCCACCGGACTCAGGTGCTGGGGTCCCCTCGCCCGCCCTCCGGAGCTCCATCACCAGCTCGCGGTGACTTGCTCTCGCCTCTGACAGGCGAGACACTGAAGGCGACGAGGAGAATGATTGTAATGACACCATCATGTGTGGCCTGGCTTTGCTGAGCCGAGCTCTGTGTTCCTTACTTTTCTGAGACATTATCTAGCCTGAATTTCGACATGCCCTTGGGGCAAAGAGCATAGCCTTTCTTGAAGGAAAAGAGTACGCTGTAAGGCAGTGGTTCTCAGCTTGGTGTCAGGGTGGGAGTCGTGATTCTGCCCCCGACCGGGCCTGTCTGCAGACAGTTTTGGTTGTCAGTACGTTTTGGCCAGGAGGTAGGGGGCTTGTTACTGGCATCTAGCGAGTGGAGGCCGGGGAGGCTGTTACGTATCCTACAGGGCGTGCGACAAAGTGCTGCCCAGCCCTAAACGTCCACAGCTCCGAGGCTGAGAAACCTTGCTGTAAGGCCACCTGGCTTTTCTGCTCATCTGGTCTCTAAAAGGGGAGGCGGGAGTCAAACGAAAATGGGGTCCCAAAGCCATCCAGCCTCATTTCAAAGCTGAGAGCCTTGCCAGGGGCTGGGGCCCCTTATCTCACCTCCTGATGTCAGTCCCCTATGCGTAACGTGGGCCAGTGGCACCTACCTTGCAAGTCCTTTGTGATGCTCCTGTGTGCACAGGGTCCAGAGGCCAGGAGACACGTTTCAGAAGGCAGTTGTCTGACAAGGGCTTAATTTCCAGAATATACAAACAGTTCATATAATTTAATAACAACAACAACAAAAAAGCACTACCCAATCCAAAAATGGGCAGAAGCTCTAAACAAGAAATTCTCCAATGAAGAGATACAGATGGTAAATAGGCACATGAAAAGATGCTCCATGTCACTAATTATCAGAGAAATGTAAATCAAAACTACAATGAGGTATCACCTCACACCAGTCTGAATGGCCATCATTCAAAAGTCCATGAATGATAATGCTGGAGAGGCTGTGGAGGAAAGGGAACCCTCCTACACTGCTGGTGGGAGTGCACGTTGGTGCAGCCACTGTGGAAAACAGTATGGAGGTTCCTCAAAAGACTAAAAATAGACTTACCATATGACCCAGGAATCCCACTCCTGGGTATATATCCAGAGGGAACTTTAATTCAAAAAGATACGTGCATCCCAGTGTTCATAGCAGCACTATTTACAATAGCCAAGACATGGAAGTAACCTAAATGTCCATCAGCAGATGACTGGATAAAGAAGCTGTGGTATATTTATACAATGGAATACTACTCGGCCATAAAAAAGAATAAAATAATGCCATTTGCAGCAACATGGATGGACCTGGAGACTGTCATTCTAAGTGAAGTAAGCCAGGAAGAGAAGGAAAAATACCATATGATATCACTTATATGTGGTATCTAAAAAAAAAAAAAAGGCACGAATGAACTTATTTACAAAATAGAAGGAGACTCATGACATAGAAAACAGACTTATGGTTACCAGTGGGGAAGGGGGTGGGAAGGGATAAACTGGGAGTTCAAGATTTGCAGATACTGATATCTATAAAATAGGTAAACAACAAGTTCCTACTGTACAGCAGAGGGAACTATATTCAATATCTTGTAGTCATCTGTAATGAAAAATGTGAAAAGGAATATATGTATGTCTACAGATGACTGGAACATTACGCTGTACACCAGAAATGGGCACAACACTGTAAACTGACTATACTTCAGTAAAAAATAAAGCACACCCACACACACACACTCACACACAAAGACATTCATTCTCATTGATAGTGAATAGGATAAGAGGCTCCAAGTGTGAATTCTGCCCCACCCCTAGCTGGGCCATTTGTCATCTCTAGTAGTGACCTCCTTGACCTGCAATTTCCTCATCTCTTAAATGGGCATAATGAGACACCTACGCCCCAGGGTTGATGGGACAAGATACCAGACGACTGGCATGGGTGGGTTAATCAATTCGCTCCACATGTGATTGCTCCCTTGCTGCTCTCCTGGGTTGAGGGCTAGCGGGCACCGCCCACTCCCCCCCACGCGGAAAGGACGGATCCAGCAGGTGGGGCGGGAGCTGGAGACAGAGGAGCTGGCGATGGAGGTGGTTGGGTAACCCGGCCGCTCAGGAGCAGGTGGAACTGCTCCTGGGGTGACAACACCGGGACAGGACAGGACATGGGGAGGGGAGGGGAGGGAGAGTCCTGCGGGGGTGGGGGGGCTGGGCTGGCAGGGATCTAACTTGCCACATTTTAATTTGGAACCAGTGCCCCAGGGAGGGATTTAGACGCAGTCAGGCTGCTTTGTACAAATAACCCCCTTCCTGGACAGCTGTCAGAGTGAGTCTGCACAAACCGCCCGGAGAGGGAAGGGGCGAGCCGGGCGGCTGGTGGCGGAGGGC
Source organism: Camelus bactrianus (assembly GCF_048773025.1). Taxonomy (NCBI): domain Eukaryota; kingdom Metazoa; phylum Chordata; class Mammalia; order Artiodactyla; family Camelidae; genus Camelus; species Camelus bactrianus. The sequence continues at coordinate 5,799,405 of NC_133544.1, forward strand.
TCACAGGCCCCGAGCCAGGCCCCACCCAGGCGAGGGTCCCTGCCGCCAGGCCACAACCCCGAGGTCGGGCTTTCGCCCCGCCTGCAGAGGCGGCAGCTGGACTCAGGGAGCAGAGAGATGCTCTCAGACCCCGCAGCGGCCTGGCACTGAGCCGGCTGTTAGGGCTGTGCCTCCTGATCCACCTTCCGCGGCCTCTGTTCTTGGGCGAAAGGCCACACGCTCGGCTTAGGGTCTCCCACATAGTAGGTGCTCAGTAAAAATGAGACGGGTGGGTTTGTTTTCTGTGTCTGGGAGCTTCTTCCTGTTTCGTAAATAAGAGGGAAAGGAGGGGGAGGGATGAATTAGGAGCCTGGGATTAGGAGATACAAATGTCTGTATATAAAATAGGTAAACAACCAGGTCCTACTGTCCAGCACAGGGAACAACATTCAACATCTTATAATAGCCTGTAGAGAAAAAGAATATATCTATGTGTAACTGAACCGCTACCTGGACACCAGAAGCTAACATAATATTGTAAATCAACTAAACTTCAATTAAAAAAAAAGAAAACAAACAAAAAAACCCCAAAAAAGACGCATGGAGAAGAAGCCTGAAGTTGGGAAAAGCGGACAAATAAAGGAAGAACAAAAGTAATACAGGGAATCATAAGAATTGGAATAAGAAGAATATGTTTTTTCTCCTAGGCTGCTTGTTTTCCCAGCTACCGTGATTAAGAGACTTTCACCCTTTGAAAAACATTTGTTTTTATGTTTTTACTGAAGGATAGTCAGTTACAGTGTGTCAGTTTCTGGAGCACAGCGCAGTGTCCCAGCCATGCACACACATACATACACTCATTTTCATATTCTTTTTCATTAACGGTTATCACAAGATATTGAATACAGTTCCCTGTGCTGTACAGAAGAAATTTATCTTTTATCCATTTTTATACATAATGGTTATCATTTGCAAAGGGATACATTTGGGAGTTTGAGATTTGCCAGTGAGGATATGTTTAAAATAATAGATATAATTATTTAAATAATAATACGTTTATAAAGAACCCGCCACCAAATGGGGAAACTCCGAGAATATACTTTCTTTTCATGACTTCGGAGTTTTAACTGTGTTGCATCAGCCGAGACTCACCTCCTGGCTCCTGTTTGTCACCTGACTCCTGGGGGTGACAGCAGCTGTGTCACCGCTGTGTTGGGACCATACCACGAGGCAAAGCAGATGATCCATCTACAAACAAGAGCAGCATCATACTCACACCAGGGCCCCGCTGGCTCCGCTCACTCTTCCATGGAGATCAGAACTGGGGTACAACAATCACCTAGCTGTTGGCCAGGAAATAAAACGACTGTCACCCTGTGCCCCAGCCTGGCCCTGGTTCCAGTCCAGTGACGATCGCAGGACCCCTCAGGCTCCGGGGACACCCAGCCTCCACACCACCTGCAGGGCAGACAGACACCCCAAAACGAAAAGGAACCCTCAGATCCTGCTGCCTGTTTCCCTGCCCTCCCCTCCCCTCCAGCAGGCTGATTCAGTCTTTTGAGCCATGAGGACGCTTGCTTTGAGTCAGGGTCTGAGTCAGAGCAGCGGGGGAGAACGCCGGCCTCCGAGGAAGCCGGAGCCGGGGTGAGGATCCTGGCCGGCTCCCACGCCGGGGAGCCGTAAACCGCTTACTTAGTCTATGACTCAGTTTCCTCATCTGTAACGTGGGCAGTGAATGCTAGAAACAAAGCACGTGAAAGCACCGAGGGCCCAGGAGCCGGTGCGCTGCAGCTGCTGTCAGAGGCATCGCTGGAGATGCGTCCACCCGGTTCCCGAATAAAGTGAGGACACAGCCGCGCCCGTGCAGCCGAGGACTGTTTCGTTCCGGTCTGCAGGCTTTTTGGAGGAGGGCGCTGCTTGCGCGTGGGGCCGGGGTCGTACTCCTCTCCTCGGGCTCTGGAATAAACAGTCCCCTCTGATCTCAGCTGCCCTCCCCCCCTGGGAGCACGATTTCAAAGGGCTTCTCCGTCAAGCTAAAGCAAACCTCAGTCATCTTTGTGCACAAAACACCCACCCAGCCTATTTGTCTCCGTTCTGAGCTCTTGGCACGGGGCCCGAGAGAAGCCTTCAGAAGGAGCGCTTAGCAAAGAATGCTGGCATTCAGACGGGGTTGACTGTCCGCCGGCCGACAGCCCCACCCTGCACTCTGCCCAGGGTTCTTGGCAGCCTACGTTAACCACAAGACAAGTTTTATCATCTGGTAAACCTGTCGTTTTGAAAAAAAGACTTCAATAAAATATTTCAACAATTATAGTCCATTTTAATTAGGTGTGTGCCACATAATTATAGATTAAAAAAAAAAAAGGATAGGGTTTCAAAACCCAATACCCTGACCATATAGTGTTAGCTGTTCTTCTGTGAATGAATTTCCAGCTGAATTTCCCACCTGAGGAGACAGTGTGTACTCGGGGAGCCCTTCCCACTCTCCTTGGCTTGGCCCAGTTACTTCCTTTTTACCATTTTCCCCACTTCCACTTGGAAGCTCAGAGTCCCGGAGGAGGGAGAATGGTGGCGGGGGTGCCCCTGAGAGTCTGGAGGGTCGTGGAATTCTGGGATGTGACTGATGGTGGGCCGGCTCCCTGGACGGGAGCCTGGAGGTCTGGGGTTTCCCTCTGGCCCCGTCATCCACTTGCTGGGTGATCTTGCATGTTTCCTTTCTCTGAGCTTCAGTTTTTTAAATCTTTAAGAGGGTTCGGCCGTCATTTATCAAGATTTTTGGGGAGAGGGAGAGGAAATGAAATTTTGAAAGAGAAGTCCAAAATGTAAACAGTTAAAAATTGAGGTGTCTTGAGAAGAACTAAGTATTACATTTGTGATTTAGTAACTGTGGTACACTGCAAGATGCTTTCTTAATTTTAAGTAGTATTAATGGACTCAAGGATTGCCTACGTGTACACGACATCCTTGTATGGTTTTCATTGCACTGTTTTTCATGGTGTTTCCTTTAAAAAACACTTTTCAATTCTTTTTATGACATCTGAAAACATGAAAGTAAGATGTTTTAGAACAATTTTCCTTCATACAATGCATTTAATGCATACAAAGCTGAGAGAGAGAGAAAAAAACAGAGGTGCTTGGCCCAAACCTTCTCTGGTGGCCCCTGTGTCACCTTCAAAGTAGCAGAGTTTGAAAATGGCTGGACTGGATAATTTCTAAGAGCCTTTCCAGCTCCGTCATTCATTTGACAAACACTTACTAAGCCTTCATGATGTGCCAGCCCTGTTCTCGGCTCTGGACGGACAGCAGGGAACCAGGCCTGCCCAGTCCCGCGCCCTGTCCCTCCAGGAGCCTTCCTGTCCCGCGAGGCCCAGACCCGGACATGTGCGACGGCTCCACATGCCAGCTCCGCCCACCATCCACCCCACCCAGTCCTCGGAGTGGTCCTGCAGGGACTCTTGTATGGAGGCCACCTAGACGGGCTGGGTCACCCGAGGTCCCACAGCTCCTGCGAGGCAGTTCTGGAGCCGATTCTGGGATCTCGTGGTCCCAGATCCCACGACCTTAGTCAGGACACCCAGCCCCCTGCATCTGCATTTGTTCATCGGGGCACCTGCCTGCTGAGGGGGGGGCCTCCCTCCCTAGCCCCGGTGCCCACTTCACACGTTGAGTGCCTGCCTCCCCGTCCATCTCTGCCTTGGGCGGTCTCCCCAGCCCCCTGGAGACACTGCCCTCAGGGGAAGGCACTCGGTTGCTCCCGCACAGATTGACTTCTGCTCCCAGTGCTCCAGAGAACCTTGCTTCTCCTTTCTCTGTCACGCCGGGGTCCCCTTCTCCCTTGCGCCCTGCTTTCTGGGGTTCCTGGCTTATTCCCCGTTTGAGACAGCGACGTTAGAGGGTGGGGCTCATGTCTTAGTAGTTTTAACCTGCCCTACACAGCCTTGTACCATAGGAAGGGAGCTGTTTCTGTGTGTGAATTAATGTTTCTGTGTGTGAAACTGTGTGTGAATTAATGACTAGATGGAGTGATGGTGTGGATGGATAAATGGATGAGTGGATGGATGAGTGTATTAATAAATATATTAGTAATGTGAGCCAATGTATGAACAGATGGGGAAATGGATGGATGGATTAAGGGAAAGATAGTTGAGTTGAGGAGTGTATGGTGGGTGAATTAATCAATGAGAAAGTAAACAAGGGAAGCTGAATCTCCATCTTCACCCGTATCTAGATCTACAAGTAAACTAGTACACGTCTAAGTGAATGACCAAGGGAAGGAGGAAGCAAGTCAAATAATTTAAGCTGCAATGAGTGGAGAAATAAATGGATGGATGAATGAAAGGATTGGTGAGTGAATAGGTCACTTCTCCCTCTAATTAGCTTCTTGGCCACATGTCAGCATCCTCTGGAACCAAGCTTGGTGGGTGCATGCTGGCCATGGGACAGCTTTCTAATGATGACGGCTTGCAACACCCGCCCGGAACTCAAGGGAGCTTTGCAGACCCAGCCGAGGCTGTGAATAACAAGAGGGGGCACCCTTGTCTGCAGGCCGGCCTGGCTGCGGCCCTGGCCAATGACTCACCGACTCTGGAGCTTTTCAGGGGTTTGCTGAGTTTCCTGCCTGGAGAGACTCTTACATGCAGCCTGGGGAAATTCCAGGAGCCTCCAATTAGCCAAACTGCATGGTGGGGGTGGGGGTGGTGGCAGGTGCAGGGAAGGGGGTTGCCGTTTGGTTTGTGCCATTGTCCAGCTAAGAGGAGCCAAGTGATTTCCAGCAAATTCTAGGACAAATGTTTGCCTTAAGGCTCAGGACTCTGGTGCCAAGTTTCAACGCAACCAAGTACTTCTGAGTTTGGGAGTCAGGTTAGAGAGAGAAAAAGGGTGGGGAAAAGAAAGAGAGAGAGAGGACGATGCCGTGGGGCAGAGTGGGGGAGGGAGAAGAGGCAGAGGGTTGACGTTCAAGATGTCCTTTGAAGGCTGTGGTCCTTCCTCATGTACCTGATAAGTTATAGGCTCTGCCCACAGCAGATTCCCGTCAGGTCGGGATGTTGCCTGTGCCCAGAGACCTGTGAGACAGCCTCGGATCCCAGTTAGGGCTCAAGTGTGGATCTGTCTGATTCCAGGGGAAGGGGAGTCATGTGGCTCTGTTTGGAGGAGAAAAGAGATGAAAATGTATAAAGATGCAGCAGATTCAAGGTCAAACCCTCCCAGGCCAGCAGGATGTCCAGGAGAGGCAGCTGAAGGTTCCCATCAGAGGTGGAGTTTGGGATTTGGTTAATACATATGCTCAGGACCAGGTGGGTGCCACCAACAAAGCTGGCCTGGTGGCCTTGCCAGTGCAATGCTGCCTGTTGGTGGGGGGGATGCTGGGGGATGCTGGGGACTGTGGCAAAGTGGAGAAAACAGGCCCCACGGGGACGGGCTGGGCAGTCCGGGGCTCCAGCTGACTGTGCCCAGGCTGAGAGAAGGAAGTCCCGTGTGGCCAAGTATTTTAATTTGGGGGAAGAAATTCTCAATGACTAAATGTTGGCTATGGATTTAAAAAATTTTTTTAAACTGTGCTGGTCAAATAAAACTGGGCTTTTGGTCTCTGACCTCTGGTTTTAGGATTGAGGAAACCAAGACAGGCTGAGAAGGAGGGAGCTGGTTCTGATGCTCAAGGTCTTTTGCAGCCCCTTCGGCTTGACTCAGGCTCCTGCCAAATCCCCTGGGGGACACGCCGCAGGTCCCCCCACTGTTCCTGCGGATTTACTGCTGGGTGCCCTTAAGCCCTGTTTCAGTCCTTCTAGACTTAGGAAGCCCTGCTCTCGCTGCGTCCCGTGAATCAGACCTGCTCGTCGCAGGCAGGCCCTCAGCACTGGCTCTTTTTATTTAGTCCACGGAATTCCCTGAGCAGCTACAACACACTGCACGTGGTGGGGGCAGGGGACGCAGAGCCTTGCAGGGTAGTGGCGGGGTGCGGACATGTCTTGTTGAGGGTTGACCACTGGGAATGCTGACTCCTCTGTGTGTGCAAAGCAGGAGCATCCGTTCCAGCCTAAGGGGTCAGGGAAGGCTTCCAGGAGGAAGCGGCTAATTCTTCAAGAATTGGAAGGAGTCGGGTGGATGACTGCCAAGGGGCGGTGAGAGGGAGTATTGGGATGGTGCCGAGCTTGGGTTTGGAGCCAGGGCCCTGGACCCGCGTCCTGAGTCTCCCTCTTATTAACCAGCGACCTGGAACGAGCCACCTCACCTCTCTGAGCCTCAGTTTCCTCCCCTGTGGCAAAGGTCGAATGATGGCTTCCCGGATGGGTGGTCTTGAGGGTGGGATGGCTGGCCCCATGTGAAGTGCCCGACACTTGGCGGCTTGTCCGTGGTGCTGGTCCTGCCATGGCCGCCGGCAGCTCTCCTCAGGCTTGTTAAAACTCCTGTGCCTGCACTCTCTGGGGAGGCAGGAAGGCGTGAGGAGCGGTGCAGAGGTGGTGCCTCCCAGGGTCACTCAGGGGAGGAGCAAGGGGGAGACCAGGCTGGAGCTCGTGCGGACGTGGAGTGTGTGTGTTGGGGCTCACATCTGGGTCTGGAGATGTGACTCTGCTCTGCCAAGGGAGGGAGTCAACCAAGGTGGGTGGGGGTGCCCGGAGCCCTGGTGTGTTGGGGGAGGCTGTTCCAGCAGCCACTGTGTGTCATGGAGGATGGCGTGGTGGGGAGGGGAGGGGAAGCAGGGAGCTCAGGGTCGGGGGACTGTGGGGGTGGCCGGGTCGGGCACCATGGGGGTCTGGCTGTGAGTGGCTGCCTTAAGAAGATGAGTGGGGGGCCAAGGGGAGACTTTGGCAAGTGAGATGCAACAGGACACGATGCAGGACAGGTCCCTGGGGGCACACAGGGTGCTGGGTCCATGCTGATCTTGACTTTCTGAGTCAAGGGGGCAAGGCTGAACACTGACGGTGCCAGCAGGGATTCGGGCATGGGGAGGAGTGTGAGGACCTCTGAGCAGGGAGCTGTGAGAACAAACTTCTGCCTTGTTCACCAGGTTAACCCTTCAGAATGCAGGTCATTAGGGCAAAGAGCAGGGACACCTCCTCTGAGAAGCCTTCCTGGAGTTCCTCAGTCCCTGGGGGACCTGGCTTTCTCCCCTCCGTGCCTCCTCCATGCCCCCTGCACACATCTGCTTATGACTCCTGCAGCCTGTCTCAGCCCATGTGACCTGGCGGCTGTCACCTGCCCGCCTGGCTCTGGGCATCCCAAGGGTGGGAGCGGGTTCCCAGTTCTGACTGTGGACTTCTGGACCCAGCCCACAGCAGTGCAGCTACTGTGAGCGAGTGAATGAGGAGGAAAGGGTAGAGAGGAAAGCAGGAAGGGAGAGAAGAGGCAGGAAGGAAAAGGGAAAAAAGGAACAAGGGAAAGAAAGACGAAGGAAGGAACAGAGGGACGGATGCAGGGAGGGAGGGGACGAAGGAGGGAGGGAAGGTCCAGAGGCTGGTGTTGGCTGTTGGCTGAAGGCCCTCTGCTTGCCGAGGTCATGAGATCAAGGATCCCCAGTGGACGGTGAGATGACTCAATCAGAGGTAAGTCCCCGGGCGGCGAAGGGCATGTTCTCTGGGGCCGGGGACCAGGAATCGCTGGCTCTCGCTGCCATCTGGCTCGCTAATAAATGAGTATCTGGAAGGCCCTATTGTGGATTAAAGCAACAGCTGATAACCTTGGTTCTCCTGAGAGGGCTGCGGCTCTCCGGGTGAGGCGCACACGGCCGCGTCCTGCGGGCGCCTCCGGGCTGGGAGAACCTCGGGTTTGGAGAGTTTCACTCATCCGTTGATTCGCTTACTCCCTCACTCACTCACGAGGCAGCCGGCAGCAGCTGAGCTTGTGCTGGGCATCAGGCGACGCGGCAGGAGGCGGGGATGCAGAGGTGACTGAGGACGTGGGTGGAGCTGAGGGCTTCAGACTTCAGCCCAGCTCTGCCCTCACTTAGGTGCGTAACTTTGAGAAAATCGCCAACCTCTGTTTCCTTCCTTGCAAATCAGACCAAAGGGCCGGCTTCTAAGGATTTAGGGAGGACCGGAGAGGGTGCATATGAATCTCCCAGCCCAGTGCCTGGGTCGCACTAAGGGCTCACCTAATGGTGCCTTTTAATCTTTGTTCTAACAACCCCGTGGAGGGCAAGGCACGTGAGCAGACACACACGCAACACAACCAGCGCTGCGGGAGGGGATGTGAACGCGCGGTGCACGGATCTTAGGGAGCAGTGATATTCCTGCTGCCCGGGAGCCCCACGGAGAGCAGCAGAGAAAAGTGGTAACTGCTGCTCTGGGACCCGAAGATGGGAGAGTTGGAGCCAGTCCTCCTGAGAGAGGAAGAGGCAGGGGCAAAGAGGGCTGTGTCCGGGGACACTTGTGGGGAGGCCACGTGAGGCTGCGCGAGGACCAGGCACCTCCCTCCTGGCCGATCTCCTCCAACATCTCTCCCGTGGGAACCAGTCCGCTTCCGCCCAGCCCGGACAGCTGCAGCCAAGACGGGAAGGGGGATGGAACACAATTTTGAGGGTCGTGGTATTCGCCATGAAGACTGCTTGCTGCACTTTCAAATCAAAAATAGTAATTTCACTGATGCAAAATCCATATCATCCGATGTGTGGGAATGTGTGTACGAGACACAGGATGAGGGAGGCTTGGCGGCTGCCCGCGGTGCCCAGTCTAAGGGCCCCTGGCTGGGCGGCAGAACCACTCTTATCTGCCATTCCTAGAAAAGCCACACATCACAGTGCAGACGCGACTTTGCATGTACTGCCTGTAAGAGTCAGCCACAGTGCAAGCACCGCTAGTCCCCCTTTACAGGCGAGGGATGGCAAGGGACCCTTGGGGCTGGCAAGTGGACAAGGAGGGCCGATGTGCTTCGAGACTGATGGGTGTGTCCGAGGACGACCGAGGCAGCTCTGGAAGGATGCTGGAAACACACCAGGTACAGAGAGCTGGGCTGAGGGACTTGAGGCTGCAAAGATGCCTGGAGAGGGAAATAGTGGAGCTGGTCACCACTGCTCTGAGGCTGTCCTGGGGCGGAGAAAAGCAGGCTGGTTCTGGCAAGTCGAGGGGACGTTACAAGGACCGACTTCCCCAGTGCAAGCAGGAGCTGTGTCGGGAAGTGGGAAACCTCTCCAGTCCTTAGAGGGGCTTCCCCAGAGTACAACCTTGTAAGAACATCTTAGCACTTGGGGGGGGGGGACTTTGCCTGGAGTGGATGGTCACCTTCTCCCCCCCTTAAAGTTCCACACTTGGATTCCACTTTCTCTGCGTGGAGGACCACAAACCGATAGCCATGGGCTGGGTGGACACAGGAAATTGGGGAGGGTCCACTTGCTCCCAGGATGCCCCGCCTGTGGTCCAGACACAGGAGGACCCACGACAAGAGAGCAGTCTCTCTGGTTAAGCCTTGACTCTCCCCATGGTCTTTTAAAGCAGACCTATTCCTGGGAGAGAAAAGTGACTTGAAGCTGAGCATGGATGTCGTTAGTAGGGCAAAGGCTTAAAGAAAACACTGGGGTGGAGCTCTGGCCCGGGCAGGACACAGTGGCAGGTGGTAGTGGGGAGAATTGAGTCGGCTCTGGAGCTCAACGTCCCGGGTGAGAGCCCAGATAGCAACGCAGGTAAGCCACCTCAGTTTCCACATCTGTAAACCAGAGGGGACCCGGAGGCCACCCTCATGGGTCGATGGTGGGCGTGTGTGGGTTACGACTCTGGAAACAGCTTCATCGGCTCAGAAGCGCTGTCCAGATGCTGGCTGGTGGGACAGCGTGTTTGCAAAGTACTTAGCGTGTTGCTTTACTAAGTGCCTGATAAATGTGGACCATTATCACTAGTGTCACTATTATTACTGCTACCACGTTCCATTTTTTGTCCTCAGGGCTGTTCCACTTTCTGTAAAACTATAAAGCACCACCCTGTGCGGCCAGCAATAATTATATAGGAAATTTTGACTGCTATGCGTTCTCTCCTCTCTCCGGGGAGATATTAAATAATGTGCAGACACAAAACTAATAACATTTCCTTGTGGGTGGGGCTACCCAGAGAGCGACCGTTTATTGAGAGCCTGCCTCGTGCCAGGTCCCATTTGAAAGTGGTGCTCCTGTATCCATTCATTTGATTCTCACAGTCCCCCCGTGATGCTGGACCACTCCCGCCCCACTCCGCAGGTGAGAACAGTGAGCGGGGAAGGCCCACTGCTAGGCGGCCGCCTGGTTCTGGGACCTGGAGCTCCTGCGGCACTGCGCGAGCTGGGCATAAGGACTTTCTGGTGGCTGAGTGCGCTGGGCACGGGACCGAAAGGCCCCAGTTGAGCAGGAGCAGTAACAGAGGGGAAGGAGGCCCTTGTCCCAGTTGGAAAGCTCATCCTGGAATCAGTATAGGAGGTGGACGCGAGCCAAGTGGTGAGTTGGGGTGGAGAGAAGACACACTTCAAAGTGTCAGGCTGACTAGCCTCAGGTTTTCACCCAGTCGCTTACTACCTGGTGAAAAAGTGTGACAAAGACCAGGGGTTGCAAACCACGGCCTGCGGGCCAAACCTGGCCGGCTGCCGGTTTTGGTGCATGAAGCTTGCCTGGCACCCGCCCATGCACCTACACAATGTCTCCGGTGTTTCCACGCTGCAACGGCGGAGTTGAGTATTTGGGACAGGGACTGTCTGGCCTGCAAAGCCTAAAATATTTATCATCTGACCCTTTCCAGAAAAAGTTTGCTGACCCCTGGAGAGATGGATGGTCACTTCTGAATCTCACCTCACTCAGGAAAAAATTAATTGTGAAGCTTAAGCAAGTGAAAGCATAGGATCGTACAGATAGTGTGAGTTTGTGGATGCCCCACCGGTGTTGAGTTGATGGATGAGATGGAAGAGCCTGTGTAGTGCCTGGTGCCAGAGGAGGCAGGAGAGGAGAGGGGTTCGAGGCAGATCAGCCATGGTGAGAAGCAGGCCTGGGTCGAGGCTGAACGCTGCTCCCTTCCAGGCTTGCGACCTTGGCAGTTGCTTCACTTTTCCTGAAACTGGATCTTCCCATCTGCCCGAGGGAAAGAATGCCAGCCCCTGTCTCTGGGGTATCTGGTGGGATTCCTTGTGTTAATTCATAAACAAACCACGTGGCTATAGGAAGAAAATGGATATCAGTAAATGTTGATAAAGGTGTGGAGAAACTGGAAGTTTCTCCGTTGCCGGGAGAAATATAAATGGTGCAGCCATTTTGGAAAATACTTTGCTGTTTTTTTTTTTAAACATAAATTTATTATCCAAGCCAGCAATTGCGTGACTAGGTATCTACCCAGGAGAAATAAAACAGGTTTGCACAAAGACTCGCACACGAATGTTCATAGCAGAATTACCCATAATAGCTCCAAAGGGAAAGCAACTTCAATGTCTACCGACTAATTAAACAGCTGATTAAGCTGATAAACAAGATCTGTTATATCCACCCATGGAATATTATTTGACAATAAAAAGGAATGAAGTACTGATACGTGCTACAAAAAGCAGAGACTTCAAAAAACATTATGCTAAATGAAGGGAGTCAACTACAAAAGACCACATGTGGTAGGATTCTATTTTCATGAAACATCCAGAACAGGCAAATCCAGAGAGAAACAGATTGATGGTTGCCAGGGACAGAGGGTGGGGAGGAAGCATCAATTTCACACGGGCCTGAGGGATCTTTCTGGGGTGATGCAAAAGTTCTAGACTTGGACTGTAGTGACAGTTGCACAACTCTGATAATTTACTCAGTATTGTTGGGTTGTGCACATTAACCGAGTGGATTTTATGGTGTGTAAGTGAAATTGTTTGAAAAAGCCTATCGACCCTGGGCATTGCACTTGGTGCAGAAGAAGGCACAGTGGCTGTCCGTGGTGGTGAGTCCTTCTTGTCCTCTCTGGCTGGAGCTGAGCTGTTGGTAAGCCCCCAGTGCTAATCTGAGTCTGGAAGTTCACGTGCACGACCTCCAGGCAGATCTCAGCTTCCACGTCCAGCCACTTGTATGACTGTGAGCCTCTGTTTCCTCTTCTGTAAACTGGGAATTTAATTGTCCTGAATCTGTGCTATTTTTGTTTGTTTGTTTACATGTAAAATATATAAAGTCGTATTGGCACATGTCAGGCATTCGAGTTTTCTTTCTCAGGTGAGCAGACGAATGCAGTGGCCATGAGATGGCACACTTTTTCTTCTCCAGCTGACACAAATCCTCATTTTCTGCTCCTGACTTTGTTTCAGAGGAAAGAAGATTGGAGTTAAAGGTCAGAGAGCGGACCTGGACTCCCAGCTCTGCCACTAACCAGTCGTGTGCTCTTTTCCATCTGGGTCTTTCTGGCAAAAGAGGGCTCTTGGGTGAGGATCCCACCTGTTGGGGCTTTGGGAGGGTCCAGCGGAAGACTAGCTCCAAAACACCTTTGCTCCTAAGGGGTTGCTATTCAATCCCAAGGCAACACAGGTGGCTCCCAAGAAAGTGATCTGGGTCCCACGAAGGGAGGGTTCAAGTGTGGGGGGACGTACATTACACACCTAACAGCGGCTCCCAGGGCTGTGGCCGTGTGTTAGCTAAGGGGCCACAGGGCCTGGCTCCGCTGTGGGTCTGCTGTGGGTCTGCTTTGGGCCGGGAGGTGAGGATCCCTGGGGAGGTGACCCTGGTCAGCCCTCCCCAGGATGCAGGGCCGTGGGAAAGTTGCATGCTACTGGAAGCATTATCAGCTTGGGCATCTGGCAGCTTGGGGTTGTCCCAGGGCTTGCTGGGCCTCAGAGTCCCCAAAGCCGAGCAAAGACCGGGTGCAGAAAGGGGTCTGGGACACACCGAGTGGCACTGGCCGGTTTCCACAGGAGGGTCTCGCAGAAGGCCACGTGCACAGGGACTCAGGGGAGCAGGACCCCGCCATCCTGCCCCCTGAGCTGGGGCTGATCTCAGGCATATTCCGCCTTCTCTGGAGCTTGGCTCTTTCCTCTGAGAATAAGGGCAAGTGCTGTTGGATCAGAGATCTCTGACTGGCGGCTCGGCCTGTCCCTTTCGTCCACAGGCAGACGTCCTTTTATTGCACCGCGCTTTATCGTGCTTTGCAGATACTGTGTTTTTATAAATTGAAGGTTTGTGGCAACCCTGCATCGAGCAAATCGTTGGCGCCATTTTTCCGATACCGTTTGCTCACTTCGTGTCTCTGTGCCCCATTCTGGCAGCTCTTATGCTAGTTCAGACTCTGCACCAGCAATAAGACCGTGCCTTGCTGAAGGCTCAGATGATTGTTAGCATTTTTTGAGCAATAAAGTATTCTTTAATTAAGGTATGTAAATTTTTTTAGACACAATGCTATTGCACACTTAACAGACTACAGTGTAGAGTAAACGTAACTTTGGTATGTGCACTGGGGAAACAAAAAATTGCACAAGTCACTTTATTGCAATTTTCGCCTTATTGTGGTGGTCTGGGACTGAACTCACCATATCTGCAAGGTGTGCCCACGTAGCCAGCACTGTTTATAAAAGATAGTTGAATCATTGATATTTAAACATTAGGAAATTTTACTGAGAAACAGATTTTGGGGTCCTCTTTGAAAAAAACGAAAAACAAAGGTTTAGCATCACTGAACCTGCATTTATTCCATCATGGCTGCAATAAGGCTGAGAGGGAAGCAGTCGGGCCCTTTAGACCTCAGTCTCCACTCAACCCTATTTTCCTCCCTCTCTGAAACTGAATGCTGGTTGTCACTTATGGAAGAGTTAAGAGGGTGAAGAACAGATTTTTTTGTGCTCACATCTTTATCAGAAGTGGGAACATGAAAAGCTAATGAAACAGTGTTTTAAGAAAGATGAAATAGCAACTTGTTTTGACAGAAAGGAAACATATTCCTGAGCATTTACTGGGTGAGGTAGACCTGTGTCTGTGGGGTGCTTGGATTCACCCACATCTTTCTGTTTTTCCTTCCAGGCTCATTGGAGGATTACAGTGTCCTGCCCCCTCTGTAGTTAGGTGGGGCCAAACTCCCGATGGCGGGTATTTGTGAATTGATGAGGGGAGTTAGTGCAAGTGAAGTATGTTCTACACACTCCTTTGAACAGCCCCCAGCACACTTCTCCAGCCACAGTGGCAGAAAAGGCTGTGTTCCAGCAGGTCAGGGTACCTGGGTCAGCCTGAGTGACTACAAGGCAAGCGGTGAGAGTATATGGCCATGGGACTGTTTGTTACACAGCACAAACCTATCTTATCCTGACTGATATAGTATTGAGAAGGTGTGTCTTGTCTGCTTCTTCCATCGCCTTCTGGATTTGATGGTCAGTAATTCCCATCCCCGTTTCATTACTGAACCAAAGTTGGGTCCACTTGCCCATGTGCAGTGAGGCCAATCCACTGACCCCCGGTTTTGATGAAGGAAGGTGAAGTGTTTACTGCAGGGCACCAAGGAAAAAGTCCAGGCAGCTAGTGTTTTCAAGACCTGAACCCCCTGAAGGCTTTCAGGGAAAAGTTTTTAAAGATGGTGAGGGAGGGGGGTTGTGGGGTATGTGATCAGCTCATGGACATTCTTCTGACTGGTTAGTGCTGAGGTCACTGGGAGTCAACAGTGTCAACCTTCCGGTTCCAACCAGTCTGGGGTCTACATGCTTGAGGGAAGCGTATAGTTAACATCTTCCATTTAGTGAGGGTTTCAGTGTCTGCAAAACAGCTCAAAGGGTATGGCTCAGAATATTATCTGTAGTCCTGGAGGAGGAACTAAATGTTCTTGACTTTGTTTAATGGCTAAACAATTATTATTTTGTCTTGCCTGACTGTTTTCTTTTCCGTATTTTCTCACTTCTCTGATTAAATGTACTCTTTGGAACTCAGGGAAGGCTTCGGAGGCTAAACTTTTTCTACAGACAAGAGGCAGGCAGAGAACATGGAAGGGGGTGGTCTGTTCCAGGACGGCCACGGAGGGTCCTGTTCGGTTACAGTTTTAATCCCCTGAGGACTGTTCCATGTTCCACTGAATGGTGAGCTCCTTGGGGCAGGAGTTGAGTCTTACTCTTCAACTGTGCACCCCCAGTGTCTACGAGGTGACCCAGCAGAGGGTGTGCTCCAGAAAAGTTAGCCGAATGAACAATTGAACTCTCTTCTAGTTTGTCCTGAGATTGGGGTGAGTTGCCTCATGCTGGTCTGTGTGCTTTCATTTGTAAAACAAGCAGGTACAAAGGTGTGATCGCCTGTGTCTCCCCCCAGCTCAGGACGCCCCTGTCCTCTGATCTAACCTCTGCTTTTACTTGAGCTCAGAGCACTCACCACAGGAGCCAGTCATGTCCTTAGGAACTGACCCATCACTCACTCCAGGCATTTAGACACTTTACCCTCGAAATGCCCTTTCTGGGCTCCCTTCACTGATGTCTGTATAAAGGAAGTGTTACTGACGACTGAGGAGGCCTCTCTTCTGGGACATCTGATCTAATGGCATTTCTGCCTTGCTCACGTGACGGTTCTGCTACTGTCAGGACACAGGGGGTCTCTCCCAGCCAAAAATAATACCTCCCGGGAAAGGCCCAGCTGTGCTGTCAGGAAACCCTCTTGATGGAAATGGGCAGGTGCCAGGCTGGGCCAACCAGAGGGGCTGTCAGGGAGACTGATGCTCACACTTCACCACCTTGGGGTCCTCTGACTGGTCCACGGATCCTGGTGACTCAGAAGCACCTCCCCTCTCCACCCAGTTAGGGCTGCCGACAGGAGGAAGAGCAAACTGTTAGCAGTCAAGAGGCCAGAGGCTCACCGTGGACCACCATCCTCGTGCAGGACCTGGGATGTCATTTTCTGGACAGGAGCAGTTTCTCTTGAAGGTCTTTGCCCATCTCAGTGTCTGTGACCACTGGCCTGGCTCTTCCTGTGTCTGTATGATCTTGGCAGCGTCACTAAACCCTGCTGAGCCGCATTTTCTCATCCATAAAGTTTCTGACATTAAGAATGAAGTGTAACGATGTAAGCTATCATTTATCGGGTGCTCAGTACATGCTAAGACCCAGGCTAAGTGCTTCCCTCCATGAACTCACATAAACCTTAAGACAATCTCTCTGATCGTTGTTACCATCCCCGTTTTGCCATTGCCATCTCTGCTTCCCAGGTGAGCAAACCAAGGCATGGAGACATTAATGAGATACTTGCCCCAGGTCTCCTGACTCGTATATGGATTTGAACTCTGGCAGATGGATTCCCAAAGTGGTCCAGCTAAGCTCACCATGTGCTCTCTGGGGTGTGGTTAAAGAAAAAAAAAAGCACTGGACCAAGGATTAGAAAAATCAGGTAAAATCCATCTTCTGGGTTTATTGGCAAGTCAGCAAGGTTTGGTTTCCACAATTCCCAAACAGGATGGGAATCAGTGCCTTCTGTCTCCCTGGCTGGTAGAGGTTGCTGCTGAGGTCATGATGTGGAAATACGTCACAACCATCAGTGTTGGGTGGCTGGACAAGACCTCTTCCTGTCCTGAATTTCCTGTGTGCGCCGTGGTTTTCTGCTGTCTGTCCTCACTGTCCGTATCTGCCTGCATCTGCCTCATCCTGTTTGCAGGGAGGGGCTGGGGTCCGAGCTGCCTCACCCACCCCTGAGGCTCATGGGGAGATTCCCTGTCCCCATTGTGACCCCCGATGCCCTGGGGAGCACCTGTGCAGAAGTCAGTGTTGTGTCATGTGCTGATCCCTTCATTGGAGGGATGACTCCAGGGACAAAATGTGGGCACATGCATGAGGGGTAGAGGGGGTCCCGTGAATCAAGATCAAGTTGGGGAAGCCCTAAGGGTGAAAAGGAAACCCTGCGATGATGACTTTGACCTGCTTGTAGGATGCGTGGAAAATGAGAGCAGGAGAGAAAGCTGGAAAGGTAAGGCTGACCGCGGACGGTCCCGCAGGCTGTGAGAGCTGCAAGGACTGGTCCCCTGCAGTGGAGCCTCCCCCAAGGGCTGTGGAACGCACCTGCTGGTGGCGGCTGGGCTCTGTCAGCTTGGTTCTTCCCAGCTCCACCACTCTGTGGGATTGTGGGCCAGAACCAGGGGTTCTGGAAGCCGCTGCAGGAAGCGTGGTCACTCCGCTCCCTATTTACCTGGTTGCTTGAATTTGAACAAAGATGCCAAGCACGGGCTGCTGGATGGCTTTCCTGCTTGGAAGACATGCTTGGTAAATCCGAGTCCCCGCTGTTTTCTCAGGATGGGCCTGGTTCATCGATATATTGACATTTGATAATTACTCCTGAAAGTATTTATTCTGGTGCAAAAACAGGTCACCGATGTACTCAGCTGTTCCTTCTCTGCAGAAAAGGAGAGGGTCTGCCTTGCAGGGTGTGTCTCAGCATTGGCTTCCTAGGGGCCGAGCGGTCTCAGCAGAGAGTATGAGAGTATGACTTCCTTACCCCCAGCGTTCACTGGAGCATCATTCTCCCCTGCTTTAGACCATTTTCCCCTTGAATGGGGTATTAGGGAAACCAGTTACATGTCTCCAAATGACTTTAAAAACAGATCTTGTGGTAGCTCACAGTGAAAAAAAAATGTGACAATGAATATATGTATATTCATGTATAACTGAAAAATTGTCCTCTACACTGGAATTTGACACAACATTGTAAAATGACTATAACTCAATAAAAAAATGAAAAAAAGAAAGTGAACCAGAAAGTTAAAAAAAAAAAAACAAAAAACAAAACAAAACAAAACAGAACAAAACAAAACAAGAGGGTTTTTTCCTCTCTCTGTTTTTCCAGCTCCTTGTTGAAATGAAAACCAGTGTGGCTAAGCTGGTGTTAAATGTGGTGAATCCAGTTACACAAGGATTCTAATCTGTACTTTTCATTTTTTTTTCTTTTTCAATAAAGGCTACTTAGGGCCAAGAGAATTTTTGACTCGAAGTAGCACGTAAATAGTGAGTCACCGGTAACAGGGTGAACTCTTTGCTTTGGGATTAGGCCTAAGTGACAGCGCCCTGGTCCCTTTAGTCATTGCGATGGTGCCAGGAGAATGCTGTGTGCTGCTCTGAAAAAGATAGAATTAGGCGTTCCATTTCTTCTATTGATCTTAATAGCTTCATCTCATAAATACCTACTTTATGACATCAATAAAAGAGGGAACTCTTCGTGGCAACTCAGAACAATAGAAATGGTTACTTTGCAGCAGAAGTGTTCCCTTGAACGCCCAGATGGAATTCCAGAGCATGGTGCTGTCGGGAGATTTCTGTGCCGGCTTTTCCAAGAATGTTCAGGAGAGATTTCCACCCTGTTCCTTGAAAACACAAACCCCCGAGTGCCTAGGATGGGACGCAATGGCCTCTTGTTACTCAGAATTGTGATTTTTCTTTCCTCCGTGGCTCAGACTTCAGTTTTCATGTCATAGAGTTTTCAGGGGTCTAACCGTGGTGTCTGTGTTGGTAGACCTGAGGTTTCCCAATCAGCAAAGTATTGTGGATAATCCTGTCTTCCCTGGCCCAGCACGAAGGATGCTTAATACTTACTTTAAGGTGCACAAACATGCCCACCTCCTTTGTGCTCTCATTTTGTGGAAGAGAAGCATGAGGGTCAGAGAGGTCCCATGACTGATGCCAAATCGAAATCTTTTTCACTGTTCTGCATTTCTCCTTAAACAATGTTACTTTTATCCCAAACCCCTTCTCTGCTTTCATCTGCTCCACACAGCCTACCATGAACTGGTCTCAAGGATACCTGAATGGACACGAGTAGGACCGAGCTCAGGGCCAGGATGCCTGGGCACTGCCAGGTGCCCTCGGGAGCCTTCTCCTTCCCATCACCAGCTTTGCCCCGGGAGAGGAAGGTCTCAGCTCACCTGCCCTCCGGGACCAGTACTCGGTTACGGCTTAGCTGTGTATCAAATCCACGGAACTCTGCGCTCTGCAGGGCGCAGATGTGAGCGAGAGGGACAAAATGGTCAGGGGGGTGCATCTGGGAGCTGTCCCCATGTCCCTGAAATTCTGGACGTATTTTGGACACAGGGTTGATGGCTCTGCCTCCCAAATTTCTTTGCCTTCCCTGCTTTGGCCCACCCCTCCAGACCTGGTCATTACCTTGTCACACCTTCATCACGTGCAGAATCTCACTTCAGTGTCCTCTCGGACCCTACCTCCCCTCGTCCCAGCGCACTGTCTCTGGTATCCCCTCCCTGGGGCCGCTCCCCTACCTGATGCAGCTGCAACTCGGAGAGCCCAGCACCGCCCCCGCTCCCACCTGCACAGAAGCTGTCGAGAGTGGCTGGGACCAAGGTGCCTGGCCAGGCTGACTGGAGACCTGTGGGAATCCGGGCAGCTGCCGGGCTGAGCCTGGGTTTCTGAGCTGAAAGGCTGGAAATAGGGACAGGAGAGTCACCAGCTTGTGGATGGGAATGAAAGCCTTGGGGGCTGGGATGGAGTCAGGAGAAGAGGGGGAGGGACAGGCAGGACCCTGCCACCATTGCCCCCACCTCGAGCCCGGAAGGGGTGGAGGGTGGGACTGGGGAGATGCCCTGCGTGCAGGAGGAGACCTGAACCTGCCTTCTCCTTTCTTCCTCCAAATGGTCTGCAAGCTGGTCGGCTCTCTGGGTAGAGCACGACTCCCAGCGAACCTTCTGCAGCAGTGGACTCGGCTGCCTGGGGACCACCCCCGGAGTGGGCCCTGCCCCCCTCCCCAGCTGCAGTCTCGTCCCGCCTGCCTCTCCTGCTCAGCACACCCGGAGGAGGAGGCCAGCTGACTGCCGGCATCGCTCCCCGATCAGCCTTCTGCCCCCTCCTGCTGGCCCCTGTGCCTTCTGGAACATTCCTCTGCCCAGCTCTCCCTGTTGTTCCCCTCGGGGGCTGCGGGTTGACTTGTCCTCTCCCCAGCATCCTCCACCCTGCCTTCCTCCTCGCTGGAGAGCAGGCCTCTCACCGTCTCCCAGTCCCCTCAGGGGACAGAGGCCCAGCCGTGTTTACCCTCTGCCCCTTCCTCCGCGCAGACCTGCTCCGCCCCATTCTTCCAACTCCCTCCTCTGTACTGGGAGGGCCCCGGAGTCTAGTCCCCACTTGCTCCCCTGCCAGTTCCACCAGAACTTTCCATCTCTGAAATTTACCTGTACTTAAAGAGCTGCCCTCAGTCTGCCCCTCCCCGGAATTCTCTGCTACCTTGGAATAGAGGCTTCTCGAAGGAACACAAGGGCATAACAGTAAAGCTGACCCCTAAACTCACTTTGGGAGCAGTGGCTAATATTTGTGGAGCTCTGGGCATGCTCTAGGCATGTTCTGAGGGCTTGGTTAAGAGAAGGAGCCTGGTCGTTTGGTTTAATTGGCTCTTTACTCAATTCTGGCATCATCACAGAGCTTCTCTCCTGCACTGGTACCTGCCACAGGGCCTTTGCCTGGCTCTTCTCTGCCTGGAATGGCCCGAGCTTCCCCAGTTAACTCCCACTCGTCCGCCCACGCTCTGCTCAAATGTCCATCCTCCAGAAGCCTCTCTGGGTTTGGTGAATCCCTGCCCCACCCCTTCATGGCTTGGGGAGCTTGGGAGATTCACTCAGCCTTTTCATGCTTCTGTTTTCAAAGAGGGATGAAATGGGTGCCTAGTTCTTAGGGTGGCTGTCAGGAAACACAGGTCCAGCTCTGGCAGCAGTGCCCAGCACACAGTAAGGGCTGTGCACCCATGGCTGTGGTTACTATTATTGTTGTTGTTGCTCACCTTTCCCTCAGCCCCGCCCCTTCTCCTTCTCAGCACATCCCCTGCTGCTCCACACTGACACGCGGGATTGCTCGGCTCTTGTCCCATCCTGCCCAGCACGCACATTCCAAGCTGCACGAGGGCAGAAAGCGTGTGGGTCCTTCTCACCAGTACACCCCCTGAGCCCAAAACAGGGTGTGGATGTGTTCGTGTTATCCTGGTAGAGAGAAAAGAGATTATTTACGAGATCGTAACATTTTGCTCTGTGGGTCCTGCCAGGGCTGGGCTGCCTAAATATTTACATTTATCGAAGGAAGAAAGGAAGGAAAAGGAAGTGGAGGAGGAAAGGAAGCAGGAGGGCCAGGGCTCTGTTCCCTGGTACCTCCATTCCCCACAGGGTGCAGGCAGAGTGGGCCTGGGGTCTGGCAGGGTCTCCGTGCCACATGCACTGTCGCTTTACTGGTCTGGGAGGCAGAGCCCCAGAGCAGGCCAGGACTGCTTCCGCCGTGGCCATGGTCCTGACACCTGCGTGTTTACAGACGGCCCTGCAGCCTGTGGCCGCCTCTGTGGCGGGCAGGTGTGGCGGCCCGGCCCGCCTGAGCCTCCCCCACAGCCAGCCCATGTGCCCGCAAGACTGGCCTCGGGCTGGACGTGCTCAGAGCTGGGGTGGTTTTGGTCAGCTCAGCCCTGAAGATCCCTGTGAGTCAGCAAAGTTTCTTCGTCTCACATTTAGCTGGGGACAAAATCGTTTCCTTTCAAAGAACCACAGTCACATTCAAAGAGGTGACCAGTGAAGGTGTGGTCACTTCTGTACCAGCAGAAAGAGACAGGCCTTCCCTCACCCTCAGCAAGGAAAAGTCCGAGCTCGAATAACAGTGCTAAATGATGGAATAAAACCAGTGCTAGAATACAGGGCCGGGTGTTATTTTGCAGACATGAAGACAGGGGCCACTACTGTATGTCAAGCCTTGGGCTGGGGACTTGGATTCAGTTGTGAGAAGGTTGGATTCCTGCCATCATCCAGAGGAATGCTAGAATCCTTCAGAACTGTCATGGCATGATCTCTGATCTCCCAAGGGCAGTGCTGGGTATGGCACAGAGACTGTGGGAACCCAGGAGGGCTTCCTGGAGGAGGCAGTGTCTAAGCTGGCCCCTTAAGGGTGAAGAGAGGAGGGAAGAAGAGAGAAGAAAAGCCAGACAGAGGGGACAGGGCAAGCAAGCAGTATGGAGGTGGGAAGAGTCAGGGGTGGGGGCCACGTGCGGGTCAGTGAAGCTAGGACTGGGGCTGGGGAGGAGCTGGAGAGGTGGGTGGGGATTGTTCAGGAGGGCCATGGGACGTCACCTGCTAACCCATCAGAGAGAGTGAAGCCAGGGGACACCTGATGCTGGGCATGATTTTGGAAGTTCTCTCTGGTGGTTGCAGGGTGGAAATAGGAAAGAGGAAAGGCAGAGAGATTGGTTAGGATGTGACTATGGCCCCTCAGGGTGGAGAGGGAGGTGTGATGGGAAAGAGAAGGAGATTAAATGCACAAGTTCTGGAGCAGTTTGGACACCAAGGGTCAGGGAAGTGAGCATAAGCCCAGGGAGACTACTCTCCCAGTTTCAGAGTAGCCATCGGGTTCTAGACAAGAATCATTGACGTGAATTAATAATGAGTTAATTAATTAGTTCTCCTTTCACTCCTTTTGTGTCTTGTCTTTGGGAACCCTTGGGCCCACAGGTTTGAAGAGAGGATCCTTTCCTATTTCCATGTATTAAAAAGAAAGAAGTAAAAATATAAAAGGAGCAGGAGGCAACACCACTGTCTCATTGTACCGGATGCTGTTGGTACCCACCCACCTTCACAATGACTG
Source organism: Camelus bactrianus (assembly GCF_048773025.1). Lineage (NCBI taxonomy): Eukaryota > Metazoa > Chordata > Mammalia > Artiodactyla > Camelidae > Camelus > Camelus bactrianus. The sequence continues at coordinate 5,821,836 of NC_133544.1, forward strand.
ATGTCATGGAGGTATAAATACCCCAGCTCTCTCACCCCAGCTGGAGTAGCTCTGAAGCACCTGTTCATTCCCCAGTGGGACTGAGTGCCAGTTGCTTACAATGGTAACTGATTTTGTAATAAAACTTTTCATGAATGTCTTTGCTTACCTGCCCCACATCCTCTTGTTCTCAAGGAGAAATTTTCATGTGCTTTTGCTGATAGTCACAACCAGTATCTTTGCAGGACATTCTAGGCTCACCTTGGTTCACTCTGAGCCTAGAAACAGCTCCATCTAAGCAGCCATGGCAGCTCACTGGGAATTCTCTTGCTTTTTTTTTTTTTATTTAAAGTTTTTCTTTTCCCTCCAGGGAGCCCTTCACTCTTCAGTTATTGATCATTTAAGGCCCAGAAACAGAAGGAAATTAGATAACACTTAATGAACTTTATCATACTTTAGTTTCTTTGTGCATTTTTTTTTTTAACAAAATAAATGTTAGCATAACCTGGTAGATTAAGTTTTATGATCTCATTTAAGGGATAATAAGGTACAAGAAACTCACTTAATAGATGGAGAAACTGAGGCTCAGAGTGCTACATCGCAGCCCAAATGCATGCACCACCATTGAGTGGTGGTTCCCGGATGCAAAATGCAACCTCGCTTAGCCGGGTGCTGCGCCTGCGTGCTGACCCCTCTGCCCCGCCAGGAAAACTGCCAACTCTAGTCTGGCTGTGACAGGAGTGGCCGCAAGTGGATAGTGCCAGTTACTGTCGAATTTTATCTGACTTCTCGATTCAATGGATGTCAGCTGTGCTAGAGCTCGACAGCTCCCACCCCCCTTCCCTGGAACAGCCGCGACCTCCCCGTGTTATCTGCTGTCTGATCGCCTTGTCCCAAGACAAGGAGCTCGAACTGCCACAGGGATGCAACTCCAGTCCCTGGGCCAAATCTGGCATCACTTTTTTTTTTTTTAATTTCAATTCATTTTTATCTAAAATAATTTCTTCTTTTAATTGAAGTGCAATTCATTTACAGTATTGTGTAAGTTTCAGGTGTACAACAAAATGATTCAGTTACACGCATCTATATTTTTTCAGATTCTTTTCCATTATAGGTTATTATAAGATATCAAATATAATTCCCTGTATCACATCTTTTATTATTTTTTTGTTATGGTGAAGTGCATAGAAGATTTGCCATCATAACCGTTTTTAGGTGTACAGTTCAGCTGCATTAGATACACTCACACTGCATTACCATCACCCCATCCATCTCCAGAATTTTTCATCTTTCCCAATTGAAACCACAGAGGAGCCCATTTATTAATTAAAAAAACTTAAAATAGTTAAATTTAGAGGGAAAAATAAAAGAAAATTGGGAAACACTGGAGAAAAACTCTCTGTGTCCATTAAACTCTAAATCCCCATTCCCTCTCCCCCAGCCCCTGGCAACCACCATTCTATTTCCTGCCTCTATGAATTTGCTGCTCTAGGTACCTGTTCTGAGTGGCATTATACAGTGTTTGTCCTTTTGTGTCTTATTTATTTCACTCAGCATAATGTCCTCAAAGCATTATGTAGCACATCTCAGAATTTCCTTTCTTTTTAAGGGTGAATAATATTTCATTTTATGGCTAGACCACGTCTTGTTTACCCATTCACTCTTCTAGTGACACGGCTTGCTTCCGCATTTGCCTTTGCCTTTGCCTTTGAACATTGTGAGTAATGTGGCTATGAACGTGGGTGTAGAAACTTACCACGTGCTTTTGTAAATAGAATTTGCCTGGAACACAATTATGTCTCTTAGCCCATGTACTGCTGATGACCTCTTTTGCACTACCGTAGTGGGGTGGAGTATTTGCAACAGACACCACACGCCCTCAAAGGTGAAAATATTTACCATTTGTCCCTTTACAGGAAATATTCCAACTCCTGAACGAATGGAACCAGGCCCTGGACCAGATAATGACATGGCCTCTGAGCAAGACATTTTCCTCCCCTGGGTCTCAGTTTTCCCGTCTGTAAAATGAAAGAATTAAATTTGACCGCAGGACTGAAGCAATGTGCTGTACACCAGAAATGGACACAACATTGTAAACTGACTATACTTCAATAAAAAAAAATACAAAAAAAAAATTGACTGCAGTTTTCAAATTGTGCTTTCTGGATCCCGGATAGACCCTGGAGTGGAGTGGGAGGAGACACGCTGGCAGGGTGGGGGTGAAATCCCCCATCCACCAATTCACTCAGAGCAGCTCCGTCTGTATCTGTTTATATACCCCAGGTCAGACACATGCTGCTCAAGGTTTCCTTTGGGCAAAGAATTCCTTCACTTTAGAAGATGTTTTGGGCTTGGGGACAAGAATGAGCTGGGCCTGTCCTGGAACTCACGATCCCTGATGGATGCGGTACTTGCAGGTTAGAAGGAGGAGACACAATCCTCTAGGTGGGGAAGAATCTCCAGTGACCAGCGAAGGCAGTGGTTTTCCACTGGAGCAAGGAGGAGAGGCCCTCGGAGTCAGACTGGATTTTGTTGTGATGCCAGTCTTCAAAGGGGGTTGGGCTGATCTCTGGGGACCTTGGTGCTGAAGAGTCCTTCAAGGGAGAGGAGACAGGATGATTCCCTCTGGGCCTCTTCATCTCATTAGCATTGAACGTAGTTGCTATTAACATAACAACAGGGTGAGCTTCTCTGGATGAGGCAGGCCCATCCTTGCTCATTCATCAGGGGGAATGCCACCCTGTAGATCTCCTGTGCTGTAAGGCCACCAGGTCCCTGTGGGTGGGAGCAGTGCCTTCCAGGTGGCTTTCTCGTTCTCCTAAATCTGCATTAGATGAATAGGAAGCAATGCTCTGGCCATACCTAGCCATGCAGCAAGGTTCCTGCAGTATTTCCAAAACATTCCGGACATCATCTTCAAAGCGATCCGGCCGATGAATGCAATTGGAGTTTTTAGTGTGTCCCACGGAGTGTTACTTTGTTTTATGTTTCGAGGCCTGCAGATGCGCAGTGGTGATATTTGCGCTTTTCTTATCCAGGATTAGGCAGGAGAGCGTGCCCATTACGCTACATAGGGCGTTTATTTGTCAACTGGCCTCGGAGAGCTGGGGCTCTCCAAGAGGAGTTGACCTTCAAGAGTGTAAACTGTCAGCGACCCTGATGGTCTGTCCCTTTCAGCTTCAGCAGCACAAACAGACACATCATTCGTGCTTGGTCTCAAGATGGGCCATGGCGCACACTGGGAAGCCTCGTTCACGTCGGGAAAAGCCGGCACTCGGAAAGGGAGGGCGCCTCACCTGATAAGACAGTAAGTCTTTATTATAGTAAGTCCATTCCTCCATCACACAGCCAGTAAATGACAAAGTTATGTTTCTAACTTAGGTCCCCTGTGGCCACTGCCGCCCCTCCCCCCACAGCACTCCTTCCATGGCCCATGGTGGTTTCCACGGGCCTGACTGCGGAGCGGAGTTGATCTTAGCTTTTCCTTTCTAAAGCATCACTTTACCCAACAGACTTCCTTCTCATCAATGGCTTTTGGTGATATTTTGGTTCAGAGTCTCTCTCACCTTAAAGTCAAGTGGATTCTGGGGTCTGCTTTCCTAAGAGTGTGTGAAATTATCTCAGCCATCTCCTGGCTTTGGTTGGAGTCCTGAGCTCGGCCACCTGGGGAACGCTGCTCCTGGCTGTGACTCACCCCAGCTCACTGGGCTCCGGGGACAGTCTTGCCAGGCTGGCTTCCTTGGTTTGACTTTCTGTTCCTTCTGCCTGGAACACTTGTCACCTAAAGGATCATGTCACTCACCTATCCATTCAATGGGGTCTCCATTGCCACCTTCCCAGAAAGGCGTCTCTCTTCACCTACCTAGAAGACCAGCTCCTGCCACTCCCTGTCATCTACCCAGTTTTATGTAAACCTGTAACGTATCATTACCTGATACTCTGTTATAAGGGTGGGCAAACTTTCTAGAAAGGGACAGATGGTCCAGGCATTCCTCAGAGATATTGCAGTTTGGTTTCAGACCACCAAAATAAAGTGACTGGCATCATAAAGCAAGTCACACGCATAGTTTGATTTCCCAATGCACTTAAAAGTTATGTTTACATTACACTGTAGTCCAGGCAATAGCATTATGTCTGCAAAAAGGTATGTACCTTAATTTAAAAATACCTTATTGCTAAAAAATGCTAATCATCCTCTGAGCCTTTAGAGAGTCTAAATCTTTTTTTTTAAATTATTTTTTATTGAAGTGTAGTTGATTTAAAATGTTAGTTTCAGATGTACAGCAAAGTGATTCAGTTATACATATATAATACACATATATTTTCAGATTCTTTTCCATTATAGCTTATTACAAGAAATTGAATATAGTTGCCTGTGTTATTCAATAGGTCCTTGTTGTTGATCTATTTTATATATAGTAATGTGTATCCTTTAATCCCAAACTTCTTATTTATCCCTCCTCCAATTCCCTTATGATAACCATGATTTGTTTCCTATGTCTGTGAGTCTATTTCTGGTTTGTAAATGAAATTTGTTTTTTTTTTTAGATTCCACATGAATCTAAAATCTAAATTTAAAACACCTTTACCACTCCCAAAAGAAACCCTGTCCCATTAACAGCTCTCCAACCCTGGGTAATCTACTTCTGCCTCTACAGATTTGCCTGGTCTAACCATTTCAATAAATGGAATCATACAACATGAGGGCTTTTTATGACTGGTTTCTTTCACCTAGCCTAAGGTTCAAGGTGCGTCCATGTTGCAGCATGTGTCAGGACTTCATCGCTTTTTATTGCTAAATGATATTCCATTTTGTGTCTGTACCATGTTTCATTCATCCGCTCATCACGTGGTGGGCACTGGAGCTGTTTCCACTTGTTGTCTGTCTGGGAATCTGGAGGAGGAGTGGTGCTGCTTGAACATTCACAGACAAGCTGTGGGAGAAGGTATGCTTTCATTCCTCTTGGGCATACACCTAGGGGTGGAACTGTTGAGTCCTACAGTAACTCTCTATTTAATGTTCTGAGAGATCGTCCAACTCTTTTCCAAAAGGGCTGCTCCGTCTTATGTTCCCACCAGTGATGGGAGTTCTCTGCATCTTCATCAACGATTGCATGGTCCCTCCTTTTGATTCCGGCCATCCCGGTGGGTGTGCCGTGGTGTCTCAGTGAGGCGTTGATTTGCAAGCCCTGATGACTAACAATGTCGAGCATATTTTCATGTTCTTGTTGGCTGTTTGTGTATTTTCTCTGGGGAAATGTCTACTTAGATCCCTTGCTGATTTTAAAACTAGGGTGTGTATGTTTTAATTACGGAGTTGTAAGATTGAGTTGTAGATTCTGGATACAAATCCCTTATCAAATACACGATCTGTAAATGGTGTTTCCCATTCTGTGGGTTGCCTTTCCAATTTCTTGATGATCTCCTAGGATGCATGAAAGTTTTAAATTTACATAAAGTTGACTATTTTTTTCCTATTGTTGCGAGTGCTTTTGTTGTCATAGCTAAGAAAACGTTGCTTAATCCAAGTCCACAGAAATTTACTCTGACATTTTCTTCTAAGGATTTTATGATGCCAGCCCCTATATTTAGGTTTTTGATCCATTTTCAGTTGATTGTTTGTATATACAACTTCACTCTTTTGCTTGTGGACATACAGCTCTTCCAGCATTATTTGTTGAAAAGACTATTCTATCTAAATTTTATTGTCTTGACACCTTTGTAAAGAATCAATTGTCTGTAAATGTAAGGATTTATTTCGGAATTCTCATTTCTATTCCATTGATTTTTATATGTATTTATCCTTATGCCAGGACCACACTGTTTCGATTACTGTAACATTGTAGGAAGTTTTGAAATCAGAAACTGAGGCTTTTAACTTTGCTCTTCTTTTTCAGGGTTGTTTTGGCATCCTCTTCCTTTTGATTCACAGGTGAAGGCCACAGGCTGTTAGAGGGCTGAGTGACTTGACCAGAGAGCTTTTGGATTGCCTGGAAGGGGCTTTACAGCCTGTGCTTGACCAGGTTGCTGCCTTTTCAAGAGATCTGTGATGGCACAGGTGGGTTCTAGTCCTGGTTCTGCCACTAACTGTGTGGCCAAGAGCAGTCCCCTTCCTCTCTCTGCATCCAAGATACTCCACCTTGAAGTGAGAGATCCAGACTAGATGACATCTTCTGTCCTCACTGAGATTCTATGGTCCTGTGACTTTTGAGATACCACCCAACTGGGGGGAAGTATCATCGGGTCCGACATAGCTACTCTACCCTTTAGAAGAAATGTTGAAAATGACAAATTCAGGGTGAGGTAAAGCAGATGATATTCATTTAATTGCCTGGAGAATTATTACATATTTTTAACCTCATTAGAAAGTTGTTGTTTTCGACATTGACCTTAAAAATTAACATGGGGTCTGTCAGACTCTACGACATGGGATTTGTTTGATAATGTGATGACTGGAATCCAGAGTTAAACACTTTTATTTGGTGTAAATTTATCCGCTTGTTTCCTTTCTCTCATCTGAGTTCTTAGCCAATTATTAAGGGGACATTTTAAAAAATTGGCCTCAGGAAAGGAAATTTAAAATCAGAAGAAGAGGGGCAGAAGCAGGCAACGTCAGCTCCATTGTTATCACTGCCCGCTGTGCACGCAGAGCGTTTCAGGGTCTTTACAAAGCCATTGTCTGGTCGAATCCTTGGGACAACCCTATAAAGTAGGCATGATTCATATTACACTCATTTTATGGATGGAAAAAATCACACCGGAGAAACGGCAAGCAGGCTGCCTGCCTCTCATGCACATGGTGTGCCTCCCTGCTGAATGCCGTCATCTCAAGCTTCCCATTGGGCCATCCTGCCTTGGGGAGAAGTCTCACTTCTTATGGCCATTAGGACCTAGTACAGTGCTCCTGTTAAGCTGAGCATCATCTTTCTCTTCCAGATCGTGTTGGCTCCTTAAATCTTTTCACAATTCCTCATGGTTCCCCTGTGTTCTGAGCCTGGGGGGTGGGGGTGGGGCGCCTCCCCTGAATGCCAAACCTGGGATCAGCGGTGGTCAAAAGCAGGTTCCTTGTCACAAAGGGCAATATTCCTTCGTGGACTCAGAGGGGAAACGGGAGGGTCACATCTCAAGTGAAGATGCATACACACGAAAGAAACTGCTAAACGCGGTGCTGGGCAAGTAGCAGACATTCAAGGCAAGGTAGTTGATTCCGAGTCAGATCTGCAGATGGGACCAAGCCAGGAGGATAATGCATGTGCCAGACGACAGGAACAAGGTCTGGTGCTGCCCTGGCTCCTTAACGCAGGCACTGAAAGTGAAGAGACGCAAGGACAAACATGAGGTCTTGTACTTGGGTCTAAAATGAAAGCAGCACAAGAACGGACTGAAGAGGCAGAGCTTAGGGAGAATTTGTGAGGAAAAGACCGAGGGCGCTGGTGGAGAGCTGTGGGGCCTGAGCCGGGCGGGGGCTCGGGGAGGACCTCGCTGCTGCTCTGCTCACATCCCTTGGAGGCGCCCTTCCCTTGGCTCCCGTGTGCCCTGGTTTTCCACCTGCGGCTCCGGCGCCTCTCTTTGGGGCTGGCCCTCAGGCTGCTGGAGCGGCCCAGGAGGAGAGCAGGAACTCCCTAGGAGGTTGCAGTCCGTTGGGGTTTTCTTAGCCAGTGACTGACAGGTGACAGAGTCGAGAAGCCCCCTCGGGGTCAGGCTGCAGCTGCCCTTTCTGGGGCTTCCCAGCCTTGCTGGCTTCCTTCCCTTACTCTCTCACTAGATCCCCCCAGGAGAGTCCTGTAGTGAAGCCCTAGCCCGTGAATCTTCACCTCAGGGTCACTTCTCGGAAACCTGACTGCAGACATTCGTGAAAACAGTGTTCGGTTTGGTTGTAGTAACAGGAGTATAGTATCTAGCATGAGGGAGGTGAAAATTCTACTTAATGCTACTGAGACTATGATTGGAATATTGGTCAGTTAGAATGTTGATCAGAACATTTTAAGGAACCATGAGTAGGTCCAGGGGAAGGTGGCCAACGTTGCCCAAGAATTCCAGAAGAAGTTATCAGAGGGAGAGTCAGAGCACCTGACAGATCGTCTATGAGGAAACTGGAGAGGGACTAGATCGCTGTCTTCAAACACCCGGCGTGCCATGGACAGAGAAGCAGCTTATTCTGGGAGGCCTGAAGGGACAGGCTTAGTACCAGGGAGCAGAAGATGCAGAATGATGCATTTTGGCTCCACACAAGGAAGACCTTCTTAATAATCAAAGCCATTCAAGGATGGGTTGTCTGTCTTGAGAGAACATGGGTTCCCCATCATGGGAGGCAACCAAGCAGATGAGGTTCAGCTGCCTCTAAGGAGCTGCAAAGGGCATTCAGGCAGCTCATGGGCTCCTGGACTAGGCTCAGTTCCAAGACTCTGTTACTGTTGCCATCCTAGAACACCTGGGGCTGTAAAGTCAGCTCTCGCTCCTGCTCTCCAGGAGCGTCTAGTCTAGTGGGGAAGACACACACACACACACACACACACACACACACACAATAATAAACTCCCCCCAAAAAGTGTGATAAGGGTCCCAAAGACATGAATGAGCCTCTAGGATAAATATTTCCTCCCTGTAGGGTGGCCAGGGGAAGTTCCTCCAAGGAGCAGGCTGTTGATGGTAGTCTGGGAGGTCAGAAGGATTCAGGCAGACTGGAGAGCCCAGGACAGGCTGAGGGACCGGGAAGGGCAGAGGTCATGGGTGAGACGACCGGCACTGTTGAAGGGTGTGGGTGACTGTGAGTGAGGAGCACTGTGAGTTGGATGGGGGTGGATGGGCTGATCATGTGTGAAGGGGGTTTCCATATTATTCTACAAGCATTGGGAAGTCACTAAAGGGTTAGAGGTGGGAGGGGATCTGACTTCAGACTCTGAAAGATTTCTTGGAGGATAGCGTGGAGGACGGGAGCAGGGAGACTGAGTAAGAGATGATGGGGTGAGACCTGACAAAGGAGTGAGCTGGGGGCAGAGAAGGTGAGAGTCAGTGGGAATAGAAACCCGTTCTGGAGGCTGGCTGGATGGTGTCCTTCTGGCTTGGAAATGTAGCTGCCAGAGACAAAGGACTCAGGTGTGACACAGGTGCTGGGCTTGCCCACCTGGATGGATGGTGACTCTTTGCTTATTTAGTTATTTTTTATTGAAGTATAGTTGATTTACCATGTGTTAGTTTCAGATGTACAGAAAAATGATTCCATTATACAAATATATATATATATATATATTTTTTTTTTTTCTTTTTTGGACTCTTTTCCATTATAGGTTATTACAAGATATTAAATGTAGTTTCCTGTGCTACACAGTAGGGCCGTGTTGTTTATCTATTTTATATGCCGTAGTATGTATCTGTTAATCCCAAACTCCTAATTTATCCCCCTTTCCCCTTTGGTGACCATAAGTTTGCTTCCTATGTCTGTGAGTCTCTTTCTGTTTTGTCAATAAGTTCATTTGTATCATATTTTAGATTCCACATATAAGTGATGTCATGATATTTGTCTTTGTCTAATTTACTTTACTTAGCAAGATTCTCTCTAGGTCCATCCATGAAGCAGCAAATGGCATTATTTTATTCTTTTTATGGCTGAGTAGTATTCCATTGTGTGTATGTGTGTATGTATGCACATACACACACACACAGACACACATACACGCACACACACATATCACTTCTTTATCCAGTCATCTATCAATGGACATTTGGGTGGTTTCCATGTCTTGGCTGTTGTAAACAGTGCTGCTATGAACACTGGGGTGCATGTATCTTTTTGATTAGAGTCTTCTCTGGATATACGCCCAGGAGTGGGATTGCTGGATCATATGGTAAGTCTATTTATAGTTTTTAAGGAATCTCCATACTGTTTTCCATAGTGGCTATACCAATTTACATTCCTGATGGTCACTGTTTAAAGGCACAACTGAGGAGGACACGTTTTGGAGGAACAGTCTTTGCCATCCCTCATTTCTGTGTCTTTCTGTCCCCCTAGACCAGGACTTCCTGCAGGAAAGGCCTGTGCCTTTGTCATCTTTTACACCCTGAACTGGGTGGAGGGCTGAATGAATGACTCACTCATTTTTCAGTTGACCCAGAGAGGAGCAGTGTTCTGGAAATCTGAGGTCCTCACGGAGGATCGTTGTTTTCCTCTGATATTTTCTCCTCTCCCTGCTGGGACAGTATGCCTGTGCGTGTAGTAGGCTCAGATCCCCGGGGCCCTGGCCCCTGCTGACTGTGGATTGGGAGATTGTGTTCAAAGATTGTGCTTTTTCATTTAGAGACATGATCCCAGCCTTATCTCTGATCTAGTCCAGATCGGCTTAATATGAAACAAAAAGCCCTTTGGCATCCCAGGGCTGATGCTTGCGTGGCTGTCTCCAGGCTGCAGGGGCTGGTGATGCTCAAGCGTATTTTAACAAACAAGCCAGACACTGTGTGTGTGTGTGTGTGTGTGTACACCCACATGCATATATGTGTGCACATATGCACGGGAAAATTTTTCCTACATACTATACTTTATTTAAACTTCTGTGGTTTCAGAGAAATGCTTGTGGAACAGATGAAAATTATTTGAGCATCAGCTGACTGCTCTGCTGTTGACAGTTGGGTAACACTGGACCCTCCATGGTTTGGGACCTCCTTGCATCTCAGGCTCCCTTTTCTGCATGGGAGGCAGCCCTTGTGCTGTGGTGGGAAAGTGTGGGACGTGGAGTCAGAAGGTCTTTGAGACGTAAACCCAGCAAGGTCCACTGTGATTTCTCTGCCTGCTTTCGCTGGTTCCCTCTGCTCCTGGGTAACACGGTGCCTGGAATTTCTCCCAACAAGAAATTCTTTGGGAACAGCAAGGCTTTCCCGGTCAGCAATGCCCAAGATGGCTCTTTAAAATGAGCTGAAGTAGCTAAAGGCGAAGGGAGTCCCGGTGGCGGCAGGAGACAGGTAAGGCGTGGGCCTTCTGTGGAGGTGCTGCTTCTACCCCTGCAAAGTGCCTCGGTTGAACCCTGAGTCCCAACGTGGTAACGTCTGGAGCTGGGCCCTTGGGAGGTAATTAGGATTAGATGAGGTCATTGGGTGGGGTCCTTACCAAGGGATTAGTGTCTTAATGAGAAGAGACATGAGAGCTTTCTCTTTCTCCATGCCACCCAGGCAGCTGTCTGCAAACCTGGACGAGATCTCCCGACTGACTCCGGACCTCCTGGCACCTTGATCTTGGCCTCCCCATCCTCCAGAACTGTGAGAAATAAATGTCTGTTGGTATTTTGTTACAGCAGCCCTAGTTGACTGAGACGGTGCGGGAATAAACAAGCCAGGGGTTGGGGCACCAGTTTATAAAACAGCCATAACAAAGTGCAGGTCGGGGGCTCTCCGATGCCTTTAAAGACCCGGGTGGGACATCGTCTCGTCCGTCCTCCCTGAGTCCGCAGCGCACCAGCCGGCTCCACAGTGACACGCCGTGGAGATTCTGGGGGACGCGGGGGGAGCAGGGGAGTCGGCGGGTGGCGCCTTTGTTGCTCTGTGATGCTGCACACCTTGCGCCCCACTCGGTCAAGCCCACCCAGTCCTGTGTGCCTCCAGGTGGGGGCTTCAGGGCACAGGCGGCCGGCAGTCACCTGTAACAGGTGTGGGTCCCTGAATATGCTGTGATTTGCCACCCTTGCCGCTCTGCCTGGGCTCCCCTCCTCTTCTATGTTCTCCTGGAACGTGGACTGGTCTTCAGCACCTAACTCAAGTCTCACCCTTGGTCCTCCAGACCCTTCAGGTAGGTGGTGCCCCGCTTTGAGCTCCCACAGACCACGCGCTTCCTCCGTCCTTTGTGACGTGCCTGATGCCTGGTTAAACGTTCAGGGATGTGAGTCCAGTGTGTCATTGATGGATCCAGTGGGAAGGGTCATTGGAGGGCCCTCCCCCATCTGGACACTGAACCCCTGGGGGGAAAATGTCTTGTTCAGGGGCCCACAGTAAGTCAGTGGGTGATACTGGCTTGAGCGCACAGTGCTGGGGCCTCTCCCATGTCCACCCTCCGTTCTCAAGCTGGACTTCTGAGATGGCTGCAGGGGCTGAGAATTACTCAGTTCCCCCCACATCCTCGTCACCCCGGGCTGAAGACGCCGTTATTAAAAACCCTTCCCAAGGCGGCAGAGATAGCTCAGTGGTAGAGCACGTGACTAGCATGCACGAGGTCCTGGGTTCAATCCCCAGTCCCTCCATAAAAAATAAATAAATAAAACCTAATCACCTCCACGAAAAAAGAAATAATCAATAAAAGTCTTTTAAAAAGTTAATAATTGAATGCGTTCATTTGGAAAAAAAAAAAGAGAGGAACCCTTCCTGAGAATGCAGTCTCAGCCTTCTTAAGAAGATCTTTGATCCCCTGATCCTCTCAAGCATTTTAAATTCTGAGAATTATAATGATTATTACTGGGTGATGGGATTAGGAGTTTTTCCTTCTTCTGGAGAGACCTGTACATTTTCTCAGCATTCCTTCATGGCGATGCTAATAAAAACAAGGAAAGATGCGTCTTCAAGATGCTTGCCTCTGATTCTCTGGGGCCCCTGGTGAGCACAGGGTCAGGAGAGGGCAGGTCAGCCCTGCCCCGCTGCCCCGGCAGCGGCCTCACACTTGCTGGTAACTGGAGGGCCTCTCGTTCTCCTGACCGCCCAGCAGAGGGAAAGGACCACCTGGGGTCCTTGAGTCCCTGCCTGGAGGGTGAAGAGGCTCATGTATCCTGGGCCCCAACTGGCCGAGGAGCCGTGTGTGTGGCTGCAGCTGTCCCCAGCGATGAAACAGTGACGGCCACAGACCCTTCTCTGGCTGGAGCCCTGTACTTTCTTTTCCCATTAAAAAAAAATTGACTTATAGTCAGTTTACAATGTTGAGTCCATTTCTGGTGTACAGCATAGTGTTTCAGTCATACATATACATACATATATTCCTTTTCAGGTTGTTTTTCATTATAGGTTACTACAAGATACTGAATATAGTTCCCTGTGCTGTACAGTAGAGACTTCTTTTATATATAGTAGTTAGTATCTGCAATTCTTGAACTCCCAATTTATCCTTTCCCACCCCTTTCCCCCCGGTAACCATAAGTTTGTTTTCTATGCCTGTGAATCTGTTTCTGTTTTGTAAATAAGTTCATTTGTGTCATTTTATTTAGATTCCACATGTAAGTGATATATGGTATTTTTCTTTCTCTGTCTGATGTACTTCACTTAAAGTGATGATCTCCAGGTCTAACTATGTTGCTGCAAATGGCATTATTTTATCCTTTTTTATGGCTGAGTAATATTCCATTGTATAAATATACCATAGCTTATTTATCCAGTCATCTGTCGATGGACATTAAGGTTGTTTCTATGTCTTGGCTCTTGTAAATAGTGCTGCTATGAACATTGGGGTGCCTGTATCTTTTCAAATTTGAATTCCCTCTGGAAATATGCCCAGGAATGGAATTGCTGGATCATACGGTAAGTCTATTTTTAGTTTTTTGAGAAATCTCCATACTGTTTTCCATAATGGCTGCACCAAGCTACATTCCCATCAGCAGTGTTAGAGGGCTCCCTTTTCTCCACACCCTCTCCAGCATTCATTGTTTGTGGACTTTTGAATGATGGCCATTCTGACCTGTGTCAGGTGATACCTCATTGTCATTTCGATTTGCATTTCTCTGATAATTAGTGATACTGAGCATTTTTTTTCCTGTGCCTATTGGCCATTTCTGTGGAGCCTTGTACTTTATAAGCAGTTCGTGGGTGTTAAGGTACAGCTGACCCAGATCCTAAAGTGTGTGTGGCCTCAATGGACAGAGCAGGAAACTTTAGCTCTGGACCCCAAGGGTGACACGGCTGGCATGGCCAGAGTGAGCCTGGAGCCTCCCCCACCTCATCCTAAAACATGTGATCTCGCCACCGCAGAATAAGCTGCCTTAAGAACCAGGCTCCGTGTCCCCCGACTCCCTGTCTAGCACTCTTTTGGGACTGATGATGATGATGATGATGGTGGTGGTCATGATGGTGAAGATGGTGATGATGGCGATTTTAGCTACCATTCACTGAGCCATTCTGTGTGTGAGACAGTGTTCTCGGTGCTCTGCATGGATTCCTGCATTTGACCTGTGTGCACAATCATATGAGGTAGGAACTCTGATCCTCTCCAGTTTACAGATGAGCCACCTGAGTCACAGAAAGATTGAAAAAGCCCTCCAGAGCTCACGCAGCTGGGACGAGGTCCCAGGACTGTCTTGCTCCAGGATTTGTGCTCTTAGAAGTTCAGTGAAACTCCTGATGGCTGTAAACTCTCAATAATTACAAAAGGCCGTGCAAGAGTGTGTGCAGCTCTGCCTCATGGGCTGTTTCTGGCCCTCGCAGAGCCGCTGTTTGTCCCTGGGGTGGAGGGGCTTGAAGCTGGCTGGGTGGGGTCAGCCGGATGGGAGGCCGGCCGCCCTGCAGGGATTGGTGCCTCTGTGGTGGATGTACATGCTCTGTGCTCTGTCCTCCACCTGCCCAGCGTCTGTCCAAGGTGACAGTGTTCTACCCACTTCACTGAGGGAGAAACTGAGGCACAGAGAGGAGAAAACAGCACAGTTGGGTGTTCAGCCCAAACCTACCCAATACATTGACTGTCCCTTCAGAACAAGGGGCCCCAACACAGACCAAGATGAAGCTGTGGTTGGGGAGGACTGGTATGGATGCAGGGGGCAGGGGTGTGCCTGCGTCAGCCCTGCTCACCGCCCCAGCGTGGATGACCCACAGCGCAAGGATGCTGTGGGCTGCTGTGATGTCCACCCAGGGAACCTGGGGGCCCGTGGCTGGGTCCCATGTGACCAGCTGGAGGGGGAGCACCGCTGGGCCTGGGCTGGAGGTGCTGGTCTCCCCGGCAGGCAGGCAGGGTGGACGTGGCTCTGGGATTTACTGTGCGGTAGTGAGCAGAACCCTTATCTCTCCCAGGGCATGTTTGGGAGGATAATGTGGAAGAGGAAGGAACTTTCCTGAAGAGGACGGGGGAAGTGACATGCGGGGACAGAGAGCTAGGCAGGGTGGATTCAGGCGCCCATCCAGGGGTGGGATCTGTGGTGGGTCGCAGATGTCTGGGCTACAACCGCACCGCGGGCAGCTGGGGAGGCTCCACCAGACTCCCTGGAGGTGGGACAGGAAGGTGAAGGGTCGGGGGAAGGACAGAGGATGCCCGTCCAGGGTCTTTCTCTTGGTGTTTCATTCAGCAAATGAGAAAGAGGAGTGGCACGTGGAGCCTGGAGATCGGAAATGGCCTGCTGTCCAGAGATGCTCCCCATGGTGCACAGCAGAGTGGACTGGCTGCCCTGGAGGAACGGGGCTCGCCGGGTGCTGGCCTCTCAGCCACGATGTCTGTGACAGTCATGACAGCCACGCTCCACACATGCTGACCTGCGTGCACCCCCAGTTTCCTGGGTGTGCTCTTATTCCAGTAGGGGATGAACTCCGCATCGGGTGACACGTTGGCTCACACCTCCGGCCTCCTGCTGTGTCCTTACAGAGGTGGGGGACGCTGGGGGGGCTTCCCCCACCCTCCCAGGGACAAGGCAGAGGCACAGAGAGGTCAGCGGCCAGGGACAGACTAGTGAGATGGGGGGATACCAAGCCTTGAGACACACTCTCCGTTTCTTCCTGAAACTGCTTTGGGAACCTTTACAGCTGTTAGAAGAGCTTCCACCATTGTTCAGACAGGTTGGTTTCAGGATGCTGCACATCTGGAGAGGCCCACTTAGAGTTTTAAATCTGCAGCTCGAAGACTGGGGTCAGCGACTCTGTCCCTAACTTCAGTGTGGCAGTGAGTAACTGTGTGCGTGTGCCTGTGTGTGCCTGTCTGCATGTGTGCACGTGTGGGCCTGTGTGTGTGCATGTGTGCCTGTTTGCACGTGTGCCTGTGTGTATGTGTGTGTGCACGTGTGTGCGTGTGTGCATGCAGGCACACATTTAGAACTTGACTCCTCCCTCAGCAACTGCAGAATGATGTGTACAAACTTCAAAGTTCACTTTCTCCACACAATAAGTTATATTACGGTTAACTTTACATTGAAAGCATTCTGAGACTGTCACTTCAGGATGCTTGGAACCTACTTGAGAGCACTCCAGCCATGCTGCAAAACCAGGGCGTCCTGGGTAGAGGCTGATATCTCAGGGGGCTTGTCTAAAAGACAAAGGATTTCTGTACAAACTTAAAACAAACACACACAGACACAGACACACACACACACAGACACACACACACACCCTCCCTTCAACCTAAGCAAATCCAAACAAAAAGAAGGAAAAAACCCCATCTGACTGATGATCAGGAGAAATCAGTTTGCGTCTCAGCTCTGCCTTTGCTGTGACCTTCATCACGCTGCCTTCACGTCTGCAGTCGGGCCGGATGATCGTCTCCCCTTGCCGCGTGGTGAGGTGTTAGACCAGGAAGATCTTTCTGCCACTCACACGTGGGTGTGGGTGGGGGCAGTGTGATGGGGGAGGCGTGTGCCCATGTGTTGGCCTGATTCCCGACTCGAGGGCTAAGATGCCGGCGTCCAGGGGTGCGTCTCACGTGCCAGGCACTGTGCTGAGGCAGCACCCTGCTTCCTAGAGCTGTTGTGACAAAGGACCACACACGGGGGGACCTGAAGCAACAGAAGTTTATTCTCACACAGATCTGGAATGAGAAGTCCTGATCAAGGTGTCAGCGGGTCTGGTTTGTCCCGGAGGCTCCGGTCTGTGCCCGTCTCCCAGCTTCTGGTGGCTGCGGGCCACCTTTGTTCCTTGGGTGGCGTCCGCGCCGCTCTGGTGTCCGCCTCCGTCTTCATGTGGCTGCCTCTCTGTGTGTTTGTGTGTCTCCTCCCTCTAGCTTTTCTCTGAAAAGGACGCCCATCACTGAACTTAGGGCCCACCTGGATAATCCACGAAGGGTCTTGAGATCCTTCACTTGACAGCATCTACAAAGCCCTTTTTCCCAAATAAGATCACGTTCAAAGGTTCCAGATGGACATATCCCTTGTGAGGAGGCGACATGTACCCACTGCGGGTAGATGCTGCCACACCCTCCCACTGGACAGCTGAGACGTCCGAGGGTGTGAAAGGCTAGACATTGCTCTTGACCTGACACTTAGGAACAGGGCTGGAACTCAACCCAAGTCTCTCTGACTCCAAAATCCACGCTCTTAACTGCCAAACGGATGTTTCCCCTGATTCCATGTTCCCAGTAGTGACAGCTGCTCCTTGCCCTACGTGGTGCTTTCCACACTGTTTCACCAGCCCTGACGTGAATTCCACATGGTGCAGCTCCATCCCCTCGGTGCGGCTGGTCGCTGAAGCTGAAAAGGCGAAAGGGCTTACCCACTGTCACACAGCTGATAAGAGGCCAAGGGTGAGTTTGGACCCTGCATTGACCACCTGCGGACCCCGCAGTCTTCCCTGCGACCTTAATGCGGGGCCGCACGGAGCTCGGGGGGGGGGGCATCAGGACCTTCCGCCCTTATAGCCACTCCACAGGGGGTGGGCCTCCTGGCTGATTCCTGCCTTCAAGTTCTGTTTCTCTTTCAGGATGCCTCCTGGTCCACTGGTACTTGGTGCACGAGATTGTGGGTACTTATTTCAGCGCCTCCATCTTTATGGCTGTGTTCAGTCACTGAGAGTGATTGTTACATTTGAGCCTCCTCTTGCATCTGCCTGCTCCCGGGCTGTGTTCTCCGGCCAAGTCATCTGGAGAGGCCACGCACCAGCTGTGAGCCTTCCCGTCTTCGAGGCTGGATTCTGCCACTTGGTTTGGATCACAGGAACGACTTCAGCCCCTAGTCTTTGATGCTGGCTGTTGGGTTTCTTAAAAGTTATATGGAAAGTTATAAAAGAGCGATAAAACCTTCCAGTTTTACCACCAAATGGAAAAGTTGTCCATACAAAGATTTCATCACCATCTTGGAGCAATTTCGAAGCTCTGCCATCATTTTAGCTGAACATGCTTCAAGGAAGTCTTTGAAAGAAGTGCTAACCTTTGCTCTCAAGTAGACAAAGACAGAAAGGCAATGACAGAGCTTCTGGGTTGCAAGGGCTGGGGTGAAAAGTGGATTTTCTCAGAAGTCGTGGGTGTTTACACTGGCTGACCAGCCCGGTTTCCTCGGCGCAGACACTACCTCTCAGGTACACTGTCTTTTAAAAGATTCAGTATAGGACGGAAAGCCACTTACAGCCACTGCGGGAGTCATGCCGGCTGGGGCCGCTCCTAGTACACGGACAGAGGCTGTAGAGTCGGAAGGTCTGGGATTCCATCCCGAGCTTGCTGCTCCTGAGCGATGGGGCTTGGAAGCATCACTTCAGCTCCCCGAGCCTCAGTTTCCACACGTGAAAAAGGGGTCAATGGTAAATACTTCTACCTTCAGCATTGCTCTAAGCAGAGGCAGGATGTAGATTCATAACTGCGCAGGATGACTCAAATTTTCACTAACACTAACTCCAGTTAATATTGCTCAGTAACATCCTGTGGCGTATGAATCCTATGAGACACTCAAGCTTTTCACCTGGGGAGTAGGTCTAGTTAGGTTAGGAATTGTTGAATTGAAAGCCCTCACTTGTTCTGCTTTCTGACCAAAAGATTGTATATTCATACAACCTAGGTGGGTTAGTTCCCAGGGCTGCCACATAAATGAAGACAGATGTGACACTTAAAGCAATGGAACTTTATTTTCTCCCCGTTTTGGAGGCCAGAATTCCGAGGTCAAGGTGCAGGGCTGTGGTCTCTCTGAAGGCTCTCAGGGAGAGTCCATTCCTGCCGTCTTTCAGCTTTCGGTGGCTCTGGGTGCTCCTTGGCTCATGATAGCGTGACTCCTACCTCTGTCTCCTTTTTCATATGTGTCTCGAAGTTCCCTCTGCCTTCTCTCAAAAAGACACATGTCATTGGGTTGGCTCCTCCCACATAATCAAGGCTGCCTCCTAGATATTTAGACCCTTAATTTCTTGTCATCTGCAAAGAACTGTTTTCCATTCACAGGCTCCCCACAGACGCATCTCCTGAGGAGCCACAATTCGACCCATTACACTAGATAGTTGTGAAAGGTTAAGACCTCACTTTGACCAAAGGTGGCCTACCTCTGAAGGATGGCCATCAGGTGAGGTTACTTCAAGAGGACACAGGCTGGCACGAAGCATTTGCTCACTTTTCTCCTTCGTCTCAATATAGAGCTTATCGTTAGACAGCAAACCGAGCAGGGTGCGAATTTAACAAAAGCGGTATTAATGTCCAGACGACAACGCCCCCTCCTCCGGGGTTTGATGGCATCGTAGCGCTTTGAAAACCCTTCCTTTCCTTATTCTCATCAACCTGGAACAGGAGCAGCGTGGGTCCCTCCAGCCCTCCCCCTGCGCCTGGTCCCAGCCCAGCGGAGAAAAGAACAAAGCCATCCCCGGGGTTGGGACTCGAGCCCAGCACGTGTCCCTGAGAGGGAAGGCGCACCTTCTGAGCCTTTTGGTCTCTGTCAGGGATTCCTCGAAGAAGCCAAGCAGCTGAAGACCATGCGACGGGCCTTGCGGGGTTTGGGGCCTCGGGATCCTGGGATGTAGGGCAGGAGGTGGAATTGGAAACCTCGAGATGGTGGTCCTCCAGTTCCCGCAAGCCCAGGGGTGAGGCAGTGCTTGGTGTGGTCGCTGTTGTCAGGCACACGCGGGGCTCTCTAAATGCAGTGGTTAAATAAAATCGCACAGCTGCTCTTCGGAGACTGACACACGTTTGAAAGCTAACTGCTCACCCCTTCCCAGGCCCCATGGAATGCTCCAGGCTGTGCGCCTGGTCCTCCACAGCCCCCTTCGGGGTGGGCGGTGCCCTCTCCTTCACCCGGAATCCCAGCCCCATCCGCCTGCTCTGCGGGGGGTCGCCTCTCCTGCCCGCAGGATCACCTCGCCTGCTCTGCGGGATCACCTCGCCTGGCCGTGGTCTCAACTCGCCTGCCCGCGGGCTCACCCCGCCTGGCCCGCTGGGCCCCTCGTGCTTCCGCGTGGCCGCGTGTCAAGGCTCAGGCACTGGCTTTCCCTAGAAGCCCCACCCCTGCTCCGCAGGTCTTTCCCCCAGGCTCCCTCCTGAGGTCTGACCCCTCCCCTAGCCTCGCTTTCTGAGGGGACTGACGGGGAGGAGAGGGAATTGATCTTTATTCATTTTTGCGGTATAACTGACCTACGTTGGTTTCAGGTGCACGGCACTCTGACGCTCTGCTTGCAGACACTTAGAAAGGATCACGCGTCCACTTAGCAGCCGTCCCTGCACAGAGTGTAAGTGATTTCTTGATGTCAGCGATGTGCCACGTTTACAAAAGTGATTGCCTTTGATATCTCATGCCGGGCTTCCAATCAGGTGAGCCTTCTTTGATGCACAATGAGCTGGAGGTTCAGGGAGGTCAGATGCCAACGGAGAGGAAGCACTTGAACTTGAACTTTGAAAGCACACACTGTCTCCATCAGGCATGATCGATCACCCGGCTTCCCAGCTATTGCCAGTCCTCCAGCCACTGGACTCGATGGCTGTTTTTGTTAGAAATTTATCTCAATGTTTTCTTAAAAGTTAACCCAGTGGCTGAAGAGGGGCTGGCCCCGCGATTAGAGAGTCACGAGGCCAGCCCTTCGCATCTGTCTGCGGCCATGGCTGTTTTGCCATGAACTGCGGGCACCTGCTCTTGGCAGGAGCTCTTCTGGGTAACCATGCATGGCTCCCCTGCTCCCCTGCTCCCCTGGCCAGAATGAAGCTGTAGGAGCTAATATATTCTGAGTCAGACCAACTGCCGCTCATGAAGGGGGAAAAAAAAGACTTGCTTGAGTAACCGTAATAATTGGAAAATTATTTTGATAGCCTGAAACAATCTAATATATTACAGAATTTTATTAAAATAATATCAAATCAAATTAACTGCTATTCCATAATGAATTAGGTAACAAGGTAGGCAGATATTAATCGGCCTTGGCTTCTAGGCAGGGGAGCCCGGAATTTATTAGTTCTTGCGGCTAGCACGAGGGTGCGGGTGGAAAATGCTCTCGCCGCCACCGGAGAGGGGAACCCCTGAGACCAGCGGGCTTTTACTCTTTCTCGTCCCTACTTCCACTTTCTAATCCATCATTAAACACTTGTATTTCTTTTATGTAGGGTCTTATGAAATTTTTAATTTTTTAATTGCTTTGTGATTTAATAATGAGGACTTTTCATTTTGCCCGAATAAGGAACGAGACGGAGATATTGAAATGTTTTCCCCTCCACCTGGATAACCTTCTCCCTTCCCCTGGTCTCTTTCATTTCCTAAGTTGAGATACGAGTGATCTCACCTCCAAGGGGGACAGATCGCCGGGCAAACCGGCATTGGCTGCCCGGACATTTGCTTCCTTGAGAATCTAATATATTAGATTGTAATGTGATGTATTAGAGAGCCAGGCTGCCCAAGCGGGATGCGGGGAATGGTCTCGGAGAAGCCGCCGGTAAGGCAGGGTGGGAAGGCTTCTGATGACTCAATGAACTGGTGCCTCGATATCATTCAGCCCCATTTCACCTTTTGGGATTTTCTCAGCTCTTAGACTCGGTGCTTTCCAACCACTATAATGTCTTGACACACGTAGGAAATACGCTAACCGTTTCATGGCACGTTGGGTGACCAGCCGGGGGTCCCACCCCTCCAGGCCCTACCTGGCTACCGGAAGCCAGACCTCCGACCCTTAGGGCCCATGGGTGGTGCACAGCCGGGGAAGCTCATGGTGGCTGACACTAATTTCCACCGTGCAGGCAGCCAGCGGTCCTGAAAGCCCTCGCTAGCTTCAGAAAATCCAGGAGGCGACACCATTTCTCCCAACTTCAGCTTGCTCATCTGTAAAATGGGGGGTTAAACAGCCTCGCGAAGTCATTATAAAGCACAGAAACACCACATATAATGCTCCTAATGTGCAGCATTCACTCAATTTATGGCAGTTTATCAAGTACCCCGAGGAGAGGCAGGATGGATGGTAAGGATTAGGCGTTGTCACTGTGACTCTTCATGACACCCCAGACACTGCAGTGTTTTTACTCCCATTTTTCAGATAACGAAATTGAGGCTTAGATTAAGAGCCCCGTGTTGTGTAACCAGTAAATGATGGAGCTGGGTTTAGAAACCAGCTCTGTCTGATGGTAAAGTTTTCCACCACACCGACAGTCTGACCTTTCATGCTTCTGGTTTGGATTCTTTCTGATTTTTGTATTTCACTTAGAGGGAGTTTGCCTCTAGATTAAAGTTTAAGCAGAAGATTAAACATTGGGGAGCAGCATAAATTCTGAGTAATAAGGAAAAAAAATTATTCCGCTTCAAGGGCAAAACATTGAGTGGAAAGAACAACCAAAGTGTTATCACTTTTTTTTTCCCCGGCACTGGATGGTCACATATTTTGAATTTTTTTGTCTTTATTGACAAGGACCTGTCAAAGCTCTTTGACAAATGTCCTGATTTAAGGACACAGCACTCGCTCACCTGCAGTATTTCATGGCAAGGGATGTTCTTGTTTTTGATAAGCTTGTGGGGTGGAGGAGAAAGCAACGTTCTCTCAACAGTGGGGGAAGGTTGGAATTACAGACACAGCTCAAATGCCTGTGATGACAGCCAACCCTTGGAGGGTCTGCCTCGCCCTCCTGTCCAGGATGTCTGCCATTAATTTCCATCCCCTCTGGTGCCAGCATGCTGACTGCGTAGGGGAAGGACATTGCTGTGCGTATCATCGGGGGGTCTGGCAGTTAAATGCACCTCTCCTTTGGCTGAGGAGCAGACAGGAGACCCGGGACAGGGACAGTCTGGACCATTCCTTGCCCACCCTGCCTCCCAAGATGAAGCGGAGTGATATGAGGAAATAACGAAGGAACGACTGACCAACACTGAGACAACAGTGGGAATCCCGCCTTGTCTCCCTAATGGGGCATTGAGAGGGGGCCCTGGATTTAAGTCAGGAGTGGGGCTTCTTTAAAAGAGGTTTAGAAATTCAGTCACATGCTTAAATACCATGATTCTTTACATGAAAGAAAAACACATTCTGTGTAAAAGTAGAAACACTGATGCCCAGTGATGGATCCTGGACCACAGTGAAGTCCTTTTGTGGTGGGGCACCCACCCCTCCCCCAACTCCGTCCACTTGATGGATATAAGCCAGACTCGGGCTGAGGGTGAGCGCACGCACACACATACACGCAGGGCAGGTGGACACAAACCTGGCCTCACAGGGGTCGCTGTCTATTGGGATATAATTTAAGATGACTGAAGGCAGGAGGGGATCGGGACATCCCTCTGCAATTTTTCTACCAAATGGATGGATAGTTTTAGATTGAATAGTTGGGTGGAGGGCATTCTGGAGCAGGGGAGAAACCAAGTGGAGCTTCCCAGGCAGGACCTGTCAGTGTGAAAGGCAGGGTGGGGCAGATCCCAGCCTGGTGTGAGGTCTGGAGCTAGGGGTTCTGCCTATTCGTCCAGTTCATCCAGAGGCCAAGGCTCCTTCACAGGCAGTCACCCCTCTGAGATGGGGCCGTGTGGCGGGCAGTCTCCACTCCGGTGAGCCTCGAAGACTTGGATACCCATTTTCCATTTAGGATGAAGTGGAAAGTGTTTCCCAGAGCTCGCTCCCTCCCCCGGTGCGGCTGCTTCCACGGCCAGAAGGTGTGGTCAGGGCTTGTGAACTGGGGGGTGCACAGTTATTTTTCTTCGTGGAAGGAAAAAGCAAAAGCTCCAGGACAGAAAGCAAAGCTCAAAAAAAAAAAAATAAAAATGAGTGAAGAATTGTTGCCATAATGGCAAATAAAGCTCACGGAGCTGGTTTATTTAGAAGCCTTTTTCCCTTTTAAGTCTGAATGTTTTAAGCCCTCAGCTCAGAGTCCAGCTCCTTTTCCTTTCATGTTAAAAGGGGCACAACAAGGGGCTTCGACACGGCTGACATTCCGGGCTGGCGGAGAGAAGGGAAGGGGTGCAGATGAGTCGCTGACACGAGCTCACTTACATGGGATTCAATTACAGCACGAATGGGAAAACAAAGCCCACCGTCCAGCGTGGGCTTTCCTAGTGGAAAAGCCCAGTGACAAATATTTTCCCGAGGCAGTAAATATTTTGGTTGGTGGATCAGGGGATCAGACACAGGTACCTTAACCACTCAGCAAGAAGCTAGAATCATGTCTCCAAGGCACCTGCAGGATGAACCCCGCCCCCTGTAGGGGGCATTCCGTGTGCGTCCCTTGGCCAGTGCCTGGATGGAGCTCGTGAAGCAGAAAAAGGGCCCAGGATGTTCTGTCCACGTTTGCATAGGGTTGTGGTTTTTAAAAGTTTCGAGACTGAGGCAGAGAAAAGAGAAGTTGACTCCATGCCCGTACTGACACACCATTTGATGTAAATTCTCCTTAGTTCAGCCACGTTTTGCAAAATTGATAAAAATCAATTCAATCGTCTATTGCCTAATAACTACAAGACAGATAGGAAAGGCTTTGTTGTTGTTGTTACCGATGGTAATTGATTTAAAACATCATTAGCGTGTTAAAATGAAACACAGACGTGTTACAGAGTAGAAGGTAATATTCACATAACATTTTAAGATCAATGAGACTTCACACAGAAACTGTATGCTTTTAATGGATTCTGTAGGGCTGGGGCACCAAATCACCCCTTCCCCGCCCCTTCCCCGGGCGTGAGGAACTCATTTATGAAAAAACATAAGGACCTTGAATTAAGAGGATTTTGCAACTGTCTACGTAAGAGTTGTTCTTTTTTAGACCAAGTGAGAACACCCTCTTTTCAAATTCACAGACGGTTTGGGGTCTAAAAGGTCTGAATTAATGAGCAATCAAACAAAATTTCTATTTGTCCTATTAGGCAGCAAGGAGATAACATTAGGGCTGTAAGAGAGGATGTTGTAGAAGTGACGGCCACTCACCTAGGTCTTCCAAAAAGGGCTTGGTCAACAGGCAGCTGAGTGAAAAATTCACAGGGAAGGACATTCCGGTGTCTGAGCTGCACAGGCAAAGTCAATTTTGTTCATTTTTATCATGGTTTGGACGTAAAATGCAACCCAAATGAAGTGAACGCCTCTCTTGTGGGTAATTGCTTCCAAAAGAATGAGTACCAAACAACCCCCTTGGTGCTTCCATGGGAAAAAATAATAATAAAAAGGATTTAAAATTAAGGACAAAAAGAATAAAAGGGTAGATGAAATCTGAGATGCATCGGAGGGAAGATAAAGTGACTTTTTGGCAGCGACTTTAATAGAGGCTTTGCTTCAAAAGTCATCTGACTGTGGCCTTAATCTGCGCCTTCTTGACTAAGCCTCATGGCTGCGCACTTCTCTGTTATTATCTCAGTTGAAAAGGAGAGAGGGCGCAACTCAGAATCGGCTGAAACTAGTTATTGCATATTATCCCACATTCCCCATTTCCGTCAATGGGTAATGAGAGATCATGCTGTTTAACCCATTTTGGAAAAGATTATGAAATGGCCTTTCATTTTGCAAACCCAGCTCCAGGCCACCCCTGTGCAATCAGCCAGGAGAAGCAGCAGAGAGGCCGGCCAGCATGGGGAGGGGAGGGGACACTCCAGGGGACCACAGGGGCAGCTTCTGTAGTTTGCTCTAAGCCCCAAGGGGAGCTCTCATCACCTGGGCTTCGCTGGACCCTGTGGCTTAGGGGGATGAAGATTTGAAGGGAAGGAAACGGGGCCTCAGGGAGGTGTGGTGGCCTGCCCAGGGTCATCGGTGATGGTGAGTGATCAGCAGACTGGAATTCTCACTCTGACTCAGGTCCCGCTCCGGGAACGTGTAGGGAGACAAGCCAGGTGCTCATGATGCTGACTCTCCATCCATCCCTCCTTCTTCTCACCTAGATGAAGCCCCGCTCAGCACCGGCAGTGGCCTTGGGGAGACCTGGAAGGGACATGACCTGACAGCCTGGTGTGGAGTGAGAGCAGCACTTGCTCAGGGTAACTGCTGTCGGAAGGGAGCTTTACGTGTCTCACTTGCAAAGTGAGAGCAGTGGTTTCACCTTCTAGACTTGGGAGAGGAAACAAGAAATTTCATTGGAACGTTGTTTGTTTATGGTGGAGACAGGTCAGGGGACAGCGTCAGTTTATAATCCTTCATTTGCATGAACGCAGCAGCCCTGGTTGCAATACATACTTTTATCTCTTTGGAAAAACAATAAGTAAATAATCTATTTCTTAGAAAAGGGACATTATCTAGAGTTTGTTACCAAAGACACACCAAGGAAAAAAAGTGGTTCTGTTAACCGACTCTAAACTCACACTGCTCGCTGCACAACAGGCCAATAAATGGAGAGACAAGTTGTTGGGGCAAGGAATAGTGGCTTTATTCAGAAAGCCAGCAGACCACGAAGATGGGGGACTAAGGTCCCAAAGAACCATCGTGCCCGAGTTAGAATTCAGGCTTCTTTTATATTAAAAGGGGAAGAAGTCAAGTCAAACACTTCCTGGTTCTGGTCACCCTCCGGAGGGGATGTGTTAATTTCTTCCTGCAGTCATTCACCTGTGGGCCTGGTCAGGGTGTTTCCTGTGAGCTAAACAAAGGTATTTTAGCTAAATGCTCATTGCCTGGGAGGCAGGGTTCCCAGAGGTGGGCCATTATGCATAATTTAAGCTTATAGGCAGCATCCTGTTAGTGATGAACTTACAACAACGATAGAACACGAAGGTTAACGTAAAAGAAACAGGTCCAACGTGGGGTCAGAGCTGTCCTTCCCGCTTGCAGTTCTGTGGCTGTGCAGTTCACTTGACTCGCAGGCACGGAGCACCACAACCTGAGCGGCTTAGACGACAGAAATGTGTGGCCTCGCAGTTCTGAAGTCCGGAAGTCTGAGATCAAGGTGCTGGAGGGGCCACGCTGTCTCTGACCGCCCAGGGAAGGCTCCGCCCAGGCTTCTCCCCCAGCTTCAGGAAGTTTCCCGGCTTGTGACAACTTACCTCCACTCTTCACTTGGTGTTCTCCCTGGGTGTTCATGTCTGTGTGCAAATTTCCCCTTTTTATAAGAACACCAGCCCCATTGGATTAGGGGTCCACTCTACTCCGGGATGACCTCATCTTAACTAATTCTATTTGCAATGACCCTATTTCCAAATAAGGTCATATTTTGAGTGTAGGGGGTTAGGACATCAACACGTGAATGGGAGACACAATTGGGAGACACAATTCAACCCATTACAGTGGCCAAAATGAAACTTAGAAGTCCCGGCAAACTTTAACCCTCTTCTAGAGAGTTCCAGCTTGCTTTAGCTTAAGTGCCATGTAAGAAGAAAGAAACCTGTTTTATACTTTCCCCCTTACATTTAAATGTCTTTAATTTTCATTTGATTCTAATTTTTTATTGAGGTAAAATGCAGAACGCGATGACTTTTTACAGGTGTGTGTACACTGGTGTAACCCATATTTCATGAAAATAGAGAAATTTCCATCATCTCAGAGAGATCTTTGTGCCTCCCCCCAGTTATTTCTCCTAGGAAACATCCACTGCTGATAAAGTTTCTTTTATGGTAGATGAACTCTGCTCATGCTAGAACTTTTTCTAATTGAAATTATGTGGTAGGTACAGTTTTAAGTCCATTTCTTTTTGCTGAGTATAATTAATGTCTTTGCGATTCACCCATGTTGTTGCATTTAACTGGTTTGCCCCCTTTTTGCTGCTGGATAGAATTCTACTGCATGGACTTCCCAGAGTTTGTTCATCCATTCACCTGCTGAGGGACGTTGGGTTGTTCCCAGATTTGGCTGTTACAAGTGAAGTAGCTATGACCATTCACGGGCGAGTGTTTGTATGTGAGCCTCCATTTTAATGTCTACATCTTGGAGTAGACTTCAGGGTCCTGGGGTGAGTGTAACTTTAATTTCATGGAAACTGCTAAATAGTTTTTCAAAGTGGTTGGGCCATCTGACATTCCCACGAGCAACAAATATGAGTGTTGGTTACTCATTATCCTCGCCAGCATTTGGTGCTGTGTCTTTTAATTTTAGCCATTCTGATGGGGGTATATTTGTATCTCATTACCATTATGATTTTAATGTTTATTTCCTGGATGCATGATAAAAGCTACAGTAATCAAAACAGTGTCAGTATAAAGTTAGACACATATGCTGACAGAACAGAATCGGGAGCCCAGAAGTAGGTGCCCACCCCCTAACGTGGTCAACTGATCTGCCCAGACACTGACGCAATTCAACAGAGAAAAGTCCTTTCAAAAAAGGGTGCTGAAACAGCTGGATATCTGCATGGAAAATAAGGTATCTCAACCTGTACCTTACACCATACAGGAAGAGTAACTCAAGACAGAACATAGCTCTAAATGTCAAAGGTAGAATGATAAAGAAAACATTGAAGAATATTTTTGTGACCGTGGGGCAAGGAGACATATTTTTTTTAACAGGACACAGCAAACATTAACTATAAGAGAAAACATTATCAATTGGGCTTTACCCAAATGAAATATCTCTGCTTATCAAGAAAACGAACAAGCAAGCCATGAACTGGGAGAAAGTATTTGCAATACATGTAATATCTGCAAAAGATTGGTTGCCTGCATATATAAAGATCCTTTACAAATCAATAATGAAAAGACAAACTGTCCAATGAAAATATGCAAAATATTTGAACAGATATTTCACAAAAGACTATTGCATGGCCAAAAAGCTCATGAAAACATGTTTAGGAGGGATATTTGTGACTCTCTATTTTTTTAAACCCAGGGATTTCCTGGCTCATTTGACTGTCATTGAGCTGGTGATGTGTAGTATGAAGGCTCAGACTCCTGATCCTGACCCCTGGGCATGACTGTCAGCTCCATCACTGACCCTCTGTGAGCTTACACAGCAACTTAACACTCAATGCCTCAGCTTCCCCTTGTGAAAAATAAGGACCATGCTTGTTGGCAGGAGTTAACATTGGAAAGTGCTTACAACATGCCCAACATACAGTGAGTGCCACATATGTGTCATCTACTGTCACTGAACCTCCTTTTTGAAGGTCTGATGTTTATTTGTACCCCCTCCACAGGGTTCCACAGAACCCACTTTAGAAAACACTTCCCTAGCAGGAAGGGCAGTTTTGGAGGAACCAAGACTGATGAGAACCAGGATGGTGCCACTGCACAGAGCCTCCTCTGCCCCTGGAGAATGTCAACTCGGTGACCCCTGAGGGTTCTCACCAGAGAGAAAAGGTGGGGTGCTCTATCAAATGGGTACACCTCTGTCTTGTTCAAGGTGGGAGCCCCCAAGCCTGAAACAGTGCTGGGCATTCAGTGCCTCCTTAGCAAATGCTGTCGGAATGAACGCCTTCCTGAGCTCCAGGCTTTGCAGTGGAATCAGTCCCCTAAGGCTGGGTTCAGGAATCGTCCCTTTAGACTCATGGTTCGTGGCTCACAGGAGGAGGGCCACTCTGCCCAGCATCCTGACTCCACCTCTGGAGGTGAACTTGGTGGCAATTATAGGCCTGAAATGGCCAAAAAGCCGCCATCCCACTAGCAGGGATTATCGGGGTTTAGCGGTTTTCTCTGCAAATGGCCTCCAGGTGGAGAGGATTGTATTTTCTGGAAATTTGGGGACAATTCCAGGGCAGAGAGAGCCAAAATCAACATGCAGGGTTTCCGAGGCCCAGTTAGCAGGTCCGCGGGTCAATGAAGACGGAGCTTGCAAAACGCAGCTTATAAAAACAGTGCTCCTTATCATGCCCTGGGATCTCCACTGCCTCTCCCCCCTTCCCCTCCCTTCCTCGCTCCCTCCCTCCCCTCCCTCCCTTCTTCCCTCCTTCCCTTCTCTCCCTTTCTCTCTCTCTTTCAGATCTCCCCCACATATCTTTTCTTGACTGCTTATGTATGACTCATCACCAGATCCTTTACAATTCTCTCCAGTTCCTGGCCATCCCCTAGGTCAGACTGCTCCTGTTGCAGTGGTCTCCTAGGTGACTTCTGGACCATAGACTCCAGCCGCCCTTCCTCCACCAAACCTTCCTCCAGACTGCTTCTGGGTTAAGCTTCCTGGAAATAAACTTAATGTCTCTCTTGCACTGAACAACCTCCCACAGGAGGTTGCTTGGTGCAGAAGTGGTCCCCAATCTTGCTCTGTGGATGGTCTGCATCAGGACCACCTGGTGCATTTGTTAGACCTACAGTATCTCTGCCTCATTCCACACTTGGTGAAGGAGAATCTCTGGGGTGGCACCAGGGACTCGGATTGACACCAAGTTCCCTAGGAGGGTTAGATGCAGGATCACATCAAAGAAACGCTGGCCTTGAGGTTAATATTTTTTACTCTTTTCTTTGGTTTGCCCTCTTGTTTTCCACCCCCACCCACTTTCTTCCCCTAGGGATTTCTAAATTCATACCTTTCTTGGAGCAAAATATATACTTTCTTGTCATTGTGTCTTTGCACATGCTATTCCCTTTGTCTGGAATTTCCTTCATTTCTGTAATTTGCACATTCTTACGCCTTCCCTGACTTCCCTGTGTTAGTTTTCTATTGCTCTGGAAACAGTCGCAGACATGTGGCTTAAAACAACAAACTGTGTATTGATTATTGCACAGTGTGAGTCAGGGGACTGGGCATGGCTTAGCTGGTCCTCTGCTGAGGGTACCTCCAGACTTCAGTCATGATATCAGTCAGGATGAGGGCTCCTCCGGAGGCTCAGCTGGGGAAGGATCTGCTTCTCCACTCCTGTGGTGGTGGCATCACTCAGTTCCTTGCAGTCGTAGGACTGAGAGTGTCAGTTCCTTGCTGACCATCAGATGGAAACGGTCTTTAGCTTCCAGTTCTTTGTAGGGTTTCCCAAGAAACCTGTTGCTTCCTTGCAGTCAGGCAGGGAGGGCAAGAGACTCCAGCAAGGAGGGTGCTATGGTCTTAGGATCATGGAATCAGAGACACATAATTGTTACATCTCATCAGCGTTGCCATATTCTGCTGGCTAGAAGCAACCAAGGTCCCAGCAACACTCAGGGGAGAGGATCTAACAGGGTGTGAATGGCAGGAGGTGGGCATCATACAGGCCACTTTAAGGGTCTGTCAGCAACAATCCTACTAAAAATGCCACCTTCTCTCTGAAACCTTCCCAGATGACCCTGGGGAGAATTAGCTGCCCATCCTTCAGGGCGTCCATGGCAATGTGTTTATTAGTATGCACTGTCCCGACTCAGCTCGCATCTGAAAAAGATCCACGGAAATAGTTCGGAGAGTCTCCTTTCTGGATTACTGTCTTTTTTCATTTCTCGCACATTTCATATCTGGCTGCAGAATTTAAAATAAAGCCTTTTGCCAATCAATATCTGTGGTCATCTTCTGTTATAAATAGTTCATCATCAAGGAGAAATATTTGCAGACAGGAGCTCCTGTCCCCATCACGCCTTCCTACTGTCCTTTCCCAGGCTTTGGGTCTGCGGGAATCGTGATGCGCGAGATGTCTCTGAGTCAGGCTCAGCCGGGGGGTGGGCTGTCTCGGGCAACGGGTGAGCACTGAAACCACAGGCTGAGATGCCATGAGCCTGAATGAGAAGGTCAGGGTCGAAGCACCTTGTCCTCTCTGCCGCTTTGTCTCTCTCTGCCTCTTTTACACTCCCTTGAAGCCTGTCTCCCACTCTTCAAACGTTTCTTAATAATCTGTAATTTCGTGAAAGGGATAAAGGATACAGGGAACCTTAAAGGTAACTGGATTTACATATGAATGTTGCGTTTTCATTTTAATTTTGACAAAGTGTAAAGGTTGCTAATAAAAGCATCGTTACTGCCTCACCGTTTCTTTGATGGACTCCAGCACAGATTGCTCAGATATGGAGACACATCCCGGGGTCACTGGTTTTACCAGGAGCCATCGTTCAGCCTTTAACAAAAAACAAAACATAGTGACAAATTTAAAAAAAAAAGAATTAAAAAAGAAATGACATTATTTTCAAGAAAGTTATGGCCATTGTGAGAACTTCATAGAGGGGCAGACTCTGCTGTGGGTTTTGGGGAAGGGTTTGTGTTTGCCGAGACGTGTGGGTGGTCACATGGTCATGCCTTTTGGAGACCACCAAGGGCCCATGCTCCTTTTACTGAGGAGGTCTCGGATCAGCCCTGGCGGTAGACAGAGCAGGGGAACTGAGCTGCCTTGGGGCCTGACCTCGATTCTTGGCTTCACCCTAGAGATAATGATGAAGGAGGTGGACTCAAAAGGACACAAGGACGAGTAAGATGCAGTGTGTGAGGGAGGGCTCAGGGACCGGGATGACTTCCGTGTGCACCTGGTTCAGGACCACCTCTCCCTTGGATGAAAAGCGCCTGCGATGCCTCACGTGGAACAAATGGGTGAGGCTGAAGAGCTGAACTCTGGTCATATCCCCTTGGGTTTGGAGGCAGCCTGATGCTATAGAAGGATGGGCTGGCCCTCAATCTGCTACCAGCTTGCTGTGTAACATCAGGCAAGTCACGTTTCCTCTTTGGGCCTCAGTGAGACCAGTGGCTTTCCACATGTGCTCTGGGGGGGGGGGGCTCCCACTGTCCCGTGGAAGGATGCAGGTGCCCCCTGTGGGTACCACATATCAGGCATCTATCTCTGCACACCTTCAATCAGAGCAATTCTGCTTTTAACGGTTCCATGTGAGATTTCATTTGAAGAAAGGGTTTTGTAATATGGAAAAGCAGCTGTTGAATGATCTCTGAAGACCCTTCTATGGTTTTCTACTATTTTAAAATAAATTAGGTGGTTTGCATCCACAGGTGAAGCTTCCTGTGTCCTATTTGAGTGGGGTGTGTGTGTGTGTGTGTGTGTGTGTGTGTGTGCAGTTTTGACGGCTAGAGTCTGCTTTTCTGCTGGGTGATATTAACTCTGCAGAGCTGTTTTGTCTTTGTTCTTATCTGATCTTCTAGGGGCAATGGTTCTTAAACGCTGGTATCATGTTTACTAGTTTCAGTTTTCACTTCTATTAGCTGTTTGGCTTTTTGTTTTAGTTATGCCGAGTCTAGATCTTTCGAATCTCTGTAGATGGAGATTCTTAGGGATTGGGTGTCTGGTTATCAACAGCTTTCACTCTTTTAATGTCTGGATGCCAACTTAAACATTTTTGCCCTCCGATCACTCCTAAAGAGCTCATAGGTCCATTAAACTTCTAGTCTGACTTCTCTTTACATGAGGAGACTGAGGCGCTGAGAGGCTGGTGAAGTGACCAGGCACCAAAGCCACCCACGTAGACACCCACGCTGTTCTGGGGCTACTGAGCCCTGGGTCTCTCCTCTTCTTGATCTGCGACTAACTGCATATGTGCCGGCTTGATGTCTCTCTGGCAATTCCTTGTATAAAGTCAAGAATCTATTTATGCTGTGAAGGGTCATCCTTTAAATTTGTGCTGGAGTTTACATGCTAATTAAATTGTGAGTCAGCCTGGCAGAACACAGGTGGCTCACAACTGTTTCCATCTACATTATTTCTGTTATTGATAAGAGCACGGTGTTGGAAAGACATGTATCTATATCAGCTTAACGTAAAGAATCGCTTCCTTTGATTAATGCTTATTTTTTTTCCTGATTAGAAAGGTTAATAGGTATTCATTATGGAAAGTACGGTAAAGATTAAGAAGCTTACGATCACCTCCTCATCCTGCCACCCATTGAATAAAAACCTACCATTTCAGTGTCTCATTGGAGTCACCTTGCTAGGTGCATATGCTACACTTATGCTCAGGAATACCTATTTTAATGGACTGTTTCAATTTGCTTACCATTCAGTCTCAAGCCTTTGCTCTTGTCTTTCCCAACTAAGTGTCAATTTTCTAATAGCCACTGTCCAAGGATGGATTGGACCCACTGAGAGACAGTGAGCCCCCACCAACTGAGTGGGTAAGCCAGGGCCACACTGCTCCCAGACAGGGACACCAAGGGACGTCCTGGAGCAGAGGGAGGGTTGGAGCAGGTCTTGGTCTGTGCCCTGCTGGTCACGGTGTCCCTCAGGGCTCATGCGACCTGTGCTACCATCCCCTCTTCAAGAAGCTCACACTGACTTTCCACATTTGTGATCTTGCCCATCAGAAGGAGGAAATCACATACATTCTCCCCTTTCCCAAAGGCAAGGGTCCGATAGGCGTAGCCTGGAAAGCAGCCAGTCCCCCAAAGTAATTGATAGATGCCCAGACTTGGAACGGGGCAAGTTGAGCCCAAGCCTCCAAAGCAGAAACACTTACTTCCTGTAAACTTCATCCCTATCTAAGGGAGCCCCTGCCTAGGGTACTGAGTGACAAACCCCTGAGATTGCTGAACATTCTCCCCAAACAGGGGATTGACATTGACCGGTGTGTGCAGTGTGCCAGGCACGTCACAGGCGAATTTCCCATCCTCAGGACACCTCGGCCAGATGGAGTGGCCACCCTACGACAGACGAAATGGCTGACGCTGCCAGGCTAAGGAGCTAGTCCAGGGTCACCCCTCTGCGTCCTGGTGGAGCTGAGATTTAAACCTGCATCTCTGTAGTGCTAAACTCTGTCTCGTGGTCTCTGAGATGGCAGGACCTGAGCTAGCAGGAGTGAGCCCCTTGCTCCGAATTTTCTGGGGATGCCCACCCGCACTGGGCTCATACAAAGGTGATGGGAAATAGCCTTATTCTTCCTTCAGTTTTGCTCAGATCAGTAGCCTCCAGGGACCAGCCTGAGTCATGGGGTGGGGAGGGGTCCGGAGGTGCACGTTTGGTTCTGTCGTGGCTTTGCTGGGCAGGGGAAGAAGAAAAAGACAGCTGTACCACCTTTAGCCTGCACTTGGACTTGAGTCACAGCTACTGCTCCAGTGATACCACAGCTTGGCAGTTTGGAACAATAACTTTGGAGCACACAAATGGGCAAGGTTTCGAAAGTGTGGCTTGGCTGCTATGAGGTTTAGATAATTAATGGGTTATTGAACATAAAAGGCCCAAGTTCCACCTCCCTCCTTCCTGCACTGGCCACTGAATAGCTGGAGATGTTTCCACGTGGTGAGCTGTGCCCGGCAGCTGAGTTCTGAACCTTCTTGTCACTGCTGGGGTTCTGACGGGACTTGCAGATGGAGGAGAGGCTGCCGGCCTGGGCCAGTCACTCCTTGGACAGGTGCTGGGAGCGCCTGTCCTCTCTCGAAGGCACCCGGGAGTGGGGAGAGCTCTTGGTTTGGACTCAGGAGGCTAAAGTTCACATTCCTGCCTGGTGACTCTCCATCTCTGTGGCTCTGGGCAATTTATTTCACCTCCCCGCATGTCAGGTTCCTTGATGGGGCAAATACCCGGCGTGTAGACCCGCCGTGAGAATTCCCCACGATAATAGTAGAAAGTGCTTTGTAAACCCCAGAGCTTACCACACAAAGGTGGTTAATATTTTCCTTCCCAATCCTTTTTGCTCCTGCCAGAGAGAAAATACAAACACACACACACACACACCTTTCACTCTTCTACCTTTATGCCTACAACTTTTCTGCTTTCAGGTCTTAGCTCCTATTGACTCTTCTGCTAGAATAAGCATCTCTCCTTGAAATGCTGCATATTTTTGAATGCTGCTTCCTCCGGGAAGCCTGCCTGGGTTGCTGGCTGCCCACAAACGGCTGGACCAAGGTTTGGACTGGGCATCGGGACCTCTGGCTCTTGCTTCTGGGTGAACTGCTCCATTCACACTCAGGTACCCATTACCTGTGAAGTCACTCACCTATTCATTCAACCACTCACTGCCCCGTGGTCTGAACTCCGATAACCTGAGCTTCTTACAGAGCTGCTCAGCACATGGGGCAGGCCAAGCCTGATAACTTGCTGTCCCTTTGGGGAGGATGGACGCACCTCTGGGGACTCCTGGAGCCCCAGAACTCACACAATTGCCCTGGGACTCCCGCCTTCTCTGCGACATGTCTGTACCCCTTGGGCCAGCCTTCAACATTCCCCAGTTCCTGGATTTGATCATAACAACCGACCAGGAAACATTTGGCCGCCAGGGCTGCTTGGTGTGTTGGGTCTGAAGTAACTGCAGGATTAGATCTGCACATTTACTCGGAGGGTGTGCCTGTGTGTGTTTACTCTTCTCGCGGCAAGTAACAAGTTCAATATTAATCTTCATTTCCAGGGAAATAATTAGTGTTAAGTGAACTGTGATTTCTATCTCTAGTTATTTCTTATGTGCTAATTTAAGCAGTAAGGAAAATATTCTGTGTTGGCTAGATTCAGAGCTGCAAGGACAGATTCCAACATAGGAAGAAAGGCGAGATGTGGGGGGTAGAGGCAGCCTCGGACCACCCATTCGACGTGGGATTGAATTCCAGCGTGCCAAGAGTCTCCAGCTGTGGGGAAAACGGTCCTTCCTGTCGCAGGCCCCTCTAAGCGGGACCAGCCCACCCATGCACTTGTGTGCTGGGGCTCAGAAAAGAAAAAGAAATAGCAAAAGAAGGAAAAAGGAAAAGTCCAGCCTTGGGCATGATGACCTCTTGTCTCTGCAATCTGTAGGGTCTTCTCTGCTCCCTCTCCCATCTGACTTTCTCTCCGGGCCCTCTAGTCCTGTTCACTCTGAACCTTGGAGCTGGATCCTTGTCTCCGGCACCCCAGGCTGGAAACCCACCTGGAACCATTCTCCTGCCTCATGTTGGTTCCCCCATGCCCACCGTGGCCATCTCTTCTAGATTAGACTCATGGGAATGGCCGGCCAAGGCACAGGCTCCCAAGACCCCCGATCCCATGGTCACCGATGATAAGCATGGCCACGTGTTGCCAGTCAGCCGTATGCCCAGGGTTTCTCATCCATACTCATCACTGTTTGACAGATGAGGAAACTGATGCTCTGAGAGGCTGACTTGCCCCAGCAAGTGGGAGGACATGGGTGGTAATTTAGATCTGTGTGACCCTAAATCTCATGTTCGTAAGTACCATTTTGAATTGGATAAAACACAAAGGCAGTTTCTGGTGGGAGCCTCACATGAAGAGCTCGGGGGCGTGGGGAGGTGGTGTCTCTAAACCTCGGAACTGAAGCTGGAGAGTAAACCAGGGCCAACGGATCGGCACGTGTGAATCCTTTAATTCGTTCAAAATGCGCCTCCGTCTCTGGCTGCGCGGACAAGTTATTCTGCTTCTTAAAATATCTCCTTTCTTGTAAATTGATGGTAACATCAGGGCCCGTTCCATTGACTTGCTGTGAGGATTAAACAGCCAGACGGCTGTGAAGCACAGAGCTCGGGGTCCAGCCCTCCGGCGAGGGCTGTCGGCTCTATGATGCCTGCATTCATTCACTCTCATCCGTTCATTTATTTATCAGCAAACCACAAGTGAATATCTACTGTGGGCCGGGGACATGTCCGGCTGATGGCAATGCCCAAGTACCAGGGGGCTCCCCAAGCTTAAGAAGCTCTTGTTTTTCTAGGCAATCTTGATGAGGAAATGGCTATGCAGAGTTTAGTGTGGTGAGTGAGATGATGGAGGTGAGCACAGGGGTGATGGGAGTCAAGGGTGAGGCTCAGCTAACTCAGGAGGCCCAGGGCAGCATCTGGAGCAACTGAAGAGAAGGGCTGGTGTCCCTGCAAGAAGAAATCACCCCCGCGAGTGAGTGGATGAGGGCGACAATATGGCGCCTTGGGGCTACGGCACCACGTGGAAGGGAGGCTCACTCAAGGGAACAGCATGGGTGAAGTCTCTCCTGAAGGCACTGGGTGGCTGCTGCTGGATGGAGGGTGAAGGGTCCTGCCCTTCCTCTTGCACCTGCTTGGTTCTCACCTGAGTGGGGAGGGCACTTCTGTTGCCTTCTTACCGTCTCCTCGCTCTCCTGGAGGAAAAGCTGCCACTCTGACGGGTCCCTGATTTCTAAGTGGCGGCACAGCCCTTCTGTGAATGGCCATGACCTCTTAGACACAACCTTTTAAAACCTATGGTAAAATACACAGTGGGAGAGAGTATAGCTCAGTGGTAGAGCGCATGCCTAGCATGCACAAGGTCCTGGGTTCAATCCCCAGTGCCTCCATTAAAAATAAATAAATTAAAATCTAATGACCTCCTCCCCACCAAGAAAATAAATTCAAAAATTTAAAAATAATCAATGAGTAAAATTTAAAAATAGACATGGCATGAAGTTTACTGTTGCCATTTCCAGGTGTACAGTTAGTTCCCTGGCACTGAGTGCGTTCACATTGTCCTGAAAGCGTCACCACTGTCCATCCCCAGAGCTCTTTTCTTCGTCCCAAGCAGAAGCGATCTACTAATTAAGCAGCAGTTCCCCACTCCCTCTCCACTCAGCTCCTGGCAGCCACCATTCTACTTTCTGTCTGTATGAATTTATCCCTTCTGCACACTCATAGTGGAGTCGTGCACCGTTCGCTTTTTGTGTTGCCTTACTTCCCGTAGCATACCGTTTCCAGGGTTTACTGATGTTGTAGCATGTGTCAGAATTCCCTTTCTTTTTAAGGCTGAATAACACCCCAATGCGTGGAGAGACTGCATTTTATTTATCCAGTCGTCTGACCAAGGACTCAGGTTGTTTCTGATGTTTTGGCTGTTGTGACTAAGGCTGCTGTGAACACTACAAATGGGCGTACAAATATCTGTTGGAGTCTCTGATTTCAGTTCTTCTGGCTGCACGCCGGGGGTGGGACTGCTGGGCCATACAGTGATCCCATGTTTAACTCTCTGGGGAACCGTCATACTGTTTTCCACGAGCGCTGTGTTCTAGCTCCTCAGAACCCACCACGATTGGTCAGTCAAGCCACACCCTGCTGTGTAGACCCAGGCATCTCAGATAGGGGAGGGTCAGAGGTACCTCTGAGCTGTTAAAGTGTGTTAAGTTCATGATAATCGTATGAATCAATTCACACGTGAGAAAACCGGTTCTCAGAGAGGTTAAGGGACTTGCCTCACATCACACAGCTGGCGTGTGACAGAGCTGAGACTTCAGTCAAGGTTTGCTGGACTCCTAAGTCCTCTTGCGTGGATATGTGAGGGGGTGTGTGTGTGTGTGTGCACACGTGCATGCATGCGTCTTCCAGGGGAAACGTGGTCAGCGTGTGTCTGATCATTTATACACCAGCCATCACAGCGCTGCCTGCTAGGAACTCTTTTGTGGCCGTGCTGGCTGTGGGGTTCCTCTGCCATCTCCTGCCTCTTCTCTGCCGTCACAGAGTTACTTGCCCTGGATGGATAGAACCTGGCCCAGGAAGCGAACTGGGGTTGCATGTCTTTCTCAGACTTTGTGAGATGCTGCAGGCGTGGGCTGCCTTCCTGCACTTGGGAGCCTCAGGATTTGGTGCCATATGAACAGCTGGGCTCCAGAGGCTCATTCTGGGACTTTCTGGTGGCTTCTGAGCTAACCCCGATTGCAGGGGGCTGGTTGGGTTGAGGGACCAGGTGAAGGCTTTGGGACCACCTGGGTTTACCACTGAACCAGAAGACAGGGTCTGCCCACAATTCTTTGGTCAAGGCAACCCCCAAAAAGGAGGAACCTTCCAGAGAAGGGGATCTCGGAGGATTTCATTGCTCTTATAGCATTAGCCTAAGCCTGGGTCCCACTGCCACTCAAGGGTACACCTAATGTCCACCCCATAAAGATAGAGCTGAGCTTCAGTTTGTGGGCAAAGCCACCTCTATATTGGCTGCTAAAATAACAAAATACTTCTCAACAAAAAGAAATAGTTTACTGGTAAGTAAACAGCCTCTCTGAGGTCCCTGAGCGCTGCCCTGTCCTTCTCAGCCTCCTCCCTGGGACCCACCATCCGGGTACTGAGAGGGTCAGCGCTCAGCCCTGCAGGTGTCTCTGGGGCCCTGCTCAGCCCTCTGGCCTCTGCCTGTGCTTATTTGCCTCTGGGTGTCTGCCTTCTCTGGGCTGAGTATTTGGGACATTCCCTCTGATTGTCAGGACATTTGTCTGTGACTGTCACAGTTAAATATTGCACCCTAGACAGTGGGCAGGTGGGGGTGGAGAGATGAGAATCAAGCTCTTTTACCCCCCAAACTTTCCTTGGGCCTCTTGAAGCCTCAGTTTGTGAAGCTGCAGAATGGGCTTTGTGTCAATTATGTCACGAATGGAGCCAGACTGGCTCACGCTGTAGCAGTTTCTGCCCAGTGATCGCTGATTCACTGAAGAGCTTCTCCCTTCCTGTTCCGTCCTAGGGGACCTTGATGGGCAGGCTACTTCCAGAAGTCCTCTTTCCTCCCTTGCTTACATTAACCTGGCTTGAGCTGGTCTCTGGTGGAATCGGTCTTTCTGCACAAAATCTCAGCCGTGCTGCTCTCTGGAAGCTCCCCGGCAGCCTCCGGTCTCTCGCTGAGTTTTTGTTTCCAGGTTGGGGGTGCTCGTCCTCTGCTGTGACTGACATTCTTTGGGTCCCACTGCATGATGGTTAGAAATTTCCAGGCCCAGGTCGTCAGCTGTGCGCATCCCTGGCTAAGACCATCCATTCACAGTTGCTAAGCTGGCACGTGGAGGGCGACTCTCCTGCAGCTGTCATCTCAGATTCACCTCCCAGATCTCCACTTCCACCAATTCCTTTCCTTGCCTTAGTTCTGCCCTCTCAACACACAGGGTCTCAAATTCTGTTTCCTCGTCCAGCTCGTCATGTCTCTCCACATACTCCTTCTGTAGCCTTGGATCCCCCCTTCTAAGGCTCTCCCCTCTCCCTCCCCCTTGGTTCTTGGTCCACATGTGGAAGGACAGCAGACATCTCTGGGCCCTCAAGTTGTAAAGCTTCAGATCACGAATAGGTAGAAGCTACAAGGACTCAGATTTCTGATCAACTAAACGAAGGACGTGCCTCAGTGGTTGGGACTAGTCCACCCTGGAGTGGGCATCTCACCTGGGCATTTAGCTCCCAGTTCCTGGGAGAGCAGAGTGGGCAGTGTTGGGCAGAACGCCGCGGGCACAGACGGAGTGTGAAGACCCGACCTGAAGCAGGGGTAGGAGCAGAGAGCCGGATTTCAAGCCGAGATAGCCTGTGAGGGTGGAGTCACTCCTGGGCTGGAAGGGAAGGGAGGGGTTGGGTCAAGACTGCCCTGGCTTTTCAGCCTCCATTACTTTTGGTATTTTCTGGACTCACATATAAAGAACATATGCTGGTACCCACCTCTCAGTCTTGGACCCCCTTTGAAGTCTGGCATAGGCTGAATAAGGACCCCCAAAGTTATCCAGGTCTTTCTTCCCTGAACCGATGACTTTTACCTTCATTGGCCGGCAGCACATACTTTGCAGATGTGATTAAGTCAAGAATCGTGAAATGGGGAGGTGATCCTGGATGATCCAGGCGGACCTCAAATATAATCACGAGTGTCCTTACAGAGGGAGACAGAGGGAGACCTGACTCTAGAGGAGAAAGCAGAAGAGATGATGATTGAAGCACAGCGTTGGAATGATTCGTGGATGAGGTCATGAGCCAAGGAAAGCAGGCAGCCTCCAATCTGCTGCAGCAGCTGTTGGAAACTAACACAAGGCTCTTTGCTGAGATAACTGCTAGGGGGTGACTCCCCTGGGAGATGGAGGCTTGTAAAGCTAGGCTCCTGTTGGCGTGTGGGGGGCCATGTGGTGGGCTTTTGTTGAGCTATGACTTATCTATTTCATTGGAACAAGAAATAGATGAGATGGAGCCACAGACTGGGAATTATGAGGTGGAGTTTAGACACTGGTTCTGCCCTAATCTACTTTGTGACGTTGGCCAAACTCCTTCCCTACTGTGCTCACCGGTCTTCCTTGTCGAGGAGGGGCTGAGCCTGTGAACTTCGGTGACTGCCTGTCCTACTTATTAATATGTTGAGGTCACCAAGACGACAATGACAGTAACACCAGCCCCCCGTTACCAGGGACTTCCTCTGCATCCTGCAATGTTTAAGGTGAACCGTGCATATTCATTTACACATTGACTCATGGGAGTACTTTTTATTAACAGCTCTCCCTGTGCCAGGAGTGATTCGAGACGTTGGGATACAGCCTAAGTGAGGCTGTTCCCTTCCCTGCCTTCTTGGGGATGAATTCATCAGTTCTCACAATCACCTTTCTAAGTTGGAAAGAACTATTTTTTTTTTCCATTTTGTTTGTCGAGAAAGTGAATCTTGGGGAAGTTAGCTTATCTAAATTGACAATGCTTTAAAGTGTCACGACCAAAATTTTAATCCAGGTTCTGTTTGAATGCAAAGAATGTATAATTTTTATGATGCTACAATAGCTCAATACGTTGAACAGAATCTCACTTTCCAGGAGTAGAGAATGATATTTTTTCTCCTTTAATACTTATCTTAATACTCAAAAGAACTGAAAACAGAAACTAGGAGAAATATTTGTATGCCCGTGTTCATAGCAGAATGGTTCATAATAGCCACAAGGTGCAGGCAACCAAGGTACCCATCAATGGATAAAAGGAAAAGCAAAATGTGGTGTGTGTATACATGTAATGAAATGTTACTTAACCATAGAAAAGAATGCAGTTCTGATACACGCAATACCGGGAGAGAACCTTGAGGATAGTATGCTAAGTGAAGCCAACCTGACACAAGAAGACATATTGTATGATTCTGCTTTTATGAGGTATCCAGACCAGTCAAAGTTATAGAGACAGAAAGTTGAATGGCGGCTGCCGGGGTGGAGTGGAGGAGGGGATGGGGGGGGGGTTAGTGTTTAATGGTTTTGCAAGAGAGGAATAGTTCTGTGGATGGATGGTGGTGATGGCTGCCAAACAGCGTGAATGGGCTTAATGCTGCTGGACTGGACACTCAAAAATGGTTCAGATGTGAATTTTAGGTTATGTGTATTTTACTGCAATTTTGAAAGATTTAAAAAAAATTTAAAAAGCTATTTTAAAGTAACATCCAGGGCATAGTTTAATGTTATCTGCTTTTGGACTTGTCATGGAGTGAACTTTTAGAGGAAACTGCAGTGCCCTTTGTCACAAAGAAGCAGGTTTGACGTTCCAAAGAAATGGACCACTTGACAGATGACTTAAAAAATACAAAACAACACCCCACCCAAGTGGGATTGATTCTTAATACTTGCAGCTTCTGAGTCACATATGAAATAGGAAATAGTTTGTTGGGGAAATCGTGCCATTTTGGCCCAGGGAAGTCAGACACCGAGCTGAGACGCTGCCATACGGTAGCTCTTACTACACACGGCCACGGGGTCAGGCGGGTTGTCACCTTTGTCTCCATCTGTAGCTGCACACGTGGGGCTCGAGAGAATAGACCATGCACCCAGGGGCTTGGAGGTGGCTCCTGTTTTCCCACTTCCCCTCCGCTCCCTCTCTTCACAGTCAAGCCTCGTGGGTGAGTGTGTCTACACACGTGTGTAAGCGTGCAGGGATATGCAGTGTGTGGTCTGTGGATCTGAAACCAGGTAACATTCAATAGACGATCAAGGGCCAAAGTCCCTCTTGGGAATTGAAAGAGTGTTGAGGAATGTCTCTACCTACACATCCCTCCTCCTCTCGTGTGCCTGGGAAGATGGGAGGCCGGGTCTGTGCTCCTGGCCGGGTTTACCTGGTCGCCCGGGACAACAGACTTGCAGGCAGCCAAAGAGATCGTCAGGCAGCAGAGCGTGACAGTCAACATCAAAGCGGGAATGCCACTCCTTGATCCGGACTTGGCCGTACCTGCCAGGGCAGAGCCTCGGATATGACCACCCCAGGAATTCAAAGGCGTTCTTAGAGCAAGCGGACACACACACACACACACACACACACACACACACACACAGCCCAAATGCAAAACCCTCCTCCTACTTTTAATGAAAATAAAAGTCTAGACATCCTTTCTTCACAATTCTTCACTGACCTAATTATTCAGATCTGTGCTTTCTTTGGTCTTTTCAAAGGACCAGAAGAATGGTTAATTTCACTTAATGGAATAATTGAATGTCATAATTGTTTTTTTACATTTCTGCACGAATGTTGGAGTTAAGCTGTACACACTCTCTCTCCCCGTCTAGAGCTCTTAATAACTGGGCTGCTCAAAGGGGCCTTTCTGTTCTATCTTTTTGTTTCCTAACTGGACTGTCTGGGCCGGCTTCTGGCAGCCGGCGTGTGTGGGGAGGGGGCCTAGGGGGAGTGGCAGTTAATGACTGTTTTGGTCTTGGATGTTCTGATCTCTCTCTAATTCATTATTTGTCAGGCATGAGAGGCCCCCTGAGCAGGGGAGCGAACAATGCCTTTTTATTCTCTCATTCTCTCTCCCTCTCTGTTTCCCTGTTCCGTCTTCCTTCTGGATGAGGGAACAGAGTTGGAGCACAATGTCAGGCCCAAGACGTCATCGTCCCTGATGTTGTGGCCTGTGAGCTCATTTGATTCCATCAATGGCTAAAATGATGCCAGTGGCTCATTCATCCGCTCGCTCATTCACAGACTGTAATTTGAGAGGCTACTACGTGCCGAGACCTTTCCTAGGTGTTAGGCATCTGGTGGCCACGATATTCTGGTGGGAATA
Source organism: Camelus bactrianus (assembly GCF_048773025.1). NCBI lineage: Eukaryota > Metazoa > Chordata > Mammalia > Artiodactyla > Camelidae > Camelus > Camelus bactrianus. Next base: position 5,866,183 of record NC_133544.1, read on the forward strand.
GACAGTCAAAAAACAAGCAAACAGATGCAAAGACAGTTTCATTTGGAGGTAAGTTTTGCGAAGGTAGTAAAGCAGAGTGATGTGATGTAGCATTCCTGGGGAGGGGATGGTTGGTTTAACAGAGGGGTATCAGGGAAAGTTTCTCTGAGGAGGTGACATTATCTGAGAAGAGATGATGAGAAGTTGCCAAGGGTGGGAAAAGCTGGGAAAAGAGCCCTGCAGATAACAGAAGTAGCTGGTGCAAAGGCCCTGGGGTGGGGGTGGGGGACTTTAGGGAGGCTAGGGCAAGGGTGACTGGGGTAGAGTTAGAGAAGGACTCAGTTCACTGTCGCAGAAGGACCTGGAGAAATAACACAGAGCCAGTTCTTCAGGACTTTGTAAGCCACAATATGGAATTTGGATTTAATCCCAAGGAAGCGGGTCTTTGTAAGCAAAGAAATAAGAGAAATGGAACATGTTTTAAAACATCCCTCTTGCTTCTGTGAGGAGAAGACAAGAGGGGAATTAGAAAAATCAATTAGGCAGATGCTACAACCTCTGGACAGAATGGGGATGGTGAGAAGCCATCAGTTCCAGAAATACTTTAGAGGTAGATCTGACAGGGCTTAGTAATGGGTTAGATGTGTGTGTCAGAGTATGAGAAAAAGAAAGATGTTATAGAATTTTTTCTTGAGTAAGTGATCAGTATTAATTAAGATTGGAGACACAAGAGTGTATTAGTCAGTGTGAGACAGGTTATGCTATGGTAACGAATATCCCCCCAATCTCAAAATGTTAATATAGCAAAAGTTTATTTTTTTCTTGATACATATTCAGCACAGGGGAGGAGTGTAAAGTCACTGCTTTATAGCTGCACCTTCTGAAGCTCGTAACCTCCTGAGCAGGAAAAAGCAAGCTCAGAGGTCCCATACCCCATCCTTTGTGCTCTAGCAAGAAGTGAACCCATCAGCTCTGCTCTCAGCCCACTGCCAGAACCAGCTACACCCTGCCTAACTGCAGGGGCCTGGAAAGGGGAGACAAATTGGGCCAAAAAGGAGAGGTGGACCAGATAGCTGTGAATTCTAACAGTGTCCACTGCTGCAGGGGAGGTGCATGGCTGGACAGGAGGTGAGGAGTTTTACTTTATACATGTTAGATGTTAAGTGTCCAAAGGCTCACGTGGATGAGGATATGAGAGCCTGGACTCAGGGAGAGAGGGTGGGGCTGGATACAGAAAAGTACAGTTATCAGCAAATATTTTTACTCTATTTCAGGCCCTAGTCCTGCATTGTGAATTCAGAGATGACAATCACACAATTCTTGCCCTCCAGGGATTTGTTTAAAGGTCACGGAATATTCATATCAATAACCATTTTAGTGTCTCCTTTGTGCTTCTAGGAAAAGTCCACCTGAGCCCCAGGCTGCCTCCATACTCTTGCACTCCATCCCCCACCCCCCATCTTTCATTCACTTGTGCAACAAACATTGACTGAACACCTGCTGTGTTCCAGGTTCAGAACATTTTTGTGAGTTCATGAACATTCTACATACTCCTTATCTCTGAGCCCTTGTTAATGTTGACCTTTCCATTGTGTGTCCCTGGTCTCTCCATCTGCCTGGAAAACTCCTACACACTCTTTAATACCCATCTCGATATCACTGCCATTGCCCACAATCCACTTGTCTTCCCAGAAAAAGTCAGCTTTTCTTTCCTTTGGGACAGTGGGTATAACTCTTTACTGTAATGCCTGCCTCACAGCATCTCAGACCTGTGGGTCACCCCCAGCCAGACCTGGAACTACACGAGGAGTGACTTGTTTATTCATTTGACAAACACTTATTAAAGGAAAACAATGCAGCAGCAGATGGAGGCCCTGTCAGGGACTGGGTTTCAGTCTTCTGGATATTACCATGTCTGACATGGGGCGGAGTGGGGGCTGTCATGACAACGTCCTCCTGTAGGGTCATCCACTCTGCTCTGCACGGTGGGACTTCTACTTTACAGATAGCTTCTAACTGGCCTCCCCGTTATGGCCATCACTCTTACTCCGCTGTCTCAAGTCTATTAGCAACACAGCAACCAAAATAGCCCTTTAAAACAGTTTTTGAAATATAATTTGCATTTACAATAATCCTTTTAAAGTATACAGAAAATCATGTCACTTTTCTTGTCCAATTCTCCAAGCGGCTTCCCACATGGCTCAGGGTCATGGCCAAGGTCTTTGAAACATAGCAGGTCCCACCACGAGGGCAGAACTCCTGCTATTGCTCTGACCCATCCCCACCTCTCTCTGCCCTCCTCACAACACTGGGCCCAGGTAGGACCCCTTGCTTTGCCTTGGACTCTCCAAATATCTTGGAGCCTCTGCACTTATCTTTCCACCTATCTGGAACCTCTCGCCCAGATGCTCATAGGACATCCTCCCTGACTACATTCAGCATCGTTCTTGGGTGATCCAGCTCCTGCCTCCCTCTGTAGTGGGCTTGAATATTGAATGAGATAATGCAGGGAAAGCACTTTGCACGGTGCCTGGCTCTCAGCTCTGACTGGGAGCTGATGCTGGTGTGAGATCATTACCCCATGGGATGTGAGGGGTGTAAGGGATTGTGCAGTGATGGTTGTCCCAACCCATTCCTCCTTCCCCTCTGCAAAGATGGAAGACTTAGAGTTTGTGATGTGACATGCTGGCAAGAACACAGTGATATGGGTCATGGAGATCAGAGGGGAGCAAAGTGAGGTTATGACCTTTCTGTGCTGCTAAGAGCCCCCCAGGCCTTCCTCACGCACATCCCCATGAGAAGACAGCCTCCTGGGTGGATTCCTTCATCCTGCATTGACTGTTCTGTCTTCTCAAATTTGTAGGGCTGTCCCCTCTTCTCTCTAGTGGAGCCAACCATTCCTAACTTCTCAAAGAGTTGCTTGTGGCCAGGCCCATCTGTCCCACCAGGATGGACGTGGCTGGGATCATGTCTTTATCTTCTGAGTCGTGGTACCCAGCACAGGACCTGGCACCAAGGAGACAGAGGATGTGTTTGCTCAACGTGTGCATGAATGAATGAATGAATGAATGAACAAATAACGCAGCCTTTATTCTTCCAGCAGACAGGTCCTCTGGCTTGAAAGTGCAGAGATATTTCCCCAGATTGTCAAAATGAAACCGAGTAAGCAAATTCTTTCTCCATTAGAAACTGAGATTAATCCCAGCTCTGTGGACACCATCAACTTCTAATTTATTTCCCTTTCCCTCCCCAAAGACTCCCAGCCGTCATTCCTAAACCCCCTCCCACAATCACTCCTTCCCACTGGTGTCCCAGGAAGCCCCACATCCTCTCTGAGACTTGGTTTCTTACATTTTTCCTCTCTGTTCCCTGTCCTGAGGCCTGAAGCTCACTCAAGGTCTCCTGCTGACCTGGGTGTCCTAACAGGGGGACCACATATTTGCAGCATTTTTGGAAAAGTCATGCACGTCTAATTACATGGAGACGCTGGCCCATGCATTTCCTGGCTTTCACTTGTGCAGATGGGAGGAAAAATTTGGGAAATTTAACCCTAAAATATCATAGAACACATTGCCCACATCTGGAGCTGGATCATATATGGGACCCACAGAAAGAACAACTGGTTTTTTTTTTTTTTTGACTTCCTCTGGGACCGAGGAAAAGCATACTCTCTCTCCTTGACTTTGCAAGGATCTTGGACTCCTCATGGAACATTCTAGTCAAAATCTATCACTCAGAGGGCCAGGGGATGTCAGAAAGCCTACATGCTTCTCAGAATTTCGTCTTTCTGGAATTTGCTATGGGAACTGGGTGAAGTCATTTGTGCAAATGAGCTTTGTAAATGAGAATATGTTCATCTAATAAGCAAGTTATGAATCCCTACTGTGTGCTAGGTACAGAGTAGGTCTTTGGGGAGGGAAAACTCATGAAAAGACTGTCTCCACCATGAACTCCCCTTCCAATCTTCATGTGAATTAGAAAAAGAAGCTCCTTTTAAGCAGATGTGGCCTTGTGCCAGGACACACAGCCTGATAGGAGAAGCATAGGCCAGGTTTCCCTCCTCACTTAGTGCCTCATCCAGATGCCCTTGTACAGTCAACAACCAGCACAACCTGGAGGGTGGTTCTGCCTGTCATCCATGGGCCCTGGTAGGTTGATTAGAAAAGCATCTCAGATGTCGTGGGACAAGCAGACAGACTGGGCCCGGGGCTGGCTCTGCTGTTCGCAAACTGTACGAGTTGGGATGAGGTTCTCTACATCTCTACACCTCACTTTCCTCATCTGTCAAACTGGACTGATAAACTGACTTCCCCAGGTTGTTCTGAAGATCAGGTGGGATAGTAAGTATGAAGGCACTTTGATAACTATGGAATGATTATAAATATGGTTGTCAATCCACATTACTGTTACTACCTGTGTTATTGTGGTGATTGTGTTATAAACAAATGGGCTACCTGGTCTGGCTAGAAATCTAATTGTCACTCAGAGTACTTTGCTTTGATGGTACTCATCACAGTGGGATTCTGTTTGAGCCCTACCTCACATCCCTTTATGTTTTCTGTGTTTACACACTGATGTAGGCAAATCATTTTTTGCCAAACAGAATTTCATCTCATTTAACAAATGTTCACTGAGCTTGTACACTGTCCTTTGCCCAATTACATGTAAAAAATATAGGCATGAATAGCGTACAGACTTTGCCATCATGGGTACTACAGGGTAGCTGGAGAGACCACCACAGGCACAGGAAAACTCAGTACCAGGTAGGACGTGGTGAGTAGTGTAAGAATGGAGCAGGCGATGGGGGTAGGATTCAAGGGAATGAAGACGTCCTTTCCTGCAGAGCGGATAAGGAAGACTTCAGGTAGGAGTGTCATTTGATCTGAGTGTTAAAGAATGGTTGGGTTTTGGGTGTTTGGCAGTAGGAGCAAGGGCATTGCTGTCAAAAGGACCACTGCAGGAAAATGTGTAGAGAGAAGGAGGAATCTCCAATTTACTGAACTTTGGGATGACAAAAGAGAGGGGATTTCTGAATACATATGATGAGATAAAAATGGCCCACTGAATCTTCCTTCTGTAACACCTAATAAAATGGGTAAAAATGCATAAAAGCCAGCCAAGAATAAAACATGTCAATAAAGCAATAAATGCAACATAATCTCATGCTATTCACATGCAGCAGTGGGAGCCAAAGGAAGAAACAAAAGATTCTGAGATAACTGCTTAGGATCCCAACGCCCCTGAGTAATACAGGGATGAAACAGTGTTGACAAAATTCTCAAATATTTTTTGTCATTTGCCTTCTTTCCTAATTTTGAAAAAGGCTGACTGAGGGGATGGATAGGAATCCTTGGCAAAAGCCAAGGGAAATTCACTGAGTCATGCTTACATACCATCAGCCTTTATCAGTCAAGGTAGATATGGGATAGAGTTGGAGCTGAAGTTGCTACTTCTTTCTAGAGCTATAAAACATGCTCCTGCCTGATGGTCTTGCCATTGGAAAGGGATACGCCTGCTGCAGGGTGGAATGACCAGTGGTCCAGGGCATTTGCCCAGGATCTCAGAGGAGGGAGTAGATCCCAATTTTCACAGTAAATTTTCTATTAGAGAAAACAGAAGGTCTGGAAAGAGATGCCCTTGTTTAGGATAAGTTGGATGAGAAGAAAAAGTTTGGTCACTACGCAAATACAGTAAGAGTAGAAAAGTTAAAGAGCATTAGGTAGAAAACATAAATGAAGAACCTAGTCTTGAAGAAGATATAACCCAAAGAACTGAAGAAAAGCCCCAGCAATAGCTTTGTGCTATTGGAGAATATAATACGGCCGTGAGTTTAGTACAACAGGAACTTAAAGATGGGCCAATAAAAGCACAAGATGAGAAGACAAGTCATGTTATGGGCTTAAGGAAACAGCCTGAAGACAGAAGCAACAGCATGCCTGAATTGATACACGAATCACAAATGACAAAGAACAGAATGATATGGTCGAAATACTGAATTACTGACATTAAGGAAGTGCTTGAGGGAGATGAATGCAGAGGAGGAAGGGAAAGCGATTAAGTCAACTAGAGGAAAGGCAACAGTGCATCCTGTTGTGAGAGTACTCTTTGGCCCTGAAATACCAAAGCCAACAAACGGGGCAACCTTTCACTGACACGACTGAAGAAAAATTTCTCTGAAAAAAAGGAGGAAACGGATTGATATTAAAAGGGTATGCTGTGTTTCACAAAAAGTTGGTGCGGAGCGTTTGATAACAAGACATATCCTGTTTAATTTACCGACCATCAAAGGCAAGTGGAAATCTTTCAACATCTGAGCCAAAAACACAAGTCTCCTAGAAGGAAGGAGAATCAAGCTTTAGATTTTCTTTCCAGCAACATGTCACACTCCAGGAGAGGGGGTATGGCTGTGGTGTTCTAGACGACGTGAGGTCTAAGTCAAGGGTTCTACTCCCAGGAAAGTTGTTTTTCAGGTATAAATGCAGCAAGCATGTATTCTGAAACATGAAAGAAGTTAGGTAACAGAGTTCTGGGAAACCCTGCGGGGGAATGATGCTCTATGTCCAAGCCCAGTGGACCAGAAGATGAGTGGGAGGCAGTGGTGAGAACACTCATGCAGCTTTCAATGCCCGAAGACAGAGGGCTGCCCCGTAAAGTTCTGAAGGGAAGACATAGGTCTTCCGCTCCCAGATTTTACAACCAGACTGAGCTTGAAGGGATGGGCTGAGCTTCATTTTTCTCTTTAAGTATAAAACACAGACAGACAAAACATGGGCCATCAATCAAATTGAATCTCCAATAACAGATCATATAAGTGATTTTCTTGAAAAAAAAAAATCAACAGCAAATTCAGCTAACCAGACAAATGAAGAACTCAAGAATGGAGAAGCCGTGGAGAGAGAATTGACAGTGAGCATTGAAACATTGAATTAATAGTAAAAACTTTGGGGAGGGATAAATTAGGGGTTGGGGATTAACAGACACACACTACTGTATATAAAATGGAGAAACAACAAGGACCTAGTGTACAGCACAGGGAACTATATTCAATGTCTTGTAATAACATATAATGGAAAAGAATCTGAAAAGAAAAAAAATATATATGTATATGTATAACTGAATCACTTTGCTGTACACCTGAAACTAACATTGTAAATCAACCACACTTCAATAAAAATTTTTTAAAAATTGTAAAAACTTGTAGGAATTACGGTGACAGAATGGTGTCTAAATGCTATAAACCCTATTGATATATATAAATACACAGAACTAGCTAGACCCAGGGTCAGCACACTGTTTTTGTAAAGGGCCAGATAATAAATATTTCAGGCTTTGCCAGCCACATACAGTTACTGTCGCATATTGTTCTTACTTATTTGCTGGCTTGTTTATTTATCTACCATCCTTCAAACATGGAAAGACCGTTCGCAGCTCATGCGCTGTGTCACAACTGATTGGGGGCTGATTTTGGCCCACAGGTGAGTTGTAGTTTGCTGCCCCCTGAACCAGGTCACTGGCCTCTTATCTACCAGTCAATCCGTGAATCAGCAGGGCCTGGCCTTGCTCAATGGTCCCATTTTCTCCACTGCTCAGAACTGGGAAGAACTGACAACATGACTTGTGATGGAGATCAGGAAAGGAATCCAAGCCCGATCCTACAACTCCACGTCAGAGCTCAAACCACCAAGCCACTCTGCATGTGTTTCCCTGTGACAGTAGCTCCTGCATGAGGCATTTGGGCACTCAAAATGGGGCTGGTTGAAACTGAGATGTGCTGTAAGTATAAATATACTCTCGTTTTGAAGACTTAGTACAAACAAAATAAATGTAAATATCCCCTAATAATGAGTGATTTTTTAAATGTTGGTTACAGGTTGAACTGGTGATATTTGGGGGTATATTAGGTTAAATACATTATATCATTAAACTTAATTGCACTTGTTTCGTTTCACTCTTTTAAACGTGTGGCATTAGAAAATTAAAAATCATGTAGGTGGCTTGCCTGATATTTATATTGGACAGAAAGCTTTAAAGCACCTGATAAGAAGATTAAAGAATTTTTCATAACAATGGAGCCTTGCCATTAACAAAACCAGGTGTATTAGACAAATGGACTCCAAGTCTGTCTGTCTGTTTTCGTAGTTGAAAGGAGGGTGGTTAGAATCCGTTAGAAAGAGCACGACTTCAAGTCAAATCTTGGAAGCTCCCTCTGTTACTTGTGAGGCCTTAGAAAAGACCCTGGGCCGTTTAGAGACTGTCCCTCCCACTGAGACATGGGAGGAGAAGTTTGGGGTGAAGATTTAATATGAATCTCCATGTTACAACATGTCAATGATAGTGTAAATGGAAGGGATTGTGTAAATGGAGATAGAGGTGGGCTGGTTTCACGAAGTCTGAGATTCAGAACTCAGCGGAGTCTGACACCCCATGAGTTGGGCATTGAGTCTCCAAATGGACCTTCTAGCTCATCTTCTGTTCCCCAATACATACCCTCTTCCACCCAGCCTTTGTATGAGACTCTCCAGGTCCCCAGACGCGGTCTCTCTGCCAGGGCTCTGGGCTTCCATGCTGCATCCACCCCTGGCTTAAGGGACACTTTCTTCCCCTGACTTCATCTGCTCATCCTTTCAGACCTGCTCCCATGTGAGACGCCCCCTCAGGTAAGTTTGGTCCTTCCTTTCCTGGGCTGCCTGGCTTCCTCTGCTCCTCTCCCGCTGGGCGGGCAGCTCCTTGAAGGCAGGAGTGGTCTCTAGTTGGAAACCCAGCAAACCCAGAGTGTGGCCCGTTGAACCACTGCAGTTACTTGATATATGGATGCATATGGAGTTAGACAGAGAGAGTGCTCCCTCTCAAACAAAATCCCGCTTTTGTTGAGAAGTTGCTTTGGAAAGGACAATTTGGGGTGGCCATTGATACCTCCCGTTCCTGGAGGAAAATGGAACTGCAGACAAAATGAAAAATTCTCCTATTGGCTGTCATCTCCTGGGGTCCCTCAGAAGCAGAACCTGAGATGGAGAATTGTGTGCATGTAGATTGTGTGGGACGTGGTCCAGGGAGATGCGCTGGAGGGGTGGGGAGGTGAGGAAGCCTGTGGAGACGGCCGGTAAGGAGGTCACTACTGAGCAAGTGACCACTGTGGGCAACTGGAGTCCAACCTGTGAGGGAACTGTGGGGGACAGTGCCCAGCACACTCCAGGGTATCTTCCCTGGGGGACAGAAGGAAGCTGGGAGGTTTATCCACCACTTCCCATCCACTGATGGTGGAGCGCGGCTGGGAGTGAGTGATAATTCTGAAACACTTCCAGTTTCTCTCTCCCTGGAGCCAAGGGATACGGGGGCTGGCAGCTGGAACGTGGGCTGATGTGTGCTGAGGGACAGCGGCTGTGACAGGGGCACCGGCCCCTCCTGCACCTTTTCTCCTTGTTCATGTAGCCTGGTTTTTTTTTTTTTTTCCTTTTCTTTTTCTTTTTTGCAATACCAGTGTGTCAAGGTGATGGATGATATCTGAGTTAAGCAGACTCCTCTAATCCGGACCCATTGCTTCCCTGCCTGCCTTGAAGATGAAAGGTAGTCATGGGGCCCAGTTCTGGACCATGAAACCAAAAGGTAAGATAACTCTGGAGGCTTCTGGGAAGACATTCACTTTATGATGAAAGAGACTGACCCACCTGGCATCACACCCAGCCCTCCTTCAAGGACTAGATAATCCAGCATGACCTCCCCATCTCAAGACCCTTAACTTGACTGTATCTGCAAAGTTCCTTTTGCCAAACGAGGCGTTGTTCACACGTGCTGGGGATTAAGACGTGGACATCTTCGGGAGAGACAGGACTCAGCCTGCCGCAGGAGACACGAGTGGATTATTTTAAAAACAGAGAGCAGCCGGACTTCATGTTGGCTAGGGTGGAGGGTAGGGGTAAGGTACTGTGTTTGGATGTTGGAGCCCAATGGTAAAGGGAGGCAAGAAGGGAGACGCATAAGAAGGTCATGGGTCCAGGACTGTGACTGTGGAAAGCCTGGAACTGTGGTTTTTAAGCGACTGGGGAAAGGATGCAGTGGACACCTGGTTGCAGGGGATGGAGAAATGAATAAATATGCAAATTAGCCCTCCCACCCGGCCCCTCCCTCCTCTCTGGTGAGAGGGTGCGCAAGCCGTCCGCACCCCACTCCCCCTCCAGGCGGGAACAGGCCAGGGGTTCGGGGCCGGGGCTGCTCTCTTCCATTCTCTGAAGTTTAGACAAGAACACAGCCTGTGCTTGGGTTGGCAGGAGAGGTCGCTAGAGCGGGATGAAGGGGAAGGAGACTTTTGCTTCCTGGCAGCCTCCCCAGAGAGAGGAGGCCTGACCCCAAGGGACCTGGGAATGTGGGCCTGGAACAAAGCTGCTTGCCCTGGGTGCTGAGAATGTCGCTCCACCGGCTCGGGGCTGCCCCTCAGCACCCTGCCCTGTGCAGAGCAGGGGAGCATCCTTAGAGGGTGAAAGTAAACCAGCCCAGGACAGCCACCCCTCCGCTGTCACACCATCGCCTCCAACACCCATCCCAGCTTCTCCACTCCTTCTGTGCAACTGGGATAATCTGCTCCATGAATTTCAGGCCCGGATTCATTTTTGTTTTGTTTCTGGAGAGGGGTGGGTATCCTGCAGAAGGGAAGGGATTCAGATGAATGGAGCATTCGGCTGGAGTAATTCTGCACAGTAGCTCTCGTGGCCCTCACTTTTGGGCGGGGGGCTCAGAGAGGTTAGGTCACCTGTGAGAGTCACACAGGAGGGTAATATACGGAGGAGGGGTCCAGTCTGTCTGGCTCACCCCAAACCCTGTGTTCCTCTCAGGTGACAGCTGTCCCTTTCAACCTCTCAGCCCATCCGTGGATGCCGACTTGTGAAACAAGCCTGTTTTCTCTGTCACTAAATAATGGAAATCCAAGGGCTTAGCTGAAAGTAGAGTGGGGGTTGGAAAACAGAGTCGGGGAGGCAAAACCAGGCCAAGACATTTTACGTCGGACTCCATGATAAACGGAGATTTGATATTTCTGGATAATTCCCAGTGAGCGCCCTTCCTCTTTAATTACCCTGTGGTCACCCTTTCAAAGGTGATTAAAGCTATTCTTCAGTAGATGTGGTTACAGATTGAGCGGGAACCTGGTCTTTCTTGTGGTTTTTATCGCAGCAATTAAATCTGGCCGCCTGGTAGACGCTGTGTGGCAGGAGGGGTTTTTACGAAGCAAAATGATTTTCCCCTTCGGGCAATGTTAAATTTAGGAAAAATACGATTAATTATGCGTGCATTAGGGGCCACAGGGCTCGTTTGTCTCCGGCAGGACGCCGGCCCCTCTGAGCCCGAGCCCGAGCCCGCCTGGGTCCACGGCGGCCGCCCCTCTCTGAGAACCTCGGGCCTGTCCTCGCTTGAAGCCGCTTCCCCCTGCCCCCTCCCCTCCCCCTCCCCCGACCCCCCCCAGCGGCCCCTCCCCCATCAACACCCATGGCTCTCTTTGGAGGCGAAAATGAAAGGACTGATGTTTACCAGAACTTTCTCTAATGCGCCCAAACATACGACTTGGGTGTTCAGTGTTGAGAAGGACCACGCTTTCAAAAGCACCGGAGCTCTGCCTCTGCCTTCCACTCACTGAATGGCCCACGAGAGGACCCCCCCATCCCCAGCCTCTCCGCGGCTCCTTTCCATCTGCAAAAATGAGAGGTTGGAACCAGATACTTTGAAAATCCCGTTCAGCTCCAAGTGAGGAATGTCAACCGCGGCTCAGTGAGACCAGCGTCCCAGTTCCTCGGTGGGAGACATAATTAATATTTTTTCTCAGGTGCTGTTTGGTTTTCCTGATCTTGAAAGGGGCTTGGGATTCAAACGTGATTATAGCCTTTTCCTCTTCTGCTGGAAGCTTCATGAGCCCTCAGAAAGATTCTGGAGGACGGAGCCACAAATGCCGCTGATGAGCTGGATTCCACTGTGCCGTCGGTGAGGGTGGGCCGTGAGCGGACGCCCGGGAAGTACTTGCTGAAAAACAAAAAAGGTGACTCTTCAAAAATGTCAGTGATCTGGTCTCATTTCCAAAACACCAACAAAACGTCAGACAGAACATTGTTCACTCGCCCATGGGGTCCACGAGCATTTTTGCAGACGGTGCACGTCTGACTTGACCCCCGGTCGGGTCTATGGTGCTACTGGCCCGGGTGCTATGTTAAGAGCCCGTCTGCCTCCCTGTTTGCTCCTGGACCCGTCTCTTAACATCATCGTTCTGTCTTCGTTCCCTTTCCTGATAAACTGGGATGAGTTTACCTGCCAGCTGTCTCACGAGGGTGTTGTGAGGATTAATGAGATAATATTTTTTAAGTACTCAGAGATCTTCTGATGAAAGAGGCTATAAAAGTACAAAGTGTCACTATTACTATAATTAATGGCATTTCTGAGAGCTTTCAAAGTGTACGTTGGGTTAGACAGAAGACAGAGGAGATCCCTGCCTCGGGAGTCCGCTTTCTACTGGGGGAAGGAACCCGTGTGTGGCCGAGGTGTCAGTGAGGAGGTGGGGCTCCCCTCGGGCAGTGGGGAGGGCGTTGAGGAAGGGACTCCAAGCTAGGAGGTGCTAGCGGGGAAATTGCTGATGCCACAAGATGCTGGAGGTCTGCAAAGATGGCTTCCCTTGCAGGGCAAGTAGAGGTCAGCTCCTAACCAGGTCTCAGTTTGGCCATCAGAGGGGAGTGCACCCCTGGGTGGTTCTTTTTCCTGTTAGGGCATATACCCCAGGGCCTGCCAAAGAGTCTGGCTCACTCCTTAACCCCACGAACAATGCTCCCGCCATAGGCCAGGCCCCCAGCCAGGCACGGGGGTTCAAACAAGAAAAGACACAGTCCCTGTATGCAAAGAGCTCAGAATCTGGTGGGGAAACAGGCAGGTGCTCCGAGCTTGAGTGCGGGGAAATGGCAGTGCTGGGAAAACAGAGGGGTGACGGGAGACCAGGAAAGGGAGATTTCAGCAGACTGTGGGGTCAGGGGAGGCACCCCAGGAGAAATGGCCCCTGAACTAACTCCCGTAGGCCCAAAGGTTGAAGAGAGAGAGAGAGGGAGAGAATGTGACTGTGGGGGTGGAAGGGTTAATCCAAGCAGGAGGAACAGCATGTGTGAGGCCAGGAAAGACAGGGGCGTGTGCCTGCTCTGAGAAACTGTAAACATGTGGGCCGAGAAATGAGAGAGGAGGGTCTGACCTGAGTCACTGGCCACAGGGAGGGGGTGAGTGCGGACATCCAGGAAGGAGTGTCTGCAGCACCAGCTGGGGGGAATGAAGGAGGCGGGGCTTACTGTGCTTTCCGCACTATTTGTCCACATGTCTGAGTTGTCGAGGAGACCGTGGGGGCTTTGACTGAAGCCACTGTACTTGATCTGTCTTTGAGGAAATCCTGTGAAGGGCAGCGACAGGCACAGGGCCTGATCCAAGATTTGCAGGGCTCCATGGAAAATGAAAAGTTGGGGCCTTCAGTTTAAAAATTAAGGTCATTAAACCAAGTGTGGGGCCCTGCTCAGCCACACACATGGCACCCCTCCCACCCCTCTGCCCTGTGAAGTCATCCCTGACCGGCCCTGTTGAAGCTGCCCAGTGTCCTGAGTGGCACGGCTGGGGCACATTTGGGGGAAGCACGAGGCAGCGTGTTTGGACAGATCTACGTCTTAAGGCAGCAATCAGGCTGGCCCTCAGGCATGTGGGCCCGGTTCTTATGGCCGGGAGTCAACAGGTATTAATGCAGAAAAACAGGAGAAAGAAGAAGAAGAAATACTGATTGCTCTTCAAGGTATGTTGGGCAGAAAACACAAATATTCTGTTTTTCAGTGAAGGGGCCGTGTGAGTCAGCCCCTGCCTTGGCACCTGGAGGGTTTCTCTTGCCGGATGAATCAGTGTAAATGGAAACATTAATGTATTTGAGTTAGTGAGTCAAGGGCGGTGCCAACACACTGGACCAGTGTGAACTTCCAAGGAGAGCGCCCTCTGAGATGCATGTATCTCCTCGGTGGGGGGGGGGGGGATTTGAAGTTAATAAATATTATACTTACATTAATTCACAAATATGTCTCCAGCATTGACTTTGCCAGGTCTTTACTAGGAACTGAGATAAAGTCCTCTTTGCCTTCATAGGGAAGCTGTGGTATAAAAATTACTAATAATGTATCAATTGTTATTACTTCAGTAGCGAAAAATTCATTGCCACTTTCTGTATTGGATGCACTGTCTTCATCTATCAAATGTGTTTTATTTCAGGACACCTGGAACTGTGTATAAAGGTTTTCGGTGGCTCGTGGCTGCCTTTTATTGTTTCTCCATAAACTCTTAAACCTCTCAACTTTGAGCCTTTCTACCAGGAGGCTATTCAGGAAGGTGACATCTGCAGATGGGGAGGGGCCACTGTACTCTGCTGTTTTCTGGAGAATTAATTCTCTATTTTCAGCTATGTGAATTAGCCTTATTCTTGCTGTTGAATGCAATCGGTGTTTGATTCAAGCTGCCTTTCTGTTTTCCAGTCTTGTTGTTCAACCTGCCTTCTTGTGCCTCAGAACTCGCTTCATCTTTCCCCTCTCAGTTAAACACGTGGTTTATACCTTTATTTGGTATGTTGGTGGTAAACTCTCACCCTTATTTTTAAGAAATACTTTTGACAAAGTCACTACATTTTTAATAAGTATCTTGGAAGTTTAAATTGTGTGTGTGTGTGTACACATGCTTCCTATGAACCAGAAAACTCTTTTTTTTTTTTTAATGTCACTTGCGTGGTAAGGCTAACACAGGCCAGTAGAAATTTCATGGGCTCCGTATATTATTGTAATTTTAACCCCGTTTACTAATTGTATGACCTTGGGCAAGCTATTGAATCTCTCTCAGCTTCTGTCTCTGCATTTTTAAATGCGGGAAAATAGTGCTTTTTTAAATCAGGTTTTTATGGGGAGCAGAGAGAATGCTTCCAAATTGTGAGCCCAGAGCCAGCACGCTGAAGCCCCTGTATGTCAGCTGCAGCTAGTGTTGCTCTTCTGCGTCTCCGTTATCATCCTTTCAGAAAGTTATGTTTGCCAGGAGCTTTTAAAAAAGAAAAGTCACCCTGGTGATCCTACCACCATCTCTCGTGTTTCCCTCCGTGGTCTTTCTCCTCCTCGACGGAAATCATTCCACGTTCAGACCAGTGAGTGATCCTGTAAAACTTAGGGTGTGAGACACCGCCAGGCTCAGCACAACACTTTTTCTGCAAGTTTGATTTAATAACTAGACTATCATGTTATTGGTCTCCTTAGGTCCAGATCCCTAACTCCTTCTCTTTCCGGTGAGGACCTGTGAGTCTGATCAATTGACTGGTCTCCTTGGCCGTGGACTTCAAGCCCCGCAAACCCACGACTCCAGATCTGTCAAGGCGTACCTGACTCCAGCATCCTTACACGTTCCCATTAAGGAGGGAAGTGCTAAGGGGGCAGTTGGGTTTTCGGAAATGTAGACATGGTGTCCTTTTCAGTAATTTCATGATATAATCAGCATCCAAAAAGTCTTTCAGCTCTCTGACACCTGAGTCCTTTTTTCTCTAAGTGGAATCTAAGAAAGGATACCATTAAAATGAGTAAGAAAAAAAAATCTGTGCACTGGAAGGAGTACCATGAACACTGAAGCTGTAGACCTGCGTCCAGTGCAGGCTCCCCACCGTCCTGGCTGTGAAAATACGGCAGCACGTCTGTAACTGCTCAGCCTCCGTCGCTTCCTCTGTGAAATGCGGGGAGCAGTCCCTAACTCCTAAGGCAGCTTGGAGAACGAGATTAGGTAACAACTGGAGGGCCCCGCCCGCCATGAGCACTGTGCTCTCTCGCCTCCTCCCTTCCTTTCCCTCCCCGAATCCTTCCCACCTGCCAGAGTGAAAAATACATTAGACCCCACCTAGTCATGCCCCTCTGTGTTTTCTAGACCCGGGATCCAAAGGCCAAGTGGGTGGGACAGAGTAGCCAGGTGGTTCCCAGTGAGAGGAAGACAGCCCTGGACCTGCAGCCAGATCCCCCTCCGGGTCCATCCTCATCCAGCCACACGAGGGTGAAGGTTCCCTCCCGCTTTCCCAACTGAAGATGTTTCTGGTTCAAAGTTGTAAATTAACTAAAAGAAGAAAAAAAGGCAAATCTGACCCAAAGTGGTTATTCAGTAAATATTTGTGGGGTTAATGGAATTCTTCACAACTGGAACTCAGACGCAAATTCACTCAAAACACTAACGCTAAGGAATGTCATTTCAGGCATGTGTTGATAATTAGGTGGTTGGGGCTGGACGGTACCATTGTTGGCAGCCAAGGTGAATGGAATCAAACAAAGCAGAGGATGTCAGGTGGCAGAGATATTCCTTTCCAAGCATATCCCCTGGCCATCAGTGGGTCCAAAACAAGTTCAAAGTTCTAGATCTTTCTTTGAATCTGGGGCTCAGTCCCTACCTTTACTTTGCTCAGTGTTTTTTCACCGATGTGAACAAGAGCCTGGCGTAATTTGGGGAGGGTACTAGGCTTGGCGAGAATATCAAAACGCTGGCTGACAAAGTCCAGGAAGATGTAGGTAGACTAGACGGTCTTTGTGGACCCAACGAGGTGAACATCCACTGACCAGGGAAGAGATTCATTTCTGTGTGTACTGAAAAACCAGAACAAAACCCCAAGCCAAGGATGGAGAAGTTGGATGAGAGTATTGTGGTTTGATGGATTCAATTTAAAGGAGACAGGGGTTATTAGTTGACTGTCAGAGGTTAATCAGATTCAATATTGGGACACATCTGATAAAATGGAAATGAAATAAAAAGAGAATTTTGGTTATTTGAAGAGAAATGTACTTCAATAAAAAAAAAAGATAACACAAAGAAGAAGAGAGAAATGTGCATTTAATAAAAGCATCAGTGGCTTTCCCATACCACTCAAAGATGGCACGCATGTCCTCCGTGTGTGTCTTACTTGCCAACAACACAGTTCTGGCAAAACTGTAAAAATTGGACATGGACAGGAATCAAAGCCTCAGAACTCCTTTGAACACCTCCAACCTCCTTCACCCCCACAGCTGGGCAGTGAGGGTCTTTTGGTCACTGTTTGCTTATTCTCAGGATGCAGTAAGGCTTTTTGTGGCTGGAAAGGAAGTCTCTGATGGTAGCGAACTATTTGTTTGATTTTTGTTTGTTTCTGATGGGGGAGACCTAACCCATCTCTCCAGTGACAGGACTCTTATTCTTGAATTTTGTAAAACTTTGGCTTTTACTGACAAAAAATTCATCCTCGATCTTCAAGAACAGTGGAGCAAATAAATGAAATTCTACGGTTAGCAATGCTTTCAGAGATCCTCAACTTCCCTTGGCCTTAGGTATGTCATCAGCTTTAGCGACAATGTAATCAACTACTTTGGGGTTACTCAGCTTTCACCGTATACATGAATGAGAGCCCCTCCCCCAGTGTTTAGGAATTTCACCTCCAATCCCTGTTGCAAGCTGATGTGGTCAAGTGTTGCAACAGATTCCTGCATATACTTGGTCTAATCAACAAGAGTAAGCAGTCCTAACATCCTACTAAGCAGGTCTAGAGCCCAGAGATTTAGTTTTCTGGAAGAAGAGTGCCTCCAACTTAGATAAAAAAGACCTTATCAAGTACCGTCAGCAACGGTACCATGATGAGCTGTGAGGCATGGATCCTTAAATCCATGATTTCCAATTTAAAAAGCACATATCATCTCCCAGGGACCATTGGATAGCCATTCAAAAAAAAAATAAATAAAAGCATAAAATGAATGATAACTGTTTTCGCTTTTGTAACAGAATTACGTTGTATGGATTTCACCAGCTCTCTGATATGACATGATAAGAAAGTCAATTTCTGTGGCTTTATTTCCAAAAACCCAACATCCTAATCCCATCATGAGAAAAACCCCAGACAAACCCAGACTGGGGGACACCTTACAGGGTACCTGGTCAGGGCTCTTCAAGAACGTCAAGGTCATCAAAGACAGGGAAGGACTGAGAAGCTGCAGCAGACCAGAGGACACGGTGGGGAGAGGACACGGGCGGGGGAGAGGACATGCTAACGCAAACCCGGATGAAGTGCGGAGCTCAGTAAATAGTAGTGTACTGATGTGTGTTTCTTAGTTTTGACGTATATACCATGGCAACATAAGATGTTGACAATGGCAGGAACTGAGGGAAGAGAATCTGGGAGCTGGTGACATCATTCAATACCTGCATCGAACTTGACCTGAAGCCGGCTGTTCCCCTGTACTCTGCAATGACAGGGACCAAGATACCTCTTTTCAGCATTGGCTACTTAGGGTTGATTGTTCTTTATTTTTTATTTCAGTTTAATTTTTTGGGGTCACTTGCAATGAAAACAATCTTTATTTATTCGGTCTTTCATGTCTTGATTCATTCAATAAACATTTGTGGAGCCGTTGTTTCCAGTTGAGCATTGTGCTAGGTCCAATGAGAAGAAAGTGAGAGGATGGAGATAAGGAGGCTGGGGAATTAAACGCTGACTGCTTGGCTTCTCCTGAAACGGTTCTCCTCTTTGATGCCCAAGGTCTAGACCCGTGTCTCCTGGGCATGCAGAATTTCCAGGAACTTCTTTCTGAATGGAGATGCGTACCCTGCCCTCTCTTCTACCAGGAACTGACTTCCTTATTCGTTTGCCTCAAAGGGAATAGGTACTTCTATGCACTTCTCCTCTTCATGAAACTAATAGATCCAGCTCCGTTTAACCAGCTACCTGTCTTCAGTGGTCAGAAGGGATACAGGAAAGAATGGGGTATGATTCTTACCCACAAAAAACACACCAAATCGTGGCTGTGATTGTTGCACAGACAAACAATCCCTTTGCAGTGTGATAAACAAAATGACAGATAGGATGGTGTGCCAGGGGAGCACCCCAGCCCTGTCATTCCCTCCAGGAGGATTCCTTTTGGAAGGATTCGGGGATGGAGACTAGTAGTACCCACTGTTTTAGGAAGACAGACTTGGAGGTGGCGAAGACAAAAACTCAAGGTTTTAGGTGTTTGCAGCTAAAGTGATGGACTCAGAGGCTCTCCCTGAGCAGCACGGTTTCTGGAAGAGATAGCAGGGAAGTCAGGGGTGCATTCAAGGAGGGGCAGGAGTTGGACCACGTACAGAAACATGTCAGTTTTTCAATTCTTCTATCTTGGAACCCTTAGGAGGTCTTGGCTTTGCAAAACAACATATTACCTCTGAATCTGAGTCTCTGAAATCCTGGCAGGGGGGCCAGTCCAGCTGGCACTGTTGCCATATGTGTTTAGAATCTCATGCACAATAATTAATTTCCATTCTGTAAAAATGAATAATTAATATAGCATCCCACGTCAATTGATCCAAACAGAAGTTGACACATATTAAGAGACACACGCTGCTGAGCAAACTTTTTAAACTGAGGCATTTTATTAACAAAGCAACTTAAAAAAAAGTCCCTATCTTCTAGACAATAGGATTTGAACACGTTCCGACAAAGAGCGCAGGCCAAGCAGAGCGTGTCAAGTTGCGATCTGGGGAGGAGGAGGTGATGGGAAGACTGCACGCGTTTGAAGTTGCTGGTGGGGGAGCTGGATACGAAGATGAAGGATGCTCCAGGGAAAGAAGGAGAAGAAAATGAAATGACAGCCTTAAAGGAATTTAAGAGCTAAATATTTTACTTTGATTTTTAATTACGCAGCCATGATGGAGAAATACAGGCACGGTGATGGTAACATTAGGGAGACACAAACATGATTTCAAAAACTGCCCTTGACAGGTGCTGGTTGGTAGATACGATAGAGCCCTGACAGCTTCATCATCCTCCCCGTCTGGTTCAGAGGTTCTCTTAACAAGTCGGCTCTGAACATCGACAGCGTTAACCACATTTGGGGAGGACCGGAAGCTGGGCTGTAAACACAGTGGCTGGTGTGACGAGGGTCTAATGGGCCCTCACTCATCAGAATTCGGAGACACCATGAATTACATTGTGATTGAATTGGTGTCACTCTCATTGTTACTCACACTGTTACTCGTAAGAACGTGCTCCACTTACTTGGCGCGCTGTGGGTCAGACACAGGGCTGGGCACTTAAAACGCTTCCCCGCACCTGCTGACAAGAGAGCGGGCATGGCTGCCTTTACTTTCTAGAATATGAACTAGAGGCTCAGCGTGGGTGAGAAGGTATCCCCCAGCCCCAGCACACAGACGGTCAGGGAAGTTGGAATCTTGACGTGATACCAGCTCTGCGCTCATTCTGTAAAATGGTCCCATCTTCCTTTAAGAAGAGTGGAGGCAAGTTTCTGACGTGGGGTCTAGAAAAAAGAGAGCTTTCCAAGGTGAGGGGTGGGAGGAACTTGTGTCATCAGCGTCTTTCCTTGGACCCTGAAGGTGTCGAATGTGGAATGTGTGGGTTTTTCAAAATCCCGTGTGGCCAGGGTAGGGGACAAGAAGGACAAGGCAGTGCTTGGCTGTGTGAACAGAAGTGTGATTCTTAGAATGAGGGAGGTGACAGGTTAGCTGTGCCTGGCTTATGTCAGGTGTCTCCTGAGAGCTGCATTCAGCTCCAGATGCCCCATTTGGGGAGAAGTGTCTGGATCCCCCCAGGAGGGCAGTGGGAGCCCAGATGGTGATGGGACTCGAGGTCCTCTATGTGAGATACAGCCACTATCATCTTCTCCTTCTTAGGACTCACCCCGGAAGCCAGAGGAGGGACCTCTGAGTGACAACACTGAGGCTGGGGTTTAGTCTTAAGGGGAAAGCCCACCGTTGGAGCCAAGTGACAGCAGACAGCCAAGGTGAAGGCACCAGCCTTTGTTCTCTGGGGATAAGACATGCTGTGAGGAATCCCAAGCTGGCCACATGGAAAGGATGAAGATGGGGAGACAAAGAGGGAGCAGGAGAGAGAAGAGAGTGGAATGGAGAGGGATGTCTGGCCAGCCCCCAGCTGCCTTAGCCCCCCTGGCGATGTCCAGCCTCCAGGGGACGATTTCAACCCCAGGTGTCCTCTGTTAGCAAACACGAGGGAGACCTGCAGACCTGTGAAAGGTAGTAACAGATTGCTGTTTTAAGCCGCACAGTTTGGGATGGTTTGCTGTGTGCTGACACATGGCTAGAGGAGATGTCATCAGCTGGGGCAGTCTCTCCTCCACATGGCCTTTCTCCTCCAACAAGCTGGCCCGACATGTTATCTGGTGGCCAGGCAGCACTCTCTGCAAAAGCAGACGCGTGCAGGGCCTCCCCAGGCCACCACTCAGAGCAGGACCACTGGCCTGTCTGCTGGGGTCCCAGGGCCAGCCCACAGTCAAGGGTGGGAAATGGACTTGTTAGCTCTCGATAGGAGGTGTTGCAAAGCCACAGGGCAAAGGCCATGGATACGGGGAGGGCAGGCACTGGGGCCGTTTTTGTGATCCGTGGACGGCAGCTTAGTCGCTCAGCACGGCCTGCGGGGTGCTGTGGGCTGGGCTTTCCATGACCCTGCTCGCAAGGTTGCGTTAGAATGGAGAGTGACTGCAACGGGACCATTTCAGGGGGTGATGCTGCGACCTGAAGCAGCACATAGCAGTTCTGAGCAGGAAAAGACTGTAAACATCGATTTTGTCCACGCCTCCCACTTTACAAATGAAGAAACTAGAGGTCAGAGATGCTGAAAGATTTCCCTCAGGCCTGCCAACGTGGAGGGCGGCATGGGATACGGAGCAGGCTGGGACCAGTACAGCCCGGCTGGGTAAACGTGGATTCCTCCTTTGAGCTCAGGTTCCCCTTTCTACAAAGTGGGGGCTGTTGGGGCTCTTGGAAATACATGCGCGGGGGCCACCTGGCCCGCCCACGTCAGTGGTCACACTGACGATTGTTATTGTAAGAAGCGACCTAGAACCTTGGTTTCCTGACTCCCAATTCACTCCTCTTCCGGCTACATCAGTGGCCACTAGGTGAGACTCTGTATCCAGATTAACTCATGCTCGACAACACAGAGAGGCTTCAGTGTGGACAGTGTAGGGCTGCGCACGGCCTCCAGCAGGTGCCGCAAGGGCCCCTGAGACTCAGGACACACTGCGCCTCTCTGGAAACGTCGGTTTTGACTGTTCTGTGTGTGTGTGTGTGTGTGTGTGTGCGCGCGTGTGTGTGTGTGTACAAGCCTGAATGTGCCTGGAATAAGATCGTTATCTTTCCCTAACAATTCCCACATCATCATATCTGACAGAATAGATTTACTGTTTCAGATAAATGTTGACTTTCTACACTATAGGCATGTGGTCTCAATTAGAGGAATCACAAATAATTTATTGATTTTTCAAAAAGAAAATAGTGGCAGAAAAATTATACCATGTTGATAGGGTGTGGAAGACTCGAAGCAGGACCCGAAGCTGGAAACAATAAAGTGAATATTAATATTCAAAAATTAGTGGATGTCTAGGAAGCAGTTATGAACAGAACATTGAGTGAAAGCAACTCCTTGCTTTGTAAAAATGCCAACTTATTTCTGGAAGGTAAGTCTGGGGGGTATAATCGCTATTTGAAATGTCTTTGCTAAAACGGTGTAATATTTGAGACAAATATTCAAAAGCCCGTCTGGCTGCACAGGCAGCTCACTGGGCATAATGCTCAGGTTTAAGTCACTCTTTGAACGAAGGTGGGCGTGCGGGGCCACGCCACTGGGTGAAGGGGCAGGAACGCTCCGTAAGTGACCTTCAACAAGTTAATAAACTCTCAGGAGCTTGGTTTCTCTCATTAAAAACATATCCTGCACTGGAGAGCGCTGGTTCCTTCCAACCAGGAGAACGCCCTGGACCTATGAGTGCCAAGGCTCGGCTGGTGTGCCTGTGGGTTGGTCACACGTGCACACACATGCACTCACCTACACATTTACTAAACAGAACGTGAAAGACTTACATTTTTTAAGTTCATTCTATAGCAATTTGAAATGAAGCCAGA
Source organism: Camelus bactrianus (assembly GCF_048773025.1). Classification (NCBI taxonomy): domain Eukaryota; kingdom Metazoa; phylum Chordata; class Mammalia; order Artiodactyla; family Camelidae; genus Camelus; species Camelus bactrianus. The sequence goes on from NC_133544.1 coordinate 5,889,085, forward strand.
ATTCAATCAACTGAAAGAAGTAATGACAAGTGCCCACGCCTGCATGCACACACACACACGCACGCACATACACACACCCTCACACACACGCGCACACACACACACACCCCTGGAGTTTGCAAATAATAAGCAGGAGTGGGGAGAGGTAGAGATTTGTGTCATCTGTTCTTAGCATTATTCTTAGCTTGGACCAGTTTGTTATTCCTCGGAGTTTAAAGACCTCAGGTTGGGTACCTTTAGTTATTTGATAATCTCTCTATTTCACTTTATTTTAGTGGATATGTTTTCTTTAATAAAAGAAAAATATGTTGGTTGCAGTGAAGGAGCTGGAGGGGGCCTTAGGCCTGGCCTGTGGGCTCCTTCTCTGAGCAAGGAGCAAGCCTCCTGGGGAGGGCTGTGTGTCCGTGGACACCTAGATGATGTGAAAGGCATTTGACTCTGTGTTAATTTTCATCAGTCACAGCTCACGCTCAACGGCTTCTCTGCGTTAAAATCTGTGACTGTCAGATTTCAGGGAGAAACATGATCTTTCTTTTCTCTTAATAACTCTTCCCCCACCTTCTGAGGAGACCTGAAACCCCTTCCTCTGTCCTTGTGGGATAGTTTGCTTCTCCCAGCAAGAGTGACCCTGTTCCTTTGTACCCCAACTTTTGGGGAACCCCACCCCGTGCATGTGGACAGTACTCGTGGGGCTGGGGGCACGTGCTGCAGGCAGAGCAAGGGCATCACATGGATTCCCAGGACGAAAGCCACCTGTCTCCTCTCGGCTCCCCGCCGTGGGCATCTCAGCCAAATCATGTGGTCACTGCACTGAGCTTCTGGGAGGAAGATGCCCAGTGGATGTATTTAGCTGACTTCCTTTTTTTTTCTTTTTTTTAAAAAATATGGTAAAATAGACATGAAATGTACCATTGTACCCACGTTAAGGTGTACAGTGCGGCAGCATTCAGAATATTCACAGAATTGTGTGACCATCTCTCATCATCGCAAAGAGAAAGTTTGTCCCCTAGAAACAAGAACCCCCAGCCGGCCTCCCGCAGCCCCTGCTAACCTCTTTTCTACTTTCTGGTCTCTATGAATTTGCCTAGTTTAGGTGTCTCATGTGAGGGGAATTATGCAATATTTATCTTTTGGGGACTTGCTTCATTCCTTCACATGATGTCCTCAAGATCTGTCCATGCTGAAGTGCGTGCCAGAATTCCCTTCCTTTTCAGGGCCGAATAATATTCTATTATATGGATAGACCACCTTGGCTTAGCCAATCACCCCATCCTTTGGCTGTTGTGAATAGCACTGCTGTGAACATGGATGTTCAGGTCTCTGCTTTCAGTTCTTTGGCTGTTTACTTAGACGTGGAATTGCTGAATCTTATGGTAATTCCCTGTGTAATTTTTTGAGGAACGGCCAACTTCTGAGCCTTAGGCTGGGACATGCGGATGGCTGTGTGTCAATCTTCACTGAACAACAGCTGGCCCTTCAGGAGCTGAGAGAGGCTCTGAAGGACTGGGAGTGGGGGTTAAGCCATCCCTGGTGGAAATTGCTGACTAAGTGCCACCCAGTACAGACTCTGGCTGCTTCGGCATTTTGTTTTTGTTCTGCATTAATGTTCTGGAGTGTGAGTACTGGGAGCCCTTTGCCAGAGCCCGCATGGGGAGATGATTAGACAGGCTACGTGGAGGGACGAGGCTTGAGATGCTACAGAGAGCTGCCACAGAGTTAAGTGTCAGCTCTGCCCTCCGAGATGGAGCCATGTGCACACCAGGTCAACTGCCTGGACCCCGGATGCCTGTGGTATACAGTGGCACCAAGGACGCCATTGGCAGGGTGTGCGTTCAGATACGGTGGTGGGTACGTACTGAACGTTCTCATTAGTCAGTCCAGAGCGAGCAGCTGGCAGGCTGAGACCTGGAGCCGGAGCCCTCTGATTCTCAATCACGGGCTCTTCCAGTGTAACTGACACAGTCCCCATCTGTAAAACGGGGCCCAAAACACCACCCCCCGGTGCAGCTGCACAGCACACACGGGACGGTTTGTGTCAAGAGACTGCTCGTTTCTCATCACGGAGGAGCACTTACTGTATGCCAGGCCCTGGGCTGAGCTTTGCAAATTTTATCTCATGATGTGTGTCTCTGCCGCGGGCCTTTAAGGGAGGGCTCCCATGCAGGTGACTCGGAGAGAGGGAGAGATCAGCTCAAGATGTCAAGCTACAAAGTGGTGGGGCGCATTCTGTCCTCCCACCTCTGCTCCACGTGCCAGGCCCCGGGCGGCAGGGGGAGGGCCGGGCAGCGTCTGGCAGGCTGGCCGCGTCGTGCGGTGGCTCCGGGCTCGGGGCTCGGGGCTGCCGCCGCTGCTGGGGCCGCCGCTGTCTCTGCCCGGTTTCCTGCGTCTGGATGGGTCTGAGGTTGCGAGCGGTTTCCTGTTTCTCTGCAGCTCAGGACAGGCCTAATTGGAAAGACATGTCGGGCTGATGTGTCCAGCGTGCTGGGGATGGGACGGGGGCGGGGGAGTCCACTTTGCTCAAGTCCTGTCAGTAGAGGAAACTGGAAGGGGACACGGTAGACCTCGGGGGAGCTGAGCACGTGGGGGATTCTCTGAGGGGCTTCCTTGGGCCACATTAAGCAGACCGTTTGCTACAAAGCAGCTTGGAGGGGGCAGCACCGAGTCGGTCCTGCGGTGGGCCGTCACCCTGAGCCTCTCTGAGTCTCTCTCTTGGCCGGTAGATGAGTCTGATCCTGCTTCACAAAGATGGGAGCCTGCATATGACCATGTGCTTTATGGGCACAAAATGTCGAGACAGATGTCACTCCGAAGACCTGGGCTCAAAATCTGCTGTGAACAAACACATAATACTTTTAGAATACAGTCCATTTAGCCCCCAAAGAAACATATCAGAGCACAAGATGAAGTGTGCCCGCCCACTTCAGAGTGGATGAAGACGGAAACTCAAACAAGCAGCTTGGGGAGCGGGCGGTTCTTATCAAGGAAGAGGAAGGCACAGGTCCCCGGTGTCCAGGGCTTACAGTCAGGACTCTTCGTCTGGGCAAGAAATCGCCAGGGTCTAATTTTAGCTGCTTGCTCCCAAATTTAACACTGGGGCTGGAAGAGAAGTGCTTCCCTCCGTCACTGTCTTCCTTTTCTATGTGTCTGATAAGCCTCAGTTTTCTCATCGGCAAAAGGACCATCAAGGCATCGTCTCGAGCGATGAAGGGGGTTATGAGAGTAAGAGCTTAGCGCGCCCTCAATTGCTATTGAATTCTCCAGCCGCCAGTCCTCTTTCTTCCTAAATAAACTGTCGAGGCCTCTGGGATTCACAGTTTCTGTCCACAAACATCCAAGGTTTCTGTGTGCCCTGAGGCTCATCAGAAGGCAAGGGCAGACGCGGAAGATTCAATGTCATGCTGTGAAGTGACCCCCACGTGCCTGAGGAAACCGTGGCCACCACCACAGGCAGTGTTCCATCCCCTGGTGCGTGGCGACTGGCCACAAGGACTTGTGTTTAGATCCGCTCATACCGGCGCACAGATCAGTCTCCCTTAGAGCTCAGGGAGGGGGAGGTCTCCCCTCTCTCTACACCCACCACCCCATGACTGTGACAGAGGGCCCCAGGTTTGTACAGAAGACCCTGCAGTGTTAAAGGTGTGTTGGCCAGAAGGTATGGCCCTCGGCAACTGTCTGCAGCCCGCAGAATTCACGGTCCAGCCCGGCTGGCTCCCCTGGTGGACCCCTCACCCCATGGAGGCAGGAGGTCAAGAAGGAAGGGGCTCCTAGCTGGGTCTAAATGGCAGAGCATGTGGTGTTTTTCTTAGATTTGAAAGAAACAGTGAGATGTAGCAGGGGTTTTGCAGTCAGGCTTGCACTCCATTGGAACGTGGGTGGTCTCCAGCGTGTGACCTGGGACAAGCTGGCTCGCTCCTCTGACCTCAGTTTTACTCATTTGTAAGTGGGGATGAGCCTGTGTGTGTGCACGGATGTGATGACTGGTAGAGAGGAAGGTGTGAAATACAGCATCTGGCCTGTGATAGGGGTTCCCTAAGATCAAATTCCCTGTCCCCATCCTTTCCCCCGGGGGCTGTGGAAAGCCCCCCAGTCTCTTTTCAGCAGTGATTTATCAAACACCCGCGGTGCCAGGCACCACACTCAGTCACAGGGGTGCGACTGAGGGCACCTAGACACTGCCACCGTGGAGCTGGGATCTTCCCAGGAAGAAAGCCACGCAGACCCACCGTCACCCCAGGATGGCCAGGGCCGTAGCAGGGGAAGCGTAGCTGCTACTGGGGCACAGAGGAGAGTTTCTGTCCCCTCCCGTTATTCAGTAAATATTCATAAAAGCCTTCCATGTGCCAGGCCGTCCAGCAGGCATCTGATGTACTGAGATGAGTGGCCCTTGGCTGGGCTCTCAGGGAGCCGATGGTCTTGTGGCAGGTGCGCCTGGGAACAGACGGATTCAGTGCTTTAGATTAAGATCCCGCCAGTACAGACACTGGGACAGAAATACACATTTTTAAGGCCATGTCTCATGGGGAGTCCTCATCCGCTTCTATTCCGGGCAGCAGAACCTTGACTGTAATGGAGATCTCGGTGGGGATCTTTTTCTTTCCCTTTTTCAAATTTAATTTTTAATTTTTAATACAATTTTTTAAGGTTACACTCCATTGACAGTTATTACAAAACATGGGCTCTGTTCCTTGAGTTTGACATCATTATAGCCAGTCTTACACCCGATAGCTGTACCTCCCCTCGCCCACCACTGTCTCGACCCTCCCCCTCCCCCCTTCCCACTGGTGTAACCACGAGCCTGTTCTCTGGATCAGTGAGTCCCCCCTTTTTTTTTTTTTTAAACATTCACTAGTTTGTTGTATTTTTTAGATTCCCCGTATAAGTCATATCACACAGTATTTGTCTCTCCCCGTCTGACTTACTTCACTTGGCATGGTGTTCTCCAAATCTTGACCCTACAAGCCAAGGTTAGATGGTCACCGTCCAGCTTGGTTTCTCCATTTGCAGCCAGCAGGGTGAGGGAGTCTCAGGACTGACTCTTCCTCTGGGCTGGGAATTGTATCTGTGTTGGTTTGTTAAATCTACACACGGGGAGGCATGATTCATTTCATGTAAAGAGACCAAGGAGGTGAATGGCTTGTCCAAGGTCACTAGGCTGGTGGGTGGTGGAATGGGGCTCAAATCTAGGCCTATTTGTGGCCCCAAACCCCGCATGTTTGTTGTTGCTGCCCTTTCACTCCCTGGGTGAGAATAAATGATGCTCTCTGTCCTCGTTCTCACTCAGACTTGCCCCAGGACAACGTGCAGTGGATTCTCGCGGTGACCCTTCCCTTTGGAGGAGGGACACTGGGTTACAGCAAGCTGTGCATGGTCTCCCAAGCAGGAGGTGCTGGAATCCCCAGATCTGGAGAAGAACGTTCTCCTGACCATATTCGGAGGAGGAAGACTGTTGCTCCGTGTTTGTCTAATTGATCCCAGGGCCGAGCAGTGGGGAGCCAGCGTGAGGCATCTGCTGACTGGGTGCCATCCTATTTTTTGAGTTGGGATTCACAGGAAAGTGAAACCACATTTTTTGCAGCCAAGTGGGGGGTGGGGCCAGGCATTTAACAATGGGTTGGCTCCTTGGCCACCAGACCAGGCACAGTCATATTTGGTAATATGTGGGGCAGGAAATTATTATTTATCGGTGCATTTATTTTCATGGCCCTGGGTAACAGGCAACTGAATCCTAATATGGCCTGAAGAAAGCTTTGGTTCCATTATATACTGTCTTTTCCTGGCCCTGGGTTTTTGAGCCTTTACAGTTGGCCTTTAAACAATTCAAACTATGTCTTCCAACGCGATGAACATCATTAAACACATAGACACACACATGCGCCTGCACACACACTGCTTTTCTGAGAGAGGGCTCTAAGGAAGCTGCGTGTGGTTTAAGCGCTGGACAGAGGATTGCCTCCCGGTGCCTAGTGGAAAAGGAGGACTTGGGAATCAGAGCTGAGCTGGAACAATGGCTTCATCAGTTACCAGTCCTAGAACATTATTCAGGAAGGTATTTGACTTGTCCTAATCTTAGTGTCTTCATCTATAAAATGGGCACAAGAGTCCTACCCAGCAAAGCACTACAAGAGCAAAATGAGATGACACTCCTTGAAGTACCTTGATGCAAGGACGGTGGCTTGAACTGGACTGGACAATGTCCCCCCAGTCCATGTCCTTCCTAGAACCTCAGAATGTGACCTTATTTGGTGATAGGGTCACTGAGGATGTGACTGGTTAAGATGGGGCCACTTAACTTGAGTTGGGTGGGCCCTTAATCCACTAGACTGGTGTCCCTGTAAGAAGAGAAGACATGGATGCAGAGATGAAGGTCATGTGATGATGGAGGCAGAGACTGACCGACGCAGCCACGAGCCAAGGCAAGCCAAGGATGGCCGCCACACCGGAAGCTGGAAGAGACGTGGAAGGACTCTCCAGAGTCTCAGAGAGAGCAGGGCCCTGCCGACCCCTTGAGTTCAGGCTTCTGGCCTCCAGTGCTGTGAGTGCCACCCAGTTTGTGGTGACTTTGTTACAGCAGCTCTAGGAACCTAACACCTGTCCCAATAACTATGTGTGTAGAGAGCCCACCTCAGAACCTGGCACAGAAGCCCCGCATCTGTATCTGCCTACGCTTGGTGTCTGGAGATGTACCAGGACTTGGAGGATGTAAAGATGATTAAGTCAGGCTGCCTGACCCCCAAGGGCCTAGTTCAACAAATGTTATTTCTCCCCTCCCTTCTCCTATATCCTGTCCTTCATTTAGTTCTCTGCAAACAGCTCAGAAAAACAATCTCAGTCTATTTTGCATGTGTTCCCATACTATGAAAATTCTGGACATTGGTTTATTTATATACACATGTTATTATTATACACCGAGATCACATACACAAATTCTACCTACACACATACTTGCATATTTAGTTCCATGTTTCCCGTCCGTAGCCTTTTGGAAGTTCACGGCGATGTTCTGAGGTGCCATGCTCCTCCCAGGTGGTCTGCTGCCTTCAGATCTCTGAGCGGGCAAACGTAATTCATTCAGGTGTACATCATGCTTAGCAAGGCCAATGCCATTTCTCCAGGCCCCCGTGAACACTTAGGGCTGACAGTGCCTAAATAAACTGGCTTATTTACTGCAGTAGGTACCTGTTTAAGAGTAGCTGTTACGCTAAGTAACACAGAGTGCTCCGACTAATACATTTACAGCGTGCCTGTTTGTTTTACTGAAGAATTTACTGCAGCAGTAATAACTGTCAGGGTGAGCCTGGCGAAAGGGCGGGAGCTACCACACTGAGGATCTGTCACAAGTTCCACCTGCTGGCAGCCACGCCGGAGACCTTTTATCAGCAACGCAAGCACCCGAGTCGTGACCTCGGATGGATGGAAGGGGAACGGGGGATCCAGCTCCTCAGGCAAAGACCATCCCCCTTCCGACTGACCCAGACGAGTGTGAGTGACAGGCTGCGCGTGTGGATCCCAGCAGCCCCTTGCAGACTGACTTCCATGGGTCTGAGGGACGCTTCACTCCTGCCAGGAGAGGGGAATGCCTGGCTCTCCAACCCTGGCCAAGTGGAGAGCGGCCAGTGGAAAAACCACATGAAATATGCAGAATTTTTCACTCCCTTTCTTAATTCAACTTGGTTCCCTTCTTTTAGGTCAGCAGGGGGCCTGGGACTGGACACGAGATGAGACTGGAAGGGTGGGACAGGGCTGTGCAGTGTTTTGAAGCTGAGGCTCTAGGTCAGACTGGCACTTCCAGTCCTGGAATGGCATTTAAACCCTGTGTGACGGTGGACAAAGTGTGTCGGATTTTCTAGGCCATGCAGTCTTCTTCTGAAGAACTGGAGTGAAATAATCATCTACCATGTGAGGTTGTTGACCAGAGGAGACGCTATTTAAAGTCTCCAGCTAGAACCCAAGAAACCTGACATGCCTGGTAACTGCTGCCGTCCAGCGGTATTTTGATCCATTACTTAAAGACTCCAGGAGACAGACAAGAGGGAAGGCCAGAGAGAGGGTGTCTAGTCTGACCCTTCCCTTCCTGCTTTTTTGCAGAAGGGGAAACTGCTTGCATGAAAGGGCCAGTGACTTGTCCAAGGTCATGCTGTAATTCTGTGGCCATCTTGGTAAGAAGCCAGGAGGTCCCCCAAGTCTGAATCCTAACTCGGAGTCATTCATTCCTCCTACAAACAAGTACTGAGCACTCTCTGTGGCCTCAGCAGAGGTGGAAGAAGAGAAGGCAGGCTTGTCTCTTGCCTGGCCAGCTGGTGCCTCTGGATCCCAGGTATTAACCCTGGGACACCCAGGGGAACCAGGAGAGGTTTGTGAAATGAAGAAACGGCCATTCCTGCCTCACAGGGAGAACAGCATGATGAGAAGAGCAATCCGAGGTTTTTGAGGGAATTTAGAGTAGAACCCTCGGATCCCTGGGGTGGGAAGACTTTCTGGAGCAGGAAATGCTCTCTGTCCTGATGGCCATGAGCAGCTGGCCAGGCACGCAACAGGGTGGGCGTTCCAGACTGAGAACACAGCCTATGCAAAGGGCCTTTGAAGTTACACAAACACCTCCTAGGGCTGCAGAAGCGTAGGGTGGGCCTGGTTAGTTGTGCGGATGAGCTGTATGTTGGGAAGGGGTAGGTGTTGAGGAATCCTCCCTGGTTGCGCCTTCTGCACACTTTCCCTTAGGGTCCCGGGATGCACTGGGAGTCCGGCAAGGGAGGGGGTGTCCTCCCTACCTTGCAGGAAGCTCAGGCTTTGAGGCTGAAGCAATTAGCCTAGCAGTAGCATTCATTCATTCATTTGTTCATTCCACGCAGATCCTACTACCTAATTTGTAGGGGCCAAAGCATGATGAAAATATGAGATCTCTCCCCAAATTGAGAATCTCAAATCAGCAACAGCAGAGCGTTAATTCAAGTGAAGGGCCCATTCAGACTTGGGCTTAGGCGCATCTGCAAAGGTCCCATGACCGTTACCTGGGTGCTTACTGTATATATGCCAAGGGTAGCTCTAGGCACTGGGGACACAGCAGAGGACAGCCAGAGGTGGCCTTTCACCTCTTGGAGTCTAGAGAAGGGAAGACACAGTCAACAAGTAAAGGAATAAATGAATGGGATGGTTTCTGATAACGGTAGGAGCTAAGAAGAGATAAAGGGTTCCAGGGGTGGGGCGGAGTAGGTAATCACGGAGGCATTCCTGAGGTGGGGAGCTGACGTCTGCATGGGGAGATGTTGTAAAGATCTGGGGGAGAAGGACTTCAGGTAAGAGGAAAACAAAGGTTCTAAACAAGGAGCAAGCTTGGAGCATCAAGAAATAAGCGTCAGTCCTGGGGTGACTGTAGGGGCAGTGAGGCGGCTGTGGCCAGATGTCACGGGGCCCTGCGGGACATGGTGAGGGCTCCAAGTTTTACTCTACGTGCAGTGGAGTACGTGCACCGCCCTGGGCGGTGTCGAGGAGGGATGGCCTGACACAAGCAGAGGGGCCTCTGTTCCAAGATGGCTCCTCACCGGCCTCTCCCCTCAGGGGTCTGGAGCTGCGGAGGCCCAGGGCCTCCAGCTGGTGGTGTGGCTCAGGTCTCGGTGATGTGGGGAGGGCTGTTTTTGACCTACAAACATTGGATGCCACTTACATAGCTCTCTTGGGCCCAGTAAACCATGAGAAAGTGGAGTGGCTGGCAGCATGGCCAGTGGTCTTACTTCTCTGATGCTAAACTTTGTTACGAGAATAAATAAATGTCCTTTTATTTTAAAATTCTGATAACTATGAAAAAATGCAAGCCATTAAGAGAAGTGAAAAGGTTTAAAAAAACTAACTTAAAATCACTCAGAAGTAACAGTTGTCAAAATTTTGTAATCATTATTCCGAGCACCTTTATGTATAATAATAGGAAACGAATTTAAAAATAGCTAGAAAGAATGTAAAAAATATGTATCTTCTAGAAAAAAATGTAATTATGATTTTAATAAAATTCTAATCCACTTTAAACTGTATTTATAAAGAACAAATTGATCTTTAGATAAATATTTCTTCTTTAAAAATGAGATAAAAGTTTCAAAGAAAACTTGAAGATTTTTTTTAAAATATCTGAAAATTAGAGTATCGATTTTTACTATGAAAGATGAAAAAGTTAACATGTCAATACTTCCTCGCAGCACCTCTCCCTCCAGGCCTCGATTTTTGTTATATTATTTTTACATTAAAATTTTATCTCGTTGCATCATTTGTACAGTTTACACGCATATTTCTTTCCTTTATGCTTTTCTTTAATCACACTTTTTGCAGCCGTTTAACCTTCTTTCTATCTGTGAATGAACTCGATGCCTTCCGCTAGCCTTCGTGCAGCTTCTCTCTTCCTGGGCTCATTGTTTTTATTCCTAGTGTGATTGGCTGGGTTTATAGTCTAATCAATTTTTAAAGAATGTCTCGTGGCTGCTACAGGCCCTCAGTTATTGCATCCTTGGTAGGATCTGTCTATTACTCTTATGCTGAAATCCGATGTGGCTCTGTATGTAATTTGGGGGTTATACTATTTCTCTTTGGACATTAAATACTGAGGTCCATTTGGGTAATTTGCTTCTCTTGTTTAGATGCCTTTACAATTTTTGCTTTATCTTTGAAGGTCATTCATTTCACTGGAATTTGGTTTAACGTAGAGCATGTTTTATGATTTTTTCCCCTGAGGTATCATGTATTATTTGCCTTGTAGAATTTAGTCTTCATGTAAGAAAACTTTAAGATATCATCGGATAGTTTTTCATTACTTTCTCCAGATGCACTATGTGTGTATATATATATATATATATATATATATATATATATACACAAGCTCTTTTTAGCTCTTTTATATGTATTACCCTTTCTATAATACTTTTTTGTTGCTTTTCTTTTCCATTTTATTTTGTGTGATTTCTTCAAGTTTATTCTCCAAGGTTTTTTTTAAAAATCAGCTGCGTTTATTTGTTTTTCTTATTTCTAAAATGGTTCTCATCTCTAAGATTGTTTAAAAAATTTCCTTATTTTCTAAATGGTCAGTTCTTTTTTGAAGATGATCTCTTCTTTGAACTATTGTATGACTTCCTTCAATTCATTTACACAGTGAAAAATTCCCTCAAAATGATGTAGAATTATCCTTCTGAGCTCTTTTTCCAACAATGTGATTAACTCCTCCTGCAATATATATGTGTCCCTTTTGCTTGTATTTCTTTTCATATTATTTATATTTTTTCGTGGCTAAAATGTTTTCAGGCTACCTACAGACAAATGATAAGAAGAAGGACAGGGGTGAAGTGAGCTGGGACAGATTGAAGCTACGACTGGGAAAACTGGATCTTTCAACCTATTCACATGATCTTTTATTTCTCTCATCTTGGGGGATGTCTTGCCTGGGTTTTCAACATTCAAGATGTTGCTGTGGCTAACAGCAAGGCCGAGGATTCTCTGTGCTGCAATCGTAAATCTTCTGCCTCCTCTCCCTCTCGGAAACCCACCTAACCTCGACCCATGTTCATCAGCTAGGAAGCAATGACATGATTATTCCTGGAGCTCACTTTTCTTTACACAATCCATGTTCTTGGATAGGATCTCTAAAAGTGCATTGCTCACTTCTCTTGTATTTAGTACACAACCCTGGATATTTAATCGAGTAACTGTTGACTACACTGCTCAAAAAGTAGGCATTTTAGGGAAAAATTCATTATGCCTGAGATCAAACCTGGAGTGTATCTTTGCTTGGCATCCTCCATAACCTAGTTTTAGGTCAGGTGGTATTTGGCAGGTGTGTTCCATGGTTTATGGTTTGAAGTGTTGGTAATTTTCTGGTATCATTTATAGACAATAGATCTTCTCACTTATTCTCATTAATTTTTAAAAGAACATTTCTAGTTTTGATTGGGCCTGAGAGTTTAGTGTAGAGCAAAAATACATCTTGTTTACCATCTTCAAATGAAAAATTCCTATGACTCAGATTAAAAGAGACAAGAGTCCAGGACCTTTACATCTCCATAAACATAAGACAATTTAGTTTAAGAATTTGATCTAAAAGCCAAAGGATTACAGGGTCAATACTTTGTGGTCCAGGTTTGCCAAGAGGAACTTGAGCATAACAATGATAATATTGACTACAGCAGATTGAATGCTGACTCTGGTTCAGGCACTTGGCCAGGTTTTTTATTTATTTCAATTCTAATCCAAACAGCAGCTCCTGTGAGGTGAGGCTTTTAACCCCATTTTGCCAGAGAAGAAAGAGGAAACCAAGAATACGAAAGATCAGTTGACTGAATGATAAACCACTGAGCTTACATTCAAGATCAAGTGTGTTGACACCATGCCCCACTCCTTTTTTTTTCTCTTTCAGCTAATTGTTAGATCTAAAAATAAAATTTGAAGATAGTGGGACTTGCAGTGAACCTAATAATTCTTTTTTTCATGCTCTTTTCATTGTGTTTATTTTATTTATTTTTAAAATTATGTATGTGTGCTTAATTTTCAGTGGCTTTTTTAATTACCCCTTGTGGCTCCTTTGACACAAGGCCCTTCTCCTGGCTTACTTATTATCAGCATCTGTTCATTAACTAGTTTCTAATGAGAATTACTAAGAAGTCCTTGGATAAGAAAGGGTTCTTTTCCTGGTACATTTATAGCTGTTGTTAACTGGCTCAAGAATTCAGTCTATCCCCGACTGATATGTTTTGCACGGGGCTGAAGAGAAGCAACTTCAAAAACTTGGTAGACTTGAACTTATACCATAGCAGCCTTTAACTCATTCAGGTGTTACAAATGAAACAATGGGAGGGACTATACTGAAACTCTGCATACTGTCTTAATTTCCCAATTGTCTTACTTCTCTGTGGTACTTCTCCCAGCCTCTTCTCCTTTTGCTATGTCCAGCCTTGGCAGAGGGGATATTTCACCACCTGATTAGGAGAAGCAAATGAAGTAGCCCCTGGCCCCCTCCTGTGTATTACCCTTCAGCCTTCAGTGGGTTCACAGGTTTCTGCCCACGGTGGTTTATGGCGTACTCCCAGTCATGGTAGTGGGGGTTGTTGCTGTTCGGTCCTTTAATCATTCTTATTTGCTTAAAAATTAAATTTTTAATTTAAAAAATTTTAAAGTTCTGCACAGCTAAGATTACCATCACGGAAGTGAAAAGACAATGTACAGAACAGGAGAAAATGCTTGCAAATGATGCAAACAACAAGGGACTAATTTCCAAAATATACAAACAGCTCATATAGCTTAATATTAAAAAAAACAAAACAAAACAGCAACCCAATCAAACAATGGGCAGAAGACCTAAATAGATGTTTCTCCAAAGAAAACATTCAGATGGCCAACAAGCATATGGAAATATGCTCAATTTTGATAATTACCAGAGAAATGGAAATCAAAACTACAATGAAGTATCACCTCACACCAGTCAGGATGGCCATCAGTAAAAAGTCTACAAATAATAAATGATGGAGAGGGTTTGGAGAAAAGGGAATTCTCCTACACTGTTGGTGGGAATGCAAATTGGTGCAGCCACTATGGAGGACGGTAAGGATATTCTTTTAAAAAAACTGAAAATTGAAGTACCATATGATCCGGCAATCCCACTCCTGGGCATACATTCAGAGAAAACTCTAATTCAAAAAGACACATGTACCCCAAGACATGGAAGCAACCAAAATGTCCAATGACAGATGATTGGATAAAGAAGATGTGGTATATTTATACAATGGAATACTACTCAGCCATAAAAAAGAATAAAGTAATGCCATTTGCAGCAATAAGGATGGACCTGGAGATCCTCATTCTAAGTGGAATAATTCAGACAGAGAAAGACAAATATCATATGTTGCTTATATGTGGAATCTAAAAAAAAATAAAAAAAATTACAAATTTTATTTACAAACCAGAAATAGACTCATGGACATAGAAAACAAACAGTGGTTACCAAAGGGGAAAGAAAGGGGGAGGGATAGACTGGGAGTTTGGGATTGATGAACACACATTACTATATGTAAGGTGGATAAGCAGCAAGAACCTCCTGTATAGCACGGAGAACTATATTCAGTTTCTTTTAATGAGCCATAATGGAAAAGAAACTGAAAAAAATGTGTATGTATGTGTATAACTGGACAGCTTTGCTGTACACCTGAAACTAACATTGTAAATTGACTACACTTCAATAAAAAAATAAGAATAAAAGTTTTTTTCCTTTTTTTTTTTTTTTAATGAGACCAGAAGTGACTGTTCTGCCTGATTATTGGAACCATTGCCGTCAGTGACTAGTAGCCTCAGTCAGGGAAGCTAGTCAGACCTTATGGAGAAAATCTGCTCAAAGTCAACCTAGTAGCTGCATCAGGCCACTCTCAAACACTTGGCTTCCTCATTCCCTGACCAGAAATACCCACTCCCCCATCCTGAAATTGTACTTTCGACTTGGCTTCCCTGGTGCTCCTTGGGTATCTCCATCACTGCATTTGCCCTACACTGAAATGATCCATCTGTGGTTCTGTCTCCCTAAGGTATTCCTTGAGTTTCCGTCTTCTCTAAAAACTTCTCCTTGCATCCCCAGAATCCAGCTCAGATACTGGCAAACACGTTATGGTTTACAGCATGTTTCCCACAGGGCATCATGGAAGGCTAATGTTTATAGAACTTTCCTTGAAAAATGGCCTTATCATTAAAGAGTGGTAGAAGAGGGAACCTGTCTTCCTGGAGATGCCTAAGCTTGGGCTGGGGTTTAAATGCAGAGCTGCCCGTAGTTCTCAGGATTCCATCCCAAAAGGAATTGTGTGGGAGGCCACGGTTATGACCAGTGGTTACCTGATGTCAAAACGATGCTTTGCCACTTCAGAACCTTGAATTGACTTTCCAGTCGTCAAGAAACCAAGTGAACTCCTAAGACTGTTAAAAACTTGAGCCAAAGCAGCTTATTCAAGACAGGACTGGCTCTTGTACATTTATACCCACGTCTTGACACATACTCCTAACACACATTCTGTCTTTCTGTATTTTCTCCTTCTCTACTGGTTTTATAGAAACATTAAACAAAAATAGGATAATAAAATTGATGTCATATAAAATCATACCATGTCACATTTATAGAAGCCACTTATTTCTTTATCTTAAAGAATGTAAAAGGCATGATAATGAGAATTACATAAAATTCCAAATTTTCAGTGAAGTGGATGTTCCAACTTCATATCCTCCAAATGTTATTTTTGGCCATGCAGAGTCTTCACAGGAGCTCAATATATCTTGTAGCCAGTGAAAATTTTAGCCAGAGAAACAATAAGATCTCATTGGTGTTCTGGGAGCCTTTCCCAGACTGCTGTGTGCAAGATCGATTGAAACGTGATAGAAGATGGAAGATTCCTTTTAATGGGAACAGAAGCCAGATGCCTTGCTCTCAAAAATCCTTTATGCTAGTCAGAAGAACTGTCATTCTGAGTCTCTGATAGCCACTTTGGACATTTTATCTTTTGGTTTCCACACTGCTCTACACCGGGCCTATTTGGGAGAAGGAGATTGTAGATTCCGGTGGCTGCAGGGTCATCTAAAGAACAAATGATCCGATCGCTTCATTTTACAGACAGAGAAACCAAGGGCCCAGAGAAGACAATGGCCCATCCACGGTCCCCAGACCAGTGTGAATGTAGAAGCCAGGATCTGCTCCTCGCAGCTGGGCTCCTAGCCCCAGCCTGGAGACCCATCCTGCCTTGGCCTGAAGGGGAGACATTTAAAGACCCTGACACTTGGGGACTCAGAATCAACTCCCCTGACTACATGATTCTTGCCCTAATTTGGGTAGCTGTGTTTCTGCTTTGTTCTAGTACCTACATCCATTTTTCACTTTGGCAGCTGAATGTTCCCTGTGTCAAAGGAACCTTTCTTATAGAGTGACCAGTACCGGATTCCTCTAGGACTGAGCTCTTTCCAACGCTATTAGCTAGGGTTATTCCATTTCCAGGGAATGAAACCCAACTGCACTTGGCTTAAACCAAATAAAAGGAGATTTATTACATCTTATAACTGGACAGTCCAATGGCTTTCCTGTTTCAGGCATGGCTACATCCAGGTGCTGCATGATGTCACTCAAGCTTGTTGTCTCTCCATCTCTCCTCCATGTTGGCTTTGTTTTTATATGATCTCTTTCCTTAAGATGGGCCCTGTAAACTCATGATCTCAGCAACTTCATCAGAAAGAAAGCATCCTTTCCCCGATCATGCCAGGGCTTTCTCTGGACCAAGGTGGGGATTCACTGGAATGTGGGAGCAGGGTAAGTCAACCTCACTTGACCATGTGGACTGACAGTGGGAGAATGAATTTTCCTAAAAGGAAATCGGGATGCTTGTTGTCAGAAAAAAAGGATAATTGATTTGGGTGGGCCAGCTAGCACATATCCAAGATGACTGTCCTGCCTCTGTCATCCTGGTGTGACATCATGTTCCTGACTTCCCTTGGCCTGGCAGCCATCCCCAAAGTCTACTCATGGACCCAAACACTTTCAGAGCTGGGTTGTTCACTTCTACCTCATATTAGAGTTCAACACCCTCCCGCTACCAGGGATGGCTCACCTAGGTCATCGCCTGCTGCTGCTGTACCATTATGATCCTTAACCCAGAATGGTGGACAGGATGTCCTCCCAGGACCCCATGGTCCCACGGCTTAGTGTGGTCCCAGTTCCATTCCTTTCCTGTAGACCCCATCCAGGGTCAAAAACTGGGGACACACTTAACTGGCATCAGATCCCACCCAATGCCCTAAAGCAAGTTAATGGCTCATGTGGGGTTTAAAGCCAGTTCTCCTGCCTCTTGTGATCTTTGCACTATTCCAAGCTGATGGCCGCATTAGGAAATCAAACAAGAAAATTAACACAAAGAAGCCCTGAGTGTGAATGTCAGGCAGCCTACAGTCAGAAGAGAAAAATCAAAAAGCAGAGTCTAAGTTGCTATTGGGTGCTTTTGTTATTGACGGGGCACCAAAGGACTGCCATCCTGGGAGCGAGTGCTCTGACATGCGTGGGAAGCATTGACTTCATTAACTCGTGTGGGGGCGAGGAGGGAGATGTCCCCGGGAACCTTTGGCAGCCTTGTGGGTAAAGGATGGTGACGGTGTGTTTCAGATTGAACTTGGCATAAATGGCAATGATGGGGGTGTTCAGAAGAGATCAGATGGTACTTCCAATTTGTCTGCAAGCGCCTAATTACTGACCTGACACCCGTTGCTTTAAATAGGCCCGGGAAGTAGCTAACTGGTGTATGGAAGCATCTGGAAATGCAATTACCCTGAAAGCTCTTGATCCACTTGTAGCCCTGTCATTAGACACTTTTTTTTCCCTTGATATTCTTAAAATTTAGAGTTACCAACCAGAGCAATTTAAAATGATACATAGTTATTTTTGACTCTTCTCCCATCGAGGGAGAACTTCATAAATGATGTGACAATAAACGAAATGTGAGAGAAACCTCAGAAATGAAATTTGTAAGGGCAGAGACTGCAGGAGGAAGAGAAAGATCATTGCCTGGGCTCCCGAGTGCTAATGAATTAACAGGGAAGCCGAGTTAATGAGTTCCGAGGAGGGGCTGTTGTCAGAGGTTTCGAGGTACTAGTGAAGAGTGATGGAGCCAGGAGGCAGAGCCAGAGGCATCCAAAGTGGCCCCCACGGTTCTAGAAAAGGAGAGGAGAAATATGAGGTGGGTAGGTCCCCAAACTAGGTAAAAACTCAGGAAAACAAGAAGCATGATGAGGAAAGATGGAAGTCCTGGGGTGCTGGAGAGATGTGGAAGGCTGAAAATGGAGAGCCTGCCAGGAGTCTCACACATCAATCCTTTTATTTCCAAAAATGGGGAGAAGTGAGCGAAAGTGGGGAGAACAGAGGTTTTCAGACCTGCTCCCAGTTAGTAGGGATGCCTTGAAAGGGGCGAGTGGTGGGCTGAAGAATGTTGGGTTTGGGGGCACCAGAAGATGTGCAACTATTGTGAGTTGCACATGGACACATTTCATTCTCTCTACGTTTGACTGAAGAGGGATTTAAAATTCAGAGAGGTTTAATTATGTATGTGCCCAAGGCTCACATAGCTCCCAGGTGGTGCAACTCTGATTCCACTCAAAGTTCTTGGAATTTACTAGGAAAATGCAGAGAGCTCACAGCATAAGTAGGGGAGGCAGATACATATACCCCAATGGCAATGTAACGGGAAGGAGTTAGAGCAAAATTACTGCCCCCAGGCTTGTTTCCAGCCTCATACCCCATCAGGCTGATATTTTCCCATATCAGAAGCTTGTGGGCATCAGCACAGATCAAGGATGTCAAATGGTCTTGGAAAACCCAGAGGTCTTTGGAAAACTGATAAAATCCTCTTTGTGGACCAAATTACTTAGGTGAAGTCTTAAGATAAATAGATAATTCTAGCTGTTCTATTGCCAAGATCATCTGCCAAAATTGCAGATTAACAAGTACATATCTTGTTTCCTTCCTTCTTTCCTTACGAACTTGTTCAACCTCCGCCACATGCCAGACCCTGGGCTGGGGGGATGACGGTGGAGAGTAAAGCCAGAGTGGTCTCAAGGGGCTTTCAGCCTGGGAAGGGAGGCTAACACGTATCAGTAACCTCTCACGTGGAAATCAGCCGCGATGTATGACTGTTTCTCACCTCAGTGCCTATCTTCACCTGGGTCGCCTTCCTCATCTCCTAGGTGAATGTCTCTCTTTTACGTCTCTGTCGTGTCCATGAAAACATTCCCAAAGCACACAGCTCGGGAGATCAGCTGAGCCCCTGGGTCCTCAGTGGATGCTCTGTGCACCTCCATGGGAATGTCTTCACACTTGACTGTGTTTGTCTCACTGCCTGCTTGTCACATGGACGGGCTAGTCCTCAGGTGAGTTGGATTTAGCACTGAAAGCCCAGCACCAGCAGGGCGGCCAGCATAAACAAAAACCCAGGAGATACGTGTTGATTGTACGGATTAACTCCTGAGTGTTTGAGTGAGTGGGTTCTTCTCCAAATTTCCTATCCATAAGTGACCCATGAAAGCTGCCTTCTCATAAATAATGGATTGTAGTCATGTCAGGGAACCCCCAGAATCTCAGAATTGATCACATTTCTCTCTCTTTCTATGGTTTCTAGAAAGCTCAGAACCTACTTTGAACAAAATATAGAACCACATGGCTTGCCTGTCCAGTTACCTAAGCAATAGCTCCCCCCCACCTTGTTCTGTAGGGTCACTCTGATTCCTTCCTCTGTTTGTGTTATTCTGTAGCCATGCCAGCTTTCTTTTTTTTTAACAGAGGAGTCATAAACTTCCCTCTAAGTGATCCAGTTATTAGAGTCATCAGTGTGGCCACACTCCTCCCATGACTTGGTTGTTGACTGTAGATTCACTGCACGTTCCTTAATGATAACCTTCCCTTTCTTGCTCTCCCTGAGGGTCTCTTAGACAAAATACGGTATTGCACGCATGCACATTCAGATGAAAAATGCTATCATTGGTGATAACCTGGAATGATAGAATCTTAATAAACTTTCTGTGTTTGATTGGCTGGGATAACGAGAGATACAGATCATGTGTGATAGCTGCATGGCAGAAGATAAGCTGGTCATCATTTTCAGATAAAAATGCCCATCCATCCACAGATTGCAATCAGGGGGCTGCCATGGAGCTCTCAGTCTATTCCAGTTAATTAAATGCTAAATGATATTCAGAGTTCTGGCTCCCAGAGACTCAATAGCCTATTGCCATGTGCTGCAAAGACACAGAACGCAGTCTGCAAGGTTTGCAGAGGAGCTAGTAGCTGCTCACGGAATACTTGTCTCCTTGGCAGCTCCTCTCCTTTGAGAACTTGTTTGCCACTCTGAACTGGGGGATGTCTGAGCTCCCTTCTTTCTCTGACAGCTGTGGGTCACAGGTTCTGGGAAATAGACATGAACATCTTTGGGGGACCTTTTTCTGACTACCACACTCTGTAGACAATTTATGGAGAGAAAGGGAAAAATAGATGGGTAAGAGATTATCAAAGACATGATAGGAGATTGGTTTTTCCTCCCAAGGCTGAAAGAATACGTGAGTAATTGGATTGAATGAGCTTTTCTAGTGGCAGGCAGAGTGAGTGAAAAAATGACCCATTTCTAGACACGCCAATGTGGTATTTGAGACACTGAGGATAAAGCATGTTCCTAAATGTTCTGAGAGAGAAAGTGGGTGGGGGGATGGGGAGAAGAAGGAGAGGGAGAGAAAGAGAAAAAGGAAGAGGAAAAGAGAGAAGAGAGAGAGATGGGGGGAGGTGGGGAGAGAACTGGGGAGGGAAAGAGCGAAGAGGCACCTGGGATGAGGTGAGGGCAGCGGGCAGGGAGGGGCTGAGAGCCGTGGACGAGGGAAGGGGCAGTGGTTTCTTTACCTGGATCCCTAGTGCCTTCATGACCTGGTAAGCAGTAGGAGCCAGGTTTCCCAGTTCGTTAAATAAACAGTAACTGGGTTCTTAACTGTTAACTATTATTACTTGTTTAGCTGAGCTACCCCAGGATCAATCTGATGCGTCATCAAGCTGCAGAAAATACGTTGACCAAACTCAGTAAGACTCAGGGTCAGCTAGTCCACAAGGTGCTCTGGGAGTTATTCAAAATGTCTGCCTGGATTTGTCACCTGGGAGGAAGTCTGTGTCACCTCGCCTCCAGCGTTTGCTGATAACAGTGCCTGCTGGGGAAGCGTTGAGGTGCTGGAGTATTCCAGAAAGAGCCATTTTGCTTGGCACTACTTAGACAAAGAAAGGAAAGACTTAAGGTAGTGACTATGATATTATTGAATAACACGCAGACTCATGGAGACGGCTGACATGTTTGACTTGGTTGAAATTCTGAGCTAAGTAGTTGTTTGGTCTTGTTTTCTAACTGGTTTATTCACATTCTCTTTGGCTTTTTCCACTGGACACATATTTATAGGGCGCCCATGTGTGGGGATGAATGCAGTATCTGCACACACTGCTTCTCTGCCTGGATTGCCCATCCTTCCCAATCTGCTTCTGCTCATCTTCAAGACTCACCTGAGCTTCCCTTTCCCCTCGAAGCCTTTCCTTCCCTTGGGCCCCAACCCAACCAGGGTCAGCTGCTCCCCTGCACTTTATGTCTGACCCTGGAATTCCTAGAAACATTCCTATTGAGATTCAGTATCAGGAAAACCATTGCTTCTCCTGAAGAACTGGCCTGCTTCTTCTGCTCTGGTAACAAAAGTGGTGGATGGTTCACACTCTCCTTTATACCTTGGCTGCCAGGAGCTGGTGGCCTAGAATTATATTAACTCTTCAATTGCAAGTAACAGCATTATCTCTTTTTCTTGTTTCTATTTTCAGTTTCACTTGATCTTAGCCAAAAGGCCGAGAAGCGATCTATTTTCAATTTCATTTTATTTTTGGAACATGCCATTACTATATTTGCTTTAAACTGCCTTAAATTCTCTCTAGTGATATATAAGGTATAAGCAAGCAAGTATACATAACCATATAGATGAGAGCGTTGGAAAAGATTAGGCCACTGTTACATGCTTCCCTAGAGACTGAATCCCTGAGATCATCATCATCACCACCATCAACATCACCACCACCGTCATCATCACCACCATCAACATCACCACCACCGTCACCATCACCACCACCATCACCACCATCATCACCTTCATCATCATCATCACCACCACCACCATCTTCATCATCATCATCACCATCATCATCTCCACCATCATCATCAGTAACTCATAGTCTGGGACTTTACAGATTACAAAATGATTGTGCGGACATCAGTCCTGTGATCTCATGTTAAACCTCACAGAACAATTTGATGTTACCCACAGGTAGCACCCTCAATTTGTTCTGTAAGGTGAAAAGGAAAGGGTTAGAAAAAAAGACTGTCCTCATAATGCACAGTCATTCTAGGTCTAAGGCAGTCCTGACTGTCCCCTTGTGGATGCCCCCTAGTCCTGGAGCTGCTGTTGTGTGCTCATCTAGTTAGACTGTAATCATAGACCCTGAGTTCAGATTTAGGTTCATTTTTTATTTTGAATAATTGATCATTGGGAAAATGGGCATTATTTTAGAAAAACAATGATGCCCATTCAGCCAGGAATGTGTACCATTGAAAAGATGAATGATTAGAGGTGCAGAAAGTTATGACATCCAAAGCCAAAGGCAAATAAATGACCAGCCACAATTTGAACTCATGTCTGTTACTGAAAATAAGGAATCTTTCCAGTGCGCCCTGTCTTTGTTGACTATACCAGGTACCAACAGCTCCCTGATGCTTCTCTCAGGAAACCCCTGAGCTTCTACTGCTGGAGGGTTTGAGCTGCTTCCTCCGACAGCAGGATTCCAGGTCCATTCCCTCAGCTCACAGCACTTTCTCCAGACTGTGACACTGGGGAAGCAATCTGACTTGTAAACACTTCATCTCATGACAGAGGGGAGGTAAAGACCCAAACATGATTTCCTTTAAGCCATGAGTCTTGTTGGTAAAACAAGGCAGAGGTCACACTGCAGGGGCATGATGCCTGCACTGTCTGCTAAGAGAGGTGGGACCCATGGACATCCTACTGGTAAGTCATCATTCTTCAGTTTGGCATACAAGTCGTTCTATGATTCTATCTTACTTTGCCTTTTCAGTGGCACTTTCCACATGTACCCACTAGCACCAGTCTGGTCAAACTGGATAATTACTGCATTCGTAACTGAGCATCTCCCCTCTTATTTTATAGCTTTGCACTTTGCATGTATTAGGCACTTAATAAAGGAATGCTAAATCATGCTTACTTGTTGAATAGCTGAATACATATAATTGCAGAGTTTCCTGATGTTTGAGACTCTTCAATCTTTACTGTCCACTCACAATCAAGGAAATCAGAGTTTGCCTCTGTTTGACAGAAATATGTCCAAGATTTTAGAACATAAGACTAGAGAGACACCAAAAATACCTCAAGGGCAGGAGAGCTTCTGCTCACAGTTTACTCTTTGCGAGCTGCTCGAGCCTATCTGCCAAAGTCTAAATACAGACAACCCACCGAGCAGGGCTTGTCTCTCTCTCCCTGGGAGATTCTTGGATGAGTAACTTTCAACCCAGGGAATGTGCTGGAATTCACACCAAAATGTTTATCCTTTAGAGTGACTTGGGGCTCGCCTTTTATCACTCAGTGTGTACTCATTATGCACCAACTAAGTGCAAAGCTGAGCTAGGTACATTGAAATACAGAACCAGAAAAGAGGTCAGTCCCGACAGCCTCAATGTGGCTGGCGTAATAGATGCAAATAGCTTACCTTGTAAAATGCGAAGACAATTGTGTGAGTGACCAGAAAGACCATGGGCTCTTCGGATAGTGGGGAGAAGACCTGTGTAGGTGGCTTTGGCAGCCCTGGGAGAGACGTTGACATAAGGAAATAGGCAACGTGGGTCCAGGTCAGAGTTGGCCTTGGGGAGCTGTGGAAGGTCCCTGGAGTTGGAGAATGGATGGTGGATGGGGGTTATCGCTGCGAATGCAGCATGGAAAATAGTGATGGTCTGAACCAGAGCAGGGGCGCTGGGAGAAGGAGAGAAAGCACTGCCTCTAACACGTCATGGCTGTAGAATCTCCAGAGCTTGGGGACAAATTTTATGAGGATGTCACGGTTCCCTACAAGACTTCTGGGCCAAGGAAGTGGGTGATGACATTCCTAGAGAAATGACATGAAATGGCATAGAATCAAGTGGCTGACATTTCTTGGGTACTTAAGCTAGAAGCCAAGTATTCTCCTGGGTTCTCCAAAGGCATGATCTCATTTAATCCCAGTAACCACATGGTAAGACAGGAGTTGACCCGTCCCTATTCAAAGATGGGGAAACTGAGGCAGAGAGGGTGGTTAAGCCACTTGCCCAAGGAAGTTGAAGAGCTGGAATTTTCACCCTGTTGTTCAACACGCATGTCACACCCTTGATACAGCCTTGTAGTAAAAATGAACACACCAATCAAGGGTGCACCACAGGGAAAACAAAATATGCTCTAAGGAATTGCTTGGCTAGAAGATTCTTTCCTTTATAAAAAGCTTCACCACCAGAAATTGACACAACATTGTAAACTGACTATACTTCAATGAAATATATAAAAAATAAAGTAAGTTGGAAAAAAAGATTCATCAGAGTTTCTATAGCAAACCACATTAGTGAATTTACGATGAGATTTGTTAAATAGTTTCCCTGCCACACACACACACACACACAAATTTACATGCACACAAGCTATTGAGGAAGACATCTGTGGCATAAAAGAAGGTACATTAGTGCTCGATGCCATTGTTATGTTGGATACGACAGCAACTGCCCCGAATCAGGGCCCAACCACCCCTACCCAACAGCAGTGGGTTAGGAACGCCCCAGACAAAGTGCGGGACCCCCTAGAGATGTTCCCAGTTTGCTTGGACTTCCTGCTCTGCCTGGGCTTCCTGCTCTGCCTGGGCACTTAGCTGGATCTTGAGCTATTGGTTCAGTGATGAATTTTAGATCTGCCATTGCATCTTGGACCCTTTATGGGACATGTCTCATGCCAGGAATTGGACCAAACCCTTCATGTGTATTTTCTTCACTTGCTTGTCAAACAACTGATGTGCAGACTTTGTAAACTCTACTTTGTAGATGAAGAAACTGGTCTAATCATTGGTCCAAGAACAGTGAGGGGCTAGTGAGGGGCATAGGTTAATGTGACCCACTCCAGTCCTCATTCTGCAGCCACTGAGTGACAGTGTTTCTCTGGCCCTGAGCCCCAGGCACCTTTTTCAGATTCATGGTTGCATCTAAACTCCCCCAGCTCAATCCACTCTTAGTCATTTAAGGTAACCGGCCCTCTCTCTTCCATCTCTGGTTTAACAGCTTTCCCCAGCCTTGGTCCAGGGAGCTGGTGCCCCTGAACTGCCCCACCTAGGACTCTTTGCAGTGGGAACAGGTCAGATTCTGCTAGACAATCCTATTCTTTTACTCTCATCTGCAAATGGCCATAGGCTATTTTGGCTTCTTAAATCCCTAATTTCCTACAGATTTGTGGGATGTCAGATGAGTTTCTTCTGACCTCCTCCAAAGAAAGATCTTTGAGCAGCCAAAGGAAGTGAGATTAGCAAAGGCAATTTGCTACAGCTATGTTGGATTAAAAAAATATCATGTAAAAAGAAAAACCCCAAGTTTTTCCCCATGTATTTATAAAAAAAAAAAGAAAGAAATTTGGCTGATTACAACTTGTTAGATCTGCTGCTTCTCCAGTTCCATTTAGGAAAAAAAAATGTGACTTTATATTCCCACCCACTGATTTCCAACTAAAACAGAACTTAGTTGCCTGCTGATCCTGCTGGCTTTTTAAATGAAAAACTTATTCTTCTTAAACTACTGGAAAATTGTATTTAAAAATCAGCATAATTCCATTGCCTTTTCTTTCTGGATTCCTTGAATAATGAAGGTTGGTTTCTGGAACAACTTGACACAATCCGATGTAGAAATTTGGTTACCAACATACACGTTAACTGGTGATATGCATTGCTGCTAAGCCACAAAATCCAATTCTACGTGTGAATATAATCTGAGCTAAGATTTTTTCCCCTCTCTAATCTAATTATAACTTTTGGAGACAAGGCTTTAGTAGACTTAAGAGATTTTGTAATAATATTATGTATAATATTATATTGCATATGTTCTCTATATGTTCCAAAGTATGACCCACAGAATAATGAGTGGTAAAAACAATAATTTGTTGTCTTAATCAACTAAGTTTTGGAGTTTAAAAAATATTTTAACAACTTATTTTTTAAATTGAAGTATAGTTGTTTTACAATGTTGTATTAGTTTCAGGTGTACAGCAAAATTATTCAGTTATGCATACATACATTTAGATTCTTTGTATATGGAGTTGTTTGTTACACAGCAGTGAGCAACTGGAAAAGTGAGTATCTGCTACACACCACACTCCACCCTCCTTCCCATTAACCTGACTATAAATAAACTATGGCAGATCACTTCCAAAAGGTTGTCTATATTTGATTTTACTTCCAGAGAACTCAGAAGCTATGAAATGCTCCATCTCAGAATTATCTGAGAGGAATTACATAAGTGATCTAATCTAAATTCTCCTAGTGTGAGATCTCGGAGTCTGGACTAGTAGTGTAGACATAATATTTGGCAGCATTAAAGCAAGCAGAGGAAGCAGCTGAACCAATCTTGTAACCAAGATCAGATACAGAAAGCCAAAGCTAGTCAGTGGGTAAGTCATCAGATCTGGGAAGGGTGGATCCATCTATGGAAGGTGCGTCATGAGATGAGGATCTGAGAAGACAGGAAGGTTGGAGGTTGGTCTGGGCAGTGGCGTGCAGGGGAGATTAGGGCAACAGGTACTGGACTGAGCCCAAGAACTTTCCACAGGTTCATAAAAAACCATTCTGCATGTGGTGACAACTGTGTGGCTTGAAGCTAGGCCTACTGGCTTGCTGAAAAGATGAATTAATAAATAATGAATGCATGAATGAAAATAAAGATGACCAAATAATAATAAAGATGACCCAAATACTGCAATACTGCTGCCACAGGAGCTGCGCTCAGCTTTACCTGCATTAGGTCACTTTACTCACACTCTTATGAGGCTGGTACTTTGGTTTTTCTCTTTTTACAGATGTGGAAACTGAGGCTGATAAAAGTGAAAGGTTGCTCCCCCAAGTCTGCATAGCACTGTGGTGACAGAGTTTGAGTTTGAATTCGGAGTTAGACTCCAGAGTCCATGGCCTTTCACACTAGCCTGTACCACCTTCCAGGTTAGATCGAAGACAACATAGAGGGTCGGTCACATGCAGATTTGCTCCCGTCATAATATCACTGGTGTGGGTGTCTCATCTGCGACCTGATTCATACAGAATCGACATGACTCCCGTGACTCCCTTTTGAAATGCAAAAGCATCCAGTGGTGTTAGAGGAATAGTGTGTGAGTCTGTCTGCCCCACAGCATGTAGGAGACTCTTAAAATAACATTCTTCCTCTGCTTCTGGTAAACTCATACTTTTTGCTATGCATTCATCTATTGGACAAAAATCCAACAAGAAGTAACTCTGTGCCAGGCACAGGGTTCCAGAAATGCACGGACTAGGATCCCTGCCTTGAGGAGCTCATGACCAATTACAAGGTAGACCTAGAAATAAGGAAGTGGGAACACCCCCCTTGAAGTGTGAAATGTGTTGCGTCCACGGGGCAAAGTGCACTGTGATGGAATATACTTGGAGTGATGGTGGGGAGTGTCTCCAGGAGTAAAAGTGTCTTTCAGGAGTGCAGGTGGACTGGGAAAAGCAGGAGGGAGTTCAACTGGGAAGGGTCGGCATATGTAAGGTATGAAGGGTTCAGCAAAAGGGCTTGTCTGGGAGACCCTATGTAAGAACCTGGTACCCAGAAATTAGCACCATTACCAAACCAGAGCAGTTGCATTGGTCTCGATGGGCATGAAGGTCAAAGAAAAAGGGTTTTACCTCCCAGCCTTTGTTCCATTGGCAGTGGCTCTGGTGTCCCCAAGAGTCTTCAGTGGTGGGAGGGAGCAGCCAGGCATGAGAGTGAGGCAGTGAGCAATGGCTTGATGAAATTTGAACAGCATTTGCTTTGAACAATTCTATCTTCATTGTTATCTCATCAAAAACAAACAATTGCACAGTTCGCTCTGGAAAGCCAGGTAATAATATGCAATTCTTTGACTGTCCTCTGTAACCTTTTCTATTTTCTCACATGTCCTTAAAAAGACAGATGGAGCTACAGATGATTATCAGGTAAGGAGAGAAAAAGATAAGCAAACACAAAGTAATAATATAGTTCTCCGAAATCACTGGCTGTTTCCCTGCCGAGGATGTGTGCTCGAAGAGGCCATTGCTTAACATCTTATTCTGCTTCTTAATAAAAATCTCATGAAGGCAGGGTGTTTTCCCATTCTCACCCTTGGCTACCTCTGTGAATAGGCTCTGGAAAGCAGAATGTTTCTCTGACTTTCCTTCCTGCTGTGCCATCTGTTTCTCTCCATCTCAGAGGTCTTCCAGACATCCCCACAGAGTGGGCGTGGGAGAGGCCAGCATTCAAGGCTCACACCAAGCTTCTGTTCTCTCCTTGCGCCTTCAAATCAGTCTGATCTCTTCACTGTCCCCTGGATCACAGTGCGCATTTTTACCTTTACGCATTTGTTCGGGTAATCGGCCAGGCTCTGCAAGCTCTTCCCTTCTCCCCTTGATGGTGCCATTTTTTTTGGTGGGGGTGGGTAGATAGCAGTGCCTGGAAATGGGCAGGTCTGAGAGTGAACTTGGACAGAACGTTGAATGCAGCCTTTGAAACACGGCAGATCCTCACTAAATGAGCTTATCAGAAACCGAAATTTAACTGGGAATCTCTGGCCATCCTGGTTGGGTGCCATCCTCTGCGTGTCTCTAAGGCCTGCGCACACCCCATCACAGCCTATCAGACCGTCTGGCTAACCCCGCGGTTCTTCTCCCCTCCTTTCTCTTCCTCTCCTTCCTTGTGCCAGCAGACCATGCTCGCTCTCACCACCCTAGCCCAAGATGGTGGCCTCTCCCTTGGGTTATTATGATTCCCTCCAAATCTAACCTTGTTTCCATCCTTGCCCACCTATGTCTGTTCTTTGTACAGAGGGTTTTCTCTAAAATGTAAGTCTGGGGAAGTCTGCTCAGAACTCTCAGAATCAAATCCAAAGTCCTTCCAATACCAGTGAGACCGTCTCTGCCTTCACCCCTCTGCATCTCTGCCCTCATCCCTTGCCACTCTCCCCTCCCTTTGCTTTCCTGTCCCTCTCCCTGCACACCGAGCACCTCCCCTGCAAGGCTGTTGATTCCCTCTGCCTTCTGCCCACAGAGCTCCTTCTCTCACTGTGGTCACATCACCTAATCAGAGAGTCTCTCCTGTCTTTCGGTCTAAAATCCATTCAACCTCCACTCTCTGCTTAATTTTCTTAACATTACTCATTAACATGGGGCATGTTATATATTCATAAATTATTTGTTTCTGGACTGTCCTCCCCACCACGATTTTCGCACAGGCAGGAATTCAAGCAGCTTTGTGCACTCCTATACCCCACTGCTTAGCACAGTGCCCGTGCATAGTAGGTGCTTAATAAACATTGATTGAATGAATGAATGGAGGAAGCCTCTCTCTTCCAGGGACCACCTTCAAATATCCAGTTCCTAGCAGCAGACCAGAGACATAGTGGGAAGCTTCCAAATCCCCCGTGCCCCACACAAGGCGGGCACGTAGTAGGACCTTACTGTGTGTTGCAAATGCCTCTGCCTCTTGCCAGTGAAGCAGAAGGCCTTGATTACCATGTGTCTAGGATCCGATTAGAAAGTTATGGGGTTTGAAACCAACTACTGAAAAAAACAATGAAAGAAAACAGAATCACAGTCTTGGAAAACTTGGCTGTAAGTGTTGCAGACATCTTTCATAGATCCTGACTTCAAGCTTTCTCTCCAGGGTTTTGAAAGTTCAGAGCGGCTAAGTAGTCAAATATATTTGTTGAGGAAAAATCCATATGTACAAAGAACACAATAAACACCCCCATTTAGGAGGAGAATAGTTGGATAAAGGCAGCCGGCTCTTGTGCGGGGCGCATTGAGCACCACTGGGAACAGAAGGCCTGGAGCCTTCCTCCTCCAGCAGGTACTGCAGAGTTTGATTTGTACGAATTCTTGCTCATTAGCGACGAGATACCCAAGTTTTCTACCAGGAAGTAAAGACACGCCTCATGAGTGGAGTCTAATATTTATTACAGTTTTCTGCTCTGTTAATTATTGGAGAAGATCCTTTCACCTCAACAAAAAATTACAGTAAATGTATAGTATGATCTCTGCCCTTGAAGGCTCTACGTTCCCAGGCAGCGCTGTCCGAGAGAACTTTCCGCAGCAAAGGAGGTATTCTCTGCCTTTGCTCTCTGATGAGGGAACCCCTAGCCTCGTGTGGCTGTTGAGAGGAAGTGCGGCTAGTGCCACGGAGGAACCGGACTTTCAAGTTTATGTAATTGTGATTGATTTAAGTCTGAATGCCGCATAAGGCTAGTGGCATTGGATACGGCAGGTCTACAGGAAACAGAACTTAGAAAGAAAGGTGGCGATTAGGCCAGGCTGGCAAAGAGGATAAGCTCCCTAGAGCCCTGGTGATGAGGAGCCTGAACTCAATCTCAGCGCCAACCTTCTTCCTTTCTGTGCCTCAGCGTGCTTATCTCTAAAGTGGGCGTGATGTTCACTCCTGCTTTATGTATGGGGTTGTTGAAATAATTAAGTGACCGTCATACAACAGGGTGCCTGTAGGTACACTTAAAGGTCTGTTGAGGATGGATCTCATGTTAAGCATTCTTACCTTGATAAAATTTTAAAAAATATTAAAAAAATTAAGTGAGCGAATCTGTCTAAAACATGTGAGACGTTACCTGACACAGAGGAACTCTTTGTAAGTGCCATCTATAATTAAGGTAGTTATTTATGGAGGGAGGAATCTATGTGGTGGGGTCTCTGTTCATCAGCTCTTCCTCTGTATGGAGTAAAACCCCGAGAAATGCATGCCTAGTTTTCACTAACCCAACACTCTTCACTGACGCCCTATTGTGTGCGCCGGGGCACAGGGATGCACACACACCGGGGATGCTGATTCTAGCCTCCAGGTCTTCACAGTCTGGCAGACAGTGTACACAGACCATTTCCTGCTTGTTCATTTGTTCATCAGGAGTCTGCTGAAGACCTACCATGTGCCAGCTCTGTCTTGTCTCTGGGAATTTTTTGGTGAACAAGACAGCCAAGAACCCCACTCTTACTGCACTTAAATTCTAATGGGAATGACAGACAGTCAATCAATCAATCAATCAATCAACCATCAGTCAATCCATCAAGAAGAGCTAAGTGCTACATAGAAAATGTGAAAGGAGGGGAAGGGGATAGAGGCTGAGCAGTTGGTGAAGCCAAGATTAAAGCTGAGAAATGAGTGATAAGGAGCCTGCCAGGAAAAATGACAGGGGAAGGTTTCCAGGCAGGTCACACTGACTGACTCACGATGTGGGTTGTTGAGATGGGAGCAAGTGGATGGGTGGTCACGTGGTAGCCACGGAGGTAGAAAATGATGACCTTATTCTGGACATATTTGGGGATAGAATCAACTGAACTTGCTTATGGGTTCCATGGGAGTAGGGAGGGAAAGAGAGAAGTGAATGATTTTGGCTGGAGCGTCTGTTTCTTCTCATCGACATGGGGAGATTCGGAAAGGCAGGACTGGAGGAGACAAGATAGAGGTCTGCTTCGTCCCTGTGGTTTGCTGAATCCTGGCTTCTTCTAATGCTCTACAGGACAAACTAGCAGATGAAAACATGCAGAAAACAGTTTTTGAGGATTTACTGCATGTGAGATGCTGTTTAGACATCTGAACATTTTCCCCCTTAGCGTCTATGGCCAAGAAGCTTTTCTGAGATGTTCTCTGCAAAAAATATGAGCTCCTTTACAAGGGTCTCTATTTATCTGTTCAGGAGAAAAACAGAAGAAAACAAAGATATTGTTTCTTTCTTGTGTACACTGCCGAATGATGGATTTGATGCAAAGTCCTCATAATTGAACAGTCATTTTGCTGTCAGATCAGCAACCACTTCTTGTCCAAAGGGACAGCTGTGACAAAATAATTCTAAAAAATGGAATATAGTCCTCATTTTACATGTTTCTCTTCCTGTCCTCTCAGTGTTACATGGCAAGCATTTTGCCACGTGGCTACGCTGGGGTTGAGCTCTACCGCGATTTTGTGCCTCCCGAGGCTGAAGTCCTTAGTTTCCTATATTTGCATGAAAGGGCACTTATCTGAAAATTGCACTTCCACTGAAGCTGTTTCTATTTTAGTTTATTTTCCTTGATTATAAAATTGTTATCTAATCTTTGCAAAACATTTAGAATGCAAAGTGCAAAGACAGCGAATATCACCCACGATCCCTCAATATTGTGATGTCATTGTAGTTCATGGGTGTCTACTATGCAGCTTCACAATGTTTTAAGATTATTTTTGAGAAAGCATTGTATAAACACATTTTAAAAGTTCAGACAGGAGTGGGGGGTATAGCTCAGTGGTGGAGCATGCACTTGGAGTGCTTGGCGTGCACGAGGTCCTGGCTTCAGCCCCCAGGGCATTTGTTAAGGGAGGCAGTTCAGACAGTGAACAGAGAAAACAGTATCAAGGAAGTCTCCCCACTAGACTCCAGCCTGTTCACACACCTGGAGGCGACCTTTGTTGCAAGCTGTTCTGTAAATTTCCAGGAGCCTCTGCACACTCAAGCCTGTATCCTGCACTGGCCTGATGTATCTTGCTGTTTTTTGTTCACTTGTTTTTACACATTTGGGTACACTTTAGCCCTATTTTCTGCTGCTTTGCTTTCTTCCCCTTCAGTACTGGAGATCATCCTGATGCGACATTCAGATTTATTAAACTCTTTAAATAGCCATGTGGCATTCAGTGCATAGAGATGATACAGTGTGACCAATCTTTTTTCAGGAAATGCCTGTGATTAATTACCTCAACTTGCTACCATCCATTGCTTCTACTGAGGCCATCTGTTTCTTCTCTCTGTTTGCCATTAAGATCTTCTTTTTATCCATGATATTCTGCTATTTCTCTATAACACATTCAAATGCAGACCTTTATTTTTATTGCTCTGCACTCAGTGTACACTATCTTGGGATTCACATGTTTCTTTATGTTTAAAAAATTCTTAGCCATCATCTCTTTAAATATTTTTCCCCAGCAAGCCTCCTCTTCTTCTGAACTACTGGACATGCGTTAGTTCACCACCAGTGTTCTTTCAAATATTTTAATTTCCCATTAACCTTTCCATCTCTTCATTTCTCTGTACTACATTCTGGTTAAATTCCTCAGTCTTCTATTCTATTTTGCAAGTTCAGTCTTTGAGTGTGTCCTTGGTACAGCTTAAATATTGAGTTTTTTGGGGGTCATAATTCTGTATTTTACAATTATATGGCTTCTTATTAAATATCTGTTAGTTTAATATCTATTTGTTAGTTCTTGTTATCTGCCTATGTTTTAAAAAATTAGTCCCCTGTCTGGCTGTATATTTACTCTGCATTCTTTCACCACTTGGAGAACTTGATTCTTATATTTACAATCTTTCCCCAATTGCATAATTGCTTCCACTTCCTTAGAAAGAATCCACCTTCCCTTAGTTGTATTTCTATGACTTATATGATGTCAGCTTTCCCCATGTGGCTTGAAATTTTCATCTGCAAACTCTTGTTGAGTGAGGATTTTTAATCTCTGTTCTTATCCCTCTCTGAGTCATTATTTTAAAATGGTCTCCCCACCTTTCTGGGGCTTGGCTCTCTGGAGTTTCCCACATCAGAGCCTGGTGATGGGAAGAGCTAAGCCTGAAGTCTACATCCTGGACTCTGGGCTGAATGCAGTGGTTAGAGTGCATTTACTGGATTTGGGGCTGTTCTCCAAGGAGTATATTTTATATATGCAAAGAAAAGTGAAATAGGTGTTTGCTGACCAGAAAGGTGGAGTGTGCTGGGATTCAGCAGGATTCACCACAACTTCCCCCTGGGAACATACGTTTCCAGCCTTCCTTGCAGGTAACTGGGACCTTGGGGCTGAGTGATGGTCAGTAGACTGCAAGCAGAGGAGATGCTCACCATGTCCTTGGCTGGCTTATGAAACTTTCCACCCTTCTCTCTTCCCTCACCTGCCCCTGGATGTTCGATGCCGGGGGCCACCTGGGGAGTCACGAGTTGATGGTGGCTGAGACTTGGTCCCTGAAGATCTGGGAGTGGAGTCGCCCTCGGTCACAAGTAGCACTTTTTACAATCGAGAAATAAACTTCTTTTGTGTTGCGTCATGAGACTTGGAGGCTTAGCTTTACAGCAATAAAACTAATACATGCCTCCCTTGTTCTTGTGGGCTTGTGCCTTTAAAAATATTACTTCACTGTCATTGGAGTGAGCGGCGTTTCAGGAAGGAACATGTTCAAGCCACCATGTTTCAGCTGCGTTTTTCTCCTTTTGCTTTCTCGCAGGGATTTCTTCCTGCTCCGGCATTCTGAGAGCGCCTCCATTCTATTTTTGAGTGCACGCATTTATTTGTTTGTTTTAAAAATAGCTTTACTATCGTTTCTATGGATTGGGTGCAGGGAGAGGGGGGCTCAGTTTGTGCTTAGATTGTCATCTTCAAACCGGTTTAATGTGCTGCCAGATTCTATTTGCTAATATTTTATTTAGGATTTTTCATCAATATTCATATGCAAGATTGGTCTGTAGTTTTATTTTCTGCTGTCTGTCAGGTTTAAAAATCAATGCTAGGGTGGCTTCATAAAAAGAATTTAGAAGCCTCCCTTCTTTCCTTAGGCTGCCCAGGAAGGAAAGGATGTTGAAAGAATCCATTTCTTAAAGATTTGAAGGAGTTCAACCAGGGAAGCTTCTCAGACTAGGGGTTTTTGGAAGAATGCTTTTTTTTCTTTTTAAGTCTTCAATTTCTTCTATGTCACCATTTCCATTCAAATAACCCATCCATCTGAGGTCAGTTTGTTTATTTATGACTTCTTAGAAAAATCACCCATTTCATTAAGAATTTTAAGTTTATTTGCATAGCATTAAGCACATTATTCTCTTACTAAGCTTAAAAAACTATTTGTTGCTGTTAAACAAGTACTAGAATTCATTTTTCCTTTCTACCAATTTGTTCTCAGATTCACTATTTTCTGCAGTGATCATTTGAACTCCTCTTGGTCGCTTCTGCTTCTCTCACATTTCTTGCGTTGACCTTTCTCTTAATTCTTTAGTTAAATGCTTCCTCTATTTTCATTCATTTCTCTTAGTCACATAAAATAAAAAAAACATTAAGACATTCTGTTCTGAATGCGGCTTTAACAATGTTGGTTAAATGCTTTCCGTTTGTATAGCTGTGATCCTACATTAGAAAGGAGGATTCGGTTAAGAGGGAGTTTTGTGTGCACGCACGTCTTCCTTGATAAATTTCCAGGTGGGGTACAATCCTCACTACCTTGCCATTTTTATTTTTATTACTTGGTGTTTAGAAAATATCTGAGCTATAGCTATTTGCAAATATTTGGGGAGGTTTTCTTTGCGGCCAATTGATTATTGACCTCTTTGGCAAATATTCCACGGGACTTTGAAAAGTAGACACAATCCTTCCTCCTGTGGATCGGCTTTGGCGTGAACTGGGGCAGGTGTCTGCCAGGTGTAGAGGCTGCCAAGCTTTTTGAGGACACCTTTACTACTTTTGGAGTGTGTTAAGCCCAAGGCTTACACAAAGCCTCCCCGTGGTGGGACTCAGAAAACTTGCCCCCCTCCAAACTGGCAATTTTTGCAGCTAAAACTCAGGCATCTGGCTCAGACTCCACTCAGCAGATTCACCCCAGTGCTGCTTCCGATGGGAAGTGAGCATCCTGAGAAACGCGAGGAAGTGTAGAAGCAGAAGTCAGCAATTTGAGGGATTTAAGACCAGCAGGTGGAGCAGGGTCGAGTGTCTGGGACAGAAGGGGCTTTGCTGCTTGTGGAATTTGAACTGGCAGTGAAGGAAATGTCCTCGCCAGGCCACTTTATAACCACGATCTGGGGACGCTTCCTGTGGGCATGCCTGTTAGCATGGCTCCCCAGACTTGGTCGTATTTCTGTGAACTGCAGATTATCCTTGATGGTTCCTTTTTTTGTGCTTAATCAGCCAGAGACAGCTTCTGTTTTCACAAGTTCAAACCCTGAGTGTTACCTAAGCACAAAATCAATTCTATAGATTATGTGATTATATACACTATATTAAATATCCATAAATGAGTTCTACCTTATGCTGCTTAAGTTATCTGTATCCTGACTCTTTTATTTTATTTTATCTTTTAGGTTTCTAAAGCCTTTTTATTTTGAGATGATTATAGATTCACATCCTCATTTTATTTGCCTTTATCTCACTGAAATTATTCTCATGGGCTGAGAGGGGTGCATTAAATCTCCAAACATTCTTTCTTTTTTTTTTCCTGTTTCTTCTTACATTTACTACATCTTTGTTCATTAATTTTGCTGAGCTTTCATTGTTGTATAAACATTCAAGACTGCCCCATCTCCACTGCGGCTTGTTTACTCATTAAGAATGGTCGCACACGTCTCCTTTAGAACCCTGTGTCTTGAATTTATCCCTGTCTGACGTTTTAGGGTCAAAATGTACTTTGAAGTGTGTGTATGTGTACATGGTTCTGTTTCCTTCTTACATTTCTGAAGTAGTCATATTTATTGCTGTAAGTTTATAGAATATACATAATCTTTGCTTCTTCAGATAGTATTTCTTGAAATGCATGCACAGTAAGGT
This sequence comes from Camelus bactrianus, assembly GCF_048773025.1. Lineage (NCBI taxonomy): Eukaryota > Metazoa > Chordata > Mammalia > Artiodactyla > Camelidae > Camelus > Camelus bactrianus. The sequence continues at coordinate 5,925,468 of NC_133544.1, forward strand.
TTTTGATTTCCTCCCACTTACCTTCCCGCCATCCGCCCCACACCAGCTGATTTTGGTTAGTTACGTTATTATTTTTATTTATTGAAGTGAATGCTTCACACATTTAAATAATATACTTAAATATTTTCCTTTATTTATCAGCTTTAAACATTACAGATACTGATGCTCCAGTCCTCGTCACACAGACAAGGAGGTTGACACTCCTATCATAACTCTCCCTTCCTTTCTGATTTTTGATAGTTTCAGTGTGGCAGCTGATATACATTTTATTTGATAGCAATATTTTTCCATTTTCCCACAGCTGTGTAATATTTGTTTAAATTAGTTCATTTAAATTAAATACGATAACTGTCACCAATTTTGCATAGTATCTTCTTCCTTTATTTCTGGACTGGAAACTGAGTAACTTTTAATAGTTCCTTTTAAGAAAAAAAATCATGGTGGAGGTAGGGTTTAACTCAGTGATAGAGTGCCTAGCATGCGCACCATCCGGCGTTCAATCCCCAGCACTTCCATTAAAAACAAACAAACCAACAAAACTAATTACCCCCCAAATAAACCAAAAAATTTTTAAAAGTAAATAAAAAATTAAAAAAGAAAAATATCATGGAAATACTCTTTCTTTAGTTGTTTATGCCTAAAAATAACCATTTGCTCCGTATTCTAAAAGAATATTTTGGCTGAGTGTAAAACTATTTTCTCACCTTTTCCTGAGGATTCTGTCGACATTCATCCATTACACTGTAGCACTGAACGTCCCGGGGAGAAGTCTAAAGGCAGACTGGTTTTATCGTCTCGTAGGTGAGTTGACTTTCTTTCCCCTGGCTATAAGATTTCATCTTCATTTCTGAGGTTTAATAACTCTAGTAAAATGTGCCACTCTGTTCATGGACCTTCCTCAGCTTGTCTGGAAACTGTTGGTCCTTTTAATGAGCAGATTCACATCTTTATCTCAAAAATACCTTCCTTATCCTACGTCTTTGAACAATTTGTATGTTCTATCTGTTTTGCTCATTGATTCCAGTCACCAATTTTGCATATATTGGCTCTCCTTTGTCATCTTCCACAGCCATCATCTTCTTTTCCACAATTTTAACCTTTGCGTCACCTGTGTTTTATTCTGTTCCTTGTTCTCAAGTCTGTCCTCCCTGTTCCTGACCATTATTGTGACAGAGTGTCTTTCCTATTTTCTGCTTCCAAAATGAACTTTACTTATTCAATTATTTTATTTTTCTCTTCTATTTTTCTTGCTCTTTGCCAATTTATTTTTTTAATTAAATTTTTTTTACACTTTTTTGGGGGGGAGGTAATTAGGTTGATTTATTTTATCTTTTAGAGGAGGTATAGGTGTCGAACACAGAGCACTGTGCATGCTAAGCATGTGCTCTGCACTTGAGCTACACCCACCCCCACCAATTTATTTTTTATTTTAGTCTCTTATCTTTCTTTTTTTAATAATTGCGTCCTTATATTTCTACTTCAATCTTTTGTTTTGTAGAGGCTATTATTCCTTTTAATGAGACAGTGCTAAGGCACAGGTGCTTTACTGAACACCAATATTTTTCTGAAGTATCTTTATCACCTCCTTTTGCCCTGCTGTGTTTCTTCTACTCCCAACCTAGGATTTTGGTGGAGATCCTTTGTCAGTTTAGTTTTCCTTGCATTTGTCAATGGGACGTTTCTTCCAGATGAGCTCTATACTGCTGGCCTACATGAAAGAGAAAGGCCAGGAGTGGGTGGTGAGTGAGGAGGCAACTTGAGGTGGGGAGAAAGTTTGCTTGTTGATCTGCTGTACCATCATTGCCTTACTTTTTAAAAAATCTGTGGTCTCCTGACTTCGCCACACTGGATATTGTGTTTCAACATATTCACTTAATGCTAGCTCAATTTTCACTTCAAAATATTTCTCCTGGTTTTCTTGTATATGTATATTTTTTATTGCCATATAGTCAGTTTACAGTGTTGTGTCAATTTCTGGTGGACAGCATAATGCTTCAGTCATACATACATATATTCATCTTCATCTTCTTTTTCAACACGAGTTACTACAAGATATTGAATATAGTTCCCTGTGCTGTATGGCAGAAATTTGTTTCTTAGTTATCCTGATTTATATTTAAAAATTGCTATTTATACATTTTTATTTGCATATTTCCAACAACGTATCAGAATGCAGCGGAATGCTCCCTTTCCATAAATCCCCTCCCCCAACATTAAAAGGAAAAACAAAACCAAAACCAAAAAATAACTCCTGCTCATTTGACCAGTATTACAGTTTTATTTTATTTGTTTATTTACTTTTAGGTTGGGTTATTTAAAAGTGACATGCTTTTTTCTTTTGTGTGTTTGAGTTCTCTGTCCATCTCCTTCACCTGTTATCTCATGGAATGTTTGTATCCTTATCACTTTATAGGAATCTTTAAATAAAAAGAGTGGTATCTTTGTCACATTTGTTATAATGCCATTTGCTTGAACTGCATTTATTTATGGTACATTTTACTTTAGAATTTTGAAATTTTTATGTAGCAAAATTAACTTTAAACATTCTTGATGACTTCTCCTTTGCTTTTAATCTTAGGACTCTCTTCCTTATTCAGAGATTAGATAAACATTCAGTGATTTCTTTTAGATTTTTGAGAATTTAATTTTTAAAAAAATGTTTTATACTTTATTTCACATGGACTTGTCTACTTGATTTTGTACTCTGTGTACTTAATATTATATTAGTCATGTACCCTGATGATTAACGATACTGTAATGACTTTATTTTTTTACACAGTAATCTCTTAGGGTGCTGTGTCATAATTTATTTGACTCTATTATTAGTTGTTTAGAGTGCTTTCAAGGTCTGTATTATTTTAGGGTATTTTTTGGTAATTAAAAGAAAACTGCCAAATAAATATTTTTTCATCATTTGCATTCTTTCATTCCCATAAAAAGTATAATAAATGGGTCCAAAGTTATGAATCTCATAATCTCTTGATACAGATGGTCTTCCGAATGGGTTCTCCTATGTTGTCACCTAAGTGACTAGTGATCTTATGTTGTCTTTTAACAATTTTAAATCTGCAGAAGCTGTCTCTTCTTGGCAGTCATTTATTTTCTCATCACCCACAGAGGAAAACACCGAGGCCAAGGGACGTTCAACACTGACCCCCCGACACTGACAGAGCCGGACACGGGGCCAGCCGGGGCGAGAGGCAGGTTTTGGGAAACGTAGCCCCACATTCCTCTCTCTGCCCCTGTTTCTTAGTGGTGAACATTGACCGAGTGTCCAAAGGGGAAGGTGATTTTCAAGCTGAGACAGATCCAAATGCCTGTCAATATTTCAAGAGAAATTGCAGCTGGCAGTCTGTGTGAGAGCAGAAGCGGCTGGAAAATTCCTGGAGACGGAAGCCATCGTCTGCTGCCCCCAAAAGTACCTGCAATATTCAAGACATCTTTCAGCGGTTGCTTCTGAAAATTTTGTGAGGCAAAAACCCGAGAATTTGGCCTGGCTTTAATCAAATATTTATGACGCCCTCATTAGTCTCCAGTCCAAGGGTGGCTCAGGCTCTCATTTGAATTTCCGAGTGGTGAAGGGGTTTTGAAAGGAAATGTCATATTATATGCACTGTTTATACAGATCAAATATGCATGTGTTGGTTTTGCAGACTGGTGTCGGCGCTGCTGTTATTTACCGGGACGGTGATAATGAGGTGCAGCAGGAGCTCCCGAGGGGGTTCTCGGGGAGATCTGGGCTGTGGTGGGCCTGGGGAGGCCACCTCACGGTCCTCGAGGCTTCCATGCGGCCGCCGGGACGTGAAGAGGTGTCTCTGTCCCTGCGCTGCCTGACAAGTTTGACTGGTGTGGGATGATGAGGCGACATTCACACCCAGCCCAGCAATGAGAAGGGGAGGAATATTCCAGGCAGAGAAAGCCACAGACAGCAAGGGGTTTCCATTCATCGAAAGCTCAGTCTGGCTGGAGACTGTGTGATGGGAGGGGTGGGGGTGACTGGAGGTGAGCAAGAACAGAAGGTGGAGGCTGGGATGCAAGCAACCTCATAGGCTCCATGGTGGACTTTAGACATTTTCCTCGGGGCAACGGGAAGGCGTGTATGGGTTTTAAGCTAGCGAGTGACATCATCTGGTTATGTCTTAAGAAGATTACTCTGGCTTCACTGCAGAAAAAGGATTGTCAGGAAGCGAGACTGAGGCAGAAAGACAAGTCAGGAGGCTGTTTTGGAAATCTTGGAGACAAATGATGGAGGCATGGAGCTGAGGGGCAGAGAGATGGATGGTCGTATTTAGGTTTTAGAATCGACATGATTCAGCGGCTGTTTGTACGTGTGGAGTGAGGAAGAGGGAGCCTCAGGGTTGACTCTGCATGTCAGTTTAGGTGACGGTGCTCTGGGGACCTACAGAAAACGCGGGAAGCCTGTTTGGAAGGGATGATGATGAGTCTGTCTCAGAGAATCTGAGTCTGAATTGACTGGCCGCTGTCCCAGCAGAGATTCTGGGTCGACAGCTGGATGCAGAGATCCGAGACTCCAGGTTAAAAGTGGGAACGTATACAAGGTGACTGCAGGTTTGGAGGCTGGAAGTTGAGGGTAATTTTTAATGTTAGGGTTTCTATTTTCTCTGAGAGGAATAAGGAATCTGCTGCTGGTGAGCCTAGGAATCTTGGAAGGCAGAGAGGTGTGTGGTGAGAGCTGGCTTTAGAGGATGCAGAGATGAGAGACACTCAGCATCCTTGTCTTTAAGGAACTTGCAGTTCAGTTGAGGCTATAGGTGGGTGAGCAGATCATGAGACCAAAGACGAGGAGAGAAAGGGCAAAGGGAGGAAAAGCAGACTACGGAGGGGCACCCAACCCCACCTGGAGGCCGGGCGGTGGGAAGCGGGAAAGGACTCTTTAGAAAACAAAGCAAGACTGGTATTTGATTTGAAACCTACAGGGTGAGCAGCTGTTACCCAGGTAGAGGAGGCGTGGGCATTCCGAGAGAAGGAGACTGCATGCACCGGGACGTGAAATGCAGAAAGAACATGGAGTCTGCTCACCTTGGAAAGTGCGTTCACAGCACCTGACTCAGCACCCAGGAGTCAGTAAGGGCTCAGTGTGTATGGGGAAGGAAGGAGGGATGGAAGGAAAGACAGAGAGAGGGAGGAAGATGAGACAGGGAAGAAGGAGGGACAGAAGGAAGGACGGAAGGAAGGAAGGGAGGAAAATGAACTAAAGGCTTGACTGGGATGAAGGACAGTGAGACAGGGAGCTGCAGGGTCATGATGATGGAGGGCCTGGGAAATTGAGGTCAGGGGTTTCGACTTGAGCTGAGGTCAGGCCCCTTGAGCAGCAGTATCCAGAGCGGGGCAGGCGAGCTCTGCGGGGCTTGCCCACCCTTTCACAGAAGCGCTGGGGCTCCTCAGACCGCTTCCTGAAGGAGGGAAATGTTTAGATTTTGCTGACCCATGTCTCCAGGTCTTTGTTTGATGCAAGTTCAGCAAAACCAGGCTTCGGTGAGAGCCGAAGGTCTAAAGCAGCTGTCACGAGGAAGAGGCTGAGGCTTCCCAGGTGTGTGGTGGGAAGGACTCCCTCGGGCACCGGTGGCTCCACACCCTCCTTTCTCAGCTCCCCCACCCACCCTGCTCCCAGGGAGGGCCCTGGCAGGAGAAATACAACAGAAATGGGAAAATGAATAGCGTGCGGAGCTGGGCCCCTCCCTGGGGCCCAGAGGGGTCAGAGTGCGCCCACCCCACCCTGGCTGCCTTGTTGGGGGGGTCCGGGTGGGGGGTGCCCTGGCGGGAGGAGAAATGTGCTAGAAAACGTCTTTCTCCCCACTTCTCTAGTCTCTCTTCGTCTTCCTTTGTATAAACACACGCAGTGAGGGGCAGCGTGGAGCGAGGGTGCCTTTTCCTAGCTGGGCCCTCCTTGGGCAGCAGAAAGGACGTAAACTTTGGAAACAGGCATCCCTGATTTTTCACCCCAGTTTTACTGTTCTGACCAGCATGTGGCTCAGAGCTGGTCATTCCACATCTGTCAGCATCCTGTTCTTAAATAAAAGCTGGTCCTTTGCTCCATCACAACGTGGCTGTGAGGATGCACTGCTTAGCGTTTGGTGGGCATTTAAGGAATATTCATTCTTGTCCCCCCGATCCTGAGAAGTACTTTTGAATCTAGGGATCCAAGAAGGTTCTAGAAAGAGGATCAGGAAAGTGGAACTTTTAGCAAAGGAGCAGTTAAGGAGCCTGGATACAGCTTTGAGCCTCGCTTATCTGTGGGGAAGAGGCATCAGAAAGAGCTTCAGTATCTTGTAATAAACTATAATGGAAAAGAGTCTGAGAAAGAATAAATATCTATTTATAAAATATATATTCAGAAAAGAATCTGAAAAAAGAATATATAAATACGTATATATTATAAAGAATATATATATATATATATGTTATATATATATATATAGGCTATATATATATAGCTGAATCACTTTGCTGCTCACCAGGAACTGACACAGCACTGTAAAAAGCTACACTTCAATTGAAGCAAGTGAAGAAGTAAGCCACGCATAGGAATGGGTGGCTTTTGCACATGGACAGAGCACCCCTGGGCTAGCCTCAGAGGGTCCCAGGCGTGATGGCAGGTGGGCAGGATGGTGGGTTTCTCTTCCAACAGAAGAGAAGGAACCCCTGATGGCCCACCCCCCCCACCCCATCGTATACTGAGTTGGGTCCTGTCCTGTGGCTCCAGGCAGAGTGTCCCAGTTGCATAGAAGGAATAAAGGCTGCTGACAGTTGAATGATGTGCTCAAGGACAGATTTACGACTGATTCAGGGACGCAAAGCCTGTGTCTGGTGCAGAAGAATGGAGTTACGATCAGTTTGGAAGGGCGTGTCAGTTTGAGATCTGTTATCTTGCTGGTCATCTGCTTTGGGAGAGGTGATTTGTATGCGAGTCTTTCTGTTGGTTTCAGGATTAAGACACCCAGAATATATTCTGCCTGTTACTTTGTGTCATTAGGAATAATTCTTGTACAAGCTGCATCATCATACAGGTGTTAGCGTCACTAACTCCAGTGAACCCAACCGAACTCAGACCTCTGTATTGGGGTCTTTACGATGGTCTGGACACGTGGCTGTGAGAATCAACAAAATACAAACAAACAGAAGACCCAGCGCCTGACCTAGGGATCTGCCGCAGTAGCTGGGAGACAGTCGTGAGAGTTTCCTCCCCAAGATAACATGGTTCAATGTCAAGCGTATACAATTAGAAGTCAGTCCTCTGAGAGTCCAGAGGGACAAAGACCAATGAGTGTGGGCAAGATGGGAAGATTTCGCAGTCGAAGGGATATTTGAGTTGGATCTGGGAGCAGGTGAGTGGAGGAGGAGATTTCGGTGAAGAGTGGTCAGGGTCATGAGATTCCAGACCTGGTTGCTAACTCCATTTTCCCTGTAGACATATGTTGAGCACACAGGGGGAAAGTTAAACTCATTACTGCTGGTTTCCGCGTCTGAAGCGTGTAGATCCAAGTCTCATTGTCTGCAGCCTCCTACTCTCCACCCTACGCTGGAAAGAGGGACTGATGCTGCAGCGGACCTGAAAATGCTTCAAAAAGTCCATCAGGCTGTCCGTGTGCCCAAGGTCTGGTGGGACTTCGTCTTGCTAGGCTGCCCGGGTGCCACCTCAGGCCCATGAAGGTACCTTCATCTTTGCTCCACAAACCCGCAGACTCTGTCCTTCATCTTCCCAGTGTACCACCAACCTCATTTGGGCTCACCTTCCCTTGTGACTGGTTTAGAGCAGGCTGCGTGTCTGTAAACTCCATGAAGACCAAGCTCTTATCTGCAGTTATTCCCCTCTGTGCTCCTCAAGTCTAGCTTAGAATCTGGTGGGAGTTAGGAATCTTTAAGTCTGTGGTGAACGGATGAATGAGCCCGTGGAAGAATGGATGACTGGATGAATGCAGGCAAGAGGTAAAGTTGACCCTTCCGAACTACTTTTTCCTACAGATTTTGAAAATAAGATCACTGTGTTCTTTTACCTTAAAAATGTATGTATTCTTTATTTTTCCTTTGCTTTCTACAAGGTGTAGAAAATTTCTACACATCCTAATACACTAGAATTTTTTTAAAGGGACATGTGTAGAAAAAATTACCCCTAATCTACTAAACAGGGGATTAAAATAGTTAATATTTTGATATCATTTTCAATATTTCCTCTACATATATCTGAATAGTTGCCTACTAATAATCAATAATACATTGGTCAGTGTATTTAAAAAATGAAATACAAATATTTTTAAGGTTTGTTTGATATATATATATATACATGTATGTATTTTACTTAGCAATATATCCTAAGCTATTACTATGTCAAGCCCTTTTTTTTTTTTTAAAGCAACTTAAAATTTCATTGTATGGCTGTATAATTCATGAAACCATTCTTATTTTGTTGAACATTTTTAGGTGATATTCATCTTTTAAATATTATTAATGAAGAGAAAATAAATATACTACAACCTAAATCTTTGAGGGCAATTTTGGTTGTTTCTTTAAAATGAAGTTTTAGATTTAAACTAATCAAGTTTAAGGCTTGTGAAGTAAATTGCCAACTTGGTTTTTTGAAAAAGTGCCTCAATTTACAAAATTTCTGGTAGTGAGAATGCTCCTCTTACAGTGTCATTTTAGGTCTGAAACCAAAATTCACAAGCAGGTTGGATTTAACTGTGAGTTTTACTGCCTTTTATCCTCATTGCTGGTTCTTAAATACTGTCATTCGGCTACTAATCTTGATTGATTTCCATACATACGTATTGAATTAAATTTTTGGAGACAGGTTTGTATCCATACACGTTCTGACCTCTTGTGTGGCTGAGAATAAATGACTTTCTTTTGCAGTCACACAAATAATAAATGCTGAAGAGGTGTGGAGAAAAGGGAACCCTCCTACACTGTTGGTGGGAATGTAGTTTGGTGCAACCACTATAGAAAACTATGGAGAGTCCTTAACAAACTAAAAATAGACTTACCATATGATCCAGGAATCCCACTCCTGGGCTTATATCCAGAGAAAACTATGATCCAAAAAGATACATGCACCCCATTTTTCATAGCAGCACTATTTACAATAGTCAAGACATGGAAACAGCCTAAATGTCCATCGACAGATGCCTGGATAAAGAAGTTGTGGTATATTTATACAATGGAATACTACTCAGCCATAAAAAAAGAATAAAATAATGCCATTTGCTGCAACATGGATGGACCTGGAGATTGTCATTCTAAGTGAAGTAAGCCAGGAAGAGAAGGAAAAATACCATATGATATCACTTAGATGTGGAATCCAAAAACAAAAAAAGAGACAGATGAACTTATTTACAAAATGTAAAGAGACTCACAGACATAGAAAACAAACTTATGGCTACCAGAAAGGTAAATGAGGGTGGAGGGATGAATTGGGAGTTTGGGATTTGCAGATACTACTACATATAAAATAGATAAACAAGCAGGACTTACTGTAGAGCACGGGGAACTATAGTCAATATCTTGTAATAGCCTATAATGAAAAATAATATTAAACATATATATATGTATAACTTAATCACTATGCTGTACACCATAAACTAACAACAGTGTAAACCGACAGTATTTCAGTTAATAGAAGAAGGATAATTTTGCTAGGTCTGATTCTCTTGGGGCACGAATTTTGCTCACCAAATCTCTGTAGATATTGTTTCATGATTGTTTATCATTTAATCTCAAAGAAGATGTAATCTACCTGAGTTTGTCCTTCCTAAGTCATCTGTATTACATGCTGTGTGCTTGTAGGACTTATTTTTTCTTTCTCCTTGTAATAATGTAAATTTTGCTAGTATTTGCCTCTCTTTGATTTTTTTCTTCCTTAAATAGGATCAGACTTTCTGGTTAAGATGCTCTGGTCTCTTTTTAATCCTGTTGTCACTTCTCCGGTTGTTCTAACTTCTTACTCACCATCATTTTTAACTCAGATATTTGACACTTTTCTTGATTGGTGTTCTTGTTACCTTCTCTCACCTTTTTCTAAATTATTTTCAGTTCCTTGTGTTGTGCTGTGGTTGTTGTTCTGAATTCAGTGTTCCCGGTCACTGATTTTATTTTTTTCACGGAATCAGTTCTGCCCTTTGCAGACCAGGGGCATCTTCAGCACTGGTCCAGTCCTTTCTCACCACACTCATCTCCTTTTTCTTCTCCTGTAGCTGTTTGCTTTGGCGTTGTTAATATTCATGACTTCCGGTTGGCCCCACTGGCTTTGCTCAATCATTCCCGACAGTTTTCCTTTAAAAAAAAAAAAGCATCAGGTCATTCTCTGCCTCCTGGCTTTTCATGGACTGTTTAAGGTGATGTGTCTTTCCCCTCCTTTTGTTCTGCAGTGTTGTTCTTTCTAATAAGCCCCATTCCCTGTTGACTCATCCTCAAGTGAGGAGAGAGTTTTCCAGACTTTGTTGACCAAAGCCAGGATGTGCTCTCCCTATGTGCTCTCTCTCCTATTTGCCAATTTATAGATTATACATAGTTTAAGCTCCTCAGTACCAAACGTCCTCTATACTAGTGACATGAGTAAACACAATAGGAATGGTGATACCACCTGTTTCTGATTAAGGGTGAGCACATGGCAGTCAATACGCTGAGTGCTATACATACATGAATCTTTCTTTTTTTTTTGTAAATACTGGTTTATACAACATTGACTGCTTTCTTTACGTATTTGCAGCAGGACTTCTTGGAGATTTTTTTTTAGCTGAAGGATAGTTGCTGTACAAAATTATATGTTATAAGTGTACAATATTATGTAAATTATAGGTGTATCATTCAGTGATTCATGATTCTTCAAGTTTATATGCCATTTATAGTTATTATAAAATATTTGCTATGTTCCTTATGGCGAACATCCTTGTAGCTTATTTTATCCCTAATAGTTTGTACCCCTTACTCCCCTTCCCCGATGTTGCCCCTCCCCTTCTCTCTCCCCACAGGTAACCACTAGTTTGTTCTCTGTATCTGTGAGTTTGCCTTTCTCTTTTGTTATGTTCACTAGTTTGTTCTATTTTTAGATTCCATAGATAAGTGATATCATACTGTATTTGTCTTTTTCTGTCTGACTTATTTCAGTTAGCATAATGCCCCCCAAGTCCATCCATGTTGCTGCAAATGGCAAAAGTTTGTTCCTTTTTATGATGGAGTAGTATCTTCTTTATCCATTCATCTGTTGATGGACACTTAGTCTGCTTCCATACCTTGGCAATTGTAAATAATGCTGCTATGAACAGCATGTATCCTTTTGAGTTAGTGTTTTTGTTTTTTTCAGATACATACCCAGGAGAGGAATTGCTGGGTCATACGGTGGTTCTATTTTTAGGCTTCTGAGAAATCTCCATCTTGTTTTCCACGGTGGCTGCACCAATCTTCATTCCCACTAACAGTGTAGGAGTGTTCCCTTTTCTCTACATCCTCGCCAACATTTGTTATACGTGTTCTTTTTGATGATGGCCATCCTGACAGGTGTGAGGTGCTGTCCCATTGTGGTTCTGATTTGCTTTTCCCTGCTAGTTAGTGATGTTGAGCATCATTTCATGTGCCTGTTGGCCATCTGCATTTCCTCTTTGGAAAAATGTCTATTCAGTTCTTCTGCCCATTTTTCAATTGGGTTGTTGGTTTTTTGATGTTAAGTTGTCTGAATGTTTATATATGTTGGATATTAATCCCTAATTGGCCATATCATTTTATTCTCCCAATGACTCCACATTATCTATTGTAGTAAATTTCCCAGATGAGGACACTGTGGGCTGGAAATGTGCATACCTTGACTGAGGTTGTCCAGCTGGCCAGGACTGCAGAATCTGGCTAAAGGCTCACCACGGAATATAGGATGAGTCTGATGCCATCATGGAAGGTGGCTCTGCGCACCCAAGATGCCCATTTTCTTAGTCCCAAGGTCAGGCTCAGACTCAGTGAGCATACAGGATGTGCGCAAATCTACCATTTCCAGGAGGAGCCACTATCAGGACCTTCCAGCCTCTGTTCCTGCTTGATGTGCCTCAAATACAGAGCCCACACCTTCCAAGACCTGCCATGCGACCATCAGGGGCTCTTGGCTTTTGATCCATTTCTTTTCTGAGTGATACAGTCTCTTAAAAACTAGAAAACGGCAAGCTGGGCAGGAAGGATGGGAGCCACTGAACTCTCTGGGGCCTGTGATGTGCTCTGTACTGTGTGAAGTACTTTACTGAATTAATCCTGTGAATACTCACAAAACCCCTGGGGAGAGGTGCTGTTAGTTGGAATTTCAGTTTTACAGCTAAAAACACTGAGTCAGAGCTGTCCTGATGCCTCTACCCCTTAGACAGTAAGGACAGGAGGAGGGGAAGCAGCCGTGAGGTTGCCTCTCAAAGCTGTGCTGACGTTAAGGTGAGAGAGAGTGAGAGAGCTCCTTGCTTCCTGCTTTGGCTGCATCTTGCATTCCTGTCCCAGGGACCCCTGAGGGTGACCTCAGGGTCTTTCTACCTAACCTCAGGCAGGCAGGCTTGCTTTCTCAGCAGCAGTAGGGCAGGGCCGGCCAGGAACGTCCATCTGTAGCTCTGTCGCACCCAGACTTGCTCCGGCCAGGTGTTGGCCCCGGGCTGACAGCAAGCCTCCTTGTAAGTGGTAATTTGGTGAGCTTTTGTGCTTTATCCTTCAGCGCCTCGGATTTCTCTTCAGTAAACTAGTAACTTTGCTAGTACTGCCCTTGGAGGGTGATGGTGAAGTCTAAGTAAAAATTATATTAAGCCCTTATCACATCATCTGGGTCAAAAATATCAGGGCTCCAAAAAGTTTATTGACTTTGCCGTTATAATTATGTGTTCAGAATTATTGTAGTAAGAAGTAGCAGGAAATTCTATCAGATGCTGCTAGTTTGATGCCCTGTTACAAGGCAAACCAGTGCAGACTCTTGTGAAAGTATATGTTGGTGAAACAAAATGAAAAGACAACCTACCGATTAGGAGAAGATATCTGCGAATGATGTGACTGACAAGGGCTTAATTTCCAGAATTTACAAACAACTCCTGCAACTCAGTAACAAAAAGACAAACAACCCACAAAAAAGGGACAGAAGACCTAAACAGACGTTTCTGCATCCATACTGATGGCCAGTAGACACGTGAAAAGATGCTCAACATCGCTAATTATCAGAGAAATCAAATAAAACCTGCAGTGAAGTATCACCTCACACTAGTCAGAATGGCCCTCATGAAACAGTCCACAAACGAATGCTGGAGAGGATGTGGAGAAAAGGGAACCTCCCACACTGCTGGTGGGAAGGTAGTTTGGTACAGCCACTATGTTAACCCTATGGAGATTCCTTAAAAAATGAAAAATAGACTTATATATGATCCAGCAAGCCCACTCCTGGGCATATATCCAGAGAAAACTCTAACTCAAAATGATACATGCACCCCAGTGTTCATAGCAGCACTATGTACAATAGCCAAGGTGTGGAAGCACCTAAATGTCCATCGACAGGTGACTGGATAAAGAAAACGTAGTACACACACACACACACACCATGGAATACTATTCAGCCATTAAAAGAATGAAATATTGCCATTTGCAGCAAAATGGTTAGACCTAGAGATTATCATACTAAGTGAAGTAAGGCAGTCAGAGAAAGACAAACATCACATGATATCACTTATGTGTAGAATCTAAAAAATGATATTAATGAACTTATTTAAAAAACAAAACAAAGAATTTCACAGACATAGAAAATAAACTTACAGTTACCGAAGGGAAAAGGGAGGGATAAATCAGGAGTCTGGGATTATGAGATACAAAATACTATATATAAAACAGATAAACAACAAGGTCCTACTGTAGAGCACAGGGAACTATATTCAATATCTTGTAATAGCCTCTAATGAAAAAGAATATGAAAAGGAACATATATATATACATATATGCATATATACATATAAAACTAAATCACTATGCTGTACACCAGGAACTAACACAACATTGTAAATCACCTATACTTCAATAAAAAGAGTTAAGAAATATATATATATATGTGTGTGTGTATATATATTTACACACACACACATACACACACACACATGGGTGTGTGTTCATGTTGACTGTAGACTTGTGCTTGCGGACACGGGGAATCGGACGAGGGTGCAAAACTGCAGAGTCAGCAACGTCAAAGCCAGTTGTGGCTTTCCGAACCTTCTTCCTTAGATGGTCCCTGCGACCATGGGTTGTCTTGCTCGTTTATCTCAGGCTCTGCTTCATCCAAGCTCAACTCTCTGAGACCTAAGCACCCTGGCCACCCTGGGCCCATTCGCCCTGGGCCCATTCCCCCTGGGCACATTCCCCCTGGGCACATCCACCCTGGGCACATCCACCCAGGCACACCCTAAGGCAGCTCATCTCACTCATTCATTCATCCATTCATTCCTCCAACAGACATTTACTGAGCAAACTCCACATGCCAGGCCTGGTGCCAGGTGCCATCGATATGAAGATGAGCAAGGTACAGGCCCCGACATCTCTGTCCCCGTGGTCCCACACACCTGCTGCAGCCCGCAGGCTGGAACACTCTGGGCAACTCAAGCTCATCGAGGTGCTTCCTTGCAGAAGGGACGGACAGATTTCAGGTAACTTCCAAAGTGATACACCACCTGTCCCACCAGGAAGCGTCTCCTGGCATCTTTCGTCAAAGCGCATAAAAATGCAGAGCCCGAAGCTCTCCTGTCTCTAAATCAGAGAAATCACAGCGTTGGCCTCATTGGTCTGTTAGTAAGGAGGTTGGTCTCAGCTGTGATCACAGCCCTCTCCCTCCCGATACCCCCTTTCCTCTGGATTCCTCCGGGTTTTCCTCTGTACAATCTGCGCGCATCCGTGCTTTCAGCGGCTGTCGGTGTAGGAGAGAACGCCGGTGTGACAGGCTCTTTCTGAAGGGAGATATTTTTAAAGATTGTCAGGATCCTGCCAGGAGCCCTTATTACTGAGTACTTCTAGGCTTTTCATGGAAACCAAGTTGGGTGCAAATACCTTTCTAGCGTGCCGTCCGCCCTGACAGAGAGTGTGCTATTATTACTCCAGGAGGTTACCGTCCCACTGGGTTTTCAAGATGATTCATTACTTTTTTCATGACTTGTATTTACTTTTCAGCACCTGCGAGAAAACACGTTGATCTTTCAATACGTGCCCTCGTGGGCCGCCTGTTGTGGTAGAGCACTTGCTTTCCTTGAAGGCAATTTTTTTTTAGATAGTAAGTTATTTAAAAATTTAAAATCAAAAGTGAATTTATATTAGTCCTTTTAGCATCTGACTTAAACAGGTGTTTTTTTTAAACTTTCATCCTAATTGAGCATTTGGATTTAAATAGTTCAAAGATGTGATTTTGAATTTAAATGCACAATAAAAGAGACTGGATTCTATGGAAGTGAAAGAAATTCGCCCCCAATAGATCTCACCTGGCTGAGCCCTCGCTTTTCCAAACATCCGCTGGGACTCTCTACTAGGAAGCCCCACAGACTGATGCAAACTCAGCATGGAGACGGAAAAATCATTTTCTTTCCCCCTCAATCCTATTTTCCCTCCTGTGTCCCCCTGGTCTTCGTGTTAACCACCTTTCCTGTCCAGTGTCCAGGGCAGACGTCCTCAATTCATTTGCAAGCTCTCCTGCCTTTCTGAGCTTCTTTATCACGACATCCTGTCAGTTCTCCCTCCCTGTGTCCCAGGAGCCCGAGGTTCTCCAGATGCGGATGCCCTGGCCCCATTTAGGGATCTAGGGTTGGGTCTGGCGATGGGTGTTTCGGGCACACGCCCAGGGTTATGCTGACACACCCCAGGTCGTGAGATCTCTCGGGTCCTCCTCTTGGGAACCCGGTCTCAGCACTCCTCGCCTCTAGTTTTATTTTCCTAATGACCCACCTCGCCTCCTTGCTCCCCACTCTGAATTCCTCCCTCTTTGCACTCTTTTCAAGATTTGATCACATTGTTACTTGCCTGTTATAAAAGTCAGTGGGGCTCCATGCCTCTAGGATAGAGTCCAGAAAAACTAGCCTGGCATCCAGAGGCTCCAAGAGCATTTTCTAGAGCTCCACCCTGAAATTTTCTTTCCCGTGCCCTCTACTTATCCATATAACATTCCTGTGCTGGCAAGAGTACAGCACTGAGGGCAGGTTGCGTGGATGCACATAGAGCTTCTAAGATAGGGGAGTGATCGTCCTGCTGATCAGAACACGTCGAGGTTAGGGACTCAGTGCGGGTATTTTAAATGTCATCTGGGCCATTGGCATTCGCTGGGGAGTCGCAGATACAGCGATAGCACTTACAGGGAAGTGGGTGCAAGTGACAGTACGGTCCCTGGGGACCGCTGGTGTGCCACGGAGTCTCGCACAAGATGTGAGAGCTGCCTTCAAGTATGTGAAGAAGGCTCAGGAAAGTGGGCTTCTGTTCTTTGAGGGTAGGAGGGGGCCAGTGGGTGGAATCCGAGAGACCGTTTTCAGCCTCATATAAAGCTGTCCAATCAGAGCGCCCCAAGGGTGGGTGGACTTCATCGGGCGGTGATGCCCTCTTTGTCACTGAAGATACGCAGGTGGGCATGACGTGGCCTCCCGGTCACTGACGAAGCAGACGGTGTTTAAACAGCGCCTGGCCCACTGCAATCCTTAGTTTTGTTGTTATTATCATTATTAGCATCATCATCTTCGTCAACTTAACGCAAGGGTTAGAGGTGTGTAAGGAGCATGTGATATTTAAGCCCTCCTCCGACAGTGGGACTTTGTGAACCTGCACAAAAGGTGGGCACAGTGGGCTACAGCCACGGTGGAAGAGCCCCCGGCTGTCTTGGAACCAGCAGCACCCGCGCTGCGTGTAAGGCTCCCCTCAGAGCTGGCTCTCTATTCAGACTGAATTTATTTTCATGACAGGAAATAGCTTTTACACAATCTCCCCGTGCTGTTTCATTCCAGAGGTTTATCCCTCACCTACATTACCTGGTGTGCTTCCTGAGACACCTGTGACCAACCTTTGCAACAGCAGGCACCAAATTCTGCTTGGAAGCCAAGTAGTGAGACCAATTCACAGAGAGCCACTGCCTGCCCAGCAGGCGGGATGGACCAGGGAGCTCGCCACGCCATTTCCCAGGGCTGATGCCACTTACAAAACTACAAGTGAATTCTTAATAACACTCAAGCCTGCCCTTTTCTGAGGCATCGCTGTACACAGAGATCTTGTATTCTTCTGAATCTCCACATCCTGCCTGACAACAATTTTTATTAAAGGTGCAGCCAACATATCACAGAGTTAGAAAAACAAAACTTACTACATATGGTTGCCAATAATTCTGGCTTCTATTACTCCAAATATTCTTCTCCAAATTATGTCAGGATGATTGAGAAATTGGATGACGAATGAATGGCTTTGCACCCTTGTCTTCATTTCTGTTTCTTCCTTCATGATTTTGCAGCTTAAAAAAGCTCTGGGTTATTGTTTAGGTACAATCTTAAAACTGAGAAATTATTGATCTCCTTGGAACTCTCGATGCACAGAAGTATGCGAGCACACCTACATGTGTGTACACACACACACATTTATGTAGATTTCATAGTTGAAAATGGTGGACTCTGCCACACATCTAGAATTCTGTCTGTGTGTCCTCTCCCTCACGCCTCTCTCATCTCTCTTTCGTTCTGGAATACATACAAAACTTGAGGTCACTTTTTTTTTTCCTGCAGAGCCCCATTTTCCTTTCTCCTTCCCCAAAGTTACCAATTTTCAGGCACTCTCTGTGAATCCTTTTAGTTCATGCTTTAATGTGTTATTGCATGTAAACCCATAAGAAACATATATATTTTTTGCTGTAAATAGTAACTAGTTTTATTTTGTGCCATTAAAAAAAAAAATTGAGCTGAATGGAAGAACATGGTGCTTTCGTCCTGCTCCTGGCTTTTTATACTCAGAGGCAAGTTGGAGAGCGCTGCGCAGGCTTACTCTCTTTCACTTGTTCTGTAATACCCCATGCAATGAGCACACCGCATTTATCGGTCCGCCCTTTTGTTATTTTTCATTTTTAGCTGTCACAACAGAGCTAGAAAGCACATCCTCGAGTATGCCGCCTTGTACACATGTTTTTTGTAAGGCAGGGTTTTATAGGATTTAGGGGTTCAGGACTTGAAAGAGAAAAATTGTTATTCTTTTCTTTTACCGACATTTACCGGAAATCGAGCATTTCTTTCGACTGTGAAAGTAGGCAACAAACTCTAGGGGCATTGCCGGGGCTGTGATTTTGTTGTCGATGGGAATCGCAGTTTCAGACCACGTTGCAGCTGCTGAAGGCACCTCAGAGGTATTACTGAGAGCATCGGCACCTCACATTTACAGCAAGTAGGGGAATATTACCAGATTTTTATTTTAGGGGATTAAGAAAGAACACTTCTATTACAATCTCAAAAATTTGTTTTTTCAACATTTATAACTGCTTTCAGTATAATTGGTTTCCTTTACAATCCTTGTGTATATTTATTGTACACATTATAATACTGTACATTATACTATACCGCACATTATAATACTACATACTCTATATGTATAATGTACACATTGCATAATATATGCACATATGCATACACATAAACATATAATAAACACAGTATGCCTATAATAATGCATATGCATGTCTGGGCATGCATATATACACATGATCACATATGTATATCTATGTATGTGTGTGTGTGTGTGTGTGTGCGCGCGTGCGCACATATCACAAGACTGTCAATAATGTCCATGACAAAAAAACCGAACAAGCCCTTCCCCAAGGTGTATGCTCTAGGACACAGTTCCTAGGAGGCATGCTGTTCACAGCTTCCTCCCTGGTAGAAACCGGCAAGTGTGCTAATGAAGGATGCTGCCATTCACTTGACACGCCCACTTTCTCATGTTTGCCAATCTTTTGATTGGGAAAGAGCGTCTCACCATTTGGATTTGCGTTTCCCTGATTCCTCATGAGACAGAGCTTCTTTTCAAATGCTTTTTGGCCATTTCAGTGTCTCTTCTGTGAACTGAGCAGTACTTCTATTAACAAGACACTCCTCAGAGATGTGAAAAGCATGGAATTTTGAAAGTTTTTTTTTTTTTTTCTGGTAAAATTGCACTCGCAAATCACCTGGAAAGCCATGTTTTCTACCAATGATCTTCAAAGTGGGGTGTTTGCTCATAGGGGTACCCAAAATGATTCATTGTGGTGTGAGAAAACATGTTAGAACTTCTATTTCTATTTACTGTCATCTAAAAATATAAGAGAAAATTAAACTTTATTAAAACAACATACATATTTGCTAATATTTACACATGTGTAATTTATTACATGACTTATCAACACATAGACATATATTGGGAAGGCAGGCTTATTATTTCCAAAAAACGTTTTGATATCGCCATTTAAGACAATGGGCACAATGATAAAAACGGTTACATTTATTGATCACCTACTACGTGCCAGTGGCTTTGCAAGCATTATTCAGTCTAGCCCTCATGGTAACTCTATACAGTAGGCACATTCAGTTTTAGCTAATCAGGAACCTGAGAATAAAGGATGTCACCCAGCTGGCCCCAGTGTTGCTTTTAGTAGATTATGGAAATAGGAATTTCATTTGTACCTTTGTTTTTCTGAGCCCATGGCTCAGTCTCTTTTTACCAGGCCTCCCTCCCTCCTTGACTCTCCCTCCCATCTGCTCTAGTCTCTGCTCTACCTCCAGTGCTCCAAGCAGCGCCTAGCAAGCTGTAGGATAGAAGTCTATTCTCATTTAATGAATGATTAAAGGAGAGAAAGAAAAGGGGAAGGGAAGGAAAGGGAGAGAGAGAGAGAGGGCAGAAAGAGCGGACACGGGGAATTCACACACACACACACACACACAGAACACAGGGAATTCACATGCCAGCGTGGGAAACGGAAGAGACAGTTGGTAAGCGGGACCCTCTCGGGCATGTACGTGGCGTGCAGGAAGCATGGAGATGGCGTGGTTGCCTAGATGAGGGCTGAAGCAGGAAAAGTCTCCTGAATGGGCTGGGTGGGAAGTCCACTCCCATCATGGAAGCTAACATTTATTAAGTGTTCTTGCACAACAGGAGAGGGAGTGGATTAAGAGACGGGGCACTGGGGCTGACCACAGTCTGGGGTCTCGCGCTCACGTGTTTTCACAAAGCAGGGAGTGTATACCTGCAGCTTTACTGAGGCTCTAGAGTGGGGTCCCCCAAGACACTGCCGAGGGGATACAGGGTAAAGTGTTCTGCTGGACCCTTGTTTCTGTTTTGGAATCCGAAGCCAGTATGGAACTGGGCATTGAGGTTACTCTCTGAGCAGGCAACTGGGAGGAAGAGTTAAGGTTCTTAGCCAGCAAGCATCAGGCACCAAGCCAAGTTCTGTGTGGTTTGAAATGAGAGATATGAGAGGACATGATCCCCTGTGCTTCTCAGGCTTGAACCCCAATAACCCTTCTGCACAGAAAGTCCCTAAGGCAGCCCTCCTTTTGTGGCAGCGAGCTGGGGTGAAGGGCGGGGCAAAGATACTCACATGACAGACAGGACCAGCCCTTGGTTAACGATAACCCTTCAGGTAGACTTTCGTAGACTCTCATGGAGAGGGAATCCTCCAGAGGAAACAACAGCCGAAGACAAAGCACTAAAGGGGAATTTTCGCATTGATGTACACAAACGATCCTAGATGTTTTGCAGAACAGACTGGGGACCCCGACCCAGGGGTAAGAGCAAGTCAGCCAGAGGGCACAGGGCAAGAACGCAGATGAGCCCAGGAGACATGCACAGGACTCGCCCCACACAGAGAAATCTTGGTGACACTGCAGGGGAGCCCCACTGACAAAGGAGGCAGGGCGGGAAGACCTCCTCTGGAGCCCATGGTCCGTGTCTTGATGAAGTTGGTGCTGAGCGACCTGAGTGGGGAGGACACTCCGGGCTGTAGGCTCATTCATCCATATGAGTCCCGTGGGTGTGTTCATGAAGTGTCTAGTCACAGTAGCCGGGAGCATGTTTTGATAGCTATATTTAGACCCAGCCTGAAATAGTGACCATGATTTTGGTGCCTGGATTTAACAGAAAAGGTGGTAGTTCTGTTGGATTAAACTGTGGGTTCCGTTTGATGGAATGAGGGGTGTGGAGGCTCAAGGGGGCTCCCTTTGGCCGTGGGCATTGCGCTGCTCCCCGGAATGAACTGCGTGTTACGCCTGGGGTAGGAAATACTTCTGTGCACTCTGAGCCCCACAGTCTTGGTGGTATCAAATTGATGCTCAAGATTTAAGAACCAGGAGCTTCATTAAAAGACAAAAACAAAAACAAAACAACAAACTCTTTTGAGAGTAGCAGAGGCTGCTGCAGTGGCAAACCTTAGACCAGACAACCTTGACTCTGTGTGACCTTGAGGAGGTCACCTCAGCCTGCTCCTTGTCAAAAGTGAGTCTAGTTGCTTTCCTTGCTCCCTGAAGACTGAGGAAAATAAGCGGGGTCGCTCATTGGGTTTCGGTTTTAGGTGGCGGGAGGAGCCTAGAGGAGACAGGACGATTTAATGACGAGATTTGCCAAAGGAAATTGGCTTCTTGCTCGTTAGAAAGGCTTTGAAAATGGGGCTATGCTCAGCAGGAGCACTGCGGTTAAACCAATAACGCGAACATCCTATCGTGGCAAAGAGAACTGTTTGTTTTTCCATCCTTCCGCACTTTTGATTTATTTTTTCCCCATTTGGTGCTAATTGGACTGTATTTGCAAAAATTGTTGTGACCTGTTATCCTGTATACTCGGCCTAAGAGACTCTTGAAGGGGCTGCAGAGAAAAAAGGAGGTGAAAGTTGATCTGACTTTTTTTTTTTTAATGTTCATAAAACTGGAGGCAAAACAGTTCAGTGCCATCCCGGAAAGGGGCTTAAAATAGAGCTGTTTTTCAGGACTGCTAGCGACTGCAGCTAGCTTGCACTGCTCCTTCTGGTTTTTGTTAGTATTTTTCTTTTCTCCCTTCTTCTTCTTTTTTAAAAATGTACCTGAAGACTATTAAGCAGCTGCTGTTGGCCATTTTGAGAAAAATGCTAATATTCTTCACCCAGTAGCCTCATTTAGCAGTTTAAAAAATATTCACTTAGCTTTAAAAATGTGGTTTGGTTGAAAAGAGTTACGTTTGCTTCATGCTTTTGCTGCAGCCAGTGTGAGCGTGACAGCAGCTGGGAGAAGGAGTGACTTGCTTCCCTGTGGGGTGTGTCTATTGTCACACCGCATTACATTATATTTGGAGATAAAAGATCGTCTGCCGAGGGCGGCGACGGGGACTCTGCCCACCTCATCCCTTGCAGGTGCCCTCGGAGTTGCGTTGTCTTCAGCTCCTGCCGGCTCGGTCATGCCTGGCCGGGCCGGGACTGATGGGGACCACCTCTGGCATACGGATGCAGTGGGGAGGGGCCGGGAAGACCCCGAGTTCCAGGCTCCTCTCAACCAAGAACACATTTGAAAATATTAAGAGATTTTATGAACTTACAGAGCAAGAGACCATAGTTGGAGTCCAGTACACATTCATGCTCATCATTCAATAAATATTCTGAGTTTTTTTTTGTTTTTTAACCAATCTCTGGATGGGATGCTGAGGACAGGGAAACTCACAAGGTATGGTCCCTGTCTTAGAAGCACTCACAGTCTAGATGGGAGACAGAAGTGAAAACAGATAGCCAGACAAATCTGGTAGCTCCTAGGGTAGAAGGGAGAAGGAGATGCTATGGCGACTCCGAAGAGGTGTCTTATTCAGGGTAGAGATGGTAGGGGTAGGTCCTTCATTTAGTATCTATCAAGCATCTAAAATTTATCAAGGTGGTAGGGAGTCTGAGGTGCTGAAAATAGACATGGCTGTTCACATTTATTTGGATCAAGTCCGAAATAAATGATGTCATCTCTTTCCCATCTCTCTGATGTACAGACGTACACACAGAGACATTCCCTCACACAATAGCTACAGCCGCTGTACTTATGCAATTGTCAGTCTAGAAAGAGGGGTGTGTGTGTGTTTGTGTGTTTGTGTGTGGCTGAAATCAAAAGGGTTTCTGGAGCAGTGGAGTCTCAGCTAATAGCTGATCAGGTGGTACTTAATGGAGAGGAAATGGGGACCAAGAACGCACCTCATCCAGGAGGTGTGGGGTAGCTTTGGAGGACCCAGCGTGGTTTGGTGGGTCTGAGGCTCAGAGGCTGAAACAATCAACAGAGAAATGGAGGTGGAGAGGTGGAGAGACCAGCATGGCCAGCTCAGGAGTGATGGGCTGAGGGCTGGGGCGGGGGTGGCATCCCCTTGGTGATGGGGGAGGCTTTTAGGGGAGAGTTGTGGTCAGACCAGATCTCTGAGTTGGAATAATCACATGTTCTGCTTTGTGTGCTAAACTTCATTGCTCCCCAACTCCCTTCATCCACACCTCCCTCCCCCCGCCACCCCTTGGTCTTGAGTTTCCCTTCAGACATCTCCTATTTTGTTCCTTGCAAGCAGAACTAACCAGGGGGAGGGGCTTCTCTGGGGAGAGAATGGGATTGAGCTGGGGGCTGCGTGACTGGCAGGTGCATCCTTGACCCCGATAACATCCACAACAAAAGCTGTCCAGACCTAAGCCCCACTGACTTGCCTTAGTGCGCTGGGAAGGCGTGGAGTTGAGTGAATGGGGAGGTGGAGGGAGGGGGAAGCACTGAGTGCCTGGCCAGCCTGTCATCTTCCTCTTCCCTCCCCACCTAAGACTTCCTTGGCTTTCCTAGCTTGAGCTGCCTCCCCAACCTGGCTCCTTCTGCTTGAATTGGCTCCTGGGTCAGAATGAACACAACTGGGGCTTCCTGACTTGAGCTGGAAGGGTCGAGACCCAAGAGTCCAACATAAAAGCAAGGGCATGAGAAGGAACTAAACAGGAAATGAGGAAAACTAAAAATCAAAGGGAAAAAACCCTACAAACATTAGGTTAAAATAGTAGGGCAAAGAGTGCCTGCTGGGCAGGGCTGCTGCTGCTGCTGCCGTCTGCATTGGTCAGCAAATTGTCAGAGAATATGAAGCCAAGGGTTTCCTGACCTGTCTTGGTTGCATGAGTGCGATTCTATTGATGGCAACTTATAAATCATTGTTCAGATTTGCACACTGTTTTGTCCAAGCAGAGGTGGGCTCGGGTGCCCATGATGAGCCAGCTTCAGTCTGATGGAAGGGACAGAGTTAGCCTGGAACAGTCAGAGGACGCAGCAGTGTCTGACTTAAGGATGAGGGCTTCTATGTGCTGAACAGAGCGAGAGTCCTAAGGAGCTGAGCCATTCAGATTTGAAGGGATGGGGATCTTCCAGGAAGAAGAGGACCTGAAAATAGCTCTGTGGGGGTCTGGCACCCAAAGATCTCAAGCAAGATGCTCCCAACTTCCATTTCCCAAGTGGAGAACTAACTCAGCAGGTGACTCCTAAGATCAATGGAGCCCCCACACTTGAGGTGCCCTGCTGCACGGGTGGTCTCCCTTCTTCCTGAGGTCTGCACGCGCCCCAAGGCACAGGGAGGTGAGAGCTTCCTGGAGGAGGAGGCAAGCGCTTATGGAAACAGGCTTCCCCTTCTCTGCTCCCGCACACAGCTAATCCCGATTCAACGAGATTTTTGAATTCCTCTTTCATTACTCTGCAAACGGTTTTCTGCTCCCAAGTGTAACTCTGCTTAAAAACTACTGCAACTGTAGACAAGTTTTTGGTCAAAGTTAAGTTCATACATATTTGCCTATTAAAACTGGACCTTTAAATCTCCAACCTGGAGGATAAAAAAAATAATCGAAGCCTTTAAATGCACATATACAAACTTCCCTGTATAGCTGAGATTTTCTGTAGTTCTGTTTTTTATTTATGGATTTTTGCAGTTGATTTTGGATAGGGGGATTACTTTTCTCTCTGCCAACGCCAGCTGATTGATTCAATGCACCTGCTCACTTTTAGATACGGCCAGAGAAGCCATGGCCTAAGTTTATGTCTGTATTTAAAATTGGGAATACAAAATGGGTTTAAACTTGAATATTTCTTCAAGACATTGCGTTTTGCAAGTAATTTATTTTGGAAATGCAGGCTTCTGCCTGGGCAGTGTAGATTGTGAGGAACTTGATGCTCAGACTCAATGCTGAATATTAGTATTATTGGGGCTGTGCACACTTTGAGATTTCCTCCTAACTATCAGTGCAAGATACTTAAATAGCCATGAAGGAGATGAAGTGATTGCTTTTCTCAACATTTATGTCAGGATATTGGTGTATCCGTGTGATGACATTAACTAGTATAATCTCAGACAAGAAGAAAACAGCAAAATTTAGGATGGACAACAACGCTATTCATCGCAAAAGACATTGAATGCAAGACTTAATCACGCCTAGGACCACAAAAGTCATGTGTGCCGAGTAAACGTATGAGTTTTCTTTTTTCATCAGCTTAAAAAAATAAATATTTTGTTGATATATTTTTAATATGAAAGCTTTAGAAGTCAGGTTTCACAAAGACTTAGTCATGCTCAATTCCATTTCTCATCGATACATGCTGATTTGGAAGATGAAACTCATGAAGTTTTGAAAAAAAATTTGTGAGGATTGATGGATTGCAGGAAGGGAGATTGGTTCAGATTGGATCCCTGAGACCCTGTGATCCTTTCCTTAGGGGTTAATTTCCCCTTCTGTTGTCTTTGAGGGCTTTATAATTCTCAGCTAAAAGATGACCTGTCCATAAAATGAGAGAGCGGGAACCTGGCACGAGGATGCAGAGGAAGACGGTAGGTGATGTATGGGTTGAATTGTGTCCTCAAAAGACTTATCAGACTGTGAAGCCCTAGTACTGGTGACTATGACATTACTTGGAATTAGAATCTTTGCAGATGGAATCAAGTTAAGATGAGGTCATACAGACTTAGGATGGGTTCTAATCCAATAAAACGATGTCCTTATAAGAAGAGGAGATGAGGACACAGGCAAGCACAGAGGGCACATGGCCATGGGAAGATCAAGGCAGAGACTGACATTCTGTTTACCAAGTGCCAAGGAATGCCTGGAGCCACCAGAAGCTGGAAGAGGCCAGGACAGTCCTTCCCTAGAGCTTCCGGAGGGAGCGTGGCCCCCTGACATCTTGATTTTGGACTTCTGGCCTTCAGAATTGTGAGAAGGAGTTTCTGTTGTGTAAAGCCACTCGGTTTGGGGTGCTTTGTTATGACAGCCATAGCAAGTGGGCACAGATGTAAAGAGCGTCATGATTTAAGCAAAGCGAGGATGATGAAAATAGGATCGCAGGATCACGTACTGGTTAAATGAGCGATCTGTGTGAAGTGTTCAGCACAGGTAAGTAGCTCTATGCGCCAGCGTGCGTCTAGGATTACCGCAATATACACTGATAATTTTGTTTGCCAATGTTAAGAGCTACAACCCTGATGGTGATGAGCTGTATGAGACCAGTACAGACTGGTATGAATCAATAAAAAATATTTCCATCATAACTGAACAAGGCACCACTGTTTCAGTTCTCTGACCGTCCCATACCCCACAGGCAGCCCCGTGCCGTGGAAGGGGGCACAACTGAAAGTCTGAAACCTTGGCTTCAAGCCCAATTCTACTGCTTTAATAACAGTGTGACCCTGAGAAAGTTACCTGATGTCTCTGAGCCTTGCTGTCCTCTGTTAAATGATATTAATAATTAGAATCTCACTGGTTTGTAGTATAAGTCAATGAGACAGTGGTTGCAGAGGGCTTATTAAATTGTAGTTTCATGGAAGTTATGGGCTGTTATTGTTCCTAGAACTTAGTGTACTGCCTGGCATGGAGGTGGCTGTATAGAAGTGGTACCCATGTATAGACTCCTACATGGGGCTACTCAATGTTTATTCAATTGAACTGAATTAGTCAGAGTACCCCCTCCATCTAATCCTTATGGATTTTTACACGTGATTTTCTTGAACATAATTTCCATTAGCTCTGGTGACAACACGTTGACCTCCATGGACCAATGATGCTGATCTTACCTTGATGTGAAGTGACTGCTTGCAGGTAAACATACATATTTCTGGTGGGAGCTCTTGAAGAGCATGGAGTCCCTTTAGTAGCTAGGATGTCTGAAAATGGAGGTGAGATTTCTGAACCCTTTCTTTGGATCACGTTCTGGATTAGCGCGTAATGGAACATGGCGGCACGGTGGCTGGGGCAGAGGGAGGTAGAGTAAATCTTCCAGAGCATGTGTTAGCTGAGAAGGCTGCCTGCCAGAATGTTCTCAGAGCAGAAAGCATTTCCTGTCCTTCCCCTGGCCTTCTTCCCCCTCCCAAGCTGCCCCTCCAAGGCCCAGGGATTGAGGCCATTTAGTCTCTGTAAACACTAGTTTCATCATTTTAACCTCTGAGAGATTATGTTTTTTGAGTAGAATAACTGAAGCAGAAATCTTGAAAACTTTAATTACGATGGACCTGCACTGTTTGCATTGTTCGAGACCAGATCCCCAAGGCAGGGAATCTTTGTGGCAATTTCGAGGGTGTAGGCGGTGGGTGATACCTCTTTTGTTGGCTCCTGGGTTCTCCATGTCTACACTGGCCACAGCAAGCCCAAGGGCTTCACGGCAATGGGAGATGCCGCCCTGTCTGGCTCTGCTCTGGGAATTGTTTAGGGGAGAATTGAAAGCTGACAAATAGGCAGGATTCTGACACAGGTGGGGCTCAAAAACTAGCCAGCAGCCTATCCACTCCCTGGAATTTTCCAGAATGGTAGTTGACAAACACACACAAGATATATCGTACCTTCCCAGGAGACGTTGACCTAGGTACCACGAAAATTCTGTCAAGAAAGGCATCTCTTATGTGAGGACCCAAAAAATAAATTCGGAGCTGGACAATAATCTCCCAGGAAATGGTCCTGTTTTCTCTCATGCAATAATTCCACAATATAATCCTGGCTTTGGCTGCCAGTGACTCAACACTCAGCCCCAGATGACTATGGCAACCATTTCATCCAAGAGTCTCCATGGATTTATCTTTCCTCCCTTTAAAATGACTCCTGATTTTTCTTTTTTTAGTGGTTAACAAATGAATTCCTTGTATATCTAAATGTCATCACTTCTTGCACATAGATTTACAAATGGGCAAGATCGAATCCTTAGAAGGCTTCTGAGAAAGTTTTTATACTCTATCTTGGTGCCTTGACCAACTCTTGACCGCAGGATCTCCATCATTCACATAGGGGATCCCTGGTGCTGACCAGTTCCTGGAAGTGGCCTCCAGCCTTGGGCCTGTCTCGGTAACTGTGCTCATGGCCATGGCCTGACTCCTGTCTGACCACAGATCCTGGCTCTCTGGCCCAGCCTCCCTTGCACTGTACTTTTGTTGGTTCTGTCCCTGGGTTCTGCCTGGGAATACCTGCCCCGGCCCCATCCACGCCTGCCTCCTCTGCTGGGCTTGGCCACACCCTGGGCAGAAACCTCACGACCTCCAGGCTCTTGGTTTCTCACATGGAGTTAATCACAGCTCACTCGTCACCCCATCGTTTTTGGGGGGCATCACACAGACTAGTGAGTAGTGGGATGAGCTAGTTCTCAGACACGCTCAGGTCTTGTCATGTGAGGCTTCTTTCTCTGGAATTCTTTCCTCGTATCTGTGCACAACACCCCCCTTCACATCTCCCAGTACCTGCTCAATCGTCAGCTCCTCGGAGAAGCGCTCACTGACCTCCTGTCCCTGGTATCCCAAATGACAAGTCCTGCCCTGTCGCCTCTTGTGCTTCGTAGTTTCCTGTAACTCTGACCACTGCCTGAAGTCATGCTATTTACTGATGTGTGTTCTGGCTTATTGTCCATCTTCCTTATCTATCTTTTTTTAAAATTGAAGTAGAGTCGGTTTACAATGTTATGTTAATTTCTGGGGCACAGCATAGTGATTCAGTTACACACATCTATAAATATTCCTTTTCATAATCTTTTTTCATTATCGGCTATTATAAGAAATTGAATATAGTTTTCTGCGCTATACAGTAGGACCTCATTGTTCATTTATTTTATATATAGTAGTTAGTATCTGCAAATCTCAAACTCCCAGTTTATCCCTTCCCACCCCCTTTCCCCAGTAACCGTAAGATTGTTTACTAAGTCTGCGAGTCTGTTTCTTTTGTAGATGAGTTCATTAGTGTCCTTTTTTTTTTTTTTTATTCCACGTATGAGTTATTTCATATGGTATTTTTCTTTCTCTTTCTGGCTTACTTCACTTAGAATGATGATCTCCAGGTCCATCCATGCTGCTGCAAATGGTGTTATTTAATTTTTTTTTATTGAATAGTAGTATTCAGTATGCTGAGTAATATTCCATTGTATAAATATACAGTGGGATTTGTCTAATTCTCTGTCAATGAACATTTATGTTGCTTCCATGTCTTGGCTGTTGTAAACAGTGCTGCTGTGAACATTGTCCCTCACCTCTTAGTACTCACCACTGTATCCTGGGCATCCTCTGATCGCTGCCTGGGACAGAGAAAGTACTCACTAAACATCTGTTAAAAGCATGGGCAAATGGATGAATGGGCATTGTGACCACTTATGGTCCAAAGTCAGCATGGAAAGAGAAGATTGTACAAGGCCAAAATCTCCTGAAATCCATTGGAGGCTGCCATGCTGGAGGCAGATGGACCATCTCTCAATCACCCCCTCACCTGCTGTTTTTCCTTCCTGGTGGAACATGCTGCTGTTTCTTCAGTAGGACATCAGAGGTGGGACTAGACTCAAATTTCAGATTCATGTTGAATGAGAAATACCCATCTTTGAACACTGGAATCACACTCTCCTTGGTGAGGTGTTCACACATGTTGGAACTGGGACCTATTTATTGTAAGAATATAGAAGTCACACTTCCCAAGTCATGCTCACGTTGGGACAAACATTCTCTTTGAGCAGAATAACAGAATTTCCAGCACTGTTTAAATGATGCACTTTCCCCTCCATCTCCCACCCCCAACCCCCACCCCCAGATGCTTATAATGACTTTGCCCATAATATTGCTCCATTGTATGGACTCTTCACAAGTCCCCCTCCATCCAGCCCTTAGTGTTGTTTATGGTACAGTCTGGTGACGATGATCTTGGAAGATGGTCTTAATTCCTCCAATGAAACACCTCTGTGCTTCTGAAACCCCTCCTCTCCTAGACAGATGGACATCTTTCATTAGCACTGAAGCCTTGTGCTTGGGTTTCACTTCATATCCTAAGTGAGTCATCCATCGCTACTGACTTACGTAGAGCTATTTTGCTATTTTTCTGTATTTTTTCCCTCCTTCAGATTGCGACCTCTGCTGAAAAGGCCCCCAGGCACAGAGAAAATAACATCATATAGCATCATTCATTAAACTATTTAAATCAGCCACAGCAGCAGTAATGACCAAGATGAAACCTTGAAACACAAATTGCCTGTAACAGAGGCACCTATTTTGCCAAAGGGGCTTGGAACAATCTACATCTGGGGTGCTGGCAACAGCTAAATTCTTGTCAATAGAAACTATCTTAGATTAACACAAGGTCCCACACTTGCAGACTGAGGCCACTATCCCTAAAGCTTCCCAAAGATCCCTGATCCTGGAATTTCCTAAGATCTCTGCTTTTGGTGCCAGAAATATAATTCTCATGGTAAGGTAAAAACTATTATCTAAGATTAAAATTACTTTCACTCAACTCTCTGACAAAGTATCACAAATAATAATTGTCTTTAATTTTGCACAAGCAGAATAAAAGTTTGCCATCCTTCCCCAAAGCAAGTCGTTGCCAGTGGATAGAATCTGGGATTAGCACAGAGACCCTGGAAAATCTGGTTGAGAAATAAATCTGACTTGAAAAGTAGGAAGTATGTGAAAGTGCTTTGAAAACTGGATAAGGAGCAAAGCATTTAGTGAAGGCTCAGTACTCCAAGGCATGCCGTCAAAAATGGTAAAGGGCAAAGTCTCGGGGGAAAGAGAGACCCACTGGTGTCTTACGAGCCACGTGACCTCAGGGAAAATGGCTTAGGGCTCTGAGTCCAGTCTTCATCTCACCGTGGGGAGAGCACCCCAAGCTGCCTCTCTGTGCCCTGGCTCTGAGTTTCCCTGACCCAACTTTACTCCAGCCTCGGGGTTCTGATAGCACCACCACCCCTCTCTCTGATGGTGGTGGCTTCCAGCTGTGATGAATCCATCAGTTCTCTCATGTTTTGAAATCTGACCCTCAGGTCTCCTAAGAACTACACAACCAGTTCCCCGTATTAGACTCCCTCCAGTTGAAGCACCTGGTGTGTAGTTTCTGTTTCCCTGGCTGGATCCTTCTCCCACCATCCTTCCTTTTTTGTTCTTACTTAAATTCATTTTGGACCCAAATCTATATGGTGACCTTTTAATTGTATTCCAAGACCCAGGTCAAGTCTTATTTCCTAATTGAAGCTTTCTATGGCATCCCCAGCAGAAATCATTGCTCATTCTTCTTTCCTGCTGTGTCCTCTATTCAATGTATCTCTATTTTATTACAAATCCCATAGATTTCAATGGTTTCTTTTCTTTTCCTTTTTTTTCCTTCTAATTTCTTCATCAGACTGTGTCTTGTTCCCCTTTGTGTCCTTAACTCCTGATGCAGAGTAAAAATTAGCCTATTTTTATTGAGTTAATTCAAGCACTATTACACAAATGATCCCAGCAGTGGTGCATTCAGCACCAAGGAAACTCAGAGGTCCCTAGTCTCATAACAACCACCAAGTCCCTGGGTGCTCAGATCCTCAGTCGGGGAGCTCTGGGTGATGCCATCTCAGACATACCTTCATGATCCACCAGCCATACCTCTGCCGTGATTCTCTTATTTTCTGCATGGAATAGAATCAGCAGTCAAAAAGGCTAGAGCCTAGGGCTTGTCTGGCTGGATCACAGACTTGCTATCTGACCCTCCCCTTTCTGGATCTGCTTGATTCCAACATCTGTAAAATTGGGCCCCAGGAGATATCTTTAACTGTGTTGGAGGGCCTTCGAGGTGTTCCTGGAGGGCTTCAAGTGGCCTGTGCATGTTGGAGATTATGAGAAGTGTGCTGGGTGTGTACACACACATTCACTTTCCTGGGGAGAGGGCCCAGAGGTCTCCTCAGTCAGAATAGCTCACTTCAGTCCTGCTATTTTGTGAGTGTGGAAGCCCCTGACCACCAATGTGCGGGCCTCGAGGGTGACCAAGAGTGGCCGAAAACACTTCCTCATTTGCTGGAACCAATGGAAACTCTTCATGGTGCTGCCATTCCCCCCACCCCACCATTTCACAAAACACTGTATAATTCACAAACTATCTGCCTCAATAAGTGTTTATCTGAATGCCAGGCAGGGAGCCTGTGGTGTCTCCATGGAAAACGAATCATTTTCTAACCTTTGATGAATTTTTATTTATGGGACTCAAATAAGCCAGTGGAGCTACCTTCCTTGCCCCCTCCCCCTCCCACTCCCTTTTTGTTGGAGGAAAAAGAAAAACAAATCTCTCACCATCCACCCAAGCCAGATCCTAAGAAATAAGGGTTCAGGCTGTGAAATTTCTGTGTCAATCAACAAACCCTGGGAAGGGATGGACTTGCGCCAAACCTGTGAAGAAAATCAGCATGATCTGAGCCTCTTGTCCTCACGTTTCATGCAGTCAGGCTCCCTCATGGGTGTGGGGCCTGAGGACCATCCTTCAAGCAAGGGGTCCACACCTGCCATACAGTTTATCCCTAGAACTAGTCAAGTATTAAATGCTTTAATATTTTTTTTTCTTCATCTTCTCACATTTGGAAGAAATAATCAACACTAAACAATGTTTCTGATCACTAAGTGTCAGTAACTCCAATATTTGAGAACAGAGAACAATTTTGTTGGAGTTTCCCAGGGTACAGACACAGACTGTCCAGGTCTCATGCTGACATGGAGACCCCTTATGAAGCTGTGACCCTCACACAGGTTTTAGCAGACGTGGAACAGGTAGTCTGGTTGCTGTATCTTGAGTCAGACCTGTTTGGGATGCAGGTAGAGTCATTAGAGTGAGACTCGGCTTCAGGTGTGGTCTGGAGGGCACAGAGCGAAGATGCACCTTCAGGGGTAAGTGTAGGTGAATGTAGCCCCTGGAAACCCACCATCTGTGTGGGCAGAGAGGGTGGCATTCTGCATCAGTCTCCGGAAGGAGCAGAGGACACCATCCAGCCATGGCTTAGGTGAGAGGTGAGTATATATATCCAGCAGATGGGTAGGCAGATTGCAAAGCAGGAGGTGGTGATGGGGGTGGAAGGGGGTTGAGCTGAGGCTGTCCCACTTGGGGAATGCTGGATGGAGGAGAGCTGTTAGTTCCAGGTAGTAGGTCGTGGTGGACACAAGGATGCTCAGGGATTTCTATGTCATTCTGACACTTCTGGATACCAAGGTCTTCCATTTACAAAATGGCATAGATGAACCACATTTTTCTCTTCTTCAAAATTAAAGAGTGCTCGAGTGAGACATGAGAGAGAATAATCATTGGAGCCTCAAGGAGATTCCCTGGATCCAAAGTAGCTTTCTTTCTGACCTTTATAACCAGAAGGGCAGGAAAGAAGGCAGCTCTGGGCGAATGCAAGCTGTCCTTCAATGCTGTCCTCACACCATGAGAGGCAGTGCATCCATTGCCTCTGCTGACTACATGACTTTTGGAGAAAAAAGAACTTTCCTCCAATTCTGGAGACCTCTTCTCCTTCTCTTCTTGATCAGACTGTTGTGGGAACCACCCTTCCCAGATGCTAAAAAAAGGTTTGCTCGGTTTTTATTGGACAGTGTGTATCACATTTCACTGGTAACGAACAGCTATTTCTTAAAAAAAATCAGATAATTTTTTGAGGGGGTTAAGTTATGGAGTGGGAGAGGTCAAGGACTTAAGCATTCTCCCCTTTAATATACACTTGCTTGGCGCACTTCATCTGACGCTCCTCACTGTACAAGTACTCATCTCAGCACCAGCTTTGTCACGGTGAGGAAAGGCAGTTATATTCTGTAAACATTCCATTTGCTATCAGTGCCCAGAATATATCTTGGTTAACCCTACGTCCTTAAAAGCACCTTAATTTGAAGAAATTCAGTGGATGAGAGGATTATATTGGGGTCCACTCTTTGAGGGTTCATGCTGATGGCTGGCAGAGCCTGACCACCACCTCCCCACCCAGATGCAGTCACGCTCCCCTACCCATGCCAAGGCTAGTCCGGGACCAAGCTGAGTGTGAGCACAGAGGCCAGTGCATCGCTCCCTCTGCAATGAGCCTTGTGTCAGCTTTTGCATGACTGCTCTCTGCTTTCCAATGCGTTGCTACAAAAGATGAGGCATGGTTGGGAATCAGAGAAGGATTCCTGGAGTCAGTGGTGACTTGTTTTCATCCCTGTGGGATGGACAGGGTTTGGATGGGCATTAGGTATGGAGAACAGCAAAGAAGTGGTCCCTCGTATAAACACTGCTAGTCATCCACAGTCAACTATTAGTCTATTGGGAAATGAGCAGTTTAACCAGATCTGGCATTGGATTGTCCCCTTCCCCCCATCACCTGGAGTAATCTCTGAGGGTCATCCAGTGTGATTCTAGCAGGAATTTGTAGGCGATTATCAGGATAAGCCCAGGATGGTGACAGGAGTGCCAGTGAGGAATCTGGCCAGAGCTTCTCGGCCAGGATGCTGGGATGACGGCAAGGGGAGGAGCATGAATGGGAGAAGAATCTTGGGTTGGGAGGTAGGATGTCTGGGTTCTGACATTGGCTCTGCCACCAGCTTGTGCGGGGGACCTTGGCTGAACACCTGGCCTCCGCTCCCCTCCTGGGTCTCCTTGGTGGAAATAATTGGCCCAACTCAGGATCTCACGCTTGACAGTGTGAGCAGTAGGGTCTGGCTGCTGCAATTCTGTCCTGCTGACCTCTGGCTCAGTCTCCTTGGCTGCCTGCCTCGCTGGCCTCAGCAACCTTAGGGCACGATGCTCACACAGGTCGATCGGATCAAAGTGGGACTGAGTGCCACGCCACCTGCCCAGCGCTGAATGACATCATTCTGGCTTGACCGTCCTTCAGCCTGAGAACCACTGGGAAGCAGGCTTGTACCACCAGGGTGGGTGGGAGTCGGGTGGGTGGTGGGGGTGACTCCACTGTCTCAGAAATGACACCTCACCCTGCTTCCATGCTGTTCCCACACCATTGCCAGCCCCGCCCTCACTCTCCTGAATCACAAGTCACCCCATGGAATACAAAAACACAGACTGTCATGCAAATGACATAAAATCGGCATCTTGACCTGATTTTTCCCTCTAGAATACCATGCAAATGCAGATTTGCCAGCACTCTTCCCCATATGTGATGCAAACAATGTTGTGGGGGTTTTTTTCCCCCATCTGGAAATTATTCCTTTCTGATTGAGAGGTTCGAGTCCGTTCTGCTTGTAATAATATTATTATTTATAATTTATGTTCTTAATTTTTATAAATAGTGCTCAGTTGCCATGGCAACAGAATCTTCACAAATCATTAAATTAAATAATGAGTAGTCATGATGCTTTGCACTTATGTTCATTTTCTTATTAAAAAAAAAAACAGATCTCCAAGTTCTTTAAAAAGTACTAATTAATTGGGCCCCTCGCCCCACTGGTGTTTTTCAAAGGTGAGTATGGAAATAAACGCTTTTCATCTTTCTGCTGCCTCTCTCCTGGAGTCAGGAGAGGATGGGGTGGAGGACCTCAAAGGTCATCTGCTGTGATGTTCCTCAGATCCTGTCTAGGGTTAAGGGCTGTTAACGTGAAACCCAGTCCCAAGCCCACCCTAGACCTACTAAAACAACCCCTCCAGGAGCTGTGACCCAAGAGTATGTATCTTAATCGGCTGATCTGGTGATTTTGCAGGATGATAAACTCTCCTGCCTGAGACTGTGATCCCAGTTTGTCATCTGGCCTGGGGTTAAACACCCCTAGGGCAGGGTTTCTCAACCTCCGTCCTGTGGAAATTTGGGGCCGAACGACTGTTGATGGCGTGGCTGTCCTGTGTGCTGGGATGTTTTGCGGCATCCCTGCTTCTCCCCACTAGATGCCAGGAGCAACACGCCCCACCCCAGGGTGACAACCCCAAGTGTTGTCAGACATTGCCGAATGTCCCATGGGGGCCAAACTGCCCTGTGGTTGACAGCCACGGCCCTAGGCTTGGAGGACTCATTCTAGACTTTGATGGTCCGGCCATCGTGTTTTACTTTATTACTCATGCTATTTTATTTTATTTATTAGTTTAGTTTATTTTTGTCAGCTCCCTGAGGAAGTTCTCCCTCATGTTGAACTGAAACCTGATTCTCTGTGGGTTCTGCGTGTGAGTCCTGTGGTCACCCCCAGAACACAAGATCATGTCCTCTCTCTCCCAAGGCAGCCCTTCTGATTGGAAACCAGTGACCTTGGGACCCTTGAATCCCCTCCACCTTATGGTAAACTCGGGTGGTCCTTCCAACTGTCATTCTGCTGACTTGATCTTGAATTCTCTGTCTTATGATTTTGATAACACTGATTCACTTTTAGATCAGATTTAGGCCACTGATTTAGATAGATCCATTTTTTTTTTTTCGATATCTCTTTGGAGGGCCAGTGCCCGGATACGGAAGCAACAATTCCTTAGTGACATTAATTGAGCATCTAGTATTTGCATGGCCTCCTCCACCTGGGGCTGGGACTGCAGAGATGAACTTGCTAGAAGGGGCGGGAAGCTCTAGTTCAAAGTCGGCAAGTCTCTGTAAGCACGATGTCCTCCAAGGTGGGAGCAGGAAGATGAGAGGATTTCAAGGCCTCCACGGAGAGAGGGAAAAAAGTTACATTTTAGCAAAAAGGGAAACTGAAGGAAGCATTGATGCTGCCTGTGGGTGCAGGGGGTGGCACCTCTAGGGACGGAAGGTGGCATTTAGCTGGCTCTGGAAGACAGGTGAGCAGGGAGCAGGCAGAGGAAGAGCTGGAGCAGCGGGAAGAGCCAGGGTGAGGTCTGCAGGGAGCTCCGGGGGCCTGGCTGCTGAGAGTAAGCACCTGCCCTGTAAGGGGGCCTGGATTCCAGGGGCCAGCTCCTGCCTGCACGTCTTTTTGTTTGTTTGTTTGTTTTTTTGCGGGGGCAGGGAAAGGGTAATTAGGTTTATTTATTTGTGTTTAGAGGAGGTACTGGGGATTGAACCCAGGACCGTGTGCATGCTAAGCATGCGCTCTAGCACTCGAGCTGTACCCTCCCCCCTCCGGTCTGCACTTCTGAGTCGTGGTAAAAGCAGGAGTCGCGTAAGAGGTACTGGCCTCTCTGCCATTCAGAGGACACGGTTGATGCTTTCCGGAGACAGCCTCGGGCTTCATGGGGTGACCTCTGCGGGGACAGCAGACGGCTGCCACAGGACCATGTGCTGAAGTCTCTCCACCTGCAGACGGAGGCCTGCCTTTTGTCTCTTGTTTCTAGAGAGGCTACTTGTTGGGGACAATAAGGAGACTGTCCCTGGAGCTGTTGGGAGATGTGGTTTAGAATGACTGTGCTGAAAACTAGCCCGAGACCCGTATGCGCTGCTGCTCCGAAGTTCACGTCACCTGCAAAAATGGAAAACAACAATACCCGCTGGCATGGTTGAACTGTGTCCCTTTAAAGTTTGTATGTTGAAGTTCTAACCCCCAGGACTTCAGAAAGTTGCCTGACTTGGGAATGGGCCATTGCAGATGTCAGTAGTTTAGATGAGGTCACGCTGAAGTAGGGTGGCCCCTAGTCCAATGTGACTGGTGTCCTTAGAAAAAGGGGGCATTTGGACACAGACAGGTGCACAGAGGAGCTCGACGTGAATGACGATGGAGGCGGAGATCAGGGTGTTTCTCTCACAACCCAAGGTGGCCAGCCGACCACCAGAAGCTGGGAAGGAAAGAGGCAGGGGATGGATTCTCCCTCAGAGCCCTCAGACAGAACCCACCTTGAAGACACCTTGATCTTGAACTTCCAGCCTCCAGAGCTCTGAGATGATGCATTTCTGCTGTTTAATTCCCCGGTTGGTGGTTTTTTTTTTTATTTTATTACAGCAGCCCTAGCAAATGTGTACACCCGCTTTATGGAATCGTGTGCAAATAAGACGGAATCCGATCAAGGCTGGGATGTGAATCAATTAGCGCAGGGCCTGCCTCAGGAGACCAGGTTACGAGCTGAGGGAGGCAGGTGGTTCTCGAGGGGAGAGCCTGAGATTCACTGTAGCCCCTGGGAAGGCAGGGGCGGGGGCTGCAGAGAACAAGGCCACAGCAGGAAGCGGCCTCCAAGGCTGCAGGGGGCGCCCTGCCGAAATGTAGGTTCTGGGAGCCACTCTAACGCCTGTGTCTCAGTGAAGTGAGCAACGGACCTGGAGTCAAATTAAGAAGAGCTCGCATTGGCATAACATTGTACACTCACTGCACTTCAATAAAAATAGTTACATAAAAAAGGTGAGCTCCCATCCTCAAGCGCCTACGAGGGACCGGAGGCTGCACTCCGTGCTTGACATTCGCCATCTCTCCGTCTTATCACCGTAGCTCCCCATCAGCATCTCCCCACCTGGCCTAGAGATGTCAGCCATGTCCGCCGGTCCGGGGCAGCCTGGGGGCCGGCATTATTCACGTTTGGGTCTCCAGCACCTTCCGCATTGCTTGGGACTGGACGGAATTTGGTTAATGTTTGTTGAACGTTGGATGAAATAAAAAAGTGGAGGAACTTGGATTCACACCTGGGTTCTTCCCCTCCAGAGCCCACCGCATTTAATTTCCTTTTTCCCGCCCTGCTAAGTAGCAGACGGCTTGCAGAGCCGGACAGCAAGGGATGCGAGCCAGCCGCTGACTGTCCAGACCTCAGCTGCCCCATTTGTAAATTAGGAGCCATAAAATGCATTCCAAAGGCTCTTTCGTTAGGACTAAATGAGCTACTTTAACTGAGTGGGCTTTACAAACTGTAAATTGCCACATAAATGTGAGGAAATGAAATGACAGCGAAAACTGTCCACCAAGACTCTGCCTGCACCCAGTGCTCTTATTTTGAACACAATCTTTTGCTGTTAATGCACCAATTTACTCCCAGAAAATCCACAGTGTCCCTGAACAACTTCACCCAGAGCCAGTCACTCAATTAATAAGTCCCCATTACCCCGCAAAAAACCCCAAACAAAAAGCCATTTTCTAGTACCTAAACAACAGGATTTTCGACAGAATACAACGCCAGCCTAATTAACTAATTAGATGAGAAAATAAATAATTATCCAGTGTATCAACAAGAGAAAGGGAGATGCGTTAAAAGGTTAACCCAGACTCATTGTTTCCTCTGGAAAGGGATCAAGCCGCTTCAGCAGGGCCGGGAGAGTTTTATTTGTGGGTTTCAGTCAGAGACCTCTCCCGAGCTGCTGGGTAATTACACACATCTCCCGGTAATGGCAGGGCCTGTACGTGCAGACTTTCTGGGTGATGAGCAGTTCTGTCTCTCTGCCTGGGCTCCCACCCCTTTGCATTATGCAAGTCTCTTTCCCAATT
Organism: Camelus bactrianus; assembly: GCF_048773025.1. Lineage (NCBI taxonomy): Eukaryota > Metazoa > Chordata > Mammalia > Artiodactyla > Camelidae > Camelus > Camelus bactrianus. Next base: position 5,964,984 of record NC_133544.1, read on the forward strand.
CTCCCCCTGGAACAAACCTATCAGAGCTGTAATATCTAGAGTGGAAGAGGACGGTGCCATTTATCAGTGGAGCCACGCAGACGCGGACGCATCTTGGGCCCCCTCCTTTGTAATCCTCCAGCCGACGGCTTTTACATCACTGTGATTCTGGGGTAAAGGCTGATAGGCCTTTGATTCCGTATTTCTGGAAGACCAGAATCTATGCAGGTGATCTAGATTTATTTATTAATTTTAAGAAGCAAGCACCAGTTGTGGGGGTTGGTACCACACAGCGGCTTGGTTTTTTCTGACACCCCTGATGAGTGTGCCCCGGCAAAGTTGATGTGTTGTACCTAACAGAGGCTGTCTCCATCTTCAGGGATCATGGACTTGATGATGCTAGCAAGTGAAATTAAAAAAAAAAAAAAAATCCTCAAATGAAGGAAACAACCCCACCTTGCAAAGATTAAGATTCCAGCTCTCAAAAGGCCGCTGGCGCTTGGCTGGGGGAGGATGGCCCTGGACGTGGGGCTGAAGGTTATGATGAGACAGCTACATTCTCAAGGGAAAGAGCAAGATGGATCTTGGGTAACTCAAGGAATTTTCAGCCAAAACGGTTCATGTGGCTATAGAAGGACTTGACTTTTCACTCGCATCCTGCGGAAGGAATCTCTCCTTCCTCACTCTCTTCCTTTCCTCTCTTTGTTTCCATCAAGATCTATGAAGTGGTTGCCACTCAGCAGACGCTGTGCAGGCACTGAGAATCCAAGAGTAACAACCCCATCCGTTTCCCCATGAAACTTATATTCTTGCCAGGGAGGCAGACATTACCCCCAGTTATGCAATTAGTGATTTAATTAAAATGGTGATTGATGCTACAAAGGAGACGTCTGGGAACTTTAGCAGGATATGGGAAAGCAGGCCTGGCTTGTGCTGTGTGGGGGAAGAGGACTCTGAGCTGAGATCTACGTGGGTCAGGAGAGGCAGGCAGGGATCCGCTCCCGCGGCGAGTAGGAGGCTGTGATTTTTATCTGGAGACCAGTGGGGAGTCTGATGAGCAGAGACTGGAGGGAAAACTCTGGGGTTCCAGGAGAGAGCCGTGTGAACTTGGGCTGCGGCGGCAGGAGTGTCCGTGGAGAGAAGCAGACAGATGTCGGCTTGTTCAGGCTTCCGTCCACAAGGTTTGCTGATTGATCAGGTTAGGGTGGCGGTGAGGGACAGAGTTGTCCACACCTGACTCCTAGAGTTTAGCTTCTGCCCCTGGATGAATGGTGATGCCTTCACCAGGGTGGTTGGTGCAAAACTTCATACCAGCACTTGGAGAGTCAGCCTTAGTCTGCTCAACTCTGGAAGGCAATTCAAGGCATGTGCCCTCTGCCCCTCAAATGGTGACGCATCCCCTAGGTATGGGGACTCTCATGCCCATAAAGGGCGAGGTTGACACAAGCCATTGATGCTGGGGCAGGAAACGCGAGGCTAAGAACAATGACAGGCCATGAGACTGGGGACCAAAGTGCACAGAAGACAGGAAGGCTGCAGGAGAACCTCGGAGCGCAGGAAGGTGCAGAGGGAGCTGGTCCCAGGCGGCGCGGCTGGGTGCGGAGTCAGGCCAGACATGAGCACGGGCTCTGAAGAGAGGCAAAGCTGGGCTTGGATCCTGGATCTGCCACTGCCCAGGTGAGTGGCCCTGGGCATGCATCTCAACCCTCTGAGCCTCTCCTCTGCAGTGTGAGCGAAATGGTGGCTCACACCTCAAATCAGACTGGATAAGACCACGGGATGGAAAGCCAACAAGTCACATGTGACAGATCATTAACTGCTACTGTCATTATTATTTCCACCAGCAGAAGAAATATCAAGCTAGTACCCACGTGGGGCTGAAGGCAGGGGCGGTACTCACGGGGGGGGGGGGGGTCTGAGGCCAAAGGGTCTCAGGACAAAGGACTGACAGAGCCCTGGGCAGGGACCAGTGCAGGAGACAGAGGCTCAACATCTCCCATTTTTGCTTTCTGAGCCCAGCAGCAAAGCCCAGTCTGCAGAATTACAGAAAGCCAAGGGCCAGCGTCTTCCTACAAGGAGCAGCAATTGTTCAGCTGCGCCCTGGCTCTGAATCCACACTAAGTCTAACGTCGGCCAGAGCCAGTGGCCTTTGTCAGGTCTGGTTTGCAGATGTGTTTTGTTTGGCCCACACACTGTTCATTAATATAAAAAGAAAAACTTCGCAATAAATATTTAAAGCTTGGATTCTTCGTTCTGTTAAAATCAGAATTTCCAGGCTCTACTGAAAGAGGGGAAGATCTGACAAGTCTTGGATTGGCATCCCAACATGGCCTCAGCCACCTGGACCCAAGAAGGGGACATCTTTTTTAAGAGAGACACCTGCTCTCCAAAATCCTGGGGGTGATGCTTGATGGTTCTGCGTTGTTTTTGTTTTGTTTTTTGCATCAGTCTCTCCTCCTTGACACCCCTGAGCCTTGCAGACTTAGGATTTGCATTCCTTATTGAAAACGATGGGTGCCTGTGTTCCAACTAGAACACTATTTCTCTTTGAACTGGATAAGGGGGTCAATAATAATAATATTGATCATACGGGGTATTTTTCAGATTTGCACAGCCAAGCACAACGGCATACATGTGTTTACACTAAGCAAAGCTAATTGCTGGGAGCTTTTTTTTTTACTTTTTCTCCAGAATTATTCTCTAAAGTCTTCAGCTTGTTTATAGTAGAATCTGGCGTCAGGGTCTGATTTAATTCACATTTCTATCTTTGTTTTTTTTACATGGAAGGCATCTCTATCTCACAGGTTTTTCTCCAGGCGTTTTGCTACCTGAACGCTTTTGAGACACACTTGGCCAAAAGTTCTGGTTGCAAAGAATCAAACCTCTCCCAGGCCCCGAGGGAAATCTCTTTTGATGATTCCTCTCAGTCCTTCCTTGATGAACTGGTGCGGTGATAAAGAGACACGTACGAAGAAACTGCCTCTTCGAGTAAAACGAATTTTACAAAGAGGCAATAAAGTAGCAGACAGGAAAGGTATTTGCCCCAGTAGCAAAATCGGCTCCTTGCAGAATTTCATTTACCCTAGGACAGCATGTTTTCTCAAATATTCCATAGTGATTATCTGGCAAAAATCTCAAAACATTTTTTTTTTTAACCCAAGTTATCTTTGGTCAATAAATACCAGAACCGAAATGTCCTGGGGGTGGAGATTTATGGTATAAGCACAACAAACAGCCCCGTAAATCAGGCCGAGGGGGCGCTCGGGTAGCCCGCTCTGCACGTCCCGGCCCGCCACCCAGGCCGCGCGGGAGCACGTGTGTGGGGGCCTGGCCGGGCTGGGCCTCTGACCGGTGGTCGGGGAGGGACAGCCCTCAGAGGCCCCATTTATTCAGCCATACAGGAATGAACACTTCTGCCTTTGTGTAGATTTTCCTCTCTCCGATCTGCCTTCCCTGGGAATTGGCCCTTTCCCATGGCTCACAACCCTTGCAATGTGGTGAATGGAGTTTCGATCCCAGCTTGACTGTATATGGCGGGTGAGTTTGGTCAAGTCTCTTAAAAGCGCTTATGTGAAAACTGCGGTTAGTAATGTCCGCCTGTTAGGATTAAGTGAGATAAGGGATACGAGTGCTCAGCGCACTGCCTTGTGAGTGGAAAGCAGCTAATAAGGTTTCATTTTTAGGGTTTAATGTGTATGGCACATGACACAGTGTAAGTCTTCCCTGAGTAACCCTGGTCCCTCTAGAGGTGCTGGTTTAAGGGACAGAGTAGACGATGCTCCAAAATAAATACATTCCCCCTCCCTTCCCCTCCCCTCTCCCTTCCCCTCCTTTCCTCTCTTCTGTGTGGCTTTCCTCCCACCCTCCCTTTCTGTCAGGCTGCACTCCCTCATCATCTTAAACGCCTCTGGGTTTCAGTTGCCATGGACAAATGCCCGTGGTCCCAAACGATGTGCGTCTCTCCCCGCCCTCGCTTCCGGATGCCCCATATCTGTGTCTAGTTAGACTGCTCACCTGATGTTTGCACTAAGGGGTCGGTCTCAGACTCAACGACAGCGTTTCCCAGACACGCCCCTCGATCTTTCTTCACTGTTTCAACAATTCATTGCAGCCTCCCGGATGCGCCAGGCCGCGTGCTGGACGCTGAGGGGGCAGCAGTGAAAAGGGGACAAAGCCCTGAGCTCGTGGAGCTCACACCTGCTCAGCCTCTGGACCCTGACCCTGTAAGTGTCACCAACAACATACCGGTCGCCCAGGTCCAAAGCCTGCGGGTTCACTTGCACACCTTCCTCTGCCTGCACGTGAGCCTCCACCACGTCCTGTGGATTCCACTTCCTAAATAGCTTTCCTGTTAGGTTCTTCCCTGTATTTCTGTGGCATTTCCGTGGCCTCCATCCTAGGCAAAACCACTCTCATCTGTCACCCGGATGGCGCTGCAGACAGCCCTTTGCTGGAGCCCCGCGTCTCCCTCAGCCGTCTCCCACTGAGCAGCGAGAGCAGGTTTAAAGATACAAGTCTGGGTGTGTGGTTCTCCAGCTTAAAGCTTTTTTATGGCTCCCCATGGATCTGAGCATGAAACCCAACGTCTTCATACGGCTTATGAGGCCCCGCCCACCCGGCCTCCCTCCCGCCTGCCTCCCTCCCGCCTGCCTCCCCAACATGCTTCCAGCTTCTCTCCTCTTCCTGGTTCCCACCAGACTTGTTGAAATTCTTTGAGTGTCTCTATCATCCTGTGATCTCCCCGGCCTCCCAATCTTTCTTCCATCTGTTTCCTCTGACCTGTTCCCCATTCCCAGGTCTCCACTGAAACAGGACCTTCCTGGGGGAGGTGTCCTTTTAAACGTCTACCCTTGGTTTATGCCCTGTGCCACCTTGGGCTCTTCTTTATAAGCTCCTGGGCACTTGTAATTGTTCAGTTAATTCCAGGATGCAATGGAGCCCAGGACCAAGATTTCTTTATATGTGGCTTGCAATAAATTTGTGAAAATGCAAATTCCTGGGTGTCTCCAGACTTAATCAGAATTCCTAGGCATTGTCTATTTTTAATAAGCTCCACTGGTGATTCTTAAGCACAGCAGAGTTGGAGAACGGTTGCCGTGAGTCTGTGGCCCATGGAACAGGAGGGTCTCCCTACTTTCAGCCCAGTTGGGCAGAGAGGCTGGGCCGCTGGGTGGGGCGTTCCCAGCCGAGGCACAAACTCCCAGATGCCCTGCAAAGCTTCTCCCCCCTCAGGTTCTCAGCTCTAACCACGCGGCTCAGATTTCCAGCTGTCTCATGACCACTTGACAAGCACATATTTCACAAAAAGTGGAGAATTTTCTAGAACTGTCAGCATGAGCAGACTTCCTATTTCCTATCCCGGGGGGTCTGCCACATAGATTACTCTGCTCCAGCACTCTTCTGACACATCCGTAAGCCTCGCTGACAATAAAAACCCCGTTACCCAAAGTTATGGGGATGGAAGGGGCGAATGGAGTGGGCCAGTGTTTATCCATGAGATCTGACTTCCTTCAAGGATATTTCTGTCTGTGCCATCTCTTTCACTGTTCTTTTGAACAGCTGCTGAAATCTTGGGGTAGGGCAAAGAGCAGGGGTTATCAAGTCAGACATTGCTGGGTGATTACGTGACCCTGGAGACATTTCTTTAACATCTTGGGAATTCAGATTGCTCTTCTGTGGAAAAAAAAAAAAAAAAAAGACAGAATGCTCACCTGGAAGGGGACTGGAATCCATGAGGAGCTGGACGCAGGGAGGCTCCCAGGCATGGTAACCACTCTCCTCCCACCTTCTCTGCCAGATGCTCATCAATCTTCAGCGTCCAAAAAGGCCAGCTCTGCTCTGATGGCAAAGTCACCCCTGCTCTCAGATTTTAAATCGTTATTACTGTCACCGCCGAACCAGGCAGTAACACTTTTTGCTCGAGTAAAGGACCCTTAGCTAACTTTTATCTTATTTTATACTTTTTCCAAGATTGACAGGACACACAGCCATTTTCCAAAGGAGGAAATTCAGAGACTTAGAATCATCAGGCTTTCTTCCGGTGATGCACTAGCCGTGGACCTGGACTCAGACTTTGGCATCCTCACTGGGCTAATTTGGCAGGCTTCCGAATGGTCCTCTTCCTCGAGTCTCATTCCAGGAGTCAGCAAACTACAGCCAGTGACCATATCCAGCCGTGAGCCTATTTTTATGGCCCTCAAGCTAAGAATAATTTTACATCTTTTAAAGGGTTGTAAAAACCAACCAACCAAACAAATAATAAAAACAAAGAAGGAAATGCAACAAGGACCACAAAGCCTGAACCGTTTACGATCTGGCCCTTTTTGGGTACCACTTGCTGACGCTTGCTCAGGAACATTCCCTGCTTTGTGACTATCCGTCTTCCTCTAGCTCCAAGGACCCCTCCCTGACACAACTCAACCCATAGTGTCCCTACCCTGCTCAAAGATCTTTAAAATGCCCTGCCTGGAGGTGGTCTGAGAAAATCTAGATTCAAGCCCCAACCCCATTTGGATGAGTTGTGTCCCCCTCCACAGCCTCAGTTTCCTCATCTGCACAATGGGTGAGTGGTCGTGCCAACCCACGGATTCTTTGGGGGCCCAATGACAGTGAGGTGCGTAAATGTCTTTCAAGCTGCAAAGCACAATTCTAAGTGTGAGATTGTTTCATAACGCTTCTGTCCACGGGGCAGCACAGATACCCCAGTGCCTGCTTGGAAGACTGTCCCCTGGGCGACCCCAGTTTCCTTTTCTGCCTCATTCCTTGTGATCCCCCATGTGACATGCCACCCCAAGGGGCTTTGGACTCACTCCACCTTGGCTGACACACGCTTCATCTGTGTATCCTCCTGCCTTCAAGTCCTACCTGATGGTCGAGGTTCACGCTGAGGAGGCATAAGGCGGGGGTGGGGGGGCGGGATGAGCCTTGTGTGATTCCTGGAATCTGTGCAGGGGCGTTTGGAGAGAGGGAGGCTGCGACGGAGCGTTCCCAGCTCAGCGGGACTGTGCTCCAGGCCCACGAAGGCATTAACCATTTTCAGTCTGTGAGCCAGTCTTAAATCTCCGCCTCCCTTTCTTTCTTTTTTCTTCTCTCTCTTTCCAACACTGCAGCATGACACAGTGCCTGCTGTGCAGTAAAAATATTTTGGCTGTCTCCCTCTTAAAAACTTTCTAAAAATACACAGAGGCATCTCGCAGGCACACATGGCTTTGGTGGGTGCCTTCCAGGTGACAGAAACACAAGGCAAGCGCACACCCCCCCTCAGAACCAGAGGGACAACCCCTGGCTCAGCCTTCCAGACAAGACACTAGTGAAGAGGCAGCCGTGATTGATGTGGGGCAAAAATCCACCCTCTCTGCTGGCCATTTGGAATTTGCAGTGGTCTCGTTTACTTGGAGAAATCAGGAGGAACGTGCCTTACATGAAAGTAGAATATGATCCATCCCTTCTGTGTTGTAAGATCTGCTCAAGGTAATAAAAATAAAAAGTTCTGAAATGTTCCCCTCTTTAGAACCCTGGGTTTCTTGCCTGAACTTGGTTCAGCCTTTGTCTCACTGATAGAGAGGCACTGTAGGGTCCTGGAAGATCACGGAGCAGAGAGCCTGTGAGACACCTGCCACTAACCTCGGGCAAGTCATGGGTTGTCTCTGAACCTCAGTCTCTTTTGCTAAAAATTGAGAGGCTTTAATTAAATGACTTATCAGACCTCTTCCAGCTCAGAAATTCCCATACTCTATCAGCTGTCTAATATTTAAGACGTAATATGGGTTTAGAAAACAAGACAGTTTCTTTCACTGCTAATAGTTACAACTTTGCAAAATTGTACATGTGGTTTTCATTCAGTGTCCTCTTCACCACTGTGGTGGCGGTTGTGGAAGAGAATATGTACTTGTTCAGGGGTCCCTGTGCGTTGGATGTTTATAGCATGCCATTGTGGTTGATATCATTCCCATTTCACAGACAACAACACTGAGGCTAAGTGATGTTGAAATTAACGTTCAAATTCGTATCTATGCTACGAGCCCATTCTACTTACAGGGCCCCAGTCTCATTAAATATTCCAAAATTAAGCAGGCCTTCAATTTATTGGTCTTTCAGGAAATTCTGAGATACGATGCAAATTCTTATTTATGTATGATACATTCTTAAGTAAGAAATTTGGATGGCAATTGTTTCACTATATTACTTCCTGTGATGTCTTGGTACTGTCTTAGAGTAAACTTTCTTGCTTATTCTGTTCCCTGACGTTAGTAAACCCTCATTTAGGACTCTTAGGAAATTCAGTCTTTTTACAAAATCGAGATTCCTCAATGTGTGCCCTGACTCACTCATTCTGGTACATCTTCGTCACTACAGTAAACAGACTTCCATGATCAGTGCATTTTGGAAGTATGAGATTAAACAAAGTTACATCGATGTCCTTACAGCAGGGATTCTCAAAGCCTGTGACGCGTGGATATGTATTTGGAATCTCCAAGGGGGTGCCATAATTCGCTGGTTTTCCCAAAGTAATTCCACCCTAGAACCCTTCCATCATGGCACTGGTAACCACAGAAGGCAGTGCTACCCCTGATTAATCTGCATTTCTCTTGTTGACACTGAATCTGCATTTTGCTACAACGCTGAGATAGAATAAATAAGGACATAGTTTAGACACCTTATGGTTTCCAAAGCGTTTATCTTTCTCGGTTTTAAAACAATCCTGAGAGATGGCTATGATTTCTCCATTATATTCACGGAGCAATGAGAATTTCAGTTGAAGATATACACAGAATAAACACTGTCACCTTCCCTTACTTCTGTGAACAAATGGGGAAGATGCAGAAGCACTAGGACAGCGTGCTGCACACACAGCAGTGCTCTGAAGCAAGCACGGGGGCCTCCGATACCAGACATGAAATATTTCCTGGAAAGAGGTCACTTGTGGTGCTTGGCGTGGTTGGAATCCCTGAGGCCCAAGGAGGTGCTGGGAAGAGTCCAGCCACAGATGTGAGGCTGGGTCACGGCTTTGAGTCCTAGAAGGGCTGGGACCACAACTGAGGTCTGGGTGTGGCTGAGGACTGCACTTCACCCATGAATCTGCAGTGAGGGCTGGAGATCTGCTACCTGACCCTCATGTCCAGAGTCTGCACTGCTGTCTGTCTACCCAGGGGTGGGTAGCTTAAGCCCTCGCTAGGGACCTGAGCAGTGCCTTTTGCCTGTGGCAAGGTCTGGAGCCACCAAAGACTGTCCTGAGATAAGTCCAGCCATGAGAGAAGGAAAGAAGGCTATGGAGGAAAAAGCACTTTGAAATAATAACAGAGGATTAGGACAGAAAAGGCAGTGATAACTTCCAAATATAAGAATGTATTTTTTGAAAATAAAAAGTACCTTAGAAGATGAGCTTAACAAAGGAAACCTCCAACGTTGTAACAGGACAGAGAGAGAACAAGCTAGAAGAGTTAAGAGCCAGACATGACCTGTCCAGAAGCCACAGCATCTGTCCAGTAGGAGTTCTAGGAGAAGAGACTGGGTGGGATGGAGCCCAGGACGTGTGTGCGGAGTGCTGAGGATGCGCTGCACGGACACTCCAATAACTGACTGATGTCCCCTAGAAAAACCTCCAAACACAGCAGATAAAGAGAAAACCTTACAAGATATCAGAAGAAATAAAAAAAAAAGTGGATTTCCAACAAAAGAGTGGACACCACATTGACCTCAGCTTTCTTAGCAGCAGGACTAGATGCCAGAGTTATGATCCAGTAATGTATTCAAAAAGCAAAGAGCTTTCTGTGATGGATTCTTTACTCCTCCCATGTAGTTTTCAAGAGTGAGGATAATAGAAAAGAAAGAGATGTAATGATATACACAGACTGGAAGCTGATCCCAGATCCTCTCTGGCAGAACAAGATGTCCTAGAGTGGGGTCAACCCACCATGGCCAAATCCAGCCCACCACCTCATTTTGTATGGTCTGTGGGCTAAGAATGGATTTTATATTTTCAGATGATTGAAAAGAAATTGGAAGAAGAATAAGATTTTGTCACACATGCGAATGACATGGAATTCAAGTTTCAGTGTCCATAAATAACACTTCCTGGAGCACAACCATGGTGTCTGCGGCTGCTTTCAAGCTACAGAGGCCGAGTTGAACAGTTGCAACAGAGACCACATGGCTTCTAAAGCCCAAAATATTTACGATCTGGTCTTTTATAGAAAAGGTTTGCCCACCCTTCTTTAGCAAGAAAAAATAGGCACCCAGGAAAAAGGAATTGGCTGCAAGACATGAGAGCAAACAATCTCATTGATAAATATTATAAGAAATCTAAATAAATACTATTAGCTAACAATCAGAGCATAATAATAATTCTCTTTAACATTTAAAATGTGTGGAAACAAGCTGAAACTACATTTCAGACAACAATGTGATGAGGTCAGGGGTTTTGGGAAAAAAAAAGCAAACGATCTATGCAGACTGTCTTGCTTAGGACAGTGGAGATGGTGATGATATTTGTATTTTTCAGAAAAAAATTAATATGTACACTAAAATTTTTGAGACATTGAAGAATAAAAAGATGTAAAATTTCTAAATTAGTAGGAGTAAAACAAACAAACAAAAGCATTAAAGAGGCCTCCATCATCACTTACATGTGGAATCTGAAAAAGAGACATAAATGAGCTTATTTACAAAATGGAAACACACTCACAGACATAGAAAACAAACTGATGGTTACCAGGTGGGGAAAGGGGGTAGGAATAAATCAAGAGTTGGGATTAGCAGATACAAACTACTGTATATAAAATAGATAAACAGCAAGTTTATACTGTGTAGCACAGGGAACTGTATTCAGTGTCTTGTAGGGACCCATAATGGAGAAGAATAGGAAATGAATGTATGTGTGTCCATGTATGACTGAAACATGGTGCTGTGCACCAGAAATCGGCACAACATTGTAAACTGACTACATTTCAATTAAAAAAAAAAAAAAACCTCCATCAAAAAAGAGAGAGAGGGGGAAAAATAATAAAGCAAACAAGGAGCATCATAGAAAGTATAACAAAGGCAGAAGTCAGCCCCATACTTGAGTAATTTCAATGCAGGACAAATTAAAACTCACCTAAAACGGACCCACCAAAATAGGACAAAATGCGTTTTACAAGAGATCTGGCTAAACAAATAGCTTCGAAGATTAATAAGATGGAAAAAGACATCCAGGCAAAACTCTCAGCTAAAGAAAGCCGGTAGATCAGTATTAACATTTGGAAAAAAAGGAATTAAAGGGGAAAAAAAGGACAGAGAAGATGCTACTTGACGAGAAAAGGGCTCATTCGTAGCGGCACTCTTAAAAATGTGAAAACCGTTTTGGCTCTGCAGGCCTTACAGAAACAGCCTGATGGTCTGGATTTGACCACCTGCTCAAAGTCGTCACCGGGCTGCAAAGTCATAGAAGTTTCATTCTCTAGAAAGAAAGAAATTTAGGAGCGAGCAAGGGCGCCGGTGGGAAGGCAGGCGGAGAGGGAGAGACGCGTTTTTGCTCTGAGCACTGTCCCCACCGGGTGTTCAGCTGGGACGATCTCAGCGCAGCTCACAGAGAACGTGGGTCCTGCACCATGATCCACAGGGACAAGGGAAGAGCCTTGAAATTCTACTTTCTAATCCTCAGGATAAAGATTCACCCAGCTAGAATTTTTAGATGCAAGGAGGGTGTGGGTGATGGGTGCCCCTGCCTTTGAGTCCCAGCTCCGCTCCATCCCGGCCCTGTGCCTGCAGACACGGGATTTCCAAACCCCAAAGAGCACTTCCCTGCTCCTTGGCTATCTTTTTGCTGCTGGTCCCTAATTGTGCTGTGGCTGTGGTTTGCATGATAGCTATTTTGGGAGCAGAGGGGAGGATTAGATTTAGTACATGATCAATTCTTATAAACTTCCGTGTGTACCAAACGTAAAAGATTGGCGTTTCCTGTCTGCTGGGTGTACACATTTTCCGCATCTGTCAGGATTTCTGTCAGTGATACCACACCTGTACATAGGTGTGCTGGACATCAGCAGTTCGACAGAGATATTCAGCTCTGCTGTGTATTTTACTTGTCCTACATCTGTTTAATCATTGCTTTCTTTAGATATGTTAAAGAAGCTGATTTGGGTCAGGGACTTATCCTTTTTCCCCGGGAAGTGCAATCGAGCTTTTTGTTTTTGTAACTTGGGAGTTATATTATTAGGTGCTAGGAGAAAAAAAAAAAAGAATTTTCTTTCCTCCCAAGATCCAATCCCCGTACCTTCCTATTGGAACCCCTACATTGTTGGAAGGAGAAAAGCACCTAACTTAGCAATAGTATTTCCCCCAAAACAGAAAACAAGAAGTGTTGGTGAAGATGTGGGGAAATTGGAATCCTTGAGCATTGCTGGTGGGAATGTGAAATGGTACAGCCTCTGTGGAAAACAGAATGTCAGTTACTCAGCAAGGTAAATGTAGACTCACCATAAGATGCAGCAATTCCACTTCCAGGTCTGTACCCAGAAGAACCGAAGGAAGGTTCTTGGACAGATGAGTCTTGTACATGTTCAGTGTTGATGTTCAAGTTCAGTGTTGTGCAGATCAGTGTTGACATAATGTACACTCTTGTACATCAGTGTTCATAGCAGCCTTATTCACAACAGCTGAATGTGGAAACAACCAAATATCCATCAACAGATGAATGGGTAAACAAAATGAAATAATAGTCTATCTCTAGGATGGAATATTATTCAGCCTTTAAAAAGGGTGACATTCTGACACATGATAAAACATGGATGATCCTTAATGACATTATGCTGAGTGAAATAAACCAGATATAAAATGACAAATATACAGGATTCCACTCAAATGAGCCACCAAGAATAGGCGCATTTGTAGAGACAGAGAATAGAGCAGTGATTTCCAGGGGCAGAGGGGTGGAGGACATGGAGGTTAGTGTTAAATGGGGACAGTGTTTTTTGTTTGGGATGATGTTAAAGTCCTGCAGATGGATGCTGGTGATGGTGGCACAACATGGTGAAGGTACTTAATGCCATTGAATTGTATGCTTATAAATGATCAAAATGGTAAATGTTATGTTATGTCTATTTCACCAGAATAAAAATAATATAAAATCATATTTCCCACCATCTTGGCCAATAGGATGTAGGCAAAGGTAGTCGGATGAGGCTTCGAGGAGGGGCCCACTCCCGGGCTTTGTCTGTCCTTTCCTGTCTGTCTTTCCTTCTGTCTCTGTGCACATCCCCCTGGAGTGAGGGGCCGCCGCTTGGGACCCCTGTGTGTTTCCCCCTGCAGAGCTCGTGGCAGGACATCCAGGTGTTCACTTGGCTCAGGAGTCCTGGACCAGACTCTGACATGAGGGACATGTGGAGGGTTGACTCAGCTCTGCCTTCCCTTTGTCAGAACTCCTTCATCGTGCCCCGATCTCATGATGTGGCTTCCCTGGAATGCAGCAGGGGCAGTGGCACGTTAGAGAATTAATTGCATTCAGCTTTAAGGCCTGGGACTAATTGATACGCAGCTCTAAGTGCAGTGCCTGGACACGCGGTATCGCAGGGCTGCTGTGGGGAGTGACCCCTCCTGTGACCACTTTACTTCTTCGTGACTTTCTCCTGGACCCTCCCCAGCATCACACTCCTGTTGAGGGATCATTAACCCCAGGGGCCGTTTTGCAGCCCCAGATGACACACCTCTTAACAGACAGAGCTGAGAGCCAGACGAGGATCAGTCAGCTTTGAGTGTTTTTCTTTCTAAATCTGTTCCTCTCATCCAAAAAAAAAAAAAGCAAAAAAAAACCCATCTACACTCGTTCTTAGAATTCTGCTCTTTTGTCCCCAAAGGATGGCTTAGAGGCTTATTCTTGTCAGAGGAAGAAGGATGGAAGGTGTGCATCTTTTTCAGAGGGAACTTGTGCCTGCTCAAAAGCTTCCCAACTGGTGCAAGTTTGGGGTGGCAGGCTCTCTGCTTGCTCCTAAAGTCAGCCCGTTTCCTAATATCCGGCCCCGTCCTCCATGGGAGGTTCCAGATTCTACCAAAGAGCAGGGACCTTTTGTTTGCAATTTTGGGTGCCCCTCAAATCACAAAGCTCTGGTCCCCTTTCTTCTCTCCTTTTTCATTGCCTGGATGAATCTTAATTGCCACCTGAAATTCTCTAACAAATCATCAGTAATGAGATCTGCATTCATTGGAGAAAACAGTTCTGTTCGGAGCACTGTGCTATTCACGGGGAATTGTGAAAACAAAGTCTTCGTTCTTCACCAGCTCACAGTCTGGTAGAAAGTGTGATATATAAACACATAGTGATGATTAATATTTATTAGAGGCTTACTATTACATACGTTGTCATTTAATCCTTTACACGGTAACCTCATTTAATCCTCAAATCAAACCACTGTACAAGGAACGTGTTATTATCAGCCCATTTTGGGGATGTGGGGGTTTCAGATGAGAAAGGAGGAGGTACAGATGGATCCCTCCCTGATCCTGGGATGGCAAAAGCCACACTCCTACAGTAGGTGATGAGACCACTTGCATTAGGATGTAAAGCTTGCCTAATTAAAGGATGAAGGAGGGTGGTCTAGATTGTACCAGTGACATTTTAGGGCAGGCTGCTTAGAGTAAACTAAACTAAATTTTTAGGATGAATCACAATTCACCAGGGAGAGGACAGGGGAAGCAAAGATCCGCAGTCCCAGTGCACCTTGGCGTGTTACACAGGTGCAAATAGCTTAGCATCGCTAATACTGTTAGCAAATTTGGGGGGCAAGTGGGGTGCAGGGAGCAAGGGTGGGCCCAAGTTGAGGGTGGCATGCAAGGGGACCAGGTCATGGGCACCTTGCTAAAGGGCTTGGGCATCTTCCTATGGGAGATGGAAGATGCAGACATGTTTCAGCAGGGGCTGGTGGGATGGCCAACCCACGTGACACCATTTCATGGGGCTGGGCACATAGTAGGTGCTCAATTCCTGCCTGTAAAACAAACCGATTTGCTCTGGAGCCATCTCTGAGTTTTCAGTTTTGATTGTTCATTAACACAAAGAACGAAACTGCAGTAAAAGCCAACAATATGTCTATTCCATGCCCATGTCTGTTTTAGACCATTCACGGAATAATTATTGGGGTGGCTAACAATGGATGATTTATTATAAATATCAGCTTTGCTGCTTGTTAATTCAGAACCAAGATATTTGCCCATTTCCATCCCAAAGGGAGAAATCTAGTTAGTTTGTTCCCCATATTATAACTATGAAATTAAATTAAATGAACTGAATGAAATGCATGGGGGTAAATAAACTATTTAATTTAATTCAAACGATGAGAATAATACTGAATACGTCTATAGTTGGCTAAATAAACCAATTAACTGTTTTCTCTTTAGATAGCACGTGCTAATAGTGCAGACACGACAAAAGGGAAAAAAAAAAAAAGGATAAAAGAAAAATAACTTGTCTTAATTAGATGCCATCCAATTGGGTCTTGGGCCACCGTCCTGGCTTTCGGCTCTCTCACCACCTTGGTTGGTCCTGACATTGGCTTCAGGTGTGTCTCTTTCTTGCCTTCCAGGTTTTTATCACTAAGTGAGAGAAATAAGCTGATGGCGTTGAAGACAAGGTGGCTTCATTCCTCTAGCACACGCCTGGAGAATGACACTTCATGAGGAGGGTGAGCACAACCAGATGCATTGATGCTGAAAGGGTTTCGGGTTTCGGGCTCCGGGGTCGAGTGGACCTAGGCTTCAGTTCATGGCTAGGTGGTCTTAGGCAGGTTACACAGCCTCAGTCTCCTCATCTCTAAAATGGGAACAGTAACAGTGACCATTTCCTGTGACGGTGCTGAGCATTAAGCGAGGCAGTGATGTAAGACATAGGCCAGTGGCAGGTGCGTGAACGCCGCGTGGCTGGCTGTGCTTCCCGCTGGCCTGGGCTTTAACCTGCCTGGGACTGTGGAGATGCCTTGTTCTGAGAGTCAGGAGAACTAAATTCTTTCAACGCCTGTTTCCTGTTTTTTTAAATCTAGTTTTTTATTGATGTGTAGTTGATTTACAATGTTAGATTCAGATGTACAGCAAAGCGATTCAGTTATATATATATATGTTTATACACACATATATATTTTCAGATTTTTTTCCATTATGGATTATTACAAGGTATTCAATATAGTTCCCTGTGCTATACAGTAGATCCTTGTGGCTTGTCTATTTTATATATAGTAGGGTGTGTCTGTTAATCCCAATGATATCACTTATATGAGAATCTAAAAAACATATAAATTTTATATACAAACCAGAAATAGACTCACGGGCCTAGAAAACAAACTATAGTTACCAAAGGGGAAAGGTGGGGGTGAGATAAATCAGGAGTTTGTGATCAACCACTGTTTCTTGAGCACCTACTGTGTGCCTGGCTTTTGACTCAAGATAGAGGGGGTGGCAGGTGGATGAATGAGACCCCCAGGGCTGCCCTCCAGGATCCTATAGTCTAGCAAATGAGTCGAGGATGGGTCTAAACACATCACAGAATTGGAATTTGGCAAGGACCTGCTGAATGGGGGTTCAGAGGTTAGCCAGGCTCTGATTAATGTCTTGGCTTGAGAAGTCACTGGTGGTGAGGGTCTCAGGAAGCTGGGATGTATTCTCTGGCTATAGTTTGAAGCCCGACAAAGCCAGTTCCTGCCCCTACCTGATATAGATTCTCGGTGAACTGAAGTCATTTCAGGGTAGGCTCGGGGGAGAGGGGATGAGGGCTTCTTCAGGTTGGCCCAGAGGTCAGGATCAGCAGAGAGGTGAGAAAGAAAAGATATGCCACCAGCAGAGGCAACTGGGACCTGTGTTGGGATCCCAGTCCAGTCCCAGCAAGGCGCAAGAGCTTTTCCCTGCTGGGGCCTCAGTTTCCACATCTGTGAAGTGGGTGCAGGTGGGAGATGTTTGCCTCCAGTTCTGAGACCCTTTAGGGAGAAATTCTTGAGCTATGAGGGCAGCTGTGTTCTCCAGAGAGAGGAAATTAGCTATGCATTCTTTGGACCCGACTTTGTGAGCACCGGCTGCTGCATGGACTGAAGTTGGTGTTGGGTAGAGCGAGGCTGAGCCCAGAAGCCTGCAGTCCAGTGGGTCACAGAGAAACACATCAATACTCATGGAAGATGGACAAGTGCCAAAGTGTAGAGCACTGGGCCGGGGGCAGTAACCGTGATGGAAATGGTACCCAAGCCAGCCTCAGGCAAATCAGCAAACACTTTCTGGAGGAGCTGGAGCCTCCTATGAGTCAGGAAAGACACACACAGATCAAGGGGGTGGAAAGTGTGATGTTGCCTGGTGTACAGTCTAAGCTTTTCAGTGTGGCTGGAATTGAAAGATGCGAGGACATAGAGAGAGGCCAGGTCCAGATCAGGAAGGCAGTCTGAGTTTTGCTAAGGAACTGGGACTGGGTCCTCTGGATAAAAGGTGACCTTAAGGGTGAGTAGAAATTGTAGTGTTGCAGAAAAGGAATTGAGAAAACTTGAGAGAACATCTTAAGGAGGCTAGGAATGCAGGAGAGGGAACAGTGGCCCTACTTTCTGTCTTGAGCAACTGGGGGTGGGTGGAGGTACCCAAACCACAGGGGGCAGAAATCGAAGGAGGTGAAAGCGGCTGATTTGGAGCTGCAGGCGTGAGGAGCTGGGAAGCTTCCAGAAGAGAAGAGGGCAAGCCGTAGGTCCAGAGCTCAGAGAGAGAGAGGCTTCAAGATGGCTTCAATTTGGATGCTAAGATGGCCCAAAAATAGCAAGAAAGGAGGGGCACAGAACCAATGGCATTTGGTGCTTCACTGGAAGATGAGCAAGCCCTCTCTCCCTCTCCCCACCCTCTGCTGTGATCTGGCCACCCCCAAGCGGCTCCAGTCCTCCAGCCTTGGAGAGAGAAGGGCAGCTCGGGGTCTGTTCCCCTCGCTCGGTTTTAATCTCCGTCTTTAAACAGAGAAGAAAATCACTAACAGGTGAGGAGACAGCATTTGACTGAAACCTGATAATCCTTCCCCCAAGTGCCCTATGGACACGTTGTTCTTTCCCCAAGCTCCCTTAATTCCACGTGGCTGTTAATGACAGCGTGTGGAGTGAGCTTCTCCAGAAGAGCCCATCTGATCTCCGGAATGCCAACACACGACGTTGTGTGGGTTCTGCCAAGGGTCCCAGAGTGCCCCGCGGCTGCAGCTGCCGGGCGTCCTCCCGGGGAGGGAGGACAAGGGGGTGTGGGAGTCTGGGCCACCCCAGGAGGGTAGCGAAGGGCACTTCGCCCATCGACGCCCGACACCTCTTCTCCCCTGTGCATTTGCTGAGACGTTACTGCGTGTTTTTGGTCTCTTTGCTTTTGTTTTAAATCAGGGAATTTCTCTTTTTTAAAGTTTTATTAAAGTAGAGTTGATACACAATGTTGTGTTAGTTTCTGGTGTACAGCAAAGTGATTTGGTGATACATGTATATGTATTCTTTTTTCATGTTCTTTTTTGTTATAGGTTATCACAAGATACTGAATATAGTTCCCTGTGCTGTACTGTAGGACCTTGTTGTTTATCTATTTTATTTACAGTAGTTCGTATTTGTTAATCCCAAACTCCTAATTTATCCCTCCCCACCGCCTTCCCTTTGGTAACCACAAGTTTGTTTTCTATGTCTGTGAGTCTGTTTCTGTTTTGTAAATAAGTTCATTTGTCTTATTTTTTTAGATTCCACGTATCAGTGATGTCATGTGATATTTGTCTTTCCTCTGTCTGACTTACTTCACTTCGTATGATAATCTCTAGGCCCACCCATGTTGCTGCAAACGGCAAAATTTCATTCTCTTTTATGGCTGGGTAGAATTTCACTGAATATATATACCACATCTTCTTTATCTGTCATTTGTTGATGGACATTTGGGTGCTTCCATGTCTTGGTGATTGTAAATAGTGCTGCTATAAACAGTGGGGTGCATTATCTTTTTGAATTCGAGTTTTCTCCAGATATATGCCCAGGAATGGGAAATCTATTTTTGGTTTTTTAAGGAATCTCATACTGTTTTCCATAGTAGTTGCACCAAATTACATTTCCACCAGCAGTGTAGGAGGGTTCCCTTTTCTCCACACGCTCTCCAGCATTTACTGTTTGTGGACTTCTGAATGATGGCCATTCTGACTGGTGTGAGGTGACACCTCATTGTAGTTTTGATTTACATTTCTCTGATAATTAGCGATGTTGAGCATCTTTTCACGTGCCTGTTGGCCATCAATCAGGGAATTTCTGACTCTTCCTCAGAAGCGTTCACCAGCTCTGAATGATGCCCTGATCTAGAGGTTAAACCTGGCTTCCAGAACCTCATAGCTCCCCCTTCACTCCACTTCCAATTCTGATCTGTCTTTCCAGACTTAGGTCTTGATCTGCCCTGTGACAGGAGCCTGTCAGCTTGGCCCAGGGGACTGGGAGGTTGGGGAGGGCTGGACCAGTCGCCTCTTCACCCCTCCCTGTCTCCCCAAGCCTCACACACGTTCTCACGTGTACAGGTGCTCAAGCAAGGTTTGCTGAGACAACACTTGCTTCCCCGAACAAATCTTCTTGCCTTGTTCACGTGGCGACCCTGGCCTCAAAGCCCCTCCCCCTCACTGCATTTCAAACATCTGTTCCCTCATCAAAATCCAGCTCCAAAGTACCTTTCTCTAGAAGCCTTTCCCAATGCCCCCCTACTGTGGACCCACTGTCAGTCCCTCAGCAACAGACCCCCGAGTGTTTCTGAGTGTATTCCTCCTGTTTCTAAACCAAGCCCTCCATGCCCAGGACCCAGAGGAGGACTGTGTGACCCTTGGGTGCTCCTAGAAACATCTTTTCAGCCACTAGCTCCTCTCCCATGCTCTGGATCTTGCAAATACTGTCTCTTGCACAGAGTTGTTGCAGGGACCCCCATTCTCAAAGGATCATACAGGCTTAGTTGGGAGTTTCATCTGTTTCAGGGCTTGTTGCCATGACCCCCTTCTCCAACCCCACACAGGGTCACACTTTCACTCTACGTCACCTCTGGCATTTTGCAGCCAGGATTTCCCTTGATACAACACCTTGGTTGAAACTGTCAATTTACTGTTTCCACACGAAGATACTGGTCACCTACTTTTCTGCAAAAGAATCCCCTCTCCAGTCTCGCTCACCGCCCAGTGACATACAGCTAGTGCATAATCAGTGCACACTGGATGGCTCTGGCTATGACGTCAGTCTGAACGTAGTATGATGTGGCAGGCGTGGCTTGGTGAACTGGAATGACAAAATTCGAATGATCTTCGCTTAACAGCTTAGTGACCTTGGACGTGGTGTGGGGGCTGCCCTACAAGCACGGGACCGGCCTAGGGAAGGGGAGGTGGATTAGACCAGAGACCCTGCTGACCACTGGGCAACCATCATCTCCTATGTTATGTTGCCTACACCCCAGACTCAGCTGTGTGCCAGGCTCCCACTAGGTTCTGGAGATACAACCATGGGTTCACTAGTTTCCTTAACACAAATGAGCCAAGTCTGTTGGAAGACACAACCATGTCCACAGCTCAGACCTCACCCAGTGAACATTACCTACATGGATTAACCCACCTCACATTTAAGAAGACAATGCCAGAGATTTTTCTCATCTGCAAGTTGAAGTTGTCTTTTATTTGACTTCTACAGACACAGCAAGAAGCTGGGAGAGTGAGGCAGCGAAAGGCCCATGACTTTGACCTTCACTGTCTACGTGACCATGGATGCATTATCCCACCTCTTTGAGCCTGTGGTTTCTTCTGTGAAGTGGGGACCAATCTGCCAGCTTGTTTAGAGACTTGATGCTCGTGTGTATGAAATGCCGGTCCATAAAAACT
Organism: Camelus bactrianus; assembly: GCF_048773025.1. NCBI lineage: Eukaryota > Metazoa > Chordata > Mammalia > Artiodactyla > Camelidae > Camelus > Camelus bactrianus. Next base: position 5,985,793 of record NC_133544.1, read on the forward strand.
GGTCTTCCCTGGATGCTAGTCATGACCCCAGTTAGTCTCATCTGCAGCTGGTAGTTGACCTGCAGAGTGACAGACAATGGGCAGGCATCCTGCACAGGAGACGCTGGCGGCCGCTTGTGTCTTCTTACTGCTGCGGGGCCAGAGGAATCGGAGGCGCTTTGTCCCGTTGCTTTTCTAACTCTTGCTCTTTCCTCTGACATGATGTCCACAGAAGCTGTCTCGGGACCTTTGAGAAGCTCCACTTAGAGTCTCGTTAAATCTCCGCTGGTCCCACTTAAAGGACCGAAGCAAGAGGAAGTGGCAGCATGGATGGAGATCTTCCACTGGTCCCAGATGGCATGCTGACTGCTCGTTCAAGGGGTGGGGGCCTTTCTGCAGAGCTGCAGATGCAGGGGGGGTCTGCGTGGTGCCAGGACGCAGTGCTTGGGACCACATGGGGCACAGCTCGGCAGATTTGCCTTTGCGTCCTTGGGACCTGGGGGAGGGCAGGGACCTACCCTTGATGACCCACCCAACGTGACGCTACCTTAGCGTGGGTCACCTCTCTCCTGAGCCTGACCTGGGCTTGTTCAGCCTTGCCTTAAATATTCCAGAGGAAAGAAGCTCACCCACCCCAACAAGCATCCACGACACAGAGATGATAAAAGTCTCCTTTACGTTGCACCAGTGCTCTTATTCTTGTAAATTCCACAAACTCATTTCATGTTGAGGGAAGTGTAACTGAAATTTGGACTTTGGAATCTGACAACCCAATTGTCTCTCCATTTGATGAGCAACTTAAAAACAGTGACTGGTCTTGTCTATATTTATATCACCAGTGGGCAGAAGAGTGGCCGTTGGCTGCCTGGTCAAGGCTGTAAACAAAGCCTGTTACAAATGTGACTGAATGAATGAATGAGCGAATGAATAAATTGTGGGTTGACTCTATCTCCCCAGTTTCTTGCTCTGTGATTTATGCAAGTCACATAACCTCTCTGAGCTTCAGGTTCCTTATCTGAGAAGCAGAAATATGGCCACTCTCATAATTACATTCTTTCAGCCCTCCCTCCATTCAGTCAATTATCATTTCCCATTTCTGTGTGGCAGGCTGTGTGCCAGGTGCAGGGAATTCAATGGAGGGGAAAAGGAATGCAAAGGAGGCCTTCGTGAAGCACCCCATGTCACGGGGACACCACCAGTGCCCCACCTCCCACAGGGCTAGGACAGCAAAAGGAGGGTCAGCACCCAGCACAGCATCATTGTGCGTGAGTGCCCAGACCTACAGTCCCCTTCCCTCACCCAGCCCCACATGCCGCCTCGTTGGATATCTGGAGGCAGTAATCCAAGTGATTGATTCCAGAGCCCTAAACCTCTGTGTCCAGGATAAGAACTACTTTGGACGAGGGCTTGGTACATGCTGGAAATAGCTGCCTGGGGCTCAGCATGGGTCATGGGCCCCAGTTTCTCCAGGACAGACACTGGCATAGGGGCCTTTCTGATGGCTCCCAGGGGTGCCACCTCCACTCCCACCTCTCTCCATCACATCACCCTGCTTTGTTGTCTTCATTTCCTTTGATTTCACATTACTCAAGAAAACTCCCTTTTCTTACTTCCTCTCGTATCATCCATCCATCCACTTACTTAACTACACTTTACTTTTCTGCTTCCTCCACCAGAAACAGTGCAGAGAGACTCTGTGTCTGCCTTGCTCTCACTGTATCCCCAGTGCTTACCACAAGGCCAGCCCCATAGATGGCCTTCAGTAAGTATTTATTGGCTAGACAAAGAGCCCACAGTGCTTACAGCTGTCACTCTCGTGCGCGGTACTTACGCCTTTCACCTGGTTCTCCCAAGTCTACTTAGCAGCTCCTCCAGAAAGACTCCTCTCCTCCACCTGCAAAACTCGACGGGCTCTGCATCACACCATCCTTGCATTCTGTGCATGTCTCCATTTCAGCTCTAATGCAACACAGTGAGACAGCCTGTGCATGCCTGTCTCCTCCACCCCATCCCTAGAGCAAGGTCAGGGCTTGGTCATGTTCATTTACCTCCATGCTTGACAGAGCTTAGCCCGTGGCATGTGATTAATAAGGGCTTGTTGAACAAGTGAATGAGTGGCCTGATTGCAATTCAACTTTGGGCAAAACTGGAAAAAGTCTGAAAGGCTCAACAGCAGGTTGAAGTCCAGGTCTATTTGGGGCGGGGGGAATTTCCAGACATAAGTCCACCTGGCATCTTCCCAGGACAACACAGAGATATTTCCTATTACTTTGTTTTCTAAAGGCTGAAGGCAGAGCTACTGAACGTGGCTCTCAAACAGTCCTCGAGGAACGTCAGTCCAGTCATTCTGGCTCTTCAGCCGTCAGCACGCTAGGCCAACGCCCACCACTTCCTTCCATCTTCCATCAAAGATTGATTCATGCTCATTGGATGAGGCTCATATGCCTGGACTTGTGACAAGGTGCTTCACCAAATTAAAAAATATTAATTCTGTCCACCACTCTGCATGATGGATATTTTATCACCATATTCCAGGGCTTAAAAAAAGGCTCAAAGAACCTATATAATTTGACTAAGATCAAGAAATGCATCCCTAATGAATCTGCCCTGTTGTTGATTTGACTCTAAAGGTCTGATGTTATTTCACTAAGAATGAGGCACAGAATCACAGGGGAAGTGGGGGATCTTAGATGTCACCTGGTTCCCACTTTCCACCCAACACAAGGACCTCTTAACGTTTTTTCCCGGAGCCAGCTTACATTTAAGCTGTTACCATTTTCTCGTCTCCTTTCTCACCACTTTCTCGCCACGTCATCACCCCTTTGGCCATCTTTGGCATGTTCGCCATTTTGTGTGGCTGAAAAAAACCTCATAGCTTGTAAGTCAGAACTAAGACATGAACCCAGAACTGCATTGACCACTGTGACGCTCTGCCTTGTATTTCTTAGATTGGGGAAGTCTCCTTCACAAGACAATACATCCTTTTTTTTTTTTTTTTAATGCCAACTGTACTGGACAGAAAGGTCTTGAATTAGTACATAAAGGACCAACCGCTTGAATGGCTCTGGTTTCACTCTGTGGATAAAGTTTTAATTCCTCTGTACACTAAAGCCTACTCCTTAGATATTTGACAGCAATGCTCAGTAGAACCTATTTTTAATTTTGTAGTTATTTTATTTAACCCCTCTTACCTGAGCCACACCCAAATTGATCTCATCCCTGGTAAAGTGTGCTGACACAAAGTATAAACTCTCCTCTAAGATGAAGTCTGATATGGGAGCCCCTGTAGACATGGACATAGAAGAAATTGGAGGCAATAATACACTGAGCAGTGTTTGTAATGGTGAGCTGGAGAAACTTCTGATGGGTAAAGTTTGGGGGTAGTGAAAGGGTGGACAGTCACTTTGGGCAGTATGTGCCCATGGCCAAAGACTGGGGCAGACAGGCCATGCCTGGGGCACTATCCTCTTCATGAAATGTGAACATTTCTGACTTAGGGTGAAGTCATGTGGTGGAGGAAACAATCATCCTACTTTCAGATCACTTGGGTCTAGTCTCAGCTCTGCCACGAACTTGCTGTGTGACCTTGGCCAATTCACTTTCCTTCTCTGATCTTCAGAGAGACCATCTTACAAAGAAGAGTTGGATGTAATGATCTTCATGCTGCTTCCATTGTGAAACTTCTATGAATAGAAGGAGTCAGAGGGAAAAAAGCTAAGATAAACCAAATGTTGATCCCGCCAGCCAGTCAAGCGAGCCATTCTTCTCAAACACATGGAAAATAAAAGGAATGCTACACAGTGACTCTGCCTAAGGGTTTCAGACTTATTTACAAATATGAGTTTTAATGTAAAATATGGGCATAGCCTCTTTAAGGGCTGGACCTAAAAGATAATTAGACAATATACTTGACCTTATTACTTGGTACAGTGTCATTTTAATATCAGCTTGAATTTCAAAGGAAATTTCATTGAGTTAGTAAGAATGGTAGGCAATGAACTTGCTGCTTAGAACAGTGACCCAGAGCCCAGATACCCTGTTCTGTCTCTTCTACATTGAGGAGCAAGGTGAGCTCATGCCTACCATGCTGGCTCTCAACTTTCGCCAGACTTATATTTTGAGGCAGATTATTAACATGTGGGGTTCATAGTAAAGTACTATGCTTACTACGTGAACTTAATCAATACCGAAATGATCACAGATAATTTATCAGATATTCTTTAAAGGAATTACAGATCACATTCTGTTCTTTACATGATGACCTGATCATGTTCAGTTTCAAACTGGATGAGGTGTGAAGCCCTCTGGAACAGGGACGATGTGTTAGCCACCTAGATCTGCATCTCACTTACACCATCTTTGATGCCTCGCAGAATAAACTGAGGTATGCATAAAGCCAAATAATAAATTTAACACTTTTTCTTTTTGTCACAATATCAAACGAAAGTGGCCAGACAGATTTCTGCACTCTGGGTTTGAAGGGCTGAATGTAAAACTTGTGTTCTGGAGCACAGGTGACACTCACTTTGGGGACCCCGATGGCCTTTCTGAGAGGCAGGCAGCCCCTGCTGTCCTTGAGGTTTGATGACAGGTACATGGGATGGCTTATCAGGAAAGACGGAAGTGTGAATCTCCTGTGGACAAAGAGGATGCTCAGTGGTTCCAAGGATGGATTCCACGTTGAAAGGCATAAGGGCAAAACTTTGAACTTCATTTGAGTCTTGCTTTGCAATGAGATCAAATCTGCTTCTGCCAGGGCAACAACCGTTCAAGAAGAGATCAACATACTCAACGAGTTATCTTTCTAAGCGATGCAAGGAGACGTGTGGTTTGTGAGTTCATACACACGTGACACATTTATACACATGAAGCATGTATGCAATGACACGTGTATGAGATGCACTTACAGGCTTGTTTACCCTGCTGTGTGTTAACAGCACTAATAACTGGTTTCTCTCAAGGTGACTTAGTTTTGAAGCCCATTTTTTTCCCCAGAAAAAAAAAAAGAAAAAATTAACTCAAATGTCAAGTAGATTTTAATGACTCTTTATTGATACGGGAAGACAAAACATAAGAAGCTAATTATAACAAAAAATATTAAAGTGCCTGGTTTACGAACTAAAATGAGCCATCAGGGAAAACCAGCCAAATAGTGACCCTCCACACTCCCACCAGATGTGAAGTAGCCCGGGGTCAGGCTGCTCTGGTTCAAGGTCCAGCTGTGCCATTCACCCGCTGTGTGACCTTGGACGAGTCCTTGCCCCTCTCTGGTTCTCGATTCCCATACTCTGAAATGAGCAGAAGGGGTGCTTGGGTGGCACACCCCTCTGTGGCTGCCTCTCCTTCCCTCCTGTCTCATGTCCTGACTCCATGACCTGTGCTCCCTGAGGTCCCAACCTTTGGCAGCACGATGCAGAGGGTCACATGTGACTGGGAGCATGGGGCAGTGTGACATGGCAGTGGGGGTTTCTGAAGGTCCGTGTCTCCACCACATCTTGGTTAAGTGATGGTGGGTCTGTAACACTGAGCTCTTGGGGCCTCCATTTCCTCGTCTGTAAAGCAGGGCTATCCCGTGGGTCCCTGGAAAGCTTCCTGAGTTCACTTAGGTCCGGGGGTCTGCACAGTGACAGGCACACAGTGAAATGACTGTCGGCTGGGATGGTTCACGAGCCAGGCAGAACCGTGGGCCACAGTCATCAGCTTCCTGGGGATCACGGGAGCCTTTCAGTCCTTTCTCGGGCTTGGAGGGACAGAGCAGTGAGGGGACAGAGAGAAGGCGGTTGCCCTTTCCCTCCCAGCCCCTTCACGAGGCTCTGCGAAGGTCTCTGCTATCTTTCTCTGCAGCAATCCTGCCTTCTCGCCTTGACAGGTGGACATCATTATCTCTATCAGGACAGTTAAATTACCGAAGGAAAAAATTTCACCCTGAAGCCATCAATTTTACTTTTGATCCTTCTCCTCAGGTTGAAGCTTTCTTCCAAAGTCACTTTTAAAAATAAAAAAAAAATTTTTAAACCCCTTTAAATGGAGGTTTTATACAACAGACAATGTTCCCTATTTGAATTATTTCTTTTGAGCCTGGATAACATTTCTGTTGCCTACTATCCAATAAAACATTAATTACAGAAATATTGAGCTTTAGAGAGCGCCTTCAAATCTCCGTCTCCATGTCAGACACTTAGGGGAATGGATATATTATAAATCTGGAGAGGAACACAGCTACAAAGCTCACCGCTTTCACGATCCACGCTTAGAAGGCAGAGGGGTGAGGAGCTGGTTCTTACTTCGGGCTGTGTGTTCCTTGGAGTGGGGAGAAGAAGGCACGCAAAGGGAGACGGGCGCTCACGGCCTGATTTCATCCTGACACGATCTTCAGGAGAGCCACACTCCTCTTGATCCAGAGCCGTGGATCCAGTTCCGGTTCTGCTGTCTGGGCCCCTTGTTTCACCCCCGTGAGACTCAGTGTCATCCCAAGTTGGTGCAAGGATTTAATGAGCCAAGGATGTTATGGTTTTCCCATAAGTTCCCCAGGTTTGAGGACTCACTGTGTTCTAGACACTACCCTGACTGCTTTACACACCTAAGTTTCATTCTATGTGATGGACATCATAATCCTCCCCATCTTGCAGCAAATATTTGATTTTGTAATTTGTTCAAGGTCATATAGCTTATGAAGGCGGACTCCAGATATCTGTCCTTATCATAATGACGCGTTGCCTCTTTCTATATGAGGTCCAGAGAAAGATGCCCCGTGCCTGGCATATAGGAGATGCTTGAAAGATGCCAACTCCTTGCCTTCCTTCGGCCATTTGCACTTACTGTCTTTCTGAGGGGTCTTCTTCCTAGCAGGTGTAGGAAGTAGAACAATGCTTGATAGCTAACGCCCTTGAAAACAACCCTCAGCCAGCAATAGATGGCAAGAGGGCGGATAAATGCCCCAGCTCCCTCACCCCTGGTCTGTGTGTGGGTGGATTCTGGGCAGCTTGTGCATTGCTCTCCAAGATGACCTTGCTTGGATAGCTCGCCTTTCTGTGGCTGCCTCCCGTTCCCTGTCTCATGTCCCAGCTACCTGAGGTCCCAAATAAACTCTCTGTTAGCTCATCCTTGTCTCAAGTTCTGCTCTGCAGGAACCCGAATCAAGCCCGAGATCCCAGAGGGCTCTGCCATGTGTGGTTGATCTAGGATGCCCTGGCCATTGGCACAGTGCCTGGCAGAGAGCAGGCCCACAGCCAGTGCTTCCTGTGATGGGCGGCATGGTGTACGTGAGGAGTGCCCCAGGTCTCGGCTTCGAGGTGCGCTAGGTCAGATTGCGGGCCAGCTCCGTATCCACTAGGAGCCTCAGTTTACCCATGGGGATGAGAACCCTTGGATTCTCACATTTGGATTTGGACCACATTCACAGACAGCCCCTGACACAGAGCGGGCACACAGTGAACAGTGGTTGTGGTGACGCTTTGTGGAAGGCTCCCAGCTCACCTGCCACACTGGCAAGTCACAGGCCTATGACACACGGGGTTCACAGCAGTCGAATGGACCGTGGATAACATCCCTCAAAAGGGCAGCCTGAGATTTTGTGCAGCTCGAGCCGAATGCCTCTGCTGAGTTAGGCTGGTCTTGCTAGCAACTGCTTCCGGGAGGCATCTTGGCAAAAGGGGTGAAGGACAGTGAGGGAGGGAGAAGAGAAGAAAACCTGAGTTTGTTCTTTGAGGAAAAGCAATGGGCTCTTTTATCTCAGGTTGGAGGCTGGTCAGTGGAGGCTCAGACACAGGGCATTTGACTCTGAGGATAAACAGATTTAAATACTGTGGCCTCAGCCTGGCTCTCATCCAGGGGAGAGGCAGGCCCCTAAACGTTGGACTGACTGGACAGATGTTCACCTTCCTCTGTGATCTTTTTAAATACCCCCTCTGCACTGCCTCCATTAAATGTGTCAGACTCACAAGGGCAATTTCTGAAACAGGGTCTGATACAGCGAGAAAGGTGAGTTTTGACAGCCTCAGAAGCCAAGCCGGCTGCACCCTGTTCCAGCACGTCAGTCTGATTTGTCCAAAACTTTTATTCTGAGAAGAAGTAGCAAGAAGGGACACTTGGCATTATCCTAACGTTATAAAAATTGCACTGGGAGAGACTCAGTGGGTAGCCAGGTTATTATTATTCTATTATTATTATTTGAACAAAGGCATGGGCCGTGTCACCTACATCCAAGAAAACTAAACTCTCAAGATGTCTAAAAGAGGGGTGGGGGATGTGATGGGGGTGGGACTAAGGGCAAAGTTTCCATGTTTCATCTGGTAAGAAATTGCAAATTTCTCAGAATTTCCCTGGGGAAAAACTGTGAACAGAGAATCTTTGAAATGCAATACATGAATCCTCGCTCCCCTCCCCCACAAAAAAATTCCAAAAAGATGCAGTTACCAGTGTGCTTCTCAGAACTGGAGCATTGATTCCACTTCATGCTCTGGCTTCTGCGTCTTCTGGCTTCAAGACAGCCTTCCTGGATTGAGCGGTGTGGACTGGGACATGAATTTAAATGGTCCCTACCATGGCTGGGTGTGGAATACAACCACAGTATGCGCTGAACGTTAAATAGCAGGGTTTAAAGATAGTTAGGACTGTCCTCTCAGAAGGAGGGGCTGCTTTCTCTTAGCACCGTTAGCTGCACACGTGCTGGGAGATGTGGGTTTGGGAACACATACTGGGAGGGAAACCAGCGCTGGTCGGTTCTCCGTGCCCCCAGCGGGTGGCTTGAGGGTTACATTGGGTGTTCAGCTCTCACAACAGACCATATATGAAAACTCAATTGACCATATATTAGAAATGTATTTGTCCTCTTTTTATTCTTTTCCATTTAACTATTATGTTTGTCTTTATACCAATAACACAATGGCTTGATTACTGTAGCTTTACAGCAAGCTTCAGTCCAAGTACTGTGATTTCCCCCCAAAACTGCTGGGCTGTAAAACCTAAGTTAAGTCCTGTCATGCCTTGCTTTTAACTCTCTCAACTCAGGGAAGTCAAAGTGTACACCTTGGCAGTTTCCAAGGCCTTGACATTCAAGTGCCTCTGCTTCCTGTCTGATAAAAACCCAAGCCCTTCACATCAGGCTCTGCCCCCAGTGCGGCCTGCTCGTGGCCCCCATTCCCTGGCTCTTCACGTACTCCCAGCGTGGTCCGGCCACTGGGCCTTTGCACCTGCCACTGCCCTGCCTGGAGTGCCCAGCACATAGGCTGAGGCTCACCTTGTCACTTATCTCAGTGGGCCCGCGTGAGAGGCTGGCCGAGCTGGGCTTGTCCAAAGCAGAGGCTCCCAAACCTCTCTTTGCCCCAAAACTGCTGTAGCTTTCTTTGCTGCCTGGCTTTGTTACATGACCGCCTGGCTTTGCTGATTGCCTGTGCCTCTCACTCTCTGTCTCTTTCTGTGAAATCAGGGACTCCCTTCTTCATGCCCACCCAAGGACCCTACACCCAAAACACTGTCTGCACCCAGAGGGCCCTGGGAAATGCCGGGTGAAACAACGAATGAGTGACCGGCGGTCCCCTGACTCTTCGTCACTTACATCTTTGCGGCTCACACTGTATGTTACTCTCAAGACGCTGGGTTTGTGCCCCTTAAGTGGGCAGTGGTCGAGCACTGGCACAGCGTGAGCAGGGATCCGGGAGAGGGTGGACCATGGTAGGGGGGATTTGCCTTCAAGATTTGTACGTGGAGAAAAGTCCAACCCGGAACTTGATTGTTTCTGTTGGTCCCCAAGTGTTTCTGTAGTGTCCAGAAGGCTCCTCCTCTTGAACTCCATATTGGAATCATCTCTGTGGTAACAAATAGGCAGTTGATAAACTTCCCTTATTCGAGTTTTAGGTGTATGAAGGTGTCGTGATTTTCACACGGGGAAGACAGATTGAATTCAAATATGGATTGCGTGGTCTTTAGGAAAGGTGATGGTAGGTGGAGGGAGACGGATGTTTTATTATCTTGCATATGGGCCTTCAAGGGAAAAAAACAAAACAAAACAAAACAAAACCCTTTAGTGCCGCAAAGAGCCCAGGGAGTTAGGAGCTAACAGTCCACGTAAGGAGACGCGTCTGGGAGAAAGCAGCTCCTCACCGCTCACCTGCTTCCCCGGGTCCAGCCCGGAGCAAGGCAGCAGATCTGGGTCCTGGAAGATTCCAGACATGGCACCAAACCCTGTCCCTGCCTGATGTGCCTCCCAGGCCCTGTGGAGGAGAGGAGATGACGTCAACGTGGTTCTCAGCTAAAGAAACTGAGGCTTGGGTGGCTGGAGTCAGCCACCCCATCACGTTATTGTAAAACGCACACCCGTTCAAAACCACCCTGTGTATGACTCTGGCCTTCTGTGCCTCTGGACCTAAGCACACAACACAATCTTGTCCCAAGTTATGAAAACAGTCCGGCCCAGCCAGGCCTGGGGGCCTCTCAACCGTGTGAGCATCCTTCTGTATTTCAGCAGAAACAGACACGACAGCAAATCTTTGTTACTGGGGAAGGGGGTGTGTGGTTTCTGAGCTCCGTGGAAACAACAAATATCAGCCTCCTTCTCAGGCCCGGGTCGTGGGCAGGGAACCCTCCCTGGGTCTTCTGAGTGCTCGGAGTGGCGTGTCCACTGGAGGTTGTGCCGCTGCTCTGGCCAGGCTGGCTGGTCCTCTTGCCATCCTGAAGTCTGCCTTAAGGGTATCAGGAGAGTCCCCTGCTGCCCTCTTTACCCCTTGCTTGATTGCAGGGTCCAAGACCCATGTGATCGTTTATTTACAACCAAATTATTATCCTTGTCCTTAAAGAGTTAAAACACCTTATTGAAGGAGAAAAGACTCACGTACTCACCATTCATGCCCCCATTCTTTTATTCGCTAGGAATGACCTGAGCACCAATTCTTTTCTGCTAGGTTCTGTCTTGGTTTCTGTGCGAAGAAATAGGTAGGAGCCCTGCAAGGCTTTCAAGAAGCTTGGGGTCTCGTGTGCAGCTCAGACGGAGACGTGAATCACTTCAGTGCAGCAGAAAGTGTTGCGAGGGAGGGGATGAATCCAGGGTGGCTGCCTGGCGGAAGATGCTTGACTCAGCACCCAGAGAGGACAAGGAAGGCTTCTCCAAGCCGAGAAGCTTGGGTTGAAACTGGATCGTTGACTTGGGATTCTCCTGGAGGAGAAAAGTAGGAAGGGAGTTCGGGACAAAGGAACAGCGTGAGCAGGGTGGTGACCTGTCCAAAAGGAAGGTACAATAGTGTCAGCTCTGACTGGAGCACGGGGGCAGGGAGTACGGGACTTGAGACACAGGCTCCTCTGGGATGACCTGGGTCTCGGTCCTGTCTGTCGCTTCTGAGCTGGGCAGAGCCAGCAGGGCATGGACAATGAAGGACTGTTAGCTGGTCTCTGCGGGACCCCCGGGGCAGGATTCAGGGGCTCCGAAGCTATGAACAGCTGGGTGCCAGGTGGCCCGGGTTGGCGGCCCCTGCGTTCCGGGGTAAATTCAGAACAGCTGAGCGTCCCCGGCCCTCTCCTCACAGCACGTTGTCCACACAGGCCTCCCTGTAGCAGAAACATCAACTTTAATTCTTGGGAGCTCTGGGGATTTGGGGCAGTCCACAAAGCCTGCCCCTTCCTCCCCTTCCATTCATTAATTATTATCTCCAGAAACTTCTATTAATCAGGCACCGAGCACAGGTTTTGGGGGAAGATAGCCCCGTGCAGAATGCTGGCGATCTGATACAGCCGGACTCTTAGAGGAGTTGCCGGACCACGGATGTGTGTTAATTAGGAACTCGGGGCCTGCCATTCAAAGACGGTTGATAAACAGCTCCCAAGCATCATTATCTCCTCAACCAACTGAGCCGTGGGCCACCTCCCTGCCAAGCCATCCTGCCCAGCCATCCTGCCCCCCGGGAGGGCGAGCAGTTTCCCTTGTACTGATGCTCTGAGGCAACGCGCTGCGAGTGAGCCCAGGCCGGCCTGCGCAGCGCTGGTCCGGCTGGGACTGCAGAATCCATTTTCCACTCTCCTCTCACCAACCCACAGTGTCCCTTTCCTCACCTGTCAAATGGGGCCGATGACAGATGCCCACCTGTGCTGCTGGCGCGTGAACGAGAGCTTGGCCAGCCATAGAATCAGGAGGTGAGCTGGGGAGATTCCAGCAACGCTGGAGGGTGATGTCAGAGGTCACGCCCTCATTCTTTCCTCCTTGGGGTCACTGTGCCCTTCAGTTGCCTGGGGGTCCCAGGAAGATCGTGGGAAGATTCTAACCTTGTTACCTTTCGGAGACTCATTTTGCAGGAGCCTCACTAGCCGGCACACCGGCTCGGGAAATGGGGATTTTGCAGCTCAAAGCCAATACGTGTTGGATTTAAACCATTCAACTGCCCATCCAGATTTGGGAGTGAATCAGGCTGCGTACTGTCTGGTCTCTTTTTCCATGTAGGCGTAAAGCAAAGGAAACGGGAAATAAGTACAGATACAGGGAGACATTGAGGAGAGGATGAGAGCCATTTGGGGACCCAGGGAAATTTGAAAGTTCAGAATTGGAGGGAAAAGGAGAAAAAAGTAATAAAAATCTGGTTGAGCAAAATGTGCTAAATTCTTCAGTCTTTCTAGAAATATTCCAGAGACTGGGCGCTGGCCGCTCCAAGGAAAGTTGACAAAATCGTTGATGAAAGTTTTGTTTTCTTTTTAGTTTTTAAATGTATTTAAATTTTTTTTTTTTTTTCTGCAGGGCATGGACGGACAGTCAGTTTCCTCTGCCTAGCAGGCACAGCATCCTCTCCCTAGAGGCCTGGCTCTGTCTTTTTTCCTGGTCCACGATGTTATCAGCAGAGGCAGGCTTGGCAGAAGGCAGCAAGCCAGCCCCGAGAGGGGGCACCCCTCCTGCTCCAAGAAAGCCCGGAAGCTGCTGTTCGGAACCGCTGTCCTGCGAGGGCTGGAGCTCAGGCCTCCTCCGCACTGGGGGCTACGTGCCCGTGAGCGCTCAGGGCACCCTGCTGCCCTCCTCCTGCCCCAGGAGGACATTTTGCAGCTGAGGAAACAGGATCAGAGGCAGCCACTTTCTCGATGTCCTTGAGCTAGTGAGTGATGGAGTGGCTCCAAGCCAGGTCTACTGGCCTCCACGGTGGTCACTCCTCCGGTGCAGGAGGCCAGTCTGCTTTCTGGAGGCTGAGTGAGAGCGCACTGTCCTTCCTCTGTCGTCTCTCGCCCACGGCATTCCAGGCCCCCAACCCACCCAGCACTTCCCCGGCGTCAGCTCCACGTCGCGTGGGCAGACTCGACTTCCTCCAGACTCTGTGGGTCTGCTCTGGCTTCTCTCTTCCTTCTGCTTTGCAGACCCTGGCCTCTGTCTTCCAGAATCTTCTGCCACTCTGAAGTCCAGAACCGGCCCCCCAATCTCGGGGGAAATGGAGCAATCTCTCTGTGGCAGACTCAGCGTACCATTACTCTTGTGGCCCCGGGAAAAGAACTTTTTATTATTTTAATTTTTTGAGATGGGATTTCTCATGTATAATTCTTTCCTGCCTTCCTTTCCCCACCCCCTGTTTAGATTGTAAAATTTTTGTGGGAAAGAATACATTTCTCTAGCTTGCTCTGACTCCCAGGAGAGCCATAGAACTCTGTTCTCTTCAGGGTCCACTGTGTTTTCTCAGGCCACCACTCCTTTGCACCTGGGTCCTCCTGGCCTGGGCCACCTCACCCTCCCAGAGAACTCTGCTCCTCGGAACCCCACGCAAGCAGAGATATCTGCCTTGGTCACGCTTCCCCAAGCATCCTACCGACATCCTGCAAGTTGAAAGGGGCCTCCTGCATCCTGAAGGGCCCGTTCAGCATGCTCCTGTCACACACGTGAGGTGGGTTCTTGTCCCCATGAGACGGGGGACTCATTCATCTCGATGTTTCTGGCATCTGGTTTGCTTCCTGGCACCTGGGGGCCCTCAGTATGCCTTTGCTGATTGCACACACGAACAACAGGTTGGGATGCTGGGAGCAGGTTTGCTGCGCTAGAGGATACCCAGTAAACGTTTCAAAATCCCCTGATGAAGTAGGGAGCGTGGAAACTCACCATCTCTACTTAACAAAGGAAGAGAACTGAGGTCCGGAGAAGTAACACAACTTGACCGAGGACAAAATGCCAGTATCTGCTGGAGACGGCCTAGTACCCAGGCTGCCGCAAAGATGATGGAACAGCTCTGTGCTGAAGGTGACAGTGAATCAGCACCAGTTCTGCCCCACTTTGCTTCTCTTCTCTTCGCAGTGACCATGGCGGGGACTTGAATTTCATGCTAACATGTGGCCAAGACAATCTCTGGTTTCTCTGAGCCTGCCCTGTCCTGGTCCAGTTTCCCCCTCTCCCCGGCCCTCCGTGGGAAAGCACATCCAGGCTGGAGCAGCGAGAGAGAAGGATTCCATTCTCAGCCGCCACTTTCTGGGGAACGCTCGACACTCGGGCCAGATGGGAGAGCCTCCCTACAGCCAGGCTCGACTCACGAGGCCACACGGGGTGTTTCGGGCAGATGTTGGCCTCCGGCCACCCAGCGCCACCCTGCTGGGCCCCCGCTCATCTGGCCCAGCTGTGCAGGAGCTTTAGAACTAATCCACAAGAATGTCCCCTTTCACTCTGATTGGCTGCTGGTGACATCATAGGAATTTGGGAGAAGTGATTTTATTGCCTATCCTGTTGTACATGTCTTTGATTAATAAACATTGGGCAATCAAATTAATTATGTCATCATCAATGCAGATTTGTTGGAAAAATATTTTGAAAATATAAAGTTTAGTCAAGTAAGACTTGATTAGAGTGGTAACCCTTTCCTTGTGTAAATGACACCAAGAGCTGGCAAGTTTTTGTCTAAAATAATGTTCAAGGGTCCTATCCTTTTATTCTCCACTACCTGGAAGAGCTTCTGAGCAGATGGTGAGATTTGTTCTTACTTAAAGTTGTATACAAGCCAGCCCTTCTCCACGGAATGTCTGTAAGATGGTGCACGTATATGTATGTACGTATTTGCAGAAGGCATGGATATTCAGCGAGAAGCTTTCTAGTCACAATATAAAGATGCTGTATTTGTTTCTTAGGGCTGCAGTTACAAAATACGATGACCCAAGTGGTTTGAACAGTAGGAATTTATTGTCTCAGCGTTCTGGAGGCTGGAAGTCCAAGATCAAGGTGTGGGCAGGGCTGGTTCCTTCTGAGGGCTGTGAGGGAGAGTGTCTCCCGTGCTTCCCTCCTAGCCTGGTGGTCCTTGGCTTACAGAAACATCACTCTGACTTCTGCCTCTGTCTTCACATGGCATACTCCCTGTGCGCCTGTCTGTGTCCAGTTTTCCCTTTTCATGAGGACCCAGTCATACTTGATTGCGACCCACCTTAATAACTTTTTCTTAGCTAGTTAGATTGGCAAAGACCCCATTTCCAAAGAAGGCCATATGCCGAGCTCCTGGGGGTTAGGACTTCAGCATGTGAATTTTGGGAGACACAACTAAACCCATAACGGATGCTTTTAAAAGGAGATTGCATGAGGTAATAAAGAGAATGTTATCTAGGACACTTTCTGGATCCTTCACCTGGGCCAAGTCAGTTTCCCTCACTGAACGTGAATTTCCTCACCTTTAGAATGAATTTAATGGTAATTATATGAAGGGGGCCTAGATGTTTTTGTGATCCAGCAGCATGGTGGATTGAGGACCAGTGAGGGCAATGCCTCGACTGAGTTCACACAGGGAACTGGCAAAGTCTGGGGGTGGGGGGGCTTGTGCTCCCTGGCGTCTGACTGGCTCTGTCTGCTTTGTCCGGTGGCCTCTCTGTCTTATGTATATTCTCCACATCGAAGTATTTCTTTCTTCTACAAACAAACATAGCATTAAGGAAAAGTCCCCCGAATTAAATGTAGGAGGTCTGAACTGTAGAGGCAAATCTGCCTCTACTTCCATGTGTGGGTTTAGGTGTTGGTAAGTCTTTCATTAAACATGCATGATTTCATTAAACTTTATTTAGCTTATGAACTGGGAAATGGTGAAATGAAAGGCAGTGTCCCCCAGAACCATATCTAGCTATGTGCCGTTTGTAAGAGACACATCTAAAAATAAAATGATGCAGAATGTTTGAACATGAAAGAATGCAAAAAAAGATACATCAGACAAAAGCCAAAAAAAATATATATATAGACATTCTAAATTCGTATCAGAAAAGTAAATTTCAAGTCAAAATTGACAGTAGGGGTTTAGGAGGTTGTTATTTAATAATAAAAGGAACATTTTATCAGAATGTACAATAATCATGAAATTTAATGCAACTAACAACAAACCTATAATCCATATAAAAACTGAAATTTACAAAATTGTCAGAAAAAATTTGGAAATCCATGATTAGAGTGAGTATTTTAATAGTCTTCTTGTGAAACTGTTATAAAGAGAAGATTAAAAATCTAATAAGGATGTAAGAAATTTGAACAACCCACTGAAAAGCTATACATAAAATCCTGGAAAACACAGAGAATATGCATTTTTAAAGAATATCCATGTGTTATTTACAAACATGGGCCAAATAATATCTGTAGTGGAAATTTCAACCACTACCAGAAATTGTATCAAATAAATCACTATCTCTAAATAAACTTCAGAAAAATCAGAGATCAATGAAATAGCACTATTCCTCAAGCTCACCATATGTTTAGATACTAAAGAAGAAAAAAGGGCAACTCAATAGCTCATGGAACAAACACGGCGTAGGGTAAGTAATGAGTTATCTAAAACTAAATAAAACAAAATCATTATCCATAAAACTCCTTCAGGTAAAATTAAAGTGTTGGATGGGATTTTGTAGCTTTAAAGGTATGTGTTAAGAAATATTAAATTTGAAAGTGGATGAAGTGACGGCTTAACTCTGTAAATTAGATAAGGAGCAACAGAGTAAACCCAGAGAAAACAGAGACAAAGGCACAGTAAAAATGAGAGCAGATATTGGAAAATACAGAAAGAATCAATGAAATCAAAGCTGATTCTTTATAAGACAATTGAAACAGAAAAACCTCTAGTAAGATGAATTGAAGGAAAAAAGATCAAAGTCACAAATAAAAATATGAGGGACAAAGAAGATTAGTAAGAGCTATAGTGGAGGTTCATGCATAACCCAGTTAGAGTAAATGTGACAATTTATATAAAACGGATAATTACGGAAATAATACGGATGGCTAGAATTGAAGTGGTAAAAAATCCAAACAAACCAATCACTATTACAAAATTAACTTGCTGGCATATAGATTACATCAGTGTATCTCTACACTAGATCTAGATTGTTTTCTGAATAATTTGTACCAAAATGTCAGAGAACAAATAAACCATGTCTTTTACAAGTAGTTTCTGAGGAAAGAAAAAGACAGCCAACTTACTATTTAATGCTATTTAATGCTTACTATTTAATGCTAGCTTGATTCCAAAACTGGAGGTTAAAGTAAGAAAAAAATTCTAGATCACTTTTACTGAGACATAGGCAAAAAAATAAATAAGATATTAGCAAGTTAAATTCAGCTGTGTTCTGAAATACTGCATACTGGACTTATCTCGAAATGCAAAATTTGCTTGACATCATAAAGTCTATTAATCTAGATCACAGTATCAACAAGTTAAAGGAGAAAAATATATATAATCATCTCAACTGATGCAGAAAAACAGTTTGATAAAATTTAGTACACCTTTATCATAAACACTTTTGATAAACTAATGAGAAAACTTAAGAAGAGAAGGGTGTCTATTATCTATATAGACCATGAAAAGGTCTCAATAAATATAAGAGGATTTAAATAGCACAATACAATATTATGGTTATCTAGCCATACTAAAATTAAACTAGAAATTAATAATATATGTAGAGAATCATAAAATACTGGAAAATTAAACAACTACTTCTAAATAGCAACCCAAAGATGAAATTGCAATAAAACTAGATAATATCATGAATAAAATGAAGATAAAAGCACACTATGTAAAAATGTGTGTGGGGGTCCAGCTAATGTAGTTCTTAGAAACTTTTAGAATTAAACGTGTGTACTAGAAACTAGTATTTGAAATCGATGGTCTAACCTTTTAAAAAAGAAACTTAAAACAGAAAAAGAGCAAAGCAAATCCAGAACAATCAAAAGAAACAATGAAAGAACAGAAATCAGCAACATAGAATACAGAAAAACAATAGGAAAAAAAATCAGTGAAGCCAAA
This sequence comes from Camelus bactrianus, assembly GCF_048773025.1. Taxonomy (NCBI): domain Eukaryota; kingdom Metazoa; phylum Chordata; class Mammalia; order Artiodactyla; family Camelidae; genus Camelus; species Camelus bactrianus. Next base: position 6,003,969 of record NC_133544.1, read on the forward strand.
ATTTGTGTCATTGAAAAGATTAATTGATTAATCTCTAGACAAGCTGATCAAGATAAAACAGAGACAAAACACAAATTATCCTTAGTAGGAATCAAAGAGGTGACATCCCAAACAATGATAAAAATATTAATAGGGCAATAATGAAATATTATGAACAACTTTATGGCAAAAGAAAATCAGCAACTGAGGGCAAAGTCACTGAAAGACACAAAGCACCAAAGTAACTGAAGAAAATAACCTGAAACTTTTGGTATCTAGTATATAAATCAAATTTGTGATTAAGAACTTTCCCAGACAGAAATAAATCCCAAACAAAACAAACATAAAACAACAACTCCTACCCCATATTCATTTCACTCGTGAATTCTGCCACGTATTTAAAGGAGACCTCTAACCCATCCTGCAGGAACTCGTTATAAGTACATGAGAGGAGAGAGTATTTTGCTATTCATTTTATGAATCTCGCTTTATTATACTAGAACTAGACATATATATCTTCATTGCACTTGAAGAAAATTACAGAGCAATATTCTTCAGGAACATAGAGGTAAAAATTCAAAAGAATTGTTTTTTTCTTTTTTGTCAAATCCAGCAACACACACACAAAGTCATAATGCAGCATAACCAAAAGGAGTTTATCTTAACACTGCAAGTTAGGCTCACCATTCTAAACTCAATCAATTTAATTCACTGCAATAGTAGGCTAAAAGGAAAAATTGCAATAGACGCAGAAATATATTTCCTAAACTTAACATCTATTCATGACAAAACAACAAAGTAAAACAAACTGTGCAAACTAGGAATGCAGGGAACTTCTTCAACCTGATGAAGGGAAACTGAAAAAAACCTAGAGCTAACATCGTAGTTAATGACAAGAGACTTGAGTGTTTTCCGCCACAGCTAGAAGCCAGGCACAGATGTCCCCGCTCACCATTTGTATGTTGTAGTGCGCTGGAGGTCCCAGCTTGTGCAATCAGACAAGAAAAAGATGTAAAAGGCATCCAAATTGGAAAGGAAGAAGTAAAACTATCTTTGTTCACAGAAGCATGATTGTCTACGTAGAAAATTCAAAGAAAAAAAGAAAGGGAATTTTATAACTCATATGTGAATTTAGCAAAACCATACGATACAAAATCAGTACACAAAATCAAATGTATTCCTCATACTAGTGATGAATTAAAACTGAAATTTAAACAATTATAAATGAAATCTAAATAAACAATAACTCTAGAATACCAAAAACATGACACACACAGAGATAAGTTTAAATTTAATAGAATATTTGCAAGAGCTGTGCACTAAAACCTACAAAATACTGCTGAACTGAGTTAGAGAAATCCAAATAAATGAAAAGATGAAACACGTTATGGATTGGAAGATTCAGTATCACTCAATTCAATGTTTTATTTATGTATTTTTTTTCTCTCAATTCAATATTTTAAAATTCAACAGTAGATTCAAAAAAGTTCCAATCAAAATTGCAGCAAGAGTTTTTCTTTTTAATTGGCAAGGTAATTCTAAAATTTATATGGAAATGCCAAATACTTAGCACAGTTTCGGGGGAAATTACAGTACTTGAATTGAAGCTTACTATAAAGCTACAGTAATTAAGCCATTGTGTTATTGGGATAGAGACAAACATAATAGATAAATGGAAAAGGATGAAAAGTGGACAAATACATCCTTAACACATGGTTAATTGAATTTTAATATATGGTCAATTGAATTTTAACAGTTGGGAGAGCAATTCAAAAGGGAAAGAATAGTCTTTTCAACAAATGGAGCTTGAATAATTGGACATCCAGATGAGAAACAATAAAGCCCCACCCTTACCTCACATTGTATAAACAATGAATTAGAAATGAATCACACACCTAAATATGTCAGCAGCTAAAACTATAAAAGTTCAAGATAAAAAGGTAAAAAATTAGCTGTGACCTTGACGTAGGCAAATATTTCTTAGGACAAAAGAAACAAATTTTAAAAATAAAAAAAAGAAACTTTATAAAAATTAAAATCTTTACTTCAATAAGACAGTTAAGGAAATAAAAAGGCAAACCATGAACTGGGAGAAAATATTTGCAAAACATTTATCTGACAAAGGACCTGCATTCTGAATATATAAAAAAACTCCTGCAACTCAATAGTAAAAGAAAAACAACCTGATTTAAAAAATTGTGGGTGTAAGAGTTGAGTAGACATTTTACCAAAGAGGTTACAGGAATGGCAAATAAATATATAGAAAATCACTCAAAATCATTTGTCTTTAGGAAAAACAAAATTGAAACTACAATTAAAAAAAAAAAAAAAAACCCGATAGACTGACAGCCAGTGAGTATGAGAACATGTTGTGGTGATGGAAATATTCTCTTTCATGGTTGTGGTTATGTATATTTGTCAAAACTTTTCATATTGGGCACTAAAACTGATTTATTTTATGTAAATTATAATTCAGTAAAGCTGGTTAGAAAAAGGTAGTGTAAACACTCTTGAAAGACAAGTCAAAGGCTGGGTAAATGTAATTGCGACATACTCACCTATCCAGGATTAGCACATTGAAATCAGGATACGCATTTTCCCCCTACAATATGAGAGACAGCAAAGCAGGAGAAAAGCAGGCAGAGATAAAAATAGCATGTCATAAAGAAGGAAATTCTGGTGGTTAGTGAATGCGTTGCTCATTATGGATCAGGAAAATGCAAATTAAAACAACACCGGACAACATTTCGCTCCTGATGGAGTAACTAAAATTAAAGAGGTGGCAATTTCAAGACCCAATGCCCTCTTTTAGTGGAAAAAAGTTTGTTACTCCTGGCTGCAAATGTGGAAGGAGAAATTCCTTCTTCTGGCTTCCTGACAGGTATGGCATTGATAAGCTTTGAGTTTGAACAATCTCATGTTTGACCAAAGTTCTGCTGGAGACTCTGAATCCTGAGAAAGTGTCCCCAGTTATGTAGATATGAATACAGATGCAGGTATAGAGTTTGTTTATTATCCGTCTTCCTCTCCAGAGTGTTAGCCCCACGTGGACTAACATTTAGTCGTATTCAGTGCTCTGGGCATGAAACAGAGCCTGAGAAATAAAATAATAAATAGAATACTAAAACAAAGAAGGATTTAGCAGCAGCAGTTATGGCAGTGACCAGATTGGTGTCCACTGTCCAGTGATGGGTGCTGGCAGAGTGGCATACACAGTGCGGTGGTGTTAGCAGTAATGCATCAGCAGGGGTTTGCACACTTCAGTAGCACCAGCGAGGGTGCCATGGCTGAGCTACACGCATAATTCAATGGTGTTGGTAGTGGTGGCCATGCTGGTGGCATACACTATCCGGAGGCACCATCACAGTAACCAACCACCCTTCCTTTGATAAGATTGTGACTGTGATTTCAGCTGCCTGACCTCTCCCCCCAGCTGCCCTTTTCTTGAAGTTTCTCCAGACTCTGTCTGTTTCTTCTGTCAATCTCCCAACATCCTTCTCGTTAAATCCTTTCTGCTTAATTTAATGAGAGTCACTCTCTGTTGTTTGCAACCAAGACCCTTGACGATTACAGATGCACAGCTGTTAAAATGATTGAACCAGATCTGTGGGTATCAACGTGGATAAATCTTAAAACAATTTTGAGTGATAACAGAATGTTACGGCAGAATATACACAGTATTACATCATTCATGTAAATTTTAAATACACCTCAAACAATACTGCTTATTATTTATAAGTAAAAAGATATGTAGTATGAGTGTTGAAAGTATGGATGGGAAGGATACAAAACAACTTCAAAATGCTGATGACCTCTAGGGAAAAAGAGAGGGAATGAGAAATGTACAAAGATGAACTCAACTTTATGTCTGATATGTTAGTCAAAGAAGTTAGAAAAAGATATGGTGGTGTATTGGTTCGTTTGTTATATTGGGGTGTTAGACACATAGGCATTTATAAACTTAATAACTCAAATACTTTATAATTATTAAAAGTGCACAGACACTTTTTTTGTCCCTGCCTGCCCAGCCTCCATCACTCCCCATGGTGACCCCAAGTCACCATCTCAAGGTCCAGGGATTTCCCAGAGCTGAGTTTTGAATGTATTGCCCCAGGTTAAGGACTATCTCTTTGTAAAATGTGATCATTGTAGTTATAGTCAGTTCTTTGTCAAAATAATCAAGTGTTTCATTAAAATGTTAAATGATGCTTAGTGATAGGAAATTTAACCCCCCAAATGGGATTAAGGACGTAATAAAATAGAATTGAACCTCTAATGTATAGTTTAAAAGTTGCTTCATCGAAGCAATATAAAGAGCTCCTTATAAATGTTATTAAATAATAGAATACAATGAATCTTTAATTTACTGTTGAAGTAGTTGTTACATTCTTGAGATGAAAAAGGCAGTCATTGTATCTTATCAGTTTTTAATGATTCTTCAGCAAAGCCTACCTGACAATTAAGGTTTTATATATATATATAAAGGGGGGCAGAGAGAGAGAGGAGAGAGAGAGGTTCACTGTGCCATGCATATGAAAATCTACTTACTCTGAAGCAAGAGCATTCATGATGCAAAATATATCCTGATGCTTCTCTGGAAGTCTGAGGGTTGTGGTGGGATTAGTAAAATCAAAGCCCTGTGTAGTGTTCATTCTTATATTTTCAAAACACTCGACACTTTTCACATTTTTCTCTTCTTTTAAAATTCAAGGAGCTTCCAACAAGAGGTGGGGACCAGGAATTATGCCCAAGCTGTAATTGTAAGACAGATTCTAAGAGAGAAATGCCCCTCGACAGTCTTACATTGTTTTAGGGACGAGGAAGGATGAAGATTTGTGTTCCTTGAGTATTTTGGGGGGAATAATTTTCACTTAGTAATGCTGACTTAGCCCAGATCCTAAGCCTATGACCTCTAGATTATTAAGATGATTTTGGAGCTTCACTGAACAAACACTTAAGGAATATTCTGTATATGTTAAGCGTTGGAAAACCAAAGACAAATAAAATATTGTCCCTATGCTCATAGCGTAATGAATGAGACAAACACATAAAGCAGTCCATTTGAAATTTGAAAGGCTTGTGTCAGATGTAAACACAAGGGACTGTGGGAAGCTCACCCAGGATGGAAAGTCAGAAAAGTTCTCATTGGAAAGGTGATATGTGAGCTAAATGTTAGCAAATGAGTAGGTGTTTGCCAAGACAGGAAGAGAACACAGGGCTTTAAAAACAGAAGGAGCAACACAAACTAAGGTGTGAAATTGCATGGAGGATGCTGCTGTTGACAAGCATCATTATTACAGGTAAAAGGGAAGAGTGGGAGACAGAAGGACTTCGAGGTTTTCTTGTGGCCACAGTTCTGAAGAAGCATAACGGCTGAATCTCTTCCCTAAGAACACTCTGAGGAACTACAGAAGGAAAAAGAGAGAAAACTATAAGAAACCCTAGGCAATTTTTAATGACAGTAAAGAACATCGCAATAAAGGGAGAGAGATACTATGTTCATAGATAGGAAAGCTTAATGTTCTAAAGATATTGATTTTACCTAAATTGATCTCTCCAGTTAACATGGTTACAGTTATGGAACTTGAAACATGATTTCTAAAATATACTAGAGAATATAGGTAAACCTGCAAGATTAGCCAGGACAGTTCTGAGGGAGAAGAGTAGGAAGGGGTGGCACCAGATATTATGAAATTACCCTCTGTTATGAAAGTATAGACATTACAGGAGTGTGGAAATAGAGCAGAGGAAGACACACTGACCAAAGTGATATAAGGAGGAAATCCGTCTTACATGTGCGGGGATTGGGGTAAACATTAGAGCAGCCTGCAAGATGACAGAAGAGAGAATGGCCTTAAAAAATCGGTGGAAATATGATTATCCATGTATAAAAACAGAAAATTGGGCCCAGATGGATTAAATTCTCAAATATAAGAAAAGACACCAAAAGTCTTTGTAGAAAATATATGGAAATATGCTTTAGATCTTGAAAACTGGAGAGACCTTCAAATAAGACACAAAGTATTGACTATGAAATGAAAGATAAAAAATTTCAGCTTGTAAAATGAAAACGTACTTTAAAGACATTAAATAGACAAGCTATAAAGGAGGAGGAGATATTTGCAATATATGCATTTAACAATGAATTGACATAAAAGTCAAATAGGAAAATGGACAAAATATCTATGCACAATGAAGCCAATAAACATATATAAAATCATGTTCAACATGTTTGGTGATAAGGAAATTTAAACCAAGACCACAAAGACATGTGTTATACAGTTTTAATTGGAAATATTTTAAATTTTTGAAAATTCCAAGTAATGGATATTATAGAACTCACAGGATCTTCTACTCATTATTGGTGAGAGGGAAAAGGTGGTCCAAATGCTTTAAAAATCAGTTAGTGATTACCACTTAAGCTGAGTTTTCACAAAGCCAACAGCCTTAGTAATTCTGTTTCGAGGAATATTCCTGAAATTCTTACACATATACAATAGGAGACATATGAAAGCATATAATAGCCTCACAGCTCACAACTGTAAAAATTTAGGAACAGCAACATTGCCTATCAGTGGGAGAGTCAAAGGACAAACTATGATATATTCAAAAAATGGAACACCAGCCAGGAGTCTGAAGTAATTAACTATGGTCATTCACAGCCAAGGGCTGAATGTCAGCAATAGGACAAAACATGCAAAAGGTTCAACATACACTGAGTAGCATGACATTCTTTTGATAAAGTTTAAAACCAGGAAACTAGAAGTACTTTTTTAGGAATACACCTAGATGCTATAAATCTATGAAAAAAAGAAAGCAAATCAATGATGAGCTAAAGGCTGAGGACACTGATCACTGTGGGTGAGAGGAGGCAGGGACTGGGATGGGGGGTGAGGACGCAGGGCTAAGTGAAGTCAAGGACCTAGCTTTCATTTTGAAAGGTGAGTTTAAGTGGCATGTTATGAAAATAACTTTACAGAGAGCTAAATAATTGAAAATGTGTCATGAATTGAAATAATAATTATGCCAGTTATATGTACCTGAGGACAACAAAAAGGAAGGAAGGAAGAAAGGCAGGAAGGAAAGAAGGAAGGAAGGAGGTAAGAGAGGAAATGGATGAAGAGGGGAGGGAGAGTGATGGGTAATCCCAGAAGAGACTTTTGAGACAAGTAGCTGTTAGGCCATAAAAGTTGTGTTTCTCATGCTATTAAATTTTTTTCTTTCTAGTTATTCATAATAATTAGCGAACACTTAATATGTTCGGGCAGTGGGCCAAATGCTTTACATCCTTTATCTCTGTGAATTCTCCCTATGAAGGGGCTTTATCCCCATTTCTCAGTTGAGAGAACTGAGGCTTAGAGAGGTTGTGGCTTGCCCAAGGGTTTAGGGAGTGTTTTCTGTAATACACGTTATTTCACTGTCTTCGCCTTATCTGGGACACCACGCTCCATAATTTCCAAGCCTCCTCAGTGCTGCTGCTTCTCAATCTCACAATATGGCCAGGGCTTTGTGACCTGATCTCCACACGTTCACCCGTCCCTCAGCCCTCATCTTCGTACCTGTGCGGACATCCTAGTCATCGCATCTGTTCTCATGACTTTAAGTGCCCAGCTGCCTAAGGAGCCTCAGACTTAACAAGGTCAAAGCTGGACTCAATTCCCCTCTCAGACCTGCTCCAACCCATCTTCCGTGCTCAGCAAAGGTGTCAACCACTCACCCTCTTGCTCAGCCCCAAACCTGGATGCTGTTTTCTTGCCTGTGTTTTCCTCACAGGCACCTGTCCAGTCCGTCTGCAGACCCTGTCAATGCTTTTCTCTCCAACTGCATCTAAATCAGCGACGTCTCGGACTCCTTCTGCACATCTGTAAGGGACCTTCCATCCTGGTTCCTCTGAATTATTGTAGTCGACTCCTGACTGCTTCTCCTGTGCAGCCTTCACTCTTCTGTGACCTATTCTCCACACAGGAGCCCGGGGTACTTAAAAAGTACTCAACTTGCCGTGCTTAAAATATTTCTAGGCGCTTATTTTCTAGCCAAATTAAATTCCCTACTCTTAGGATCTATACTCTCTGCCTTTCTCTCTCTCTGTCATTGGCTGCTACTCCCCACCTCACTGCATCCGGACAACAGCTTCCTTCCTGTTTCATAAACCCACTAAGCTCCTTCTTCCTCTTCTGATCCTTTACTCTGGCTCTCAGTCTCACTTGGAGATAATTTCATGAACCGCCTTATCTAAAATGTACACTCAACGCCTCCGTTCTTTATTCCCATGTCCTGCTTTACTTTCCTTTATGGCTTCTTACAGCACTTTAAACCAGAGCATCCATCGCTTGCTGGTTGATTGTGTTTCTCTCCACATGGAATGGAAGTTCCATGAAGGCAAGAGGTCCATCCGTCACATTCACAGTGCTACCTCTAGTGACTGGCACAGGATCTGGGGCCCTTTTATTTCACATTAGGAAGAAATGGATGAATGGCCTTACAAAAGCCTGGCCAGAGACCTTCTCTCATTGCCTAAATTTTGCAAATGAAAAACTGAGACATAAGGAGCTTCAGCAGCTTTGTGAAAGTCACGCAGCCATGAAGACATGGAATCAAGACTCAGACCCAAGCAACTTGACCCCTGAGTTGGTGGACTTCGTTATTCTGTTACATCTCTTCTTGTAATGGTTAAGACAGTGCCTTCCCTGGAGGCCTGCATGGGGGACTCGTTTTAATGGATAAAGAAGAACCACATGCATTTAAAATATTACTTTTGGCTTCAGAATTGCCTGCCAGGGCCTGACCAAAATATTTGAAGTATGTCTCCTCATGGATTCTTACTGTTAAATTCCTTAGCAAACCCTTATATATAGAGCAACAATGTGATCTGAATAAATACATATATACATATAAAATGATCTGGATTCTTTCAGATTTTGAGCGAGTGGCTTTAAGTCAATCAGGTCTTAGCTAATTTGTCATTTCTTCAGGGACTGTGAGGCTTGCCACAATCTGACTTAATGAAATGGCGAGCTTGTATGAATGAGTTGACAGGTACAGCAGAGACGCAAACAGAGGACAGTGGACCTCAATTCCAGGAGGTAGCTAAGAGAATGTCTGAGCACTACATTCTTTGATAAAAATAAATATAAATGCAGCTCTCCTGAAAAGTAATGCATGTTAATTTTTGTAAAATTGGAAAAAACCCAAAGAAGTATACAGATGACAGTTGTCGCTTAGGGGAAGCACTGTCATCTGCGTGTGCACGAGTGTAAACCTGACCACGCTGGCATCAGTAGTGTCTGTAGCTTTGTGTCCTGATTTGCTCACTTGATGTCAATCATTAGCACTTTCCTATATGAGTAAATACTCCTTAATAGTATAATTTGTAATGGCTGCGTAATCTCACGTAATAAAATGTCTCAACATTTATTTACCTGCTTACCCAATTTTGGCAATTTAGGAAGCTGCCCTTTTTTGTGTGCGTGTGAAGAACATTGCACAGAACAACCTTATATATAAATCTTTTCTTGTTTCCCTGATTATTTCCTGTTACCAAAAGGTGATTGTTAAGTGACTAAAAGAAGGCTCTCAGGAATGAAATCAGTGCTATTTAAAAACTTGGATCATTGGTGTGAATGCAACTTCTTCTTTTCACCTCATAGGGAAAAGGTGTTGAATGTTCTATAAATGTTTGTCTTCAGCTATATATTTTCTAACTTGTCAACAAATTGCCCACCCACAAGGGAAAAAAGCTAGTGGCTGTTTCAGAATAAAGCTCTGAACCTATGGATTGACGCACATTTCTCTCTTAACTGGGCATTCGTCTCATGGTCCGTAAATGCAGTCCCTGCACCAAGCCTCTTTGTCTGTGACCAATTTTCATTGGTTGGTGATAAAAGGAGAAAAATGAAGGCAAAGTAATCTATATTTGAAAGAGCCAAATGCATCCCCTCCCTTGAGAATGATGGTGAAAGGAGGCGGTGGGTTGTGTGTTTAACGCCTAACTTTGCAAAAATCGTTAAGCCTAGGGTGGTCTTAAACACTTTCCATGAGACTTTACAGGCCAATGAAAAGCCCGGATCTGGAAACAACTGACCCACAAAGAAGGGGCAGGAAGTGACTCAGCTGTGTCCGTGCTGCTGCCGCCGCTGAGGGTTTCTGATGATGCTGCACAGGAAGTACCCTCCCGCAGTGATGTGTATCGGCACCTCGGCAGGCGCGTGCTCAGCCTTGACCCTGTGCGGAAAGTGACTCTTACTCTGAAAGGGACTTTCAGTGTCCCCTTTATCACCACAGCGACCAGAGTCTGTTGGTGACAACAGAGGCTTTGGGCAGAGCAGCGGTGGCAGGTTGCAGGGAAAGCCAAAAGACCAGGCTGCAGATAGAAGCCACCTGTAAGTCAAAGGGTTAAACAGGCAGCCGCTATTTTGCCTCAGGCATATTGGAAGGAAGCAGAATCAGTTGAATTTAAATTTAGCTTTGAGCATTTGCAGATGGAAGGAGGAAGGACTCAGAAGTGCGGGTCATGGAATGAGATAGCGGTGCCAGAGTCCTCACTCTGAGGGGTGAGAACTGGGCTGGGGGGGGGGGGTCCCAGAGAGCACACTTGAACTTGACCTTGAACCTGACTCCAGCAAAGAAAACCCAATCAGAGATGTGTCAGATGAGGGTTCCCCGCAGCTATTTAGGGAGACCAAGGAAGATGGTTTCCAAGCTCAGCTCAGCAGAAGGTCATTGTTTATTTTTAGGCCTAAACTGACTGTGTAGGAAACTGAAGAGGGCTCAGCCTTGAGGGTCAAGTCACCCTTCTTTATAATGGTTTTTAATGTGTGTGACCTAGGACACGCTACGGAGATCCCCAAACTCTTATCAGCAATGCCAAAATCCAAAGTCTTTGAAACCCACATTCTTAAGAAAGTTTGTGACCAACTTCTTTGACAGCAGATCCCGATGTGAAGCGAAGTGAGGCTATTTATAACCGTGATCGTAGCCTCTTTGTGTGAAAATTCCTATCTTTTGCGGCAGAAATAGTCACGTGTTTAATTACAGGTTGCTGCCTCAGATCCTGCTGGGGCTGTTAAGTCATGTACACATCACTTTTCTAAAATCTAAACAAGTTTTGATTTGTGAAGTTGTCTGCCCCAAGGGTTTCCACCAAGAGATTATGGATTTATATATTAATACACAGATCCTATGGCTATATCCCAAATTCTATCCAATTCTAACAGACTTTAAGCAATTAAATATTGGAGAAAGAGTTTAAATCTCTTATATACCACTCTGCTATCCCAGTGTTATCCCTCTTTTCTTCTCAAAATCCCCATTTTGAATATCGGCATCTGTTATTTCTATATCCCTTTTTATGCTTACATATATGTTAAACACCCACAAATATCCTATTATTAATACACACATATATGCATACATTGAAGATGTGAGTGTATTTGCTTACATTTATATGTTGCAATGATTCCATAAATATAATTTTATATGTGGCTTTCTTTGCATGTTTTTGAATATTACCAATAAAAATCATTCTGCGATTATTTTTACTTTTCATGATGACAGTTGATGTGAAATTTCTTTTCATGTGCTTACTGTTCATTCATATCTTCTTTGGTGACATGTCTATTCAAGTACTTTCTGCTTGATTGATTTGTTTTCTTGTTGTTGAGGGATAAGACTTTTTTATGTAATCCTGCATTAAGTTCCTTGTTAGATCTGGAAGTTGCAAATATTTTCTTACTTTCTCCCAGTATGTGGCATGGCTTTTCATTTTTTTAGCAGTGTCTCCCAAAGAGCAAAGGTTTTTAATTTTGATTAAAAGACAGTCTCAATTTTTTTCCTTTCATGGCTTTTGCTTTTGCTCTTCTGTTTAAGAAATCATTGCTTAAACCATGGTCACAAAGACTTTCTCTTAGGCTCTCTTCAAGATAACTTAGTTGCAGCTCTCACAATTGAAGTCTATAACTCACATCAAGTTAATTTTTTGTATGGCGTTAAGATGTGTCAACGTTCATTTTTTTTTTCATAGAGATAATCTAGTTGGTCCTACTGTTGAAAGACTCTCACTTCCTCTTAAAATAATCCGAGCATCTTCAGCAAAAGTGATTAATCGTGTGGGGGTGGGTCTACCTTTGGACTTAATTCTGTTTAAATCGTTTATATACAGATTCTCATAGTAATATCACACTCTCCTTATTACTGTACTTCCATGGTACATGTTGAAATCAGGAACTGTAATACTTTATACATGCTCTTTCAAAATTATCCTGCCTCTTCTAGGTTCTCTGCTTTTTTTGTATACATTTAAAGAATGAGTTGGAACTTTCTTTTTTGTTAAATAAAACAGGCTGAAAAGATTTGCATTGAACTAGCATTGACAGTCTTGTGTTTATTTAGGTCACCTTTCATTTCTCTTTGCAATGTTTTATAGTTTTTAGTGTTTTATTCTGGGTATGTATTCATTATGTATTCCTAGTGTCTCGTCCATTCAAGCTGCTATGACAGAATGCCACAGACGGGGTAGCTTATAAACAACAGAAATGTATTTCTCACAGTTCTGGAAGCTGGGAAGTCCAAGGTCAGGGCCCTGGCAGGTTGTGAGTCTGGTGCGGGCCCACTTCCTGGTTCATGGACGGCCGTCTCCTTGCTGTGTCTTCACACCACGGCAGGCGGTGAGAGAGCTCTTTGGGGTCTCTTTTATAAGAAAACTAATCCCGTTCACGAAGACTCCACCCTCGTGACTCAAGTACCTCCCCAAACCCCACATCCTAATACCGTCACATTAAGGGTTAGGATTTCAACAGATGAATTTTGGGGAGACATAAGCATTCAGTCCACAATGTCTAGCATGTTGAAATATGTTTACTTTTTTATTGACCCTACAGTGGGTCATACTGCTCAATTTCACTTATTCTGGTGTTTTATTTGTTTTGTAGCTTCCTTAAGATTTCCTGGGCATGTGACTATACCATCTGCAGGTGAAGTTTTCATCTCAGCCTTTCCAGTTTATATGCCTTTCCTTTTCTCTTTGTATTGCCTTATTGGACTATTTATGGCCTGACGTATAATTTTGAATATCAGTGGAAAGAAAGCACCTCCCTTTCTTGCTTCTGATCATAGGTAGAAATTAGAGAGACTTTCACCTTTAGGACTGATACTACCTGTAAGATTATTTTTTTGTAGATGCCTTCAATTAGGTTGAGGAAGTTTCCTTTAATTCCCAGTTTGCTGAGGCTTTTAATTTTATACGTATTTTGAATTTTGTTAAAAACTGTGCCACTTTTTTTTTTTTTTTTGTACACTTGGGCAAGTTTCTCTTGGATATAGCTTACAAGTGAAATTTCGGAATTGAGACAAAATCGATGCTAAACTTTCTCAGACAGTGCCAAAGTTGTTCTCCACATTTACTGCCTCAATTTCATATCTCACCAACAGCATTGAAGATCCTGTTTCTCCAGGTTTTCACTATGACTGAAAACATTTTTTTCTATATTGAGCCCTACTATATCCTTTTGTGAATTTCCTTTGTAAATCTTTTGCCAATTTTCTCATCAGATTGTGTTCTTCCTTCCTCCCTCCACTCCTCTGCCCTTTCCTTCCTTCCTCCCTTTCTTCTTTCTTTCCTTCCTTCCTTCCTTCCTTCCATCCTTCCTTCCTTCTTTCCTTCCTTCCTCTCTTCCTCTCTTTTTCTTTCTTCCTCTCTTTCTTTCTTCCTCTCTTTCTCTCTTTCTCTCTTTCTCCCTTTCTTCCTTCCTTCCTTTCTTTCTTTCTTTCTTTCTTTCTTTCTTTCTTTCTTTCTTTCTTTCTTTCTTTCTTTCTTTCTTTCTTTCTTTCTTTCTTTCTTTCTTTCTTTCTTTCTTTCTTTCTTTCTTTCTTTCCTTCCTTCCTTCCTTCCTTCCTTCCTTCCTTCCTTCCTTTTTTCTTTCCTTCCTTCTTTCTTTTTCTCCTAATAATCTGTAGAAATTCATTTTGTAATCTGGATACTTTTCCTCTGTTAGCTATATGCTTAGTAAACATCTTTTTTTTTTTTTTTTCAATCTGGCCTTACTTTTTCTTGTAGTTACACTTTTTTTTTTTTGTTATGCAGAAATGCTTACTTATAATAAAGTTGAATTTTCCAATCAGTTTCATTGGATTTGGTTTCTTATTTGGTCAGGTTTCTTGTTTAAAAAGTTCTTCATGACCCTTATAGCATAAACATAATTTTTTATGTGTTTTGCTAAACCCTTCAACTTTTCCTTATTCTATTGAAGTACTTACTATATCTGGAATTTATTCTTTGAGGATATTATGAGGCAGATGTCTGATATTTTACTTCTCACACAGATAAGCAACTGTTTCCAAAAACTTTACTATGTGATCTGTTTTGTCCGTCCTATTTTTAATGGGACCTCTGTACCATGTCAGGTTTCCATGTTAGCAGAGGTCCATTTTAAATCTTTCTGTTCTAATTTATTAAGCTATTTTCTATCCGCTGCATAGATCACACAGTCTTAATTACCAGAAGTTTATAATATATCTTGATACCTGGTAGGGCAGGTATCCAATCTTATTTTTTTTCAAAATCTTCTTAACTTTTATTGACTCTTTGTTCTTTCATGTTAACTTTATGATAGCAAGGCAAGTTCCCTGATGAATAAAACAGTTTGAGTTGTAACTGCATGAATTTATAGAATAACTTGGAGGAAACTGGCATTTTTGTAATATTAGTTCTTCTAAAAACCTGAGCATGTTTTATTTGGGTCTTCTCCTAAGTACTACAATGGCATTTTTCGAACTGTCTTCATGGCCCTATGATATATGGTTTGATAAGGTTATTACTATACCTAATAAAATTGTTCTTATTGTGAATGGAATGCTTTTCTATTAGATTTTTTTTTTTTAAATTGAAGTATAGTCAGTTACAATGTGTCAATTTCTGGTGTGCGGCACAAGGTCCCAGTCGTGCATATATATATACATATACTAGATTTTGTAGTAATTGATCGTTATTCGTATATAAGAATGCAACTTTCCTGAATGTTGATCTTATACCAACAACTTCTCTTAATTCTTTTATTATTTTAGAAAAGTTGTTCACAGACTTTGAATTATACTAATTAAAAATGTATTGTTTTAAATATACATCTGTTTCTAAATGTTGATTTTACTTCATCACATACATTTTCATGTGTAGCACATTTATTTCTAATGCATTCTAAAAATACATGGAAAGACATTTAATTGTGATTCCGTTTTAGTCCATCACATTTCCAAGTATGTTAGGGGCAAGGGGAATTAATTTTACTTTTATTTTTGATTCTTAAAATTTAATTGCATCATAGAGAAAAAGGGATGTGTTATATTGATTCTTCGAAATATGTTGTAACCTTATATATATTAACAGCTATTCTTAAACATGCATATGTGTTTTATATATACGTATAACCTAATGTCTCCTCTGTGTATAAACAATTTTGTAACCTAATATATATTAGTGTTCTGTATAATTTGGAAATGAATGGATGCTCCTTCATTCTACATACAGAGATAGGGCTACTTTTTTTGAGTGTATATACATTCACACACACACATATATTCCTATAAGAGCACTCATCTAAGCATATTAAATTTTATTTTAATAATCTTATTCTCCCTCATTTTTTTCTTGGTTTATTATTTTCTGATACAGACACATAAAATATTCTTACCTTTTTTGAATTTTATAATTTCTCCTTGGAATTCTGTCATTGAAATTTATTTCTATAAATATTTATTTTATAGTGTCCTTTTTATAATTTTCTAGTTTCTTCTATTTTCTCTTTTAATGAATTTGGTGTAGAGTTCATCTTATCCCCAATAATGCTGAATACCAGCTGTCTGGACCATGAACTCCTTGAAGGCAGGATTCATCTGTGGGTCCTCAGTGCCGGGGTCTGGGGCAGTGGCCGGAGCACTGGAAGTAACCACAGTGACTAGCCTTCATCAGTCTAAATAGCCTGGTAGACTGATTCAAGCTAGCTGGGACGAAATGACAGTAAGCTTGTTTTCTCTGTGTGTTCTGCTTCTCACCTCTTATTTTATGAACATTTCTCTCTATATTAGGAGCTGGTAAACTTTCTCCGTAAAGAATCAGATAGTAAATATTTTAGGCTTTGTGCACTGTGTGGTCTGTGTTACAGATACTCAGCTCTACCATTACAGGGGAAAGTGATCACAAATAAATGAGCACGGCTGTGCTTGATAAAACTTTCTATGCAAAAAACACGCGGCAGGCCGAATTTGCCGACCCCTGCTCGATACAAAATGGTATTTGCCCAGCACATGGTAAATGATCAATAAGTATTTATTGATTAAGTAAGTTAAAAAATTTCTATTGTAGCAAACTAATTTCACGGGGTATTGTGACAAACGTACACTGAAACGAAGAAGGTCGGGTGTGCCTGGAGACAGTCACGCTTTAGAGAAGCAAAGTAAACTTGTTGCTTTCCAGCCGTGTGCTCGCCATCAAGTCCACCACCTCTTTGGGCCTCAGTTTCCACAATTCAGAATGATAAAGCAATGCCTTCCTCCGAGATGGGCTGTGAAGGTAGTCTGACATCAAGTGTGAATGTTTGGGGAAGGGTAGTTTTAGAGTCAGCATTACCAGGCTGAGGCTGTGTAATTGAGCCACATTTTCCTTTTTATTCAGAATTTTGCTTGTCCACAGCAGGAGTGCTTTGAGGCTTTGGCCGGTGGGCCATTGGAAATTTGCATTGATTTGCATAAATTTGCATGGCAAAATTGATGCCTGTAGCATCATTATTGTTAAGTTACTGAGACCTCAGCTTTTATGGTACACATAAAAAAACAGTGCCAAATTCCCAGCTCACCTTCCTGGCCGTAGCCCAGGAATGTCAGGTCAGGGATTAGCATATTCTGGACAAAAAGAGCTGCCAGTTTAATCCTAGAATTGTGTGTTCCAAGTAAGAAAACAGATACACTCACACGTGGACAAGCTAGAGAATGGATGTGACATGTCCTGTGTCATCTTTGAGGAAAAAATTTGGATAATTTGGTAATCAGGCATACGTTGTTTCCTATTTGTTTCGCATACAATAATCTTAGAAAAATGTATTATTTTATTTTTTACAAGAAAAAAAGCTAAACATGCTTCAATGATTAAAAAAAATATAGAGATACATATGTTATACCACAACCAAGACTCAAAAAGACTTTGAAAAAATACTATCTTTTGGTAGATCCGTCACTAGGATTACTGATCTGTAGAGAAAACTGAAATGAATATTCCAAATCAATGGGCAGTCATTCAGTGATGTTTCTGCAGACAACATAAAAGTAAACTACAGGCAGCAGACACAATGAAAGGCAGCTTCCCAGTCCTTAATAACAATAACTAAAATTTGCATATATTTTCCCCCAGTAGTTATAAATCTATTATCTCAAATTTCACAGAGACACTATGACAGAAAGAGCACTCATTTTTCTGTTCATTTATTCACTCAAGAATAATTATTGCAAGGGTAATTAAGCTTGCAGAAGTGAAACGACTTGACCAAATGTGCAGTGCTAATAAGGTGTGAGTCTGGAATATCATGGTATGTTTGAAAAATGCCACATTGATCCTCCACTCTCCCTCTCTTCATCATTTTGGGCAGTTGCTTCCTACAGTGCTCTGGGCTTGGTCATTTACTGGCTTTGCCCACTAGGACAATAGGAAATGAGACCAAGAGAGACTTGAAAAACATGTGCATGCTGGAGCTGACTCTCTCTCCTGCTGCACTTGGAACCCTGAGATCCCACATGGATGAATCTAAGCTAGCCTGCTGGAGGATGAGAAGCCATGCCGAGGGGATCCAAGCTGTCCCAGCTGTTAGTTTAGCCAGTCCCCAGCCAGCTTGCCAACCATCCAAAATGTGAAGAAGGCTTTCAGGTAGATCATCCAACCACCAACTAACCTGCCAGCTTACCAGGGAAGCATGAGAGAGGTCAGTAAGCCACCACAGCCTGATAACCAACTGTCTACAGGAATGTGAACTACATAAAAGGATTGTTGTTTTAAGCCACTACATTTTGGGTTGGTTTGTTATACAGCAAAGCTAACAGATACAGACATGAACCCTTTCTTCTCATTCTAATCCTGCGTAACTGGACCAGCATCTAGGACATAATAGGTACTCAGTAAACGTTTGTATCAAAGACAGCCTGGCTTAGTAGTTAAGAGACCTCTTGTCTAATGAAACTGTGTCTCAGTTTCCTCACTGACTACTAAAAATAGCACCTCATAGTATTGTTTTGAATATTAAATGAGTTAATACATATAAAGTATTTAGAAAACTGCTTAGTACAATGCCCAGTAACTACTCAAAATATGTCTGCTCTGATTATTACATAATATTACAGGCAACTTATTTTGAAGTTGATGACATAAATAAAAATAAATCACCACCAACATCATAGACATCATTTATTTAGCATCTTTTATGTGCTGGACTCTGTCCTAAACATTTTTGTCCTCAACTTTTGTCCAGAATATTTTTATTTACTTTATAATACTCTCCTGAGATATTATTTCTATCCTTTTACAAATAATCAGCCAGTGGTTGAGAGATTATAAGTCACTCGCCTCAAAGTCACACAGAGAACAAGCAGCTAAGCCTGAATCTGAATTTGAGTCTGTTTGCCCCCAGTGTCCTTGCTGTTTCAGAAAATACATGGACATCACACACATACACCCCTGAAACAGCAACAGCAACTTTTAGGAGCTATGGGTCTTTCAGGACCAGGAAATTTAATGAAGTGTCCAGTGCTAGCTTGAGTTAGTCCCTCCAAAAGTTCAGCCAAATAACTGCCAAAAATATCACTGCCTTGCTTGGGTAGAATGAAAATCACAACCTAAATCTCATTTGAAGTTGAAACCTACAAACAATGGTCAACTAGATAGTTTTGAGGGGCTACCTGGGAATCTGAGTTGAAATGGAAATACCGCTGGGCTGGAATTACAGTGTCTAGAGTCATGCAAGGAGGCCGAGGGCAGGGCTTAAATGAGAGCTCTGGATACTGACAGTCACTTCCCAGCCCGTGCCTCTGTTTCCTTGTACTGGGGATAATGCCTGTAACTTTCTCATGGTGTGGAGGAAATGATATAAATGTAATTGTCTGGTGGATAGTAATCCAACTTGGAGTTGTAAGCTTTTATTCCATCATTTATTATTATTTTTATCTATCGCCTTCAAAAAATTTTAAGAGTAATTTGTTCCCTTGATTTGAGGCACCTAGTCAATTACAGAACATTAAAAAAATTTTTTAAAAATTATTTCCCCCCTCTTTTTACTTTTAATGAGCACCAACTGTGTTTCTGGCTCAGTGCTAGGTATGTAGGAGACAGAAATAGGTGAAGTAGAAAAGGTGTGTCTCCGACTTGTAAAGGTCTCCTAGGACAAGAGTGGATATTAGCATATCAATGTCAATGTTTTTAAGTTTAAATAAACACTGTGTGCCATATCCTATTGTAAGAATTTTCAAATAGTAAAATATTAACTAATTTAATCTCTGTAAGTAACCCAGAAAGGCTGGTCCTGCTGTTTCCTTTCCCAGTTGTTAAATGCAGAGAGCAGTTCAGTAACTTACAGATGTCTCCCCCTGCTAGCATGTGATGAGCCGGAGTTTGATCCTGTGCAGCCCAGCTCCCAGGTCCAGCCTACATGGACCTGGCTGCAGATAATCATTACAATAATAACCTGACAGTGTTGCACAAGGTTGGGAAACCAAGTATTGTGTGACCACGCAAACACGTGGATGAAGCCAGCCAATTCTCCTGTGAAATGGAGAATTCTCAGATCACGGCAGCTGAGCTGTGCAGTCTGAATGGGATTTTCTCATGTGCTATGAGCAGGTGGAATTTCTCAGTTAGAGGTGAAAGGGTCTGCAAAGGCATAGGGATGGGAAAAATACACAGTGGATTTTTAGGGTTGACTGATGTAGGTTTTCCTTGCCTGGATGAAGGGAGGCAAAGGATTATGAGTCCAGAAAGGTTAGGGATGGCCGAACATTCTTTCTTCAGTGTTGTGACTTCCAAACTCTCCTTGTGTTTGACCCTGGGAGTGAAACACTTTAAACTGATACTGAAAAGCTGTGCAGTCGTGTCATTCCAGAAATTCCCATGTGCATTAGGAAACCAGTGCACTGGGGTATGCCATTCCTGATACAAGGTAGAAATACGCATATGATACGCGAGTGGGAGATTGCGAGGAGGTGAAACCCTTGATGTCGATTTTTTTTCCTACTTAATGGTGCCATAAGTAAGACAAATTCGATCAAAAAATGGGTCAACCTATCAGTGACTGGGATCCAGATGTTTCCCAGTTGGAGAGATGAGCATAAAAGAATAACAGATAATTGATTCAAGTGCACCAGTGTTGGGAGTGATAGCAGGAGCATGGCACCTGAACATAATTTTACATATTTTAAGGACTATTGTATTTTTTCTACATTTGCAAGCAGCCCCAGGAAAATTGTGCATGAAAAATCAATGAGGACCTAATGCATCAAGTGGAAGAGCTTATGATAATATGAGGTGATCATCTCACATGGGGTAGAATTATCATTCTGAGACAGCTTTTGTAGTTTTATATCTGTTTGTCTATCTACCTGTTTATCTATCTGTCTGTCTGTTTATCTACCTACCTACCTACCTACTTACCTAACTACTGTCTATTATCTATCTAATCTACCTATCTATGAATATGTTACTTTTATTGTGAAACATTTCAAACATTCAGAAAAGTGCAGAGGATATTCTAACAACTGCTAATTCCTTAAAAAAGTGAAATATTAATAACTGGTGAGTACTAAGTTGATTCAAGATACAGTATGAATACTTTGGAATTCTAGAGGTAAATTCTTTGGCTGCTACGTGTTTTCCAAGCCAGAATGCACAGCAGTTGCAGAAATAACTTGTCTTTACCCAGCAGGCTCCATCAGAACCTACAGGGTCCCCCCAGCGCCCATCCCTTCGCTACCCTAGTGGTGACTGTACACTAGCAGCATCTTTCTGTGAAACTTCCCTGCTGATTCTGTTCCTTTGTAGAAGACCCTACGTTTTCCCCCTATTGTATTTCAGACAGTTTAACATCCTTAGTTCTTGGAAGCCAATCTTTGTCTCATGGCCTAACCTCCAAGTACACTGAAATTCCTGCCAGTTCTCCAATCCTTTAACAACCCCTGTGTCCACAGAGCTTCCTGATAATGGAAGAAACAAAAAATGAATTAGTGTCCTTTTGAGCATGAAATCTGAAGAATAGGTACAAGTTAGCTAGGAAAAGTCCGGGGAACACATTTTCTGGGCAGAAGCCTTTCCTAACCATTCTTCTAGAACAGCGTCATCCAGTTGACATATGATGTGATCCATATAGGTTATTTAAAATTTTTTCAGCTGTCATGCTAAAAAAGTAAAAAGAAATAGCTGAAATTAAATTTTTAAATGTTTTATTTAACCCAATATATCCAAAATGTTATCCTTTCAACATGTTAAGCTCTATAAAATTATTGAGATGCTTTCATTCCTTTTGTTCTCCCTGAGTCTTCGATATCTAGTGTATATTTTACACTTAGAGCACATCTCAGTTTAGACTGGCCATTTCCAAAGGCTCAGTAGCCACAGGTAGCCAATGCCTACTGTGCTGGACAGTGTGGCTCTAATCTTACCCTATTGTTATTCTCTTCATCGCATTTGTCCACCTGAATTTATTGTGCTTATTTGTTTACTTATTTATTTTTCTCTGTCCCTCTCCATCAAAATGTGGAGCTTCCGAAAGCCAGGAAATTTTGCTAACTATTCAATTTCAGATGGCAATAAAACCCTTGGTTTATGGTAAGGCTTTGTTGCATGTTTGTCAAATAGTGGATGAGCAGTTGGTATGAAGATCCGGAAGTGGGAAAGATCCTGGCATCTTTGGAGGCCTCCAGCATGGTGAGCAAAGGGGCAAAGGATGTGAAGGAGTGTGAAGCAAGTGGGCAGGGACCAGGCATCAGTGAAGGTGTCCCACACGTCTCCATGCTGCTACTTGGAAGGGTCTTATTCTTTTCTTCACTGACGAACCCCCCTATTCTTTAACACCCAGCAGAATACTGGGTCAAACCAGTAACTCTCTCATAAATGTTCCTCAAACAAGGCATGTCTCAGTTTTACTCCTTACCATTTGGGACTGGCATTCCATCTGCTTACAAGTCGATCTTCCCTGCTAGAGACATTTTGCTCCTTGAGAGCAGAGCCTAGTCACAGATACTTTCGTATATATTTTTCTGTGCTCAGCAAAATGATTTTAAGACTCACTCACAACGTTACGTATCTATGTAATTTACCCCTTTTTATTGCTGAGTAATATTTCAGTGTGTGAATATATACTTATCCATTCATCTATTGATGAATATTTGAGTTGACTCAAAGTTGGAACTCTGATGAATAAATCTGCTGTGACCACTTCTGTATACACTTTTGTGTTTTCCCATCTTTTGAGTAAATAACTAGAAGGTGAATTGCCAGGCTATATAGTAACAGTGTTTTTGTTTTTTGATTTATTTTGGAGCAGAGAAAGTTTTATTGTTGGGCTGAGCAAGGAGAACATGTGACTTACGCACCCAAACCCCCCTCAAAACTCCTGTAGTAACAGTGTTTTAAATGTACACTCACAATTTTTGCAAAGCATTTACACCACTTTATATTCCCACCAGCAATATATCAGAATTCCAGTTATACTGCATCGTCACCAACACTTGGCACCGTTTATCGTTTTAATTTTAGCACTTTGGGTTTGTACATAGTAGTGTCTCAGCGTAGTTTTAGTTCACTCCTGGCGATGTTGAGCTCTGCCTTCCTATGCTTACTTGCCCCCTGTGTATATTCTTTCGTGAAATGTCTATTTAAAACTTCTGCCTATTTCTAAAAATTGGGTTGCTTTCCTGTTACTGAGTTTTAACGGTTCTTTATATATTCTGGACACGCATCCTTTGTCAAATATGCATATTTAAAATAGTTTCTTCTTGCGTGTGGTTTGCCTTTTCATTTTCTTAGCAGTGCTTTTTGAAGAGCTGAAAGTTTTAATTATAATGAAGTTCGATTAATTGTTTTTCACTGTTCATGAATGTTGTGCTCCCTCTGAGAAGTCTTCATCAACTGCAAGGGTCTTCAATGCAACTGTCTCACAGGGTTCTTCTATGTTTTCTTCTTAAACACTTATAATTTTAGCTTTCATGTTTGGTTGTAGATCCATTTTAAGTTTATTTTTATGCAAAAAAATGTTTATTTTCACATGGATGTCTGTTTATTCTCCCCTCCTTTGTTGAATAGAGATTTTCTCCATTGAATTGTCTTGGTAGTTTTCAAACATTCTTCTCATGACAATAACACACTATCTTACTGTAGCTTTATAACAAGTCTTAAAATCAAGTATGTCTGTCATCTGACTGTATTCTTATTTTTCAAAATTTGTTGGCCTTTTTAGTTTTATCACATTTCCATATAAATTTTAGAAGTTACTTTTAAATTTCTACAAAATAGCCTGCTGAATTTTGTTTGGAATTGTGTTGAACCTATAAATCAATTTGAAGAGAACAGTCACTGTCAAATACAGTATAGTTTATGTTTATTTATGTCACTATTTTCTTCTTAGCAGCATTTCATAGTTTTTATTGTGTAGGTCTTGCATGTGTTTTGTTAAATTTGTCTCTAGTTATTTCATGTTTTGAAATGCTATTAAAATGTATTTTGCTTTCAATTTCCAATTATTTGTTATTATATGGAAAATCATTAATTTTTGTGTATTACCTTTGCTGAACTCCCTTGTTAGTCCTAGAAAAAAAGTGGATTTTTTTTATTCTGTTTTTTTGTGTTTGTTTTTTTCTTATGTGTGTGGATTCCCTTAGGATTTTCTATGTACACTATGACTTTGTAAACAAAGACAATTTTTTCCTTTCCAGTTTGCATGCATCTTATTTTTTTCCTCTGTTATTGCACAAGCTACAGTGTCCAGTACAATGTTAAATATAAATGGTGAGAACAGGCACTTTTACCCTGTTCCCTATCATAAAAAAAATTCAATCTTTTATGATTGATTTGTGATTAAGTATAATCTTAGCTACAGATGCCCTTTATCAAGTAGAGAATATTTCCTTCTATTGCTAGTTTGCTGATAGGTTTATCCTGTATGAGTATTGAATTTTTATGTTTTTCATGTAATAAGATTATTTGTTTTAGTTGATTGATATAGTGAATTTTTAATGTTAAACCAATATTTCATTCTTTGAATTTATTGTATTTTGCCATATTTTCTACAGATAATTTATGTATATATAATACAATAATGTTAAATAATTATATTAATATATGTATATTATTATATTTCATTATATGTATGTAGTATATGTGTATGTATATGTATGTATGTAAAGAAATTTGCTAGTATTTTGTGAAGGGCTATTTTAGAGACATTGACCTATAGTTCTATTTTGTATTGACATCTACTTTTGTCTAGTTGTTGTAACAAAGTTAACCTAGTCCTTTTAAACAGATTTGGATGTATTCTCTCTTACATTGTTTTTCTGGAGCAATTTAAGTATATTCATATCAATTCTTCCTTACATGTGTCATAGAATTCATCAGTGAAGCCATCTGGGACACAGTATTTTGTGTATAGGATAGTTTCTAATTACAAATTTAAATTTTAAAATCTATATAGATTCTTCCAATCCAGGAGCATAAGATATCTTTCCATTTTTTTTAAGTCTTCTTGAATTTTCTTAATCAGTGTTTTATAGTTTTCCATGTATAAGTCTTTCACCTCCTTGGTTAGATTTACTCCTAGGTATTTTATTACTTTGGGTGCTATTTTAAAGGGGATTGTTTCTTTACTTTCTTTTTCTGTTGATTCATCCTTAGTGTAAAGAAATGCAACTGATTTTTGAATGTTAATCTTGTAACCTGCTACCTTGCTGAATGCTTTGATTATTTCTAGTAGTTTTTGTGTGGACCTTTTAGGGTTTTCTATATATAGTATCGTGTCATCTGCATATAGTGACACTTTTACCTCTTCTTTTCCAATTTGGATCCCTTTCATTTCCCTCTCTTGCCTGACTGCTGTGGCTAGGACTTCCAAGACTATGTTGAATAGGAGGGGTGAGAGTGGGCATCCTTGTCTTGTCCCAGATTTTAGTGGGAAGCTTTTGAGTTTTTCACCATTGAGTGCTATGCTGGCTGTAGGTTTGTCATATACAGCTTTTATCATGTTGAGATATGTTCCCTCTATACCCACTTTGGTGAGAGTTTTTATCATAAATGGGTGCTGAATTTTATCAAATGCTTTTTCTGCAACTATTGAGATAATCATGTGGTTTTTGTCCTTTTTCTTGTTGATGTGATATATTACATTGATTGATTTGCGTATGTTGAACCACCTTTGTGTCCCTGGGATGAACCCCACTTGATCATGATGTATAATCTTTTTTATATGCTGTCAGATTCTATTTGCTAATACTTTGGTAAGGATTTTTACATCTATGTTCATCAGTGATATTGGTCTGTAATCCTCCTTTTTGGTGGTGTCTTTGCCTGGTTTTGGTATCAGGGTGATGGTGGCTTCATAGACAGAACTATATCAAATCATAATAAAATTTATATGGAACCACAAAAGACCTAGAATTGCCAAAGCACTACTGAGGAAAAAGAAAGGCTGGAGGAATAACTCTCCCAGACTTCAGACAATACTACAGAGCTACAGTCATCAAGATAGCATGGTATTGGTACAAAAACAGACATATAGGCCAATGGAACAGAATAGAGAGCCCAGAAATGAACCCACAAACTTTTGGTCAACTTATCTTCAACAAAGGAGGCAAGAACAAACAACGGAATAAAGACAATCTCTTCAGCAAATGGTGTTGGGAAAACTGGACAGCAGCATGTAAATCAATGAAGCTAAACACTCCCTTACACCATACACAAAAATAAACTCAAAATGGATCAAAGACTTAAACATAAGACAAGATACAATAAACCTCCTAGAAGAAAATATAGGCAAAACATTATCTCACATACATCTCAAAAATGCTCTTCTAGGGCAGTCTACCCAAGCAATAGAAATGAAAGCAAGAATAAATAAATGGGACCTAATGAAACTTACAAGCTTCTGCACAGCAAAGGAAACCATAAGTAAAACAAAATGACAACCTATGCAATGGGAGAAAATTTTTGCAAATGAAACCGACAAAGACTTGATCTCCAGAATATATAAGCAGCTCATATGACTTAAGAAATAAACAAACAACCCAATCCAAAAATGGGAAAAAGACCTAAACAAGCAATTCTCCAAGGAAGAAATACAAATGATCAGTAGGCACATGAAAAAATGCTCAATATCACTAACTTTCAGAGAAATGCAAATCAAAACTTCAATGAGGTATCACCTCACACCAGTCAGAATGGCCATCATTCAAAAGTCCACAAATGACAAATGCTGGAGAGGCTGTGGAGAAAAGGGAACCCTCCTACACTGCTGGTGGGAATGCAGTTTGGTGCAGCCACTGTGGAAAACAGTATGGAGATTCCTCAAAAGACAGGAATAGACTTACCATATGACCCAGGAATCCTGCTCCCAGGCATATATCTAGAAGGAACCCTACCTCAAAATGACACCTGCACCCCAATGTTCATAGCAGCATTATTTACAATAGCCAAGAAATGGAAACAGCCTAAATGTCCATCAACAGATGACTGGATAAAGAAGATGTGGTGTATTTATACAATGGAATACTATTCAGCCATAAAAACTGACAATGTTATTATGTTATGTTATGACATTTGCAGCAACATGGATGTCTCTGGAGAATGTCATTCTAAGTGAAGTAAACCAGAAAGAGAAAGAAAAATACCATATGAGATCGCTCATATGTGGAATCTAAAAAAAAAGGGAAAACAAAACAAAACATAAATACAAAACAGAAACAGACTCATAGACATAGAATACAAACTTGTGGTTGCCAAGGGGGCAGGGGCTGGGAAGGGACAGACTAGGATTTCAAAATTTGTAGGTACTGACAGGCATATGTAGAATAGATAAACAAGATTATACTGTATAGCACAGGGAAATATATACAAGATCTTGTGGTAGCTCACAGTGAAAAAAAATGTGACAATGAATATATGTATGTTCATGTATAACTGAAAAATTGTGCTCTACACTGGAATTTGACACAAAATTGTAAAATGACTATAACTCAATTAAAAAAAGTTTAAAAAATTAAAAAAAACATAAAAAATATATATATAGAAATGCTTTGCTTTTTCATCTTGGGTTAATTCTGGTCATTTTTATCTCACAAGAAATTTCTCAATTTAATCTAAGTGGTCGAATTTATTGGCATAATATTGTTCATAATATTATTTTATCATCTTTTAATGTCTGTTGGATCTGTAGTAAGTTCTCCTTTTTCATCCCTGAAACTTGTCATTTTATTTAGCCTTCCTTTTTTTTTTCCTTGATCAAACTAACGAGGGTACTCTCACTTTTTATTGCTATTTTTAGAAATTAGTTTTTTGCTTCATTGATTTATTTTATTGTTTTATATATTCTATTCAATTGATTTTTGCTCTTTTATTATTTCTCACTTTACCTTATTTGTTATTTCCATCTTAATAGTTTCTTTCATTTTTTTTAATACCTTTTTCCTATGGAAACTAAGAATGCTGGTTTTCGATATTCTTTTCTAATTTAAGTAAGTAATCAATACATTTTCCTCTAAAAATTATTTAAACTGCATACTAAAATTTTGATATGCTGAGTTTTCACTTATGTTATTTTGGAATTAAAAACAATCATTTCTAATTATTATTATTATTTCTTTTTTGACTAATAGTTTATTTAGAAGTGTTTTGTTCAATTTTCAATTATTTAAATTGTTTTATGATATTTGCCTGATGTGCTTTTAATTTAATATCATTGTGATTAGACAACAAATTAAATTTATAAAGACCTGTTTTATGGCACAGCATATCATTTATCTTGTTGAATTTTCATGTTCACTTGAAAAATAAAGTTTATTCTTCTGTTATGAGTGGAATGTTCTTTAATTGTTAATGCAATCAGATTAGTTAGTAATGTTATTGAAGTCTTTTATATACTTATTAGATTTTTTAAGCTGTTTTACTAAGAGATCAGGGTTAAACATATTTTCTATAATTACAGATTTATCTTTTTTACTTTTAATTCTATGGAATTCTGATTTCTGTGTCTTGAAGCTTTGTTGCTAAGTTCTTATCTAATATTGAAGAAATGAACAAGTTATATATTTTGTGTGAAATTAAACTCAATTAAAATCTATATTATCATCAATATCTGAAGTCCTGAAAGTATCCAGAAAGAAATAATGTAGCAAATATGGCAGAGCAATAACAAATGTCAACATTATTACTTAAAGAGTTTATGAAACTTAATAGGTAAGTAAAACACTGAAATCTCAACATATAAATATATAAACAACATAAAAGACAATTAACTAAAGCAGAAATTTAACTAGTAAAAAGCATAAGTATATGTGCTGAGCCTTCCCAGTAACCAAAAAATATGAAGTGAAATAAATATGTTTTTTTTCCTGTTTATTTGTCAGTTAACTTTCTTAAGTTTTCATACTCAGTGCTGGGAAAGGTACAGTATAATTACACTCTCACACAATGATAACAGTGATAAGGACATTGATAAGTGGTTTTAATAATGTACAAATAAAAGTCTGAAAATAATTCAGCCATATTAATTAAAGGCAAGAAAAGATCTCATTTATTTATTCACTCAGCATGCTTTTTAGGATCCATCACGTATTATGCACTATGCTAAATATTTGGGGATACAACTCTGATTACAGAAAGGATTTCTGTTCTCATGGAACTTAATCATATTTTTGGTATATATCCTAAGGGAATAATGCCCACACGTCTCTTATTTATCATGTCACATATAACTACCAAATTAATTAGAAACAAATCAATTGCTTAATAACTAAGTAAACTGTGGTATATCAACATTTTGAAATATTATCCATGTTCTAAAATAATTGTATTTATTCATTTGCTAACTAAACAAATGTTTATTATTCACTTGGTAAGTGGCAGGCGTTGTGTTAGGCATTTTGGACATAACAGTACACAAGTCAGACATAGTCCTTGCTCCCATTGGATTTATATTCTAAAGCAAATGCAATTTTAAAGGATTTAACATTATACAAAAAAGCAGTATACTAAATAGGTTCTGGCACCACAGTTATAATTTTCAGATGAAAACATGACTGGATCCAAAATACCCCATTAAATTAGTATTTTTCTTGCTTTATAAAAAAGTACTATAAACTTAGTGACTTTAAACATTACACACCCTTATCATCTCACCAGGTCTGTGAGTCAGGAGTCCAGGCACATTTAGCTCGGTTCTCTGCATGACTGTGAACTCGGTTTCAGGGAGAGAAGGATGCTCATCTGGAGGCTCAGCTGGAGAAGGGTCTGCTTTAAAGCTCACTTATACTGTTGGCAGAATTCACCTTCTTGCTGCTGAAGGGCTCGTAACAGGTTACACTTTTAAAGGTAGCAAGGAGAGACAGACTTCAGAGAGCGTTGTCTTATATACTGTAATGTGACAGCGAGGATGACAGCCCAATTCCTTTGCCATGTAATGTAAACATAACTGTAGGAG
Organism: Camelus bactrianus; assembly: GCF_048773025.1. Classification (NCBI taxonomy): domain Eukaryota; kingdom Metazoa; phylum Chordata; class Mammalia; order Artiodactyla; family Camelidae; genus Camelus; species Camelus bactrianus. Next base: position 6,033,647 of record NC_133544.1, read on the forward strand.
TGGCACCTCTTCATCTTTGCCGTGGAATATAGCATAATCATGGGAGTCCAACCCCATTAGTTTGACCATATTCTATTAGTCAGAAGCAAGTCTAAACCCTGCCTACACTCAACGAGAAAGAACACCACAAGGCTGTGAACCAGTAGTCCAAATTTCTGGGGACCATAAAAGATGTCCGTCATGTCAAATGACTGCAGTTTTGTTGGAGTAGGGGCATTGCAGTTGACTTTCCTATCATTTCTGCTTTTCAAAATATTTATTGTAAGATTGTTATGCTTATAATTTAACATGATTTAATTTTCAAACTCCATAATTAGTTATTGACTACCTAATCTACCTGTTATTAAACGTACCTTTTCTCAGGGATGGAATAATTCCTTTATTTCTTTTTAAGCAACCATTTATCCTCAAATAGTATTTTTCCATTATGTCTGTTAGATAATATAGCAGCTCTCTTCTCTGCCTCTTTCTCTGCAGAAGCACATGGTTTCCGTTGCAATTCATTTGCAGCGTTGCCTGAACTGGTCTTGGGAAATGATCACTATTTATAATTTCTTATCTGAGGTTGTTGATTCTCCTACAGTCACTAACAACGTACTGCACGCCTGTTATCTAAACACACAGAGAGGCAGGGATGGCAAAGACAGTAGCCTCACCTGGCACGCCCTCCTCAGATGAGAAGAGGGTACCACGGAGCAGGTATGATGAGAGTGGATAACAATGAAGTCGCATAATCCTTCACCTTTCCTCCTTGACAAAGACCCCAAGAGTGAATGAGAAGTGGGCCTATCTAAATCCTGATTATTCAATTACAGTTGGTAGACGTTGAGGGTGTGGTAAGTGTTGTCATTTTTACAATATTGTGATATTAATCTTATGGAATATTGAATCTCCAAATAGCCCGTGACATAAAGAGACCTTTATTGCTCCAATGGAGCTATTATATTTTATTATCTCACGAATCTTCAGATTTAAAGAGTCCTCAATGAGACCTTGACATAATTAAGCCTAATGAGTCCAAAGGAGTCACAATGGTCTATTGTGCCAATAATTTAGACATGACAGGTCTTTGTTGTAAGTAGTTCTTGGTATCCCAGTGTGGCCTGTGGGTTGTGTAGGTAAGACTGACAGCTGAGTAAGTGAACTGAAGTTGTTCAAAAGGCACTTTATACATCAAACATGTAGTTCAAAAGTTTCAAATAAAGATTTTTACTACATTGAATTTATCTTTTAATGATACCTGGGGCATCAGTTCACTTATTAGATCATGCACAACGTTTGTGCCTGCCTACTCATTTATGCGCTGTACCGGGTCTAGGGAGGCAAACGTGAAATTAGACACAGCCCAAGAAGTTCAGCATCTAAAGGCCTTAAGATGTTTACAGTCTGAAAGAGTGGTGAGCAAATACTCTGGCCCACAGGGCAGCCACCTGTTTCTGTAAATAAAGTTTTATTGGAATGCAACCGTATCCTTTCATTTATCAATTGTCTATGACTACTTTTCACACTACGGTGGCAGAGTTGAGTAATTGGAACAGAGAACCTAGGGACCACAAAGCTGAAAAGATAATCTACCTCACCCTTTGAGACTAAGTTTGCCAACCTCTGGTCTAGAAATTCAAAGGTCTTGGAACTACCTCAATGAACCACAAATAAGCAAGATTAGCATTGTCAGTTCACTTAGCTTTGGTGTAATTCAGAGAGGAGCTCTTTTCTTATTATTTCACATTTATTCTACTTTAATAGGACTGGTATGTTTTGCTCAGTCTTCATACTTTTACTTGGTGCTACCCCTCCCTGACTCTGGGATCCTCCATTGGTATAATTCCTGGAGTTATAGAAGATGTCTACACCACAAAGGACAGTATGGTGGTTTAAAATATATCTTCTCAAATTCATTGATACTCTTCTCCTAAAGAGGGCTGGACTGTGACTCACTTCCTTTATTTTGGGAGAAACTACTTGCCATACAGCAGGCAGTCCAGGTGACAGGGAAGCCATCCACGGTGTCACAAGGACACTCAGGTCGCTGATGGAGGGACCCATGTGGTTGGCCAATAGTTGCTGAGTTTGCTTGACTCTTATTCCACTCAAACCCTGAGATGACTACAGCCCCAGCTGACCTCTACCTGCAACCTGATGAGAGATCCTGAGGCAGAACTTTCCAATTAAGCCGCTCCTGGATTTTTGACACACAGGAACTATAAGCTAATGAATGGTTAATTCACTAATTTTGGGGTGATTCATTACACAAGAAATAACTAACACAACAGGTGGTCAACCAATAGGGTGTGAGAGATAGCAATGGTTGTCTCCTGCTCTGAATTCCTCCCAGTGTCCCTGTAAGACCCTTGAATCCTTGGTCAAGGTCCTGAGATGGTTCAGAAGCTCTCCCCCTGCATTCAGAGATGTACACAAATGACAGTGTCCTCCCCTCCCCTTTGCCATGTTGTCATTCGTGCCATGCTGTCATTCTTGAAAGTAGAATGGGCTGATCTAGAAACCATTTAGATGTACATTGGTATCAACCTCATGCAATTTTGGTCTTAATGATGCTGTACTGGAGACTCCCATGGTTTATTTTTCCCTTCCTTGCAGGAGGGAAGGGAATTCCCTCTACCAGACTTATAATTGCTTTACAAAACTGGCAATTAGGATTGTAGCTTACAAGGCTTGTAAGTCTTTCATTTGACTTGCTTTCAGTATTTTGTATACCTGTCTAGTTTTCCATCCTGATGTGAAAGACGTCAACCGCACATTATCTGGAATGATTCCTTTCAAAGCAATGGTCAAGCATGTCCACATTTGTTAACTAACAACCAGTGATGCATTTTGCTTCTTTTAACCTCAGAGTAATGTCTTGTCCAAATGGGGTGGCTCATGGAATGATTGACGGTTTGTCTTACTCCTTTTCTCTGAAAGTCTTGGTCACAAGACCAACTGGAAACTCCAGAGTGTGTCTCACAGATGATCAATTGAAACTTAGTGTTGATAGAGATGCTTCTCCCCACATGATAGCATGGGATGATATCCCTGAATCTCAGAATCCCATGTTGGGCAGTTTCAGGACTCTCATTGCTAAACCCTAACAAAAAGCAGTTTGTGAGCAGGCCGAAATCAGAAATACAAGCACAATTCAATGGAAACACAAGGGCACCTAAATGCAATATTTTGTCCTGCATTGGCTCCTGGAACAGAGAAAGGACATTGGCAGAAGAGCTAATGAAATTTGCAATAAGCATGGAGTTTAATGGATAGTAACGTTCCAATATTAGTTTCTTAGTTTTGACAAATGTATCACAGTAATGCAAGATGCTAATCATAGGGGAAACTGGGTGAAGGGTCGATGGGGGCTCTCTGTACTATCTTTGCAACTTCTCTGCACGTCTACATACACACACATACACAAAGACACCCATGCTGCATGAGCAGGAGATTTATCCTGCAACCAGAGCTTGAAGGAGTTTCAAGAGAAGGACTCCTGAGGTGAGTCAGAAGGATGTTGAGGGCAGAAGAGGTGAGTGTAGACAGCATTCTAGACTGAAGAGACAGAATATGGAATGTTTAGGAGCAACTTCAACTTCGCCTGAAGTCCTGTGAGGTGCCTGGTGGGACCAAAGCCTGTCATGATTTTTACTGGCAGGTTTGGGGGGATATAGAGCAAAGGGAGAAAGCATGGTTGGACCTTAAATGGCACAATAAAGAGTCTGAATTATGATATTATTGATATGATGAGCCAGCCATGGGGGCATCAGAGCTGTGCTTATGAAGAATCAGCGTAATGTTTTATAGGACGCACTTCTGTGCCTGATGACACAACCCTATACCCTCACCCACGCAACATCTGCACCTCTTCTTAGGTGACTTCCAATTATTATCTGCTTTACAGAGGCCTCCTCTGGCCCCTGCAGACTGGGATGGCCACCCTGTCCTTGTTTTTCCCGAGTACTTATTACCAAATACAGTTCCTTTTCTTCTTTGAACAATATTTCCAGGAGGTAGGTGCCTGTCTTATTGGTCTGGGCATCCCCAGGACCAAGCACATGTTGGATGCCTGATATTTTCATTGAAGGAATGAATTAATGGCTACATCTAAGGGTTCTTCAAAGCAAACCAAGATACTGTGACCTAGTTTTGCATAGAATTAAGGGTCTGCCTAACTCTCACTGGATAACAATTATTAATTAAAATGAACACAATAGGGAACAAGTTGACCTTCCAGGGGCTTTTGGGAAAGCCTCTGAGGTTATAATGAGATGAGGGAGAGGCAGACAAGGGTCTTGGAGTTTTCAGGGAAATGGGGAAAGGAAGCCATCAGTGAATCAGGCCAGCTTTCCAAGTAAGTCACCAGCACGGCCCCTCAGCCCTGCTGTCAGTCACCAAGCAGTTCTCTGTGCAGACCCACCATCTGTAGTCATCACTTAGAAGATCAATGTCTTCAACTTCCCCCCGTGCTCTGAGATATCAGACAGCCCCCGGTAATTCACAAGGTTCAGCGCTGGCTCCATCCAACTTTCAGCTCTTTGAAAAGTTTGCCTTAAGAATTGAGACATCACTTTTCTCTTCCCAAAGCAGGTATATCTCTTCAGGATTCAAAGAAGCTCGAAAAAAAAAATGTCCTCATTTTCCTTGACAGACGCCGTGCTGTGTTCTCCAGGTTGCTGATCGGCAAATCGGAACAGACGGTTCTTCCTTTTTATCCCTCTTCGTTACCCCGATGTGGCTTTTTGGTCTCTCTCCAAATGAAGCCCTTGGTGAGACATTGCAAGATGAAAGGAAGAGTGGTCGAACTTGCCGTCCCTGAGCCTATCAAGGATTTAACATTTTGATTGATAACTCTGCTGTGTCAGGGACATGTGTATTTAAAAACCTTCTGAAATTTGGAGCGAATATATCTGAAAGATGCATCTGATTTTCCCCCTACAAGGAAAGAAAGAGCAAGGTCGTGCATTGCTTTCCAACATCCTCCAACGTAAATCCTGGGTTTATTTTTCTGACATTTCAGTGTGCAAGTGGCAGGTTTGGTGATGGAGAAAGAGGGTTTTGAAGCTTCATTTTTTTCCTTCCTTTAAAATGTGATAGTGCCCTTTCCCCCATCCTTTCTTTATCCAAATTACAGATTAACACTTTGCTGCTGGAGAAGTAGTTGAGAAAGGAAAATTATTTTAAAATTACTGACCTTAACAGTCCCATAAGTGGATGACACCAGACTTGAGGATTTCCAAGGACAAATCTTTGGGGATAGGGACAGTGGCCTCATAACAACAGAGCCTACCAAGGCTGGATGAATCCTACCTCTCCAGGGCTGCTCTGCTGGGAGGCACTGCCTGGATTCTCTGCAGCTTCTTCCTAAGGAATATTTCTGTTGGCAAACCATCACCAGGTGGTAGGTGACTATCACAGGGTCCCAACCAGTGCTGGATGTTAACGTATGTCCTTGGATACCCAATGTAGCCAGCAACCCTGGGAGCAAGCCTGGGGACTGGAGAAAGTGTTTTAAGGTATCCAAAGAAGTAGACAATCTGATGTCAGACAAACTCTCCAAATCCTGGGGACCTGCTTACCAAATGTGAGATGCTAAATGAATCCTTTGAACTACATGAACCTCAGTTTCTCCTCATTTGTAAACTATTTGTCATCCCATGTAGGATGGTTGGGGATGGTAAAGAAAAAAAAGTGCTATTGTAGCTTCTGGCAAATACTGAGAACACATCAGATGCTACCTCTTATCATTGTCATTGTGGTCACTGTCATCGTCATCCATTCACTGAGAGATGGGGTAACATTTCCTTTCCATCCTGTGGCTGTCTGTTGGAATGGCCAGAGCTCTCCAATTCTTCAATTTCTCCTTGCTCCTTATTAAATCTTCTTTGATATCCTGAATATACCCTGCAAGAAAACTCAGAACTGAGTTTTTATTTTTTTCTACTTCTTCTTAAAGGGGAACCCAAACTCAGTTTACCTTTCTGTCAATAGATTACTGTTTGGACAGTCTCCACCCGACCCCAATTTGATTTCTGTTCTGAACATAACTTTATTTCCCCCCATTGAAAGATGCAGCAAAACCATTCTTTGTGCAGAGGCCATTAAGACTGCCCATTCTTAAATTAGCTCAGAAAAAAAAAAGAAGTGCATTTTATAGTCAAGCCAGCAGTAATTGGACACTGTGACTATGAGTGGCCCTTGCGGTGTTTGGATGCGGGCCAAATGTACCTTCTGTCTGTCTCTGACACAGGCAGACAATAGCAGTATTATTTACTGCACTGGCTCTGTGCAACTCCAAAGGCCAGCTGCAAGAACAGAAGAATCGCTAACACTTTGCCTAGCCCTAGACTCAACTGGAGGCTCTATCTATGTTTCGTAAATAATTCACCCCTCTACCCCGAATGTGGGATCATCTAGTCTGTGCTTCGTTCTTTCACACTAACCGTGGCTGCAAGGAAAAGATGCATCTCTCCTCTGAGTGCTTGGAGGGGAACGGAGTGGAGAGAGGAATGGACAGCAATTCTTTGTCCCCACGTCTGGGGTGGGGGATGGTGCGGGCAGAGTCACTGTGACAGACAGCAGAGCCAGTGTCTGGGGAGATGTTGGCAAGGACTAGTCTCCCCGGGAAAGTCATGCTTCCCAGGAATGTTGCTCCAGTTCTTCTGTCCACGGCACTTTAGAAAGGAGGTGGATGTTTGCTCAGGCGACACCCACAAATCGCCACGCTCTTAGGGGTAGGAGCAACCTGGGCTCCAGACGTGGGCTGACTTGGCTTCTTCTCTCACCTGGATTCTCTCAAGAAGGACCCCACTTGATGGGATTGTTCAGTTGCAATCCCTACCAACACGGCGTTTACCAGGACACAGGCTTATCAGTCACGGGGCGTGCAGCCTGTGCCTGGGGACGAGGAGACCGCTGCTCCTGACCCAGATCTGAGCCGAGGAAGCCAGCAGCCCAGCCTGACCTGCACCTCCAGCTCTCAGGCAGGGTAGCCTCCAGTCTTCCAAATCCGTCCATGACAATCAGTGGCTCCTTATCACCTCCTCCCACCTTGAACTGTGTTTTCTGACCTGTTCCTGAGATCTTCAGCTCCTGGCCCCGTGCCCAGACTTTGGAGCCAGGCCTCCCAGGGGTCTTGTGATCTGCTGCCTGTTGTTGCTTTCCTGGATGGAGGGAGCCCCCCGGTGCAGGCTCAGCCTGCCTGTCTTCCCCGGACAGCGTCTATCTCCCACTGCTTGGGCAACACGGAGCCTGATGAAAACCCAGACCCAAGTTGCTGCTCAGCCACGGTGAAGCAGACACCCCAGCCTCACAGGTTCTGGAAATTTCACCAAGAGCAGTCCCAGGTTGTCATGCATGGGGTTCATCATGACTCATAAACTAATGTTCATAAACTTTTCGCCCCTCTTTTCTCATTGGCTTCTCACACTCTATGAGATGAGTACTGTGAGGAAGGCATTAACATCCACATTGTAGAGGTAAGGTTAAGTGGGTTTTCAAAGACATTAGTTAAAGAGGGGAGAAACCAAGTCTGAGGTTTCAGCTCTCCAAGTCCGTGGGTCTTGTAATATGCCAGAGTCAGACGGACGGAGGGAGGGAGGGAGGCGGAGAACGTAGCAGAAGCATGTTCACCATGATGCTTAAAGGGTCTGAGTCAATCCTGAACCAATGTCATGCTGAGCCCTTGAACTTTCCTTTTACAGACAATGCTCTCGGAAGGGAAGATTTTGCCCCCTCACGCTGGGCTGCCTGTCATGGTGGGACTGTATGTTTTCTCTCTCACCATTGTGTCCCCTGGGCCTAGCACAGCTCTCAATATAGATCAGGTCTTGAATGAATAAATGGATGGATGGATGGATGGATGTATGGATGGATGGATGGGCGAAGGGGTGGAGGGCTGATGAGTGAGTGGAAGAGGAATGGCTGTTCTGTGTGTGCCGCCATGCATATCCTGTGATTATGTAAGGACCTGGAATAACCCTATCTGCCCCTTTCCCGGTGTCCTCTTTCTGTCTCTCTGATCACCCACCCTCTTTAGATGCCCCTGGTTGCTTGGGCACTGGGAAAATTCCTATTCTTATTGCAGAAGGAGACGTCATTTCCTTGTCCTCACCACCACCTTTGTGCCATCTTGAAAGAGACTGCTGGGTACTGGGATGTATTCTTGCAGGCAACTCTGCCCCCTTCTCCTTTGGGGTGTCTCCTCTGAGGGAACAAGGAACCAAGAATCAGGAAGTTCTCGTTCTTAACCCCCGACTTGATCTGTCATCTTCTACCAAGAGCCTCACTGTAGACAAAGACTCAGACTCCTGGATGCTCCTCAAATAGTCTCAGAACCAGGCATGACCCCAAGAAACCCATTTGGTTCCTCATTTTTCTTTCTGAGAGAACCCAGGAGCTCAGAGAAGTAAGTGGTCTTGCCTGGGGTCCCACGGCCCTTCAGTGACAGGCAGGGACTCGAAACCACAGCGCCTGCCCACAGTTTCTGAGCCCCTCCAGCCATTCTCTCTGCCTGACATACCATGTGCTATATTTTTTCTTCAGGAATTGGCCTAGAAGAATTTTGACATTTCCAGCGTGGGGATGAGGGCCTTCGAATGTCACTGCACCTACTCTGAGAGAAAGCCAATTTTCCCTTAGTTTGGTACTCGCAAATAGCAAAGTTAATTAATCCCCTGTAAATAAACATTTGCAAACTGCAGCTCAATACAGCACGGACCAGGAAGGCTTCCAAATGTATTCTGAGATTAGATGACAAGGGGGCCAGAGCAGATAATGTGGCTGGGAGTCTCCAAGTGGGGCTGGATAATATATTGATGTGATGGGGAAAAATGATTGGCTTGGGTGTTCACGAAGACACAGGTCTGGATCCCAGCTCTGCCACTGACTCACTGAGAACCTTGGCAAGCCATAAAGGCTCTGAACCTATGTACCCAGGTGTAGAAAGCGGTGAGGTTGCTGTGGACAGGTATAATCCGAGGTCCTGAAGGTAGAGATGCCAGTAAAAGACCAGGCCTCTGATAAGATTCCATAAATGGTTCCCTCTGCCCTCCCTCTTCCCATCACTTTCCCTGCTTTCCAGTGTAGATAGTGCCTTCAAATGCCACTGATCTCTGGGGACTCCTGGGCTTTTAGAAAACTCTTTGGTTAATGAAGGTGTTGGACAGGAGGATTGAGCCAGACCATTCCCAGCTCCTTCTAATTTTTGATGGACTTACACAGGCCACTGATTTGCATCATCCACCTCCCCCTTTAATGAGCTCTGGTGCTCACAGTTAATGAACTAATTACTTCTGGGCAAAATCAGCATTAAGTTGCAAACCTGGTTTCCGCAGCTTCCTCCAGACCAGTGTTCTTTTGTCAAGTCAAAGAGAGCGCGGCAGTGTGGAGACTCCACCAGACTCCAATGACAGATCTTCGCTGACCAGGAGATGCCCAAGCTTCTGGCACAATTTGAATTAAAACATCTTCCCAAATGGGAGTGACATGAAACATGACAGGTACTTTCTCGAGATCCGGGACAAGGCTGAACTGTAGTCTCTGACCTCCAGATCTTACAGCTTTCCCAGCCAGAAATGTGACTCTTCTCGAAGGCTATAGATTTTTCCCCCCAAATGATTCAGTTAACGACAATAAAATGGAATTGTGCCAAATGGCCTGCTTTAAATTCAGATGATGGTGAACAGACCATCTCTGGGCATACAGAAGGGAGCTTTATAAACAAGGCACATCTTAATTGGAAGGAAAACTTTCTACGCTTTGAAACAGTTAAGCCGTTTGTCTGGGGAACACCTTTAAGTGATGTAGTACAAGGTTACTGGCCATAAAGCACTCCATTTTCATCCCTTCAGGGCTCGTTTACTGAGAGGCCAGAACAGAGACTTCAGAGTTGATTGCCCTGGACTTCAACCCTGGCTTTGCCCCCGTTAGACAACTACGTGCTGTGTGTCAATGGAAAAATCACTTCATCTCTCTGTGCCTTAGTTTCCTCATTGATGACATGAGGAAGTAGATCGGGCCCAATCACAATGAAGGGCATTGTGAGATCTACAAGGAAAAGGGATATATTTAATTATTCAACAAATATTTACTTAAACCATGGCAAAGACCTCTGATATTCAAGTCTCCATGTGCCTCCTTATACTTCTCCACTGTCCTTGGAGTTGACCTGGGGACTTGAACCTGGATTCTGGCAAACAGGAATGTGTGTCTCCAGTGGGGCGCAGCCTCTGGGTCCCTGAGTCACTGCATGGAGCCGAGTTGTATTAGCTTCCGAGGGCTGCTGCTATAACAGGGTACCACAGACTGGGTGCTTTAAAACAACAGAAATTTATTTTCTCACCGTTCTGGAGGCTAGAAGTCTGAAATAAGGTGTCAGCAGGGCTGTGCTCCTCTGGGATTCTTGGGACAATACTGTCTTTCCTCTTCCTAGCTTCCTGTGATGGCCATCAGTCCTTGGCCTCCCTTGGCCTGCGGCTGCATCACTCTGGGCTCTGCCTCTGTCATCCCATGATGCTCTCCTCTTTTCATAGGGACATGCAGATACACTGGATTAGGGCCCACCCCAATGACCTCCTCTTACCTTGATTACATCTCCAAAGACCTTATTTCCAAATAAGGACACATTCACAGGCACTGGGGTTAGGACTTCATCATACCTTTAGGGGAATCTCAGTTGGACTCATAAACACCAATTTGTACTGAGGACACAACATGAGTGGGATGGCAATCTCTGTCATGTGAAGCCAGTGAGATGTGGGGGTTCATGAGTCTAGCCTGTCCTGATGAACACAAGTGATTGATTGATGCCAGTGCCATGTCACAGGCTTGGGATAAACTCTTTAACAAGGTAGAGACAGCTCCTGCCCTCCTGGCACTTGCAGTCTAGTTTAGTGCCTGGCAAATAGAAAGTGTTCAAAAAATGGTAACTCTTAAGATGGCAATTTCAGAATGTTAAGCTTATGGTTATCCAATTAAAATATCACCTTACACAGGCTTGGATGACTATCATCAAAAATGCAAGAGATAAGTTTCGGTGAGGATGTGGAGAAAAGGGAACACTTGTGCATTGTTGGAAAAACTGTCAACTGGTGCAGGCACTGTGGAAAACAGCATGGAGGGTCCTCAAAAAGTGAAAAATAGAACTACCTTATGATCCAGAAATTCTACTTATGGGTATTTGAAGAAGACAAAAACACTAACTTGAGAAGCCACATCCATCCCTATGTTCACTGCAGCAATATACAATAACCAAGATATGGAAACAACCTAAGTGTCCACTGATGGATGAAGAAAATATAATATATTTGAAGATAATATATAGAAATAAATTATATGAATACAATAAAAATATTTTTCAGCCATAAGAAAGAAGAAAATCCTGACATTTGTGACAAAATATATGCACTTTGAGAGCATTATGCTACATGAAATAAGTCAGACAGAAACAAAGACTGTATGGTATCATTTAATGAGGAATCTAAAGGAAAAAACAGACTCATAGATACAGAGAACAGATTGGTGGCTGCCAGAGATTGGGAAGTGGGGAAAATGGTTGAAAAAAGCACAAACTTCCACTTATAATATAATTTAGTTCTAGAGATGTAGTTTACAGTATGGGTGACTATAGATAATAATACTAGGTTGTATATTTGAAAGTTGCTAAGAGTAAAATTTAAAAGTTCTCAACACAAGATAAAAAATGTAACAATGTGAAGCAATGGGCATTAATTAAACCTGTTAATGGTAATCATTTCACAATATGTACAAATATCAAATCTGTGTTGTTTACCAAAAACCAATACAATGTTCTATGTCAATTATTAAAAAAAAAAGATTCTGGTTATCAAGGTGAATAAAACATCCCAGAGACCTCACTGCAAAATTAGGTAGAAAATAAAGGAAACAGGTTTATAATATGGCAAGATCCCTGATTGACTTGGCGTGTGAAATGGTTATTTTTGGCACAGAGAAGTGAGTCGTCAACTCTCCCATGCATGGAATGTCAGGGTGAGGGTGTGGTAGGGTGGGAGGTGGAAAGAGGCCATGCCACAAAAGCCACTTGGCCACTTGAAGGTAGGGACTGTTGAATAAACACTGGTGTGAGTAGATCTGTCCTTGGTAGGAATGAGAAGCCTTGACCCTTCCTTCCTGGACTGTTGCAATAGCCAAACCGGTCACCTGCCTTGGCCATTACCTCTCTCTGGTCCCCATACTACAGTGACTATGCCACAACCCAACCTCTAACATGGTCATGCCCCTCCCAAAATTCTTCAGAGCTTCCCATTGCCCATGGAATAAGTGGGCAGCTACTTGAATCTCTTGCAATTCTCCAGGGTTCAGCTCCAATACAGATCCCCATGGGGCCTTTGCTGGTCCCTTAATTTGGATTTAGTATTGCCCTCCTCTGTATGCACTCTGTCTTATATAACTGTGAGTTAAAGATCTATGTACATAGTTATATAAAACAATTCAATAAATACTAAGTGTTGCCATGTGCCAAATGCTGAGCATAATGTATCGGGTTTAAAAAAATATTTTTCACACCCCTAGTCTTCCTTCCCTACTGATCCCTTTGTGTGAAATGCTCTTTCCACAACTCTTCTCCAGCCTCACTGTTTCACAAGTCCTTCACTTTTCTCATTATCTCCTCCAGGAAGCCCTCCTTAATCCCTCTAGTATATGTCAAGATCTTACCATGTATTTTCCCCTGTATTAGTTCCTTATTGCTGCTATAACGAATTGCCACCAAGCTGGTGGCTTAAAACAACACACATTTATAATATTCACAGTTCTGGAATTCAGAAATACAAAATGGGTCTTATGGTACTAAAATCAAGGTGTCAAGAGAGAAGGCTGTATTCCTTCTGGAAGCTTGAGGAGAGATTCTGTTCTTTGTTTTTTCCAGCTTCTAGAGGGTACCAGCATTTCTTGGCTCATGATATGTCATTCCAGCCTCTGCTTCTGTTGTCACATCTTCCTTTCTGACTCTGACTCACCTGTCTCTCTCTTATAAAAACTCTTGGGATTACATTGGGCCCATCCAAAAGATCCAAGAGCATTTTCCCATCTCATTGTCTTTAATTTAATCCTATCTGCAAAATTCCTTTTGTCACATAAGTTACTATATTCACAGGTTCCAGAGATTAGAATATGAACAGTTTTAATATTTTATCATACTGTGTTGTAATTTTCTTGGGCTTTCTTCCTATGAACTCATAAGATCCTGCAGGTAGAGACAATGTCCGATTCATTGTCATGTCTCCAGAGCTTATAATGGTTCTTTTCAGATCCAAGGTCCCTGTAAATGTTTGATGAATGGATGAATGAATGAAGTTTCAATCACATCCTACAGCCTCTTCTATTGGAAGAACATCTTGGACTGCCAGTTGGAGAGACGTGGCAATGAAGCAGAGTTAGCAAACATGCTGTAAGTGTAGTGCTGAGGCTGAAGGTTTCCTCCAGAGTTGGGACACCACAAGAACCAGAGATGGGGACCTTGGAAATCCAGGAGAAAAGCAGTGTTTCTATTGTGATATTTGTAACATTGATCCAATTGTCCACGCAGCTCTGTGTTGACTGGACTGACTGTTCACGTTTAATGCTCTCCTAGTTTCTATCTGGGACACCAAACATGGACAGAACACATTTAATACATAAAAGAGATGCAGGAACATCTTTCTAACGTGAATCTTGTTTAAGCGATGGAGCATGCTGTAAATGAAGAAACTAGTGCATGCCAAGGTACAGTTGCCTTGCAGGAGGTAAGACATCAACTAACTTTTATTCTAAGTGCTCGTTGTGGTTATTGTTATTTGAATCATCTTCTAAATGATGAAGGAAATGTTCTGGTGGTAAAACTGGACTATACTTGCAACCAGAAGAGAGCTGGGCACTTTCATGGTAGAAAGTAATTGAAAGGAGGAGGGAAGAAGGCATCTAACATGCATTGATCCTCTGATAAATAACTGGGTCTATTTAGAACTATTCTTACTGTATCAGTTAGCACTTGTCACAATAATGCTGTGTAACAAGTTCTCCTGCTCTTCCAGGATATAAAACAGCAATTATTCCCATCTGTCAGCAAGTACACTCAGGTAGCTCTTCTTCAGGCCGCGGCTATGTAGGTTTGGGTTTGTACCACGTGATTTTCATCCTTCTTACACCGGCAGGCTAGCTGGGGCTTGTCCTTGTGGTGATGGCAGGGGCACTAGAGAGTCAGTGGAAACAAGACAAGATACTTTGTTGACTTGACTTGGCCAAGGCAAGTCACATAACCTTGCTCAAAGTCAAGGGTTGAGGATGCAGGAAAAAGGTGAAACGTTAGAGTTAACTATTCAGTCTACTATACTCATTAAATGGAAGAGGAAGTTGAGGTTAGAAGAGATGAAGTGGCTTGATCGATGTCAAAGGGCTGATAAATGATAAGGCCTGGATTAAGGTCTAGGTCTATAATATAGACCTGGTCAGTTTTCACCCTCAGGTAACATTAACATTTGGCAATATCTAGAGACATTTTTGATTGTCACAACTGAGGATTGGGGCATTATATTGATATCTGGTGGGTCAGGGAAGCTACTAACCTACAATGCATAAGTCAGCCCCCCACAACAAAGAATTATTCAGCCCCAAATGTCAACAGTGCCAAGATTGGGAAACCCCGATCCAAAGCTTACCTTCTTTCTGTTCTATCTAACCACCTTCCCCAAGTGGAGAGATCTGACTGTGTATGTCCCAAGCTCAGGGAACTATTCTGTAGCATCGAGGAGACTGATGCTCTCATTTGGATACTTAACATATGTATTTTACCACTATTTGTGTTCAATCACGTATTCATTCAATAGGCATTTTTGAGCATCTGCTACGCAGAAGGCTTTGCCTTGTCTTACTTTCCCATTGAGACTGTGATATCTCCTGGCACCTGGCTCTATTCTTGTCTCTCAGTGGGTACCACTGTGCCTGCAGTTGAATCCCATCCATGATGGTTTAATTGACACAGTGCTGGGCACGTGGGAAGCTCTCGCTCACCGTCCTAATTGTAATCTCACTGTAGAAAGCACAGTAGCTCCCTTGCTTTCTCCCCAGCCCCCTCATACACTCACCGCTCCCTGACATAATGTTGTGTAACCCACTTCTTTTCTACAATATTTAGTTATCTTTCATATATAAAACACTCCTTACTGAATAAAATATTCAGACAACTCATCTGACGGGGGAAGCAAACAGTAATATGTAGCATTTCATTTGTTTTTTCATTAAATCGGGCATGACCATTGTTGGCGCCTGGGAGTTTACGACCGCGGGTCTGACACTCTGACATTACTCATCTATTCATAGTCGGTTTGAGCACCATGGAAGTGCCTCATTTTCTCTCTATTTACATTAGTCAAATAAATTCATCTCTTATTTCATTGAGCTGAATGCCTCCATCTGTGGGGCTGCTTATGAGCCCCATGATTTTATTTTTTATTTATTTTATTACTGATTTTATTTTCTGCTGCTGCCTTCTCATTAAAATGTCTTCCAGCTTTTAGACATGAAGGCAGAAAAGGATTAATTAAAGTCTCCCTGATTCTCTGATATTGCAAAATGGAGAAATACCGGACACAAACTTTCAACCAGTTGCAGACTAAAATGAGTGACTGATGGAGCCATAGAATCATAAATCCCCTCAGAAACAAAGTTAACAACTCTGACAGTTGAATTAAGCCACGCCCACATGATGCTCACCTGGTCCCCCCCGGGATGCCGAGACCATTGGGATCCAGGGTCTGAGGACTAGGCTGGTGGCCAAATCTAAATTCTAGAAATGGTTTGTTTGGACTTTATCATGCTGTTTAGGTGGAATAAACCTTGTTGAAAATGATCATTTTCATCAATAGCCTACAGTACTTTGTTTCTATTTACTTAACCAGTGTATAAAAGACCTAGTTCATTAAGTATGTTCTGTAAAGCAGACACGCCGACCATACCTAGTTTATAGGCAGAATTTCTTAATATTCTCTCAACCATCCTGAGAGGTAGGTCATTAAAGAGATTTTTTTGTTTTGATTTGGTTTTAATTTGGGATAAAATCACATTAAGTAAAATGCATAAATCTTGAGTTTCGACAAATTGACACACCATGTAACCCAAGTTATTAAATATTTCTATTACCTTGGAGAGTTCCGTTGAGATGTTCCTTCCCAGATAAATTCTGCCAAGGCCTTCCACCCCAGAAGTCATCATTTTGTAATTTTTTTCAGCTTTAGTGAGGTATAATTGGCAAATAGAAGTTGTATATATTTAAGGTGCACAGTGTGATATTTTAATATACATGTTTATGTTGGTATACGTATACATTGTAAAATTATTATCATAATCGAGGTAATTAACATATCCATCACCTCATCAAGTTACTTTTGTGTGACTGTGTGTGTGTGTGTGTGTGTGTGCATGTGTGGTTAGAACACTTGAGATCTATTCTCTTAGCAAATTTCAAGTATTGTTCATTGGAGTCGCCATGCTGTTGCCAAAACATCAGAGTTTTGGAATTTATTCCTCCTGCATAACTGAAACTTTGTACCCTTTGACCAACATCTCCCCACTTCCCCCTCATTTAGCCCCTGGCACCGTCATTCTCCTCTCTGCTTCTAGGAGATTGACGGTTTTTGATTCCACATATAAGTGAGGTTTTGCAGTATTTGTCTTTCTGTGTCTGGCTTATTTCACTTAGCATAATGTCCTTTAGGGTTCATTCACGTTGTTGATGATGTCAAGATTTTTTTCTTTTTTAAGTCTAAGTAATACTTGTGTTTGTGTGAGTGTATGTGTGGTGTGTGTGTATTACATTTTCTTTACCTGATCATCTGTTGATGGACATTTAGGTTGTTTCCACATCTTGGCAATTGTAAATAATGCTGCTATGAACTTGAGACTGTAAACATCTCTTTGAGATACTGATTTCATTTCTTTTGGAACAAACAACCTGATTTTTTAAGTACGCAAAAGACCTGAAGAGACATTTCTTAAAGAAGACATACAAAAGGCCAATAGGTATATGAAAAAATGCTCAACATCACTAATCACCAGGGAAATGAAAATAAAAGTCATCATGAGATAGCACCTCACAGCCGTCAGAATGGCTATTATCAAAAAGACAAAAGATAGCAAGTGCTGGAGAGAATATGGAGAAGAGGGAACACTGTATACAGTGTTAGTGGGAATGCAAAGTGGTAAAGCCATTATGGAAGCATATGGTGACTCCTTGAAAAATTAGACATAGAACTACCACATGATCCAGCAACTACTTTTTAACATTTTTTTTTTATTGAGTAATAGTCATTCTACAAGTTTGTGTCAAATTCCAGTGTAGAGCACAATTTTTCAGTTATATATGAACATACATATATTCATTGCCACATTCTTTTTTCTCTGTGAGCTACCACAAGAGCTTGTATACATTTCCCTGTGCTATACAGTATAATCTTGTTTAGCAACTACTTTTTTTTTTTTTCTGAGAAAATAAAGTTTTATTAGGGCAAGCCTGCGTCTGGGAAAGCAGATGTGGAATTTTCCTGAATGTAGATAGAAAACTTTTTGCAACATTAAAAACAATATTATTTTCCATGTACTCATAGAGATATAAATTTTCCAACAAAATAGTTCATCTAAAATTTTAAATCTAATCTTACTTTGGCATGCATCAAGTAACTACTGTTTTTTTTTTTAAGTTTTTTTCATTTTCATTTTCTTTTATTTATTTTTAGAGGAGGTACTGGGGATTGAACCCAGGACTTTGTACAGGCTAAGCATGTGCTCTACCACTTGAGCTATACCCTCCCCCTAGTAACTACTGTTTTGATTTCTTTTACCTTTGCTTATCTTTATCTAACGGATAATTTCACATAAATGGAATCAAACTTTTGCATCCAGATTCTTTCACTCAGTACCATGAGTTTGGGATTTGCCACCTTGTGTGTCAGTGGTTCATTTTTTTCTTATTGCTTAGTCATAATCCATTATGTGAGTGCAGCATAATTTGTTTATCTGTTTTTTTATTAATGCACATTTCCCAAACTGGTTGTTTATAGTTTTTGACTATTATGAATAAAGATGAACTCATGTCATTCTGTAAATTTCTGTTGGGTAAATATCTATGGATGGTTTTGCCTAGCAACTAGGTAGCGTTACAGATGGAACGTCTGTGTCCCCCTCCCCTGTTACAGCTCTAATCCTCAACATAATGATATTTGGAGTTGGACCTTTGTGAGTCCAGTAGGTCATGAGGATGATGACCCCATGATGGAATTAATGTCCTTAAAAGAAAAGACACAGAAAGATGATCTCTCTCTCTGCCATGTGAGGAAATGGCAAGAAAGCAACACTCATAAACCAGGAAAAGAGTCCTCACTAGACATTGGATAAGCTGGCACCCTGATCTTGGACTTCCCAGCCTCCAGACCTGTGCAAAATAAATATTTGTTACTTAAGCCACCCAGTCTATGGTAATTTGTTACACAGCAGCCAAAGATGACTAAGACAGGTCTTAGTCAATAATAAAAATGGGCAAAAGACTTGAAGATACACTTTGCAAAAGAAGATATACAAATGGTCAGTAGGCACTTGGCTTCACAGAAATACAAGTAATAACCACGTGCAGTGCTACTACATGTCCATTAGAAAGGTAAAGTTAAAAAGGCTGAGATGCTAAAGCTTGGTGAGGATGTGGAACCAATTGAATGTTCGTCTGTTGGAGGTGGAAGTTAAAATAGTAGACAACTTTGGAAAATGGCTTGGCAACTTCTTATAAATTAATCACATTATTTTATTATTGAGCTGAAGGATTTCTTTATATTTCTGGGTACAGGTGCTTCATCAGATACACATACTGTATATGCTGTCCCAGTCCATGGTTTGGCTATTCATTTGCTTAATGGTGTCTTTTGATGAATGGAAGTTTTTGATTACGTTGAAGTTCAAGTTTGCAATTTTGTTCTTGGTTAGTATTTTTTTGTATGTTAAGAGGTCATTGCCTACCCCCAAATCAAAGATCCACTCCCGTGTTTTCTTCTACATGCTCTGCGATTTTAACTTTCCTGTCTGTTTCCATCTATGATTGGTCTCAATTAAATTTTGTGTATGAGAGAAAGATTTTGTCAGAGAGGTTGAGGTTATTTTTTATGCAGATATCTAGTTATTTGGGAATATTGTTGAAAAGACTTCCCTTTTGAAGTATTTATAGTCAATCAGATTTTTTTTTTAACAGTTGAATATACTGAGGTACAACAGGTAAGTGATTTTTCTAAGATCACACAGGGAGTAAGTGACAGAGCCTGGATTAGAGAGAAGATTTTAACTCTATAGCACAGACACTTACTGTTACTCTATACTCCAAAAAAGAATGACATTGTTTCTCACTGGATCTGGGAAGGGACTTGGAGATAGAGGCAGTGTTTGCTGGAATCTGGTGATTCATCAATTTTGACAGAATGTACTGGTCAAATAACTGATTAGACTGAAGTTTATTTTCAGTTTTATTTATCTGTGTTGGATTTCCAATTTAAGCTGATGGAATCAGTTTATGTATTTGAGGAAGTGTGTAGACTCATACATTAGTTTTTTTTATAAAAGCAATTGTTCACTCAAATGATCTGGTTCATTCAGACCCACAATTTTTTGTTGATATTCTCTTTCTGACCCCCTTATTAATTGCATTAGAAATAGAAGTTCAAATACAAACTGACTAAGTACCTACTACATGCAGAGAACTGAGTAACACAAAGTTGAATAAGATATTCTCTCCTCAAGGACTTCTGTGGTCAGGAAATGGGACATATTTGTCTGCTACCCAGGGGTGTTTAGGGAGACTGTAGACAGGGAAATATGTCAAAGAGTGAGTGAGTACTTAATAGAATCACAGAGAGAAATCTGATGGAGATAGAGGGAACTTGATTAAAACTTGACTCCACACAATTCATTTGTAAACATACGTTGAAGAAATTTGATTAAGCCTCAATGGCATTTTTCATTTTTGCTAATAAATTTTCAACTAAAAATGTTTTCATCCAATGTGAGATGTCATGAGTAATAGCCACCAAAAACAATCAGACATTTGATTGTGTCTTTGTTGACATTTTTGTCCCCAACCCAGTTATTTATTTAACTTTCCACATTTGGAAATCAAAGGGCTGGTTTCAGTAAATTGTGAATGGCCATTGTGGTACCTTCTTGTTTAGAACATCAGAGTTGAGTCACTGCAATGACTCATGGATTAGTGGTAGATTTTTTTCATTTTAGAATGTCTACCATTTCTTTCTGTAGTGTGTAAGGGCTTCAGGAAGACTTGGGCAATCCACCCAGACCAGTGAATAGGCATCTGAACAATTCTATCACTTGACCATAATCAACTGACTACTTCTTGAAGACTGTGATGTGTTAAGAGCCCTGATGAGGTCAGCAGCCTGAAGTTACATAACACTGGGGCTGTGAAGAGAGACTGCAGGAAGGCATGGCTTCCAGTTACCTATGTCCATTCACCAGTTGATGGACATTAGCCATGACAGCTTCTTGTAATGTGTCTTCTGAGGTCTCACAAGTATTATGATTCTTTCTAATCTGTAGCATTCTCCTGAAGAGAGTTATTTTGAACTTTCCCTCTGAACCTGCTACTGATAACTGTGGAGAAAGTGGTAGTTGGAGAGAACATTCTCCCATGCCCTGGCCTTAGAGCTCCAGGCTGGGGAGATATCTCAGAAGTCATCTCCTTTGAAGCTGTCTTTTGATACCTCCAACCCCCAAGTGGCTTCCCTTTTCTGGTTCAGCCTCCACGAGAGCTCACATTACCTTCAGGGGCACACACATCCATTTTTGGCAGGTCCAAATTGAACCTGGTCAGCCCTATGTCATGTTGACAACTGTTCCCTGGACTTTTCACCCAGTGGCCCTGAGTCTGCCATCTGAGATTACAGAAAGTCACTCCAAACACAGCCTCCTATGCATTTTAGGATGGTTTTTATATCCCTTGGCAGCTCCTCTTTCCCCAGCCTAAAATGGGGCTCTCTCACCTGTTTCTGTTTCTCTGCAGCGTAATGTGACACTTTTCCTCAGGTCTCTGGAATGCTCTGATCTCTCCAGCCCACAAGGTGCCTCTCTTTTTAAATTTTGATGTGTTCTTTTAAAAGCGTTCATTTCAGAAATATATTTTCATTCTAAATAAATTCAAATAACTTAGATGAATGAATTCTTCTACTAATCCAAAAGCCAGCTTACTCAGAGTTGGGAGAGGGTACCCTCTAGCACAGACTGCCGGAGTCTCAGCTCAGCTCCTCCATCTACCTACTGTGGGATGTGCTTGATCCTAAGCTTCAGTTTCCTTGGCTGAAAAGTGGGGATGATGCTATTTCCCACTTCCCAAAACTGTTGGGACGATTAGAGACATTATAAAGTTTTTAGAAGCATACTTGGCACATAATAAGTCTTTCATAAGTTTTAAGTTCTCAAAACTAATCTTTTGAATATTTTTCTAATCTTTCACATGTATAAGTATGAGTAAAAGTAGAGGTTAATTTTTCATGTAAACTGGGTCACCTTCTAGTTATTGTACTATATCTTTTTTCTTTTTTCCACTTATTTTACAAATCTTTCTGTGTAAACATCTACCTCATCATTTTTACCAACTATATGAATGTACTATAATTCATTTATACCTTCTGTTGATGGATAGCTTTTGTGTGTGTGTGTTTTGGGTTATTATTACTTAATAGAAAGAAGTAAACTGTACCAGTAGAAAAATGGACATGGGGACATAAACAGGCAGTTAACAATAAAGAACCTGCAAGTGTCCATAAACATGTGAAAAAATATAATTAACTTACTAGTAATTAGGGAAATTTAAAAAATTATAGTGAGCTGTAAGTTTTGTTTGTTTTGTTCTGCCCATGTGATTAGTGATGTTAAAAAGACTATTGGTATCCATTGCTGGAAAGCATGTGGTCAAGTAGATACTGTTCTACACTATTGATGGGAATGTTAATTATCATTGGCTCTCCGGATGGAAATGAATACTTTTCTTATTGTTTTGTAGGAGCTTTTTATATATTATGGATATTGAGAGTTTGCTAGTTATATTGGAAATACTTCTCTTACTCTTAAACTTCTCTTTTGATTTTGTAAATGCTGAGTTTTATTTTAAATAAATTTTCATTTGAACATAGCTATATGTGCCATTTACACATTAAGAGTTCTAGTTTTGAGGCCTTATTTACGAAGCTTCTCTCTATTCCAATCTTGGAAAAATATAATTTATTTCTTACTGATCCATCTTATAATTTATTTCCGCACATTTGGCTTTCTAATCCATTAATTATTTGTTAAATGTATGAGGTAGGTAGTGATCTAACATTGGTTATCAATGAATAGTGACTGTTCCCAAACCATTTATTGACTATTCCATTGTTTCACTATTGACTTAAAATATCATTTTTATCACATAGGTAGCTATTCTACAGGCATGTATTGTCTTAAATATTCACCTACAGATTCATAAGTGATATCAGTCTGTAGTTTTATGACTGTTTATACTTACTTTCCATATCTGATTTTAATGCAGAATTCTATGCTTGCCTCATAGAATGAGTTGGGATGCTTCCATCTTTTTCTGGATTCTGGCATAGTGAATAAACCACAGAAATTACCTCTTCTTTGAAGATAAAAACTGTTTACCCATGGGCCATTGGGCAAGGAGATTTTTAAAAATCACCTTTACTGAGGTGCAGTTGATAAACAATGCATTTAGTTCTCTGAGTCTTGAAATGTATAAATACTCACACAAACACCAATACAATTAAGATGAAAATTAAAATAAACCTTTTCTTTACTCCAGAAGGTCTTTCTCATACCTCTTTGTAATTAATCCTTCAACCCCTGGCCATTCTTTTCCATTCATTATAGCTCAGTTTTACATTTTAAAGAGTTTCATATATATGAAATAAAAAAAGACGTACTCTTTTGTGTCTAGTTTCTTTCACTCAGCATAATATTTTTGAAATTTATTGAATCTGTGGCTTATACTGGTAGTTTCTTTCTTTCATTGCTGACCCACTGCATGGATGTGTCACTGTTTATTTATCCATTTACCTGTTGATGGACATATGGGCTGTTGTCAGTTTCAGGCTATTATGAATACCATTGCTATAAATATTGGTATTCAAGTTTTTGTGTCCACATATGTTTTCATTTCTTCTGGGCGAATACCCAGGAGTAGGCTTACTAGGTCATTTAGGTAAGTTAGTACTTAACTTTGTATGAAAATGTCAAGCTATTTCTCAAAGTTTTCCACACTTTGCATTTCCATCAGCATGAGATGCAAATTCCAGTTGCTTCATATTCTTCCGAGTAATTGATTTTGTCACTATTTGTTTTTTTACTTAACTCTTCTGTTAGGTATATAGGAATTTACAACTGTGGTTTTAACTTGTATTTCCTTGATGACTCACTATACTGAACACTTTGACTATTTTACTACAGGGCATTAGTCCATCTTTTTTGAGTATTTCTTTAAATCTTCGTCTTTTTGTTTTCCTGTGTATTTTTATTTTCTTAATAGTTGGTGGTAAGAGTTATTAGTATATTCTGAATACAAGCCACTTATCAGATATGTGTATTGAGAATGTTTTCTCCCAGTCTATCAATTACCTTTTAATTTCTTTAACTGTCTTCCAAAGAGCAAAAGGTTTTAATTTTGATGAAAGACAAGCACTGTTTGAGGGATGACTTTTTAAATATTTTTTAACTCTTTTGATGATTTCTTTCACTTCCTAAATTAATTTTGCAGTTTATATTTTCCTTGGTAATTATTCATGGCATTAAGTTTTCAAAATTTTAAAAATACATTAGCATATAAGTTTATTTAAAAATTGTCTTCTGACTCTATAATTTTATACAATCTCTTAGTTTTGATGTTTCTTGTTTTTTTTTTTTCTTCATTTTAGATTTCTCAACAAAATATTTAGCTATTTTATTAGTATTTTCAGATAACCTGCTTTGGGTTTTATTGATTATACCTTTGCTTTTGTTTGTTTCCTATGTAAAATATTTCTGCTTTTAATTGATTTCTTTTTTCTTCTACTTTATTTAGACTCATTTTATTGTATTTTTAACATTTTGAGTAAAAATCTCAATTCATCATTTTCTGGTCTTTATTTTATCATGGATGTAGTTATGGCTGGAAGTTTTCTATTTTGAATGTCATCTCTTTGGCCATATCTTTGGGATTTATTATTTATGTAATTTTTTTCATTTCTAAAATTTATTTTTTTTTTCTGTTTCAATGTCACCTTTAACTCAAGAGATATGTAGAGTGGTATTTTTTCAATCAAGTGTGAGAAGACTTTAGTTTAATTTTTTACTATTCTTATTTTAAGAATACTATGATCAGATATTTTCTTTCTACTTTCTGCTTTTATGAAGATATTAATATCTTATCTGACACATCCTCCATGGTCAATTTTATTGTCTGTGTCAGAGGAGTTTGAAAAGACTTGTGTTTTTCTGTTTGGCCCTTCATGTAAATAGTGTGTTCAATTTTTTAATATTATCATTTATATTTTGTTTACTTGATGTGACATTTGATCTTAAAAGGATGTGTTAAAATATTTTACTATAATTGTGGATTTTTTCTTTTTTCTTTTTGTCTTCAACAGGTTTTGGTTTATATAGTTGGAGTTTTGTTACTAAATGTGTGGATATTCTTCTTGATGGAGTGTAATGTTTATATACTACTGAAATACAATTTTGTCCTATTTAATATTTTTGACTTGGATTATTGTGTTGTCTGATATATATATTTTTTCATCTTCTTTATTTAAGCTTTTGCTAGTTTCTCTTTCTCCATCTGTCTGCTTTTAGACTTTTCTGAGTCATTTTGTTTTAGGGGCGCGTCTTATAAATGTAACATAGTCAGACTTTTCTTAAATTTTCCTTTTAAAGAACAGTCATAAGATCTCTATCTTTTCATAGGAGGATTTGACTCATTCACATTTTTTGTAATTATTGATGTCTTACTGATGATCTTAATTTCTATTCATCCTGCTTTCTTTTTTCTTTCCAAAAGTTATAGGCTTTACTGGTTTGTATATTTTATTTCATTGCTTTCCTTTAGGGTATTAGAAGACAAGTGTATCCTACTTTAAGTAATCACTGATAAAGAAATTAACAATGTGTTAGACTACATCAGTTCATGGCAGGTAGGCATGGAATTTTAAAGACAAAGAAACATCATAGCAATTGGAATCCCAGTAAGACACTCATTAGTGAGAAGGCCTGTTAATTTTCATTAACTCACGCACATGAAAGTATTTATTGAATATTTGTTATGTACCACAGGTATCTCTAGGTTCTGGGAGATAAGACACAGTGCTAATTTTCAAGGATAGTGTTGCCATGTAAGAGGGAGAAACAAAAGCAGTCTATTTTTCTCAGTGAATTCCAGAGTTACGTATGTTCTATACAAGCTCATCACCCAGTCAGCATGGAGAATGGAATGAGTGGGAGGTGAACTGGGTAGATGGTGAGACAGTGGTGGTGGGGCAGTACCTGCTCTGAGGGTGAAGTAGGGTATACATAAAAGTAATTGGACAGTGTTAAGGGGCTGTGTCATGCTTGAAGTGAAAAATTCCAGGCATTAAGGCTGGAAAACAGGCAGATCACAGTTACCCGAAATCTTTTCAGCAATAAGGACATGATGTGGCTACACCACACGGTCAAGTGCAGGGATGGGGTAAACATCGCTAAACCAGGAAGAATCTTTTCAGGGTCAAACAGCATTGGAATCAATATTTGGTCTCCTCTTTGGGAGGGAAAGATAAGATTTTGGAGCTTCTGTGTGCCATTTGAGCTAGTCATTACTAACAGGGACAGTGACAAAAGGAACTTGTATTTTCCAGAACCTTCTATATTGCAGTCATTCTTCATGTTCTATCCCACTGAATTCCCACAGCAGTCTTGCCTCTTCTGTGGTCCTGTCATCACTTCGTGGATTAGGAAGCTGAGATCCAGAGGGCTGCATGAAAGCACTGACTCAATGGCGTGAGGTTGGGAAGTGATTGTCACAGTTCAAACTCAGATCTTGCCTGCCAACAGGATGTGTGTTTTTTGGGAGGGAAGCTTTCGACTTCTTTAAAAACTTGTGATGCTTTCTGGTCACCCCATCTAAGTAACCCAGACAGCCATCATCCTGCAGGTTTTCAAACACACCATCAAAGTTGCCAGAGCAAGCTTCCCAGAGGAAGATAGAGAGCAGGGTGAGTGCTGGGTGGACCTCGGCTGCCCAAGTGAACACAAAACCTCAATGATAGGGCTTGTGCATGCAATCCCATGTAGAGCCACCTGCAAATGACAGAACTGGCATGGTCTACTGGCCACAGAATAACAGGCCTTGACCTCAGGGGCCCCCTTTCTGGGAGCTCCCAGCTCTGGCACAGAGTAGCCAGA
The DNA here is from genome assembly GCF_048773025.1 of Camelus bactrianus. Classification (NCBI taxonomy): domain Eukaryota; kingdom Metazoa; phylum Chordata; class Mammalia; order Artiodactyla; family Camelidae; genus Camelus; species Camelus bactrianus. The sequence goes on from NC_133544.1 coordinate 6,060,101, forward strand.
GCCAGAGGTTTCCATTTTCCCATTTTTAGGGAGCTTGTTTAAATGTCCCCACAAACCAGATAGCCACTTGCCTATGAGGAGGGCTCTCTGCCTCCCTTCCTTCCTCTGTGCTCTCCTTGAGGCCAGAATTATGTCCCCTTCATCACCCCAAAGATTACTTGGATCTTAGTGGATGCCCAGGACACATGGGCAAATGAATGAGTGAAAACTAAAGAAAACTGAGGCTCTAGGATATTGGAATCTAGTTTTCAGTGCCTGCTATCAGGCGGCTGCATCGAGACAGTGATTCCACGTTCCCTTCCCTCTGCACCCTCTGTCTCCCCTCCTCACCGTACAAGTCCTTATAGCAGTTAATGAACCCGAGTGAGTTCTGACTCCTCTCACTCTGCTGGGAGGTCCAGGATAGCAGAAGAGCAGGTTGAAGCTAGATATGCGAGAGATGGGGGTGGATGGCAATTCCTTGGTGGTTTGTACTTCCATCTACCTTCTGGGCTGGATGGGGCAGGAGAGGAGACACAGCAGATCACTGTTGATTAAAGAATGTTTCTCTTTATAATGGAACTTAGCCTCTCAAGATGAAGATTTTCAATGCATGTTCTGGGAGAGAGTTTCTGCTGCTAATGGCTGTAAGTCTTGGTGTTTTATGACTAGGCATGGGAATGTTAAGTAACACCAGAAGAACCATTATGGAATTTAATGTACTTTAATATTCTCTGCCATGTAAATCTGCTTGAGTTCCAATTACTAAAGGGATGTTCTTGCCAGAGGATCTCAAAGCACCTTATAATTACTGGAATATTTTGTTCTCTATTATGGGAACCATCAAAAACATCTTTCAGAGGAAAATTGCAGCTGGAGAAAGATTATGAATTAATAATAATAATATTAATAATAGCAATAATAACTAAAAAGGTTTGGTGATAAGTCCACATGAACGATAGTCATCACTTCCCTATCCATGTATCCACTCCGTTTCGCAAGACATCCTATCCATTAAGAATATTGTTCCCATTTTACAAGTGAAATTAAGATGCTTAGAGAAATTATAGGTAAAGTAAGCCTAAATCTTAGAAAATGTTTGCCTCTGATGCAGCCTGCCTAGGCAGACAGAAAGACTGTCTTATCCACAAAAACATCCTCAAAGTGTTAGTGATACATACTTGGCCCCTCCCCTGTCCAAAATACCCCTTATCAAGCACTGGCACTCCTGGGCCACTGTGTGCTGAAGACGTCATTGACTTGTGAGCACAACTTGACTTTACATATCAGCTCTCCGCGGCTGCGACCTTCATCTCTTGATAGCAGGAAGCTCAGGACTTTTCTCTCCTAGCAGTTCAAAGCTCCCCTGTGGATGTTCACAGGTATCCATGAAGCTGTCTTTGTCTCTGTGCTTCAGTTGCTGTGGCCTCATAGGGCAACGGGGCCCCCAAAACCACATGACCTACTGCTGCTGGCTCCTCCAGCCCCGTTCATCCCAAGATCTTTCAGGATCCAGCAAAGCCACCTCTAAGCAACTTGGGGTAGAACCTGGGTTCTGCAGGCCTGATGCTGGGGAATCTGGGTGTTGGTGTCTATAGTCCTTGAGGTCCTGCAAACATATGGTTCTGACCCTGGCGTACCATGCTCCTGGATTTAAGCACCTTGGCCTTGAGGAGTCTAATTCTACTGGCTGCAGCCTCCTCTGAGCCATCCAGGCCATCAGAGTTCCCGCAGTCCTTCCTTCCTTCCCATCACATAGCATTTCTGAGTGTTCCACGCTAAGAGGTAACTGATGGGGGTAATACTGCAAATAGTGGTGGCCTTGGTTTATGGAGCCTCCATTGCCTACCTGGCCCATTGCTACACCCCTTGCATACATCACTTCTGATCCTAGCATTCCAGTCAGCTGGTTATCATCATCCCAGGTGCCCACTTTTTAGCTCTTCTAGTTTACACAAACATTTAGAGACTCTTCCCCTAAGGCACACCCACGGTGCCAGGAAGACAGGCTGAGACGAGTTGTGTTTTCAAGGGCACGCTATGCCCTGAGCTAGCAAGCCCACTCACTCTCTTCTGGATGCTAGGTTAATGGTCCATGAGTCCCACTCAGAGCTTCAGGGACAGATTGACAACAAAAAATAAAAATGGTCCCAACTGCCCCCTTTCCCGCATCCATGCCCCTGTGTAATGTGACCTTGCAGCTCCTTCCATCAAAAAGAGGAGCCTCCTTCTCCCCTCCTGGATTCTGTGCTGGCCTGTGGCTTGTGTGGATCAATAGGCTGTGGCAGAAGTGACCCTGCCCCAGTTCTGAGCCTGGTCCTCAAGAAGCTTTGCATGTTTCCACTTCTTCTCTCGGAGTCAGCTCAAGCTAGCCAACTGGATGACGGGAGGCAGGTGGGCCACACATTCCCACAGCTCCAGCCCACGGCCAGACTATGAGTACACGTGTGAGAGAAGCCATTCTGGACCAGCCAAACTCCAGCCAGAGCACCGAAGCATGAGCAAGCCTAGCCAGGATCAGCAGAACTACCAGCTGGCCTGCATCATGAGTAATAATAAATGGTTGTTGTTTTAAGCCGTATGGAGTTTCAGGGTGTTTGTTACACAGTAATAGCCAACGGATTCATCTCTTCTAAGTTGCTTTCTTGGGACTCCATTGCCCTTTCCTGCAGTCTGATCTCAGGTGGGCCTCAGTCAGTGCCAGAGCTGGTGCTCCAAATCCTGTCCCCCTGCTCATTGCCTGGCCTCAGCCAAGACCACTTCTTTGGTGCTCATGCAGTCCCTCTTTCTCTGCATCCTCTGCCCATCCTCTCTCCTAGGACGACTCTCACTGTGTGCATCTCTGTGATGATATCACTGCACCGTTTACTTCGCTACCAGACTGAGCCCTTGTTATGGGTTAGGACCTGAGTTTCATCCCTCTCTCCCCGAAAACAGTGGAGCACAGAGGGGACTGGGAGTGAGGACCTGTGAAGGATGATTCGGCCATTCACTGAGGGCGCAGCATGAGATTATATATATCATCTCATTTAGTGCTCATGGCTGCAGTGGGTCAAGTTCTATGACCACGCCCACTTTACAGATGAGGAACCCATGCAGTTAAATCACCACCTAAGTTGTGTGCACAGTGACCAAGCTGGGATTTGAAGCCTGGCAGCTGGGCTCCAAGGCCTGTGTCTGTAACCAGAGCTAATGGATAAGTGAATGAGGCACTGAGGGATGAGCTGGAGGAGAGGCTGGAGGCATGCATGGAGGAGGGAATGAATGGATGACAGTGAACCACACCGACTGAGTGAAGGAACCCTGGATGGCAGGGATGCAGGAGCCAGCAGATGAGTGTGTGGATGCACGGCTGGGTCCATGCTCAGATGTCTGTGTGACCATGACTGTGACCGAATGAGACCCCACAGGGAGACTTCCGATTGGGCCGTGCATGCTTCTGCAGCCTGCAGGACCTCAGGCCACCAGGCCAACCACGGGTCGCCGCTCATGCTGCAGGTTGGTTATCAGCTCCCGGAGCTGCAAATCCAGTTTCCCAAAATAGACCCAGACGCCACACTGCATGCAGGCCTGGGGGAAGGGAGCCCACTCCAGATGCCGTGAGGGCCACTTCAGAGGCTCATTATAATCAGCAGACGGATCTTGTCTCTCCTCTTGCTACTCCTGACTTTCAACAAGGCCCTTGGCTTCCTCCTTCGTGGGGTCTCCACTCAGCAGGAGGTTCAGCTCAAGAAGATTGTACGCAACTATCCTTGGCTCCCTGCATTCTGCCACCCCGCAAGCCCCACCCATGCCCTGTGGATTCCCAGATCTGCAGAGAGGACTCCTGTCACCTTCAACAAGAGGTCCAAGCCCCTTAGCCGGCCTCGCAAAGCCCTTTGTCCCTGACTTGTTTCTAGTCCTTCAGCACCCTCCCCTCCCCCTCTAGGATGGCGCCACCAGGCTTCCACAGTCCCTGTGCTCTCAGATCCCCTCACCTGGAACCCCCCCACCCCATCCCTTTAACCTCATTTGCAACCCTACCCACGCTTCCAGCTCTATTTCCCTGTGTCTGCTCTGGTCCTCCTGATTCAAGCTCACGTCTCACCGCCAGCCCCACTATGTTCTGAACACATTCTTCGTCCTTTCTGCTCTGTAGCTATTTATAACCATGCCTCCCCTTCCATAGCAGGCTGGGAGCTTCTTAAAGGCTTATTTATATTTGTATTCTAGTTCATTGATTGCTCTTGAATATGTACGTTGCAAGCTACAATTACTGCTCATTTTATTACAATGATTGTCTCTCTCGCTCTCTCTCTCTCTTTTTTTTTTTTTTTTTGCATTGGAACAACCAGTTCTGAGCTGATAGCCATGTCTCTGAGCTTTCGCATCAGCTAAGCTGATGTTTCACATCTTGGTTCTGCCATTGGCTGTGTGAACAGAGAGGAGTGGCTTTGCCAGAGCTGAATTCCCAGTTCAGCTGCTGCTGGCTCTGTGGTCTTGTGAACTGCAGAACCCTCTGCCTCTTGGTTTTCTTGTCCGTAAAATGAGAATAATAATATTCATTGTATGGTACTGTTACAGAAATTCAGTATAAAATAGGAGAAGCCCCTGGCAAATGCCTGTCCCGACCTGATGTTAGAATTATTGTGATTGCCGTGAAAATGTCAGACCAGTTTAAACGTTTAAATGTGTTGACTGATTATTAAGTACCAAGCCCTGTGCCGGCTTTACGTTCATGAACTTATTTAATACCTATAACAACCCCACAAGGCAAGCACTGCTATCCCCACTCTCCTCATTTCGTGGCTGTAGAAACAGTCTCAGTGGGGACTAGACCATCACTTCATACATGAGGCTGAGCTTTCAACAAGGGTGTTTGCCAAATGATACTCCCACGTCACAGATGCGTTTCCTGTGGATGCAGGGATATTTGTCAGACACCTGGAGGTGCTCTCCTGTGCCTGCGGGGGCTGACTTCCATTCCCAGAGTGTTGGCTCTCTCCCTGGTTGATTTACAGCTTTAAGATTCGTAACAGAAGTGTGTTTCAGCCAGGCGCTCATTCCAGCATGTCTCCTAATGCTGGGAAAGCTTACATGTATCTTGATCGCTATTTTTTTCCCAAAGTTGTTCAGTTTGTTGAAAGGTGACATTCTCTTGTGATATTTTACTTTGAAGGCCCCTATAACTGCAAGCTTTTCATAGGAAGGAACCAGAGATGTGACATTCACACACTCACTGGTTCATTTATTCATGCCACAAAAACGCATCGAGGCCTTAGACCCTGGAAGGATAGGAAGGGAACTGGGAAAAGGACCCTCCTCCAGGAAACTGGAAGGCTTGTGACAGACAGGGAGCAAAGTAAAACAGGAGGTTTAACTCAAGTGCATCCTATACACTTTCTCAAACATTTCAGAATAAGCGTCTGCGCTAGGACTGGGTGACAGTATCCTCATCCTAAACTATCTTGAGGGGGAGGAAAATGTGCATTGGTTCATTCATCCATTCATTCATTTGCCCATTTGCTGGAGGAGCACCTGCTCTGGACCAGTCCTTGTGCTGGGCTTTTGAACGCGAGGACAGACGAGAACTGCCCCGGAGGAGCTGTGGACTCCAGGGCGTGGTCAGGGGACCCGTAAGCTGTGTCCCAGTGCTGTGTGACAGCAGCTCTGCCACCAGACAGCCCAGGGAGGCGTGGGCATCCTGCCTGGGAATCAGAGTCCAGAAGGGACCCTGCAGGTGAGGGAGGCCGGGAAGATCAGCAGGACTGATGAGCTGGAGGAGGGAAGGATGGGAGCAGGATGCGGGCTGTGAAGGCATCCGTGCCCTCAGGGCCTGGGAGTGGCTGCGAGATAAGTGGGAGACCTGGGATCCGTGCCAGTCTCCACTATGAGGTGACTGCTCTTAAGTGAGGCAGACCCTTCTTGAAAGCCAGGCGTGAGAACATTTGTACGAGAACAGTATTTTACAGAAATATGATTTTTAATCAATAAAACCAGGATGCCCACAGGGGCCTTTTGCTCTCAGCCAAAGAGCATCTGTCACTGGTGATGTTGGAAGACCCACCACCGTGGGTGCAGTGGCCACAGATGGAATGTTCTGGAAGCAACAACTTCTTCATCGGCCCCTTAGGCTGGGGGATGGGATGTGGGCTGCAGGCCCATCCCAGCCTCCAGTTCAGCTAGTTTTTGCCTGCATCCACCTCCTACATGAGCTTCAGCTCAGTCCACCTGCCACTCTGCTGGGTGGCCGGAAGCTCCATCTCCCAGGAACAGCCTCTCATAAATACTTTTTTTTTTTTCTGTGTTTCTACCTAAGCTTCGCAACCAGTACATTTTAGATTTACTTTTTTTTTTCTTCTGATTGCAGAATGAATTTATGCATGTAAAAAAATCTGGAAGACAAAATGTTCAAGCAAAAAACATCTCTGAGATGTTCGCAACCTTGAAGAAAAACCACCGTTGCCACATCGTGGCTTGTACTTTTAAGCAGGGCAGAATATTTCGTCATGTTAAAGCCATAACTGACTTCCCACCCCAACAGCACAAAGTGATTTCTGATTGTTGCTTTACAAAAAGCCCACAGTAAACAGTTTCATGCTTGTAACTTTTTCAGACACTTATAGCAAAGAGCGATTCAGGTTCCAGCCTGGGAGCTCTCCGCAGGGCTCGTTATTTCCCTTAAACAGTGCATTTTTTTGTAACGAAAGGGAGAGAAGGAGGAAGAAAGGAATGAAGAGGAGAAAGAGGGACAGAGGGGAGAGGGGAGGGGAAGTGGGGGAGGAGAGGAGAGGAAAGCAGGACGGGTGAGGGTGGAGGCTAGGCTGTGATTACGACCCCCAGGTCCGGGTCAGATGGACTGGAAGACACCCCTGATCTGCCACTAACTGGCGGAGGAACCGGATCTCCGACTTCACCCCTCTGGGTTCCAGGTCCCTCTGTGTGAAGCGAGAGAATAAGAACACCCACATTAAAGGGTCAGCAAGGGAGGCCTCGGGGTGGCACAGACACGTGCTCAGACGATGCCTGGGACGTCGTCTCCGTGAATCCTCCGTGGTGTGAACATTAGCTCTTACTAAGGATAGCCGACCGACTGCAGGAAAGTCAGCGAGGACCTGCCCCTCTCTGCCCCACAGCCCTCTGCCTGGTCACGTTTCACGCCATAAAACCCAGGCCCCCGGGGCTGGCCGGGGTGGGAGTTAGTCCCGGGCGCCCCCTCGGAGCACGCACAGCAGCCCCCACTGAGCTCAGCCTGGCAGAGCCGGCTTGCCGTATGTGATGTTGCGGTGTCTCCCCAGCTTTCTGGCCTCAGCTTTCTCCTCCTTAAAATGGGCACGCAGCAGGGATGTGATCAAGGTGGTTCGTTCATTGGCTGAACAAAGTCCTCTGGAGGTGGCAGAGCTGTGGGCAAGCAGAAGTGGGGTTCGGCAGAGAGGACGGGCGGTGTCGGGGTCTGACATCACTGGGCAGGTCCCTGGCCGTGTGACCTTGAACAGGCCAGCCTTGCTTCCCTCCCCTGGAAACGGGGTCTGTGTTGTCCGCCTTGGGGAGACTCTGAGAGAATTCAGCGGGATTCCGTGTGTCCGGTGCCTCGGAGGAGCCGGGCCCCCGGCAGGTTCAGGGACCTGCCCCCATTCCCTGCCTGCTCGCAGGGAAGCCTGCTCTCTCCCGTGGTGCATGGGGGCTTGCCGGGGATTCTCACAGCTCTGGATTTGCTGTTGAGAAGAGCCGGAGTCTTTCCAGCAGTGTTCTTCTTTGCTCTGGAGAAATGGGTACAGGAGTCTAAGAAAAAGAGTCCGTGCCCCCTCCAGTCTTTTTACTCACTGCCGTTTCCTTTCCACGCAGTCTTGGTGCCAAGGACACAGGCGTCAGGGCTTCTCTGATAGAGAGATACCACATGGACGCAGCCTCATTCTTGGGGCCGATGTACTTGGGAGGGGGATTCTGTTTCTGGCCGTCTCTGGGGAGAGTTTGGACTGGCTCTGAGCAAGGCATCGGCCCTGGAGGAGGAGGCAGGAGGGTGGCTGGCCTCCTTCCCGATGCACTCTGGGGAGGAAATCACCTTTCTTTCAAGGTGCATTAACTTTCAGGACATGAGACTTGACAGGGCCACAGGGTGGCCTGTCACCAGGCCCAGGCGAGAAGACAGTGGAGGGGACATCTTTGGCAGCTGCAGAGGCAGCACATTTGTCTCTGGGTGGGAAGGGCGGGCAGCTGAGGGAGGCTGTGTGGCCCATTGTGCATGGGGGAGGGGCTGGTGGGAGCCAGGTGGGTCTGCCTGGGGATCCTTCCCCCTTCCTCCTGGGAGCAGGCGGGGAGCAGGACTGGGTGTGCTCTTCTCAGAGGAAAATAGGACAGGACAGGATTGCAGGTTGTGGGGCTCCCAGGGACAGCCCAGCCTTGCCCAGCCGCAAACAGGGTCCTGGGACCTGCAGGCTTAGCCCAGCCAAGCCACAATCCCTGGGGAGGGGGCTGGAGGGCTGGGAATCGAGGGAAAGGTGAGAGCTGCCCTTTATTCAGCTCCGATCATGTTCTTTTTATCGCTCTGCCTATTTCAATGCATTTCTCAAGCTTAGTCCTTAGAAAACATCATAAAGTAGATCAAAATTCCATTTTATCAGCAGAGAAGCCAAGGCTCTGCAAGGTTTAGTGACTTTCCCAAGGTTGCCCAGCCACTCAAGCGTAGATTCAGAATTCAGATCCAGGGTCCAGAGGTAGCAACCCAGTGACAGATGCCGGACTTCTCTGGAAGCTTGGTGAGATCTGCACCCTAACCAAGCCGTCAACTTGTCTTGGTCAGCTGTCCCCAGGTCACAGTGTGGCTTTGGGGAGTCCCTCTGGAGCCACCTGCACGCACTCTGCCCCTTGCCAGGTGTCTGACCACAGGCAGGTCACCGCCCGCCCGCAGTGTCTGCACCCTACTTCGTAAGGACACAAAGCTGCTGCTGCTGCCATTCCTGGACTTGTTGGGGAAGTGCCCAGGGCAGGGTACCAGAGGTGCTCAGCAGGATGCCCGTTGCTCAGGGAACCCTTGTTAACATGCATGTCCTTCTTCACCTCTGTTGTAGGTTGGCTCTCCAGGAAGCCACTTGGAGGTGGCAGTTAGTAGGGAGGGGAGGAAGCGGAGTGGGTAGGAGTGGGTAGTGGGAAAAGTCCAGCTGCCATGCGGACCCCAGGGCAGCCTTGGCTCTGGAGCTGGGAAGGCCCTCAGAGCTGCACTGTCTGGACTCTCCCAGGGACCAGTCATGGGGTGGGAGCCAGTCCAGTGATGCTGGACCCCTGGGCAACCTGGCTCTGTGCCACTGAGGCAGTTCCTGAAGGAACCCAGCTCTCCCCGAAGCTGGGTCAATGGGAACTTCACCACAAGGGCATCTGGGCCGGGCACCCAGTGTCCACCCCCGCCTGTTGCCATGCCCCTGTCTCCAGTTGTCTCCTGACTGGCCTTCGTCTCCCTCACTCTGAGCTGGCTCTGTCCCCTGCATTCCCGCCGAAACTTGGCTCAGTTCTCCCATCCTCATTGTGGACTCTGCCTCCTGGGTCCCCGGGTGGAGGTACGTGGTTCCTATGACTTCCAACCACTTTTTTGGCTGTTCCTTCTCCCCCCAGCGCGTGTCTGCCCGAGGTGCCTGAGCCCCTGGTTTTTCACCGGCACCTGCTGTGCCCCCAGCATCCCCGCCTGGACCTCACGTGTGCCACATCCCCTCGCCTTCCCAGCAGCCCACGCCGCTGCTGCCCAGGGTCCCCCTCAGTGTCCCTGTTTAGAGAGAGGACATGTTGGGAGGTGTGAGTGGGGCTGCTCGGCTGGCCTGGCCCACACGTCCCTCTAGGTCTGGCAAACACACAGACACCAGTAGTGATTTCTTCTCCCTCTCTTTAGAGTCCCATTTCTTCCAGCAGAAGTCACCTCCTCCCATCCAGACAGCCTCCGTGAACACCGTGGAACTGGGAAGAACTGGGCGGGAGCTCAGCAGAGACTCAGAAATGAGTGTCACTCGAAATGAGGAGTGTTTCGGGCATCACTTCTAAAATGATGCCTGGGGGCAAGGCGCCCCGATGGCTCTGGGATCCTCCCTGCAGGGTAAGAGGAGCTTTCACTCTCTCGGGTAGAAAAACAAAGCCTGAGGCTCTTTTTTCCCAGAAGGAGGCCCCGCTGTTGGGAATTTCGTGCAACCCAGGGCTGCCTTGCAGAGAACATTCTGGCCGCGCAGTCTCCGTGGGTCACGCGTTGTCGTGGTCGTCACTTTCCTGGCCAGGCCTGGGCAGGCTCAGTCCCTACCTCGCCTTTGACTGTGGCCTGCTGTGTTCTCCATTCTCAGATCCCGCGACAGCAGCCCCCAGACACTCCCGACTGTGCCCAGTTGCCCTCAGCACGGCCTCCAGGATGGCCCTCTGGTGTGTTGTTGTTCTGCCCCATGGCAGGGACCAGACACGCGCAGCCACGTGTCCCCTGCTCTAAGCAGGTCCTGAGACTGTGCTGCGTGAGCTCCCTGTTGCCTCCTGTCCTTTCCTCATGCTCCTCATTGACTTTCAGCCTCCACTACCTGCTTCTCCCTCTCCAGGCTGTCACGGAGGGAGCAGAGTGGACTGTAAATGCCGAGTGAATAGGGCTTGGGAGAGAGGCAGAAGGAAATAGTTCAAACCCTCAGGTTTATTACCTGGACTTTTGGCTTTATCTATATTATGATCCTGATTCTCTTCCCTTTCTAACATTTTGAGACTGTGTTCTTATACCTAATTATGAAATACTAACTCATTAACATAGAGCATCCGTCCTCAATTCCACTCCAGGATGGAACTGGAGGGTAGGGTACCACTTAGATCTGCCAGAGTCCACAAAAACTAGTTTGATGCGCTAACAGGTACTAACACAACTGGAAGGCATCAATTATGCCAATAAGCTGTTAGGTGGAGTGAGATGAATTGTGTCAGCTTTAAATTTAACCTGTTTCCTGGGATTGTAGGACAGTCACCCCAGCCACACGCTTGTGTTTGTCTGCGTTCCTTCTATGCCAAAATCTATAAAACGAATCCAACTGGCAAAGAAAGTTTTGTGCTAATAAGGTTGCTAATGGAGCTTAGGACTGGGGTTTAAATAACTAACACTGAATGCAGAAAAGAAACATCTAAATTATTTAATAGGGCATGAAAAGGAATTCCAAAGTATTTCCACAGAAGCAATCCCAATGGGTATAATTTTGGTCCCCAAATTTTATTCTTATTCTTTGAAGATGATGGCCTGAACGTCTTATTTCATTGGATTAAAGGAACTCAAAATCTCAGGGGGAGTGGTGAGAAGATGGGCTAATTTAGAGACCAGCAGGGGAGGCTGTATCCCGGCAAAGGGAGGCATTTATTGGGAGAGGAGGTGTCCCGGAGAGGAGGTGTCCCAGAGAAGAGATGGAAGGATTGAGAAGCAGAAAATACATCCTGGGACCACCCTTGGATCCTGATAAATAATCATGACAATTTGCATCTCAGTAGTTTTCCATAATTTATGGTGTACCTTCCCACATTTCCTCCTCTCATCAGAACCCTCTTCGGGAAGTTGTTATTTTTCCCACTTTACAGACAAAGAAACTGAGGCTCAGGAAAAGTATGGGTTCCCTAGATACTAAGCCCAGATGCCACCCTGCTGTGCTCCAAGGGGTAGAGGACTTTGGGGTTTTTGAGTTCTGGCTTTGGGAGCCATCCTTTCCAGAAAGGCAGCCAGGAAACAGGACACATTCTTCAGGGATGCTCTGGATACTGGTATTTTCGGTCTTAGCACACGAGTGTGTTTCCCGGTTGTGGCAAATGTCTACTCATTCATACTGATGCTCCCTCTGCTGAGTAGGACCTTGATATAAGTCCAGAAGTAAGGGATCTCTGCTCAGAATGTGCCCAAAGCATACATGCCTTAATTCCTGGGCACTGCAGCATTTGGGTTTGGGTGGTTTTGGGGTCTGGCCTCGGTGAAGTTCTTGCCTGTGCTTTTGTGATCCAGACCCTTTGTTCAGCTGGCTCTCCCCACGTGACCAAGTAGCCACCTCAGAAAAGATACTTTCTGCATCCCAGTGAACGAAGACCCACACCTTCACCTGTTGAAAAGTCTGGTGGAGAAGCATGCTGACACGAGGCTCAGCTGAACTCTTTTGTGAGTTACAGTTTTAGGAGCAAAGCTTTCCCTTTTGGAGTGCATCCTATCTACTGCTGGCCAAACAGAGCTTCTGGAGGGTTATTTTGTAGGCGACAAAGTCCTTCAGACATCAAGTAACTCTTAAAAGTCATCTTGGTAAGTTCAAGTAAAACCCTGTGTTGGAACGTCTGCTCCAGTTTATTGAAGTTAAAGTGTTGGACAAAATGCATTTTTGTTTCTATGGAACATGGAATGTTGGAGTAACTTCCATGAGGTCAGCCCTCGTTGCACCACTGAAGCCATGATTTCTTCTCTGCACGATGCTAAAGAGTCAAACCACGGGTTCCTCTACATGTTGCTATGCCGTCTTACTCCAACAGTGAGTAAATGCTGGACCAGTCAGGCTGGATTCTCCATTGAAGCTGGGGTTGAATTTGGGAGAAAGACAAACAAATGTGTTTATATATATAAAAGGGGCAGTTAGCAGAGATGACTTGGTTGATGGTTTTGTAATTTAGGTTTTAAAATGCTTTCCCAGAGGCAATTTAATAATTCGCTAAGAAGTTTGGAACTAGAAAATCAGACAGATCTAAGGTCACAGGCTAAAAGATGCGAAGGTTATGTCATTTTAGCCGAAACGTTCCTCTAAAAATGTATCTCAGTTTGAACATTCTTCTGTGCTCTGTGTGTGTTTCTAGCTGGGAGCGTGATCATCTCCAGGAATTTAGTAACATCTTTCACCTGGACTCACAATCTGTATTATTTCTAAAGTGTGGAATTTCAAAGGGCAGCTTCCCATGTGGAAACGTGTCATGGAAGTTTTGCTGAGGAACAGGGGCCAGCCTGGTGTTTAGCATAGATGAGCCCCTGTGTGTCTCTAGCTGTTAGTGTCACCGATTGCTCATTACCATCCTGGTCACTGTTCAGGATAAGGTCTATGGTTCGGCAGTGACACACTGCCAGCCCTGAGTGATGTTCAGGTTGGTGAACCATTAAATTCCTTCTGGGTTATCTAAAAAGAGGTTACAGTCCATATCCTGGATGACCACCCAGGGCCTCTCTCCATCTGGCCACTTTCCAGACTCGTTTTTAATGACACCCCACCCTGGAACCATAGGGAGCCTCCCGGTGGCCCCTGCTTATTCCAGACTTTTTCATGTGTCTCCATCTCTGTTCCCACTTGGTCCCTTCCTTTGGCCCCGATTCCCTTCCTCCTCCTTGTGCTGCAGATGTATTTCCTGAGCATTTCTCAGTCGGAGTGAGTTCTCCCTGCCACCTTGTCCATACTTCCCTTTTTCCTACTTGTTTTCTTGTCTCTGGTCCCCTTGGACTGTGAGCTTCATGAAGACAGTGACAGACTGTCTTTGTTTTGTTTTCTTTTGTCAGGAGGAAATCGCACGCAGGGATATGAGTCCAGGAAAGTGGAATGAGGTGATGGGAGGACTGCGGGCTGTGGGTAGGATGGTATGGGGGGCGGATTTCAGAGTCCAGGCTGTATTTCAGTGTGTCCCATTCAATCCAAGATCTGAAGAGGTTTGAGATGGAAACCTTCAAGTTCCTGGAAGATCTCAAGTGTCTTGAGTAAGCTGGGTGCCCAAGACTTGGTTAGAGTGGAAACCCAAGAACTAAACCTGGGAAGGAATAATGGTGACAGCTGCAGGGGAAGGAGGGTCATTTGGTCCATTTTATCCAGTGGTGGCTCTTCATCTGTGACTTCCTCTACTCCAGGGTATGCAAGCGTGGGCTCCCTGGTTTTATAAAGGTGCTTCTTGTTTCCAGTAACTTGTTTCTGACCTTCTGTTTCTTAAGACAAAGTTCATACTCATTCATTCATTCATTCATTCGTATATTCAACAAAGACATGGCCAGGCTGTACGGGAGAAGACACAGATGGGATTGCATCCTACCAGAGCTCACAGTCTGTGGTTGAAACTGACATGGTAACAGATGGCAGGACAGGGTGCCGTGGGGGCACAGAGGAGGGCCTCTAACCCACCCTGGGAGGCTGAGCCCTGGGAAGGATTCCAGAAGAGAGAAAGTTTAAGCTGAGTCTTAAAGAACAGGCAGGGGATGCTGTGGGAGGTGGACACTACAGACAGCAAGAACAGCATTCAGGTAGGTGCAGGGCTGTGAGGGGCCTAGTGGTCAGGGAGCCCGCAAGCAGCTCAGCCTTTGCAGCAGGGGCGGGAGGCAAGGATGGAGGTGAGAGCAGAGATACCAGGAAGGGCGGCCAGGCTGAGGCGTCTGGGTTTTGTCCTGCAGGTGCCAGGGAACCAGGAGCCGCATTGAAACAGGGACGTGGGGATGAGAAGTCTGTTTGGGGAGCATGCTTCAGGCAGCTACGTGGTGCAGGGAGCACCACTCTGCAGAATAAGTAGCTCCTCTCCCACCAAGATGCTTAGCGATTGTCACTAGTGAGGCCGACCGCCTGGTATACTAATGACAGGCAGCCACAGGGCTCTGCCAACAGGGTGATCTACGCCGCCTTGGGCAAGACAGGGAGGGGCTTAGGGATTTCCAAGTAGAGTCTCCGAGGCAGAAACCATCAGCTTCCGTCGGGTATTTCTCAAGCAGAGGTCGGCTATTGGGCTCACCTGAGACAACTGTATCTTTGCCCAGTTTCAGCTGATGGGAGAAGCTGTCCCCAGAGGGGCTTTGACTCCATGTGCTGCCATTGATCCTGGCCAGCAGGGGCCAGGGAAATGCAGCATTTCACGCAGAAGACCCAGGGCATCTGCTGAAAGGGCGGAACGGTACTGCAGGTGAAGTGGTGCCTCGTGAGGATGTGACTCCCACCCTTGGAGGTCTTCAAGGGGCCTCTGAGTGATGACAGACGACCAACGTCCATGTGTGATGAAGGGAGAAGGTATGTGGGCATTTCCTCACAGAGGTGAACTGGGTAGACTTTTTTAGTTTTAAAAAGCAATGATTGCCAAAATAGAAGAATAGAGAAACACAGAATGGAAGTTTTATTTTTTCCTTCTACTCTTCCTCTCTACACAATTCTATACCCTGTTTCTATAGACATGAACCTGGACAACAGTTGATATCCAAGTTGGCATATAATTAGTATGAACATATAAAGACATATTTATATGTTTTCTAATTTCATTTTAATGTAATACATAATGTATCACTTGTTTTTAACAATATCTATCTATCTACCTATCTATCTATCATCTATCTATCTGCCTATCTATAGATCTCAATGTTAACTTGGGTTTCTCATTTGATATATTTTCACTTATGTTGCTTTGTTCACTTAATAATGTAACGTGGATTTCTTTTTATGTCTGTGGCCAAGAAGCACATTTTTTTAAGGCAGCAAAAAAATTCCATAATTTAGATTGAATTAACCATTCCCCAACATTCTAATTTTTGTTACTCTACAAACACTGCTAAAACCATCATCCAAATATGTATTTTATGTTACATAATTGTATGACAAGTTGCATATTCTTTTTATAGGTACTTGTTAAAATGTATGAGCACTTTTAGAGTCTTAAAAATACACTTGCTGGGTCAAAAGTATGCATCTTTTTAATTGTCATAAAAAAGCCAAATGGCTCTCCCAAAATGGTATCCATTTTCACTCCAATCAATTTTGGTTGAAATGCCTGCTTTTCAACAGTTTTGCAGATTACGTTTTAAAAAATGGTCTGCAATCAGAGCAATTGTGTCTCAAGTTAAAATTTTTCATACCCTTGATTAATAGTAAGTCAGTACATCCTCTTCTGGACTTATTGACTATTTGTGTTTATTTTTCTTGGGTTGAATGTTAGAACTTTTGAACATTTTTTTCTTTTCACTTGTTTGTCTCTTACTAACTCTATATGTGTATATAAGAGTTCCTACAATTTACTAAGATGTTAACATGGCAAAATACCCCACTGAGAAAATCCCTCTTTTATTTTCCTCACCTGTGGGCGCTACAAAGCGAAACGGCAGGTATTTCCCCGAATCGCGTCCCCATTCCCCAAGCCCTCCTTCCACTAGGCAGAGGGCCAGCTTTCGCTTCTAGCATCCAGGCTCCCTAATCCCATGGCTGGGAGGGTTTTGTGTGTTCCAGGCCCAAGGAGCAAACCATGCCAAGTGGCAGGCACCCTCCCCAAACAGATCTTTGATTTCTGTGTCTGGGCCCACTGGGCAATCAGGCTGGATTTGTCTGATGGGACAGGGGGTCAAAGGTCGGCTGTCTTGAGAACTGAGGAGGAGAAAAGCTCAACCCGAGAAGGGGAAGGAAGAGTTCCCCAGGACAGGGGTTACAGGCACTCCCAAGGTGGGAAGCTGAGCTGGAGAGAAAGCAGCCCCTCTGACGCGGGGAGACGGGAGGGGACGGCTGCGTCAGTGCAGGTCAGGCCTGGGTCCGGGCTTGGCACAGCAGGGGCAGTCAGCCGGAAGTCACGGGTCATCGCTCTGGACCACGCAGGTGTGAGCCAGAGACGGGGCTGCAGCACCCACCCTGGCCCATCTCCCAGGACCAGGCTCACATCTGGAAAAGTGGCACAGAGGGGCTACTGATGCTGGACTTCCCAGCAGTCTTGGTGGACGAGGACTCCGGCCACAACTGTTCTGCATCAGACATACGAGGCGGTGGCCTCGGCAAGACAGCAGACCGCGGCGGAGGCGAGGACGGACGCGGGGGCCCCAGCCCGGGCAGAGGCCTGGTTCCCCTGCCGCCGCACGGAC
Organism: Camelus bactrianus; assembly: GCF_048773025.1. Classification (NCBI taxonomy): domain Eukaryota; kingdom Metazoa; phylum Chordata; class Mammalia; order Artiodactyla; family Camelidae; genus Camelus; species Camelus bactrianus. The sequence goes on from NC_133544.1 coordinate 6,076,863, forward strand.
GGCCCAGGCCAGGAGCTTCTCTGCCTCTCAGCTTCCTCGTCTGCACAGTGCAGGCCACGGCAGGGTCGGCACGACTTGGGGAGGCCTACCTTGTTAACTTTTGTAAAGCACACATGAACCTTCCGAATACGAGCATCGTTACAACGTGGGGCACGTACGTTCGCCATTTTTAACTTTGTTTATGGGGAATTCTGGCACCTGGAAGTGCGGTAGGGGTACTAGTGGGAGTACTAGAAGAATTAGTAGTTGTGGGGTGACAGCGGTAGCAGTAGGAGTAGAGTAGCAGCAGCAGCGCTCATAGAGGAGTAGTTGTCTAGCAGGGGCCGCGGGAGTAGCAGAGCAACACGGCTGTGCGGCAGCAGTACGGTGGCAGTGTTGGCAGTGCCGTAGCAGCCGTAGGAGGGTCATGACGGCCGCCCTGGTGCAGCCACTGCGGCAGCGGGACGCAGTAACCAGCGCAGGAGCAGCGGTGCCGTAGTATGGGGGCCTGGTGGTGGTGGCAGTAGCAGGAGCGGTAGGACAGCACTGGTACTCGTAGTACTAGTCGCCTGGCGGCAGCAGCAGGAGAGTAGTACAGTAGTGGTACTAGTTTTCTTACTGGAGAAAATATCTCCTATGGCTTTTAGGTTTTGCGTCCCTCTTAGGAAGTTTCTCCCCATTTTGCAGCCATATTTTCCTCTACATCTCTTGTTGTGTCTTTGACATCTAGATTTCTAACCCTGCTTACCTCTCCAGTCCCATCTCTTGACACTCCTACCTTCAGGCGCCATACTCAGGCTAGCTGGCTCCTTCAGTGTCTGGAACACACCAAATCTATCCTGCCTTTGGCTTTTCACACGTCTCTTCCACCCTGCATTTCAGCTAAAAGACCCTCTCTATGCAACTCATTTAATGAAGCCTCCTGCCCCTAGTCTCCTATGTCACAGAAGCATGTTGGTTTGCTTCGCAGTACGTCTCACGATTGTCATGACATCTTAGTACCTTCCCTGCTGTGGAGCTCCCAGCTGGAAGAGCCACTGGTACAGGGCCTGGGTCTGATTATGGGCCCATCACCACTACTGCCTTGGCGCGTGGATGCTGAATAAATACTTCTAAATTGTATGAACAAATCCATCTGTTTATCTTGGGGATAAATTATGAGGAAGGTATTTGACTATCTTTTTCTCTAAATAGATAACCAGATATAACTTCATTCTTTGCAGAAGGCATCTTTCCTCCATGGATTTGACATGCCCTCTTTTTTTGTGCATTTTATTCCTAGGCACACTTTTGGGACCAATTTTGAGCTCTCTCTTCTCTTACATTTCTCCAGTCATCTCTTCCTGGGATAATATTGTAGTTTTAATTATTGTAGCTTTATAGCCCTATTTATGCCATTTGCAGGGCAAGGTACCCCTCCCATTATTCTTTTTTTTAAATATACATTTTTATTGAAGTATAGTCAATTTACAATGCTGTGTCAATTTCTGATGCACAGCACAATGCTTCAGTCATATGGGAACATACATATATTTGTTTCATACTCTTTTTTACCATAGGTTACTACAAGATATTGAATATAGCTCCCTGTGCTATACAGTTGTTGTTTATCTATTTATGCTCTCCCTGGATTGTGAGCACGGATTGCGAGCACGGATTGTGAGTGCTGATTGGAGCTGGGGAGGCTGCTGTGGGCGGGGCTGGTCTCAGAGACACAACAGAACAACAGGGGGCCTGTGGAAGGGGGCAAGGCTAGGCGGGGAGGAACCCTCCTGCCCCTGTCTCGGAACCCCCAGGACAAAGCCAACACTGTGCAGAGGTCAGGCTGCTGTGGATGAAAGGCCCTGCCTTGTGCAGCAGGAATCAGCGGCCCCGTGGGGTGGGGGTGCGGGGAAGACAGAGAAGAAGCAACAGAAGACTGGCATCGTGAATGGAGGCCGGATGCCCAGACCTGTGGACAGAGGCAGAAGGAGCGGTCACGCAGAGGCAGAGGGGCACAGAGGAGGGTCAGGGAGGAGAGGAAATGAGGGAGAAAAGGCAGAGAGAACAGGAGCCTGGATGGAGGTGGAGTGAATGAAGGCAGATGAGGGAGCAGGACTTTGAAAAGGAGGAAGAATGGGGTGGAGACGTGGGCAGGGGGAGGTGGGGGCGACGTGGCTGATACCTCCTGGCGACAGCATCGCTCTCCACTAGCTTTGCTTCTCAGACTTGGCTCCCACACTGGGTGAGTATGGGGGGAGGAGGGTGGGATCCAGGCCCTGGAGTCAGGGGTGGTGGGAGAAGACCAGCCTGCTGTGGGCCCGCTGTGGGCCCACTGTGGGCGAGGATGGGGCAAAGATCTAGGACATCTGTGGAAGAAGTGGAAGTCAGGATCTGTCTGAAGTCTGCGCGGCCGGGCCAGTCTCTGATGTTAATTGGAGGTTAATGGAAGACACAAGAGGGGAGCAGCGTGTGCCCTGCGCTGAGCAGGTCACCCGGGGCCCTGGAGGGACAACCGGCTCCTGCTCCCCAGCGGAGCTGCGCATGCGCACCCGCACAGCCCACCCTTGACCGCCGGCCTCTCGAGCACGAGAAACGCGAGTGGACCCATCTGGTCTCAGGTTCCCAGGAGGGGCTGGCTGCAGACTTCAACAGGAAGGGGCGGGGACAGCACGTGTCTTGGATGGGGCTCTGTGGCGATGTAGGAGGTTGACGAGTTCCCAGCTAAGCCGTGGTGGAGCTGAGGCCAGGAAGGACTGCGTCCTGTCGCAGAGAGGGGACCAGAAGGTGGTGGGAAGCGCACAGAAAGAACGTCCCCTACAGCCTGGGACACAGGTCAGTGACAAGGGAGGGATGTCGAGGGGGGAGGGAAGGTGATCCCTGGACTCATTCTTTATGCTGCTTTCCCTAAGGTCCTTGCCTTTGCTACACTAGTGCTGGATGACCTGCTCCTGGGCTGCGCTTCCTCATGGCTGGCATCCCTGCGCTGACAGAACAGTCACAATCAGCTCCTAGGCCCTGTGCACCGCGCGGGCATCAGGGACAACTCAGAGGTTTACAGGCGGCATCTCTGATGCCGTATGGTTTAGTTTTAGCCTCTCCATTTAAGAAATGAGGGAACGGATGCTTCTAGTTGATCCAGGAAGTAAAGACAGAGGAATCCTCAAACTACCCACTGACTACATCAATTGAAGTGGGCAAGATCCTGTGAACCCACATCAGTTTGCCTAGATTTTAATTTTTTGTGTGTGTGTGATGGTGCCCCATACATTTAGTCATCACAAGCCCCAGTTCCATGCTTTCAGCGGAAATCACATTCTCTGTGTTACAGATCTTCTCAGCTGGGTTAAATGAGATAACATGGGAAACCCAGTCTCACTGCCTACCTGGATGGAGGGGACCAAGTTTGCCAGCTGTCTTCCAGCAATCCCCCGCCCAGCCTCTCCTCCACGTCTCTTCTGTAATACAGGAGTTTTCCACATAGCACTTAATTTTTAATTACTGATAAAGCTTCAAATGGTATATTTGAGAGCATCTTGTATCTGAAATGCTGTGTATTCCAGTCCTGGGTTACTGGGCACCATGTGGCCCTGGCAACATATCACACCTCTCTCTGTCTCCTTCCTCATCTGTTGGAAATAGGGATGCTAGCCCTGCCTGCCCTAAAGTGTTATTTTGAGATGTATTTCTGGAAGTACATGGGCCTGAATGTGAACATAGAGCAAGAAACAACTGGGAGACAGACCCAAACCTCTGGAGAGCTGCCCACAGGGGGTTCCTGGTGTTCTCTGAGAGGATGGTAAATGGCTCCAAGGCAGAAAAACCATGCCCATTTGCAGTTTCTTGGACAATAAGACACTTCCCCTCTCCCTCTCTTTCTCTCTCTCTGGGCCTGGTGTGTTGATCACATTTCCAACTTAACCCAGGAAGATTGACCAAGGTTAATGAGAGCATCTGACGGCGCTTCTCTGCCGTTCAAATCTGGGTATTGCCTATAGCTGACTGCAGAGGCAGCAGAAAATGAACTCCTGCCAAGTACTCTGTTGTGCTGCGGACTCTGAGCCAGAAACCCTCTCAGCTCCGGCGTCTGAAGATGCTGGAACGAGAAACAGCCCAGCTTTGAAAGCCCAGCACGTAAAATCAGGCTCTGCTCTCATGGTTCTCCCCCCTTACTTAACCATGTCAGCTCTCAGGCAACTGGAAAACATGAAAAGGCCTTAGGATGCCTCCTGGAATATGGTCTACATTAACCCACAGCTGGTAGCAGTTACAGCAAAATTAGAAAACACTGAAGCAAAATTGTCATTTTTTTTTTAAAGTTAAAACTCTTCAAGTTCCAAGGTTGTGAGCACTTGGCATGAGCTGGGTGGCAAGAAAGGGGGAAACCATGACCTTAAACCTTTCAATCATGCTGTGCTCATGGCTGGGGTGACTCCCACCCAAAGATAGATGTTCATCCTAGACTCCTGAACCCATCTGTATACCAAGCAGAAACTCTGGAGAAAAGATGCTCCAGGACCACTAAAGTTCATGGAGATAAAACAAATGTCCGAAATTGTCTTCATCAAGGGTGAAAAAATGCAATATTCCTTCATCCCTCTAACTAATTTTTCTTACATGTAGATGTATAACTAAATCGCTCTGCTGTACACCTGAAACTAACACAGCATTGTAAGTTAACTATACTTCAATTAAAATAAAAAAAACTGTATTGAGAGAATTTCAGATAAATAAACAGCTGGGCGAAATAATGCAGAGGGACCCAGTGCAGACTTTACCCAGTTTCCCCTCATGGCAACATTTCACAAAACTATCATATAATATCACAAGTAGAATATTGACTTTCATTCAATCCATCACTCTTTCTCAGATTTCCTGTTTGATTTGGACTCATTCTTGCGTGCATTCAGTCCTATGCAATTTTATCACATGTGTAGATCCATATATCCACCACCACAGTCAAGACACTGAAGAGGCCCATCACTGTAAGGAGACCTTATTTTTTATAACCACACTCAGCTCCCTTCTAGCTTCCATCGACCCCATCGCTAAACTCTGGTAATTACTAACTGGTTTTCCATCTTGATGGTTTTGTCATCTCGAGAATGCTATGTTTAAATGAATTCACACAGTATGTCACCTTCTCAGCTTTTGGTTTGTCATTCAGCATTACTCCACTGAGAATCATCTAAGTTGTTACATGTGTCAATAGCTGGTTTCTCTTGATTGCTGAGTAGCATTTCATGGTATGAGAGTATCAGTTTGTTTAACCATTCACCTGTTGAAGGACTTCTTGGTTGTTTCCAGTTTGGGGTTATTATGAATAAAAGTTTCATGAATATTCATTTCCAGGTTTTTGTATGAAGATATGTTTTCAGTCATAATTTATTTTTGCATCAAGGTGTGAGATTATGCTGAGTAGGGAGAAATTAAAGTTGGTGACATGGGTTTAAGGACACTCTCTACTGTTGACTAAGTAGTTCAAGGCAAGTTTGAAAAATAAGTCTATCCATCTTCACTTTGAAATTGGTAGATGAAATTAAAGATTGTGTATACAAATGTTCTCACTTAGAAGCGCTACAGAAATGTGTATTAGCCTCACTACTGCAGTTCTAAATATACCTAGTGCAATTTGCTTTTGACCACGGAGACAGAAGGGCCAATAAAATATATCATCATGAAGAAGTCCTGCACACACCTGTGGGAACCAGTGGGTAGTGTCTAAATAAGTGAAGAGATTTGCATCCAGCAGTGCACATGGATATAACTGTTTCTGGGAAGCAGTCTAAGGGTACATGCTTGTCCTCTCTGAGTCTCAGTAGTTACACATGTGAAATGGGCAGGATGATATTGATGTCTCAAAGGATGTTGTGTGAAGTAAATGAGGTAAGAAAAATTAACTTTCAGTGATCCAGCAATCCCACTCCTGGGCATGTATCTGGAGAACTCTAATTCAAAAAGATACATGCACCCCAATGTTCACAGCAGCACTATTTACAATAGCCAATACATGAAAGAAATCTAGATGTCTGTCAACAGATGATTGGATAAAGAAATTGTGGTATTACACACACACACACACACACACACACACACACACACACGGAATACTACTCAGCCATGAAAAAGAATAAAATAGTGCTGTTTGCAGCAACATGGATGAATCTTGAGATGATTATACTAAGTGAAGTAAGCCAGAAAGAGAAAGAAAAATACCCTTGATGTCACTTATACGTGGAATCTAAAAAACCAATGACACAAATAAACTTATTTACAAAACAGAGACAGACTCATAGACATAGAAAACAAACATGGTTACCAGAAGGGAAGAGGGGGATGGAGGGATAAATTGGGAGTTCAGGACTTGCAGATACTAACTACTGCATATAAAATAGATAAACAACAGAATCCTACTGTATAGCACTGAGAACTATATTCAATAGCTTATAATAACTTATAATTAAAAAGAATATGAAAATTAAAAAAATATATATACATATATATAACTGAATCGCTATACTGTATACCAGAAATTAACACAACATTGTAAATTGACTATACTCAATTAAAAAAAAAGAAAAATAAAGAATTAACCTTCAGCCTGGTGGTGGCTGGCAGAGTGAGATCTTAATAAATAGCTTTAAGCATATATCAAAAGCCTTAAAAATATGCATTTCTTTTTGCCTCTAACAGCTATAAGGCTGAAAATCTGCCCTCTGTAAATTATCCCAAGTTAAGAGGAAGTCTCTTTTTTTTAAAATTTATTTATTTATTTATTTATTTATTTATTTATTTATTTATTTATTTATTTATTTATTTATTTATTTATTCGTTCATTCTTTCATTTAATTGAAAGGTACAACGTGTCAGTTGCTGGCGCACAGCATAATTTTAACAATTTAAATGCCCACTCGTATGTTGGGTTATGCAGAAATCTTAATGAGTGAAAGTGACCTGTCGGAAGGCATGCTGGCACGTGGGACATTCTCAGCACTCTCTGGTAGGTGGGAAAGCAGGATCCACACTTACTTACAGCCTGATACTGTGTCTGTGTCACAACAGCATTCAAAGGAAAGAAAAATATTAGAAAGCTAGCAATGGTAATATCTGGATGTCAGAATATTTAGTCTTATATCTACAATCCTCTGATCTTACACATTTTCTACAATAGCACATGTTACTTTGGCCATTGGAAGAAAAATTTAAAATATCCTACAACAAAACCTATTTTTGGAGGCATGGAATTGTTTCATAGGAGATGGAGGGTGAGGGATTAATTTTCAGGAACCTAGCAAACAGGTTTAGAACTCCCCTCCAATGGAGGTCAGCCACTGCTGGAATGTCTGAAGGGCCCCCTGGAGCATGAACAAGGGTCCAGGACACATGCTTGTTACTGTCTTCAGACTCAGCCACAGGAAACTTAATCTCCCTGCTTTGGTCTCCTCCACCGACTGACAGGAATAATAATCCCCACTCTGCAGGCTGCTGTAAGAATAAATGTAAAGAGATGAATAGAGTGCTTGGAACATAGTGTGCATGGTGTAAGTGGTAGTTATCATAGACAAATGGAAAGAAAATTAAAAGTGAACCATTCAATAATCAGACCCATGTATACAGAATTAAGATTTGAGAGAGAGAGGTGGAGAAAGGTCCAGATGTGACCAGGACCCCTGAGGACAGAGGGAGAAGACAGTTCTAATGAGGGAGGAAACAAAGCCATGTGCTTCTGGCTTCTGGGCAGAGCTGACCCATCTCCATGAAGCCTTCCCTCCAGGCTCCAAGAAGCCTGAGTTCCCTCCTCACTCCCTGGATGTACAGCTCTGCTTCCTCCTTTGTGGCTTGTGGAGACATTTGCCCTGTTCTGTCACAGTCCCTAGACTTGTGCGGGCAATGCCTCCTTGTGTCCTTATGTTGGGGGCTCCAGGGTCAGGCCACCTGGGCTGACTGCCCACTCCACTGCTTAGTAGCTGTGCAGCTTTGGACAAGCGTCTTTATTTGGAGGATAAACATCAGAAGCAATGTAGATTATTTATTCTAAGCATGAAATAAATTCAATACACAGAAAGTGCTTTGCATGGTCCCTGGCATATAGTAAGTGCTCAATAAACATGATCCATTGTTGTCACTATTATTAATAAACCCAACAGAGCCAGTTATGTCTTATGGATCTTTGAATCTGTATTTTTTCAAACATCTACCAGGTGCAATCACTGCTCTAAGCCCAAGGGATAAATTGACAAAAGAGGCAAGATCCTTGCTCCCACAGCCTCATTCCCCACAGATTCACAAGCAAATTAGTGATACCTTCTTAGTTGGTGAAAAACGCGACGAAGAAGAGTGAAGCCTGGTAAGCTGGTTGGGAGAAGAGGGCTCTCTAGAACCCTGTTGGAGGATGTTACATGACATAAGATATTTATACCATATTACTTTCCTAAAACCCAAGATATCCTGAATTCTAAACACTCAGGAGTTTCAAGTAAGGAATCTTTGGATCTGGGAAGAGTCTTGTAAATGCTAGGAATTTTTTTTAGCTGCTTTCACATGCAGTCTTTTATTGGATGCTCAATCCTTGACACCAACAGGTGTTGTGTTAGAGACATTGGTGAGCAGGCAGAGGTTCAAGGCATTTAAATATCCTGCTCAAGGTCACTTAGCTGATGAATCAGTGAGTCAGGGTCTGGGTCCCTGCCTAGGACTCTGCTTTACCCACATCTTCTTTCCATACAGGATTATGTGATTTCAGAAACATCGCTCGCAGAACCTGAATGCACACACCCCGTGGTTCTTCTTTGTCTTATTTCGACTGCCAGCCTAGGGCAGAAGTAGGAGTCACTAATGGGTCACTTAAGACCCTCAGACTCAAACAGAGCAGCTTTGATTATTTCCCATGGACAAAAGGAATCAGGGTCAGAATTAAATATAATTACCATGCATGGGGCTCATAAATGGCGTTTCTATCCTGGGTGCACTTGTGGTGGTGCGGAGGTCCTGCTGTGGCCCCTCAGGTCACATAATCACCCTCTCCTTCATGCTCAGAGTGAGCAGATGGAGTCTGGGGCTCTCAAGTTACCTTTCCTCCTTTTTTGCTCTGGGTTCATTTTCCGACGGATGCAGCTTTCCCTTTTTCGTGGGTGTCCCTTTCCTCTCTCCTCCCCACCCCCCCACCTCCACCCAGCCCTTGGCCTTCCTATACTTGGGTGTCCTAAATGGTCTTCAGTACAAATCTGGGGTCCTTGTAATTTCTCCTTACTTGAAATCAGATGTAGTTGCCCGGGCCCACAAAACTGGATAGAATTTTTCAGAATCCTGTTATCCTATTCATACCAACAGAGCTCTGGAAAGCTGACTAAGTCCTCTGCCCAACGGTCTCTTTGGTCCGCACAGCAGGACCTGGCTTGGGGTCCAGAAGTGGCCGCCACACACTGTCGAGAATGGGGAAGCTTCTGAATACCCTTGAGTCTGTGGTCCTGCCTTGCCTGTTACATCAAAGGTCATAACCACCATCTGGCATGACCCTACGGATCAAGCAGCAGACACGCCTCTGAAATCTCCCTGAGGGCAGGGACCAGGCTGGTCCTGCTCAGTGGCCCCCCAGTTCATGGAACCGAACAGGTACATCGGAGATGCCTGGTGTGCGCAATGAAAGACCAGCGAGTGTGACTCAGTCAGGGCAGGGCCAGCACATTGGGGATGCTCTTCATGTGCGTGTCCACCCTCCTTTGCTGACACTGAAGACCGAGCTTCAGACCAGCAGTTAGACCTGGGATAGCCTTCTGATTCAGGCTGGTCCCTGCTCTGTTGAATGGGGAGGTTTACCACCAGGACTTGGCCTTACGTGTTCAAGGAGTAATGAAGACATCGGAGATGGGGTCTCCAAAGCCCTTTCCACAAACATGACGCTGAGATATAGCAACATATATAATGAAGCTATTTGTGCCCTCAAATGAGTTCACTGGGGACGAGGGGCCTCAGCCTCACTTCTCACCACTGCAGAAGGCAGTAATCCTTTAATCTTTGGTTTTCCAGAGAGAATTAATTAGGCTTCCACCTGGGTATGCTGAAAGGAAGTCCATTTGGCCCTGCTTCCAAACATACAAACAGAATCTTCCCACTTCCCACCATATCCTGGTTAAGTCCCTGCTCCTGGAGCCATCCTGTCTCTCTGGGATGCTGCACTGGCTTCTAACCACCCTTCTGTCTTTACTCCTGACATTCTCCAGTGCCTTCTCACAGCCCCCAAAGACATCCTCTAACATCCAAATTGTATCATAACACCCCTTGCTTTCAACCTCCCGATGCCTTCCCAAATCAAGTCAAATGCACTTCAAGTTCCTTCCTCGGCCCATGGTGTTGTGCCTCTTCTAGCTCCAGCCTTTCTCTGACATTTTCTTTTAACTCTGTCCTTAATTCTTAGGGTCCAGCCATGTAGATCTTCTCTCTGTAATATAGCAAGCTCATTGATCTCATTGGCCTTTTTGACTGAACTAATCTTCCACAGAATTCCTTATGGGAAAGCAGTGGCTTCAAACGGACAGATATTTGAGGCTCTGGTTCTTCACCAGCTGGAAAAGAACTTTGACCAGAACAATACACAGAACGACATTTGAAGAGCATTTCTTCATTCAGAAAGTGCTCCTTTTGCGTTGTCTAACTCACAGTAAATTCTCCATCAGAGTATAATTCTTAGCTTTTTTATACAGATGAGAAAACTGAGGCTGGAGAAATTTTTGAGGTTAAGCAAAATGATCATTAGGTCTTCTCCAAGTGTAACTTCCTGAATTGATGAGCACTGCTGGTTCTCAGTGTATCACTGGAAGGTCTGCAGGCCTGTGTGGTGCCTCCTGGCCTGTAGCTACACTTCGAGTTTGCTCAGCAAGCCCAGGCATAGGGGCAGTACCGACTTCCTTTTGCAGGTGCCTGCATGTGAGCAAAGCCTCTCCTTTCAAGTAGAGGTTCTCTTAGTGATGGGGTGGGGCATTCCCCTCCGGTGGATGTCCTGTGTATCCATCAGCAGAGCTTCTGGGGACTTTGTCTGAGTTTAAGCTGTTATCGCTTTGTGAAACCTCCTGAATATTTAGTTAGAATTCTCCATGAGCTGGGCAAAAATAAACTATAATCCATTTGGGTTGGCAAAGGGTGAGAAGCTCAGTTCTCAAGTCTGAAAGACCAAGGTTTGGGCCTGGGCCGTGTCTTTCACAGCACACGACGTTGGACAAAGTAATCGGCTTTCTTTGAGCCTCAGTTTCCTCATCCTTAAAATGACAGGAATAATAGCACTTTCCCTGTTGAAATGTTATAGGGATTACATTAGATGATTTCCATAAAGCCCTCTGAGGGTCACTAGGTGAATTGCAAACGTTAAGAAGTGAATTAGTTCATTACGCTTGTTCTTCCATCTCTGAAAACCTGTACTGGGCAGCAAGGACATCTCAGGTCGGTGCTGGTGAAAGCCAAAAGGCATGTGGTGCAACGTAGCACTTGTGAGCAGAGGCTGAAGGTCCAGACATGCCTAAGTGAGCACTTGTATGCATATGTGTGACAGCATCCTGGCATTCTTGCTACAATGATTTCATGAGATTATGCATGTGAGCATGGGGCCAAACATACAGTAAGAGCTTAATCAATGTTCAGCCCTTCCAGGAAGTGAAAGTACCAAGCTTCTGCCTGGAAGAACCCATTCTCAATGTGGGCAACAGATGTGTAGAATGCAAACAACCCAATCATTCATAAAACTACAGAAACTCTGATATGGTGTTAAGGTACTACAATGGATATCTTATTAAGGAGCATGGAAAAAGAAGAGATTACCAGACAAGGAGGCATCAGAGAAATCTTCAGGGGGAATGTGGTAAGTGAACCGGACCTTGTGGAATGAGTCTGATTTTCCATGAAAAGAGGAAGAGCTGGAAATGTGACTTCAGGCAGAGTTTGGCAGGAGTCAAATGAGGTGTGTGGAGTGCTTGTGGCATGCTCACATCCTTCTTTGGGATATCAAAGAAGGGTGCCTGGGGAGGGAGTGGGGTTCAGGAGGGGAGGAGAGAGAGATGGGTTACGCGCTCAGAGATGCTGAGTTTCTCATCCTTGGAGGTTGGAGTGCCCAGAGGGACTTTAAGACAGAAAGCAACATAATTGAGAAATGCGTGGATGATTCATTGTTGGGTTTGAAGCATTGGCTCATTCACCCACTCATTCATACAAAAGAGACTTTTGTAAATAACAATATAAGATCATTTTCATGGAGGAGGGCATTGTTCCAGGCTTCTGTGTTCACAGACCACCAAGGGAGGAAAGACATAAATTATATTATTTGGAGGCAGTCAAGTACCAAGTAATTGACAAGCTAGACAAAGTTTAACAGGCTTCAGGGAAGAAGAGATGACTTCAACTGAGAGATGGTGGAAGGCTTTGAAAGGAGGCTGCATTTCAGCTAAAGGAAGAGTGGGATGTTGGGAAAAAATGGTAGCAGAGATGTGAATTCTAGGGGAAGAAACCTGTGGGAGCAAAGACCTAAATGAGGAAATCTACACAGGGAAAAGAGAGCAGAAAGGGAGGGGGTAGGGAGTAAGACCAGAAAGCAATGCTGCACCTAGATCTTAGGAGGCCCCTGAGAGCCAGGCAAAGGCATTTGTGCTTTTCCCTGGAGAACCGATACAAAACAGAAACAATGCCATGCAAGGATGCTTGGCTACAATAGGACTCATCCCAATCACCATTTTAACCTCGTCCTTCACATTTTTAAAATTTTCTGATTCACTTTCTCAACTTCTAATCCAAAGCTCGGCTGGAGAAGCTGCTGTTTTCAATTTGTATTATCTTTTTTTTCACAATTTAATCCTCTTAGATCCCATTTCTGCTGGGTTAGTGAACCCACTAATCAGGTAAGCAGTGAGCAGCAGTGGGTCCAATTATGAAGGAGAACGAGGCAGTCAAAGATGGGTCAGGGCATCAGGGGGCTTCACGCTGCCACGGAAACCACCCTGGGGCACATGGGTCTTCATCACAGAAACAGTGAAGCATCCCCTGAGGGTGGCAGCCAGGGGCTGCTCATCACCTGGTGGGAGTCCCTCTGCCCCTTCACCTGGCTTGGTTTCCTTGTCATCCCTGCCACTTCACAGGTGGCAGCATGACAAAGTCCCACTTGTTCTTCAAGTCTCTACTCCAGTGGAGCCCCCTCTGGAGCCTTTTGGAAGGAGGCCAGGCTGAGTTGAAACATACTGACTCTTAAGGCAGTGGAGTTGAGTCCCAGCTTTGCCACTTGCAGCCTCTGTGACTTGTAGGGGGAGCAAAACACCGTGAGCCTCAGTTTCCTCTTCTTTCTCAACCTCGTAGGGTTGCTGTAAAGATTAAAGAGTAGACGTGCCTAGCATAATTTGGCTATGTGTGAAATGCTCAATATATATTTGAGGTTGAAGCACCTTCTGTAATCCCCAGTGGTGGCCATAACTCCTCCCTCTTTGTTCCCCTCGCATCCTTTCTCTTTTGGGTGACTTACCACACTGTGGTATAATGGCTTTTCCATACTTGTCTCACCCACTCAACTGTCAGCTCCTTGATGACAGAGTTTCTGTCTTCTTCATCTTTGTAACCCTTGGGCTTCATTAAGTATTTATTGAGTTGCTAGATGAATGAGTAAATAATAAACACAACAGTCTAGTAGCTTGAGAGATATTTAAGGGATTAGAAGAGATTCTGGCCTATACTAGGTGCTAAGTAAACATTTGTTGAACCAATAAATGACTAAATTGATTAATCAGCAAGTAGGAGAGATGATTAGATTGAAGGGGGTAAATCAAGCCTATGTTCTGGGAGCACTATCTAGAGAGGTGAGAATGAGCATGGAGTAGAATTTAAGGACTTAGGCTACATTAAGATGAAATAAAATGGGCACCAGAAAAAGGAAGCTATTTGCCTTAGTGGTAAGTGCCTCTCCTTCCATCTCTTGCTGTGATGCTTCATGCTATGTGATGTGTTCTTTGCATAGTCAGGGTTCCCACATGCCATACTGCCAAGTATTGGCATCCCAGCTCAAGTCCTTCGTTCAGACTTCACCAGGCACTTCAACTCCAGCTGCCCTCTTCCTCCTCTGAACTCTTCTTGAGTCACATTATGACTTAGGTTTCACTGAGTCAGCTTTTTCCACATAGGTAGTATGCAATGATTCACTCATTGTGTTGATATTATTTGGAATTCACTGCTCACTTTAAGGCTCAAGTGTAGGTCTTATAGGTAACCAATCCATGTTATAAAAAGTTGGTGATTCTGCAACTGATAGTGTTTTTCTTGTCATTTGTAGGCACTATATTCTGGTGTCTGCTGTAGATTCAAGCTTCCTAGCTTAGAGGTATACTGCCTTTGATATGGAAGTCAAAAAGCCCTGGGGTGAAGGTTATCTCTTGTTTCTATCATCTTTCACTACTGTAACTAATTTGGAGCTGTAGATACCATACATAGTCCTAGAATGACTAGAGTAAACGTGCCACTGTCCATGGTGCTGAAATACCATGATTCTTTCTCCTAACTTTGGGACAAAAAGGGGCTCCTATCAAATTACCTCCAGAAGAGCATCCTATTAGTCTATTCTATTATTGCTGTATTTCCTTTTCTAACAAATTTAAAAATTCTGAAATTACTTACTCTCACCAAATAGTGACTTATTTTATACAATATGTCTGTGTGTGTATATATGTGTGTATATATATATATGCGTATATATATGCATAATATTATAAGTTACAGCATATATACATTGTATGTGATGTTTCTGTTTGGTGACAGTAAATTATTTGTATACGTATATAGTAATATATACAAAGCTTGCTATATTATGTATATATAATATATAATACTATATAAAAGTATATACATATAATATTATATATATAAACATATACATATAATTATATATATATATAAATTCCAAAAATAACTTCGCCTGTTAGAAATTAAAGAGCATGTGGGGTACATCCACCATGTTCTCCCAATGTTTGTTTCTGTAGGTACTTCTGTTTGTGGAGCTCTGGTTAGGTGAGGTTAGATTGGGATCCAGAAAAAAGAACCTAATATTGACTCTTCAGATTTCACCTCTTCAGAATTTTTTAAGGGAATAGAAAACATGTTTAGTTGCAAAGGGAGACAGTCTTAGAGAGTCCATATCTCATAGCTCAGCACACAGGTAAGTATTTAATTCAACAAAGATTTATTGAGTATCACTTTTTGCTGTATATTTTAAAGCAAACTTCTCATAGTCCTTTTTTTTCCCCTAGGAAACTAATAGAACAATGGTTGACAAATGCATGCAAAGCAATAAGTTTAGCTGGTATGGTATTTGAGTAATAGACATATATATGAGGCATAGATAAAATCCAGAGGAGAAAATCATTAGCAAGAAGCCTCCACAGAAAGTTTTCTGAAGGAAGATCAGCATCGTTCTGAGACATCATGGGCAGACCTTCATGGATGAAATAGCAACATGTATAAATGCAAGAAGACAGATAATGACACCAGAAGAAGCCCTGGACAGGAGTAGAGGGAAGGTCCAGATGCACCTCTCCCTGAATCATATAATTGATTAGACCCACCCAGTGCAGCAGGTACTGGAGAAGATGCAGGTTACATTAAGGAAAAACCCATCATTGGTTGAATTGTCAACCCTTCGTAGGTTCTCAGTCAGTGTTCATTGGGTGAATTGATAAATATACAATCCATTATCTGCCATCCCTTCAGTCTTTTAGTGAATCAAATATGGTACTAATAGGAGGGGGGGGATCCTGAATTTACTCCCACCTTATGACACGTCCAAGTAAATCAGAATTTTTACTTCCAAAACTACACTATTTTATGAGTTAAAATTTCAAAAATATATGGTATTTTGAGATAAAGTGCAGTATCTTCCTTATACAATCCATAAGGAAAATATTGGGTTTTAAAAACTAAGCTTGTAGGGCATTGTGGGAATTAAAAAATACAACTTTTTTTTTTAACTTACAGAAGCTTCACTTTACCTTTACAACTGATTTCAAGAAGCCATAATGTCATTATCTAAATTCATTTCTAGCATTTGGAATGATTCTTTTTGATATCCTTAAAGACACTGATCCTCTTACAAGCTCATGACAAATTCACTTTCTCATATACATGCCATATCATTTATCAATTGCTACATAAATGGTCTGTAACAAACCACTCCAAAACCTTGTAGTTTGATATAATAAGCATTTGCTTAGCTCTTGGTATGCAGTTTTTCTAGTTATTCTAGTCTTGAATGGTTACTATGGTCTTGTATGGGCTCTTCCAGTGTCTGGGGTCACTGGCTATTGACTCATCATGGACAGCTTCACCTGTAACAAATGGTACAGCTCTGTTCCAGGTGTTTTATTCTCCATCAGATTGGGTTGGACATCTAATTGGACATGTTCCTGTGATAAAGGTAGAGAGGCAAAAATGAAACATAAATGTCTTACTTTCCTCTGAGTGATTAATTCAACTGGGGTAGAAGATATATATGCAAACTATAGGCAAATATGAATGTATGTTTATCCACATTACAATGAAAAGTAATTCTTTGAAGAGGAGTGTAAAAAATCCTATATGTAGAAAAGAATCACATAAGACAAGAAATAGAAATCAAAAAGAAACAACAAAACGTAGCTCAGAGAAAATAGAAAGAACAGCAAGTCCAAATCTATTAACAATGACAATAAATGGGAATAAATTAAATTCATTTTCAGAAAGAGAGAGACAAAGCTAAAATAAAAAAATACAAAAAAAACTTACAGTTAGTACTTCATACATTTAAAACAAAAAGTGCAAGACATTTCAGAAGAAAAGTGTGGAAAACATATACCAGATAAAAACAAAATGTATTTTATAGTAATATTAATATGGGCTAAAAATTAAAATGAAAGATAGTTAAAAGGACAGAGTGGAACATTTCTTATAAGTAAAATATACAGTATACCAAGAACATATATGGGCACACATTTTTATGAAGCAAATAGTAAAAGTTCAAAAAATAAAAAACAATGCTACGAGGGATGCAAGGAGAAATTGATAAATATATATAATCATGGTGGGAAATGATAATCTATTTCAGAAATGGAAATAGAGATAAATACAGAAATAGAGGTTTGATCAACGTAATTAAGATACTGCATCAAACACACAGATATGTAATGCTCACATAGACACACATATGAACACATTTTAATATATGTATTCAAAATACCATAATAAATTATTTTAAAACATTCACTGAAGCTTCTCAATGTTTGTATATGTAATAGGTGATGAAGAAAATTTCCAAACATTTTAAAAAGCAAATAAATTACAGATTTCATTCACTGACTATATGACCATAATTGTCAACTAAAAAATATGCTATCTACTTTCCTCCAAGTTAGTTTTCTTGTCTTTCCAATTGAACTTAGATTTATCTGCAGGCAGAGAATATCTTTTAATTCTGTATTCCTTGACCTCTTTTTAAAATCAAAACCAGTGATGGGATTCTAAGTAAATGCTCAAAATTTTTCTTATTAAAATGTACAAATGTATGAATAATGCTATTTGGGACTTGTCTGCATGTTTTCCATAGAGTGACCAGATAAATCTGTGATCTTTCTGGACTTATCATAAAGGTGCAGGGACTTACAATGAAGGGCAAGTGTTTGGGCTCTGGGATTTGGTTGTGATGGTTGGTTTTATGTGTTAACTTGATTGGGCTCCAGTACCCAGTCATTTATTCAGACATTTATCTGGGTATTGCCATGGAGGTATTTTGTAGACATGTTAACATCTACAATCAGGTGATTTTAAGTAAAGGAGATTGCCCCTGATAATGTACGTGGACTTCATATAATGAGACCTTGGCCTTAAGAGCAAGGACTGAGGTTTTCTGGAGAAGAATAATAACTGAGTTTCTAGCCTGCCAGCCTGACCTATGGTTTCAGCCTTGCCAGCCCCCATCACTGCATGAACTATTTCTTTGAAATAAATAAGTGTGTGTGTGTGTGTGTGTGTGTGTGTGTGTGTTTATCCTACTGATTCCATTTCCCTGGAGAACACACACAGATACAGGCCTAACTCTCTTTAAGGTATCTTTCTTCCAAGGCATTCATTAGAGTCAATCCCCTGGAGTGGAAACAACATGATCTGTAAAGTAGTATTGTCCTGGGTTTGAATCCTGACCACTCCTCCAGGTCACATGGCTACAGACAGGTCACTGAAACTCCTGAGACCCAGTTCCTGCGTGAATACAATGGGAATAGAATATCTTCCCCACAGGATTCTTTTTAGTTAAATAAAGAGAAGTGAATATAACGTATACGAAAGTGGTTCGTGTTGTGCTTGGGCTTCAGGAACTCTTTGTTTCCTAGCACGGTCTTAAAGTCTACTCTAACTTGAATTCAACATATAAAAATCTCTGCATTTGGGTGCTTGGAAAGTCAGGGCTCAAGATAAAAAGGACGTTGTGTGGGAGGACTGATGTTTTGTATTTATATGATGCAGAACCTAAAATCTGGACAGTCATCATTCCGTGATATGACAGGATTGGTTTCCAGCATATGGAATTAAAAGAAAGCAGGTGTTGCAGTTAACTTCAGAATTCCCAAAACCATTTTTTAAACAATGGAATGGAATTGCTCTCAAAAAGCCATCACCATCTATGGGGTAATTAATATGCATATTAAGCATTCTAAATATATATTTTATCAAATGGTAGCATACATCCCCTGGAGCACTGTGTCCATATGTAGTCACCAGGCTGGAATGCCTGTTGAAGCTACAAGAGCCTCTGTAGTTGAGGGTGCTCTGAAAGGTTTTGGAAATGTGGCTAACTATATGGAACGCAGGTAAACAAAATAAAATTTCTTCTCATTTCCTGAGGAAGAGGTGCTTTGGTTGATGTAGGGTAGTGGAGAAAAGAGTGTCAAAAAGGAGATGAAATTTCATTATTTCATTGGGTTTTATTTTAGTTTCGATTTTTGAGAATGGAGATGGCTTCCGAGTCAGGGAGGGGAGGGCTGGCAATATCCAAGGAGCAGCAAAGCTGGTGAGACCTGGCCAGGCTGTGGCTGCAGAGGCTCCGTGTCTACCCGAGTACCTCACAAAGAAGATATTCCTTCATCCCAGTAAAAACCACTGTCATTCAGACTCCTAGAGGTGGCCTAGTGTCAAGTCATCATAAACACAGAAAATTGCCCTGATGTTAAGGACCCTGACTTAGAATGTCCACAGTCCAAGGTTCAATTCCTAGCCCTACCCAATGCCAGGTCATGACCTGGCCTAGAGACAAGGCCCCTGAGTCTTGATTTCCTCCAATATTCACAAACACAATTAGCACAATGATCAGTGATACAACTGCAAAATCATGGTGTATGCACCAAGGTGTCCCAGTGACTCTGCAGGGGTGGTTGGAAGTATAAGGGCATCACTTTTTGGGCAAATATCCCAATCCTGGGTTCACTGCTGTTTTGCAGGTAGATATTGAAAAGTGGGTTGAGTATGAACAGATAAGAGTGGGGAGACCTTGGGTAGAGAAGACCATGCATTAGGTCTGGGATTTGGGTTACATCTAGAAGTAAGAAGTGATCTTTTCTTTTTTTTTTTTTTTTAATTTATAATTTCCTCTAATTTAATTTTTTTAACATTTTTTATTGATTTATAATCATTTTACAATGTTGTGTCAAATTCCAGTGTTCAGCACAATTTTTCAGTTATTCATGGACATATACACACTCATTGTCACATTTTTTTCTCTGTGAGTTATCATAACATTTTGTGTATATTTCCCTGTGCTATACAGTGTAGTCTATTCTACAATTTTGTAATCCCAGTCTATCCCTTCCCACCCTCCACCCCCCTGGTAACCACAAGTCTGTATTCTCTGTCTGTGAGTCTATTTCTGTCCTTTATTTACGCTTTGTTTTTGTTTTTGTTTTTAGATTCCACATATGAGCGATCTCATAGGGTATTTTTCTTTCTCTTTCTGGCTTACTTCACTTAGAATGACATTCTCCAGGAGCTCCATGTTGCTGCAAATGGCATTATGTTGTTGGTTTTTATGGCTGAGTAGTATTCCATTGTATAAATATACCACATCTTCTTTATCCAGTCACCTGTTGATGGACATTTAGGCTGTTTCCATGTTTTGGCTATTGTAAATAGTGCTGCTATGAACATTGGGGTGCAGGTGTCATCCTGAAGTAGATTTCCTTCTGGATACAAGCCCAGGAGTGGGATTCCTGGGTCATATGGTAAGTCTATTCCTAGTCTTTTGAGGAATCTCCACACTGTTTTCCATAGTGGCTGCACCAAACTGCATTCCCACCAGCAGTGTAGGAGGGTTCCCCTTTCTCCACAGCCTCTCCAGCATTTGTCATTTGTGGATTTTTGAATGATGGCCATTCTGACTGGTGTGAGGTGATACCTCATTGTAGTTTTGATTTGCATTTCTCTGATAATTAGTGATATTGAGCATTTTTTCATGTGCTTTTTGATCATTTGTATTTCTTCCTTGGAGAATTGCTTGTTTAGGTCTTCTGCCCATTTTTGGATTGGGTTGTTTATTTTTTTCTTATTGAGTCGTATGAGCTGCTTATATATTCTGGAGATCAAGCCTTTGTCGGTTTCACTTGCAAAAATTTTCTCCCATTCCGTAGGTTTTCTTCTTGTTTTACTTCTGGTTTCCTTTGCTGTGCAGAAGCTTGTAAGTTTCATTAGGTCCCATTTGTTTATTCTTGCTTTTATTTCTTCTAGGAGAAAATTTTTGAAATGTATGTCAGATAATGTTTTGCCTATGTTTTCCTCTAGGAGGTTTATTGTATCTTGTCTTATGTTTAAGTCTTTAATCCATTTTGAGTTGATTTTTGTATATGGTGTAAGGGAGTGTTCTAGCTTCATTGTTTTACATGCTGCTGTCCAGTTTTCCCAACACCATTTGCTGAAGAGACTGTCTTTATTCCAATGTATATTCTTGCCTCCTTTGTCAAAGGTGAGTTGACCAAAAGTTTGTGGGTTCATTTCTGGGCTCTCTATTCTGTTCCATTGGTCTATATGTCTGTTTTGGTACCAATAACATGCTGTCTTGATGACTGTAGCTCTATAGTATTGTCTGAAGTCTGGGAGAGTTATTCCTCCAGCCTCTTTCTTTCTCTTCAGTAATGCTTTGGCAATTCTAGGTCTTTGATGGTTCCATATGAATTTTATTATGATTTTTTCTAGTTCTGTGAAATATGTCCTGGGTAATTAGATAGGGATTGCATTAAATCTGTAGATTGCCTTGGGCAGTGTGACCATTTTAACAATATTGATTATTCCAATCCAAGAGCATGGAATATCTTTCCATTTTTTAAAGTCTTCTTTAATTTCCTTCATCAATGGTTTATAGTTTTCTGTGTATAATTCTTTCACCTCCTTGGTTAGATTTATTCCCAGATATTTTATTACTTTGGGTGCTATTTTAAAGGGGATTGTTTCTTTACTTTCTTCTTCTGTTGATTCATCGTTAGTGTAAAGAAATGCAACTGATTTTTGAACGTTAATTTTGTAACCTGCTACCTTGCTGAATTCTTCAATCAGCTCTAGTAGCTTTTGTGTGGACCTTTTAGGGTTTTCTATATATAGTAACATGTCGTCAGCATATAATGACACTTTTACCTCTTCTTTTCCAATTTGGATCCCTTTTATTTCTTTCTCTTGCCTGACTGCTGTGGCTAGGACTTCCAGGACTATGTTGAATAGGAGTGGTGATAGTGGGCATCCTTGTCTTGTCCCAGATTTTAGTGGGAAGCTTTTGAGTTTTTCACCGTTGAGTACTATGCTGGCTGTAGGTTTGTCATATATAGCTTTTATTAAGTTGAGATATGTTCCCTCTATACCCACTTTGGCGAGAGTTTTTATCATAAATGGGTGTTGAATTTTATCAAATGCTTTTTCTGCATCGATTGAGATGATCATGTGGTTTTTGTCCTTTCTCTTGTTGATGTGATGTATTACACTGATTGATTTGCGTATGTTGAACCAGCCTTGTGTCCCTGGGATAAACCCCACTTGGTCATGATGTATAATCTTTTTTATGTGTTGTTGGATTCTATTTGCTAAAATTTTGGTGAGGATTTTGGCGTCTATGTTCATCAGTGATATTGGCCTATAATTCTCTTTTTTTGTAGTGTCTTTGCCTGGCTTTGGTATCAGGGTGATGGTGGCTTCATAGAATGAATTTGGGAGTAATCCCTCCTTTTCAATCGTCTGAAGTGATCTTTTCTGATGCACAAGGTGGAGAAGGGAACTAAAAAATGTGGACAGCATGAGAAGAGAGATAAGGTTGAGCCATTGCAGCCTAGAATGGTGAGCTGCATCCTTGAGAGGGACCAGAGCTGTACTGTGTCATCTCCATCCCCTGGCTAGTATCCCACCCATGTCAGAGTCCAGTTCAAGTGATGAACTCAGATACTACAGAATATGGATGGGATGAATGGTTGGTGAAAACCTGCCAAGGCTGGTTTCAATATTAGGGATAAAGGGAGAGGGTCAAAGACCCTCACTGCCTTAGAGAGCAGGCCGTGTGTGTGAAGACTGAGCCTGGGCAGAGGGTCTGGTTTGAAAGAGGAGCCACCCTAATGAGGCAGAGGGCCCAGATGCAAAATCACACTGCCATTCACTCAAAGACCAATTTATTAAACTATTCCTGAGCTCCTGACATCATGGGTAGAGTAAATGCGCACAAGATCTCATACCAGAAAGAGGTGCTATTGTCAGAATATATTCTTGAAGTAAAATTATTAAACAAGTCTTTAAAATCAGTAACAGTATTTTTCCCTAAATGCATCTCTTTAATGACTCAGTCAACTCAGTATTGTTGCACCTCAGTTTCTCATTCTGTAAGACTAGAATACTGGGAAAATTGAAATTGAGAGTTTGGGGAATTAAGTCTAGATCTATAACCAGCTATATCTCTCAGTCATTGATTGCCACAAATTACCCCCAAACATAGTGACTTGAAATGACATTTATTATTGTTCTCAATTCTATGGGGCAGCTGGGTAGCTCTTTGAGTCTCAGCTGAGTTCACTCAAGCATCAACCGTCAGCTGCAGGTTGGGGTCAGCCAGCTGTCAGCTGGTTTAGGATGGCCTCAGCCAGGACAACTGGGGTAGCCTGGCTTTGCTCAACACATTTCTCACCCTAGCAGGCTGAGCTGGCCATGCATTTGTGATAATTGCAGAGGAGGAAGAGAGGAAGCAGAAGTGGGCAAAGGCTTTTTGACATGTCTGGACTTGCTTCTAATTTTCTAACATCTCATTGTCCAAAACAAGTCATAGGTAAGTCCTGAAGCCTGAGTCTAGGAGTAGGGCACTGCACAGTGGTATATCAAAGCACATGGGTGGTCAAGGCAGGAAAGAAGCATGTCTGCTATAATCAACCTACCACCATCACCCTGAGCAAGTCCCTTCCCTTGACCCCACCCTACATGCCTTTCAGCTCCACCTTTACAACAGTGTGCCAAACCCTAGTGCCCCATTATTGAAAGCACATCATGTGATAAGGGCTGCTGACATTGAAGGCATTGTTGTTTTTCTGATTCTTATAGTTGGGATAGACAGTTGGTTTATTTCTCTATTCTCTTCTCCTTATATTGTTGTCTTGGAAGACAGAATTCAAACTGAAATTATACTAGCCAAAATCTTGTCAGTAGCAGGCAAAGTGGGGAATAAAGGTGATTTCACAAGACAGTATGACAAAGCCATGTTTCTGGGTATAAGAGTGTTTATGTCAGTATGCGTGGCTCTGAGTTTGTCAGGGGCTTGTGCTGGTGCCATCTGTGTGTGTATGTGTGTCATATGCCATACATTGCTGATGCCTTTTATCTCTCCCTTTATATGAGTGGATATAATTCAATGGCCATTGCAATGCAGCTGTCAGCACCTTCATGTGATGAACAAAGCCATATTTTGCAACTATGGCATGACGTAACTGAAGTCTATAATTGCTTATGTGCAAAACCAAACCCTTCTTTTGACCATAGCAATGAGGCACTATTTACAAAATTAAAAACATAAATTGCATGAGCAACCACAGTGAGTTGCATTTAATAAGCCCTTGGCTGGTGCCAGGAATATGTTATAACTGACTACTAATAATGAAAGAAACAGCTCTGAACTAAATCTCTGAGCAGTTGCAGGGCTTGGAGTCTCTCTCACAAGTGTCCATTTGCTGCAACAGTTTGGTAGCTCTGGGAGGGTCTGTCCATGATGAATTTCAACCTGGGGGTGAGAACTCAGCCTTGGATTGTTATGGTCTCTTAAAGAAATGCTGTATTCACAGAATTAGAAATGGCCTGGACTCTGACAGCAGGCAGACCTGGGGCAATTTCAACACTTCATTAGTTCTGTGGCTTGGGACTTTCTTGAGCTTCAGATGTCAAAGGAAGATAAAGAATTGGAGCCAGTTTTGGACATGAAGGGTCACAACAGATTGTGCTCAATGCTAGTGTTTTCAAACAAGTGTTTTTCTTACCCACCCAACATATACTTCCTTAGCACCACATGTTAGGCACTGGTGATTCGCTACCCTGCGTTTATTCCTAGCCTTTTTTGCCTCACTTACCTCTAGCCTCTCTTGCAGCTAGGAGTGGCCAGTTACCCAATTCTAGACAATAAGACATAAAGGGAAAACTACTGAGTGGATTTTGGGAAGGAGGATTCTTCCCTGATTAGGAGATGAGCTCATGAGAAGAGCTCTTTTTCACCCTAGTAATCCCTTGCTTTCCATCTTTGGCTGTGCTCATGTGAAGATATGACAGAGCGATGGCAGCTATCTTGGAACCGTGAGGCTAGATGCTGAGGTATGAAAAGCCATCATGCTGAGCATGGTGGAAATGAGGAGTGGAACATGGTGGGTCCTTGGTCATCCTGCTGAGGTGACAAACCAAACTTGGGAAAGCCTACCTTTAAATTTCCTGATAGAGAATAAACCCCATTTGATTTAAACTACTGTTTATTACCAGCAGACAAGGCATTACTAACAAACATAGCCTACTGTGTACAGAAAGTGTGCAAAGCTCGAAACAGCAAGAAAAGCATTTATGTTTTATGTCTTCATAGTGACACTAGGCCTGTGGGAGATACAGGTAGTGTGGATACTGGGGATGCATTGAGGTAAGATAGGCAGGGACATCTCCAAGCAGGGCCATGTGAGTTTTGGTTACTTACTTTGCACTTTAATCTCAATAAAATGGAAACACACACAGTATTTTAAACAGAGCAGTACCTGTTTGATTTCCCATAGGAAGTCAGATGGTTTTTCACAGAAAATACTTTGAATAAGCTTCCTCTCAATTACCACAGCACATGGAGAGGGTGAGGGCCACTCAGGGACAGGGCTGCAGGATTTCAGAGAGACAGAGAGCTACAGTAACATGCACTCATCCCAGCACTGCACTGGAGGTACTGAGGGTGTCTGCAAGTACCTATGGGAACAGTCTCAACACTTATTGCCCACAGGGAAGCCAGAGGCGTCCCTGGAAAACGTTACCTCAACCAGTGATCCAGGCGAGTATCACCATGTATGAGTATAAGCCATGTTGGTATTGTGTATCCTCTTGTTGATAAGATATGATAAGAATGACAGTTTACCTTTGTGTTTTCCCTCCCCCAAACCCACAACCTCTAGTTATAATGAGAAAAACATCAGATAGATTCCAATTTAATATATTCTACAAAATACCTAACCAGTATTCCTCAAAACTGTCAGGGTCATTGATAACAAGGAAAGTTTGGGGAAACGGTCAGTCTAGAGAAGCCTAAGAGATGTGATGACTAAATGTAATGTGGTACCCTGGTTAGGATCCTGGGACACAATAAGGACATTAGGGAAAAAAACCAGGAAATCTGAATAAAGTGTGGACTTTAGTTAACAATAGCATATCAATATTGGTTCATTAATTGTGACAAATTTACCTTACCAATGCAAGAATGGTAATAATGGATAAGGGTTATACAGGAACTCTCTGTACTATCTTTGTAATAATTCTGTAAATTTAAAACTGTTCTAAACACTTGAAAACTCTATTTTTAAAAAGCAGCATGAGACAAAGACTTTACATACAAAGTGGAAAATTTGAAAATAATCATGAAGTTCCTTGTGAGAGGTTATACAAGCCAGAAGACAACTGAATGCCATGTTTAAATTCTGGAAGGAAAAATAAAATCAACCCCAAATTCTGTATCCATAGAAAAGATCCTCCAAAAATAGAGGTGAAATAAATATGTAAGTACTGACATCTAGGTCAATTGAGCAGCATAGACAAACTATAGATACATCCACACTATTTTGCCAAATACTTTTCAATAAAGAGTTGAATGGAGAAAGGATAGTCATTTCAGGGAATGGTATTGGGACAACTTTGGAGTTTGGGGATGTGAAATAAAACAGCACACCAGAAACAAAAAATTAAACTGAAATAGGTGAGAGAAATCAATGTAAACTACAAAATGACAAAACTTTTAGAAGGAACATAGAAAAAATACTTACAAATGGGTTAGACAAATATGTTGCTGACAAACTGTAAAAGAAAAAAGGGGATAACTTAAAAACATCTTTTCTTTGAAATAAATCATTAAGAAAATGAAAAGTCAAGGTACACACTGAGAGAAAACATGTAGGATACAAATATCTGACAAGGGACTGGTATCCAGACAATGTGAAGAACACCTACAACTAAACTATGATAAAATCACCAACTCACTTTAAAAATGAGCACAATTTTAAAACCAACATTTCACAAAAGAGGATATACAGAGATCCAATATGCTCATGAAAAGAAACTCAGCTACATTAATCATCAGGTATAAAAAATTAAAACTGCAGGGACATACTGCAACATGACTAAAATTTAAAAGATAGACAACATCACATGTTGGAGAGGATGTGAAACAATTAGATTCTCATACATTGAGAAGCGGAGGACATTTTGTAAATTTCTTACAAAGTTAAACATACACTTATCAGTAAATATTATTCTATGAATTTATCCAAAAGAAGTGAAAATGTTTGTCCATGTTCAGTATATTCAAAATAGCTTTAGTCTTAGTGATCAAAATCCAGAAATAATCCATGCCTACATCAATAAGAGAATGTGTAAATAAATTGTGATCCATCCGTACTATGGAACATTACTCAGTAATAAAAAGTAGCAAAGCACCGTGACTTAAAGCCATAAGGGGGATCTGAAAACATCATGTAAGTCAAAGCAGCCAAACATAATTGGTACATACTCTATGACTCTAGTATCTGGAATTCGGAGAAGACAAAACTATGTAGAGTGGCAGAAATTTAAATCATAATTGCCTAAGACAGAGTGAGGGGATACTTGAAAAGATGCAGGAGAGAATTTGGGGTGTGATGAAAATGTACTCATGATTGTACTGGTGGTTACATGGGGTTATCCTTTCCTCAAACCACACTAAATCATACTTAAAATAGTTGCATTTTTAATGTAAATTACACCTCAGTAAATTAAGTCAAAATTATACTGGGTCCAGATTGTGGAAAACCTTGCACATCAGTATGTAACCTCCATGAGCACAGAGCTGTTTTATTTATTGCTGTTTATTTATAACCTAGAATAGTTTCTGTCACATAGTAAATATTTAATGTATATTTGTTGAATACATGGATTAGTAAAGGAATTATTGAAGGAATTTCAGTGCAAGAGTGTTGAACTCTTGTTGCAAAATCAGACCCATGTTCTGGTTTTGGGGCGTGACATCATCAGATTGTATTTCCCAAGTGGGGCAGGGGGTGGCTACCTGGCAGTTGGATCTTAGAGGCCATGTTTAGTTAAGAGTGTGTCTGTGAAGTCGACAAGACCAGATAAAGGATCTCATATCAGTCCAGCTGAGGACACCGGGGCTGTAGACTCTTGGTAGCATCATGCAATTTCCTCTTTTAAAAAGAAACACAGGCTTTTATCCCAAGAGGAAATAAAGAGGACAGAGATGGTTCTCACCTGTCCTGTCCTGCCAGGATGCTTTCTAAAGCTGAATGAAAGATAAGAGGATATCAAACAAGGAAGGTGGAAAGTAGGAAACATGCTCCTTCAAATCTAAATGAACTGTTAACGTGATCTTCTCCCTCAGCCTGGATCTTGAGTAATGTGGTCAAGAGTATGATGACTGTGGAGACACATGACCCTTCTTCAGAGAAGCATGACCCTTGAAGACAGTGCCAGCCAACCCTTCCCTCCCTCTCTCTCTTTCCCTCTCTCCACTCCCTCTTTCTCTCGGATTAAATGAAAAGCTGTTGTTAGAACTTTCCTATCAGATGCACGTTCAAAACTTTGGGCATCTCCACTTCACCTTTAAGAGAAACCGTGTTATTGCTTTCATGACTGGAAGCAGCAAATCAGAAATTAGAAAGAAGGCATGTTGACAGTGATTGATGCCCAAGGCTTTCTCCTGATTCGCTGATTAAACTCATCAATCTATATGCAGAAGACATGTCCAAGGCAAATGGAGGCAACCAGGCTTAACGGATCTGGTTGTCAGAACTAAAGGGAGAAGGAGACTCTCAGCTGGGTGATGTGCAGAAAATACAGGAAAAAAAGAAAGTGTACCAGGAGAATGTTTACCTCCAAGTGGGAGAAGCTCCAGGGACAGAGGGGGCCCCAGGAGGAGCCATGAATGTCCTTGTGGAAGGAGTGGAGAGACTGAGGAATGAATGATCCCCTAGAGAGTCTAGAAGAGTTGCTAAGTTTCTCATTGGGAACCTGGAAGGTCTCTAGAGAATGTAAGGCCAGGGACAAACCCTCTTCTTCCTTATTTGCTGATTTAACTCTTTCTCAGCTTATTAGATACAAGCCAAGACTTACCTCCTTAATGCAGCTCCATCAGTTGTGCAGCCCAGCCCCTTACCTGTCTGCCTTAGGAGATGCAGCTCTCCTCTCCTGCAGCACTGTCCCAGGTGTGCTGGGTCTTTCTGTTCTTCTGTTTGTTTGTACAACCATTAGATGTAGGGCCCTTTGAGCACAGACACTTTGTTTTGTTCATTACTCTCTTACACATACTTATTATGGGGACCGACATGGTATGAAAAATCATTGCCTATTTGGTGAGGAAATTGTTTTTCCCTGGTTCTCAGTAGTTTGCAGCTATTAATGGGTCTTGTTCCTGAATACTTCTCCAACCTCTGTTGTCCCTGTTGCTCCATCCTGCACTAGTTCCCTGGGGTTGCTGTAACAAATTACTACAAACCGGGTGGCTTAAACCAACAGAAATTTATTCTCTCACAGTTCTGGAGGCTCTACACTTAAAATCAAGGTGTTGACAGAGTCCCACTCCCTTTAACAGCTTTAGGGGAGAATCCTGACTTGCCTCTTCCAACATTAGGTGGCTCCAGGCAGCATCACTCTGTCTTTACATGACTTTCTTTTTTGTGTGTTTGGGTTTTCTCCTTTATCTCTTATAAGGACATCTTGTCATCGGATTTAGGGCCCGCCCTAATCCAAAGTGATCTCATCTCGAGATCCTTACCTTAATTACACTTGCAAAAACCCTTGTAGCAAATAAGGTCACATTCTGAGGTCCTGAGTCAACCATTCAAACCGTTATCCCTCCTATTCCTGTTTTTTTTCAGTCTTGTGGTTTGAACAGCACAGATTGCATGTCCAGATCCAGAGGTGGAATCACTGGGCTCAGGACAACCAGGACAACCCTGCCAGTGACCACAGAGATTTGTCCACCCAGTGAGAGTCACATGACCCTGCTTGGACCAAACAGTACCACTGAGACGTGATTCCAATTAATCTTTGTGGAAAGCAGATTCTTTTGTCTTCACTGGGAATGTGGAGAAAAGCATGCGGCTCTAGGAGCTGCTGGCAGCCATACTGGGACTGTGAAGGGAAACCATGCAGAAGAGCAGAGCCAGGAAGCAGAGCCCAGAAACAGAGGAGAGTGGGCAGGAGGGGAGAAGTAGGGAAGAGAGAGGGAGAGACACTCAAGAAGTAACACCCTTCATCAAAATCCAAGAGAAAGCCCTGCTCGATTTGCAGGTTACCTGGGTTCTTGATCAATAAATCCCTTTCGTGTTCAGCCAGTTCAGCTAAAGTGTTCTGTCATTTGCATACAAAGATTCCTAATTTATTTATACAACATTTTGGGGTGGAAGTTAGCTCACGGTGTGGACAATTGCAGACGGTTATATAGAAATCTAATCTGCACATTAACCTTTTCTTCTTCCGTATCATTGGCTGCACACCTTTTTTTTTTTTTTTAATTAATGCTGTTTTAAGTGAGCTGCAAACCCTAGGGGTGATGCTATGAATAACTGACATTCAGGTCCCTTCTATTTATTTCTGTATTTGTTCCATGATCGTTTCTGCAGATTTTAACATTTTCAAGATCTTTCACTATTTGGAAAGTTTTACCTAAGGTAAGTGAAGTTAACATTTAAGGAACTTCTACCATGGGCCACTGGGTGTTTTAACTGACAATCTCACATGCTCTCCAAAGCCAACCTGTGTATCAGGCACAACTGCTCCTACTGGCAGATGCAGGACTGATGCCGAAAATGTGCTTCAGTGATGTGCTTCCAATTTCCCAGCTGAAATTTGATGGGTCCAGGGTACCAACTCAGGTCTGCACCACCTCAAATCCTGTCCCTACATCATCCAGGAGCCAGGTTGCAAAGAATAGGCTCATAGTTTTCAGAAAGCTTAAAGTTTAATTAAGGCTATAACACCAACATGCATTACAACCTATTCCTATGAAAGTGCTTTGGCCTGGAAGTTGTGAAATGTGGCGTCTTGACTTGGTGAAGATGGTACACAACCTCCTGAGTTGTACATGGATTTCGTGGATGAACACAAATGTATATGTTTTCTAGGGAGACATTTTGCGGCTTTCTATGTACTCTTCTGGTGTCTATAACCCCAATATGTTATGGAACAAGGTGGCCTTTAAGGAGTGGTTGAAATCAAGTAATAGTCTAATTGAGAACTGAATTATGGAGAACTTCTGATGTGCACTAATATCTCACAGGAGGTGGAATTCAAGTGAGCTGGAAAAGTCAGGGATGGCCACCATGAAAGATGGGTGGGATGAGGGCACCAGGAGGGTGGGCAATGAGAGAGGAGAGCCAAGAGATTTACATCTTATGGGTATTCCTGGAGCTCAACATTCCATTTTCCTCTTCAAGCCAAAGAAAAGGATGATTTTGAGTTGCTGACATAGCAAACAATTCATATGGGGAAGAAAAGCGTGATCTCTAAAATCTGTATAATTCAGAGGGCTACGTTGCCATCACCAGTGGTGTCGGGCCAAAGAACATTGGCTTAAACTACAGGAAAGATTTGGAAAGTTGGAAGAAAAGAGTTAGTACTGTTAAATGTAGTGTAGTCTTTTGAGCAAAAATGTGTATTACTAGGAAATCTTGTTCTTTATTCATTTTAGTGCATAATTGACAAACGTGAAATCACGTTGATGCACTGTTGTGTGTTTCTCCAGAATATATTCCTTACCTGTCCACCTTTCTCCTTTTCCACTGCTAACATAGTCCCGAGGTGCTCACCGCTCTCTCTTTACCTGCTTCGTCAGCCTCACAGCTATTCTCTCCACCTGTGTTTTTCTCTCCAACTCAAGTGGTGACATGTAGATGACCCGAGAACACAAGTGAAGAGACGAGAAACTGCAACCCCCACAAGACAAAAGACATAGACTTTCCTGATGTTTGAGCCCTGTGACCTTCCCTCTGTGTCCTTCTCAGTTCAAGCAAGCTGTTCCCTTCATATTCTTCAGTGGAAGTACATTTCATACCTTCCAACAGAGTCTTCAATCCTTAGCATGGCTTCCTGGGCATGGCTTGGCCTTTCCTTGCCTCTCTGCATTCTTCTCCTTATCACCTCCTGGGGAACCCTCTGGGCTCTTTTCCCCAGAAGGCTGGGGAAAGGTGGAGTAGGAGGGATGCACACCACCTGTAAAGGATGGTGTCTGAGTCACTGTTGGCATTGGACAGATAGGAGTCTGTTCCCTTCCGTGAGAGCTCAGGGGGCGTAAGAGTAGACTCCAGCCATTCATTTTTATTATTTTATTATTATTGCCTTCATAGTTATTAATAATAATACTATTATCATTTTTGATATTAGTGATTTATTTCATATCCTTTCTGTTATTTTTAGCAACTCCTACCATCACCCAGCAGAAAGAATAATTACTTGTCCCATGAGAGTGACACTATGACCAGGATTAAAAGGAGATTTTCTGCTGACAAATTCAAGCACTGTGCCTTGTATATCTGTGTTGTATGAGGGCTGGCAACGTCTTTGAAGACTATGAGTAAGGCGATGGAAACAGACAGAGCTCAGGTGAGGACATTAGAGAGAATCTAAAACACACATACACACTTTTGTGAGCTGCTACTCTGCCTTAGCTATGAAATAAACATTGCATTTAATTGTCATACCAAAGCTACACGGTCAATACCATAATTCTACATATTTTATTGATGAGAAGACAGAGGTTTAAAGATGGGCGACTTGGAAGGTCAAAGAGAAAGAAGGACAGAAACAGAAGCCTGCTGAATCTGCCAGCTCTCATAGGGCCAGCTTGAAATCAGCATCATGAATTTGGCATCCCTGACCAGGCCCTGAGATTATGTGATGCTACTAAGGCAATTTCCAACTGGCTCAACACACTCTCTAACAAACTAGTGAAATAACACTTGGCTTCCCCCATGAGGTCTCAACCTTTCAGCCTGATGGCCAGTCCTCTGATTTACGCTTGCCCGTGGCCACAGGGGCTCACTCATCCTCTGACCTAATGACCTGCCTAAGAGCCATCCTGCTGACTAAAGGAGCTTCTGGGGTCCAGATTCTACTGTTGAGTTGATTTCAA
This sequence comes from Camelus bactrianus, assembly GCF_048773025.1. Taxonomy (NCBI): domain Eukaryota; kingdom Metazoa; phylum Chordata; class Mammalia; order Artiodactyla; family Camelidae; genus Camelus; species Camelus bactrianus. The sequence goes on from NC_133544.1 coordinate 6,109,705, forward strand.
GTGTCAGGGCTGATTTGTCAAGTTAAAAGGATGATGATAAATTAAAAGGCATTCTTCCTTATCTCCCCACCTCCCTTTTTCCCACTCCCACCATCCCCACCTCCCCGAGTGCTACTGAGTAAACCTTCCTTCAGCACAGCCGTGTATGTGCGTTTTCCCATCGTCTCCCTCTCTCTTTGGTTGGCCTTCCAATTGCCTTTCTTTCAGATGGTCTTGTAATTCTGAAGGCTCTGGCAGAACTGTGTCGATTCCTGTCATTTTCAGCTCTTGCCTGGATCACTTCCTCTTAACCAGCACTGTACGATAGGGTCACTGCTATTTATTTTAAACTAATTAAAATAAAATAGAATTCAGTACTCAGTTCCTCACTTCAAGTGCTCAGTGGCCACACGTGGCTAGCGCCTACCACATCTGTGGACAGTGAAAATTGAGAACATTTCATCTTTGCAGAAAGTTTTATTGGATAGTGCTGTCCTATATCCTACTTACGGGTTTCCAGCTTCTAAATGGAAGAAACCTTCCAAACAGTATTCAGAGTGACATCAGTATTTACAGGTTAAAGTTTAGTTTGCTTGGCGTGATATTAGAAGCTTTTATCTTGGTTTACAAACTACCTTTCTGGTCTCATTTGAATTAAAGTTTATAGACGTTGGAGGGGGCTGATTTGGGGATGGGATGAGGGGTGTGGAGAATCCGTATGAACAGTACCTCTCCCATTCTTTCGGTGCCTACAGCTAACTGGAACATTCATCATATTTCCTCAGCTGTGTGCCAGCTTTCAAAATTTTTGTGAAATCTGGCTAAACTTTATTATCTTCGTGCAGATGAAAGGTAAACTATTTTGCACAATCTAGTTTTGTTTTTGTTTTTCCTCTCTGATCTGCCATCCCTCTCTCTTAGCCATTCATTTCCTCTTATTGGTTTCTCTTTAATTTTTATTTTTCTCAGATGAACCCCTTTGTTCACATGTATCTGTGTATCCTGTTCCTGAAGGTGACAAATGATGTCCTTGTGAAATTACATCTGTTTATAGATGTGGACTGGTTTTATTATTTTCATCTCCTCCTCAAATCACCAATTCGTTCATTTTTGCATTCATTCATGTATCCATTTGACAAATATTTTCTGAACACCTACAATGTGCCAAGCCTGGTGGCATCAGTGAGCAGCATCTGTGGGGTCTTGTGCATTTATACCTTCACCAAAGTTATGCACCAGGAAAGGAGACTATAGATGCTGGAACTTAGAAAAACAGTGTAGCTGTTCAAGTGCGGTGAGCGCTAAGAGTAAGAACAATACATTAAACATGCAATCAGAGAAGCTAAGGAAGTCGGGGGCTGGGCAAGTTTCACTCTGGAGGCTGCATGCAGGTCAGACAAACGTCTGGAGAGGGTGGGTGGGGAGGGACAGAGCGTTTCAGACGGGGAAGAACACCTGTGTCAGGAGGGAGAAAACCACTTCCAAAGCACCTGCTTAAGACCAGAGTGTCCACAGGGCGGAGAGCAAAAGGGAGCAGAAGGGGGAAGCACAGTAAGGATATGGGATGTGAACTCGGATGACAACATTTGTCTTTCAAACAGGGACACATGAGCTAGTAAAAGCAGGTGCTCCTCATGGTTGTGCTGGGACTACAGGCATGGACTGAGAATGCACTGGGCAAGCTGGGGAGTATGCTCACCCCCCTTAATCCTAAGAGCAACAGGAAACCCTTGAGTCATTCAAAGCTGAGAAATGGTCTGAGCATATTTGTAAATCTAAATGATCCCTGGTTTCAACGCATTTCTGGGTGGGAGGGCAGCAAGAATAAATGTAGCAAGAAGACTGTTAACTCAGACTGGGGTGGAGGGAATAGAAATACAGAAAAACAGCCTGGTTCAGAAGATAGTAAAGAGGTGGGAAGGGAGATCTACACCTCTGGCCTCCGATGGGTACGGGTGGGGAGAAGAAGCACTTCCAGGAAGCCTCTGCTGGAGCCTGTGGGAACAGGTGGGCCACACTTGAGGACGGCCAGTAGGGCCAGGAGTTCATGGTGAATATCTGAGCTATCAGTGACCCTGACACCTCGAACTCAATGTCCATGGCTTTCTGCACCTCCTTCACCAAGCTGATTCCCTGCCTATGCCTTCAACACCAGATTTGTTCTCTCACGAGTTGCCAGAGCTCTGACTGCCTTCTACGTGTAGAGTTAAGATGGACAAGATATTTTAAAAAATGCAACTCACACCTGAGATACTTAATAGACTGTTAAAATTTTTTTGAAATAGAAAAGTCAATAATAAATTGACAGGAGCATAGCTGTTTTTCTCCTGGACAGAGGATTAGATGGCATTAAAGTGGGCAGAATTGGAATTCTTGAGATAGCACCTTGAATTATAGAGTGCTTAGCAGCCAGTGCCACGGTACCTTGTAATTTAGAGTTCTTTATATCTCGGTATTGTGTCTGCGCCTGGCTTCTAGTTCTCTTTTATTCAGAGTTAGTCATCACGTTTACTGTCTTTCCTGGCATTGTTTACAAGAGCTCCAGATCCTTCACGGAGCAGACTCACGCAGCGTGCTATATTTGGGTCTTAAATCAATCACAGACTGAGAAACTGCACATTATTCCAAGCAATTCATTTAATATTTTATCAAGAAAATGTAATTAGGAATTTCTGAAAACATGTTTCTAGACAATCAGGGGAAACAGCCACAACCAATTTATAAGATTAGTTGTGGGTAGAACTTCTTGGGTAGCTGGACCAGGACCTTAAATATTTTTTTATCATGATGTAATACTGTAACTCTCTTCCACTGATCTGCAGGTAGGCGAACATGACCTCCCAATACGTGCAAAGGAGAAATGAGAGATAAAAAGCAAACAGAAAGACTTGCTTCAACAGCCCGCTTTAATTTAATTGAACGTATAAAGCAATCTTATTTTGAGACTTACAATGAGTGATTTGCTGAGTGGAAGGCTGACTGAAGGACTAAGGGAAATAAAGGCACAGGGCTGCCTACCACGTGCACATTCCAGAGACTGAGGCAGAGGAAGGCCAAGAACCTGGGAGGGAGAGCTTCCCTCTCCCCTGAAGCCCCTGGAAAAATCTCCTGAAGGAAAGTCCTTTGCGTGTCATCCTCAGGACCTGTGTCCTGGTCCAGGCCAGGAAGCACACATTTCTGTGTGTGTATTTGCAGGTGGATATGGAGACCGTCCTGTGTGCATCCACACCCACTCCCACTGCTTCCTGGACTTGCACCCCACCCTCAGCTCAGGTAAGCACCCCCTTGCAGTTAGGGTAACCACGTGACCGGTTCCAACGCATTGTGAGCAAAAATGATGGGCGCCACTCTCTGCGCTGGCCCATGACTGGCCTGCTTTCTATTTCCTCATCCTCTGTGTCAGGGGTTGGCAAACCCAGCTCCAGGGCCAAATCCAGCCCACCGCTTGCTTCTGGACAGCCCAGAGGCTAAGGATGGTGTTCACATTTTTCAATGGTTGAAGAAACACCAAAACAAGAACATTTTATGACATGTAAAAATTATACAAAATTATATGAAATGTCAGTGTCCATAAGTACGATTTTACGGGACCACAGCCATGCTCGTCTGCCTGTGTGTTGCCTACAGCAGCTTCCACACTTCAGGGGCGGGGCTGAGCAGACGAGATGGAGGGTCCTCTTCCTCCATAAGCTATATATATTTTTTATATATTATATTACATTATATCATACATTATTTCAATTATTTTTATTAATAAATTATAAATGGATAATAATAAATAGTATATGTAATTAATAACAGAAATTTTCTTCTTAGATCATAAACATACAATCTATTATATTTCATAAGTTATGTTAAAAATAAGTTACATATAAGTTGTATTATATAATGTATATAAAATATTAAAATATTAAATTTTAAGTTAAAATATACATAGATATATAATACATAGATATATGAATATGTAATACATTTTATTATATTATATCTTTGTAATATAGATATATAAAGTAAAGAAATGTAAATGTATAACATATAATAATATAACATATACATATATAACGTACATATATAACATATTTGTATGTTATAATTTAATATATTATATATTAAATTTATACATATTATATAGATATGGATATATTTATCATTTATAAATATACAGTCCATTATATATAAAATACATATTCATATACTTTTTTTTTATGGAGGAAAAAGCCCATGAAGGCAAAGGTACCCAGCATCCAGGAAAGTCTTGATACACCCCTGTTTGCAACAGAATTTTAAGTGACTATAGTACAGCCATAGCATACTTTATTCAACCAATTCCCTATTATTGGACATTTGGGGTTTTTCACAGTTGTGGCTGAAATAAAAATAGTAAGTTGAACATTCTTCACTATAAGCTGCTGAATATAACCGTGCTTATTTTTTTGGAACGACTCATCTCTGCACACTTTGTCTTCTAAAAGTATGCATTGCATCGGCCCCTAAAAGTGTTACAGGCACCGTGCCTGCTGTGTGTAAAGAATAAGTTGGCTCCAGTTGTAAAAGAATCTTTAAATACGCACTACAAGTGAGTAGTCAAAGTTTGTATTTTGGACTTTCAGAGGTGGGACTTTGGATGAATATCCTCTTATGTTTCTTTTCCTTTATTTTCAAAAATCATCAACGCTAATGATGTATTGTGATTAAGAGAAAAAACAGACACAAGCTTTTTAAGACACAAGTCGGGTTGTGTGTCCTCCCTGCTCTACTCCCTTCCCTGGATCTCTGTTTCCTGTGTCCGTGTTCAGGTGGGCTACAGGGGTGTTTGCATCAGAACCCTTGGCATCAGGTCTCATGTTTAAGCCTTTAATCCACTTCTAGTTAATTTTTTTGGATGGTGTAAGATAGGGGTCCAATGTCATTTTCCTCCCTGTGTATATACTTCAGAATTGCTAAAAGATGAGATCTTAAGTGTTCTTACCATAAAAAAGAAATGATAGTTATATGACATGATACCGGTGTTCGCCAAAGCCACAATACATGGACATATCACACTGATAGGTTGTGCTCCTTAAGTATCTGCCATGTTTCTTGTCAATTCTATCTCAAAAGAAGCAAAACAAAACAAAAACCCCACTTGTCAGACAAGCTGAAAACCTGGATTACAGAATGGTCACTTAACGCATTGCAGTCACTGGAGCTGGGGCTCAGGAATTTGCATTTCGCTCTCCTGGATGTTTCTCACATGTAGACAGAAAATTGGAGAACCACTGGCCCTTGGAATGAAGCCCCAAATGGATTTGACTTCAAAGTGCTTCCAATATGGCGCTGCCCACATCTACAGCCCAGGTTCTGCATTCTCCTCTCTCCTCCCTCCCCAAACCCTTTCCTCCCTTTCACCTCCAGCAAGAGGAAGAAATCATAAGACTTTCCCAAAGCAATTAATTTCTTAAAGGGAATGTGCAAATTTTAAAATATTGGATTTGAAGGTTACAAGAGATATAGACTTTTGCTGCCCTTGACATCAGATCTCCTGCTTCTTGAATCCACCAAAGGACCTGGGGGCTGATTCCTCAGTGCCCCTCTGTGCAAGGATGGAGTGACCCTTCTTCCATATCCCTTCTTATTCCTCCTGTCTCCCTGTGCTGTCCCACTGGTTTGAAGTTGATATTTCTGTTGTGTGCCTGGGAGGTGCACCCACATCCACACACATACACACACCCCTGTGCTTTAGAAGCTCTTCTTTCCACCTGAAACACAGCTACTGAACCTTCCAGTCCCAACTAGAATGTCTTGTTTTTTCAGGCACTGCTGGATGGATCTTTGTCACATCATATCTACAATTATTTCAGCCTGATTATGATTTTGTTTTCACTTAGGTATGTTGATTTTAGAAGGAAACCTTAAATAGAAGGTAATCGAATAGATAAATGCAATGCAAACAAGTCTGAGTTCTGCTCTGGGTCAGGTTGGCAGCCAAAGATCTGTTAAAGACAAACTAACACTGAATGGGACTTTTTCCTTGTTTTCCACAAGGATGAAGGAGACCGAAAAGTGGGCACCAGGTCCCCATGTCACTATTGTTGCTTGACATTGGTCATTTCATCCTCTAAAATCACATGTAGGAAACTCAAGTTTGGTAGAAGGAGCAGTGGACCGGGTCTCAGAGGAATGCGGGTAGAATCACATCTTGCTCTTCCAGCGTTGCAAGCCTCAGTCTCTTCATCTGATAAATGGGAACAAAAGCATGGGCTTTGCCCATCTCCTTGAGTTGCTTCTAGGGACACATGGCATTGATGTTTTTAAAAATGTTTTGTTCTACTGAACACTTAGGGGATATGACAGACATTTTGAAGATTTGGTGTCCTACGTTGATTGTCACAATGTTTAAGGGGCAAGGGGGCACTATGGTCATTTAGTGGATGGGGGTCAGAGAGGCTAATTCTACAAATGAGGTAGGGTACTGACCAGCAAATAATAAATCCTCCCACGGTCTGTGGACTCTCAATATCCATTAAGCATATGTTCATGTAAGTTACCTGTTTATCAAGTGAGTTACCTGCTTAGCAGATCCTGAGCCCAGAACAAGCTCCATTTTATATATTAAGAAAGACTTCTTCCCCTCTCTCCCCCTTTCTTTTCTTCCTTCCTTCCTCCCTCTTTCCCTTCTTCTCTTCCTTTCTTCCTCACTTTCCTCTCCATGAAAAAATATTTTATCTTGAAATAATTTTAGACTCACCTAGAAATTACAAAAAAAGTGCAGCATTCCTGTGTACCCAGTTTCTCCCAGTGATAACATCTTGATGTTATGATGATCAGAACCAGGAAAATTGATATTGGCACAATACTAAGGGGTCTACATAGCTTATTCTTATCTCACAAGTATTTAAATGCACTCATCTATTTATTTCTGGTCTTTGGTTCTATGAAATTTCATAATTAATGTATAGGCAAGACCTGACTTTCTGGATCATTGGAAGATGTGAGTTGGTGATATCATAGCCTGGATAAACACCTCATGACTGAACACATTTTTGAGGATGATACTAACCTAGTGATGAAAATCAATACTTGAATCCAGACCACTATTACTTCACACAGCAGACACAGTACCCCAGTGCCGGTTCTCAGTCAAATCAATTTAATTAACTAACAAAGGTAGTTGTTATGGCAACAATGCTACTAATCTGTCTCAGCAAATACTCAGTATAATTGACCTGTTGCTAGGCAACAGCCAATAAGCTGGATGACAGATGATGACAGATTTCATCTGGTGCAGATGTTGCTCTCTAGCCACAAGTTAGGCCTCTGGTCAGGGAGAAGTTTTCCAGAGAACGTCATCTAGATACTGATCTGATTTTCCTAAAGACCTACTATTGCAGTGATACGCAGAAGCAACCAAGACTGAAAAGTACATTGTTTTAGATGCTGAAGGTCTAGCAAAACAGGTGCAGTGAAAATTGGGACCAGAAGGTGCATACCTGCACAGTCCTATTTAAAACAATATTTTTATTTTAGATTTTTATAGGCCTGCTCAATGCCTCTATCTCTCTGTAAAAATGAAATATATATCTCATAAAGATATACCTCTGATATGGAAAATAAATTATTGGGAATAAGGCACGTAGAATTATTTCATTCAGCAACTCCACACCCTTGGGGAGCAGTCCCGATTCACTCTCCCTTTTGGTACCCTGTCATTCAAGATGGCCTATGCTTTGTACTTTAAAACCTTATTTGCTTTCACTTAAGGAAATCAATTAATTATTTCCCAGATTGCTCAGTAAGAGACATAACTCATTGTCTGCCTCCTTTAAGCTATAAATACAAGTGGTATATTTAAATGAGCTCCAGAAGAAATATAAGAGTAAAATTAATATATTCTTTAAACAACGCACTGCTGTTTCATACATCTATATCCCATGAAACTGTGGAAGTGGGCCCACTAGCTGGCTGAGCTGACGCCTGACAGGGACACTGATATCTGACTCAGGGGAGAAGATGAAGCCCTACAGCATCGTGGGGCTCACACGAGGCTCAGGCTCTGAAGATTACGGTCGAGGACGTCTCTGAGTCGCATGGCTGTGGTTGAGTCACTTCCTCATCTGGGCTCCGGGGGATCCAGTAAGCCCTTCCCAACCCCTGGGCAGTAACTGTAGGGCTCTGATGAATCCTCTTGTGTCCCTGGACACTGGAGACTTAGTGGAAGAGTTAGAAAGTTTCCATCCATCTGCTACCTCTTATAGGAAGGAGGGCTAGGGACACCTGCCAGATAGGTACGCAATGTTGTGGACATTGGTGAGGTTATCTCAGCAAGACCAGCGTGATAATCATGCAAATATTAATGCTAAATATTTATTTAGTTGACGAGATTTCATGAGAGTCACTGTTCTTCATAGAACTCTGCTTGGAGGATAAAATCTGCCTCTTCGATTCACAAAGTGAGATGTCCGGACAGTACGGTAATGAAGTGGTAGGAGCGGGTGGGGAGAAAGTGCAGGCAGAATAAAGAGTAGAATGAGAAGAGGGAGGAAGGGAGGGGGTAAGGAGACAGGAGGAGGGAGAGCCAGAAAGGGAGGAACGGAAACCGTGCTATTTGTTGGGAGGGTAATTCAGATACATTTAAAACATACATCAAAGTGTCCCCTTCTGGTAGTGTACATTCGGGCTATTTGTCCAGAATTTAAAAAAACATATATAGCTTCTTTGCAGCAATTCAGTGCCATCAACTAAAAACTATTGCATAAGGGGAAGCTAATTTGGGAGGAGCGATTTTCTCAGAACTGACTGCAGAAACAGCCACACAATTATCTCAACAGAGCACTTAGAACAGCGCTGAAGGGGCGGTGCTTTCTGGTTTACCCCCATCTCCTGCATCATGGCTCAATTTCCTGCGTGCAGTCACACCAGGAACGACATAGACTAAAGGGTCACCTCCTGAAAATGACCACCGACCAGAGAATGCCCAAGGGTTGGGATCTAAAGCACTCTCTTTTTGTCCTTCAAATCTGGCCCTCTCCTAGCAGACCGATTTCTGCAGCAAGTCCCTCCATGGTGGACACCTGGTGTCACCCAACCTGTCTTCATGTAAAAGGAGCCTTTAGCCAAACTCTCTTAAGTTTTCTGAGCTCCAGGTGATCAATGTTTCAGATGGAAAATATTTGCAAGCATACTTTGTAAAACGCTATACAAACATAAGTGGGGAGTAGAAGTCGTAGTAGAAATGACTAGAAAGATATTTGGACATGGTCTTCTTTGGTGTGAACTGGAGAAGTCGGGAGAGTGTATATACATGTGTTCCAGGCAGTAGCAAGATAAAATGCTAACTTACAGTGTGTGCTCTGGACTCCAACATCCATGATTTGAGTGCCAGGCTGGCAAGTTACTAGCTGGGAGACCCTGGGAAAGATACTTAATTTCTCTAAACTTCGGCTTATTCTCATGCAAACTAAAGAAATTACCAGTGTTTCATTTACAGGATCAAGGCAAGGATTCGATCCTTCAATCTGAGCAAAGTGCCCAGTCTTAGTTTCCATTCCTGAAATGTTGGTCATTCTTATTGCTAAGATCATTAGGCAATCCTGACAATAATCCCATGAGGTTGGCATCCTCTGCCTTCTCCCAGATGAGGAAAAGGAGGCTGAAAAAGGTAAAATGGCTTGCCCAGTGCCACCCCCATCAGGGAGGGCTGGGGCTCAAGCCCAGGCTGCTTCCAAGCCCCACCCTCCATCCCCGAGACTTAATGAGAGTTTCAGCTTCACGCTTCTCTCCCCTTGATTAGGTGTTAAATATTTACCATCTTGCCTTTCTTCCTCTCTACCCTCTTTAAAAACGGTTTAATTAAAATCATTCATTGAGCTCATGATAAAAATATGTAAATGTGATGATTTTTGTGAAATGAATCTATTGTTTCCCTTTCATTCCCAAAGGATGGTGGATAAGAGGGGATAGATAAGTCGGGGCTTCCAATGAATTTGAACAAGCATTTGCTAATATGTTTTATAACCGATTTCAAGGTCTGGTGGCCACAGGACCCAGCAATTCATGTGTGTGAAGCACAGCTGGATTCCCAGGCAGGGGTTGGGGGTGGAGCGGTAATATGGCCTCAGTACTTCTAAGAAAACCAAGCAGAATGAGTTTGAAGAGGCAGAGCTGGAGGAAACCCATTTTTACTTCCCCACCTCTACCCACTGGGCCTCCCCAGGCTCACCTGCCAGCAGGTAACTTGGATGGCTTTTACCTCCTTCCTCTCTGAGGCCACAGCTGCTGAATGCTCACTGCCCCTCCTCCCCTCTCCCCTCCCACGGTCCTGCTTGTCAGGTGCTCTGGGTGTAACTCAGTGGACTTCTTTTGTTCCTTGAGCACCTGCTCTTGCTACGTTCTGGGGGTTCAGTCCATGCATTCAACACATACTTGCCCTTGGAGAGTCTCTGAGCCAGGCAGTGGGCTAGGTCCATGCCTCCTTTTCTTAAGATTTCAGTAAGTCTGGGAATGGGTGTATGGAGTTTAGAATTCCCAGCCTAACTTGGGTTGGGGGAAGGGGGGAGTCTCCTACTCAAGCACCCTTGACATTTCTGTACCCCTCACCAACCATAAAAAACGTGCTTCCAAAGTCAATGCCCTGGTCTAGTCTGGCTGGTTCAGGAGCCTTTTTCTTTAAAGGTCTCCTCCCCCCTGGTATTAGACAGCGAAGGTCACCATAACAAATAGCATCCACATCTCAATGGCCTGACACAGTGACTTCTACTTCTCACTCCCAGATGAGGAGTGAGGATTGGGTGATGGGTGGGGGAACTCTGCCTGGTGTGGTTATTCAGGGATTTAGACTTATTACACCTTCCTGCCTTCCTCTTGTTCCCTCGATGAACAAGGGCCAGGGATCGTGTGGAAGCTTTTACGGGCCAGGAAGTGATGCAAACTTCTGCTTACATTGCAGAGCTCAGCCCCATGGCTGCACTGCCAGGGAGGCTGGGAGGGAAGTCCATCCCTGTGTCCTAGGAGAAGGGGTGCATGCAGGCTACCAGCGAGGGCTGCATCTATGAACTGTGGATGATGTCTTTGAGGACAGGGATGATAGCGCCTCACCGCATGTGCTGGGAACCTTGCTCAGCACCTGGTGCTGCTATGTAAGTGGTAAATAATCCCTGAGGGGGAAACTGAGTGAGTAAATCAGTGACGGAACAACCTAGGCTGTGATATAATGCAGCCTATGCAGAAGGGAAGTGTCGCATAACCTGGATGTTTCCAACTCCTTCTTGAACTGTTCAACATTTCAATTGAAATTTCTCTCATCTCACACCCCTCTTCTCTCGACAAAAGTCTGGGGAATGAGAGGCTCAGCTCCTTTAGGATGTGTTCCTATGACTGTTTCATTCCCTCTGACTCACCCCAGTTCCAACTGCTCCAAAGTTTTATTTCCTTACTGAGTCACAGAGAAGATGACGTGAAGCCGTATCCTGCACCTTGTCTCCCAAACAGCTCTCAGTGAGTCTCTCATCTCAGACATCTGAATGGTATCCTTGATATAAAAACAGAGTTTTTTTCATATATAAAATAGTTTTCTATAAAAAAATTTCACGCATTCAAGAGCGTTGTTTTTCCATAGACACACAATGTCTAATTAAAACCTCGAGATTGAGTCCTGTGTTCTTCATGGTGTCTTCCCTTTCTATATTATATGATATACAGTGACCATATCGTTGATTCACTGGTGGGCAGCACAGGGTGATGGGATTTACTGGAATGGAGACCACACTGCTTTGATAACGCAGGATACTCTTGCTCTTACAACAGCTGTATTAAAACAAAGATTGAAAAGCAGATTTACACTCCCATGTTTCACCTGCTCCCCCTTCTTCACCCCTAGATTCCACAACACAGGGGCCCAAGGGAATCCCAAAGGGATCCTGTGATGGTTAGTTTTATATGTCAACTTGGCTGGGCCATGGTGCCCAAATATTTGGTCTACTCAAATATCATTCTGGATGTTTCCATGAGGGTGTTTATAGATGAGATTAACATTTGAATTGGTGGACTTTGAGTAAAAGTAGATCTCCCTCCAGCAGGTGGATGGGCTTCATCCAATAAGATGATGCTCAGAAGAGAAAGCACACTAAAATCCTCCCCCACCTTCAGTCTCAAGACTGCAACATCAACTCTTCCCTGGGTCTTCAACCTGCTGGCTTGTTCTGCAAAACTTGGACTTGAACACCCCACAATCTCATGGGCCAACTCCTTAAAACTCTGTTTCTCTGTCTCTCTGTTTCTGTGTCTCTTTTTCTCTACTTCTCTGTCACCACCTCTTTCTCTCTCTCTATATATATGTACACACACACATATATAAACATACAGATATCCATACACATATCTATATGTGTGTAATGTATATACACACATACATCTGTTAAAACGGTGACTCCAAATACCCTTTTTCCCAAATAGGCAATCCAAATAAAAAGTTTCTATCAACTTGAAATTACAAACTTTTAGAAATAAAGATGAAATAATCAAATGTCTACTTATATTTATTTCATTAATTTATTTACACAAGTGTATTTTAAATACCTGAAAAACACAGTACTTACATTAATACACTGAATGCAATAAGTGTTAAGAATAAATAAACACAGACTACTTGGAATTTACCAATCACTTGATCAATTTGCATGTTTTTTGAGTTTAATTTGTTTGTTTTGAATTTTACAAAAATCAAGAATTTTTAAAGGGTAACGCATCAACAGTACTTACTGTAGCAGTTCAGCTCAAGAATTATCCCCTTGAGAATTCTCAAGGAAAATGAATGTTTTAAGAATCTTGTTTGCCTTGAACTCCTCTCTATTCCCTCTAATTTTAAGAAACATGACTGTTTGAATAATGAAAGCAATCATTAAAAAAAAAAAACTTGAGAATCCCTGATTTCTACTTATTCCATGAAAATGACTTTCAAAAAGAGAAACTTACAGATGCTGTAATAATTGTAGTTAAAAATACCTCTTCAGCTTCAGGACATTCATAGTAATTTTAAGAGATTATTGACCACACTAATAGGAGCAGAAAGAACTCCTTTGGGACAGTCAAACCACGTTAGAATATGGGCAAAGAGTCTTTTTTTTTTTTTTTTTTTTTTTGACACAACATTGTAAAATGACTATAGCTCAATAAAAAATGTTAAAAAAAATGGGCAATGTACCTAAAAATGGGCTTAAACTAAGTTTTTTCTCACATTAAATAATTGAGGGGTTTTTCTACTTACCTAAAAACCTGCATTTAGACCAATTCCTTCTCTGAGAGTCATGCTTGGGGACAATGGATCACTTTGCAGCCAGGGATGTACCGAGATACACTGTACTCAGACAGTTTCCTGCCTAGAATGCTGGTGGGTTGCAGGGAAAGAAATTGACCTGGGGGCCACTTTAGAACACCTTTCCCCCTTCCTCCCGCTGACTGCCTCAATCTAGAGAATCCAGTGGAACTCAGGAAATGCGGGAACAAGTTGTTCTTAATTCTTTAGACGTGATACACTCTCTGTGGAGCAGTGCTGCCCAGCAGGCATGTAATGTGGGACATACTCTCTTAAGGTGTCTAGTAGCACTTTAAAAAGGTGAAAAGGAACAGCTGAAATTAATTTTAATAGTGTATTTGTTGAACACAAAATATGATCATTTTCCCACGCAGTCAAAATGAAAAGCATTCATGAAATATTTGACATTCTCTTTTTTCCTAATAAATCTTAGAAATCTGGTGTGGATTTTACACTTACAGCCCATCTCAATTAGGACCCACCATGTTTCAGAGCTCAATAGGCATCTGTAGCTAGTGGCTTCCATACTGGAGAGTGCAGCTCTAGATATAAGAATATACATATGGGGAGGAGGGAACAGCTCAGTGGAAGAGTGCCTGCTTAGTATGCATGAGGTCCCGGGTTCAATCCTCAGTACCTCCATTAAATAAATGAATGAATAGACCTAATGATCCCCCCCCCAAATTAAAACAAACAAAAAAGAAAATATATATATATATATATATATTTCCAGCACAGAGGAACCAACTCTAAAACTTCCTAAGTGACGGAGTACAAATTTTTAGGGGATAAGTTGGGGAAGCAGGACATTTATGTACCTATTTCCAGGCAGTCCTGCTCCAGACACATGAGTATTGTTGCAGAAACAGACACTTCATCAATCTGGATCTTACTTTTGCCAGTTTCTCTGCCACTGGACTAGAGCGAGCAAACGAGCCTCAGGTTCTCCATCTCTGCAGTTCATATTACTCCCCTCCCGCTGAGGCCCTGGGCTGGAGGTCCCGGGGCTACACAGGGCTCATTTTTTGGAGTCTGTTATTCTATTGTCTCTTCAAGCCTTCAAGTTTTAAATTAAAAAAAAAAAAAAGAAAAGCAGGATGGAATTCATGTTCCCCTTACTAGACTTCCGAGGGGAAACCTTACCCTACTTGACGTCGACTGTCTCAAACAATAACTGGTCACGGTGATAAAACTGTCATGTGTGGAAAGCTGACTCCGCCCTTCACCTTCCCAAGGGGCTTTTACGTATGTAGTACTTCATTTAAACCTCATCGCCACACCACGAGAAGGAAAAGATCTGCGAAATGGGCCAAAAGTGAAGTCTTTGGTTCAAGAACACGGAGCTGGTAAAAGATAAGCACAGAATTGAGCACAGCTTTTCTCTTCTGGTTCAGGTTCAGTTGTATGACTCCAAGGCTCATGGTTTTGCACTGTTTAGAGAATTTCTTCCAAGTAGCATGACTGAACTTTTATCTGTTGTAGAATTGAAAGTAACCATGTTTGGGTCCTGGCCCTCCTTTTACCACTTATTCTACATCTTTGGAGAAAACCCTATAGTTGACTTTTGCTTCCTCCTCTGAAAAATGCAATAATGAAGCCTGCCTCAAATGCGGTTTCATGCAGCTTGGGCATCAAAGTGTGCTAGAGCGTTAATTAAAGTCGTGGACACAAGAAGTAACCTAATCGTTTATTAGTAGTGCAACAACTTAAATAAAATAAAAATGTGTTGTATGTTACAATAAAATATAAGACATTATACAGGCACTAAAAGTTAAGTTTTCAAAGAGTATTAAATGACCGAGATTCTGGATGCAATATTAAGTAAACTTTTTTAAAGTATTAAAAGGAAACAATATATACCAGATGATCCTAATTTGGTAATTCACAGAGGCACGCATAAACACTTAGGAAGACACAATCCTGCCAAGAATCACATTTACTGTGGTTATCTTTGGGTCATAAATTACAAGTTTGTTTTTTTAATAGAGCATATTTCTGTATGTTCCAAAATTTCTATGAAGATCATATGTTAATTTATCTTCCTTAATAAGAAAAAAAAATATTTTTAAGTAGCACCCCTAGTTCCCTGAAAAAGTTCATTTTTAATGAAGACCATTTGATTCATCAAATAAAGTTCTCTTCCTCCTACACTTAATGAACTATTTTAAGTCTCCTCTTTCCTTAGACACCTACTGTTCCTATTAATTCTAATACTCTATCAGCCCTCATTATAACACCCCTGAGGGACCATGGGAACAAGTGCATTTTCCAACAGGCATGAAGTGAGTTCACGGGGAAAGTAAGGAGAATCGGAGACTTTCTAGTTCCCCTGTGACCTAAGTGGTTCTTTCCTGACTAAGGCTTCTGTGAGTTACCCTGTGTGTGTATCACGACAGTCCTAGATGAAGCAGTTGATCTTCTATGTGACAATAATTTCCTGCTTTAGTTAGAAATGCCTGTGTGCTCCATAGGGAGGTTGAAATGTCTGGCAACCCCTAAAGGGTCTCTAAAGGGCAGTGAGCCCCAACTGTGTTTCCACAGAACTCCAGGGAGGGTGGGAGGAATCCTGGAAGATGTCAATTTGGTTCGTTCATTGCTCTTTTCATTTGTAAAACTTGGAGCTAGTTCTTGAACAGCTCAGAGACCCCAGTCTGTAGAAGGGCTCTGGCATTTCTCCTCTCAAAATTGAGCCAAGGAAGGGAGCAATGGCTAACACTCTGCGTTAGCGAGGGGACCACGGATATTAGAACTTTTGCTCCCCAAATGCGACTTCCTGACTCCTCCAAGTCTCCAATCAAAACTAATATGACTTTGCTCAAATGGGAGCAAAGTAGGCAGGTCCCTTAATGTCTATAGGGAGACCGAGCAGAAAAGGCTTGATAAATTAAGAACAGTGATGAGGTGGAGCAACTGCCTGGAGTTTAAGTTTCACTGTGACTTGACTGTTCCTCCCTTTGTGTGACTTTTATGTGTGTGTGTGTCTGTGTGTGTGTGTTTCAGTTTAAGTGGCTCATTGAGGTGAAAAAATATATATTCTTAAAAGTGACACCTACTGTTTTTTTCTCTAGGAATAGTCAATCACAGAGGGTGCATGACAGTGGGTGAACACTGCAGGTCAGGTCTGAATGATGGGGTTCAAGGCTGGGGGACCCCTGTCAAGTTCCTTCATCTCTCTGAACCTCAGCTTCTCTCCTGGAGAGAAGGGATCAGACTGTCTTTCTCACAGTGTCATGACAAGGATACACTTAGAAAGTGGATATACTGCAAAACCTACTGGTGGTGATGATTACACTCTAGTTAATAGATGACTCTTTTTCTACCCAACAGAGCAAAAGATCACGTTCTTTGGATGCAGACAAGAGTTTTAGAAGTGCTTTTACATATGCTTTCCCATTTTACAGTCATAAGTGGAATTGTTCATGGTGATAAAATATGAAACTGTGGAATGCATCAGCCTTAAAATCTTATCTGAGAGTCCCAGGGGTCTGTCTCTCAAATGTTACCTAACTTTTCCTTGCCGGATGCAAAGTAGACTGAGAAGCAAGTTCAGATCTGTACTTTCCCTTCAACTTTTTTCCCTTAGACACTTGGTCCCAACTGCAGATGCCTAGAGGAAGGTTTACAAGGGAACTGAGAAATTCTTTTCGTGTCTTGGGGAAGGTTTTTTTTTTTTTTTTTTTTTTTTTTTTTTAAGAGGGGGGATACAGGACAACATGAATTTTTTTTTTAAAGATACTTTTATGAAAGCTATCCATCAAATGTCAAGGCTAATAATCAATTTTCTGTCACAATGAACTGATAAAAGCTTTCAGTAATAATGTCATGGGGGGAAAAATTTGTGTTGGAACTCGAAACGCACAGCCCTGATATCGAACGAATTCATAAAAGCTCAGTGCCACTGTAGCCCTCGGAGGCATGACAAAATACAATTTCTCATCCACAGGATATGGAATAATTCCCCCTTTTTATTTTTACACTGAGAGGAGCAAAAGGAAATCTGAATTTCAAAAAAAAAAATATTACACAATCCTGCTTTTGCAGGGGAACGTTAGTGATCATTTTGGCCGCTGATACCAGAAACCGTTCTGGTGATTTCTCTCACATCATGCAAATGGCCGCATAATGCCTGCTCGTCTTGGAATGTAAAATCAAATCAGCATTCTAATGCTACAAGCCGGTGATGAGCTTGGGAATAAATATGCAGGAGCGCATAAAAAAAATCAAGGCAATCAAGAGGAGCCAGCGTCCTGGCTCGGACTATAAATCTTTGTCTATTTCAATCGTCGGGCCGGCCGAATCAGTGTAAAATTCCAGCGGGGATGTCATCAATTTCTGTTAACCTCTCTATTCCTCTTTGTGTTGGCTCTGGGGTGATGGATTGGTTTTGTCACTTCTGCTCCGTTCACAGTATGTTAACATGGAAGGGTGCAGGCAGGTTACGAGGAAAGGTTATTGCTGTCCCAGCCTTGACCCCCTCTTCCTCTCTTCTGTAGGATCACAGGTCCCTTTCTGTCTGGGGAACACGGGGTCTCCTTTTGGTTCCCGGATGCCCTGCTCAAAGACCACAGGTTGGATAGTCCAGTGTTGAATCACAGGTCACCCTTTTGAAGTGAAACTCCATCTATTGCTTCCAGAGGAACAATTGGCACTATATTAAGGGAAGGGAAGGAAAGAGTTAGATCGCAGGGCTGGAGTTAACACGTAGCCTGAGAGGGAGCTGTGTCTCTCTGGGTATCACTTTGCAAACTGTAACTGGCTTTTTGCAGCCAGAATGTGATGGTTCTTTCCAACACTTCTAATGGCGTACTGGAGGTGTCTGTTTCCCGTAGAGGTTCATTTTAACACACTATGTGACTTGGCCTGAACAACAACAGTAAACCCAGGCGTTAACTTCAGGTGTTCACAGCATGCCCCAGCTGTGACTTCAAGGTCGCAGGACCAAGTGTCTTGGATGCTGTTGCTGCTGTTATCAGTACATAGCTTATAGCTGTGCCGTCCAGTGTGGTGGGCCCTGGTCACATGGGGCTACTTCAGTTTTAAATTCATTAAAATGAAATGAAGTTATCATACTAAGTGCAGTAAGTCAGACAGAGAAAGACAAATATCATACGATATCACTTCTATGTGGAATCTAAAAAAAGGGCACCGATGAACTTATTTACAAGCCAGAAACAGACTTACAGGCCTGGAAAACAAACGTATGGTGACCAAAGGGGAAAGGGGTGAGGGGGCATGGATAAATTAGGAGTTTGGGGTCAGCAGGTACAAACTATCATACACAGACTAGATAAACAAGGTCCTACTGTATAGCACAGGAAACTGTATTCAATAGGTTTTAATAACCTAAAATGAAAAAAAATATGGAAAAGAACGTATATATACACATGTAGAACTAAATCAGCATGCCGTACACCAGAAACTAACACAACATTGTAAATCAGCTATGCTTCAACTAAAAAAAAAAAAGAGAGAAAGTTAAAAATCCAGTTCATATTTTCACTAGCCACGTTGCAAGTGCTTAATAGTTACCTGTGACTGATAGCTGCTCTATTGGGCAACACAGACATTAAACATTTCCATCATCATAGAAAATTCTATCGGACAGAGCTGGCTTCAATTGCGTTTATCTAAATGGGTCTGTGCCTTTCAAAGTAGTCACCAAGGGAAGCCGGATACTTAGTTCAATAAGGTTGCCATTGTTGAAACATGGGTGCTCAGTTACATTGCTATTAATTAAAGATGAGGCGTGTTCATAACATAATGGCTGGCTTGGAAATTGACTCTAAAAGAATTCCAAAGATTTTTCAAGCTTGTTTTGAGTGATGGCGAGGTTATTGAAACAAGTATGATAGAAAGAGCCTATGGGCATTTGTTTCAGATGGATCTGAATCCCAGACACAAGTCTGACACGTCCTAGTGCCAAGACCTTGGAGAGTTCATTTAGCCTCCCCGAGCCTCAGTTTTCTCATGTGTGTTATGAGAAATAATCATATCTTCTTCCTAAGTTTTTTAATGAAGTTTAAATGAGATAACGTTATAAAGAATTCTAGGATGGTGCACTGAACAGAGCAGGGACTTAAGGCATTATTGCTCATGTGACATTAAGAATTCTACACTCCGATCTTTAAAAAGGATTACAAAACTGAATTATAAGAGGGGTACAGTGGTAATTTTTAATTATTGGAACATAAAGCCAAACAGCATCTCTTCACCTTAGGGTAGTGGCTGTGATTTCCTTACTTTGAAGTGGGCTGGGGCAGGTGGGGCATGTCTTGCTTCACATTCCATCCCATCTTCTGACAGCCCAGGCCCTCCTGGAGTGCCAGGATGGCCAATTGCAAGCCTAGCTCTCCAGGAAATGGGGACCAGCCAAAGCTTCAGCAGGGCAGGCACTGGAGTTGGTCCCAGGGTGCTCACTGCAGTAGGGTAGCACTCTCCAAGCCTGGGATCGCATGTGGGGACCTTGGTTGCATTGTCCATGTCCCCAGCTCCCGATACCTGCTACTTCCAAGGAGAACTGGAGCTGCGTGTGTACAGGGTGTGCGTCTGAGCAAAGGCCTTCTCTTTATTGAGGGTCTTGATTCTCCACTCTGGTCTCTGCACTTTGAGCGTGTTCACTGGCTCAGTATCCACCCCTCATCTCCACCCCCAGAGACAGTATGGACCCTCCAGGACAGCTGAAGTGGGACAGCCTGGCAAAGCTTGAAGCCTAGAGACCTGGTTTGTCTCCACCTCTGGATACCATGCTCAGGTTGTTTGTATCTCAAACCATAGATCTTTGCCTTGTGCATGGTGAATGCTCTCCGAATGTAAATACCTGATTCACATTCAGTAAAGGCAAATGAATCTTACATGGTAACATTACCATACAACATGTTAAAGATGGTACCAATGTCCAAAAGACTAGTTTGCTTGACAAGATAGCAGCGTTATTTCTTAACTGTATTTAAGACTCATTGATTAATTAATAAATTTGTTAACTTACTACTTGTCCAATTACTTTGTTTTAAGATTTAAGGCTAGAAGCAAGATATGTAGAATAAGCAAGATTAAAAGAAAGTAAATGATACTGAAGGAAAGGAAACCAGTGCCAGTATTAATGCACATTAGCGACATTAATGCCAAATTGCTAAGGTAAAAAATGCCTCCGTAACAGCAACATTGCATTGAAGTCCTACCACAGATCACAGTGTTTTCCTGTTTTATTTCTAAAGTCCTAACCTACTTGGTTTTTAAGCCAACCAGCACTCAGAGAGGTTGTGATGGTTCATTATGGTGTCAATTTGACTGTGCTAAGTGATGCCCAGGTGTCTGGTAAATGGTTTCTGGGTGTGTCACATGAGCTGAAATAAGAGATTAGCACTGCTCTAGGAACAAATTAATAAGAAAATAGTCTGTTCAAAACTCCACGTTGAGCTATGTATATACATATGATTGGATTTAGGGATGTGGAATAAGTTGACCTCGGGATGGTGGTAGAGGGAGGAAAAGGGAAAAATCAAGTCATGGGATAAAGGCAAGTGAAAGACATAGCTGTCTGAGTGTCATTCGTCCACTAGATTGCAAATTCCCTGAGCACAGGGACCGACCTATTCTGTTTCTATCTCAATACCCAGCAGGGTGCCCAGTATGCCATAAGCTTTATGATTAGTAGGTAGAAGAATTCTTGAAAGATTGAATGGAGAAATGAATAAATGAAGCCAGACAGGAAATCACATCCTAGCCAGCTGGTAGTTAGTGCTTCTCAATAGAATCACATGGAGAGCTCCTTAAAAGATCCAATGCCTGTACCCCATCCCAGACCAAGAGAATCAAAATCTCTGGCCATGGATCATGAGACTGATCTAGTTCTATCCATTAATTTTGCAGACAGAATGGAGGACCCACCAGGGCAAAGGACTTGCCCAAGGTTTTGATGCAAATCAGTGGTGCTTCTGAAGCTAGGGGCTTTGGCATGGATGTGTGTATGTGCGTGTGTGAGTGTGTGTGTGTGTGTGTGTGTAAATTCATAGTATGATTTCTTTGGCTGTAGTTTCTCTACAAATGCATGTGAACCTTCTGCTCCTAGAAAATCTTCCTCCATTGATCCTTTTGCTGTATGTCTCCTTCCTTTTTTCTAGGGTGTTCCCCCTTTTAGAAGCTTCTAGTGATTTCTTACATCCACAGGCTGAGTGGTCTGCCTCCCCTCTGTGCTCCTAAATTCCCCTGGGTTCCCCAAAGCTGATGGGTGACACTGTATTGTTCTTGTGAATCCCCACTCTTGCATCCTCCAGCGTATGGTGAGCTCATCAAGGGCAGAAAGGATGGCTTTTTTAGCTACTTGTCTCCAGAGCTTGACACATGGGCTCAATTAACAGATAATGAATAAACGTGAGCCAGTTGGTTTACATACATAAAAGTGATTTGTATATACATACACATATCTGTGTGCATGTATATCATTTGTGGAGGATTAATTTAAAAATGCATCATTTTAAATGTATGTCTGATTAAACGTAAATGAGATAATTTAATTTAATTTGACAGAATTTATTGAGCACCTATTGTATCTAAAGCCCTTTGTAAAAACAAGAGATTAATGATGAGTAAGAGACAGTCTCTGACCTTACCAAAGCTCACAGGCTGTTTGGTCAGGCTTACTCACTAATTATAACAATTAATTTTTCAGTGTGTTAACTGTGGTGACAGATCAACAAGCAAAACAGGGAGCAAAACCAAGCTGAAAGCACATAGTAAATGAAATATTAATCCAATGGTTCTTAACCTTCCTTTGGGGGGTTTCTCTGAGAACTTGATTAAGTTAGATCCTCTTGCCTTGCTGTGTGAGGCAGATCCACTGAGGGTTGCCTGTAGACCCTTCGGCCACCCACTGATGCAGGATAAGGTGCTTGGTCCAGGTCACTATCTCAATGGCGTTCAAAGCCTCTCCACCCTTGAGGTTTACGTGCCATCCACTGAGCAAAGGTATTTCCTGTTCAATACAAGTTAACAATCTGGACACTAAACACGTTTCTAGAATTCCTACCTCCATCTCACAAGGACTGAGAAGACCAGGAAGAAGGTTTATTTACTTCAGAGACCCCAAGATGGACACCCCCAAGTGAGTTTGCTCTTGATGTGGTTGTGGGTTGGCCTGGCACATAATCTGGAGAAGAAAACCCTAGAGTACTGTTGGCCAGACCAGAGTTCAGCCACTACACTGATCACTGAAAGCAACTCATTCTCGTTCTTTTTTGACGTGCAGTATCACTTCCTGATTTGGAATCTACATGTAAGTGGATTCCCTAATAAGCTGAACATGGACTCCGTTTCTCCAGTGACATCACTCGTCATCCCCTTGGCTGAAGCAACGCATGGGACGTTTCTATTTAACTATGTTACCCTTAATGTTATTTAATATATCGGTTTTCAAACTTTGGGGTCTTGCTTTACACTCTGAAAAATTACTGAGAACCCAAATAGTTTTGCTTGAGTGGGTTACTTCTATCAGTGGTTACTAAATTAGAACAAATGTTTGGAATATCTACTTATTAATTCATTTAAAAATCAAATAACAAATCTATTACCTGATAATGGAAATAAGACGTTTGTAGTGAAAAATAATGAGTTTCTTCCCACCCCTAAATAATACTGAGAAGAGTGACCTTATTTTACATTTTTGCAAATCTCTTCAATATTTGACTTAATAGAAGACAGCTGGACTCTCATGTCTGCTTCTGCATTCAATATATTGTGATAGGTTGTTTAGACTGAAGTATATGAAGAAAGTCCAACCTCACATATTTGGTGTCATTGGCAAAGAAGGATTATTTTGTAGCTTTTCAGATAATTTGGGATATTCTTCTTTGATATTATGCCAAAACTTGACAAAGGGTAGTTTTGTAAAGATTAGTTGTCATATGGAATCTGAAACCATATCAACGAGCTTTTCATGCCCTGTTCTATTAAAACCTATTGGTCTGTCTTGAACTTTAAGTGTAAGTAGTGATAGATTCATGCACAATTTTGCTGTGATTTGGAAATACTCACTGAGTCATGCAGATCTTCCAAATGCTGACATATTTCTTTATGCATTATTACCAAAAATGTTTATCTTCATTAATATCACTACTGATCTCATCAAAAAAGTCTTTAATATTGGGAAGGAATCAGAATCATGATAGCAGATACAAGTTTTCCAAAGTTCTCATTTTAACTTGAAAGCTCTAATTTTATTATTGACAACAAATACTATCAGTTGTATTCATTCAAGTGAAAACTTCAAGCTCACTTCACTCGTTTTCCAAAAAAAAGTATCTGCCAAACCCAAAGATATGAACAATGATAGTTTGTCTTTAAGTTGCTGCTTCAAATGAAAATGGTATTCTATAGAGAAAGCACTATAGATAGCTCACAACTCAGATAATCACACAAGTGCCTTTCCTTGAGGCTACCACCATACTTCAGTATGTAGCAGACATTCTTTATTATAAAGACTCTGGGCTAGGTGGACTAATGGCCCCTCAAAATGTCCACATTTTAATCACCATAATCCATGAATGTTGTCCTGGAAAGCAAAAGGAAATTAGCAGATGTGGTTAAGGATCCTGAGATGAGATTTTCCTGGTTTATCTGGGAGGGCCCAGTCTAAACACATTGGTCTTAGAAGTAGAGAATTTTTCTTGGCTGTAGAGGGGGAGATGCGACTATGGAAGAAAGGCAGATAAAGATGCAATGTGGCTGACCTTGAACGTAGAAGAAGGAGGCGTTGAGCCAAGGAGTGCAGGCAGTCCCTAAAGCTGGAAAAAGCCAGGAAATGGATTCTCCCTCAGTGTTGCCAGGCAAGGAGGCACCCCTTCGCTGACATCTTGGTTAAAATCACATGTTAGATTTCTGACCTACAGAATGACAAGATAAATGAATCTGTGCTGCTTTGAGGCCATGTGATAATGTGTAGAGCAGCAGTAGAAAACTAGTGGAGACTTGAACTCCCAGGTCAAGACGTAGGAACATCAATCATTTCTACAGTTTCATGAAGGACAATCTTAAATAAACCTGGAAGTGAAGATGATGACCACCACTACTATTCGGTGTCACTGCCTTGACTAGTGCGAAGATGCCAGTAGTTTAACCCACCATTGCTTTGTATCATCAGTGCAAAGGCCAATGAGTAAGAAAAGCAAAGGACATCTTAGTATTATTACAAAAAAGTCTTGACATTACAAACCCACTGAACAAGTCTCAAGGATCCCCAGGATCTACAGACTACGTGTTAGAATCACTGATTTTGATTGTACAATCATTTTTGAAGCTTCTTGCAAATTTTTATCTGTGCCCACCATGTTCAATTTATTAACTACCCTAAGAATTAAATTAGACAGTTATGGGTTTCAATAAGCTAAGGTGAGATGGAAGTTTGGGGATCTTGAATCCAACTTTTTGAGAATTCCCTGTATAGTATTCAGATAAGTGCAGAGATATTGCTGGGAAATTCTAAATGCAACTTTGGATTTTAACACATAAATAACCTTCTCTACATAAGAGTTTTCAGTGATTTGATTTTGGTTTCTCTGTATCTATTATATCCCAGTGGTTATTGATTTAAGGAAAATGAAGGCATAAATACATACATCTTTCCATTTCAATACATATTTCCATCCATTTCAATCAAGTTATTCACTTTCTTTCTCAAAGAATAAAATCGATAAAGTTGATGAAGTTTTACCAAGTGGGCAAACTTCTTTGTGGAGTAAATTTGAACCATCCAAACTGGAACACTTGGAGCTAAAAATGTATGCTGTGGGCTTTCAGAACCTGAAGGTGTGCATTTAAAATGTTTTTAAGTGCTCTCATTAAGAGACATTTTCTTTTTGATTGATTGGTTTTCAAAAAAAAATCTACAAGTGAATAAATTCAGTAATAGTTGAAAGTTAGAAGCCATAGAAATGGTTCAACTGAGGAAATCAAAACTTTTTCTGTGAAGAGATCCAGGCTGAATGTGACACCCGACCAACCCAACTGTATAGCATTAGGATAAACAGAACAAATACATCCTTTATTTCTGATTTCCAAAGCAAGGATCATATGATTTAGGTGAAGACAAAACCCCAAAAAACAAAGCATTTAGTTCGAGACTCACACTTAGAGAATTATAGCCTTGGTTCACATATCCAGTCTCTCTAAATTGAGGCTCCCCTCCATGCATGTGATGCAGAACAATTTTATTAGCAACCCCACCCAAAGTCTTCTAAAGAGGGCAGGTTATGGAAACTGTTTGGCTCTTTGCTTCCTAAGAACCTCAGTATAGCTGTATCAAGACAGAGGTAGAGAAAAAGCTGAATTTCTTTTCACAATGGAGGGTTGGCCAGTTTGTGATTCTCAAAAAAGTACAAGCAGAAGCAGACAAGAACCATGAAAGCTGAGTAATGAGGGAAGGGCTGGGAAAAACAATCCTGTCTATGATACAGAAGAGAAGGGATTTTTCCAAATGGACATGTTTGATGGGGTTTTAAGTTGACCGTTGAGTATGAAAGTTTCAGCAAAATCTGCAGTTCAAAATCCGTTAATGCCTTTGATGCAAATGGGTTCATTCTGCGGAAGCAGAATGAGTTTTTGAGTTCTGCTTCAAAATTGTCCCACACAGCCAGGAACAGCTGAGATCTGGATGCCACATGAAAGGCAGCTACAAAAAACCTATGTGAAAAGACCTGTTGACTTAGGAGCATGGTAAGCCTATTTGAATTGGAATCAATAATGTTCACTTGAACAAAAGGAGGCAATGTCAGTTCTCATGATTAGAGGCAAGGGTTGGGACTAAAACTAGCTCTATTCTGTGCCTCAACGTGGCAGAGCCAAAAATAGACCTGCCCAATGAGTAGAATTCCACCATGCTTGAATCTCTGACCCTACCAGCAGAGAAAAGTGGGAGAGAAGACTCCTTTCTTTCCATTCTCCTGGTATATAAGAAAAAAATACATAAATAATGATTCCGTTTCTTGAGCATTTGTTAACCACCAGACCCTACTCCAGACACATTACGATCCTTTTCTCTCACAGCAATTCTGAGATTAAGTAGTTTGCTTAAGAGCTCAAGATCAGTAATTGCTTCTAGCAAATGTTTCTCCTACAATTTCTTGACATGTGACAATGTTGCTAAACCCATCCTGTTTGGGAGAACCGAAGTACAGCATAAGTGGTGAAATGGCCTCTTCAAATCATCTGGCTCACCAGCCCCTCCCAGTATGGAAAGCCCTACTTCCCTCTCAACGCCTTCATTCTTATAGAGCCATCCGTTCTCTGCAGACAGTGGGGCATGATGCCCCAGGAACCATATTATGACAGAGCTCATGATTTAGAATCTGGATACTCGGGTTCAAGTCCTGATTTTAATAGAGTAATGGGCTATTTCTAAGTGGCTGAAAACTTCTGGTTGTTCATCACAAAACCCTTTTTCTCTTTTTCCAAACAGACAATTTTACTACATCCACCAGCTTACCTTGTTGTTGGGGTGGCTGTGGAACTGAATTTTAGCCAATGGTATGTGAGCTGAAGTGAAAGGTGTCACTTCCAGGACTGGCCCTTGAACACCGCCCTCCTCCTTGCAATGGTTTTGCTCCAGAGCAATCATGGAAGCCACGTGTTAAACCTTCCACTCCCCCTACCACCCTGGATCCCTGAATGACTTCATGGAGCAGTTTCTCCCCTCATCTTTGCCCCACTGCTGGCTGACTTTATGTGAGAAAGAAATAATTTATCTTATGTTAAGCCACTGAAATTTGAGGGGTTTATTGGTTATAGTAATCAGCTTTATCTTAATAAAATTTAGAGTTTATGTTTGAATATTATATACCCACGCCACTCTTCATAATAGCTATTATATACGGCCCGCTTACTGTAGCTGGAGCATTGTGCTATGGGCTGGACATGCATCTAAGTTTCAGCAAAGCACTATGGTGGGGATGAGAGCATCCTCCTTTAACAAATAAAGAAACCGAGCCTCACAAAGTTAAAGTGGATCACACAGCTGCTAGACGGTCGTCACTGGATTAGGAGCCAAGTCCTTCTCATTGAAGTCCAACCTCTGTTATTCCACCCAGAGGGCTGGTTTGCTTCCATTCAGGTGTATATACTAATTGAATTTTCATAAAGCATTTATTTATTCTTGCAGACTTATAGTGGCCACTTCATGTCCAGCTCCATTTTGACCCTTTGAGGGACATGTGGAGAACCAGTTGTGGCATGTGCTCTCACAGTGTGTAGAAGATGCCATCTGTCTCCCAAGACCAATGAGAAAAATGGATGTCAGCATGTCCTTCCTGGAGGGGAGGGTAGAGCTCAGGGGTAGAGAGTATACTTAGCATGCACAAGGTCCTGGGTTCAACCCCCAGTAACTTCATTAATATAAATAAATAAATAAACCCAATTGCCTCCCCCCCAAATTAAAAAATAAATTAAAAAAAATAATTAAAAGATAAAGTGTGCAATTTGATTAAAATAAAAGACAAAGAGAGTCCTTCCTGTACTGTGTGCTATGGCCATAGTGTGTGAGATGTTGTTCTGTCTCGGGTCCATACTGGCTCTCTTCTGACGGTTCCTGGAGACCAGCAACAGAAACCTCTAGGCTAGGTTAACAAAAGAAAACGTATATTTTCTGTGAATCTGGAGGATGGAAGCATGCTGGGGCTGGGGGACTCTAAGGGGAGGCGCACCCCACCTCCTGAGTGTTTCTATCACTTTGTTCTGGCCCCCTCCTTATTTCCTTACCCTAAGAGCCTCCTGTGCTCAAGCACTGGGGAGCTCATCTCTGAAGCCTCAGCCCTTGTGGTGACTCTTAAAGATGGGTTTGGGCTGGTAAAACTGAAGGGAAGGAAGAGGGAATGTGGGATTGGTCCTGGGAACAGTGGAATTTCCCAGTTTAGCTCTCGTGTAAGATAGAATTAAGGTCCACAAGCGTGTGTTGATGCAGGATGCAGTGGTGTGGCTGTCCCAGTGGTTAACTCGAGGACAGACACTTAGGCTGGGCTGTTATTTTAGTCCAGTGTAAAAGACAAACTCAAAGTGCTCAGGTGAATATCTGATACACACAAAAATTCTTCAAGCCAACCTGTGCATTAAATTCAGATGACCTCCCTCACTCCACATGGATGGCAGCTACTAAAACAACTGTGGGTGCTCCAGCCCCGTAGAAGGCCAGAAGCTATGTATACGGGACTCACCTTTGTCTTCACCCCTCATTTCATTCCATGTTTTCCATTCCTTGAGTTTATCTCTTATACTCGACCTTCCCTGCCTTGATCCTTGCCACCTTCTAATTTTTTTTTTTCTATTTCTGCCTTTCCCCACTCTCTTGCCCATTCCTAACTACCTCTGGATAACATTACTACCAGCTATGGCCTCTGGGACCTAGTCTTTGTTCCAACTCAGGTGGCTCCTTCATGACGCAGGTGGCTGGGTCATAAGGGAAGAGAATAAAGTAGGGCCATGTGGACAAGACCTTGGGCTGGTTTTGCTCACCGCTCTGCCACACCATTTCTAGAACAATGCCTAGCGCACTGTAGGCACTGGGTGCTGAATAAACAAATAGGAGAAAGTGCACTGGGTTGGAGTGGGCTTACAAGGCGCCTGAAACAAAAGAAAAGTTCGTGTGCAGTCTCTCAGTGTAGTCCTTAGGTTGAAAACTTGGTAACAGCGTGAAAACAAATTAAGCCAAAGAAATACCTCCCCTGAGATGCTTCATTACTTTCCCCATCTAGGTGTGGATGCCATTAAGCCAAATTATTGCCTCTCAAATATTTTTAGCTCGATGCCCATTTCCGTCTGCATTTGCCTTAGAGGTACATGTTTTCAACTAAGTAATAGGACATACAAATTAAATGCAATTTCAAATTTAAACCTGTACAAGTGTCACTTACCAAGTGCCCCCTGATAGTCCCAGGGGGCTGCCCATAGCATTGTTGGAAACTATATTATTGTACTTCGTTCCCATTATTTAGTCCAAGAGAGTCTTATTAAAATAAAAGCTGGCAATAAGGTTAATATTTTATATACTGCACAGCCACAGCGAAATGTTTGGGCCCTAACAAATAGATTTATTTCTCGTATCTTTCTTCTCATTTATGTTGTTTTTATCTTACTGTGTGCATGCTGACACACACGTATAAACACCCACTGAGGATATTGTATGATTAAAGGTAGCCTGTACCATAAGCACTTAAAAATTGAAAATGGTTGTAAGAAAAGGCTGGCATATTCAGGAGTCCAGAATTCTGGCTGGGTGCGGAACCCCAGGAACCTGGTACTATGGTCTTAAACTTGATTTAGACACCAGCCTGAGTAACAGCCTGGGACACAATGAGTCTCCAACGGTTGACACAGTTACTTGAGACTGTTTGCTCTTATCTTGCTTTTCTCCCAGTGTTGGCCACCTGAGAGCCAGGGCCCTCAGCCTCTGGTTCCAGTTACCTCCCAGTTCACTTAGCACAGCCACGGATGACTTGATTTGGACATGAGACCATGAGCTCCTTCATGGGAGAGATGGTGCGGACTTGTGCTTACTTTCCATCAGTAGCGCAGTAGGGTCAGAGCAGGAAGCAGGTAAATGAGGCATTGTTGGAATTAACTTGGATTTAGGAACTCACAGGTTGTCCAGGGCCCTGGCTTTTGCAATCAGCTGATTCTTATTTTTCCCTCCTTTTCTTCCCCATCACACAATAGCTCAGCCCACAACCCTTGGGTGCTCTTCTGGTATTATCTCTGCTTTCTTTTGGATGTCTACTTCTATTCTTCTGCTAAGTGCACCCCATTTAATTTTTTTTTTTAAATAAACATTTCAAGCAAATTTTGGTCCTATACAAAGTGGAGATTTGAATGATTCACCAACACAATATGTTGCTTTAGACAAATCACTTATAATCCAGTCTATTTTCTCACCTGGAAAATGAAGGGTCTACATGAGTAACAGAAGTTATCTCTTTCATGTCCTTGATTCCCTATTTTCTGATTCTACAAGGATCAGAGGCTGTATTCTAGTAAAGCAAACAAAATTAAAATAGCAGAATTTATGGACTTTGTACCTGACTGCCATGGTTACACACTCTAATACTGCCATACCATATGTGGATGGAGATCTTTAAGATCATAAAATGATTTCCTTGCAAAGGACCTGTTTTCCAGCTGGAGAAGACATGTCAGTCTTGGAAAGCAAAGCACTCACTCAGTGAAATACGAGGAGGCTCAGAAAATGTTTGCAGGGAGATTCGAAAGCCACTGGGTTCCAGGTTTACCAGGCAGCGAGGTAAGAACATAATGAGCAAAACAAAACAAAACAGCAACCCATTCATTCATTCGAAAATGCTTGTTGGAACTTTGCTATATGCTGAGAACGCTTGTGTCATCAAGCCCAGCCCAGAGCGTTTGGAAAACAGCAGAAAAGTGCAAGGTCACCACCCTATTAGAGTGTGTATGTGTGAGGGAGAGGGTGGCGTGTTACATAACCTTTTTCTCTCTGTGAACAGCATTTTCATATACTTTCTAAGATGGTGGGTACGTAATTAGGCATTTTGCCTTTCTCATTTTACATTAACAACAAGCTTTTCCATGTTGTAGAACAGCTTTCATGGTCAGCATTTCACTCTATTAGTACGTAATTATTCTTTGCTATGTGATTGGTTCTTTAGATGTTCTTTATTCCTTTTGTTTTATTGCAAATGATACTTCCATTAAAATCTTTGTGAACTTAGCTTTTATTTGTTTTTAATTGATTTCCTTTGAATAGATCTTCCAAAATATTAAAACATTGGAACCATTTTTTCTATTGAACCGTTTATCAATTGTAGGCAGTCTTGGTTAACTCTTCTCCATAGAAAATAAAATTAACACCTTAGCTTTCTCAACTCTTCCCCTTCTTCCAGACATTTAACATCTTTTTTTCTTTTTTATTGAAGTACAATCAGTCTACAATGTTGTGTCAACTTCTGGTGCACAGTATAATGTTTCAGTCATACATACACATACATAAATTCCTTTTCATATTTTTTTCATTATGTGAAATCTTCCATACATCTTTATTAGGTACATCATAGTTTGTCAGGGGCTGGGTGGTGCTGCTCTGCCCTCAGGACTCCTTCAGCTGTGTGGTTGGAATTTTTATTTAAATGGACTCAATGCTCACTTTCAGTTGTTTTATTTAAGCTTCCCCTTTGCTGAATATATTGTTTTGATTCCTTTTTGCCTCATTGAGTTTCTCAAAGGTACTCTGCAATTCTGGCTTCCCTCAAGTTTTCTGTGTTTCAGAATATTTTATGTATTTAATGCTATGCATATGGCCATGGCCGGTAGTAACTGACATGAATTGCTATGGGATTCTAATTAACAAGTCACACTAACAGGAGATAATAAAGAAGATGGTGATCAGGAGCGACATCATGATTACGATCTTAGACTTTGTAGGCAAGGGCATTGCCCTTGAATCCTGGCTGTTTCACTTAACCGGCTCTGTGACCTTGGGTAAATAATCTAACAATTCCAAGCCTTAAATTCATCACCTGGAAAATGGGGTTGGGCATAGACCCTGCTTGGTAAGGTGGCTGTGAGGATTTGATGAGATTTTATGTATATATACATACACACACACACACAGTATTTAGTGTTTGGCACATAGTGGGACACTAATAATATTGGTAATAACACAACATTTTCAAATAACTTTTCTTTTAAACGTTACCTAGTATTACTAGC
This sequence comes from Camelus bactrianus, assembly GCF_048773025.1. Classification (NCBI taxonomy): domain Eukaryota; kingdom Metazoa; phylum Chordata; class Mammalia; order Artiodactyla; family Camelidae; genus Camelus; species Camelus bactrianus. The sequence continues at coordinate 6,141,686 of NC_133544.1, forward strand.
TTGTTAGTGTTATTATTGTCCTCCAATTCAAATATCATTTCTTGATCTTGTTCTTTGTGCTGGACAGTGAGGTAGGTGCTGGTGATTCAAAGGGATGTAAAATATGGCCCCTGCCCTTTCCCCCAGAGGTCCATTATTTGGAGAAGGTAAAATATTCCATTAGTAAGTTTGAGAATGGGAGTATAAGAGTCATATTAACAGTCACCTTTTGTTTCTGAAAAAAGGAAGAAGAATAGTAATAGCCTCAACGGTGAAATTACTTGTGTCTCTCTGAGCACTCTGGCACTTAGATAAGATTGGAACTTGGAAACGATGATGATTTAGAGCTGATGTTCTCACACAAAACAAAAACAAACACAAATTCAAAAATAAACACTTCTGGAAGAACATTTTAGCATCAACCCTTGCACAAAATGCAGCAGACAAACTCATCAAGCTTTGGGGAGCACTTGGAAGTAAATGGAAACAAGCTCAAAAAGCTCGTACATTCAACATTACTTTCTGGAGTATGATTCATTTCCACAATAAGGCAGGGTGAATTCTATTAATTTAGGCTTTTCTAAAGTATCACACTTCGCATACTCACCTCTGTGAAAAGCAAACCTGGGTGAAGCTAGTACCACCCCAGGGGGTACACCATGGTCAGAGTATGAGTTGGGAGAGACAGCAGGGAGCATGTCCTGTCAGGGGAGTGAGGGAAAGAGCTGGGTTTCTAGGGTTTCAAAATCATAAATTTGAGCCCAGTCTGGAAGGATATCATAGGAAAGAGACTAAAGAGTTCATATCACCTAGAAGCCATAAGTGGCTTTCTTGATCTCAAATCAAGATGAATTGAGAGTTTGCTGGACACGTGAGGTTGTGTGGCTGTGTGGGCTTCTCCATCCATCTTACGTGGCTACATGTTAGCAGGTGAGCACCCAGAAAACAGTGACCATCTGCCTGAGTTATTAGCTCCCAAAAAGCAAGCTCCACACCTCCAGGAGGAGGACCAACTTAGGGGATTTGTGGCAGGACAGTATTGATGGCAAAATTTTGCATAATTTCCAAGAACTCCTGGAACCACATTTCTTATCCTGATACTTGCGCTGTCTTGATATCCTTGACAGTATCAGTGGGGTCCAGCTCCAAACACAAAGCTTAATCCATGTCCCAAGTCACTGCGTATGTTTGACTGGTGTCCTACAAGGGATTTGGTTGCACTTGTGCCTTGAGAAATAACAATGCTGACCTCTGCATCTTGTTGGACAGTCTTGGAGGCCTGGCTGATTGAGGCGAGTAGAGATAAGGGGCATAATTTCACCCTTCCACGCTGCAATAAACCAGGTGCTCCATACAAAGTTAGAAATGTGTCTGCAATGGAGAAGTACGGCAAGTGTTTGCTAGATACAGAGGAGGCAATTGAAGATCTAGCTGGAATATAGTAGGTTGGTTTAAATCGTTAACATACGAATTTCCTTCCATGTTGTGCTATGCCAACGGCTCATTTACCCAATGGGGCATATAAGAAATCTGGAAATCATTGTTGAAACTTCTTTCTCCCCAGCTGCCCCTCCCACTTCAACCCCTCACCTACTTCTGTCAATTTCACACACTAAAAAAACATTCTGAGTCCATCTACTCTCCATTTCACTGATGGTGTGATAGACCAGGCTACCCTTGTCTCCAAGACGCCAACAGTAATGGGACTGGTTTCCTCCACTGAGTTTTCTCATCTGGGCCCCTCACCCCACCGTCTATGATCCACGCACTTCTGACTATTCAAAGCCTTTCAGTAGCTTCCCCTGAGTGAGACTAGGGCCTGTGTGACCTGGCCACCTCCCTCCTTTCCAGCCTCATCTTCCTCCTCTCTCCCTTTCTCTTTTTCTACTCCAGCCAATTGGCTTTCTCTCAATTCCTTGAGTTCAGTATGTCCCTGCTCCCCTGAGAGCTTTAGCCCCTGGTGTTCTGCCCCAGGTGTTTAACACACCTGCTCTCTCCCTGTCCAACAAATGGACTCCTATTCATGTGGAGAGCTCAGCTGCTGGACTGTTATTTCTCCAAAGCTTCCTTGACAGGCAGATTAGATAAGGTCTCAGGAGCCTTTCACAGCAAACCCTATTTCTCCTACCAGAGCTCATCACAGCACGTTCTTGTGAACTTCTGTGGCTATTTGTCTTTGCTGCCTCTTTGCCGGGCAGTGAGCTTCCTGATGGCTGGGACTGTGTCTTGCCTTGGTGGTGTCCCCACCTCTCACCGCCGAGCCTGTTCAAAGAAGGTGGGCAGAGGAAAAGGAAGAATAATTGAACCAGACTGATACTTAAACCTTTAATTTATTCAATCCCATGATCTAACATCACTTTTTAAAAATAATATTAAAAAAAAATGGACGTTCCTAAAATCAGCCAGTTCCTGACTATCCCACGGAAGGAGGCCCTGGGGTCGAACCGAGAGGTAGGTGCGATCATCTCGCAATAAGGACTCACAAGCTAAAAGCGGAGGGAAGGCAGGCAAATGTGTCCTCGGTGGGAGGGACCATCACTCCTTCCAATAATCACAGTATTTCTGTGAAGACTAGGGTTACACCGCTTCGTGATGATCTCGTCACACGTTTGTTTACCCCACTAAGCTGATGATTCCACAGGGGCCAGACTATCTGGTACTAGTATCTGTGCTCTTAGAACTTTGTGGAGGGCCTGGCACACATTGAGTAGCTAATAAATATTTCACCCATCAATGAGTGAATAAATGAATGAATGAAAATCCAATAATGTCGAGCATTAGTTGGGGTACTCTGTATTCATTTCATGCATATATTTGTGATTTGGAGAGTGGCTACACATGCAAAGTTGTACAGAAAACCTTCTGTTCTGAGCTGGTAAACTCTCACCCATAATCAGTGAAGTTCATGGATGAAATCTGCTCTCATCCCCCAATAAGAACGCAGACGGTATAAAATTAGCACATTTAAAAATGTGCATCACCACGGGGCTGCATATCTATGTAATGACCTCTCATCATCTTGTGAGCTGAGAGCCACGCTCTTTGCTGCCTGTTTTCTCCCCTTTAGGTGCCATTCTTGAAACTAAGGCACAGTCAAGTTGCCTGATGAAGCCAAATTCTCCACGGATCTAAACAAAAGGCAGTTGGGAGACACCCGGTTGACATCCAGGGAGGGGGAGGATCCTTTGAGAAACATGTTCCATCCTTCCCTCTATTTTTTCTTTCTTTTTTTTTTTTTTTCTCCTTTCTTAGCTGGGGGAGCTGAGATATGTGTGTTGGTGAAGGGGACAGTATTTCCTGGAGAGAATTTTTCTTCCTTTTTTTTTTTTTTTTTTTCCCCCAAGAACCAGGGTCAGGAAGAATCCACCCCAGGGGTAGTTGGAGGGAAGAAAAATAACAAGGCACACGAGTGTCTGGGGACCACAGCATTGCTCACATCCTCTGTAATCATCAGTGCATGGCTTGGCTGTCTTGGTAATTTACATAATACCATCCTGACACCTTCACTTCAGTTATCCATCACTACAGCAGTGGAGTTTTCCTTCCTGGCGCACGCTTGCTTGCTCTCTGTCTCTCCCTTCGTCTCTCTCTCTCTCCCATCTCCCATTTTTTTTTCTTCTTCCTCTCTTCTTACCCTCTTTCATGTTTATGCCTCTCTCTCTTTCTCCATTTGTGTTGATGTTTATTAGGCCAAGCCAAAAGAATTAAAAAAAAGAGTTGAATTTCATATCATTTCTGTCCTTCTTGTTCAACTCACAGACATTTGGTAAATGATGGAGCACCAAGTCAATGAAGATGGGGAACATGCAGAAGACAGCTCCCTTTTTATGTAATAAATAGTATCACTGGGGTGGGGGGAAGGGAGTTACTTTAATAAATTTATACATGAAGACTGGGGGAAATGAGGCTTCAGTTTACACATTGTTTTGAACATAAATCAGTTTACACTTTGCATTGAACATAAATTTGCAAACAGAAAAATTGGACACTGAGTATTCAATTCATCCTTCAGTACAATCCAAAGAGCCCGTAAATAAATACATCTGAGACTCACGTGCACAAGGAGTATGAACAAGGTACTGGGCTGATGATGTTTTTGAGAATGTTTCAGTTGGTTGTATCTGTATGGCTGGGCCAAAAGAAAATGGGAAACTAGTTGCAGGGGTCAATAGTTTTTTCCCCCTCACATTACATTTTAGGGAATAAATGAATGGCTGGAAAATTATATAAAACATATAATAAAGCTGTTGCATAGAATACATATTTTGTGATCTTATTAATATACATAGAAAGTTACTATGAAATGTTTGACAAAGACTGATGAATGCCAAGGTCACTAGGGATGGGATGCCGTGAATGACAGTTTATACATATTTGAGTTTTAAAGAAGAAAATTATTTAATTGAATTGACTTTAATAGTTTTTCATAAACTTGGTTCTTTCTTTTTAAAATAACTATTCCACCCCAACAGTCTCCCTTATTATTTTTTTCTCTTTTGTTTTAATCTGGAATAGACAGTGTCGATAAATGAGACCCATAGGTAAACAGTACCAGCTTTTAACAACTGTCTCTCGAAAGAAAGCCCAATGATTTAGCTCTGCCTGTAGAGCATTTTAAAAGAAAAAAGATGATGAGACCCCCACCAAGACAAACAGAATTGGAGTTTTTAAATGCAGGGTAGCCACTAAATTCCTACATTTCTAACAGAAAGTTCTGTATATGCTGTTCTGTCTTTGACATTTAAATTTTCCCCATGCTCTCCTGGAAATTCCCAGACTCTTCTCCCTTGGTACAATGCCATTAAGTCAGTCTCTGATAGCTTTTCTTAATGTAAAAGGTAAATCAATAACAGGGGGCATATGGTTATTCACAGGGACTTGTAACTACTGTTCCCAGACATTGTGCTAAGAATTTCATATACATGATCTCACATATCCTCACAACTCTACATGGTAAGAACTATTATTCTGTCCACTATACAGATGAATAAATTAAGGCCAGTAACTTGCCCAAGATCAGACAGCCAGGAAGATGCAGGTCCAGGATCGTAAGCAGAAAATAGAAAGACAAGGAGCATTGTAGGCATCAGCAAATGATGGCTGTCTGGGGTGATCATTACTATTCTAGTCCCTGGAATCTTCCTATGAGGCATAATTGCTAACAAAATAAAAATGGGAGGTCAGAAGCATCAGGGAGTGAATTTACTTGTGGTCCGTGGATGGAATAGTCTAAGAGCTTCTTGAGGTCAGGGCTGAATTTATTTCCTTTGTGTCTTCCCAGTGCCTGGAACCAGGTTTGGATAGCCTCACTAGAACTCAGCAGGTATTTACTAAAGTGAATCTAACCCTAAATGCAGAGAATCCAACTAATGGTCAGGCCGTGCTGAGAGGGATGGGCAGAGGTGGGTTTCCTGCTGGGACAGCAGATGGTACCCAGCCCACTAGCTCTGTCGACCTGGCACTCAGCTTTTGTGTATCTCTGTGCACAAACCACCCTCCTTTCTCCCTGTTGCCTCTTGTTATAATGATGGGAAAGAGCCCACCAAGTTCTTTATCTCACTGGCCATCTTGGCCACTTCTAGTGAGAGACAAGCCAGGGACGATGGCAAAAACTGTAGCCATCTTGGTATATTGAACTCAGATGCCAATACCTCCATCTCCATCACTGGACGGCACAACTCTACAAGCAGAGGCTGTGTCTTGGTCCTCTTGGCATCTCTCTCCTGAGCAGAGCGCCTGCACAGAGGAGACATTCAGGCTTTGGAAGAGTACTGGCCAAGGGGATCAGAAGCCCTGTTTCTTTTTCCTTTCCATATAGCCTGAGGTCTAGCACAGGGCTTGGCGCTTGGGAGAACACAGGTATTACTTACAGAATCAGTGGATAAACGAGCAGAGGCATGGAACAGGTTAGTATTTCCCAGTGTGGCTTCACTGGCAGAACCCCCATTGGACAAGTCTCTCAAGAGATCCCTCTAGAGAAAACTGTATGATTCCCCAAAGAAGAATAACGTCTGTATTCTTAGTCCCTGCCTTTTCAATGGGCATGGCTTCCAATTTCTGCCTGCCTGCCCAGTGACAGACATCTCGAACAAAACAGAGTTTTAATTTAAAATATGTATATATATATATATATATGTGTGTGTGTATATATATATTATATATATATATAATATATATATATATATATGCTAGAAAGGCAATAAAAGTTATAACCTTGCTGAAAGGAAGTGTGTGTGTGTGTGTGTGTGTGTGTGTGTGTGTATACACATATATATATATGTATTTCATTGAAGTATAGCCAGTTACAATGTTGTGTCAATTTCTGGCTTACAGCACAATATGAAAGGAAGTTTTTATCAGAAGTCCTGTGTACCAACTCAGTAGAAGACTCTGACACACCATCATTTCCTCTAGAACCTTCCATCACCCCAACATCAATTCATATCCTCCTGTTATAAGCATTCGTTGCATCCCATGTCCTTTTTTCATATCACTGTCTACTGGAATTGTCTTTTGTACATATATCTGTTTCCTTTTGTTTATTCATTCAACAAATACCTCAAGCATCAGCTGGGTTTCGAGGTTTTGTTCTTGGTATCTTGCTAGATGTGATGCTAGAGTCTGATTATTGTCTGTTGCCCTGAGTAGAATGTAAGCTCAGTGGAATCAGGGGATCATACATACGCTTTGTTCATCACTGTATCCTCATTGGTACCTGTTACACGCAGGTTCTTGATGAATATTTTGCTGAAAAAACTCATGAAGGAATGATCCAGGGTCTGTGCTGGAAACTGGGGATACAGAAGTGAATCAGAAAGGACCTCTGCCTTACCCTAGAAGGTCTCACACTCTATGAAGCAGCACTTCGACTTCAGCCATAGCAGTCAGATTGCAGCAAGGCATCATGTGCCAACGTAGAGACAGCCGTCGAGACGTAACCACTGCCGTGTTGAGTACCCCTCTCCCCAACCCCCCCAGTGCTAATGAGCTGCTGGGAGTTAGACATCATGTCAAGCTCATCTCTGAATTCCCTACAGCACCTTCCGCAGGTCACTGCCCCAGTAGTGGATAGAACATTTGCATGGGGCCTTCTGGTCCACTTGAAGTCAGAACCGCCCCCAGCAGGGCTGAATGTCACAGTTTGGATCAGAGGCAGCAACAAGGTAACAGAGTAAGAGTAGAGTTGCCATGTCTTGAGTCCTTATCCTGTACCAGGCAGGGGACAAACACTGCCCACGTGTGTCATTTAACCCTGAGAGCATGCTGAGGGGCTATATTCTCATGTTCTCATTCTCTAGGGTCTGACACTTGCTTGGGTTAAGACATGCTCACCAGGGTTAAACAGCTGGAGGTGGTAGACCCAGGATCCCGGTCCAAGTTTTTCTTTTACCAGAGCTTGTGATCAGAGCCAGACAAAGATGTTGGTCCCCCAGACAAATGCAGACAGATCATTACACCAGGCGGTGATCTCTGGTGTTCAGTCACCTCCCTGATCAGGACAAATCCAAGGAGTGGCAATTGTAAGAGTTTCAAAATTCATCCCATATCTTCATCTCTACATAATAGCACTTTTAAAGTGCCTTTATTTCCACAGTTATTTGGCATTTGCTATAAAGCTCTTAGCTCCCTGCTGGAATGTTTGTGACCTAATTGTGCACCGAATATGTTTTTCCTTAATAAATCTATAAAGCTAGGCAGAATCCACCTGGTATTTACATGCAGAAAAGAAATTCTATCAAACAACAAATATTGTGTGTCTGTCATCGACAGTTGCACTGGATTCCATTAGCTCTTGATTAAACAACATTGAAAGAAATCCTCCCCCCGCCCCAGACCCCAGAACATACATACCAAAAAGAAAAAAAGTCAGAAAGAAGGAAGGAAAGCCAGAAATCATTTGAGCATTCGTGGCAGATGCCTTCTATTTCCACAAGGCTATGTTTGTTTTTCAAACTTACTATCTGCAAATTAAAAAAAAAAAAAAAACAAAAAAAAACAACCTGGACGCCTCTGGACTTTCACAGTGGCCTTTTTTTTTCTTCTTTTTTTTGTCATATCTAATGTTATGAAGTTACTTTATTAAGATTGGCGTTTATGCTATAAATTGAATTAAGGCACAAATACATACAGTTCATTTTGTCTTTTAGCACTGCCCCACTCTTACTTTCTCTTGTGATAAAGAAAACCATTAGCTCCTGTCAGAATCGCAAGGAAGGAGATCACTTTTATTGAAATAAGAAGGAAATGATAGTGTCAGGCACGGAGTCCGAGAGATAAAATATTACATCTAATAAACATGCCACATATGGGATTCGACAAGGGGTCCTTGAATTACGGAACAACAGAAGCTTCAGAAAAACAATAACATTAATATTGAAAAATAATGACTAACCCTTCCATCTTGGGGAAAACCTGCATTTTAATAAACAGGGGGGAAATCCGGACTTCCTAAGAAAGTGGCTTAATGATACCCGGCGTGTAGAGAGCTTGTCCAAGGTGCACCCATGAGATGACAGGCATGGATGTCCAGTCCAGGGTGACCAGGGACTCAGAAGAAAACCAGGAGAGTTTCCCGAGAGGTAGATGGTATTTAAAATCTTGCAGAGAAGCGAGTTAGGGCACAGGCAGGAGAGTCTAAATTAGGATGAGTAAGAAGGTTCAAAAGAATGGGTCTGTGGTGCTGTCCAGTGTGCTGGTGAAAAGCTTTCTGTGCTCAGTGCCTTTGGGGCTGAGATTAACGAGTGGCCTCTGCTTTAGGGATGGACTGGGGTGGAGGGTGGAGGGACAGAGCGGAGGACTGTTGGGGTCTCCTCTGCATTTGCCATCATCGATCCAAGTCAATAGTTCACCATTCCCCCGGGGACATTTGGCAACGTCTGGAGACACGTAACTATGAGGGTTTGGGGATGCTACTGGAATATGGTGGAGAGGGGCCAGGGAAGCTGCCGGAAAAGTTGGAGTCTCACAGGAGAGCTAGTGCTTAGATGCCTCAAACATCTATAAACGTCCTGCAAGTGCTTGCTGGAGGAAGTCATCTCCCACCTAGGCCTCTGTGGCCTCTGTCCGTGGCCTTCCCCGGTGGCCTGGACCCAGGCCTGTCAGCCTGGCGCTCACAGCCTGGTGCGGTGTCTTACTTTCAAGGATCGGGTTGTGCACGGCGCTGGAGTGCAGATAACAATGTACTGCGAAAACAGAGTTCAAAGGCGACTCACAGACAGGCTGCCTGTTCCTGTCTCACCTGCTCATTATTTCAACTCTGAGAAGAAGAGAGAAATGGCACGGGGGGAGGGGCAGACATCAGCTCCCCGGTGTTTCCCTGGTGTGTCTCTGTCCTATAATGCAGGTAGACTTGCCCTTAGAGAAGAGGCTAGGGAACAAAGGCTGTGACCTCCTTGGGTGAATGGACCATTTGTTTTTCCTCATCAAAATGAAAGCAGGGCGTAGGGTCAGCCTATCAGATTAAAGCTTTACCACGAACTGCATAAGCATAGCCCTCATCCCACCCGTGGGCTAAAGATACACCTTTTGAATGTAAATGGCATCTTTCTAACTTGTTTGGAAGGTTCGAAAGCATTGTTTGAAGCTGTCCTAGGAGGATGAAGCCTGCCTCCCTCGCCTTCTCTCCTCTATCCTCTCCCCTGGCCTGGACCTTCATAATGAAGATTCACTACCTCTACGTTGTCCGGATCCCTGATCCCATGGAGAAGTGTGAGGTGTAAACTGTCTGTCCTGTTGCTTCTCCTCAAGAGTCTAAACGTGACCTCTTCATCATCGGTGGAGCTGAGGTTCTCAGGAGCAGGATGTTATCCAAGTCCATTCAGGCTGCTGTAACAACGAGCCACAGGCTGAGGGCTTCTGAACAACAGACATGTGTTCCTCGTGGTTCCGGAGGCTGGAAATCTGAGACCAGGATGACAGCAGGGCTGGGTTCTAGTGAGAGTCCTCTTCCAGGGTGCAGACTGCCTGCTTCTCCTTGCATCCTCACATGGGGAGAGGAGGGTGAGCGGTCTCACTGTGGTCCCTTACACGAGGGCTCCAGTCTCATTCATGAGGACCCTACCCCTGTGCCCTAGTCACCTTTCAATGATCTTGCCTCCTAATGCCATCTCAGTGGCGGTTAGGATTGCAACGTGAGAATTTGAGGAGGGGTGCAAACATTCAGTCCACTGCAGTCACATTCTAGGGGAACACGCCAAATCGCCCTTTTCAGGTATTATTTCAAAAGTATCCCTGGCTCCTACTATGAAATATCTGATGCTGTGCTGAGCCCTGCAGAAACAGAAAAGAAATACTACTACCACAAGGGTCGCTAATGATAATTAATAATAATAATGGGAAAAACTTTGCTCCAATTACCCTCAGTGGAGGGGGGCAGCCAGAGAGGCTGCTGGAAGCACCAAAAAAAAAAAAAAAAAAAAGGTATGAACACACCACTGTCCCAAGTTAAAGGTGGGGGCGGGAGGAGAGTACCAGAGGCTGTTTTGTAGAGGAACACTCGATGTAGGATGGTGGGGAGTGAGAGTTCAGGGGGAGACTTGGGAATGCAGACAGAGCATCCCAGGTGGAGGGAACAACAGAGGAACGGTGGGAGGAGAGGCAGTGTGAGGGCCCAGGACTTCCAATGAGTTTCAAACACCGTGAGTGTGAAGGTTAAACGAGGAGCAGCAGGAACAGGAGTCAGAGGCTCAGCTCCCTCCATGAAGCCCAGGCTCCGCCCTGAGGGCTTGGAAGCCGTGGGAAGGGCAGGCCTGGAAGAGCGGGGCTGTACTGGATGTGCTTTTGCTCCTAACTCTTGTATGGAGGTTTAATCAACAGGCAGTTAAACTGTACATTCTTTAAGTGTACAACTGGATGCGTTTTGACATCCTCCAGGAAACCATCCCCACAATCAAGATAACGGACATAACCACAGTCCCCAAAGTTCCCTCAACGTGCTTTTTAATTCTCCCTCCGACCCCTCCCTCTGCTCCACCCTCAGGCAATGGGCTGATGCCCTTCGGTCCCTCGAGTTTACTCCTTTGTGACTGTTTTCTTTCACTGGGCGTACTCCTTTTGAGATTCAGCCCCGTGGCTGAACGTGTCCGCGTTTATTTCTCAGTGGGGGCCCACTGTCCGGATACCCTGCAGCCTGTTTACCCACTCCCCTGCTGCGTATTAGCGCTGCTGCCAGGTCGCAGCTGTGACAAGTGAAGCTGCCTTAGACACTGTGCTCAAGTCCTGATATGGAATCATGCTTTCCTTTCTCTTGGGCAATACATGTCCGGGTCACATAATAGGTACATAGTTAACTTTTTAAGAAACCACCAAACTGTTTTCCAAAGTGGTTGCTCCATTGTTCAGTCTCATGGCCAGCCTGTGGGAGTTCCAGCTGCTCCACATTCTCTGTAAGAATTGGTATGATCCGTCTCATAAATTTTAGCCACTCTTTTGGAGTGTAGTTAAATCTCCGTGGCTACTTTTAAGATTTTTCTTTATTTTATATTTTATTTTATTTTATTTTATTTTATTTTATTTAGTTATAGTCAGTTTACAATGTTGCGTCAATTTCCAGTGTAAGACTTTTCTCTTTACAAGTGGGTTTTAAGCAATGTGTGTATGATGGACCTAGGTGAAGCTTTTGTCCTATCCCTTGAGCTTGGGGTTCGTTGAGTTTTTGGATCTGTGGACTTACAATTTGAATCAAAATTTATTATTTTGTTTCAGCTATTGGTTCGTCAAATTTTTTTTTCTAAACCCTTGTGGTGAGCAGCCTCTAAGGTGTCCCCCAGCGGGCGCCATCTCCTGATGGTCCCATGCTTGCATGGTCTCCTCCCATGCTCTGCCACGGACTGCTACAACATGGCAGGAGGGGTGGTACGTCACTCGCAAGGTTAATTTGTATGATACACAGGGCTTTCTGTTTTGATCTCTCTCTGATTGGGAAGAAACCAGCTACCATTCAAGTAGCCCTGAGGAAGGGCCCTATCTGGGGCTGCTGGCACTACAGTGAGGGAGAGCTTTAAGCAAACCCTCTCTCAGCTCAATGCCTACACCCTGGGCCAACAGCTCAAATGCAGCCCAGTAAGAAACCTTGTGCCTGAACCGTCTGGTTCAGCGTGCCTGATTCTTGACCCTCAGAAATTGTATGAGATGATAAATGTTGTTCCGAGCTAAGTTTTGGAGTTACTCCGTCTGCAGCTGTAGAGGTCTAACAACCCCTCTCCCTTCCTCCCATTCTCTGCGCGTACGTCAGCCTGGCTGAAGTTACCCCACAGCTCAGCGATGCTTGTCCAGGTTTTCCCCCATCATTTTTTCTCTGTTTTACTTTAGAAACTGTCTATTACTTTAGCTTCAAGTCTAGTCATATTTTTTCTATATCGAATCTTTCATTAATCTCACTTAGGGTATCTTCTGGTTTAGACATTGTAGTTTTCACATCACCTTTACGGAGGTGTGATTGACATATAAAAAACCGTACATATTAACATACACGACTGGATGAGTCTGGAAGTAAGTGTACGTCCATGAAACCACCGCCACAATCTGCGCTGTCATCATAACCATCGCCTTCAAATTCTCCTTTTGCTTTAATTATTATTATCATCATCATTATTATTTGTGATAAGGACACTTAAGATCTACTTTCTCAGCAAAATTTTAAGCATACCCTATAGTACTATCAACTACAGACCACATTCCCTGTGGTAGATGTCTAGGACTCACTCAGCTTGCATAACTGAAATTTTGTACCTTAAGTCGAAGGGTACATGAACATTGCAATTTCCTCTTCTGCTAATTCTGTTATGTATGTAACTTCCATGGTTGTTTTGATGAATCAATTTTTTCTCATTATCATTTATATTTTCTGCTTCTTTGCATGCCTAGTCATTTTTTATTGGATGCCAAACATTATGAATTTAGCTTTGTTGGGTGTTGGATATTTTTGTATTTGAATCATTGTTTTTTAACTTTGTTCTAGGACCTGGTTAAGTTACTTTGAAAAAGTTTAGGTCTTGGCACCTTATGCTTAAGCTTTGTTAGGTGGGCCCAGAGCAGTGTTTAGTCTAGACCTAATTTCCTCAATTATTGAGGTAAAAGTGGTCTGAGTATTCTACCCAATAGATACTCTATGAATTGTGAGTTTTACATTTTGGGTTGGTGGGAACAGAAATTATCCTTGGTAGGTCCCAAGGAATGGTGCCTCTAAAGCTTTCAGATGGTTCTTTCCCAGACTTGGGTAGTTCCCACACATGGATGCAAATGATCTGCACTCTGCTCAAGGCTAGGAGACCCTTCTCAGAATTTTTCTCCCCCTACAGTTCTCAGATTTCTGCTACTGTGCTCTGCAAACCCTAGCATCTTGGCTTCCCTGGCCTTCCAGCTCCATTGCTTTGACTCAGGAAGCCCCCTGGGCTCTGATTCAGTTCCATGTTCTAAAACTTTTGAGCAGTGAACTTGGGAAAGTAGAGGGTTCACTTTATTTATTGTCCTTATTTCAGGGACCCCTGCTTTTTTGTTAAACTCATGTCAATGTGCTTAAAACTATTGTTTCATGTATTTTGTCTTTTCTTCCATTTATCTCAGGTGAAGAAATTAGATATGGTCTGTGCTATCCATGTTGGCAGTGAGTGGAAATCTTTCTATGTGATTTTTGAAGGGTTTCTGACCAGTGCTTGCAGCAGGGACTGGGGTGGTTAGGCTGGAGGCTGGACATCCTTTGGAAGACCATTGAAATGTCTTCACATGGATGGGAGGGTTTGCATCAGCCTGGGAAAGCAGGGGTGGAGAAGAAGGAAGGGAAACTGGAGACAGTAGGAATTCAACCTTTCCTATGATTAAGTGTTAAACAGTGAGTGAGAAGGAGTCAAAGGTGATTCCCAGGTTGCTGCCCTTGCGGCATAGTGAATCATCTCTGGCTTGAGGATTCTGGATGCTCAGAGAACTCCTCCAACTTCTTTCTGGGAGAAGCCATATACTTCACTGCCGACCCCATCCCCACCATTTGCTTCCTGGTTACGTCACGGAACAAAATAAGGAAATGTTTTTAGAAAATGCATGCATTGGAATGTGAAAAAGACACGAAGTCCTAAATGGAATATGAATATTACCTACAGTGGGGAAAAAATGCACCCTTAACAATAGAGCTAATCAGTGCAATCCCCTCCAAGAATTTAACAAGAATCTTTCTGTTTCTAGATAACCACTTTATCTTGACCATTGTTGGGGATTTTTTTTTTTTTTACTACATAATTCATGTTCTTCTCCTATTATTCTTTTCAGAGACTTAATCTTATTTAAATTAAAAATCACACACCTTATTAATTAAAACACCAGATGAGAGCAATTGATAATTCATCCAAGAGAAAGCAAACATCTTTTGTATAAATATTTCTCCTCTTGATGCTTTAGGTGCTTATTATTTAAGCTTTGGGAGACCACTTTATGCTCCAATCCAAACCTGTAATTAATAATAACCAGTTACATGTGCCCGACAGTTCACGGTATAGAACGCTCTGCTTTTTTCCCATTATTCAGTTTCATCTTTCTGACCATCCCATGAGGTGGGAAGGGCAAGGATCAGTCATCCCCCACTTCACAGAGGAGGGAGCCAAGGCTGTAAGAGGTGAGCTCGCTTGCCCAGCGTCTCGTGGCTGCCAATGCGTAGCACCGGACTCCAATTCCGGTCCTACCGGCCTATCCTGCCGGTAGAATGAAAGTTTTTACTTCTGTTTCAAGTGGAATCTGGCCCTTGACATAATTCTGGAGCAGGTGAGGGAGTCTTTAACAGCGCAAGGGTTTAGGGAAGGGAAACCCTGCTTCTTTCAGATTCGGTGGATGACCGCTTGATGGCTGTTATCAACACAGCTTCGACACCGAAGAGAGGAGAGTCACACCGTCTTGTCTCACCTGTTACTTGGTGTCATGCGAGGCAAATAAGAGTGAATAAATCTCGGTAGGTCTTGAATTAATTTTTCAGTATAGAAGTCAGTCAACCTGGTTTTGAGTCTATAAAAATAATGTCATTTTGTTTAAAATATTTTTTTTCTTGCTATTTTTTTTCTTGCTTTTAATGTCTGTCTTCAATTTACTCTTTACCAAGTGGTCCTAGGCAGTTTCTGAAATCAGCCAGCTCAGTGGAGATTTTGGATTCAGACTCCAGGCCCAGCTCAAGCTCCATTTCAACTCACAAGGCCTTTCCTTTCAACTAATGCCACAGAGAACCCTGTCTACTCTGGACCACCTAAAGCCAAGTCCTCAGGATGGTGAACCTAAAAGTCCATTTGCGTTTTCCCCCCAAGCTGGTTTCCATGGGTCTGACATTGGCTTTCTTCTTTACCAGGAATGCTCCATTGCTGCACAGTGACCAGAGTATAGATTTGGAGTCTGGTGGACGTGGAATCAGATCTCTCTCTGACTTTGGGCACATTATTTAATCTCTTTGAGTCTCTGTCTTTTTAGTATTAAAATGAGTTCAATTACCATTAAATCAGATATTCTGTGTATAACTCAAGTAAACCCCAAGGCCTTGTGTGATGCTGTCTTAGCAGAGTGTTACGTTCAACCAAACACATTTCAGCGACTAAAAGGCAGCTAAAAGTACTTCACATCTTATTTATCCACTTACGGAAATGTCAAAGAAAGAGGAAGAACACATAATTAATACATATCAGATATCTAAAAATTCCACTTTTCCCATCACTGTCACATTTAAAATCCCCCAGTATCTAATTCTCAGCACTTTCATTCTCCTGCTTGCGATTCCAGGTGTGACCCACACGGCTCTCCTCTTTCTTTTTCTCCCTCCACTCTCCCTCTCTGAGCTGTATGACACGGTTCATCTGGCCTTTCTGGCTTTTTGCATTTTCTCTCTTTCTTGCTTAATTCCCAAATTCCTCACGACAGAGGAGAGTCCTTGATATGACCAGGCCTTCAGGGAACCTTCTCCTTTAGAAGTCGAGGGAGTGGGTAAGACTGTGGTTATTCATTTATCAACAACTTTGGTCCCAAAACAGACCACTTTCAGAATGTATACTGTATAATAGGCACTTACTACAGTGACCAGCACAAAGCTGGAACTCAGTACTGTGTATCCTTTCTTAAAACACAACTTCAGGCAGAGTTGTGGTGATAACCCTCAGCACGTGCAGTCCCCATCTCCCCAAGGGGAAGATAAGCTTCTGGGGGTCTGGCACTACGCTTCGTAGCTTATTAAATTCTTTGAACCAGGTACCATGCTCTGGTAGTATAGGTAGTCTGTAGATGGGTCACTCATTCAATACAACGTAGTGTTCCTACTATGTATCCAAAACATTGGGCTAGCTTTCTGCCGCTGGTAATCACAAGAAAATGGCTATGAACCAGGAGGTAGACACTCACCAGACCCTGAATCTACTGACACCTTGATCTTGGATTTTGCAGCCTCCTGGACTGTGAGAAATACATTTCTGTTGTTTGTAAGCCTATATATATATATATATTATATATATATAGGCTAGACTCCTGGGATTTAAAATGAAGAAGACACATTCACTATCTTCAAGGGTCTTATAGGTCTATGGAAGGGACCAAGGCAAAAAAAAAAAAAAAAAATGAAGCATAGTTTGTAATAGACCCCCAGGTCACTTCTAGGGACTGGCATGGGGAAGCCTCATTGCCATGAGTGCTGGCTGCTAATAGCCCACAGTTCCATGCCTCTCCAGGACAGCACCATGGCCCACGGAACTGCCTTGCCCAGTGATGTCTAGGAGCTTAGACCTCCCCTCACTTGTCACTTAGGACGTGGCCTGTAGCCAGCGAATGACTGACGGGGGGCATAAAAGCCTTGCCCCTGACTTCATGGCAGGACAGATCATGCCCCAGAGCTCCCCGTGAGATCAGGCTAAGGCTGGACTTCAGCCAAAACCACAGCCTCTTCCCTGGCACTTGCTTTATAGTTTTCACCTGGGAGCTCTTGCTCACTCCCTAACTTGCAAAAGGATGCCCATCAGGCTCGCCAGCCAGAAAGCCTGACTTCAGACACAGTGTTCTGATATAGCTCAAGGCGCGGTGGGCAGGGAGGAGAGAGGAATGTGCCGTAGGACACCGAGGGAGGCTTCACTGAGTGGTGGTACCTCATTTCATTCTGAAGGACACACAGGAGTGAGGACGGTAAGCAAGGGCCGCAATACAGAGAGAACCCATCGGTAATGCCACGTGCATAATAACTGCTCAAAAATATGTGCCCTCCTTTCTCAGTATGGACACATACGCTCTAGAATCCAAGTCATCAGAAAGTGAAAGGGAGCAGCATTCTCAGAGGATGGTGAGAAGTTTCATTGCCTGGAGCTCAAGGAGCCTGGTGGGGTCTTGAAGGTGAGTGGGGTCCCTATGGGGTCTGTGTGCAGTGATTTTCCTTGCATATGGCGGAGAGCCAAAAGAGGTTTTAAATCAGAAGGATGGCGTTGGGTCTGTGCTTGAAAAG
Organism: Camelus bactrianus; assembly: GCF_048773025.1. Classification (NCBI taxonomy): domain Eukaryota; kingdom Metazoa; phylum Chordata; class Mammalia; order Artiodactyla; family Camelidae; genus Camelus; species Camelus bactrianus. The sequence continues at coordinate 6,159,105 of NC_133544.1, forward strand.
ATAATTCTGGTGGCAGTGGGAGGACGGATTGGAGCAGTAAGTCAGGGGATCAGATAGACGGTCATTGAAATAGTCGAGACGAAAGAAGCTTAAGACAGAGATGATCACTTAGCAGGATCGGGGCTTTGGAGCTGGGGATGTATTCAAGGGGTTTTTTAAAGAATGACTCTCCAGCATAATGTGACCAGTAGAAAGGGAGCCAGGAGCCACTATACTGGTGAATGACAATATTCAGGCATCTTGCTGTGATAAAAATATGAAACCTGAACAAGGCTGACTCCATTAACTCTGCTGGTAAAGAGACAATTCTTATGAATGGTGCCACCCAAGTAAAACATACATTAACCTCTTATTTGAAACCCCTGTGTAATTTAAGACATCACTGCTGTATTTAAAAGAACGCATTATTGCGAGTGCTGGGAGGAGGTCAGCATTCATTAGCAATCCTACAATAACAGCCAACAAGTGTGAAGACTGAGCCTGTGATTGAGGAAAACAATTTCAGTTCGCAAATAGACTCTCACGTCTAACTCTTGCAAGCTTATTACAGCAACCGGAAAATGAAAACACTTTCATTTTTCAAATTTATGAGAAAAGCCCTCACTACCCACTGTCAGTCTAGCTGGGAAAACGTCTTCGGCCGATGTTGTCTTTTTGTCTCTGAACTTAAATAAAGACAGCCAGGAAGCAATAGGGAGAAGAAGAGATTGTGAAGACTGCTCTACAAAATGCAAATGAAAGCTAAGTTGTCAGAGAAGATTTAATTTTTAATATAGAAGTTGGAACAGAGGTATCTTCGTGCTGTTGCTCTGTGTGTGTTGTCTGCACTGGTGGTGTGTGTGCGTGTGTGTGTGTGTGTGTGTGTGCTCTGCGAACTGGATGTGTGTCTGGTCTGAACTGTGAGTTGTTTGTGTATTTATCTGAGACTGTTGGGACGAAGTGAAGTTCTCAGACTCACATCCTCTGGTTTGTTTGTTTGTTTGTATGAGCTGTTAGTACACTCTCATGCACTTGGCTTCCTTTGCCTTGTCGGATAGGTATTAGAAAGCCACTTTAAAGACAAGAAAACTCAGCCTCAGAAATAGTGGGCGTCATTCAAGATCACAGAGCTAATAAGAGAGCAAAGAGCAGTGGGGCTGGGGCAGCGTCGGGGGCAGACTTGGAACCATTTGCTTTGTTGTGAAGGTTCAGACATCTAGCAAGGGACAGAAACAGGAAGCACACTCCAGTCTGCAGGGTCCAAAAGCTAATCCCTCTCTAAAATTTGCTTATCTTATCTCTCAGGAGTTAGAGATAAGATAAGGATAGGCCAGTGGTTCCCAGACTTTGCATGGTGGGATCACCTGGGGAGCGTCCCAAAACAGTGATGCCTGTGTCTCACCTACAGACGTGGCAAGTTAAGTGGTCTGGGGTAGGATCTTAGCAAGTTCTCTGACGCCATACAGACCTGGGTTCAAACCCCAGATTCTAGACTTACCAGCTGTGTGACCCTGGGCAAGATGCCTGACTGTCCTGTGCTCAGATTCCCCACAGTACCGACTCCACAGGATGATTGTGAAGATTAAAGAAATTAATAGGTATAAAACATTTAGAAGTGTTTGCCATTATCATTTCATAAAAATGGCAATAAATTAACAAACAAACAAACAAAAAATAGGCTTTTGGCTTCTATGCCTGGGTAGACAGGAGGTAGAATTTGCCAAAAAAAAAAAAAAATCACATACCAATATAGAGGAGACCACCAAGTCCCTCACCAGAGCTTGGGGCTGGGAAGAATTCGGGGGCATCGAAAACTGTCAGAGATGAAAGGAGCCTTAGACAGGGTGCGCCCTGCCCACTCTACCGTGTGCAGATTTTATCCTTGTAACATAGAAGTCGAGAGAGGTTAAGTGACTTGCCCAAAGCCACACAGCGATTACAGCACTCCTAGGGGCAGGACCCCAGGTTCCTTGCTTACTCTTTGGAGCCAGGTCTGCTTTAAGGCGGCTGCTCTTGGAGGCAATAGGGCGAGGCTCATGAGGCTGGGGGTTGTTGATTCCAAGCAGAAGCTCACAGGCTCCTGGTACCCCCTTGACCTGCACTGACTCGGATTCCTACCCTGTTGAGGGGCAACCTCAACTGACCTGCCCAGTTGACACTCGTCCTTTCTTCTTCATCTGTCTCCCCGACGTGCCCTGGCTGGTGGAGGGAGGTCTTGAAAGAGTCTCTGAAATGGAATCAGCCCAAATGGGTTTGATTTGCCTTTCAGCATTTTTAAGGGAGACATTTTCTCTTGTGTCGCGAAGCAACCAGCTTAGCCCTCTGCCGAGGAGGTGCCTCCTGGCTTTGTGCAGCCACAAACTCTGATCACAGCGGAGGCACTTGGCTCATTCTTTCTGTGTTTGCATTTTCAAAGGTCGCTTAACTGGAACATATCTTGTCAAACAAAATCCTTAGGAACACGTTGCCTTTTGTCTAGTGAAAGCCAGTTGTGGGAGTGGGTGAAAAATGCTTTTTGGGATTACACGTACATGAGTGATATGCTGATGCATGACACACGGATGACTCCACTTTGCTGTGCCTTCACTTTCTTATCTTTTAAATGGGGGTTATGCCTGCCTTCTACTGAAGCAATGAGATCGTATCTGATAATGCATACATCAGATTATGAGCTCAAAGATCTGTGCCTGGCAGATAATTAGAAAACAGGGTCTCTCTCTGCTCTGTTATTTCAAGTGGAGGGAATGAAGTCAATGAATCAGTGCATTGGAAAATATTTCCTTGGCTCAGTCTCCTGCAAAGCACCCCATGGGCTGTGAAAGCTCTGTCTGGCAGTATCCCTCCCCTCAAAGGGCTTGGGATTTAGTTGGAGATAGAAAATTAGCACAATAGGTTCTAATTGATAAGGTAGATAAAGGTGAGGCAGGAGGTTACAGGTGGCCATCTATGGGGTAAAGAAAGTCACAAGCTAGCAATTTTTAAGCTACTTCAGGCCTTTAGCCAAATTTTATTTTATTTTTTAGTAAAGAAAAGAATGAAATGTGAAAACAAAAAACTAAAAGCATTTGAATTAGTTGTCAAGGTTTTAAACTTAAAATTTTTATTTCCTGATTCTTTTCAAAAGTGAGATGGTATGGAAATCTGAGACAACGGTCCTCTGGATTTTTGTTCCAGTTCTGCCCTTTGGATGGAGTGTGTTCTCTTTAGTTTGCCACAGTCCTCACCATGCCCTGCTGTTGGCCAGCCCTAACCATCCTTACACTCATATGCACACTGTCATTCTACCTGTTAAGAAGAAAGTGAAATGTACTGTGTATGATATAATTCCTTGAAAATAGGAAAGAGCATATCATGGTATAAAAGGGAAGACCATTCTTACAGGAGTGATATAGTAATCCACAGAGTTATGTGTTATGAGAACACAACACCAGTTCTGTGAAACAAATGTTGTCCAGTATCCAATTCTTCAAGGATTAGGTCATGAGTCACTGCAGTTGCTGCCTACAGGATGCCCTGGAAGGAATTCAGGAGGAACAGGATGAGGCTCTCTGTGCTTTGGGAAAACAGGCAAAACAGGTCCTTAGAGAGTTAGATATACTGTAGGAAAAATTTTTATAAACCCAGATCCTTGCATCTTCAGAATAGCACTAAAATCATTAATTGAGACATCATTCCTCTTGACCAGCAGTTACCTTCTACCAAGAGGAATGCTGGAGGGCACGTACTCCTTAGCCAAAATCACATACGTACTGGCCTCCTCCCTACCTCTGTGGAGCAGCTCCTCAGAGCTGTCTGAGAGGCTGTCTCCCAGGCTATAGTCCTCAGTAAGACACCACATAAAACATAACTCACAGCTTTTATGTTGTGAGTGTTTCTGGCAGTGCATGGTTCTCATTAGGAAATGTGATACTGTAAGAACTACAACAGATATAAGAAAAAAATGCATGGAGAAAAGTGCAACTGGAAAATGAAAGAAAAATCCAACCTGGCCTATGATTGACATTAGCCACCCAGCCTTTTGCATGCATCTTGGTATAGAAAGGTGAGCATGGAATTGACTCTGTTTTTTTTCACACTTTAGTTGCATGACAGACATCTTTCTGAGACTCACTTTTCTTTTGCAAAATGTGCTGTACACCAGAAATTGACACATTGTAACTGACTGTACTTCAATAAAAAAACGTGGATGATAAAATTGACCCCCTAGGACCGGGGGGAGGACTAAATCATTATCACATAGAGAAGTGCCCATGGGAGTGGCACATAGAGCTGATAATTCATACACATCTGCTGAATCTGGACTGAAAGGGGATGGGGAGGAATTGTGAGGCCTGGAGATGCCATAGACAAAGCAGGACATCATTGGACTTTCTCCAAGGAAGAGTCAGATGGAAAGACAGAAACAGGCCTGGTGAGGGGGATGTCTGGGTCAGTGGTACAACACACATCAGGTTGGGGGTGGGGATGGAGGTATGCTGGACACTGAGCCTGAAACTGCTGAGCTGAGGGTACATATTGAAGGGAGGTTGAGTGGACGTGTATGAGGATGAGCAGGCTTGGCCACAGAGTCCCTTAGCTTCTTATCTCTTTTATTACAGAGTCCAATCCACCATCAATTGTTGATCTCTTGCGTACCAGGCATTGGCTTGGTGCTGGGGACAGAGTGGTGTCAGGATGTAAATTCTGACTTTATCCCACCTGAAGTCAGACTACAGCTCTGTCCCTGAGAAACTGTGCTCCCCTGGATACATCACTTAACCCACCTCCACCACAGTTTCCTCACCTGAAAAAAAAAAAAAAAAAGGCAATAGTAACATGCTTCATTGCATTTGCTGGAGTTGAGAATTGTGGTGCATGAATCAAGGGCATTCCAGAAAAGTGCTAGAAAGCAGAGTGGGACTTGATACTTGTGAGCTCTGGACACCAAGCCCAAATAGTTCGTCATCTTGTGCAAAGACTCCAGTCAAAATATCGATCATCACAATTGAGGGGTGAGTATGCAGAGATGGACATAAGCCCAGCATGACTGGCCCACCCCAAGTGACCCCGGACTTAGCAGAGAAGATGTCCTGAGGCTTGGTCTGGGGAGAGGAGCTGGTGGTAAGAAAGGCCAGAGAGAGTGGAGGGCAAGGATGGTTGAAGGCAGCCAGGCATTGCTGGGGACTCAGGGAGGTGGGGAGACTGGGGCTGGAGCAGGGAAGAGGAAATGGCTCTGAAGATGCTGGGCAGAGGGCAGAGTGAGAAGGGACTTGAATGTCATGTGGAAGAGTCTTTATTTTTTCCTGTGGATGATCGGGATCTCCATGTGGCTTATAATTAGAGGAAATACACAATTAGTCTTGAGATTTAGTTTCTTAGCATCCACTTGGTCAGGTGTTCAGCCAACAGAATGAGCCTCATTTTCTGGCAGAAGGCAAAGCAGGCAGCTTGAAGTCCAGGTTTCTCTTGGGAGGCATATGATCTCCCCCGCAACCCAGTTGTTTAATAAATCTATTGAGTATCTTTTATCTGTTGAACACTAAACACATTGCTCAATACTGCTTTTCAGGGTTGCTTGAGTTGCCATGAGGAGAAAAGAGCTATTGTTTCAGGTGAGATTGGTCGAGGTCTTTCCATCAGCCATTACCCATGCTTTCTGGAAAGTGTTGCTTCAGTAACATGGAGCCACATGGGTTTGGTGGTTTGGACTGGGTGTTTCCAGGAGAGCAACTGGGCGAGAGGGAAGTCCTTCCTGTCAGAGAGGTGAAAAACGGTCCTGTAGGGCGCCCCTCTAGAATGAGGGACCCCAGAGGCCAGGGGCATGGTAAAGAGTTGGTAAATATTCATTGAATGAATAAAGGAATGAACAAATGAATGAAAAGGCGATTGATGCTAAAAATGCAGCAAACTATTGAATATAACAAAAAAGAAGCAGTGTCACCGGTATAGGGAACAAACTAGTGGTGACCAGTGGCGGGAGGGGAGGGGCAATATGCGGGGCGTTAAGAGGTTAAAAACTACCATGTATCAAATAAGCTACAAGGATATACTGTACAGCACAGGGAATATAGCCAATATTTTATAATAACTATAAATGGAGTATAACCTTTAAAAATTATGAGCCATTCTGTTGGACACCTGTAACTTATATAATATTGTATATCAACTATACTTCAAAAAATTTAAAAAATATACATTTCCTAGCTAATAGTTCTCATTCTCAGATTGGGAACTCATACAGTTACATATATTTGGTTGTAAATAAAATTGTTTTAAAAATGAAATTTGTTGAAAAGTAAAAATAAACACATTGAACTTTCAAAAAAAAAAATGAATGATCAATTTCAGCCCTCCCAGTACATAGTCTGTGGGGTGGAAAAATAAATTAAAATACATCTATGCTGGGGAGATTCCTTTTTTTTTTAGTAGCTTTTTAAAGAACATTCACACGTAAATGTTATCATCTTCTTGACGTGAGGGAAGTGAAGACAAGGACAGAGTCTCCCCTGATGGCCCTTGTCCTGGGTCCCTCTCTTCCGCCTCTGGTAGCCATCCATTTAAACCTGTTCCTCTGTGTTCACACATATATAGCTATGACTCTGTGTGGCTGTGCACTTAAAACCAGATCTCCAGGGTGCTTTCAGGAGATTAGAATCTTTTCCTCATTTAAGAGATGAGCAAACAGAGGCTCAGAGCAGTGGTGTTCCACGTGTCAGTCGACTAAGAGTCATTTTAAACTCAGCTCTGGGGGTCCCAGAGCTCCTGCTCTTTTGGCCACCCCAGGCAGATCCCAGGGGAAGTCCTCCATGTGCTTTCCACACGTACTGTGTCTTCAGCTTTGACTGGAGAAAAAAAATAAATCCTGTCCATGTGGGGAGGGGATGCTGTGAGGATGAAAAACAGTGCAGTGGAGAAAGGGAATGGGTCCCCTGTATCATTCAACATGGTAGCCACCAGTCACGAGTCATTCTTTAAACTTAAGTTTAACTTAGTTAAAATTAAGTAAAATTGGAAATTCAGTTCCTCCATACTACTGGCCGCATTTCAAGTGCTCCATAGTCACATGTGGCTGCCAGATTGGACAGTGCAGATATAGAAGCCTTCCATCACCACAGAAAGTTCAGTTGGACAGCATTGCAGCCAGGCTGTGAAACATTGTACCAGAGTGCAGGTTTGCTGATATTATGCAGGACAGGGGTTTTTCGTGGCTTTCCTTTGTATACACTGACCTTGAAGTCTCAGAGGCTTTCTCCCGTTGCTCCCCAAAACATGCTGAATTTCAGCTTTGCTGCAAATCTCTCTCGTGTATTCTGGTGATTCTACGTAGCAGAAGTATCTCAATTGGTTTACAGATTCTGGGGCTCCGATTTAGTTCAAGATCAAGCCAATGCAGACCATCAAGGATTCTGTGACGTTTGCATCTCACATAGAGTCTTCAGTGGAAGTGAACTTTGATGTTATAACATCCACTTGGGACAGGGGTGTTGAAAAATGGTCTTATTGTGGGATTTCCACTGGGGACACTGTTAATACCACATGTAGTGTGCTTTTTATGAGAACTTCCTGGGGAACTTTGTCTTAGACTTGAGTTCTCCTGAGTGACTTTCTTTGCTTTTCCTCGTTGAATGCTATCGATTTTTATAACCGGCTGTGTTTCCTTCTTTGCTTTATTTGCTAGGAAGCTTGGAGCAAAATTTCCAGCTTCATCTTAACAATTGTGTAGGACCTTCTGGCACACATTGCTGTATTTTTTTTCCTGTATTTATTTTACCAATCTACTCTCAGTCTTCTCTCACTGGGGTTTCATTTTGCTCTTCATCTTAGTCTTCATCTATTGCATTTCAGTTTTTTGTTGCTGTTGTTGTTGTTGTTGTTATTGTTGTTCTGTTTGTTTTATATGCCTTCTTCAACACATCTGCCTAGTGGACAGGAGTAAGGAGACAAGGCATCAGATGTAAGTGGATGAGCCACTTGGGGAGCTGGGGAGCAGAAGCAGAGACAAGGGGTGAAGGGTGGTCCCGCTTATCTCTTGTGACCTGGGAGGTCACACCAAACGGAGGCCACTTCCTCAGAATCACGTCATCTTTGCCCCTGAGGTTGGCACTGACATGTGAGCAGGCCACACCAAGAAGGGGAAGGCGGGCAGCCTGTCTGGGCACATTCAGGCTCCTGGGCTCAGAGCTGGGATGGCCACACCTATCCTCAGTCCTGATGATAACTGGGAACATCGAAGGAGAGTCACATGAGCCTTTGACATCTCTTCTTCCAGGGAGAGGCTTTCCCACCACCTGACCCTCCTTTCTGTGAGCGACAGCCCTAACTATGGGCCAGAATAACGGTCATCCCTCTCTCTGACTCTCCGAGTTTCAGGAGCTGAGTTATTCCTTTTCCTCAATTACTGGGAACAGGCTTTTCTGAGACCATGGTCAGCACCACCAAGTGAACTGGAGGGTGTGTCCTACCTGTGGGTCGAGCCAGGCAGATCCGTGATTCTGGAAAACGTCAAGTCCCGGCCCAGTGGAGATGGCATGCTGAGACCTACATGTGCTTCCACGTGGTTTGCATTGGCGTTTGATGTGATTTTTACCTGGTGCTTCACCTATTACAATGAGACATAAAAAGGGAATTTGCAGCTGCCTGCTTATCGGAAAAAGATCAACAGTTTCTGTAATTAATATGGAAGATAACAATTTAAAATAATGAAACACCCATAATATGCTTAGGGGAAGCAGCTTGTTGCTATAATTAGAATGAGAATCAAATTGTTCTGATGGCAAACACATCATTTATTGAACTGAAGCTACTCTATGAATGGAAGTAAATAGCACAGCAGGAAAAAAAAATAAACAAGGAAGAGACACATTTCATAAACCTCTGGGTCTGAGAGAGATGTCAGAAAAGTCCAGGGGTGCAGCTTCACAGAACTGGACCTTTCTGCACCTCCAGGCACTGTGCCATCTGAGCCCCGATATGGGGGTTGTTTGATGCCCTTTGAAGCCCTTGAGATTTTTTTAAAGTACAGCTCTGATTATGTCATCCCCTGCTTAAACTTCCCCCCACAGAAGGTTAAATGTAAAAAGGTTTCTGTCTCTAAGCACACACACACACACACACACACACACACACACACACACACACACACGTGCACATACATTGTACATGCTCTAATTTCAATTTATGCTTCACTTTGCGTCTCCCGTTTTAAAACATATTCCACACACATATATTACCTTCATAATGAATAAAAAAGTTGTTGTTTTTTCCGCAAGGCTCTCTGTCATTTAAAGGCTTGTGTCCAAGCTCCCTGGGTGGTCGGTCCCATCTCCTGCACCAGCACCAGCTCCCTGGGCCGCAGTCTCCTGGACAAGGCCTGCATCTTTGAGTTTCCTGCCTCTTCTGGACCTGGTGCCTTTGTTTCTGCTCGTCTCTTGGCCTGCGACTTTCTCTCCCTCCCTTTCTTGCCTAGAAGTCTCCCACTTCTCTGTAAAGACCTAGAGCAAATGTCATCTCTTCTTAGCAGTTTCCTTACACTAGCCCTCTACCCTGGAGGCGCGATGAGCTGCTTTCTCCTCTGAGTTCTCAAGACATTTCCCACAAATGCGTATCAGTGCCCTATACGGCGTTACGGAGTTACTTGCATTTATGTCGTCAACTCTCAACACATGTGAATGTGTGTGTGTGTTTATATGCCTGGCACATAGTAGGTATAAATGTTTACTAAGAGAGTGTTAGATTAATTTGGGTGAGCAAGGACACATTTTGGGTTCATTAGACATGTTAAGTTATTTTTAAAGTTCTGTGGTTTGAGCAAAATTTGAAAAGCATTTTGCCAAGTATGTTTCTCCCTATTTTGTAAAGCCCACATGTCTATTAAGGGGGGAAAAGCCATATGGCTCTGATTTCTTTACTCATAGATCGGCATTTCAGTTTTCAGGATATCTGACGTTCAAGATGCTGCCCGTGCTGTGCGTACCGGTCCCTCTTTTTGAATGTGTTTTTCTTTGAACTGAGGAGATCAACTTTCCCCCAAACAGAAACTTAACCCTCAATAGCACAGAAGGAGCGCTCAGTTCTCCACTTGTGAGGCCTAGGAGATGGCTTCTCAGACAGAAAGCACTTTCTGCCTTTTACAAAGAAAAAGGGGGTCACCCTTCTACAGAATCTCTCGGGCTAAGAGGAGCCAAGGCAGGCGACAGTTCAGGTTGGGTCACGTAGATTTACTTTCGGTGTGACTGAAGGTAGCCCAGGTATACAGAGGAGATGCTGATCAAATGAGTTAATCGGTTATTAAATACATACAGGAATGAAAGCAGTTTACAGAGGGGTGATGTCATGGACACTTTTTAAAATTAGAAACCCGGCATCCAGTTATTATTGCCCTTGGCTTCGTGCCTTAGTGACTGATAGTTTGTACAGCCTGTCTCCTCTCTGAACAGGGTCCCCCTGTTGAAAGACAGGGCTCGTGATCTATCTTCGGGCTTTGATGAAGATTTAATGAAGATCTTTTTGAGCAAGTTTTGCCAAACTTCTAGTCATTTATCTAATGCCTTTGCAATCTTGGCCATATAGATGTATTTTACAAACTGCTCTTCATATTTTTTTCCTAAGTGGATTTATCTTTATTTGGTAAAGTACGTAAACAAAGATATTTACAAAATTAACATTATATCACTATTGTCTAAGGACAAACTATATTCTTTTACTGTATAATAACCCCTTACGTTGGATAAAAAAGGTGCTTGTTCATTTTTTCTAAATATTAATCTGCACAGTAGCTAAAATCATCTCACTCATCATCAATGGTACCCATACCTTGGAAAGCACTCACTTAGTATATTTGGGAACTTCTTCTAAAAGGGATGGTTGTATAAGTGTTCCAAGCAACCACTGTTATTGAGAAGATTAATACAACAGCTGTCAGACACTCTGGCTCAAACCTTAGCCATGGCGTTTTGCTAAGTACGCAATTATGGAGAAGTGACTTAAGTGTTCTGAGCGACAGCGTCCTCATCTGAGAAACAGAAAGTGAGTTATTTCAGAATGTGGTGCAAAATGGTGACAGGGGCTTATTCTCTTCTCTCGTAATTTGTGCTTTCCCGTCCCTGCCTCTATGGGATGCAAACACGTGCGTGACAAGTGAAAAATGGAGTCAGATATGTCAAAGTGGCTAATTCTCTGGACATTTGTCACCACCCTCTTCATCATACAGTTTCTTAATACTGTGATTCATGAGATAATTTAGAAGTCCATGGGGCAGGCATGACCATGATGAGGATTCCCATTTGAACAATGAAGAAACTGAGGTTTCCAGGAGATGCTATTCCCAGGGCTATTCTCAGGGTAACAAGTTCTAGAAGGAGCCGGGGCTTTCTGATTCTTGCTGGTCCTGGCTACTTGATTTTGTGCCACCGAGCAGACAGGTATGATGGAAGAGCGGGTCAACCAAAAACAGTGAGATGTGAAACATTGCTGAGAAGGTACAAGGTGTAAAATCCTCAAAAGATCCCCTTCCTTTGTCTCTCTGTTTGTATAAAGCTCTGAGGGGACACAACCCAGAAGACCTATTTGTGACTTAACAGGCCACCTTGTGAACTTGGGAAATTAAACAAATAGATTCCTAACATAGGATGTGTCAGGTTCTAAGACAATTCCTGGAGAAACAGAAATAATTCTTCTTAAAGAGTTTACAGTCTGAGGAGGGAGACTAACTGATTGCACCAAAAAAACCCCGGCCAACCAAAGAAAATAAAACAAAATTGACATAAAGTCACGACCAAAAGGAAGCTGTGTGTCACGTAACCTGGGGAAAGGGAGAATGTGGCAATTATTTGTATTAAAAACTATGACTGTGTTGCATTTTCAGTGCAGGTTAATGGAGTCCAAGTCCCCAAACTCTATTTTCCTTTTGACTCTAAAAGCCACCCTTTTGAAGAAATCAACTTTATTTTCTCTCCTCTGTCAGTAATAGGCTGGTCGTTTCCCAATCAAAATCTCTTTCAGTAGGTTTCTAAAACTTGCACAGTCCCTGTACTCACGTCTCTTTCAGTGTGCAATTTGCCTCTGTATCATGCAAGCCACAGGCTTGAGAAAGCCCTTAGCATATTTCAGCAGACACTGGAAAACTCTCAACAATCAGAGTTACTACTGTGAAACAAAATCTTCAACTTGGCAATGAGAAGCAGAAGAATTCATTTTTAGATTTTAAAAATAAAAATGTCCATCTTCAAGTCAACACATTTCCCTGTTTTGGCATCTCGAACCGTATTTTAAAAAAAGCAGAGAGAGAAATTTTCAGCTTACCTTTGCATCTAAAAATGAGACTAAAGCACAGTTCTGCACTATTAAACCCTTGCACGACATTCTTCAAGAGGCACGCTTATGACTTCTTCTTCATGTCCGGATTTTCCAGCCAGTATAGGGGGGAGGTGGGCATCCACCAGCCAAGAGAGGGTGGAGACTGGACAAGATTGGAAGAGGCCAATATAAAGTGAAAACCACCTGGTTTGCATTTGCAGCAGCCCTGACTGAGGGAACTGGGAACGAAGAGGAGGAAACTCCTGAACAGCTGGCCGATGACAAGGACGGGAGGCTGATCTGCCCACCACCTCTGCAAGTGGAAATGGCCCCTTTTAAAGTAGCTTCACATTTCTAATAAGTAGGATGACTTGGTCTGGAAGCCAAAGGTCCATAGGGTTTTCTTTTTGTTCTTGGTTTGTTTTATTTCCCAAGCACTGGCGAGTGTCTGCAGTTTTGTTACAGATATGTGAGTGGTGAGTCCCACTACCTGGAAGTGTGCGGGAGTTCCCTAGACCCTCTATGCTCAGTTTCCTCGTTCCCAAAGCAGAGATAAAGATGGGACCTCTTTTGCAGAGCTGTGTGACGCTTAATCGCAGGAAACATGTTTAACATGATACCCAGAACATTTTAAATACTCAAAAAATGTTGCCTATTATGACCTGATAATTATGACAATGGCCATCCCTTCCTGCCCATCCTCACCAAAAAATCATGTAAAATCAGTTTGGTGGCATCAGTTCTGCAGATGGCAATAACTGAGGCTAAAAAGTGAAGCTGATCTTTTCTAAGGCATTGCCAGAAACACGTAGAACTTAAAACTTAAATGAAATCTATATGACATGACGTCCAAAGACCAGGATTAACCAACATCTCATGCCGCTTAACATGTGAATGATTCTCTGGTCTCTTAGGCTGCTTACAAGAGCTCAGTGTTTGGATTGAAAGGTGAAAAACTCATTCATTCAACCTACTGTCTTGACTCTGCAAAGTCCCAACATCATATATTTTAGTTTTTGCCAGTGGTTGGACTGTCACAAATGACGATGACCATTTGTTGAGAACACTTCGTACAGGAGAATCTGAGACTCACCTTTCCCAACGGGAAGTGAACAGCAGTTATCAGCATCCCTGTTCTACTGTTAAGTCGCACTGTTCAGTGGTGGAGCCAGAAACAGCGTCCAGGTTTGTCGATTTGAAAAGCTCAAGCTCTTTTGAACAAATGGCCTTTTACAGTTGTGATTGCCTTTAATTCCAAGAAATCCTCAAGCCATTATATCTTTAAATGATATCTGTTCCACCAGAGCTTTAATTAGGCAGATGTTAAAATTTTTTTAATTTTTTTTTTTCAGATTTCCCATCTCTTTGCACTATGTTCTGGGGAAATTTCTCAAATTAAACTTTCAACTTCTGTTGTTTGATTTTTGTCCATACCCAGTTTGCTTTTTAACATTTCTGTTGAGTATTTTATTTCAATTATTAGAGATTTTACTTATAAATCTCTAATGCGTTTTCAAAACCAATTGAATTTATGATTGAATTATTTTTATAACAGCCTAAATAAACATTTCAAACACTTTTCTCATGACTCTATCTGTTTTGTTTCTAAAGGATATCATGTGCTGGGATTTTGTGTTTCTTTTCTAATGCATGTTGAGGTGGATTTCTATCTTCCTGACATCATGTTGCCATAGATACACAGCTGAGAGTCTGACTGTTAGAACAATATAGAGAATCTCTCTTATTTCTCTGGTTTCTTTTATGACTTTCCACTGTCTTTGGTGTCTACAATTTCATTACAATGTGTTTAGGTGAAAATTTGTTTTACCAAGATACACTTTACATAGACTAGGATGTCACGATGATAAGTATGATGAGGTCTGACAATTTTATACATCTCTTTGTAACCATCTTCTTCTCCATTCCCCAACCCCATCCCCGACACACACAATCACAGTGGGGAACATTTCCATTACCTCGGAATGTTGCCTCCTCCAGAAGTACTTTCTGACTTTTAATATCATAGATTAGTTCTGCCTATTCATGGACTTCCTATAAATGGAATTGTGCAGTGTATATAGTCTGTGTCTAACTTCGTTCACTTACTATAATAACTTTCAGGTTTACCCGTGTTATTGCACTTATCAGTAGTTTGTTCTTTTGTAGAGCAGAGTAGTGTTCCACTGTATCATCATTTACCATAGAATTTGCTAATCCATTGAATTGTTGACAGTTTTTTGGCTTGTTTATAACTTTTGTATATTATGAACAAGGTAGCTAGAACATTCTCGTAAAAGAATTTATGTAAACATATGTTTTGTTTTTCTTGGATTATTAGGAGTGGATTTTATGAGTCATAGGATAGGTGTATATTTAACTTTCTAAGAAACTACCAGATAATTCTATAAAGTAACTGTACAATTTTAGACTTCCCCAACAATGCATGAAAGTTCAAATTATTCTATGTCCTCACAGATGTAAGGTACTGTCTGTAGTTTTTATATTTGCTATTCTAGTGGGTATGAAGTGGCATCTCACTGTGGTTTTATATCAGATTTCTTAGATGACTAATAATTCTGAGCACATATCCATGATCTTATTGGTGGTTATACTCATGTCTTGTTTGTAAAGTTTCCGCTTAAGTCTGCTGCCCATTTTTATTGGGGTTATTATTATTATTACTGATTTTTAGGGTTTTAAAAATATATTCCAGGTATGTTTTTTGTGAGATATTTGTACTACAATTATTTTCTCCCACTTTGTGGCTTTCATATTCATTTTCTTACTGGTGTCTTTTAGTGAGAAAATGCTTAATGTTGATAAAGTCCAATTATAATTATTTTCTCTTGTGGTTAATATTTCTTGCATCTTCTCTAAGAAATCTTTGCCTAATTCAAAGTCACAAAAATATTCTCTTGTTTTCTTCTAGAATTTTTGTGTTTCTAGTTTTTCAGTTTAGATGGAAGACCCGTAAAAATTATTGTTATGTATAGAATTAAGAGAGGTTACATTTTTATTTTCCCATATAGGTATCCAGCTATTTTAGCAAAATTTCTTTAAAAGGACTTCTGTAGTCATTGATCATTTTTGTTGTTGTTGTTGTTGTTGTTGTTGTGTGTGTGTGTGTGTGTGTGTCTTAAGCTGACACCAAAATGTGTGAGTCTCCTTCTGGGTTCCCTATTCTGATCCATTGATTTTTTTTTTTTCTATACTTGTGATTACTTGTAGTCTAGACTTCGGGTAATGGTATCATTTTTGGAAATAATTTTGGTTATTCTCGACCCTTTGTACTACCATATTAATATTTGTATCAGCCTATCACTTTTTTAAAAAGCAAATAGCCTACCGGGATTCTAATTGAGATTATGTAGAATCTATATATCAATTTGAGAACAATTGCCATCTTAACAATAGTGACTCTTCCAATCTATAAATATGGTATACATTTCCATTAACTAGGTCTTCTTTCATTTCTCTCAGCAAATTTTGTTTGCTTGTTTTCAATATAGAAATCTAACATTCCCTTTGTATTTGTATTTTGTATATTTTCTGTTTGATATTTTTATTGTACCATAAATGGTAAGGAATTTTCAATTTCCTTTTTCAATTATTTTTTGTTTGAATCTAGAAATACAAGTGAGCTTTTATATCTCACAAATTTCATGCATTTAATTATTATTTTAATAATATTTATGCATATTCCACAGGGTTTTCTATGCACACAATCATGTTATCTGTAAATAATGATGGCTTTACTTACTCCTTTCTTTTTTTCTTGATTATTTAGATTTTTATTTTAAAAATATTGTTTTTATTATTTTTATTTTTGGGGTAGAGGTAGTTAGGTTTTTCTTTTTTAAATCTATTTACGTTTTTTAATGGAGGTCCTGGGGATTGAACCCAGGACCTTGTGCGTGCTCGTCACACCCTCTACAACTGGGCTATGCCCTTCCCCCTACTTATCCATTTCTAATATTTAAGCTTTTCCTTTTTTTTCCCCCTTGATTTATTGCACTAGTGATGACATCAGACATTCTTGCCTTTCTCTTGATTTTAGGGGAAAAATGTTTAATGTTTTTCTGTCTAGTATCATGTTAGCTGTAGATTTTTCTTAAGGGCCCTTTATCAGATTGAGGAATTCTGCTCTTCCATTCTTACTTTTCTGAGAATTTTTACTATAAATGGAGGTAGGATTTTATCAAACACTTTTCCTAAGTGTTTGAAATAATCTTATCATTTTTCTTCTTATTTATTTTTGTGATGAATTATAGTAATTGCTTTTCAAATATAGGTAGGCAAGGATCAATTCAACCTAGGCTAGATCACACAGAATTATGATGTGTTATCCTTTTTAGATATTGCTGGATTCAATTTACTAATGTCATGTTAGAGATTTCCACATCTGTTCATGAAAATACTGGTCTGTAATTTCTTTTTTAAAAATTTCATTGTTAAGTCTTCGAATCATAGTTATTCTGACCTGATAAATGAGATGGGAAATACCCTTTTCTTCTATATTTTCTCTAAGAGTGTAAGATTTTGTTTTTCCTTAAATTTTTTTGGAATTCATCAGTGAAGCCATTATGGCCTGGAGGAATTTGTAGGGTATTTTGTTTGCTTGTTTGTTTGTTTTGCAGGTGTGGTAGCAGAATAATGGCCTCAAAAATATGCCTGAAATTGTGAGAAGTAGCCTCTAGAACTTTCAGAAAATAAATTTATGTTGGTTAAGCCACCCAGTCTGGTATTTGATTACGGCAGCCTGGTGACTATTATGGCATCTTATTCTTTTCCTGTCTTTAATGTCTTTAATCAATAAAATTAAAAATTAATAAACATTAATAATTAATGTCTTTAATCAATTAAAATATATACTACATTGGTAATCTCTACATTCTAGATTTTCTATTATGTAAACCTCTAAGCAATTAAATCTAGCTATTTTTAGTGGATTTTCTTTTTTAACTCATGGCGAATTGTTATTCTGTGTATTTTATAGTTTTGGGCTGTAGACTCTTCTTTAGTGGGATTCATTGAAAACATTGCAAGCCCAGGATAAGGGCAATCCCTCCAGAGAGGTGCTACTTTTCCTTGTACCATGAAGTCAGGAATACCAACCTTCAAAATACTCATTATTTGGTATCATGTCTAAAGCCTTCAAAACTGACATCTCCTCCTCTGATTGTCCTTTGATACAGACAACTTCTTCACTGTTGACTCAATGTAACTACAGGTGAATTTAGTTCTAGCTATTCTTTGAGGAATCTAACTTTTCTGGCACTTGAATCTTGATTACTCTTATTTTAAGGGCCCAATATTTCATCCCCTGTCTCTACACGGTCATTTAACTGATGTACATAAATTATGAAGACAGGAATTTCATTGGCAGCTCCAAGTCGGCTTTTCTTGCTATCTGGATTTTTGTTCCCTTTGTTTTTTGTTGTCTGTTTTTTTTTAAATGTCATTAGATGTTCAGGTATTTAAGGGAAGGCCATTACATCATATCTTTTATTTTTAATGTGTTTCTGTAATGGGGGGAGTTTTAGATTATGTATAGTCTGCTATATTGCCAGAATTGGAAGTGAATACTCATTTTACAATGTCAGTATAACCTCATGTCAAAAATGGACATGGATAGTAATGTAAAATAAAATTATAGGCTAATATCACTAATGACTTTAAAAGCAAAAGTCCTAAATAAAATTTAATAAAGAGATGTCAGCAATATATTAAGAGATTGTATATCATAGCCAGATAGGGTTTATTTAAATAATATAAAAATTGATCAATATTGAAAACCTGTCCAAATAATTACTATATTAATAACATAAGATATAAAATCATCTCATTATCTCAGTGGGCAATGAAAATCATTTAATAAGACAGCATAGAATCCTGAATAAAGAAAAAAAAATCCTAGCGTACTAGATATAATAGGAACCTTTCTTCACAATTCTTAGAAATATTCCTCATATCATACTTAGGGATAAAACTATTAAATAATAGCATTTTTTAACCACTCCTATAGCAAACATTTATTAATCACCACCTACATGACATTCTTCTAGATATGGAAATAAAGCAGAGTATAGAAAGAGTCCTAGATTCTGAAGTTGAATAACAAAAGGAAATAAGTTAATGAATTTTTTTAAAGTAATAATAATGTTAATTTGTGAGAGATGATCTTAAAGAATCAATTGGCCAACTACAATTGCTAGCAAAGGACTTAGTTCAACAAGGTGACCTGAACCAGCTTAATAGACAAATGTTACATTTTTCTTCAAAACTTCGGTACCAGTTAGGAAAGGTAACCAGCAGGCATAATGTCTGTAAGATGTCTGGCACCAAGCCTGAAAGAAATATGCTCAATCTTTTTGAAGAAATTTATAGCCTTTTAAGAAGGAACATTGAAATCATATGAATAAGTTAAGAAAATACTATGGTTATGAGTGAGAAGAATCAACATCAACTTTCTCCAAAAGTATTCTATTATTTGATGCAATCCATTTTAATCCAAACAGGATTGTTTTTCCCAAGGACCTTAACAAACTAGTTCTACATTTGTCATGGTAAATGCATAAAGCTTGCCAAAACAATGTTGAAGGAAAAAAGAACAAAGTAATTGTTTTATTAGAATAATTTTGAAAGAAGAAACATTTGTTATCTACAAGATAAAATATATTATAAACCTAGCAGAGAGTATAAAAGCAGACTAACATAGTTAAGAAAGTTCAGCATATCTTAAAGACAGTATTTTAAATGATTGGGAAAAGGACTGTTTATTTCATTTGTGATATTGGGTCAACTGGCTACAGGGTTTAAAAGATGCATCAATCCCTACCTCAAGCCATTTACAAAAGTATCTTTGAGGTGAATTACTCTCCTATTCCTATTTATACTATAAGGAAATTTAGGTGAATATGTTCTTGATCTTAATGTTGACATGTCTTTATAACAAGACACAAAATCGGAAGCTATTAAAGTTTGATTTACCTGAAAATATCAACATTTAAAAACAATGATTACAAAAAGTTAAAAAGCAAATGATAACCCAAGAGAAAATGCCTACATATACCTACACAATATATATCTAGAAAATATCTACCTACCCCCTAGATACATAACAAAATATGAAGAAATAATATCCAAATATATAGAGAGCACCTGCAAATAAATGAAGTAATAAAAACACAACAGAAAAGACAAAACTATGAGCTGACAGTGAGGAGCAGAGGAAATACCAAAAGCCAATAAACATGTGAAAATAGATACTGTATACAAAATAACACCAGGCAAATATAAATTATGACACCAATGGCATGCTCTTTTTCAACCATCACATTGGAAAAAAAAAAAAAACTAAAAAGCTAAGCATATCAAGCTCTGATGACTGGGAGGATGCACCATCTTCCTTTGGTAAACTGCTAGCAAAGTTTCAGTTTGGAATGTGTCTTGAGCTACCTTAGCGATAATAAGAAGGAGCATGTTGAAACTAAGGTACATCCACATCATAGAATCGTACACGTCATTTAACATTAGTGAGGTTGTACCATGTGCAGAAATTGGGAAAATTCCTTAATATCTGTTATTAAAGGAGAAAAGAAATTTGCAGGTCATGGTGGAACCTTTCATGCTAGTCACGTGAAACTCTCACGGACGTGCACTCACATGCGCACACACTGACTGATGTATTTCCATAGATGTCATGTTACAAGTCAACAAATGCATAGGGGAAATGTCTAGAAAGAAAAATGCCAAATATGATAGTGATCAACTTGGGAGCAGAGGCAGGCTGTTTGCAGAGGACTTCAGGAGAAGAAACGAATTCCCTTCCACCAAATTGTATTACTTATTTATCCCGGTTATTTTTCTTGCTTATAATCATTCTCGTGCCTGGTTCATTGTCATAAGTAATATTTCTTGTAAGAGTAGTAGTCTTCTACTCGTGCACATGCAAGTAAAAAACTTTTTCAAAATCCTTATGGAGCTTGAAAAAAAAACATGTCTCCACTAAAACATTATACACTCTCTTAAGGAGAAATTTCCTCTAGTTGAGAATAACTGTTGTAATCACTCAGTAATTGGGGACCCTAATGATGATAATAATGATTTTGATAAGGATGCTGTTGGGGTTAATTTACAGAAGCATGTTTGTTTTCGGTGAGTCAGGTCCAAGTTGTATCTATGTCCCACATCTAGTAACTTTTCTCCCTTTCTTTCTTCCCGAATTCCTTCCTTCCTGAATGTGTTTTTTTAATCCACTATGCATCAGGTACAGTGCCAAAACCTGGCAATATGTAGATAAACAATGCTTTTTTCCTGTCTCAAAACCCTCTCCATCTCTCATAAAAATCTTGCATAGGTTGTGAAAACCAGGAAAGGTGGTTTTAAAATGGAAGCAAAAGCTCTACAGAAATTCTCAGCAAATGTCTTATGTTTCAAGGGCCAGATCTTGATCACCTAGTGGACTCTAGCTGCAAGGGAGGCTGAAAAACATAAATTTTATGTCCTGCAACTTCTATAGTAAAGGCAGGCCAGCAAAAGGAAGGTGAGAATGTGTCTCGAGTGAGGCAATACTTTGCAAACCATGGGTGTGCAAAGAACAATTATGATATAATTTCTTGCAGACATTAACAAAATACTGCAGGAGCCCACTTTGAGGACTTCTGCAGTAATGTTGACCAGCTCATGGCAGTGCAATCATAGCAACACAATGATTGAGTTCTTCCACTTTCATCATCACTGTCTTCATCACCAACATCCAGTGCCTGGAACAGTGATTGGAATCATAGTAACAGGCAGTCAGCATGTGTGGAATGGACAAAACAGTGCAACACAAATATCCTTATCATCACAGCTGCCAATTATTTAGCACCTCCTTTAAATCAGAATGTACAATAGGTTATTTTATCCATTAAGCTAACAATAATCTTTTTTCACTGGAAGAAACTGAGATTTAAAGATGTTAATATAACTTACTAAAGATTAAATAGCTACTAAGTTTGCAAGTCAAGACTCAAATCCAGTAGTCCTGGAAGTTTTTCTCCACCAGCATTAACTCCATCCTTGTGGCGATCACACTTCTATGAATTATTCATATTTTGATGGCTGCATTCACGTTTTGTTGGTGTGGCTCTCAAGAAATCTATTCCTTTACAAGAAAGAAAGAAACGAACAAAAAAGATGAATTCTTTGAAGATAGCAGCCAACACAATGTTAGTAAATATAATATTTATAGGACTTTGCAATTAATTTACAAAATTTTTACATCAAAATTTGTCCTAATGATCTTATTCTTTGGGGACAACAATTGTCTCCTTCGTGATGTTTTCCTACACTAAAGGCAATTATTGTTGCTTCTAGCTGTAATAAAAAAAATAACCAGAACAGATAGAAGTGTCTTTGTTGAAATTGAGCTGAAACTCCCACTGTGGAAATAATCAGAAAATTAAAAGCTCTACAATCTTGCAAATAACATTGCAACTTAATATTATTGGAACATAACATTATTATCTCTTTTTATAGGGAAAACAAACATAAATATATTTCAAATGACACGACAATATTAGTTTTATTTTATTGAATGGAGGGGGTGCAAAGAACAACAAGTTTTTAGGATGGAGCAAATGAAACAATGGGGATTTATGAAAAAATGATCAACAGCACAGTGATATGACGCAAGTCTCAATCTCAGGCAGAATCTTCCGAATACAATGGCCTACTGCACCAGCTCCTCCTCTGTGATTTTCTAGGGTGCTTCATCTACAGTGCTCAATGGTGGCAACCAGGGCAGGATTTGCCACCAGCTAAGCATACGGTGTGGGTTAAATGAGTTTTTAATTAAAATTGAAAGAGATCAAAGTCAAGTCCTTCCTTTTTTCCATCTCCCTCACTTCCTTCCTCCACTCTCTCGCTCTCCTCTCTTCCCTTCTTTTCTCCCTCCGTTCCTTCCTCCCTCCCTCCCTCCCTTCCTTCCTTCCTACTTTACTTCCTTCACTCCCTCCTTCCTTCCTTCCATTCTTCTTTCTTCTCTTCTTTTATATTAATTTGAATTATGAGGGGTATAAAACAAGATAGTTCATCTTTACAAATAATATACATCATTTGAAGTCAGATAACCCATTAAACATACAATCACCTTGGACTCATCCCATAGAAGACATTCTACTAGACCCTCAGGATAAGATAGCTGATATGGCTTAATGTCTGGCTTCAAGAAAAGTCCAGTAGTTTTTTGTCCTTGTTCTTTGCAAGGATTTGGAGGCTACTGAAATGAGGCAATCTTGGAAATCCTTCACAGGATACGTGGTCTAAACACAAGTGAACTGGAGGCCGCACTGCCATTGGCAGAAATGCTGAAGTCAGTCTGAGACTGCTTGGGAAGTGGTGGGAGACGGTGTTGATGAGTTCAATCCTAGACAAGCTGCATGCATGTCTACACACTCCACCAGAGCTGTCTCCAAGCAGTTGGAAAGTTGCGAAGTCCAAGGGTTGATGTTGCAGTGGTTTCTTTTTATGAGAATGTAAATCATAAATTGGCCAGCCATTATTTTCTTAGACAATGTAGAGTGAATGTGATATTTTTTTTCTCAGAATATCCCCACCCTCCTTGAAGTAATTGGGATTGCCCTTCTGTCTTATGGGTGAGTAATCAGAGATAAGAGAGCAGAATTCAGCCTATCAGAATTCTTGCGGTGGATAACTTTTCACTTTCTTCTTAAGATGCTCAGAATTAAACCTTAGGAGACTGCCTTCTTAGGAGAACTAACTGGAATGACTTTGGGGCACTGTTTTGGGTACAGCAACACTTTAGGAGGGCAGTGAAGAGGAAAGAACATAGGGATTGGACTTGAGTTTGACTCCCAGATCTACAACTTAGTAGCTCTAAGACTCCATGAAATACCTTTTCTCCTTGGTCTCTTCATCTGTAAAATGGAAGTAAATTCAAGGCCAGGTGAATGTGAGATAATACATAGCACCAGGCCAAGAAGATGGTTTAGAAGACAGGCTATAAAGGGCCTGTCCTAAATGATCTGAGTTCTCTCCTCTGTAATTTTGGTTTCAAGCTCAGTCATCAATCAAGTGGCATTTTTATTCCCTTTGCCATAATCCTTTATGCATATTTCTCTCTCTCCAGAAACCTGTAATCAAATATTCTTGGGTTCCTCAAATGAATTTTCCCTAATGTTACCCCATTCTGAGCATAATGTCAAATATGATTTAGCCAGTTTATAGCAAGGTCAAGGCAAGAGCCAGTCCATCAGTGGCTTGGTTTCTGGGCTTCCTAGCCTCTGAAAGAGGAACAAAAGGCATTTAGAAATTGTAGGCTGTTCCCTCCTTCCTGGAGCCTTGCATGGCATGAAGACTAGGCAATGATACAGCCCTGGGGCTTTCTTTTAGTTTTCTTTCCTGAGTTGATCTCTGTCCAGAGTTGAAACGGACAGGCTGGAGATGGAAGTTATACAAAGTACCGGCAGCTTCCTTTTGGAATTGCTTTGTTTAAAGAGCTTTTTTATGATCAGGTAAGTGCTGTGATATATATATATTTATATGAGGGGTTTGAATATGATTTAGATCTGAACTTCCTGCAGAGTGAAAAAGAGTTGCTGCTCTTTTGTCTGAATTGCTTAATATTTAAACCATGAGTTAAA
Source organism: Camelus bactrianus (assembly GCF_048773025.1). Lineage (NCBI taxonomy): Eukaryota > Metazoa > Chordata > Mammalia > Artiodactyla > Camelidae > Camelus > Camelus bactrianus. The sequence goes on from NC_133544.1 coordinate 6,183,005, forward strand.
GACATGCTCAACTTTTGACTCACCCAAACAAGGCATCTTTCTTCAATTTAATTCAATCCAGTGAATTCCAAATAAACTCTCACTTATTGGGCACCTGATGTATATTTTGTACCATGCAAGGCCCTGGATGCAGAGACAAGTAAGACTTAGAATCCACCTATATCATCCAAATGTGTCCTGTCCTTGTCCCCTTCTCTGCATCCTCCCCACTGTTTCCTCCTCAGCCCCATTACTGCCTGGACCATGGATACAACCATTCAGATGGTCTCCCTGCATTGAGTGATCCTGACCATATTCTACCCAACACACCAAATAATCTTTTTGAAACACAACTCAGATCACTACATTCCCCTGCTTTAACCCCCCCAGTGGCTTCATTCTCTTTGCCCTTCCCAACCCCTACCTCTCTGAACTCCTTTTGAACTAGGCCCCCACTTGCCCTCCAGTCTTCTTCCCTGGACCCCTTTTCATCCCTAACGTATTTAGTACCAGCTGTTTCCTTTGCTAGGATGGTCCCCAAACTCATCTTCTAGCTCCTGGCTCCTTTCATGTCATGAAAGCTTTCTTCTCGGAGGGGTCTTCCCTGCTCAACTGATCTAAAATAGCTTTCCTCAATAGCGCCGATCCCTCTCTGGTGCAGCTTGTGTTTATTCACTTGATTATCACGCATCTGCTGTCCACTCCCACCCCTCCCATTATGATATAAACTTCACTGAGATGGGATTGCACCTGACTTCTTCCTGGTGGTCCTTATTTACTTCTGCTCCTTAAGACCCTGTACAACAGACACCACTATTCTTATTCACTTAGGAGGAAACTGAGCCTAAGAAGGTGCAGTTTGACCAAGCTCCCACAGCTGAACCAGCAAAGCCAGTGTTTGAACTCACATCGCTCTGATTCCAAAGCTACTGCTTTTTCTGCTCTGTGGTGATACCTCCTCAAGCACCTGCTAAGTGCTTGCTGAAGAAGGTGAGACCTGCGTCGTGTTCGTCTTTGCATTTCCTGCACCCTGCACAGGGACTGGCATACAGCAAGTGCTCATCGCACGGTTAAGGGCTTGGGTTATTGCTCACGTTCTTAGGAAATGGGTCTCTATCATTTCTAATCGGTCTGCACTTCAGGAAACAGACAATGGAAGTAAGTTCTGGTGAGCATTTCTGCTCTTGGAAGAAATGTGAACTGTTATTTATTGCAAAAAATACCGAGACTAGTTTTTTAATATACTGCTTAACATAATAATTCCTGGAAACGGTTCCCCTGTGGTGAAATAATGAAAAGTAAGTGAAAAGAGCCGCAAATGTCGCTTTTGAGCAGAAGATTAAAGTACTCCTCTCCTTGGGTTTACTCCACATGTTTGAATAATAGAATTTGTTGGTTGGTCTTACGTTGTAAATTGCAAATGCAGCCACGGCGGCACTCCCGCGTGGGTGCCCTGGGCTGGTGTGTGCAGGTCCTGCCATGAGGACAGGGTCTTCTTGAGAGACGTCCATTCTAAAGCATCCATTTTGCTAGGATCTGAAGTCCTTGATTTATTAATGAAGCTATTTATAAAATACCCCTGTGAGCATTTTGTATTTTCTTTGTTTCTATTCCTTTCTATGGAAGTTTAGTTGTTCTGGGAGAATTTTAAACAAAGAGTCTGACACAGAAGAAACTTCCACCAAGGAAAACGTGCATATTTTTTTTTTAACAAGTTTGCAAAAGATGCTTAGGCCATAATTATAAAAGATGTTTTTAAGAAGTGGATTTTCTTGCAGCAGCCCAGGACTGGGAATTGGAGCAGTCTGGGTTCCATATGGACTCACTGTTCTGAGTAGGACAGCTTGTGTCACTTTTTAGAAGCCTCAGTTTTCTAACCTGTAAAGTAGGTATAAGTGATGTCTGCCCTATTTTGTGGAGCAAATGAGATCAGGACAAATGTGAAAGTACTTCACAAATTCAGAAAGGCCATACAGATAGCATCATCATTACAAAGCAAGCTGTCCTTTCGAAGTATTCAATGGTAACATTTTGCTTGTCTTCTGCATTCTGTCCTAACACATGGAATATTTGTCTTAGGATGGTAAAACTTGTCATTATCAGTTGTATAAAATACAGAATCCCCACTTTGCATCAGGGATCATGGAATTGTTAGTATCTGCCAAGTCTTAAAAGAGCATGAGATCATTGGGTTCACCCTCTCTGTTTTGAAGCTCAGTGTCAAATGTTTCCAGAGGAAGACAAAACTAGGTAGTTCTTGAGGGGATGGGTTTGTATAAGAGTGTGAGCTTTAGTGAGTGTGTTTTAGTATTTTTTTTCTGGGGCAGAATATCAAATTCCATTAGACTGCTGTGAAAAACAAGATGGCGGCAGAGGCCAGGGGACAAGGAGTGAGGGAGGTGGTAAAGGGGACACAGCATGGTGCCCATCTATGACTCAGCCTTTTGTAGCTGAAATAGAGTCTTTTCAGCAGAAGGCTGTCTGTCTGTGTCAGTACTTTTCTGCTTACTACATGGGTCATCGGTGTCTTTGTGTTCTGCCATGAACTTTTGATCTAACACTTAGAAAATGCTGGCATATCTCAGTTTTACTAAAGAAACCAAGGCAAGACGGTATGTCTACTCAAGCTAGAATTCCTCTTATGGGCTGAGTCTCCGCCCCTGAAAAGACGTCCTGAGGGTGGAGTGGAAATCAGTGGTCCAAGAGTATGACTCTGTGTGGCTCACTAATCCAGTTGCCTTGCTACAATGTAGAATCTTCTTCCAGCATTTTTTTTTTTTTTCATGCCCAAACTGCAGAGTTCTGTGTTTTGTTTAAAGGAGAGTTGGAAGGGAGGGTTGAGCCTACTGCTCTCAGTTAACTTTGGAGAGGCCATTTCTGAGCGACCTGGCACATACAATAACCTGTCCTTTGACTGGCCGATGGGCCTCTCTGATAAGGGCCACCTGATACGTCTTAATGGATACACACCTCCTCCTGGGGGCACGCACATTCCTCAGATGTCTGGCTCCAACCTGACAGCCTTTTGAACTTCCTATATTTTGAAAGCCCATTACTTGATTTAATAATTTGGGGAAGATTTGAAGGCTGGCCTTGCCAAGGTTTTTCAGACGTGTGGAAAGGGGAAGATGTGGTTTGTAAGAAAAGATTTTTGAAAATTATCTCTGCAAACAATCAACATGCTCAGGTCTCCCCTCGACCCTGTGACACCGCACTCCTCATGCGTTCTTGCCTCAAGATAAGAGTTCTAATTATCTGTCTCCTGCTTGTCATGCCCCAAAAGCTTATCAAATATCTACCCAAAAGCCTTCCTATTGGTCCCACAGAACTGAGGTTTCCACGGGCCCTGCAGATTAATTGCCAGTCCTATTGAACCAATTTTGCCCTCACCTTGAACTTTCTGCTGTATTCTATCTGGATAGTCACCCCCACCTTCCTGGGACTCTTTCCTGAGCTTCTGTTCTCATCTTATCTTCAATTTTTCTTAGTATTTCTTTCCCCTTATAGGGTGAGTTCCCTTGAAACAGACTCTAACATGAAGGCCAGAGTGAAAGGTGCTCATCAGGAGTGCACAGCGGGCGGGAGGAAGAAGGTGAGCATCGATGTAGGGACAACAGTGCCCCAGCAGCCCCGGGGTCTCTGGGGGGAGCACTGCCTACGAGGATGTCCCACCTCAAGGAGGCGTGGGCAGGTCTCTATTCCCACCTGGCTCAGTCACCGATGCCGTGTCCCTGGGAAGGATGTGGCCTCAGACAGAACAGCTTTTTACAGTCGGGGGGATCCTGAAGGAGCCGACAGCTGGGTGCTGTTTATAGGACAAGCTCCCTGCAGCTGGGTGGCAAGTCCAGGCTTAAAGGGGAACCTGACTACCCCATTTTCCTTCACATGTCTCTTTGAACCAGGTGGTCACACATGCCCCTGAGAATGACGAAAGTGATGGGCCCTCCCCCCCGAAGAAAGATGCTCACGTGCCCACTGATAAATACACCGCCAGCAATTTGAAATGGTTCGTAAATGTTCCAAACCCACAAAAGGGTCCTTACAGTGGGTAAACCTAATACAGTCAAGCTGCCTGTGTATTTCATTCTTCTCACTATACGTAAATTCACAAGCAAATACATTCCAAGGGAAATGCTGGAGTAAAGTGCTTCTGGAACCTTTCACCTGTGTGATTTTATTTATTCCTCACCACCAGCCTTTGAGTTGGGTACTGGTTACACTGTTTATATACTGAGGAACCAAGGTCCTGAGAGGATACATGATTTGTTCAAGATCACACTGGTGCTAAGTGGCTGAGATAGGTTGTAGCAAAAAAAAAAAAAAAAAAAAAAAGTTCTGTTTACTTCCACGGCTCGTGTCTCGTACACTTTATCTCCTTTCCTCAAAGAGGTTCTCAACTCTCAAGGAGCTTGTAAATTAAAAGGGGTGTGGGAGACGAGAAAAGTACACATGTAAGCAGAGCAAAGACAAAGAGGTAAGTGTTGCGATACAGGCAGGGATGAAATCTGTATGAGAAGGAACATCCCATTAGGTTCATTAAACATGTGATAATTTTCCCCATCAGAGTCGACAGAGATAATTAAGTGGTCTCTGCTTATACACTGTTGACATTTCCATGGAAGACATTTCTAGACTTTAGCTGGTTATTTTAAATACGTATATATATTTAAATATATATATATATGTGTGTGTGTGTGTATATATATATATATATATATATATATATATATATATGTATATATGTTAGGCATTCTTTCAGCCCGTATAACATCAGTAATTTTTATAAATTATTATAAAAATTATAATAAATCATACATTTTACATATACATGTCTTCTAAGAACTCATAGGTTCAAAAGAGCGCTGTGTTGACAGGCAAATGGCACTATGATGCCGTGGAGAAGCAGGTGATGGTTGTTATGCAGATGGGACCTGATATTTTTGTTGTCTCTCACTACCTCCTGCACAGGCTCATCTAAAACGTCTTTAATTAGAAATGTGTGTTATGTCGCCAGCATGTGTGTTTGTTACAGTGTTTAATGTACATCATTTCACATGTTCTTAATGACAGCCAACATTTTCTTTGCTAACTTCCCAATCTATTACATTTGGCCTGGGACTAAAGCGAAGGCCCACAGGAGGGATCCAGTTAATAGTCTAAATGAATTAGTCGATGATTTAGTATAAAAATAAGTGAGCAGACAGCTTCTTGCCAATTCCTTGGGCTTTCTCTGAGATCTCATCCCACTGTTTCTTTTTTTCCCCCCTACATTTATAGTTGTTGAAAAGGATGCAGCTGCCTCTTCTTTCATCCTGAACTTGGTACCCTCAACTTAATGGCCTATTAGGAACCCCTGTTCATATCGCCATCAAAAACTTGAAACCCAACATGTGCAAAGCTAAGCATGGTAGTGGTCGTGTTATGGTGGTTAACAACATGACTTTTAAAACTCTAGCTGTCTGGGTTTGAATCCTGGCCACTGACTAGCTGTAAGACATTAGGCAAATTATTTAACTTCTTCATTATTGAGTGTTAAGCATATGAGTTAGTGTGGAAAACTCCTGGCACATAAAAAGCTCAGTAAATGTCAGTTCTCATCATTGTGGTCAACTCTCAACTTCTATTAGAAGGTTTGTCCTCATCAGATAATCTGATCTGCACCCACCTGCATCCATCATCTTTGCTTCCCCAGTCTCTCTCCAATCATACCTTCAAAGATGCTTCCAAGGCATCTCTCTAACCCACCGTCATGATTTTCCCCACCTCCAGTATCCTGGTTCCAGGTTTCCTCAGCTGCAGCCTTGATTACCCAGCTTTCCAGTGGCCAGACTTGCTTTCCTCCAGCCCCTGCCACACACAACATTTAAACCATAGATTCAACCATGTCAACCTCCTTGCTTAAAAATCTTCAGTGGTGCCCACCACACTCAGATTTAAGTTCAAACTCTTTAGCATCAGGGCATCCACTCTCCTCCATTACCTGGTTCTGTCTCTCTCTCTCCTCTTCTCTCCTCATTTCCCTTTATGCCAGTGCTTCAATCTCTTAACTATTTGGAACTTTTAAGTTTCCCAAACGTTTTCTACATTTTCCTTCTCCTTTAGTCCTTTGCATGTGTATCCCTCCCTCCCTCTACAGGACACCTTGCAGTACCTCTGCTTAACTCCTATGCACACTTTTTCTGGAATCTGTGCCTGACTCCCAAAGACCCATGGGATGGCTCTCTCTGCCCCATCACTGCATTTCAGGAGGATCTTGAAAACTCACACAATGGGAGAAGAAACATGGAATGCAAGACTTGTCTCTGCTCCAGGAAGAATATGGAAGATATGTGGGAGAATGGGGGCTTCCCAGAACACCTGTGCAGCTCACCTGGCCTTTACCTTCCAGAGGCTCAGGAGTTGACTGCATTCCTTAGGGTCTTTATATCAGACCCCCTTCTGCCAGGCAAGGGCATCTTGGTCCTCCTTCTCTGGCTGATGCTCCAGAATAGAGTCCAGGATTTTATAAAATGCTAGGGATCCCTGGTGCTTACTGGCCCAATCAGAAGAAGTAAAACCTGTGTCTTCCTGGACCCTGGAGAGCAAATGGGGTGACCGCACAACTCTAGGACCCAACAGCTCAGACAACAGTCTCCGGGACCATCCCTCTGTGTGGACTTCCTCTTCATCTCTCCCGCCTCTCTGAGAGCTTTATAAATACATATAAGTGAAAACATGGAGGAAATTGATCCTTCTCCAGCAGAGTGCAGGGAGCTAGGGATCCCACACATAGCTCTGTATTACAGGGAAGGAAGGTCAGCATCGAGCCACGGCAAAGAAGTGAACTTGGTGCTCAGACTTGGGCTCGTCTTCTAAGCTCTGGGAGCCCTAGAACCTAGCCTCTCTGAGTCTCCCACTTTTCCTATTTTTACAGTGGGAATACTAAGAATACTATTCAGCAAGAATGAAGTCCGTTCGCACGTGGAGTGTTTAGAAACAGTCCTGGCACAGAGTAGGCATGAGCTTAGAGTTAAATATTAGTTGAAGCTCTTGCTCTCCAGTTGAAGAGAGGAAATCTATGCAAAGAGAAGCCTTTGAAAATGAAGCAATTAGGCACTTTGGAGTTGAACTTCTGTTTGAAGTCTGGTCCTGTCATTTAAAGGGTGTGGGGCACACCTTCATCTTCTTTACCTCTGAAACTGGAATGATACAGCTCATAGAGCTGTTGACAGGTTTAGAAATAATGATGCAGGGAAGGCTGTATAAAAGTACCTGCCCCACTAGTGTGAACCCTCTTCTCCTTGAGTTCCTAAGAAGATTGAATGGCAAATATGTGCCTTCTTTGTCAGAGGAGCTTAAGTATAAGACCTGGGTCACTGATCCAACTTGCAATCAAGCTGTCAGGTTAAGGGAGACATTGCAAGACACTGCCAGGGTATCACATGGGGACGGATGGGGATGGGCAGAAGAGAGGGCTTTGAGCAAACTTGCACAGGGAGAAAAGACTCATGAGTTCTTGTGGTGGAGAATCATGAAAGGCAGAAGCCAGGAGTCCAGGAAGTTTGACCATGGCTGCTGTTGATGGACACCAGAGAGGATCCCCTCCAGAAGGCTCCCTGCGGGGCTCAGAAGCAAGACCAGAGACTCAGGCACACTACGTGCCTGGCAGAGCCAGCAGGAGCCGGTGCCTGGCATATTTTCTGTTCCAGAAGGCACGTCAAGCCAAGAGAGAGTGGATTAGGAGGATTTAAAGTACAAAAAGTAAAACAAGCTGGGTTTTTTAAGACAATCATTCTCAAAGACAGTGAGTGAAATTTGTGTCACTTTGAATAAGGGATATGTCAGCAGGAAAAATAAAGAGGAAGAAATCCCCTCCGTGCTTCTCCTTGTAGTCCAGTGAGACAACAAACAGATCAGCGAGCCAAACGCAGCCACACCCAGCACTCTCTTGGCCTAAGGTGTTCTTGCTGCTTTTTTTTTCTGTGACTCACCCCCACTGCCTGAAGTAGATTATCCTCTTTCTCGGGACTTCTTCAGGTTTCCTCCTTCTTTGGAGGAAGCCAGTAATTCCCTGCCCATGACATCTCTCTGTTAGCCCAGGTGTGGGCGGTGGGGCCAAAATCCATAGAACGTCGCATATGGCACTCAAGAGGAAAGGTAGTTGGTATAATTCTGGAAGGAAGTCTCATTTCTGGGACAAAAAGGCTTTGAGAAAGCATTGGAAGCTTGTTAAGCACGTCTTCATAAAGAGTGTTTATAGTCGTTACCTTGTTGAACAAACCAACCCTGAAAATGGGAAGTGGGGTGTTAATAAACACTATTGCATTAAGAAGGGGCATTTAGAGACATAATTTGACTTACCCAGGATTATCTTTTCAACAGTGGAGAAACTTTTCAACTTCTTAATGGTGGAGGAGTGAACTCCTCATGGAGGGTGAAGGCCATGCACCCATCACCGTCGTCTCTATAGGTCACTGCTCCCCGTGGCCACCTCAGGAATTAGCCACCAGCAGCTGTGGTTTTACTCAGAAGTCCTGCTCTCTGGTCAGTGTTGTATGAGCCAGGTGTGCACACCTGAATGGATCTCTGCAGGAATGCAGGGTAATGGTCAAGGATTAGAAGGAATGGGGATCTGACAGCTTGGCTACAACTACCCTTAAATTTTTAATTTACATATTTAAACAAAGTCTAAAGCAAATCAGTACCTGTGTTCTCTCCCTGAACAAGGTGAAAACTTTTAAGTTTTTAATTCACTGTGAATCCCACTCATTCCCCTAAATACCCAATCATTACCCAATTTTTAGTTTAGTTCTAAATCACATGTATGCAGACGATTAGCAGCAACAATAACCATGAGTATTATTACCTAAAATCCTTTCTGATTTAGCATTCCCAATGTGCATTGCCAATGTGTTTAATAATCCTTACTTGATTCTCACTTCTTCTGACTTCATTTTCTTACTAAAGCATCTCCTATACTTCCAGTGAGAATCTGTAGCTAGAATTGTCTTAGTTTTTAAATATCTGAAAATCTGTTTTTTGGAATCTGGTAAAGATTATGTCATCTGCAAGTAATAGAGTGTCCCTAAAAATAAAGGCTTAAACCAACCAGGGTTTTCTCTCTTATTCATTAATAAAGTCAGAATCAGGCTGACCATAACTTGTAGGGCAGCTCCCACAATACACGCAGGGACCTGATGTCCTGCTGTGTCTGGTTCATGGGCTGTGGGTCTCTTCATATTCATGATGGGGTGGCTGGAGCTCCAGCTTTGTCTAAATTCCAGGCAGAATCAGTGAAAAAGGCACGAAGTGAAAATGACTTATCTATTGACTCAGACCCTTCCAAGCAAGTTATGTCTGTTGCATTAGTTTCCAGATGCACTTCGGCCACTGCAACTCCAAAAACTGCTTTTCTACAATGTTCCATGGTCTTTTTACCTAGACTTCTAATAGAGAAGTTTGAAGCTTCTATACTTTCAAACTTAATTTTCATATTTCCTCTCTATGAATCCTTCTGAAAGACATACTTTTAGTATTCCTCTGTCTCCCAACTGGCTAATTCTCTCATTTTCTGTGTCAAGCCTACTGTTCTTCATGGTTATTAAAATTAAAAATAAAACTTTCAATGTTTATATTTTTGGTATCTAGGCTTCTTAATTATGTTTCTTACATGTTTTCTTTTGTCATTTCTTGTTTTATGGATGGTGTTCCTTATATCTCTGAAAATATTAAATATTCTTATTGTTAATTACCTTTCAGAATTTTCAACTTTACATGGCTCCACAGAGTCAAGTTCTCCCAATTTTTTAATCCACACAAGATCATTTGCAGCATTGTACGTTTTATAATTCTTATGTTTTAGGTCATTTCCCACGGGCATTATCTTCAGTGGACATTCTCTTCCCTGCATGGGCTGAGGCATGGAGGTGTCCTTCTGGCTATAAAGTTCATTTGGGGGGTCTTGAGTTGGGTTTCTGTATTCCCTGGGCTGCTCTGTTTGAATTCCGTACCCACCACTGTGCACCTTCGGGGATCTCATCTCTCTCATCAGTTACTGTTTCCGCCATGACTTGGGGTAGGCAGCAAGCTTCTGGCCAGTGGGGTGAGATATTCTGGTCCCAGTTCACAGAAGGGGCAGTTCTTGGCTTCATATTTACTCTCTTCTTCTTGCTGCACTTTGGCTTATGTCCCAGACTCTCATGCCTAGAGGTGGAGTGGTGTCCAGTGAGCCAGGTTGTGAGCTGGGATCTGGTCCAGATTCCTGAATTTGGACCATAAGTTCAGGACTCTGAGTTTCTTCCATATTTCTGGTCCCTGCATATTTTCTTTCTGGCTTTGGAGCTCAGTGAAATATTTGTTAGATAATTTATATGTGTCATCTAATATTTCCATGTGTTTGGAGCAGGAAAAGTGGTATTAATATGCTTCATAAGCCTGAAATTAGAGCCTACAGTGTACAGGGGGTCGGAGGAGAGTTGTAAGTAGGGCTGGGAAACACCATGTGCTCAGGGCTGGTTGCCTGGATTGAGAACATGTACCTTGGAGGCTTCACAGCTGCCCTGTGTGTCATGCACTTGCCTTAAGGTTGAGCTGAAGTGAAAGGAAGATGGACAGAGCACATCTGCTGAGTGGGGTCAAATCAGGAAGGGGAGTCTGCTGAGTTCCCAACAGCTTTCTAACTTCTTTTTCCAGTCTCTTGTATGGCCATGTTGCACTTTCCCTGCTTGATTCCATGAGATTATCCACTATCCTTCGTGTGTGTGTGTGTGTGTGTGTGTGTGTGTAGAGATTCCCTGACGTGGTTTTCTATACATGCAACCAAAGGCGTTCTCATCAAAATGTGGAATTCAGCTTCGGAGCAACTAAAAGCCCAACTCAGATTTTCTGATTATCTCTGAGAGTGAATTGGCTGTATGATCAATAGTAAAGGATTGTGCAGGTCATTTCAAGAAACACAGTTGAAATAACACCTTTTCAATAAACCATAAAGCGGAGTCTGCCCAGTTAATTTTTGTGTGTCATCACGGAGAGCCTGAAATCAGTCGGGGCAATTGCTTAGAGATGGACAGTGTTTCATCGTGCCTTCATTGTTGAGTAAGCCTGAGCCAGTAAGTTAAATTCTTAAATTCTCAGATCTGTGATTATGAAGAGCAGGGCTATTTAAAAGGTTAAAAGCATCCATGTAGTTGTCTAGGACAGAGCAGACTTTTAATAAATGTGTGTCCTCTCATCTTGTCCTTATCCTATTATGAGCAGGTGCCCGGGGAAGAAAGAGCCAGTGTTACTGGAGTAGGAAACTCTTAGAAGAAAGATCTGGTGTCACATTTGGGCAGGTGGCCAAGGGGGCATGTGTGCACTTGGAGGAATGGCCATGTCCAATCTTCAGCTGTTCTTGGAAGAGCTCTCCGTGGCTTGATTTTTTGGAGGCTGAAGCCTGCTCTGTCTGATTTGTCTCAGGAGCAGTAAATTGACACTGCAGGTTCTTCTCCTTGGCGTTCAAAGCTCTTGTGAGGGAGGCAAGGAAGTTCACATGAAGGTGCTCATCAGGGTCCCCTGACTGTGCTGCTACGTTTTCCCAGCTTGTCCGATGCCTTCACTAGTCGACGTTCAGAGTCCACAATGCAGGGATAGACCTCCCCATACAGACGTGATTTACCCAAGGGCAGAATGAGTCAGCCCTTGTCCTGGTCCTACCAAGGGAAGCATTTGGCAATTTTTAAATATTCTGCTTATTTTCCTAATTATGCATTTTCAAAAGTCCTTTCTTTTTTTTTCCAGTAAAGGACTGAAAGTGACTACAAGTCAGGGGTGGGCAGAGAGGAGTTGAATATCCATACTGCCTGGTTGTCCTAGATGAGACTGGGGTGTCTCTTTCCAGGCAATAGAATGTGGGGAATGTTGCTTATGAAATGCAGGAGAGATGCTCCCACGTTCGTGGTGGATTGTATCCACGCATGTGTTAGCCTGATGGGGAAAAGCTGGCATCTTCTGAAATGAGACTTGATTTAAATGATTAAATGTTTGTACATTCACATATGTGCATATTACTGAAGAGAGGTGAAGAAGAGGCTCCCTAAGAAGTGTGCACCCAGGTCGTTTGTGCCCTAGACTATTTCCCCAGCATGCTAATTCACCTCCTTTTCTCCATATTGATTTCATCTAATCCACACAGTGACCAGCACCATTTTTCTAAAAGGTTCTTTGTTTCCTTCTTTCCTTTCTTTCTTTCCTTCCTTCCTTGTAAGAACACTTGTCATGTGATCTACTACCCTCTTAAGTTTTTAAGAGCATAACTTCATATATCTAACCACTGGCACTGTGTTTTACAGCAGATCTCTAGAACTTACTCATCTTTTCACATTAAATAACTGTAAACTTATACACATTTAATAACAAATATCCCTTTCCTCCTCTCCCATTCCTTGGTAACCACCAGAAACAGGGACTCAAACTTTTTTAAAAAAATGTCAGAACTCTTATTTAGAATGAAATTTATAGGAGATGAAACAAAGCCGACTCAAGATAAGCAGCTTGGATTACTGTGGGAACAGGTCACCAATTCAGTCCTCTTGGGACTTTGAACTCCCTGGGACAGACTTTTAGCTTCTCCAAAGAAGGCCTGAGCTCAAGAGAAGACATTTACGTCTTCTAGGCCCCACGTGCCCATGAGAGACTAGGATTCTAGGGGCGCCAGACTCACAACTAAATAAAGGACTTTAGAACTTGGCACCAAAGTTGTGAATGTGAACCATCCGTGCAGAATAAGCCCATAAGCTGATTGAGGGGCGATCTTCTCAAGCCCTGTTTCTGTAATTTTGAAATCAATTTTACAAAGGCAAAGACATATCTCACTTACATGAAATTCACACACGCAAAAAAACAATAAAATTTACTTTGTGTCTGTGTGTACGTTTCATGATATCCTCACTTTATTCTAACATGAAAATCTCTCTGAGATGCTTTCTCTTTCCCCAAAGAGCTAACCTCACCTTTCCAGTCTTCTGTTGACAAGCCTGTTTCCTCCAACAGACATTGAGTTCCTTGAGAACAAGAACCTTGGAGAGTTCATTCAGTGCTGGGAATGACACCTGGGGTTGACCAGACATCCAAATGGAATGATATGGAGCCTCTGGTCCATAGCCAAGCTTTTTAGGTGCTTTTTATCCTTCCCAGAGAAAAGAGAGACATTGCATGCAATCCGTCTCCACCTCATCCTTTGGAGCGGTCTTTTATTCTTGTGGAGCCCTCTGCCAAGAACAGTTGTGACCGGCCAAATGACTGATAGAGCAAGGCAGCTCAGGGAAGCCCAGCCCTCTGCACCCAAGGAAGGCCACCATGTGCAAAAATACCTCTCACTTTCAGCATGACTTGAGGGTGATTTCTCCTTTAAATCCTCATCTGTCTGAATCAATGCTCTGCATTGGAAATGTTGCTGTTGGAGAGTTGAGGTCCACAGCTCTGCACTAACCCACTGTGCAGAGCACTTCAGAGCTCCAGGCCTTGGCTGTAGCAGCCACAGAGCCAAGGATGGGGCTACGTCAGGGAGTGCCAATGTTTTTGCTGCTGTCACTGGGGAGGTTGTAGCCTGGTTCAGAAAAGGCAGTCACAGGAGCCTTAGAGGGGAAGCATAGAAGATCAGGAGTCTGCCCCTAGAAACAGAGAATGTATGTGGGGTTGTGTCTGAGGGGGCTATTGTTGATTGGTCCAGCCCCCTCACTTTGTTGTATCCCCACCACACCTACCCTAGGGATCCTTGAGGGCTTCCAAGAAACCTCTGTGGTTCAGAGCAGGAAAGTTAGGGAAACCAAAACAAAACAGTGGCTTAAATTACTTTGAAGGCTCCTCCCAACTTTAATATTTCATAAGCCTCTGGATTAAATCAAAGGCTGGTATTCCTCTTAGTAAAGTCAACTCCTCTGGGAGAAGTTCCTGGCTGTCCAGATGGTGCCTGTTGGAAGTGGTTATGACACGAGGGAGGCAGAGTTTGTTAACCTTGGCAACTACTGTCAACGGAGAGCTTCAAGGACAAATCAAAGGTCAGGTCCACTGGGATGTGAGCACCACCAGGATGGGGACCTGATTCCCCAACCCCTAGCACAGTTGTCAGCACATGGTAGGTGCCCATAAATGGATATTACACACATGAGTGAAGAATGCATTTTTAACCTGAGACTTATCCCTGGCTTTGTCTCTGAGCCTTGGCCTTCTTACCTGTAGAATGGGGATAATCACATCTTTTGTGAGCTTGTTAGGAGGATTTAATAATAAAGCATCTATAAAACTTCCAGCTCATACTAAGCTCCCAATAAACAGAGATATTATCATCCTGTTTAACAGGTCCAGGGGTTCTGGTACACTAACTGGGTCTAATTTAATAAGGCATAAGGATATGAGAGAGCAGGAATGAGCCACCCAGAGTCCAGTCCACAATAAGCAGGCCGAGGAAGGCTAGAATGAAGGAGAACAGGGGACTTGGGGAAGAGAGGAGGAGTCTGGTAGTGGAGATGAGTAGCCTTGACCAGGTTCCCTGCCCACAGTCCTCTTCAGTGTGTGGTTCCAGACCTCCATGTACATTTCCCATAAACACTCATAGTGACTCTAAAAGCATTAACCAGCCTCAATCGCTCAGATAATGAGTCAGTCCTCAGAGAACACCTGTGTATTTAGAGGAGGGAGTGGCATGTTTTCAGCACGTCCTTTAATTTGGGGTCCATGCTGCATCTGTGGGTGAATTTCCCCTGCCTCCTGGGTCACTGTGGAGCAAGAGAGACTCAGTATGTCCCTCTTGGTGTGGAACATGGTTCCGAGAGAGATGTGCATCTCTATGAGTGGCATCCCAGCCCAGTCCTGACCCTCCTCTGCCATCTCTGTCCACGCTGGCAGGTAACCACTTATTCCTGCCAGCAGAGTCCATTGTGATAAGTACATTAATTTCTTTGTGTGGACATGTGTCCTTGTCACTCATCAATTAAAACACCACACACACAAACAGGTGACCCTGCCCCCTCCCAGCATGTACCATCATTCAGGGACAACCACGGGAGATTAGATCATGTGGTGATGCCTGCAAACCATGCCCTGTGATCCCCATGCCATGGCCAGGTCACGCTAAATAATGATTGTTTACAGAGTCATCACTGTGTTTCCTTGTGTTCAAATAGCTCTTCACAGCTTAAAGAACAGGGCCAGTCATGTCACTCATCTAATCTACAAGGAATGCTTTGGTGGAAAAATACTGATTCTGTGTAGAGATAGGGAAACTGAGTCCTTGAGAAGGGATGGGATAGAATGTTCCCAGGGTGAGAGCTGGAAAAAAAAAGTGAAGCCAGGATTTGGCATCAGTAACCACCAGTAATAACAGCTGATCCAGTGCTAAGTCCTTAAATACAGAAATCCCATGTCCCCACTGGACCCTAATCTCAAGGGCACATCCACTCACATGGAAATGCACTAAGACGTAAGGCACGGGATATAGGAGAAGATAGCGTGATAGAAAATGCTCAAACAGGCAAACTTAAACTACAATATTAAGACAACAGTCTCCTCCAACACAGAACAGTGGTCCTTAGTTTAGGGGAGGGTCCCGATCCAGCCTGAGGCTATTCTGCTTCCTCCACAAGGGAGGTCACAGTATTTGGGGAAGTTTAAATTGATAGTTTTTAACATGAAAATAAAGAAATCTGTATTGTGGGTGGTAGTTTTCACTGGGTAGGCCAAGACAGAATGTGGGGGACTCTGACTAATGATGTTCATTTTCCTTGTGTTCCAAGAATTAAATATCAGTGGAGTCGCTTAGCTCCAAATACTAGGTACCATTTTATCGTGCATCTATTATGTGCCAGGCTCTGCTCATAGCACATTTTCTACATTGTTCCTTGTGAATTTGGCATGTGGGGAGAGGAAAGGTGTGATACATACACATCATGTGATTTTTATTTTATCGATTTTTCTACTAAAATCTTTGTAGTGTACTTTTTATTTTTTTAACATGACATACTTTTGTAACATACTTTTTCCTCATAATTTGATCTGGAGTTCCAGAGAGATGGAATTATTGACCAGTGTTTTGCAAATCCCATGCCTTCTAACCTGAGGACATGGACAGGAAAGAGTAACCTCACCCTTGGGTGACTCTGGTCATGATGGTCACAGGATAGAGTGTGGCCTTGGGGTAGACAGTGACCTGGTTTAAATAAAGCCCCACCAGCTTCTCAGCTGTGTGGCTCTGTGACTGCTACTTAACCTCTATAAGGATCCTCTTCCTCGCCTTTCAAATAACTTCCTGCTATAATGCGCTATATGTGCTCTTGAAAAACCTTGCATTGTGCAAAATCACACACTAAAAATAACAGGGCTTATGACAGAGCTAGCGTAAAGAGAACAGCTAACAGCTCAAAAGGTAGGTAACTTTGCAACCAGACCCTCCCAAATAGACGAATATTTTTCATCTATTTTGAAACAGATACATTTTTTTCATATAATTTGAAATATATACATATTTTTCATGTATTTTGAAATATCTGTGTTGATGCCCTTACAAAATGTGTATTAAATTTAGCAGCTAAAAGCATGCGATGTCATAGTTCTTTACCTGTAATATAAGGTAAAAAATTCCTGATGGAAGGTAGTGTAAGGGAAGGTGAAAGGCAAAATGTATCAAGACTGGGGCAACCACAGAATAATCTCTTCCAAGAATGAGCTGGTGGCAAAACTGAGCCAAGACAGAACAGATGTCAGTGGTAACAGGACTGCTTTCCTCCTCAGCTTTCTGGGCTCCACCGGGCAAGTGCACTTGAAGCTTAGCTATCGTTACTGGGTGGTGAGAAGTTTAATATACAGGAGAAAAAAGTCTCCTCTGAACCAAAGCCCTCTTCTGCACGCTGTACAAGGTGCTCCCTACTTACTTGCCTGTTGGATGTAAGCTAATCCCTGCTTCGGAAATATGCTTAATCGCACAACAGATCGCCATGTGCCCTCAACAGGTTGTTTTGATGCTTACAGGAAAGAAACCTGAAGAGTTTTAGAGTGCCTGACACTTAGTAGGGCCATCATAAACAATGTCTCTCATTCATGCTGTATCATTAGCAGCTTTACGGTCAGTCGCTGTCATTTGGTAATAATGAGTTGTCTGACTTCTAGTTCAATCATTTTCTTCCTTTTTAAATCTTTTGACTATTAATTTGTGCAGAGCTGGCAGAGGAAATAACATCCTAAAACCTCAGGGATGCTTGTGTAAGCTGATAGTCTTATAGACGGTCATCTGGAGAGAATTGATCAAGGAGTTCGCCTGCAAGAAAATGCAAACACAAACTTCCCAATGTAAATCTCGTTCAAATAGCATCTTTTGGAAAAGTAAATGTAGGTCCTGTTGATTGATTCTGTGGTATTTGGCAAGATTGTAAATAGAACCTCTGTTAGACATGACCAGGGGGTAAATACAACATAAATAAAATATTAAGCTAATTACAGAGTGTCTTTTCTATCTTGATGAACCTCGTGAGATCTGGAACATAAGGGCAAAAAAACCACCAAAACAGTCACCCTGAGCACAAAGGGCAGACCTGGGACCCACACTACACGGGCTGTTTAAATGGAGAAGGCTGTATCTTTCAGAGGAGACAGAGAGAGAGGTGGAGGAATTTGATATCCCATCATCTGAGGATCAGTTAAGATTGACTGGGCCTCCTTGAGCCTCAAGAAAGTAAATTCAAGGGCACACACGTTGCATTCAACTTTCAACTTTCTCACTTACAAGTTCCAGCAGAAGACAGGTACAGAAAATCAGTACAGTTTAGACTAACAAAGAACTCTCTAATAGTGGAATCTACTCCAACCTGGGAGCCTGCATTGTCAGGGATGAGGGTGCTACCTCTGAAAGCATTTAACCAGAAAGGGCATGACCGCTCTGTGAGCGGGTTACCTAGCTTCTCCCTGCTTCCCACTAAGACACATATTTGTGGGAAGTTCTCAAACTTTGAAAGAGCCTTCATGTGCCAAGTAGCCCAAAGGAAAACAGAGGTCCATCGAATGTGCTCTATATGCTATGATCTTTAGGAGGGTCGTATGAGCTGGATGTTGTATTAGTTTGCTGGAGCTGTCATTACAGAGTAACACAGACTGGAGGGAGAGATTAAACAACACAAATTTATTTCCTCATAGTTTTGGGGATTGGAAGTCCGAGATCAAGGTGTGGGCAGAATTGGTTACTTCCGAGGCCTCTCTCCCTGGCTTGCAGACGGCCGCCTTCTCCCTGTGTGTTTGCAGGGTCTTCCCCCTGTGCATGTCTGATCTCTTCTCATAAGAACACCAGTCATAGTAAATTAGGCCCCACCCTAAAGGACTCATCTTAACTTAATTATCTCTTGAAGGGCCCTATCTCTCTCCAAATGCATCCTCGTCTGAGGAACTAGGAGTTATGGGTGTTAAGATATGGATTGTTGAGGGGGACACAATTCAGCCTGTGCCAGGTATGATTATCCCCACTTTACTAATAAGGAAACTGAGCTGCTGAGGCTCAGTGACTCACCTGAGGTCACACAGTGAGCCAGTGAAGAGCTGGGATGCAAACCCAGCTCAGACTTGGATCTGTCTGAGGTCAAAACTCACACCGCCACCTCCCCAGCTGTACTGGCCCACCTGAACAAAACAACGTCAGAGTAGCCATCCAGACTGGCTTCTTGGATGCCCAGAGGAGGACAAAGAGCAAGAAATCAAGGTCCTCAAGACCTGGAGGCTGGAGGCCGGCAGGGGCTGTGTAGGTAGGACCAGGGCATCCATGAGACAGGTGCATCTCTGGGCATCTCTTACCTTTTCCATGCAGCTGGTACCCAGTCCAAGCAGGTGCAGTTTCCCTGAAATGACCTGAGTGGAGAGAGACCAACAGGAAAACTGCAGCTTGTGTATTCCCTCTAGAAAAAGCTGCTTCCTCGCTGCAGAGTCGAGGGACACTGGGAAGGAAGACTGAGATGTGAGCCCATCTTTTTTCCCACATCAGAGCTCCTTCCCTGGTACAAACAATGGGAGGTCAGCCCGCTGCTAATTGTTCTGGGAGAAGAAACAGCGATCATCACACGTGTGTGCAGGCATACCAGAGACATAATAAACACAGTCTAAAATATCCCCAGCTCTGGCACAGGGCTGATTTGCAATTGTAAACCCATTAGTAGCATGCATGAATACTAAGAGCACTGGAATGCCGGGCTGTGAATTTGCCAAGGAAACTGACGGGCTTTCTGCAAGAGAAGAAACACCTACACAGTGGAAAGCGATTTTCTTCCTGTCCAATTAGGTCTGTCTCTCAATTTAAATCATTTTTAATAATCTCCTGATCAGTGGTGTATTTTTAAGTGTGAATAATATAACCCTTGTGTTTACATTAAACATGAACCATTAGACAAAAAAGTGCTTCGTCAACTTGAAACCGCCACCATCTCTCCCCAAACAATGGCTGTGAACTGACGGATTCATGCAGTCAGGGCTTTCCATTAGACCGACTGTCTGGAGAAACGGGGATGCATGTTTAGCCCTGTAGAGTAGAGGCTGGCAAACTGCAGTCTGTGAGGCAAGTCCAGCCCACTGTCTTTGTAAATAAAGTTTTATTGGAACGCAGTTATATCCATCAGGCTACAGATTGTCTACAGCGGCTTTTGCACGGCACCAGTACAACTGAGTAGCTGCAACAGAGGTGGTATGCACTGCAGAGCTTAAAACATTTACTTGCTGGCTCTGTGCAGGGAAAGTTTGCTCATGCCAGCAAGGCCCCTTCTCCATGACCGGCAGCTCAAGATCTGAATCTGATTCTGGTTCTGGATGGCTTAGGCCAGTGAGAACTAATGCTGGTGGCTGCTAAGGTTTTGTTTACTCTGGTTGGTGTATTTTACCTGCCTGTCAACAGCAGTTTCTAACTCAGCAAAGCCCAGAGAACAGCCATAAAAAGAAGCTATTAACATAGAATGAGTTTATCCACGTGGTTGGGTGTGGATGCCTGTCCTAGTTCTGTTTACCCTCAGAACCATTCTTCACTGGGACAGTTTGGCTCTCGGGCTCTCTCCCCAGACTCCACCCCTGTCAGCTGACTTCTGCCTGGGTGGGTCCACTGGGACCCAGGCAGGAGATCTGCAGGCAGGTGTAAGGGAGAGGCCGGGGGTTTCTCCTCCTCTCTCTCGTGTCTCTCTGGCATGGATGTATCTCTGCTGGCAGCTTCCTTGACTCTCCAAGACAGCAAGCATTCACCAAAGACTAATTTACACCTAGGAAATAACACAGCCGAGAATCGAACTTCACAGTGGCTCTTTCCAAAGGCTCTGTTCTTTGCCGCATGTGGTTTTCCTTCAGAGAATGTATGACCTTGGGATGCCCCCTAACCCCCACCGTAAGTAGCTAACCAAAGTAGGGTGAAGAGTCCTTAAATTAAATTTCCAGGGGATGAGGGGAGAGAGCCACCTCCTGTAGCAGGCAGGCTGGGACAAGGAGAGAGATCAAGGAACTCAACAGAAGCTTCTGGAACCGAGCCAGAATGACAAATTCAACCCAGGCATAAGGCTTGCTTTGCACATTGCTCTTTCTTTTGCCTTCTTGCCAAGGTTATCTTAAATAAGTGATTATTGATAAACAGCAAGGTCCTACTATATAGCACCTACTATATAGCGGGAACACTATTCAATATCTTGTAATAACTTATAATGAAAAAGAATATGTATATAAATATAAATATATTTATATAAATATAAATATATATAAATAAATAATATACATATAATATATATATATATATATATAAAACTGAACCACTATGCTATACACCAGAAACTAACACAACATTGTAAATCAACTAAACTTCTATTAAAAAATAGGTGGTTATTAATAGGGGTGAATGTGATTTTGCCACCCCCCCCGAGGCATTTGATGATGTCTGGAGATATTTTTGGCTGTCATAATTGGTGGGAGAGGGCTGCTGACATCTGGGGTGGAGGCCAAGGATGGTGCTGAACATCTTATAATATACAGGGCAGTCCCAGAGCAAAGAAGCCCACACATTTGGGTCCCCAAAGCCAATAGTGTTGAAGTTGAGAAACCTTCAAATTAAGTGTATTTATCTGATAACAGATAGAAATTGTGGCTCAGTAAGATTAATATGAAGAAGGTCCTTGACAGCTCCTAGGAATAGACATCCAATGGAAGATGTATTTCCTCCATAGTTGACACTGTCTGCCAGAACCTTCTTCTCATGTACATGTAAATTATTTGAATCTCCCCTCTTTTGGTAACTTCATGTGGATAACCACATCTTACTGCAATTTCAATACCAATTTACCTAGGAAAGTGTATTCCAGATACATCAAAAGAAGCTGAACAAGAAATGTCATGTGTACCCTTTTTTATTTTTAAAGGCAGATTGCAATGTATTAGAAATAGATCTAATACTTTAGACTTTTCTTTTTTGGTCAGATCATGTTTGATTTGGTTAATCTCAGCTGAACAGGAGTTTAACACTAGGTCTTTTAAGTGAGATCATTCCTATATTAATGAGATCCAGACTGATTCAAGTAAAAAAAAATAATTAAAAACTAAAACGTCCCCTTGCTGTTATTTAAATGAATGGAAGGAAAGAGGTGGTAGTTTTGAAGCTCACTTGCTCTCTCTCTCCTTTTTTTTCCCTCAGACTAATTGACTTGGATCTGGTTCATCTTGAGTAGGTTAGGTTTTCTTATTGTAACAGCCTTTCCCCAGCAAAATCATTCCCCTCGCTAATGAGCTCCAGCCTCCTATGATAGGGAGAGAGTTTTAAAAACACCCACTGTTCTTTCCTGTTCATTTGAATAGCACCAAAGGGACACGTTTTCCCATCATTTCTATCAGAGAGATGGGGCTGGATCTCATTAATAAAGAGATGATTTTACTCCAAAGAGCCCTCGGCATTGAGCCCTAACCTAGATTAGAACTTTGTCAAACACGAAGCCCCTGCCATTGAAACCACCCTCTGAGCTGCATCCCCACCCAATGCCACTGTAGTTGGGGTTTCATCGAAGGAGGGAATGGTCAGCGAGGGTCTGGCTGTGCCCTCGATTGCCAAGCCTGCTGATCTTCTGCTCCGAGGCATGAGGGTTTTCACCTATAAACAGCCCTGGATTTCAGTGTGGCTGTGCCAGACCTGACCCTTGACATGCAGAAAGCCTCCCATGAGTGATGTAGGTCAGGGTGAGCCCTGGGTCAAGGACTCCACTGAAGCATTTACCAAGCTCCATCGTGACTCCCACTCTCTCCTCCCTGTCACAGTACCTTGCATTCATCGCCCTGGGTCTCAGTTTCTATTTCTTCCTGTTTCAGCTCATGTGCACCCTCCCTACTTTGGCCTGCCAAACCCCTGTCTCTGCTTCTTCACCCCAATGGGGAATGAGGTTGGATACTGGCCAGAGACACCTAAGACGCTAGAAAGCCTTCCTGCTTTGTATTAGTCCCCTGCCCACTCAGCCGTCCACACCTCTTAGATGCTCTGATAGCCTAGGGGGAGATGGAGCCCAGTGTTAGGCCTGGGGGCTCTGTAGTACCCCAGCTTGAATCCAAGCTTTGCCACACATGACTTTGCAGATGCCTTGTGTTGGGAGGGGAGTCCCATGGTTTCCTTGCGTTTCTGCACATCTTCTGAGCAAGACACTGACTGCTCTTTGTTCTGAACTAGCCAACAACCACGGGAGACAGAGATGGAGCCTCCCTTCGGAGGAAAGGGCCGGTAGGCCGACTACCCATCAGATGAGGTTTAGGTTGCCAAAGCGGAGGGGGTCCTCATCTGTGACAGCTTACTGCATGTGCAGGTGTCGCTTGGCCCTTGGGCACTGCGACTCAGGGGACAGGTGCAAGAAATGCTGATACCCTGGCTATTCCTATGACTGTGATTGAAAAACTGTCCTGTATCTTTGACCCAAGAACCTCAAGTCTACCAGCCACCATGAAACTGTGACAAGCTAACTTGCTAACTTGTGGGTAACATAAAATCTCAGATGCTTTACAATTCTTGACAACTTTACTTGCTCTGAGCCTCAATTTCCTCATGTATGACATAGGAGAATGAAAAGAGATCCTCCCTTGTAAGGACATTGCCAAGATTAAATGTGTCAACCAGTGTTAATGCTGAAAACACTGACCAGCAAATAGTAAGCAGTCAATTAACACTAGCGACTTTTCATCATGCCACCTCCATCTACAATCTTAGTCTCATGTAGCAGAGGGAATGATTCTAGGATTTGAAAGACCAGTGGCAGAGGGACCACCCTCTCCAGCAAAATAATCTAGTTCTGTTTTCAACTATAATGGTCATTTGAAACAGTAAATAGTCATCATTTGATTATCAACTGGGAAAAGATTGATAATTTTCCCCTCTCATTTGGGTTACCATCTGTGACTGCAGTGGACTATGTCTCATTTTATCATCGTCCCTTGCCACATGTAGGTAGTTACTCAATAAATCCTTATTGAATAAGGCTGAACATATGAATATAATTTTTATTAAGATTTTATTATTTCAGAGCAGTTTCAGATTCAGAGCAAAATTAAGGGAAGAGTGTAGATACACTCTGCCTTCACACATGCATAGCATCCCTCATTATCAACATCCTCACTAGAGCAGTTCATTTGTAGCCACAGATGAACCTCCACTGACACATCATCACCCAAAGTCCATAGTTTATATTAAGATTCACTCTTGATGTTGTATGTTCCATGAGTCTGAACAGTGTATAATGACATGTATTCACCACTATGGTAGCATGCAGAGGGTTTCACTGCCCTAAACATCCTCTGTGCTCTGCCTACCCATCTCTACTGCCTCAGTCCTAAGCCCTGGAAATCACTGATTTTTTTTTTTTTTTTTTACTGTCTCCATAGTTTTACCCTTTTCCAGGATGTCATACACTTGGAATTTTACAGTATGTAACATTTTTAGATCGGCTTCTTTCCCCTGGTGGCATGCATTTAAATTTCCTCCATGTCTTTTTATGGCTTGATAGTTCACTTCATTTTAGCACCGAATATATTCTGTTGCTGACTATGCTATAATTTGTTTAGCCATTTATCTACTGAAGGACATCTTGGTGGCTGCCAAGTTTTGGCCACTATGATTAAGCTGCTATACACATCTGTGTGCGGACTTTTGTGTGGATGTAAGTTTTCTCTTCCTTTGGGTAAATAGCAAGGCATGTGACTGCTGGATTGCATGGCAAAAGTATGTTTTTGTAAGACATAGCCAAGTCTTCCTCAGTGGCCATAGCACTTTGCGTTCCCACTGACAGCGAGCGTTCCTGTTGCTCCACATCCTCACCAGCATTTGGTGTCATCCGTGTTTAGGATTTTGGCCATTTAATAAGTGTGTGTTGTGGTATCTCATTTTAATTTGCATTTCCCTGATGACATATTATGTGAAACATCTTTTCACATATTTATTTGCCATTTGTATATCTTCTTTACTGAGGTATCTATTAAAGTCTTTGACTTTTTTTTAAATTGAGTGAGTTATTTTCTTATTGTTGAGTTTTAAGTAACAGTCCTTTATTAGGTGCATATTTTGCAAATATTTAATATTTTCTCCCAGTCTATGGCTTGTCTTCTCTTTCTGTTGACTTCGTGTTTTGAAGAGTAGAAGATTTTGTATTTTAATGGCCTCTAGCTTATCATTTATTTCCCTCATGGTTTGTGCCATTGGTGTTGTATGTGAAAGTCATTGCCATACCCAAGTTTTATTTGGGGTGGTTTGTTACATAGTTATATATACCAGAATACGTAGAAGGTTGGGGTTTTTTTGCATTTTATAATGCTAAAAGTTATATTAACAATAAAGATATGACAGTTCTCAACAGCTATTCAAAATGACATGTTCGCAACATTTATAAAGGAAGAAATAAATATACATGATTTAAATATACTTCACGTCATGGATGAAATAATTGTGTAGGAAAATATAATTCACTAAAACTCAATCCAGAAGAGAGAAAACGTAAGTTATTTGATTCCTGCAGAAGAAAAAGATACATTTGTCAAAGAGATTCCCCTAAAAAAGCAACATTAACTTCTTCACAGAAAAAAAAATTTCTTTTTGTCAAGTAAACATACACAATGGAGGGTAGGCTGGTGTCCCCTAGCACAAAGGTCAGTACTCTTGAGCAAGTTGTGAGGTGTCTGCCCTTAAGTGAACTGAGACCATTAACCTAAGATGATCTTTAAGGCTCCTTCCAGCTCTGATTTTCAATATTAATTCATCACACGGGTTCCCATCACCAATTTTCTTTTCCACTGCACCACTCTGCCTGCCTCTCAGAGACAGGGCTTTCACAGTTTAATTTTTTGTTGTTTTGTGTGTGTGTGTTTTTAAATACAAAATTATGGTTTGGGGTCATTTGGGGCCCTGGATTGTGGCAGTGGCCTATTGGGAAAAAATTGCCTAGATAAAAATGGCAGACAATCCCGGTCACAACCACACAAACCAAATGCATGTGTGTATGGGGTCCATGCATTTGAGAGAAAAAGTTGACAGGCGAAACTTTAAACTCTAGCTGAGGCATTTCACAGTCACGTGGGAACCATTAGAAGAAACCAGGATATTGAGAACAGACCTTGAAAAGAACTAGATAAAACACAATGGGGTGGGGTCCTTCGGGAATTTCAAGAACTACTGTACTGAAAAGAAAGTGATGATAACAAGAATGTTGCCAATTTAAAAGTTATTTCACATACCTTTTCTCTTGATAATACGACTATAAGCTAACATGTCATATGACTTCTTTTAAAATGTTTCATTACTACTTCCTTGTAGGCAATGAACCATAGAGCCACTATTTTCACAGTGAGAATCTTCCCATTGAGGAAAGTAAAACACCAAAGGTCAGAGCATTTATAGATGGTGAAACTAAGGCCCACACCTTGGCTTTCCTGCCCCGAGATGTTCCCACGGCTCCACATTAGCGAAATGGCCACACCCCCCGAGGCCAACATCAGAACCACAGAAACTAGCAAAAGAGGCACTTTCTGATTCAATGGAGAGAAGAATACTGCAAGAATCAGAACTGCCAAAGTGGGCATGAGCTGCTTCTAGGAGTGGGGTGCCAGGAAGATTTTAATTGGAAGCCAGGAGAATCGTGGTTAAGAAGGTACTCATAAAAGGAGTAGAAACAAGGCTGGACCTAATAATCTATTACACCACTTCTAACTCAGACTTGCTGATCTAGAGCCAAAGTTTCTGCCCATCCAACCTTGCCCCTTCAACCTCAATGAAATGGAGAATGGAGGAATGAACCCTTGTCTTCTTCGTTGTCCCCAGGCTGAATGGGGTACCTACTCCCCTCATATCCCCCAACCTCTGCAGGCACATCTTCTATCCAAGCACCTGACCACATTTTGCACAATTATCTCTTTAGACATCTGTCCCTCACTAGATGGTACAATCCCAGATTGCAGGGGCCTTCTCTTGTACATCTTAATTCTCTAGAACTCTACACAGAAGATCCTAAGTAAATGCTTGTTCCACTAAACTGAACTCTTTGGCCGAGCTGACAATGTGCAAATGAACTCTGCCTCTTTTTAGCATTCTTTTGCTTAGTTTACCAAGTATTCCTCTCTAATTGTATCTTTTCTTTCACTTCTCAGAACATACACTCTCCTGTATAGTCTATCCCTCAGAAAACAATATTTGTTTGTTTTCTTTCAAAACACCAAAGCTTCCCTCCCTTGACAAACAGAAGGTGACGGAGTATGGACTTTCTTTCTCCCCCTGGGAGAGTCCTTTCAACTTTGAGTCAGTAACCAATTGGCATTATTCATTTACTGGGAGTAAATTACAGATCATGTTTTAAAGATACTGATAAAAATAGTGATTAGCAATTGCCTGCTTAATAGAGAAGAGAAAGGTCTGGCCTGGGTCTAATGGGAGTTGACAGGATTGTTTTATTAATGTTTCTAATTGATTCTTGATTTAAGTGGCAGCCATCTTAGTTTAAAAGATGGCTCCTAACAAGAATGGACAACCGGTAATAAAGACCTTTCAATTAACATGCCAGATACTTTCAATTATAAATCTGTCCTTGTTCAGAAAAAAAATATTCAAACTCTAGCATTGATTTGAGCAGACCTACTTAAGACAGTCTGAAAAAGAAAAAGAACAAAGCAATTATCTCCCATTATTACTTTGTGCTCACATTTTTTTCCGTGGTGATTTTTACATCCCTTGCTTCATTGGTACCTTTTTTGTAGTGCTTATATATGTACACAGAACAGGACAAAAAAGACTACATAAAGTACATAACTACATAACTGCAGCATGATATACTTTAAAATAGATTTTGCCTGGGCAGTTAGAGACCTAAATCCTACAGCTAAGAGTACCACAGAGTAATTTACTTATTTATCAAACATGCATATAATGCTTATTCTGTAGCTGGCAGAATTGTAAATGCTTCACAAATGTTAGCTGAATGTCTTCCTAAAGCAGCCACGAAGTGGGTGCATTTACTTATCTCATTTGTAGGGTAGGAAGCTGAGGCTCAGAGAGGTTCAGTGACTTGCTTAAGGTCACACAACTAGGAAGCAATGGCACTGGGATTCATTTAAAGGAAATCTGACTCTGGAGTCTGTGCTTCTTACCTCTTCAAGATTTTGCATCACAAATGTTTTCCCATTGTATACCTATTCTTAGGTGACAGGCATTGCATTTGGTTCCACTTAGCAGATGAGCAAAGTGAAAGTTCTTGGAATGGGGCCTCCCAGGTTGGATCTTAACTGATAAAATATAGTCTCTTGGACCTAAATGATGCTAGTTGTCATTCAAATTAATGCCATCTTTTGTATTTCCATCCAAAAAATATAGCTTTTACTTTTTTTGTTGTGTCCCAATTATGAAGTGAATACATATTTATGTCAAAAACCAAATGTATTGAAAAACAAAAAGTAAGTTAACCTGACAACCCACAAACCAAAATTATCCCTTTAACACTTTGAACATATTTTCAGGCATATTTTATTTTTTTGGTCTCCATTTTTGTGTAAATGAAACCATGCTGTATTTTTAAATGCCACTTTATAACCACTTTAATCCTCAAAAATGAGTTATTGAAATGTAGAACTTTAACTACCCTCTCAATGATGGCATATTAGCCCACTGAATAGATATACTACAATTTATTTAACCAAAGTCTTCCAATATATACTTGTATGATCACCTTATATCAAATTATAGAAAGCAATTTTACAGGCGGATTTTTTTTTAAAGTCACAATGAATTCACTCCATACAAATAGATAACCCTTTGATAAAATCCTCACTAGGGAGACCCCTGGGAACTGTCTTCAAAAGTAAAAGGGGAAGAGATGAGTTTTCCACCATTTCTTCTCAGCATAAAAGGTGATTTAACAGTATCCAGAGACCAGATTGGCCTTTCTCATTGCCCAGTAGGTTGGCCATGAGGTCCTTCAGCAGGTGCAAGAGAGGATTTTTAGAGAGGGGAGATGGTGCAGCAGTAAGATGCAGCAATGACCCTTGCCAACAGGTCCCTTCCAGATCATTTTTTACATCAGCAGTGCACATCCCTAGTCTGACCCAGTTCCTGCTTCTTGTCACTTGATGCAGTCATGAGAAATTCCTTCATTTTAGCAAAGGCTGCTTTTGAAACTGGTCCTGAAACTGTGAGGCACATGTACTATATACCTGTCAGCTAGCACGAGTTGTCAAAATAAATTTCCTCATAGCGATACATGATCACTATTGCTGTTCACACCAGGAAGAACCATACCCAGCAACTTAAATAACATGCTGGGTAATTATTATGCTAACCCAATTTTTTTTTATTAAAGGATCTTGGAAACATCATCTTTTAATGAAATCAATGTACCTATAGACCTCTAACATACGGGAGGATCAGGTGATGCAATTGGGGAAGACATATTTTTTTCCTCGTAGAGAATAAAGAGACGTTTCTCATTTTGAATGTATTTAACATATTTATTCTATATGTCTATATGTATTTAATCTTATCTCTAAATCTATACCTATCTACTTAAATTTTGCATTACATGTGTGTGAGAAAAAAGAGAGACAGAGGCTGGAAGGGAGAGAACATCTTGCTTGAAGTGCATGTTAACAAGACTATGTTGGCTAAAAATGATCAGAATGACCAGATTAGGTGTTTGGGATGTTGTTGCCTCATTTCTGATCAAGTCTAAGTTTTGACTAGACCACCACTTACAAAAAAAAAAAAAAAAAAAAAAATACTGGTTTCAAAACAAAGCAGAAAGTAAAAGACTTAGCTAAGAAGGTCTTCTACAGGTTGCCGTGAAGGGATGAATGAATAAAGTGGGAAAATTGACAAGAAGTTCACTACAATGAATTGAGTCAGCAACTTGAAATAGAACACATGCTGTTGGAAGTGTCCTAAAAGAAGAAAATAAAAGGCTATCACAGAAGAAAGATGCTTAGAAGTTTGCTTTACTGTTAGCCCTTGAAAATGGACTCTAAATTCAAGTGTCTTCAATGGCCGAGGATTAAACAGTTGTCAAAGAGTCCAGCTATTCAATTAAGTGTCAGTAAAAGAGGGTCTGTGGACTTGCTCAGCTTCCACTGGTCACATTTCTAAAAGATCGTGAACACCAGTGGAGAGGTAGGAAATGACTTAGCCCACCCACAGTGGAGATTTAGACCTGGACTGAGTAACTTCTGTAGCTATAAATCTTCTTCCCTCATAGGACTAAATTTAGGGAAGCAGAGCATAAGCATGGATTTCATAAAATTTTTTCTTCTTGACATTTGCTTTCTACAGAAGCAGCAGAAAAATATATAAATACAAATACAAACATGCATATATTTATACATATGTAATATACACATGTAACATATACATATATATATACAAACACACACACACATATATGTACCTGCATAAAGACGCAGACACGGATGGAGATAAATAGATAGATATACATGTATATTTAACGCTCTTTGGTAGCTATTTCAACATGGTGAACTGAGATGGCTCAAGCTAACAAATTAAAATTACCCAACGTAACCTGAGAGATAAGATGCATTTCTTAATTTATGACACAGAACACCTATTCTTGTTTTTGCCACTGTATTAAAATATTATTTGGATACAAAAAGTTGGACGTATTTAATGTATACCACATGACGAGCCTGGAGACTCCATGAAACATCACCACAATCAAGTTACCCATCACCCCCAAAAGTTTCCTATCACCCTCTTACTTTTTTTTAATTAATTATTTTATTTTTAACGTGATTATTTTCCTTTTATGTTAGGAACAGTTAACATAAGATCTACTCTCTTAGAAAATATTTATACAATACAGTGTTGTGAACTATAGGCCCTATGCTGTTCTCTGAAACATATTCATCTCGCATTACTGAAACTTCATACGTTTGGACTGACAATTGCTCATTTCTTCCTCCCCACAGATCCTGGTAAATACTCTTTTACCCTCTTGTCCTATGAGTTTAACTCTGTAAGATTCCTCATAATAGTGGCATCATGTAGGATTTGTCCTTCTGTGTCTGAGTTATTTCACTCAACATAATGCCCCCTAAGTCCATCCATGTTGATACAAGTCACAAAATTTCCTTTTTTTTAAGGCTGAGTAATACTCAGTTGTATGCATCTATCACAATTTTTTATGCATTATCCATTAATGGACATTTAGGTTGCTTCAATGTCTTGGATATTGTGAACAGAGAAGACTTATTTTTTGAAATGATAAATTAACAAACATGTGCCCTTGATTTTTGTATAATACAAAGTATTTAATAATTATTATTTAAAAATAACAAAGCTCTTTGTGTTCTACTATATGGTTTGTTGTTTGGGACTCTTATTGCAATAATTCTGTTTCTTTACTCTTTCCATGACCAAGAGAACGGAGCTGATGAGTGTAGAAAGTTTGTTACTGAATCATGTTTAAACATAGTGGGTTGAAAACATGCAATTCTTTTCTGCATCTTTACTGAAAATCAATAAAGTGAGAGAGAAAGGGGTATTAAAAGTATAAACTCAAAGTATAAACAGAATTAGAGAGTCGATCACAGCGAGAGAGATAATTTAAAACAGGAGGACAGCAGGCCACTGTTACAATGAAGCACAGAGAGGTAGAATCCTGTTTTCTGCAGGGAGATGATTATAAAAAGCAAGCGCATTCCTGTTGCAAGAAGAAAGAAATGAAAAGAAAGGTGAGAGACTAGTCTTCTCTGAATGCCAGAGTGCAGAGTGATCTGAAAATTAGAATTAGGTCACAACTGACTAGATAGTACTAAGGTGCCTAGATCTTTTTTCTACTCTACGTGGCCAGATTATTCTCTCCCACTCCCACTCAGAGAAAACAAGAGTATTCTTTAGACAGGTGGAGCCAGAAGCCCAGGATTTTGAAATTCGAGACACCAGGGTCAGGTGCAATGCTGAAGAAAAAGAGGGAAGGTAAGTGGGAGGTTCCCCACAGAACTATGACACCCCAGACAATTTCTCCTCTAAGCTCCAAGACCACTGAAAGCCTGGCTCCTGTGCACTAGGTAGGGCATTTGAGGATTGATATTTGCAAAACTGATCAGCTAAAAATAATAGAACTGAATGTAATGACTTCTGAGGATTTCCTAGATGCAACACAGTAAAGGCCCAGGGTTGATAAGCCCTGTTTATGCACATACAAAGTCTCAATTAACTTTCCAGTGCACCATTCTTAAATATAAACGAAAACAATCAGAGTCTCCAAACATTTCAACAAGTTCTCTAATGTCAAAGACAGAAACAAAGGAAAACTTAAAGGAAAAGGGACATAGAAGAAACATAGCAAATGCAATGAGCAAAAGAAAATCTAAATAAAATTATAAATAGAATGTTAACTTATTACTCAAGAGAAACTATAGCCTCTCTAAAAAATATATAGAAAATTCCTTAAAAATTAAAAATACAAACCAGAAATTAATAATTCAACAGAAAGGTTAGAAAACAGTTTAATATTCTTCCAGAAAATCTACAAGAGACATATTTTTGATTCAAAGACACAGATATGTTGAAAGTAAAAGGATGGAAAAAGGTAAGAATGCAAATAGTAACAGAAGAGCTCTAGTGACCATGTAAATATCAGAATAAGACTTCAAAGCACAAGCTGTTACTCGAGTCAGAAGAAGACCTTCTATAATGATAAAAGGGCCAAACCACTAAAATACATAATAAATATGAACATATATATACTTAACAACAGATCTTTAAAATATGTGAAGCAAAACTGACAAAATCTGAAGGAGATATGGATAACTTGATGGTAAGTTGGAGAATTTAATACCCCACTTTCAGTAATGGATCAAACTAGGCAGAAGAATGCCAAGAAAGTGGAAGACTTGGAGCAACTCCATAAACTGAGTTGAACTGACAAGCATCTATAGAACATTCCACTTAACAACAGCAGAATACATATTCTTCTCAGGCACACCTAGAATAACCTCCAGGATAAACTGTACTGTAGGATTAAAAACAAACCTCAATCAATTTCTATGGATTAAACTAATACAAAGCTTGTTTTCTGACAAAAATGGAATAAAATTAGAAATCATTTACAGAAGAAAATTTGAAAAATTCATAAGTATGTTGAAATTAAATGTTGAACTGGTCAAAAGAGAAATCACAAAATAAATTAGAAAATAATTTACGATAAAGAAATATGAAAACATGACATACAAAAACTTGTGGCATGCAACCAAAGAAGAACTTAGAGGAAAATTTATAGTGATAAGTGGCTGTGCATATTAAAAAAAAATATAGTGTATCAATAATCAAATCTTCACCTTAAGAGATTGTTTTTTAAAAAGAAATCTACACACAAAACAAGCTGAAAGAAAGAAAATAAACATTAAAGCATAAATAAATGAAATAAAGAATAGAAAAATAATATATTTAATCTTTGAAAAAATCAACAAGATTGACAAACATTTAGCTTGACCCACCAAGAAAAAAAGAGAGAAGTCTCAAATGACTGAAATCAGGAATGAAAATGGGAACATTACTACAAACCTTACAGTGAAATGCAGTGAGTAATTGCATGTCAATAAATTAGACAAGTTATGTGAAATAGACAAATTCCTAGAAAGACACAAACTACCAAAAATTACTCAAGAAGATACAGAAAATCTGAGTAGATCTGGAAAAGGTAAACAGAACAAATTAGTTAATCAAACAACTTCCTACTAAGAAAGGCCAAGGACCAGATAGATCCACAGTGAATTTTACCCGATTTTAAAGGAAAATAAACCTTCCAATCCTTCACAAACACTTCGAGAAATAGAAGGAACCACCTCCTAACTCATTCTGTAGAGGCAGTATTGTCCTGACACCACAACCACACAAAGACATCACGTGAAAATAAAAGCTACAGACCAATACATCTTATTAATATTGCATCAAAACATTAGAGAATACTAAAAAAAAATTCATAGTAGCAAACCAAATGCAGCAGTATTTTAAAAGGATTAGACATGAAGACCAAATGATACTTATTCTAAGAGTTCAAGGTTGGCCCAACAAATGAGAATTAATCAATGTAACGCACCATATTAATAGAACAGATCTACTTCCATTGAGAGGACGCAGAACACATGCCTTCTCAGTGGGTGTGGAAAGTGTTTGATAAAGTTAGACTAATCATAGTCATAATCATAATCATTCAAACTAGGATTATAAGCAGAGATTTTCCATTTGAAAAAAAGGTATCTATGAAGACCCCAAAGCTAACATAAATACTTAATGGTAAAAGACTGAAAGATTTTCCTCTAGGATCAGGAAAAATAAAGGCTTTCCGTTCTCACTCCTTTTAGTTGACACTGTACTGGAAGTCCTAGCCAGGGCCGCCAGGTGAGGAAAAGAAATAAAAGGCTTCCAGATTGTATAAAAAGAAATGAAACCATCACTATTCAGAGAAAATATGACTTTGTGTATAGGAAATCCTAGGGTTTTTGTACATGCTCTTAGAACTGATTAATGAATTCAGGAAGGTTTCAGGATAAAATATTTATATACAAAAACTGGTTGAACTTATATGTACTGAAAATTAATAATCTGAACATAAAAATCAGAAAACAAGTCCATTTACAAAAGTAACAACAAAAAAAAAACCCTTAGAAATAATTTAACCAAAACAGAGCAAGACTCATACAATAAAATATATAAATCATTGTTGAATTAAATTAAGGAAGACTTAAACAGATGAAAGACATCTGTGTTCATAAATCAGAAGTCACAGTATTGTTACAACAGCAGTGCTGATCTGCAGATTCAGGGCGGTCCTTATACAGGTATAAGCTGATTTTTTTTCTTTTTTGGTATAACTGGAAAAACTGATCCTAAAATTCAAGTGGAAAATTCACATGGAAACATTTGGGTCACAAAAGACCCAACATATCCAAACAAATTTTTAAAACAAGAACAGAATTAGAAGACGTGAATTTCCCAAATTCCAAAACATCCTAGAAAGTTATAGTGATCAAGACAGTATGATGTTGGCATAAGGACAGACATATAGATCAGTGGAAGAAAATGTATGGTCCAGAAATAAACTCTTACACTTATGATCATTTGATTTCTGAGAAGGTGACAAAAAAATTCAGTGAGGGAAAGAATAGCCTTTTTAACAAACAAACTTAGGGTACTTGGATACACGTATGCAGAGAAATGAAGATGGACCACTACCATGTACCATACTAAAAGACCTACTCAAAATGGATCATAGATCTAAAAGTAAGAGCTAAACAAATAAAACCCTTAGAAAAAACCTTTGTGGTATCAGATTAGGTAAGGGTTTTACAGATAATGCCAAAATTGTTGGCATAAAAAGAAAAAAGTAGATAAATTAGGCTTTATTAAAATAAAAAAATAAAATATTTTTGCTTCCAAGGAAACTCAAAAAGTGGAAAAAAAAACAATGCACAGAATGTGAGAAATTATATACAGCAGATATATAACATGTATCTGTTAAGGTGCTAGAATCTAGAATATATAAAGAACTCCTACAACTCAAAAACAACAGCAGCAAAAAACTCCCAAATAACTCAATTAAAAAATGGGCAGAGAAATCTGAAAAGAAATTTTTTCAAAGAATATACACAAATTGCCAACAAGTACATGAAAATAATGTTCATTGTCATATGTCATTAAGGAAATGCAAATAAAAGCCACGGTGAGATGCCACTTCACATCCACTTGAAAGGCTAAAATTCTAAAGTGACAAACAATAAACAGCATTAGTAAGACTGTGGAAGAATCAGAACCCTCGTATTTTGTTGGTGAGCTTGCGAAATGGTTCAGCTACTTTGGAAAACTATTTGGAAGTTTTCTAAAGGGTTAAACATAAGGGTTATCTTATGGCCCACCAGTTACACTCAAGAGAATTGAAATAGGTATGTCCGAAAAAGATATGTCCAAGAAAAACTTGTACATGCACGTTCATAGCAGCATTACTCATGATAGCAAAAAAGTGAAAGTAGTCCACATGCCCACCAACTGCAGTATAACTAAACACAATGCATTGTGTTCATATAATGTAATATTATTTGGCCAAAAAAAGAAAAAAATTACTGGCATATGATATAACACAGATGAACCTTGAAAACATATGCTAAGTAAAAGACTTGAATTATAAAAGGATGTACGTTGTATGAATCCATTTATTTAAAATGTCCAAAATAGGCAAATCCACAGAAACAGAAAGTAGATTAGTGGCTGACTAAGGTTGGGGGACATAAGGAATGGGAAATGACTGCTATGGGTACACATTTTTTAAGGCGACGAAAACATTCTGAATTCAGAATGTGATGGTAATGGTAATGCAACCATGAATATGTAAAAACCACTGAATATGCACTTTTAAATGGTATGCTATATGGTATGTGAATTATATCTCAATAAAGCTTTCACTAAAAAAATCTTAGGAAAGGAGAACAAACAGAAAAATATATAAATAATCAGAGAAATATGATAAAATGAGAGAATTAGTACCAGAAGTGAAATATCCAAATAATAAGATCTTCAAAAAAAGCAATAAAGTTAATAAAGCAGAGAAAATAATCAAATAAATGGTACAATATATTTCCTTGAATGGAAGCATAAGCTTTTAGGTATAAAAGCTCATAAGGCATACTGTATGAGTGAAGACCCAGGCAAGCACAACACTTCACATCTCCCGAATTGTTTTTTAAAGTATTCTGGTGGGCTTTTGATGAGAAAAATTCAGATACTCACAACAGTCTGGGAATCCAAAACTGTCATTGGTAGTATAAGTTAATGTATTTGGTCTAGAAGAGAATGAAGAAAAACTTCAAGATTCTGAGAGAAAATACTTAGTAACTTAGAATTCTATACTCAGCTAAACTATCAAATAAGTCGATGTAGAATGAATACAGGCATTTTTCAGAGAAAGTTTTTTGTTGTTGTTTGTTTGTTTGTTTTTCTGTAGGATGTACTCTGTTAAATTGATGAAGTAAACAAAGAAAAATGACCATGTTGAATCCAGGAAGTGAGATCCAGTGTATGATGGGGGTAAAGCAATTTCCCAGAAGGACGACCATGAAGGTCCTGGCTGGGGAGCTGTGAAGCAGTTTTTGAAAACAAACAGCCCATTTTGGAGCAGGAGGAAGAAGAGATCAGGCATGAATGCTTAAAAAAAATAGCACTGGTGTGAAATGTCCAAAATAGGCAAATCTACAAGAAGAAAAATGATATATTCATACGTCCTCATGTATTTGACCATACAGGGAGGCATTTCATAGTTCTGCCAGAAAATTAAGGGACAAATTATTGGTAAATAAATTTTAAAAAAAGGAAATAATAGAAAAAATATATGAAACAATGATTACTCTCAAAGAAAGGCTGTATAAAATAGGATTCCAAGTGGCTCAGCTGTGAATATCTTAATCTAATAGTCATAACAAGAACACCAAATATTGAATCAGTCCAAAATTATGCTGTAATAATATTTTGAAAATGCAGAGAGCAGAAGTGTGTATAGAAAGGATGGCAAGAGATAATGTCAAAAATTTGAAAAGGAATTCAAGAAATGACAGCAACATAAGCATGTTATTTAGAAATACAGACTGTATGTCAATAAAAAATACAGAGATACAAATATGACCAAGAATAGGTTAAAAGTTGAAAGCAGTTGTTATGGGGAGCTAATTATGGAGTTATAACACAGAAAAGTGTGGTGACAATGATTACTTTGGTTTTGTTACTAAGCTTAAAGCACAATTTCACTTTTAAAAAGTATATGTGTAATAAGTTTATCAAAACATTAAAGAAACAACATGAATTGAATTGATCTATACAAATTGAAAGGTATAGATAAAAAGAAATACAGACCTAGAAGTCAGGGGCCTGTGGCTGATGTCTTCTGACCACCTCTTCTGCCTTCCACCCACGTGGTGCTCAGCTTACTCTCAGCACCCTCTTAGCCTGAGAATGTTTCTGGTCCTCGCCTCTGTGTTTTGTATACTCCACACTGTCCTGGGCACACTCCTATGGGGTAACGTAAGAGTCGGTTCTTTGTAAACTCTATAAATGTGAGTCTGTATAACCAATGACTGCCACAATTTATTTGTTCATTCACTCATTTTTGAACGATGAGATCTCTAATTGCCTAGAGTTACCATAACTGGGTGTTTCTCCATCATATAGAAATATGGGAACCCCACAGGACTAACACCAGGAGTCAGAATGAATACAATAAGTAGCACATTAGTGTCCAAGGGTCTTCTCCTTCAGGCTTTAGATGGAGAAACTGTTGCATAACTCAGAATTGAGAAGCATCTTAATGATTGATTATTTTCAACATTATGTTTTCCCACGTGGTCCAATCTCCACAATGTTCATTTGTAATTTAAAAGATCATACCTGTAGGTTCCCTTACTAAATTGTCTAATAGATTAAGATCTCAGTTTTGGCAAAAGAATCTATAGTCATTGAATAAGTGAGTCATCGCATCGTTCTTCTGGAAAATAACTTACATAATTTCAGTTGGGAAATACTTTTCCAATTATCCCAGTCTTTAATGCTTGGGGATATCCACCGTCCTCAGAGATTAGATCAATGAGATTAATAGAAGACATAAGAGGATAGTAACAAGATCCTTACAAGGTATAAGATACACATTTGACTGAAGGCACTAGGCATTTTGGGTGGAAAATTTGTCATTGCGGTGACTGACAACCACTGATCTGGTCAAGTTCACTCATTTTGCAGAATAGGAAGCTAAGACTTGGGTTACTTGTGATTTGTTCTAGGTCACTTAAACTTTCAAATGAATGAGTACTTTTGTATTAAAGATCAGTGATCATCATCTCTTTTTTGTAAAATACATGTTTAAATGTCAGTATGGAAATGATGATGAATGAATAGTCAGTGATTAGAGTTAGTATTGATTATGGATGCTGTTTAATTGTGCTAAATGCTTTATTCACAATCAACTCTTAGAAGCCCTAGTACATAGTTACAATTTACCTTTTCTCAAGAACGTAACCGATTCAGGGTTAAGCTTAGTGGCTAAGAAGACTTAAGTATCTTGCTCACTTCAACTAGCTTAGTTAAAGGCAGAGGCAAGATTCAGCCCAGGTCTGTCTAGGGCTTTGATACTGAGCCCTGTTTACTGAGTCTGGCTATAACGTAGCGTGTGGGGAGGTGAGCGGTGAGGTCACTAGTCCCCCTGTTGAGTAGGACATGCCTCGGGTAAAACAGCCACACGGAAGAGCTGGACTGGCTGAACACCACGACGCCGGACCATCCGGCGTTTCCCAGGAACCCATCAGTCCAGCCACGACGTGCTGGGCATGGCGCTAACTGCTGCAGCTGCAGTTTTGATTAAAGCGGATGTTCTCTCACTGTCCTCGTGGAGTTTTTGATCCAGTAGTCACACTTTAAATACATACATTTAAAACACGATTAAGAACTGTGGAGAGACGTGCAAGGACTTGGGAGGGAATACAGTGAGAGGTGGGCAGAAAGGGGGTATCAAGTAAGATTTCTGTGAGAGAGTGACAGTTGTGCTGGGGGGCAGCAGCCGTGGGAATCAGGGTGTGTTAGGGACTTCTTAGGTCATCCGGAGGCTGGAGGTGGCAGCAGGTGCTGTGGCCTTTGACGGAGACACTGCAAGTCTCAGAGGGCCTGGGTTTCCTCAGGACACAGGTTTGTGGGCACACACTGGGGGCCAGCCAGGAATTCCTGGATTGTCCTGCTTCAGGAGACTTGGGAGAGGCACTGGGCTGGCTCTGAGGGGTGCAGAGCGTCTCTGGTGGGATCCTGGGCACTCCATAGCGGATGGCCCCAAATGGGAGGGAGAGATTGAATCTCCTTTTACTATAGGCAGTGTGGGTTTGACTTATTACTGTCTGAGACCCTGTTAGTGAGCCTAGAGGGCTGAATGGTTACCACTGCACCCCATCCCACCAAACTTATGCCCTAGTCCTAATTCCTGGAACCTGTGACTGTGACCTTATTTGAAAAAAGGGTCTTTGCAGATATAATTAACTTAAGGATTTTAAGATGAGGAGATTATCCTGGATTATGCAGATGGCCCCTTAATCATAATTGTTCTTCTAATGGAGAGACAGAAGGAGATTTGAGACAGAGGAGGAGGAGGAAAGATGACCATGGAGGCATCGGAGCGATGCAGCCACAAGTTAAGGAATCCCAGCAGTCACCAGAAGCTGGAGGGAGCCAAAAACTGAGGCTGTCTCCTGCAGCTGGCCCAGGGAACGCAGCCCCGGCCTCACCTGATTTCTGGCCTTCAGAACTGGGGACGGGAACATTTCTGTCATTTTAAGCAACTCATTCATGGTAATTTGTTACAGCAGCCTCAGGAAACTAATACAAAGAGTGCTGTTGTTGTTTTATTTTCTCTTGTGTATTCCTAGGAAGTTGGACTTACCAGGTATTATAATAATAATGAATAGCCTGTCTTCAATGTATTTTATTTTTCAACTGTGCTTTGAGGGTGGAAGGCCAAGTTACTCATTCCTATAGTGTGTTTATGGCACATTATTGCCCCTTGTCATTCATCTGTGCATTCCTTCATTCCTCTTTATAATTATTTCCCTCCATCCACACCCAATGGGAATCCAATGAGTTACTGCAAAATGGGTATCATAGCTTTTCTATGCATGTATTCTAATTTACATAAATGTTGTGCTTTAAATTATATTCTGTTTATCACTCTTTTCACCAGTGTTTCAAGACATGCTTTCACATGTACATTGGACCTGTTGTTTTTACCTACTTCTTGGCCTTCCATGGTCTGTGCATCCCTTCCCCATTTGACTGTCCATTTCACCAGCGAGGGACCGCAGATTGCCCCCAGTTGCCTATAGCATCTTGGCCACCGCTAACAATGTTACAGCGAACATCCTTATGCCTTTCCTCTTGCGGTCTTCAGGAATTTATCTGGGCTATAATACGTTGACTAGTATCTTTAAGCACTTATGTGGGAGTCACTGCGTGAAGCACGGCACAGCTTTTTTGAGCAGTTATTCTCTGTCTCAACTTGACATGTATGTAATTAAGGGGTAGAGAAGTTCGACATCATGGCAAACACACCATCAGCAAGAAATAAAAGCTGGGACTCAAACTAGGTCTGTCTGACCCACAGAACAAACACTTCTCTTTGAATTTGGGAAGTTTAAACATGATCCTTAGACTCTGAATCATTGAAACTCTGTATCTAGTGGGTCTGCTTGTTAATGATGGGAAAATCATGGTTTCTTAAATTTGTACATGATTTATGGGTTCACAGAGAACATATATATTATCTCATTAAATATCCCTATTTAGTTGAAGAGAACAAAGAGGAATTAAATGTTATACCAAGAGACATTAGGACTTAGATGGAAGAGCAAGTCTTCTGACTCCTAATTCAGCATCCATTTCTTCCCCAAGATAAAAGCAGAAAGCACATTTGCCTCTGGAGATGATGTTGATTTTTGGATCATGAAGATTAATTAAGTGTTGTGTGTGACTGACACAAGCCAACGTGGCATTTGATGGTCGGTTCACTGAGGGGCGCTGTATCCGTATGAGCTCAATGCCCCATTCCTCAGCCTCCTCTCTGGGAAGCACCCGCCCTCTGTCTTCTCATGCTGATTTATAAGCCAAGTGAGACTTCATTACCATGCTCATCTCTCATGTGAAATTTGGGACAAGTAGAGTAGAGGCTGAATCAATGGCTGCACTAAACGAATTAGTTGTATAAACAAATTTCTGGGGAAATATTTCAATGACTTAAGAGCACACACAGTTTTCAAGCATCCTCAAGCACATCACAAGCACCCTTTGCAATGCAAACAAATGATGGACTGATTACCAACCATTCTTATCTATTCATTAAACCTCATCCTCCGAGGGCCACTCCTCAACTGTATGCTAGCCTCCTTCTGGCTATTGCTTGTCCCTGAAGGAGGTAAAATGGCATATCTTTAAAAATATTTTCTAGATCCAATCTCTCACCATTCAGTTGGAAGGTCCTTCAGATAATTCATCTGAATTAGTGAGGTTTTGTGGTCACTGTGCTTTAATGTCTTATTCACATTGCCCAGAACATACAAATCGAAGATAAATGAATCTCATGATGACATTTTCCCAAATTGTACATTGCTTAAGGATTATTTGGAAGGACTTAAACTGTAGCCTTGATTGAGGGTTTTTTTTTTTTTTTTAAAGCAAGTTTAACAGGGGAAAAACAAGACAGGGCCAAATACTTAGAAAGGAAAATGCCGAGATGGAATTTGACTTTTAGGCAATTTTAGGATTCTCTCTGCTTCATCTTTGGTCCATTAACCAAGGCCACTCCACCCATGTCTCATGCTCAGCCAATAACTACAGCAAGAGTCAAAACTCGCTGCTGTCCAAGACCCTGCTGGAACGTCTCCTGTCCACCCCCTGCCCGTGGAATCCGGCCAGCATGAGCTCATCCTCTCGCTGTGGTGCTCCTCTTTTGACTTCAGACCTGAACTTGGGCCCCCGGCCAGTCTCTTTCACATTTTCTGTTATATTTGTTGCCTTCCCCTGGCTTTTCCTTCCTCCCTGGCTTCAGCTGTTCAGGATTACCACACCACTCCACAACTCCTCAGGCTTCACTGAGACAGTGGGCTCTTCTGCCAGGCGAAACCCACTCCTTGGTTTTGGGTCCTTGATTAAAATCCAGCTGGACAGAGTTAGTCTCTTTTCTGCAGGATAGATTCTTGGAGAGTGTATTCATGTCCTAGGATTGCTGTAACCGAGTATCACAAAGTTGGTGGCTTAAAACATCAGAAGTGTATTCTCTCTCAGTTCTAGAATCAGAAGTCCACAGTCATGGTGCTGGCAGCACCACGTTTCCTCTGAAGGCTCTAAATAAGGAGCTTTCCTTACCTCGTCCTTGCTTCTTGTGGTTGCTGGTGAACCTTGGTGTTCCTTGGCTCTGGTCGCTGCTTCCATCTTCACAGGGTATTCTCCCTGTGTTTACCCTTTCCTCTTCATATGAGGACACCAGTCACATTGAACCGAGGGCCCACCCTAATCCAATATGACTTCACTTTAACTAATTACGTCTGCAAAGACTGTATTTCCAAACAAGGTCACATTGTGAGACTCCAGATGTCCATGAATTTTAAGGAGCACTGTTCAGCCCCGTACAGGCAGCTACCAAAATCTGTATCACACTAGGGTATTATTCTGGGATATTGGTATATGTATAGGATGACAAAAAAGTGTTTACTTATCCATTTGCCCATCATTCCATGCAAACATCCATTCATGTATCCATCCATTCATCCATCCATCCATTCATCCATCCAACACATGTTTGCTAAGCAACCAAAATGGACTAAATAGTAATAAAATCAGCAAAACCTGGACCTTTGTCTCAAATTATTTGCAGTTCAGATCAAAAGTGCTGACAAATGAAAACAAGCAAAAAGATTTCTAGAAAAGATGACTTCCAATCAGGTGTGATGGGATTTCCAGGAAGAAAGAGACCGCATCCAGTGAAGTAAGAGACTCTGTGGAAGAGACAACTTCTGAACAAAATCTTGAGATATTAAAAAAAAAGTATAAAAAAAGGCTCGCGAGGAAGAAATGAAGTTACAGAGGTCTATGCAGACTCGGGTCAAAAATATCCCACTATTTTATCTGAACAAAGTTTGTTTCTTAAGGAAACCCCGTGTGAATTGAGCATTTACGTCTCTCTTCACTCATCAGGATTTTCAGGAGAGCAATGGCACCTAACCAGCGCTTAAATTGTCAGCTGCGGATGACAAAGGGCAAGGTGTCTGCTGTTGTAAATTTCCTGTGATGAAGGCTACATCAGGACGTTTCCACGTGTATAATAAGCTGCTGAGGACAGAGTTCAAAGCTGAGAATAACTTAGGATACAGGTAACTTCCTTCCCTGTAATCGGTTATTAAGATGATTACACCACGTCTTGAGGATACATTGCTCAATGACAGAATCTCTGAGAATAGACAGTCTTGATTTTCCATAAAAAGTCATGAAATTCCAGCACACAGAAATCCTATTTTCCATTAGAGACTAGCAGGACAGCCTGGATGTCAAGTAATTAGAAACAGCAGTCTTTATACAAGGCTCAGAGATACTCAGATAGCCCAAATATTGCTTGTTTAAACAGGCACACATGCGCACACACGCATACACGGGAAACCTCTGGATCCATGCCAGACCTGGTGAGACTACCCTCCCCTTTCCAAGCAGAACGCTCAGGCAGGGAGTAAAAGTCCTCACTGTTGGGAGGGCCTTAAATGGATCATCTATGTGCTTACAGCTCAAGTTCTAGTCCCCAGTCTTCTAAACAAATAAATAATGGAAGGCCATTACCACTTTGGGGCTCTCTCACATGTATCTTAGGCGCCCATCAAAGCCAAGCTCTGTGTCAAAGGCAGCAGCCACATGGAGCAGAGTCTCAGGGAGACTACTGATTAATTGCTTTTGCATTTTGGACGTGCATCCAAAGATGCTGTAAAATAGCGTTTGTTTTTGCCGCTGCCAAACCTTGTTTAGGAGGGCCCTGGAGGACGGTGGTGATGTGCTCAAGACGGCGAGAGAGGCGCGGGTAATCAGCCCAGGTGTGCCTGCCAATTCTGCTCCCCGGGAAGCTTCTGCAAACAGGTACGGGAAGGGGAGCGGGGAGGTGGGAGGGGATGAAATCCACACCGCTGGTAATGGCCTCATGCCTTCCCCCTTGGCATCACTGGAGACGCAGCCTAAATAAAGACAGCCAATTAGAGTTCTCAGAA
This sequence comes from Camelus bactrianus, assembly GCF_048773025.1. Taxonomy (NCBI): domain Eukaryota; kingdom Metazoa; phylum Chordata; class Mammalia; order Artiodactyla; family Camelidae; genus Camelus; species Camelus bactrianus. The sequence goes on from NC_133544.1 coordinate 6,227,255, forward strand.
ATCCTCGATTTGCTGGCAATCGGGAGGCAGAAATAGGAAACCGAGAAGAGGCTTGCCCTCTGAGCGCTGTGGATGCCAAAGACCTTACTGAAATTTGGTAATAGATGATGGGGAGCACGGACTCATTTCGTTCCGGCAAATTCTGTCAACATCAGCAGGCCTCACACTGTGATCTGCCTTTCTGCCTCTCGCTCTATCAACTCCACATGTTGCCCCGGTGGCCGTCTTTGTACTTAATAGAACTTGTCAAAACATATCTATCAGTTGCACGGAGAGCAGACTTGGGTGGTCGGGGAGGGCTGGCTGGGTGCGGACTGCCGTTCCTGGTGGCCACAGGAATCCCCCTGCTCAGTTCTCTTCTAAATTAAGGGGACATACTGTTGAGTCACTGGGTTTTTAAATAATTCTCACACCAGCCGCTGCATTAATAGCACGTTTGTGTTTATCTGAAATCCCAGTCTGTACTTTCACGTGGATCTTTGGTGGCTCTCAAGACTGTGGGAGAAATAAGACATGTTTCCGCTTGTTTGGGGGAGCTTTTGATGCATTGGATGTATATGTTTATAGATGTACAGACACATTATTTTATATATTTGCATATGTGTATTAAGCGGCATGGTTATTCTATATGTGTATGTACAGACACATACATAATAATGTTTATGTACAAACTGGCACCCCATAACATGTACACAAAAATTCATATATATGATGTGTATACATGTGTATCTATCTCAGATATATATAAATACCACATGTACATACCATATATGGTATGATGATGCTATAGACAGGCTGATTTTACATGTGTGTATGTGTTCATACATGTATGTGCACATATATATATTCAGATAAACATATACACATATGTATATATATATACAACCCCAATATTTGCGTGTATATTGCATATATATATACGTATATATAAAAGCATACACACACATACACACCCCCCCCAAATGTTGCATACACAAATAACCTTTCCTGTCCCTGGAGTAACAACACAGTATGTCCTTCCAAGAAATTGGTCTCTGTGGCTCCCTGTGACATCTCCCTGCCAGGCGTCCAACTTTCCCCGAGCCACATCCAACGCCACTGGAATGCTTTGCGGCTGGCCTCCAGGCTGGGGCTTATCCATCTGGTACCTGGCCTGGGAGCCAGGGAAAGGAGATTCTGGTAATGGACTGGCTCAAAGTAGTCCTTGGCCAAATCAGAATCCAGCAACCCTTACCACAGTCCCTTCCCTTTGTGCCACTGAGAATTCCAGGAGGAGCCCCAGATGGAATGGAAAGTTTGCTTCCATGGTGTGACCCAGTCGTTTTATCTGAAGCACGCAGGTGGCACACCTGCATGGCGGTACAGCTTGGTGTGCTGGAAAGATGAGCATGAGGTGGAGCCGATCCGGCCCGGGTTCTGCAGGCAGCAGCTGCGGACCTTGAGCAGATTGGTGTCCTTACTGGCAAAATTAAGTTATGAATACTGCGTTATTCAGGGAAATAACGCTAGGTGCAGCCATATACTACAACCGTTAGAGCTCACTGGCTTCATAAAATGAATTTTTTCTTGCTCACGGCGTAATCCAATGAGGGTGAGCAGAGCAGGAAGCGGAGTGAGCACATCTGCTCTCTGGAGCTCTTCAGTGACCTGGGCTCAGTCCTTCTGGTGACTCTGCCATGCTGTAGGGGCTCAGTGCCCCAGCAGATCCTCTCCGTCTGGCCAGCCCGTGTGCAAAGTGAGAGAGCGCAGAGGATCATGACACTGGCTTCAGGGGACAAGTCTAGAAACGGCGCATGCCACTTTCAGCCGTTTTCCAATCCCCAGAAATTCATCTCACGACCCAGCCTAGCTGCAGGGAAGTCTGGGAAACGTAGTTTAGCTGAGTTCCAGGAGAGAAATGAAATGTGTTTTGTCAACATCTATTTGGCAGGGTTGGGAGGATTAAAGGAAGTCCTGAATTTAAAGCCATCAGTATAACTTACTCAAGTCATTGTATCTCTTGTCATCATTATTGTCACTACTGTTACTATTATTATTTGCCACCCAGAGAATAAATGTTTTGCAGCATTCTTTTAAGCATCTCATTTTAAAGTAGTATTATTACTATATTCAGATAATGTTTGCCTATCTTCTGGAAATGGAAGCAAAAGACATAGTATCTTATTTCTAAATTTCTAATTTACAGAATATATTTCAATATCTATCTATCTCTTTCTCTATGTCTACTTATAAAATACTTTGTCTTCTTACTTTCTGTGACCATTTGGTCCAGACATTCCACCATCCAACTGGTGGGATTCCAAGTTCTTAATGTCCTGTGTTTGGGGAGGGTCGTTTCCCTGATACTTGCAATCACTTCATCTCAGCTGGTAGGTCTTCGATGCCCCACATCTTTGCAGAACTCAAATCCTTCTCTTTCGGCTGAGCAAATATTTGCATCCCCAAGACTTGTCCGGGTCAGAAACTCATTGACTGGTCTATGTTCATCATTTATTAATAACACACCTATGCAAGTTACCCCGCCCCGGCCCCAGCAGATACCTAGGGTCAGTCACGTGGCAAGGACTGGCCATGGATCTGGAGGAAAGAGAGTCTCACACCTGAAGCTGAAAGATGTCAAGTCAGGAGAACCTGCCAGGCTCAAGGCTGAAGCAGAAGCTGAAGTTCAGGTGCTGGGGGAGAGTTCAAAGAGCTCATCAATGCAAAAGACCAACATTAGTCACCAAGTCTTCGGATGTTTAGAGCAAACTTGTCGAGAAAAACAGCAAAACATACTGACATCTTACTATGCTGGGTCCCAGGTCTCGGTGAGAATTCTGACTCTGCTATTTATAGCCATACGATGTTAGGAAGCCACTTTCCTTCTCGAGTTTAGTTTTCTTATCTGCAGAGTGTGAAACAGTATTAATAGAACTTTAAGGGGACAATTCTGAGGTTAGATGAGATAATGTAAGTAAAATCCTCAGCATGACGCTCAACACATAAAAAATGCTTGGTTGAAAAATAGTGAAAAATGGGCAAGTCTTTGACAAAAATGTTGTAAAGTGACTATAACTCAATAAAAAAAAATTTCGAAAAAAATGGGCAAGTCAAACTTAATGACCACTTCTGGGTTTTAGGAAGAACCCAGAGGGAACTAAGACGATGCAGACCGCACAGCAACTCTAATAAATTTATTTCCTGTCTCAATTGACCAACCGACTCCAATATCAATATGAGAGGTCTTCATCTGCCCTGACCCTACCCTCCAACACCTTTTCAGGAGAATGGGTTGGTGTCGAGTAGACCTTCTGTCCAATTTGCGGATACCAGGGACTTATAGTTTAATGGGGACTATGTATGTGTTGCTTCTGGAGCTAAATGGCCCCTGGACTGCCTTGTTGTTAATCTTAAATGTCCCACTGTTTCTCTGACATGCGTACAGTGTATTCCCACCACTGTGAACACAAGATGATTTGGTCTCTTCAATTTTTTCTCCCGTGGAAGGCTATGCTCTGCATTATTCTGTGTGTACGAATTTCACGCTGCTGTTTACTTCTCCGTTTCCCACACTGAGTCGTTAAATCCCTCTATGTGCATAGAACAGTGCCACAGGGCTCGGGGGACCGGTTTCCTGTTGTTACTGGGGACAGGCAGGAATGAGTAGCGCCGTTATGAGACGGATGACTTTCCTAGAGCAGTTTCTTTTGGGACCATGGACGTTGGGTACGTTTCTTCCCTGTGGTGCTATGTTAACTATGTCTCTGTTAATTTGTCCTCAGTGACATCTCCTCCATCTGGCCCATAGATAAAGGCAGGCCAGATCACAGAGCTAGCTGTTCTTTTGGAGAGTGAGCATGGCTTTGAGCTGGAAATCCTAGGTTAGAGCCCCCAGATGGGTCACATAGCATCAAAGGAACATGAGCAAGTTACATAAAGTACCTGTTAGGAACTGAATGTGTCACCCCCAAATCCACAGCCTGAAGCCCTGCCCTGCAGTGTGATGGTTTTAGGAGGTAGGACCTTTGGGAAGTAACTAGGATTAAATGTGGTCATGAGGGTGAGTCCCCAAGTTGGAGTTAGGGCCCTTATCAGAGTTATGAGAGAGCTTGCCTCCCCTCTCTGCTCTCAGTCATGTGAGGACACAGGAAGAGGTCTGCTGTCTGCAACCAGAAGGAGGGCTTTTCCCAAAACCTGACCATGCTGATGCCCTAGTCTTGGACTTCCAGCCTCCAGACCTGCTAAAGATAAATGTCTGTTGTTTGTAAGTACCTGTTCTTTCAGGGGAGCAGCCTGAATGGATTAAGGGAGTATCTGAGTCACCGTTTCCTCATTTGTGCAAAGAGGATGCTTGACTTCGTAGTCTTGGATGCTGTGTTTCCAGATGAGTTTCAGTTAACCCCTGGGGTGCGAGGCCTGGACCTGCCTCAGGTATTCTGCACACGAAGCCCTATGAGTGGAGTCCAGGAATCTGCATTTTTAACAAATGCCTAAAGTGAAATATTTGCAGAAATATTGCAGGATGATAGCCCTGCAGGGTACTTGTCTTGCAGAGGGATTACCTGTACAAATGGGACTAGCTCACCACTCCACACTGCAACATGAATTTTGTTGATTTTGCCTTCTAAGTCTTCAATACATGGTTTCAATGAGTATTAAGAGACACAGCTGTATGGTCACCTTCTCTGCAAATTCTTCCCATGTTATGCCCCTCCCTTGCCCTCTCCACCTCCCCTGCATCTCAGTTTCCTGGCCTGAATGAAATATTTTGATATCCCAATCATGTATTCCCCAGGTTAAAACCTTGATCAGTAAATACTTGTTGAACAAGCCAATGAACAAATCCAAATTTAAGCTCATTCAAGATTATTATGTTAGAGTTTTTTTCAGCTTTTATTCTAGAAAACAGGAGCACCGATCGTAACCATCATTGCCTGCACTATTCTTCCCCTCGAGATGATCAGTTGTCTCTTTTGCCCACAGAATAGTGGTTTCTCCCCTTGCTAAGCAATAAAGAAACAATGGCAACAAAAACAATTTTATCCCTGCCCTCCCGAGCAGCGTCTTCCGAGGAAGACAGAGGCATGGAGAAATGCATACACAGCAATCAGCACTGCTAGGAGAGCAGAGCAGGCAGACCCTTATCCCCATCTGCGGGGTCATGGAGGGCTACCCAGGGAGTGTGCAGGGGCCCAGAGAACTAGGCAGGTAAGGCAGAGACAGAGATGGCGGGGGAGGAAAACCAAGTGTAAAGGCGCCTGCACCTTGAACTTGGTACGCTCAGACTCTGTCCTGGACTTGGTCTCCAGCTCTTGTACCTCCACACGCTTTCTCTCCTGGACTTAACTGCAAAGTACCACGGGTGTCCACTTCCTCATCTGTGTCCCTCAACAGACCTAGGCCAGGCTTGGGTGTCTCAAGACTGTGACTCTTTTAATTTAGAACAGTCACCCATTCGGAGGTCCAAATACTTTTGGTAGCTTCCTGTTTTCTATTTGTTTGTTTGTTTTTACCATAGCTTCTCCTTTTTTCTCTCTTCTGCTCACACAGCAACCTGTGCTTCCTTCTGCCTGAATACTCACCTGTCCAGGGTCGCGGACTCAAACACCCGCCTAAGCCGGAAAGGTGATGGATTCTGGTAATTGATCTGGGAGGAGCTAAGACAACAGGGAGGGGTGGGGCCTCTGAGCACCTAGACAGCACATTCCTTATTCACTCTTGTGCTTTTCTAAGACTCTGAGCCAGCCAAACACACACCTCTGCTTGGTGGATCTGGCCCACCGGCCTCCCATTTGTGACCCCTGCCTGTGAGCTCTCAGGGGCAGAGCTGATGTGTTATTTACTTTCCAATCCCTGAAGCTCAGTGAAGAGTAGGTGTTCAGGAATTGTTTGTGTTTGACTCAAAATGAGCGTTCCCACTGGAGCTTTTGAAGACACTGGCTGTGAAAGTTCTGATCCGCCCTGAATGATTATTGATTCAGCCAGATAAAGATAAATTGGTTAACTGATGAGTAAGAAAAGCAAGACTCTGAAATTATAGGAAACTTGCCTCAGATTATTTACCTAGAAAGAGATCAAGTTAAGATTCACATATAGCAGTGCCTGGTCCCAAACACTGTGGTGTTTTGTGCAATATAAGGAAACCAAAAATTGCATGTAACAATTAGATCTGAAGATTTCTTTTCAGTTGGCAAAAAAAAAAAAATTGTCAAAGGCCATTCTGATCATGTCATCCTCTTGCTTAAAACTTCTCTCATTATTCTAAGAGCAAAGACAAAATTTCTTAATATAGCCTGTGAGACCCTGCAGGACCCAGACCACGCAACTCCCTTACTTTCTGATCCAACCGTACTATCCTTACAACCATTCAAGACTTCCTTGTTCACTCGGAATTTGCACTTAGATTCCTCCTGCTGCAAATCCCTCCCCCACCAGCCCCTTACTTAGGTCCACTTTATCCTCCAGCTCTTAACTTTGGAGTATCTTCCACAGGAAGCATCTTCTAACATCTCTGCCTGAGTATGCTCCCTCTGCCCATCCTGCCATCGGACCCCATACTGTCCCTTTAAAGCTGTGATTACTCAATTGTACGTTAACTACCTAGAGCGTTGCTTGGACTGGCAGGGGCAATGCCCACCTTGTCCTGCTCTAATGCCAAAATCTAAGGCAAGGTTTGGCCCAGAACCAGTGACCAATAAATATTTGATGAGCAGATGAATGGACGTTGCCATTATCAAGGATGCATGCATGAGTGTCGGCCTGCTGGCCGCTCTTCAACGATGGGGCAGCTGGGAGTTGTGCATAGATGGTGGGGAAGGGGTAGGGTGAGGATAGCTGATCCTGAAGGTCCCTGCTGGGACTCCGAGTCTCCACTGTCTCTACCAGAGGTCCAGAGGACATCCACGGGGCTTGCGCTGCTTGTTCTGCAGTCTGAGACCTGTACAAAGTAGGTCAGGTACCATAATATAACTCGACAAGCCACTCACGAGAGACCCGGCTGTCCCAAACAATTCAAGTCAGAGAACCAGGGCACAGCTGAATAAGCAGAGGACGAGGGCGTTTATTAAGGTGATAGAGCATAATGAACCCAGGGCAACAGAGGGATGTCTGACTTGCTATTAGATCAGTTATCAAACACTGCAGAAGTGTCCCCTCTTCACCGTGGAAGCCGTACCAGCCAGTGACATGTTAGGTCAATCAAGGCATGCAGTCACAGTCCCCGTAAAAGCAAGGACTAAAATCCCTTTTCAAGTCTAATTTAGTGCTTGGATTTCTCCTGGACCCTCCTGATCACCTTGCACAGAACCTAATGACAAGGTGACTTTGGGATGGTTTCTTCCAAATCCCTGGACTATTTCAACCACTACTAATTGTGTGGCAAGCAGCTTCAAAATCTGCTGAAAGTCAACAGGGGATAAATACTCAATCATTTTAGGAAAAGAGACAAATTTCAGACTCACCAAGAGGTTTTAGCAAGCAAGTGACAAAAAGGACCTTGAATAATGGGTTGCTCAGAGCTAAACTGATTATGATGGTTTGCCTGATTATAAACTTCTGCTGGATCACTGCTGAAAACAAAAAAATGCCCAGACGTGGAGCATGGTGTTTGGCATGTCACTCAGTCTGGTGCCACCCTGCCCCTGCAACCTTCACCCACATTCCCTTCCTCTCTGCATACACAGGATTCCTCATTCCTCAGACCCTCTGCTGTTGCCCATCTCTGCAGAGAAAACTTCCCAAACTACTTTCTCCTCATATTACTGTGGCTGAATGCATAAACATACATTATAGCATTTATTACATTAACCCTTACTTCCCTGTGGGTCTGGGCCCCCATGAGGCTGCACAATTGTTGAGGGCAAGAGCTTTCCTGTAGTGTTTTCTCATATAAAACCCAGTGCTTAGTATGGTTTCTGGCCAACAGACGTATAACATACACAGTGGTTCAATTCATCAAAGAGTAAGCAGGAGAATGATGGATGGATGAATGCAGGACTGGAGGCTAGGGGTTGGTCCTGCAAAATCAGGGGTCTTTCTCCAAGGGCCAGTTGAGGCCACTGAAGAGTTTGCAGGAGGGAGCTGTGTATTCACTTTAGAAAGATCATTCCAGCTACAGGGAGCAGGGGGCCGGAGAGACCCCATGCAGAGGGACTTGTGGGGAGGTTGTAGGAGTCCACCAAAAACACAGTGGGGGCCAGGTGAGGTTACAGTGAGGCTGGAAAGAAATTAATGGATACGGAAGATACTTAGGACCTCAGATAAGCAAGACTTGGTGAATATTTGAATAAGGGAGGTGAAGATGGCTTCCTGATCTCTGCCATGAATAAGTGGGTAGATGGAATCACCGTTTAATGAGATGGGAAATTGGTTTAAATTACATAACAACTCTTTCCAGAATTATTTTTGACATGCACGTTAAATTCCATAATCATATTAATAAATTATTAGTTGACTCTAGTGTAAATGTACACATTTTTTGAAATAATAAAGTGTATGTGAGTTACACCCTTTCAGAGGACTTGAGTGTATTTCTATTGCCGGTGAGTTTCTGTTTTAATTGGCTAATTTTGTTGATCATAACCTGAAGCCCTTTTGGTGTTGATTTGATTGAGGCTTATTTTTGTTCTGAGACCTTGTGTATCTGACAGTATATTTATTTTGCTTTACACACAAAATAAAGTTGACAACAGAAAATTCTTTGGGCAAAATATTTTTTGACATCAGAATTTTATGGAGATTCATATTTAGGGTTGCAAAGGAATACTCTTAAGTTTTTTCAACCACATTAACATATTGGGGAATGAGAAGATTTATAATTCAAATCAAACTAATATGTAAATGTAGCTGTACTTATACATATGCACTGTGTCATGTTTGATTAATGGTTAACCTTCTTTTATCTGTGGATGAGTCTCTGAAGTAGACTAGCAGACATTTGGTTCTGTCAAGATGTCCACTGGGCCATTTGGCCCATGCCAAAGTGTTATCAAAATTTGGTCCTGTCCAAATCATCCATGCTTAGAAAACATCCTTGGTTCATATAGCCCATAACTTTTACTTATACTTTCAGTTAAAATGATTAATATATAAAAATACTATGACGTTTTATATATATATGTGACTTCTTGCCTTTTCATTCTTAGTGCATAAATCATAGACCCAATATTACATTGGGCACAATAATAATTGAATGAACTGTGTTAGTAACATCTTGAATGTATATATCGACATTAACCCTACATTGTGTATGATGAATTTCGAGACTGCAAATACGAATGTGATTTGGCTGCTTCCACCAAATGCACAAATAAAAGGATGCTCCTTTCACTTTTCACAATCCCTGTGGCGAAAATATCTTCTTTGGGTTTAACACGTGGTTGTATGGCAACAGACAGCAGTTCCTGTAAGTGTGCAGCTATGTTGTTTGGACTTTAATTTGTGTGTTTAGAAGATGTAAATGAAAATTTTGAGTCCTTTGCAGAGGGTGCAGAAAAAATGTAGATGATCTAATGGATTATGTTGAGAGAGTGCAAGTCTGTGAAAAGTGGAGCAGAGGCAGAAGATCAGAAGCGCCCAGATTTCCACCAGAAAGTTGCCATGTCTCTACATCAGTACTGAGAGGCAATCACAGGACGGACAACACACTAGAAGACTGCCATGGCAAATTTTAATAGAGTTAAATGTTTGTATTATTTAATGAACCATGGACCAAATGTCTCAATGCACAGTTTGGACAAGACCAAATATCAAGGGTCTTTTGGCATGGGCCACGTGTCTCAATGTATATTTTGGAAAGAAACAAATGTCCTGCAATAATGAAACTCAATAACGCCAGTCTTATGTACTCTGTGATGTGATGTAAGAATACTGCATCAAACTGCATTCAATTGCTTCTAGCAAGCTATTCAGAGAAAGCAAGAAATCAATTTGAACAGGTGTATGTTTATGGAAAGTAATGAATGATACCTTTAAATATGAAATATTTCCTCTTTATTAGATACTTTTAAATAATATGTTGTATTTTCATTAAATTTTATAAACATCTCATTGCAAACACTTCATCATTTCAGAAATAGGGAAATTTGAATTTATAGTTTATCAATACATAAATTTTAACTACTTATATGTGCACCAAAAAAAAAAAAAAAGACTGTTCATTAAATTCTAACCCATTCAACACTTCTCAATTCAAATTAGAAACCATTTATCATCTCCAGAACTGTTCTTAATACTGGGGACACAGAGGCAGAACTGGTCCAGGTCCCTGCCTTCAAGGACCTCACAGTCTGGGGTGGAGACAGACAGGCAAATGATGAATTATGGTCCTGAGGTGAGTGCATCACAGGAAAGAGGGAAGGACCCACAGAGCAGGGAATGACTTATGCTCTTCCAAGTGGTTAAAATGAGGTGTTGAGAGAGACTTCTAGGAAGTGGTGGTTTCTGAACTGAAATGTCATGGAGCCATGGGATTTTAAGATGTGCTCATAAAACTGTGAGCAGTTCCTTATTCCAGGAGCGTAACATTCACGGAGGGAAGGATGGGAGGTGAGGCGGGATCAGAAGCGCCTGTGAGCCACACTAAGTCCTTTAGAATTTATTCTGAGACCTGTCAGGAGACAATCAATTGTTTGAGGCAGGGCAGGGGAGAAAATCAATTATTTGTGGCAGGGCAGAAGCCAAAATCCAAGATGGCCCCTGAAACATCTGCCTCCCTTCCTCCCCCATCCTTTTTGACACAGAATCCCAAGATCAAATATATGATCCCATCAGGATGACATCCTTGGGGTCCACTCTGTGTTTAACAAAAAGGAAGGGCATCTTGTGCACCTTGGAGTCACAGGAGGTGAGAGGCTCCTCCTTCGTGTCAACACCAGGGTGGAGGTGCCCCTCTCCTGAACACTCCCATGCAGGTGTGCGCCAGGCTCTGCCCTCTCCAGGCTTCGGGCTTATCTTCTCACAGAGACAATGGGATCTCAGCACATTGCCCCGGAAGGGAGGGAGAGGCGTCTCTTTTCATGCTGTGGCCCTGAGCGCTCAGGCCTTAACAATGGCTTGGCTGAGAGCAATAGGCTGTTGGAGACGTATTGTCTCTCTGAATTTTGTTGTGTGTCCTTTTTTTCTTCTCCCTGAAAAGAAAAGGGTCCATTCTTCCAGGAGCCGGCACATTTTTCTTCTCGCCATAGTCACTCAGCAACCTTGAAGTTTGCAGCAGTTACAAAAACGACTTCCCCTCCTGGCTCTGCCCTTGGAGGCCAAGGTTTGCTTTCTCAGGGACAATGGGTTGAAACTACCCCCAGTCATCAGTTCTTCCCGTTAAAAGTAATCATCAATCCTATTTGCCAAGCGCCTTTTTTTTTATGCTGGATACGGAGCCAGTGTGTTCTCCTTTTTAATGGAAAATGTTCAACTTTTTATCTTGAGAGAATTTAGATTTATAGAAGGCTCACAAAAACAAGCATGCAATTCTCACATAACTTTTACACAGCTTCCGCCAATGTTAGCACCCACAGGCCCGTGATTAGAGCAAATTAACATTCACACATTACTACTAAGGAATCTACAGCCCTCCTTCAGAGCCTGTCCATCTCCCTTCTTCTCTGTCCCAGAACCCAGCTCTGGGTCACAGACGGCACTCGTGTGCCTTGTCCCTTTATCTTTGCAATCGGGAGCTGTTGTCCCTCAGTCTTTCCCTGTTTGTCATGACCTTGATACTTTTGAAGGGTCCTGCTCAGTGATTTTGTAGAATGTCCCTCAGTTTGGGTTTGTCGGATGAGATTCAAGTTACACTTTTTTTTTTTTTTTTGCAGGAATATCACAGAAGTGATTTAGTGCTTTTCTTAGTATCAAGGGCGCCTGAGATAAAGAGTTCTCACTGCTGGTCTCTTTGGATGCTGGGCTGTAGTGTCATCTGTCAGATTTCTCTACTAAAAAATCGCTAATTTTTTCCCTTTATAATCAGTGAGGGTCTTATGGCACCTGATTTTGAGACTATGTAAATATCCTATTTCTCATCATTCTTTCACCTACTTAATTTTAGCATCCATTGAAACAACTTTTACTATGGTGTTACTCAAGGGTGATTTTTTAAAAAAATTATTATTTTTTATACATTTATAAGTTAGGATTCTTTTGTAAGGAAGGGCTTGCCCTCCCCCTTCACCTATTCACTCATTCAAATATTTAGTTTAGCGTGGACCCGTGGGTTCTGACTTTGTCCCGTGGGTTAGGGTCCATCATTATCATTGTATCTCTTTCCGTTGAAATTGTTCTGGTTTTGGCCATTAGGACAGAGTTCAAGTTGACTCCCATGCCCATTCCAGATGGCCCCATCCTTGCTTGAACCTGTCCTTGTTTTTAGGCACCACAGAGGATCTGGCTTATCTTGTACTGTCCTTGCACCAGTCCTGGACTCAGCCATTTCTCCGGACTGATTTCTCTTTTGGGGGAATGATACCTAGAAACCAAAATCTGGGTTCTGGGAGTATTCATTGCTACTGGGCATCACTGTTTCTAGATCCTTGCAGTGGACAGTACAAAGCTAGCTTGTACACACATTGACTTATTTAACCTTCTCAGTGAGCTTCTGGGAGAGAAGTAACTGCAATCAACTTACAATGAGAATGAGAGCATTTGTCACAAATGAACGATGGTATCGCAGCTAAGCTCAAGTGTTCTGGCTTGGAAAGGCAGTGTCCTTCCTACCATGTGGTGCTAACTCCTGGAGGATGAGGGCAAGCATGTCCTCTCCTACTGGTGTGGCAGGCCCATTCTCCTTCCTGCCTCTTCTGGACATTTTTTCCAGTTGACAGGACTGGGACCTTCGAGCTATTCCACTGGGGCCAACATAGCCTACCTTCTGGGTTTCACTTTGGAGTCTCATGCAATCTTTGACTTAACCACAAGTTCTCTTTACTGATTAATTCCTGTTCATGTATTTAGTTCTTTACTCCCCCAGGAAGCCCTCCTTGACAACAACATGCTCACAGCATCCACTCATTGTACATCAAAATCCTGATCCCACTTGTAGCCAATCAATTGATTAATTATGTGACTGTTAGCTTAATGCATAACATCTCTGCCAGAACTTAAAATCTGAGAAAGTCAGAACAGTGGTTGGTGCATTGCTTGACATACAATAGATGCTTAGCCAATATTTGTCGAGAGGACAAACAGAAAGCAGAATGACCACTGACACCTGCCCACACCTCCTTCCAATAGGGAGCTCCTACTGATGCTTCTGCCTATTGGACAGTGAGCTCCGTGGTTCCCCCACCCACACCTGTGTTGAACATTTCCCGCTGCACCCCACCCATGGACAGTGAGGCTGAATGTAAAAGTAATTACACTCCCAAATGAAGTGGCCATTTGCAATGAACTTAGGAGGTCCTGGGGGCTATCAGAAATGTGATTAGGGGATGGTATGGCTGACGGTTGACTGGTGTACAGCTGGTGGTGTACAAAACAGCTGGTGAGTGTCTTGGAGCCTGGGAGAGGGAAACTGCTTTAGGACTGTTCACACAGCCCAGAAAGAGAAGGTGAGAGCCTGTGGAAGGGAAGAGGGAGCCCAGAAGAGGTGCCTGTTGGGAGACACTGGAGAGAGAGAAGCATCACCACAAGGAACATCAGGACCCAGAGAGAGCAGAGGCAATTGGCCACCTTCTATTCTGCTTCCCAAGGGGTTACATTTATGGATTCTAGGAGAGCACTCTTGTGCTTCCCTGGGCTCAGAGGAAATATTTCCCTTCTCCCATCTCTTCCCAACAGTAGAAAATCTCTTCCTCTGTCATCAGCAGGGACACCTTTCTGCTCTTAATTACTTAATTGCTTAAGCCTAATTGCTTAATTGAATGAATCCCTTCTTCCCCCAAGGGGCATCAGCAGTGGACAAGCTCTCCACCCACTGAGGAGAGGATCTGCTGCAGGACCATCTGAACAGAGACTTCTGGTCCCCGCTGTGTGGAATCTTGGAGAGAGGTAAGTCTCTGCAGAATAGCATGACTTCAAGAGAAGGTTAGTTTACCAACTGTGGGGGAGGTTGGTGGGGTCAAGACTAAGTGCCTGCACCTTAAGCTGACAGCTGAGATTCCAGGTGCACTGCCACTTACCCTCCATCTTCCCACAGGGCTCCAAGAGAGGACAGCACATCCAGACCCAGTGCTGGAGGGAATGGAGTGTAGGCAACAAAGAGAGTAGCCCAGTGAGTAGAAAGGATGCTGTCCAAGCTGACCTGGCTTCCAGCCTCCACTCTCCTCTCTTCTTAGAAAGTGGCCTCACACAATCTCCTTGTGAACCCAGCCCCAAACACCCCATAGGACTGCCTGCAGTCACGTCTTATGCAAGTTGGTGATGTTCAGAAAATCTAGCTCAGCCAGTGGATGATATTGACTGGACGTTCCAAGAACTGAGATTTTTCTTTAATTTGGAGACCAACTTTCACCCTACAGGCCTCCATGCTCTGACAATAGATCCCCGTCTTGTCCAGCAGGTGTGAGTCCATGCTTGGGCTAATAGATATACCTGGAAATACTGAATCATTGAAATCTGTGAAGGCAGGGACCACCTTATTCTGTCTGGAACTATGTCTCTAGAGCCACCCCCAGGGTCTGGCACAGAGCAGGGGTTCAGTAGGTAGTCAGTGGATGAATGAATCAAATGTCTTTTGTCTTTGTGACTAAGAGATACTTAACCCGTGACTCAGAATGACAGAACTGGGAGGTGGGTTTGGGCCCAAAATAAAGATGAAAGGATGAATGTGTTAGCAGTCAGCTATCTTATAGAGTCACAGGTGATGTCTCCATCCCCGCAGGACTCCAGGGAGGCTGGGCACAGGGATATTGGAAAGGAAATTTCTGTAGAGTTTGATGACAACTTTTGTGACAGGCCTCTTAAAGCTTTAAATTGTTACGATTCAAAAGACACAACAATGGCATAGATACTAGAGCACAGAGCTTTGGCTCACAGACAACTCGGTTTGTAAACTGTAATTTAATTTTATTCCTGATTTTGTCATTTTCCAGTTTTGTGATTGGAGCAAGTCCTCATCTGTTAAATTGTCAAGTGACGAGGAGACCATGGCCAAGAGGGTCATGTCTGCTCTGTCAGTTTCTCC
Organism: Camelus bactrianus; assembly: GCF_048773025.1. NCBI lineage: Eukaryota > Metazoa > Chordata > Mammalia > Artiodactyla > Camelidae > Camelus > Camelus bactrianus. Next base: position 6,242,343 of record NC_133544.1, read on the forward strand.
TCCACGCTTGGCATCCGCATCATTGCCACGGCTCTTCTTTGTCTCTCTCTCTCTCTCTTGCGTGCGCGCGCACACACACACACACCCCAAATCAGACTGGGGATGTTTTTCTCATTTGGATTTAAAAGCTGACATGAGAATTCATCACTCGAACCACTTTCCTCACTTGCGAGGCTCAGGGGAGAGAATTATTTTTACCAAGTCAGAGGAGGCAACCTGACAAGGGCTTCCTGGAGCCCAATTCCAGGTCCTCTGCCAGCGTGTCATGTGCTTTGGGATCACATGATCTCCAGTTCTGAATGAGAACCAAGCCAGCATGGCTTTATCTCCCAGGAGCAGGCGTGTTCATGAACTTGAGAAGAGATGTGTAGACTTCTGGGGGAAGGTGCGGGAGCCTGCTGGGGGCATTCACAGTTACCTGCTCCTGGACGATTTCTAGGATGTTCTGATGCCAGAGGCCCTGTAAAAGTGTTACTTTTCTGACAGTGAACTTCACATTTCAGCACATAAAAATTTCAAAGGAGAAAAAAAAACTGGCTTTTAACTTTTCTCCTCTGCAACTTCTCTAGCCTTTACTATAATTTGCTGGGAACTGTATTTACACCAGCCAAGCAAAGGTGACTGGGGCCTGGGGTGAGAAGGCATTAAATGATGACACCAAAGGCATGCAAGGGCAGGCACCAAACACGCCAGGTCTACACGGAGTCCCCTAAGACTCCAGGGCTCCGTGTTTGCCTAGTTGGGCTCAAGGACCTTGGAATGTCTGGATCCATTTCTGGCTCTGTTTGGAAATACACTTTGCAAAATCACCTGAACATTTTGTGCCGTGTTTCCTCAATGGAACGATATTAAAGGCACAGACGTGTGTTAACCTATTATGGTGATTCTTGTGCAACAAAAGAAAAGGCATTTTATTCAAATCAGATCTTTGAGGCTATAGAAAAATAAAGATTTGGTAGCCTAGTTTCTAAAGTCATCTCTAATAGTAGATGAAAAAGTAAAATCTGTGTTCCAGGAGCCATGCAAAGCACTTTTCACGCTTTTTGTTTTGTTTTGTTTTGTTTTTTGTTACTTTCTGACCATCTTCACCTATTCTGCCCTCCACCCTACTCTCATCTCCGGCAACTGCCAATCTCTTCTCTGAATCTGTAAATCACTTTTCTTTTTATATAGCATATGTAAATGAGATTGTATAGTGCTTGTCTTTCTCTGTCTGTCTTATTTCACTTTGCAATGCCCTCAAGTCCATGTATGTTGTCAAAAATGGCAGGATTTCCTCTTTTTTATGGCTGAATTATGTAATATATATATATATACACACATATATATATAAACACATTATGAGATAGATAGATATATATATATGTATGTATTTATCTCAGAAGTTCTTTATCCATTCGTCGATGGCACTTAGGTTGTTTCCTCTTCTTGGCTGTTATAAGTAATGCTGCAATGAACATGTGGGTGCAGATATCTTTTTGAGAAAGTGATTTCATTTCCTTTGGACAAATACTCGGAAGTGGGATTGCGGGATCATAAGGAAGTTCTATTTTTAATTTTTTGAGGAACCTCTATAGTGTCTTCCATAGTGGCTATACCAATTTGCATTCTCACAAATAGTGCACAGGGTTCCCTTTTCTCCACAACCCATGCTTTTTACTCATAATTTTATTTTTTAATAAGCATTTATTTAACTTTATTGATTGATTGACTGATTTTTATTTGAATGGACATACTGGGGATTGAACCCAGGACCTCATGCATGCTAAGCATGCACTCTACCACTGAGCTATACTCACTAACCCCCTCCTTAATCATAATTTTATATGAGGTAATTGAAACTCATGGAGGTCTAAGGAACCTAGGAAAAGAGCCATGGAAAAGAACACAAGAGGGATTCAAACTGAGTGTTCCAAACCCCAAGTCTCATGCTCTTACCCATCACTTCATTTAAAATGAATGAACTGACTTTCATTTAAAATGATTTTCACTTGAGAAAGCACCTTCCTGACTTCTGTTATAGTCAAACAAGAGTTTGAGACAATCTTACAAGGTTGAGCAGAGCTCCACTCCACTTGAAAGGCAGGTAACTGAGCAACCTGGAGACTTGTAACATCAGGATGGAGGAGTCTGCGAGCTCTCAGCACTGCTGGGACCTCCAGGACAGAATCTCACAGGGATTCTAAGTGACAGCTAAAAGAGACAGGAGCTCACTTTTGGAGCTGGAAGAGAAAGACACATAGTTTAAAGGCAGACAGATCTGGGTCAAAATATATCTTTGTCATTTGTTAGGTGTGTGACTTTGGAAAGCCAGACTAACTGCCTCGGGTTCCCCATCTTCTTATATCTACCTCCCAGCAGTGTTGTAAGAACTAAAACCAAGTCACGTACGTGCTCAAGTTGCGGTCCCCTCAATGTCTACCTTTCTTGTTGCCCTAGCTATGAGCACGCAAGTCCATTTCCTTTTCTCCTTTATTCAGGAAGCATCCCAGTGGCTTAGACTCGAAACCAAAGTTTACTGAGACACCAAGATTCAGTTCAGCTGCGCACAGCCACCCAGCATTACTGGGACTGGTCTGGGGACAACCAGATGCTTTCTGGCTTTCATTGGCTTAACTGGTGTTCACATTGCAACTTTTTCTACGATCTTTATTTTCTTCCTTGAAAAATGAGGTTTAAAATTCTAGCTGCTACTAACGAATATTGTCATGAAAATAATCACTTTCACATAGTGGAAGTCTTGCAGTCTCCACTAACACCATAGACACGGTAGATGTCATAAAATTGTCCATTTAATGATGAATAAACTGAGACTTACAGACACAAAGCAATGGCCCCAAAGTCACATGGCTACTAAGGAGTAAAGTGTCTCAGTATATAAGACTCAAGTCTTCTGAGCTTAAATCCAATGTTACTTTCTTGGATCCACATTAGGATAACAACCTACTATGAGATCAACATTGTGTTGATGCTTTGGTTCTGAGCAGACTCTAGCTTTTTGATGGACTAGTTTGTTAATGTGTTTCTCTTTTGTTGCCCAACAGGACTTACTTAGCCTATGGGCCACAGTTGGTGCATAAAGACTTTAACAGACAAGTCCATGGGCCTCCGAGGATGTGAACCAAGGTCAGTGGAAGTTGATTGTTTAAACAGCAATCTTCACCCACATATATCAGGACAGGGAATATATCACCATATTCTTGGGTCAGTTTGACATTCAATAAATCAACTTATTTTCTTAGTTTATCTCATGAGTTTTCATATATAATGGCCACAGTTTTTACTTTCAAGTAAACAGTGCTCCAACCATGCAAAGTGTGACTTGAGGCATCTTCAGGTTCAATGAAAGCAAAAATGTACATGCCCTAAGGGTGTCATCATGATGGTGTGACCTTGAGAAAGTTACTCGACTCTAAGTTGAGTTTATGTTTCTCACTTGGGTCTTGAGGGAAGGACCTGACATTTTGAATGTGGGATTATTCCTACCAAAACTTAGTAGACTCTTGAGGCCCATTGTGCTGCAAAACTGGGAGGAAAACAAGGAGTGAGATTATGCTTAAAATGACCTTCTCCACTGGGGACAGTGAAATGGCTAAACTGTGAAGTCACGGGAACCAAAGTACATAACAAGGGACAAAGATGTTCAGTTTCCTTTTTCTAAATTATATAAGTTAATTTTCTCAAGTAAAGGGACTCAATATTTAACTATGGTTAGTAAAAAAAATGTGAGACATAATAAAATATTCAACTGAAATGTCAATCATTTAAGAATTTCAATCAACATATTTTACAATATTAATGTTAATTAAACTCATACACGTGTATATGCTTGCCATCTTAAGACCAATTTTCATTTTTCTGTATTTACGTTTATTCCAAAAATATTTATTAAGCATCTATTGCATTGCAAGCCCCTGGGCTAGCGCGTGGTTTTAATGCATGTGCATTCATATTCCAAGCATGGATTTTTGTTATCTACTTCACCCATTTAATATCCTTTGTAAGAATTGCACAGTATTTCAACAGTATTTGTATATTGTAATTTTAAAACATTTTATTGACGTGTAGTTGATTTACAATGTTAGTTTCAGGTGCACAGCAAAGTGACTCAGTTAGACATATACATACATATATATTCTTTTCAGATTCCTTTCCATTATATGTTATTACAAGAAATTGGATATAGTTCCTTGTGCTATATAGTAGGTCCTTGTTGTTTATCTATTTTATATGTAGTAATGTGTGTCTGTCAATTTCCAACCCCTAATTTATCCTTCCCTACACTTTCTTCTTAATATTGTAAGTTTAATGTGGCCTGATAGCTGCTGTGATCTGCCTATATAGTTCTATTGTTAGGTATTTAAAGAGTTTTCCCTAAGTGATGCACCCACGGTCGTACTCATTGAATTGAAGCAGCCATCTTGAACCTTTACTCATTAAGTCTTTTTAAGACATCCGTTTTATCCCACAAACATTCTTGAGTATCCAGTGGTGTGCCTGACACGATGCTCAGAGGGCAGACAGGAAACATCAGGGGGCTAAGTCCCTGTCTGAGGTCAGCTTTAGCCTAAGGTGAGACATGCTTCATTCAAGCAATGACACAAATACGTGTAAAATTCAAGTTCCAGAGCCACTAGGCAGGGTGATCCACAGTGCTTGGAAGAGGGTGAAGGTCTTCCCAAGAAAGCAAATTAAGGCAAAGTTGCAGCATTGAAAGTTGGATTTTATGTCTTTGAATTAATTCTGGAAAGAGCGGGGAAAACACTTAGAATCTCTCGGTCCCAGATTGTCACCGTCAAACCCCCTCCTGCCTGTAAATGCGTGTGATGCGTGGCGCAGCTGCTGTTTTCTGTTTTTAAAGCGCCCATCACATTATTCTACAAGGGCACTGTAAAGCACAATTTTGCTGGATACTTTATTGGTTGAGTTAACACAACAAATACCATAAATCCAGTAATTACTAATTGTCTCCTCCATTATCAAGGAAGAAATGAATCATAAACCTTTTATTACTTTAACAGTGGACTACAGGAAGGATTAATCTCCCAGAGAGGCATTTTTCATCTTCACCTGGTGCCGGCTCCCGCCCTGCGCTCATTGCACCTTCCCGGACTTCCTCCTTAATGCTCCGTAGTGGCCTCTGTTAGGACCAGGACGTCCTGAACTATCAGCAAGCATTGGCGACTGGTGATAAATCTCTGCAGCCTTCGGTGACTTAGCGGTTGCTCTCTTTCCCTTGTTGGGAAGAGGATAAAACAGAGACTTTTGAATCACTGTGAATGAGGAGTGAGGGCCATTGCTCTGGGCATCCAAGGGCAAGAGCGAGGCTTTAGAAAGACTGCTGTGTAGCTGACAAGCTGTGCTTGAAAAGAATGGCTCTTCCCCAGCAAGCTAGAGCTGTGACCTGGGTATTGATTTTTCATGTGTGATGTCTTGGGTTTGCTGTCACCTACAGGTTAATGAACTCAGCCAGATACCAAAAGCCTGTGTGAAAAGAGCCCCGGATAAAAGGGGGTGTGCAGCCATCAGCAGAGGCAACCTGGCGCAGCTTTTAAAGCATTTCCCGCTGATCCTGGGTGCGGGGGTCTCTTGTACCGTCCGCCTTCACTCTTCTCTCCCACGTCTGCTTATGTTACCATTTTCATCAGCACTCAGGACAGCAAGGCGTATATGGCTTTTAAAGTCCAAGACCTCGGTCGTGACTCACTCGATAGACGGGCACATTTTTAGCCTTTCTTTCTGATTCTTAATGCAAGCCCAAGAGCATCTACCTTTTAGTAGAGGGACAGGTGAGTACTATCCGTTCTAACTGTGGGAAGCTCTGGAGCCTTGGAAGTATCTCCTCACAGCTCTGCTCTTCCCTGGGAGTTGCTTACTTGGCCTGGATGCGCAGCATGACGTCTCTGGGAGGTAACTGCTCACTCCTTGTTTGATAAACAGTCACTCTTTGTACAGGTTAATTCCACACCTCCTACATGCCCAGTTCTTGTCTTTTTTTTTTTTTTTAAATTGAAGTAGAGTTGATTTACAGTGTTGTATTAGTTTCAGGTGTACAGCAAAGTAATTCAGTTATACACACACACATATAAATTCTTTTCCAGATTCTTTTCCATGATACGTTGTTACAAGATACAGAATATAATTCCCCATTCTGTACAGTAGATCCTTGTTATTTATCTATTTTATGTATAGTAGTATGCATTTGTTTATCCTGAACTCTTAATTTATACCCTTCCCACCATCTACCCCTTTGGTAACCATAATTTTATTTTCAATATCTGTGACAAAAATGATACAAACAAATTTATTTACAAAATCAGCTCTTGTCTTGATCCATGGGACACATCAATGAACAAAACGGAGTTCCCTGCCTCTTGGAGCTAACGTGCTAATGGGGGAGACAGACAACAAAGAACAGACATAATAATGAAGTAACTCACACAGGATGTTAGAGGGTTATAAGAATTGTAATAAAAAATAGAGCACCATTGGGGGTTTGGAAGTGCTGGGGATGGGGGATGAAGAGGATTGCAATTTTGAGCAGGAAGTTCAAGGCGGCCTTCCCTTCCTGCCTACCAGGCACGTACTAGGCACTCCCAATAGCCCTATTAAATGTATGTTTTATCCACATTTTACAGAGGTGGAAATTAGACTCAAAAATTAAATAATGTGCCTGATGTAGCTAGCAAGTGGCAACCTTATAGTATTTAAAACTGCAGTCTTAATTGCTAAAGTTCCATCAAATAAATTTAATACACAGTCTACTCTGTAAGCTCCTGTGACAGGTACTTGGGAGCTGAATGGGTGTAAGAAGTAGTCATGTGGCCTCAAAGAGGTTAAAAATCTCAGTAACTGTAAAATAATAGAAGAAGGAGAAGGAGGAGAAGAAGGGGCGGGGGAGGGGGAGGGCGAAGGGGAAGGGGAAGGGGAAGAATTCATCCAAGAGCCTGTGGAAGTTCTGGGGTAGATACTCACCGAGGGAGGAGTAAAAGGCAGTTAGAACAGCAACTGGAGGAGAACTGACATGCTAGTTACTTGCTGAGCATTGCTCTGACCCGATACAGAGTTTTCTGGGGTGGAGCCCTCTGTCCACTGCAGCTGCAGGGACCCCAATCACTGCCCTGCACATAATATGTATTCGCTAAACAAATTCTACTTGGAAAAAGAACCTGGAAATCCACAGTGCTCAACAGTATATTAAAAGCTTTCTGAATGCCAACAGCAAAGACATTGCCTTGACTTTGTTTAAGCCAGCGTCTCCCAAACTTGTTTGAGAGAACACTTTTTTTTTTCACAAATTTGTAACAAAACTAATGCTCTACAGAGATAAGTTTAGGAAAATACTTTTCTAGAGAAATAAGACTTTCCATACTTTGACTCTTAAAAAGAAGCATATCCAAGTTCTCACTGACACTATTATGTCTTATGTTTATGTAAAAACATTATTGGCATAAGGAGGACTTTAGTTAGAATCAGTAAGAGATTTGGTCTTAGAAGCCTAAGGTTAAATTTCCATCTTTGTGACTTTGGGCTTGTCACTGAGCTTTTTCTGATCTAGATTTCTCACCTATAAAATTTTGTGGAGAAATTAAATGCTATAATGGATAAAGCACTTCTGAGAAAGTGCTTTGCCTGGAGAAGCACTGGATAAATAGGAT